>NC_090823.1:83818236-85162580 GCF_000390325.3 Nicotiana tomentosiformis
GTAGTGAGAGGACTCTTAGTACCTGCATACCCAAAAGAGGGCGCTGGTTAAAAAACAATCATTTGATTTTCTTTCTTGCTCTCCCTTAGCAGCGGGAAAGGAGTCTATCTATCTGCCTAGCTTTGGTAGATTTCCCCCAACGCAATCCACAGAAATTCCACGAATCCCTTGGTGGATAAGTCCGACGACTCAGCAGCAGTGCGGAATTGAGTTTCTTGTCTGGTGGATCTGATCTATAGTTAGGGGGCAATACATACCAAAAGGTTCGAAGAAGGAAGGCGCATAAGAGTATATAACCAACCTACCCTTCTGTATAACCTATTCACATTAGTGAAGCGGTTGGATGCATAAGGGAAGTGCACGTTTGTGAGACCTTAGTCGGGATGCATAGGTGAGTCAACCTACGAGCACGGAAGAGCATGGTACCGCTACCCCTCTCTAAGTAAAGGTAAGATTCTTAGCCCTGTAGATGACTCCATCTAAAATACAATAGGGACAGCCGTTTTCGGCTGCTCGTTTCGTATCTTGAAGAAAGAGTAGGCTTAAGTAATGTAATAGGGGTCAGGTCAATAATAGCTATGCTATTGCCCTACTGATTTAAGGCCTCCGCCCGATCCCGAATGCACATTTTTTCGGGTTCATCTTCAATTGATGTTTTCTTAACCTTTCGAAGACCTTGCGTAAATTTTCGATGTGGTCGGTTCTTTCTTTTGAAAAGACTACCAAATCGTCCACGTAAGGCTCGCATATGTTATGTAGGAGGTCACTGATAATTTGTGTCATCGCTCTTTGATATGTTGCACTTTCTTTTTCTTTTTTTTGGGCATATCGTAGTAAGGAAAGGAAGTGAGGGCACTCATTCGAATCGAATAGCTGAAACTACTATAACTCCTATTTTTCTGCTTTAAGAGAAGCCTTCTAGCTCGTTTTAAAGCGTTGAAGAGAGAGATAGGACATTCTAAAGATAGTTGTTGAGGATTTCTAACTACGAGTCCGTTTTCAAGCTAACTGAATGCCTATCTGCTGCTAGTTCTGTTCCACTATCTGCTCTTACTGCTCTCGTTGCCGGTGTGACAGTCTGAGTAGACGGTGCTCTCTTTCCTCTTGTTTTTGGGGTTCATAACCGGTGCTATTGAATCTGCAGTTAAGGGAATATCACCAGTTCTTGGAATAAGAGCTCTGGGACTTCATGGCTTTGAGGGAGGTTTAGCCTAGCCCTAAGCCTTTTCGGAATAGAATGCTTCTTTGACAGAGCTTCAAGCAAGAAGGAGGAAGGCCCTCTTTTCGCCAATGGATCACTTAGTCGGAATAAGCGGGCTTAGGTTGATGCGGAATAAGCCATTTTTCCCCTGTTTCCATGGAAAGGTGTCGAAGGAATAGGCACATTTAGAGCTGTGGGACTTGAAGGAATAGAATGCCCGGCAGGGACAGTCGATCATTGGCTTAATTTCCTGGGGGACTCTAGTATCAAAAATTCCCGGTATTTCGTCGTGAAAGTGTCACATTTAGATTGTTCTTATTAAAGGAAAGAGCCGAATAGACAAAGGGTTTACATGACCGCTCGCTTTGGACAAGATGCCATAGTATAAGAAGAAGGCCTTTGTTTGCAAAGATGACTTTCCCGCTTTCCTTTGTGAGGGAGGTTTGTGCACATGAATTAATAGTCAAAGTATAAGGAAGATGGCATAGAGCATAGAATGAGATTGATGCTTCGAATGCCCAGTTTTCAGGGGTTGTGATAGAAGGAGCTGTGGCACTTTCGGAAGGGGGAATCAGACTAGGCTGTCACTGTTCTAGAAGAGGAAGCGTAGCTGGCACGTTGAACCATGTCTGTCAACGGTGAAAGATAGCCCTAAAGTGAGGGCCCCGGAGATAGTATTTCTCAACTGTCGATCGACGTGACAATCATGCCTGCTTGACAAAGCCTTTTTCATTCAGTCTCCCAATAAACGAAAAAGGATTTCTGGTGACACGAAAGCTGTGCTCGACGCTCTCTTTCCTATTCCACTGCGCTAAGTGGTCTTTCCCTTTATTGCTGGATGACTACTATGGAAAAAGATGACGACTACTCCCAGTCTCTGGTCAATCCATGCTGATGCTAGAAGAGCTATTCCCGCCGCCCACCCGAAAGAGACGAGGAAGACTAACCGCCATCCTGCTCGAACCTTTGCTGCCTGAGTTATATAGCTGACTGCGAGAAGGAAGGTTCAAGCTATGGCTGCCCCATGGGATGCTCATTTGAAACCTTTGTCCGGTCAATGCGAGAAAGAGAGAAGTGATGTAAACATAAGAATGGAAGGTTTGCTTGTCAGCTGTCGGGCCAATGAGGCTCTTCTAGCTTTACCTACACGGCAAGGGAAAGATCAAAGGCGAGGTGGGAAATGCCCCGCACGAACTATCTGATCAAGTTTTCTTTTTCCTATCACAGGCAGCTGGCAAAGCCGTGTTTGATCGTCGCGTACATGCTCCGTTACAGCTTCGTTCATGCGCCAATCAATTGACAGTGAAGCAGAGAAGGAAGAGTTTTGATCACCGTGTGGGTAGTCTCTATTAGGGTTTCCGTTTCATGTGCACTAAAAAGGAAGGAAGACTGGTGCGACTATAGTAATGCCAAGCATACGAGCAAAGGACTCTACCTACCCCATACTGACGAATGAAAGAAGCTCATCGCGGATGATAGGACAAGCGATAGCGGTTCCATTCTTGCTCTTCCTATTCCATACCATAAACAGACACCTTTGATTCATCGACATTGGCGCTAGAGGCTCTACCCCCACCCACCAGCCCTTTATGGAGTTAGCGGACCAAGAGAAAAAATTCCCCGATATAATAAAGAAAGTAAGAAGGGTTCCAAACCATTGAAACAGAAAGCACTAAAGACTGTTACGACGTGGCAGAAATGATCACCGTCAAGCACAAGATTCAATGCTGGAATCTTCCTACTCTTGTTAGTTGGGACAGAGCATCCTATCTTATTGATTCTCCTTTCCCACCGCCTCGAGCTCTCGCTTTCAGGGTGGATACGCAAGAAATTCACTATGAAAATTGACATGACACAATCCCTGAAAAGTATGATGTGCCCGGCCTTGCTTCTCTTGATCCCCACCCACCTCCCGTAGAGGCGGGTCAATATCAATATCTATACCAGAGATTGCTTTTAGCTTTATCTTTTCAGAGACAAGAGAATTCCTTCTGTACTTACAAGAATGCTACTTAGGGAGAAGAATCTCTTGACTCAGGAATGCAATTGGAGTAGAATCGCTTTCCCTTACTAGGTTTAGGAATCCATAATTCTTCAAGAAGACGAGATTAACCCGGATCAAAAGAAAGCTTCTTATCGAGAGACAGATTACAGGAGAAAGCCCTATATCAGATGGCTTTCACTGCCCTTAGAGAAGAAGAGAAGAAAAGCCCTAGAGTAAGGGAAGGGAAGTGCTAAAGGGCGGGCATGCTCGACTGAAAGGAGAGGAAAGCTTCTTCACTTTCGGCACGGGCGCGGACTCCGCGATCTCTGGGTCGCCGAGGTTCCTTTTCTTCCGCCTCTTAAGATCCGCTATCTCTATGATTTGATCCTTCGCGTATCGGCCCCATACTTCTTTGATCTCCCTTTCTCCTGACGTAAGAAAGTGACACAGGCTTGGCCAGCTTTTTTCAAACTTGACGGTCAAGTTCCCTGCTACTTCCGTAAATACGCCTTGGATGAGCCTAACAGCCGTGTACCTGGAAGCACTTTTGTTTTCAACCGCCAGATGGTAAAGGAAGGCGCCATCCCTCCTTTCTCTCGCAATCACAATAGCCGTACAGTCGAATAGTTGAGTTAGACGGGGGATAACGGTCGAACTATCAAAGAGGTCCGCTACCAAAGAATTAGGAGTTATAACATTCATAAAAGAAAGAAAAAACCAATATAGGAACTTCAACTAAGAAAGAATAAGAATAAGAAGAATTGCTTAAGTAAGGTAGTCGCTTCTTTTTTTCGGTATACCGCTCTGCGAGCAGAGCGAATGAACATAAATCTTTCCGAATATCATGAATATCCTTCGCCCCTTATCTCCTCATCTTCCTATTTATAAGCCACAGCTTACTTCGACGTTTTCAATTTCCCATAGAATCTCCGGAGCTTTCCTAGCCACTATACTTTTCTTTTTTTATCTTCTTTGTCTGAAAATTGGTTTGATTTGCTTCACCTATGAGAATTTCTACCAATTCTTCTTTTATTCATCAAAGCTCATCCTAATCTCCGTCGAGATTACTGCCTTAGCCCTGTCCTATCATCTGTATAATGGAGTTCGTCATTTATTGACGGATTTTTCTTTCTTAGAATTGGAAGAAAAAGATTGAAATGACTGTTCCAAATTTCACCTATACCTTTCTTTGAGATTTAAACAAAAAATTTTGCTTTTCTTATGAAATGTTTATTATTCGTTGATAGATCTAAAGCTTATGCCGTAGAAGCTGACATCAGGCTATTGGCCTTTTATCTGCATCTTCCCTCGTAGAGTGGCGTCTTTTATAAGAAAAGACTTTCTCAGTGGAACTAAAAATTAAAAAAGAGTTTGAGCTCTTTTTTTTGGTTGACCTTTAGCCACGCGCGGCGGCTATGCGCATGTGTCCCAAAGTGACGTATATTTTTTGGTAATGGGTATACTCGAGAGAAAAGGTTTGGAATTCGACCTCCCCTTATACGCTCTAAAAAGGGGTCATGGACTCCTTTTTTGTTTAGGATCCCCTTTCTACATTCAATTATTTATTGAGCCTGGTGTGGAATCACCATCATTACACATTCATTCTTGGTCTGGCTGCTGGTCTAGCGAGCCTTCCTAGCCGCCTAGAGTGCAGCCTGCCTGCTGAAGACCGTAACGTAAGTAACTAAGTGCTCCATACGGGGAAATGAAAGCAGAATTCATTCGGATCCTCCCACATGTTCAATCTCTTTTTAGCGGTTTCCCCAGAGATCTTTATCATTAATGCAACCTTCATTTTGCTCATTCATGGAGTTGTATTTAGTACCTCTAAGAAATATGATTATCCACCATTAGTCAGTAATGTGGGTTGGCTTGGATTACTAAGTGTTGCGCGCCTAGGAGGGTAGCGCGCTTTGGGATGCGGAGGAGCTATTATCGTCCAGCTCCCTAACCTAAAGCGGCACCGGGTTTGGACCGCAGGGAACCGTAGCATGGGGGGACGTCTAATCCTTTTGCCGCCGCAAGGCTGGCTAATCGTACGCAGCAGGCTCGAATACCCCTGGTTCTGGAAGGCACATGAGTCCGAACGCTATGTTGAATGTGCGACCGAGACTACACTACGTAGGTACCTGTGCAGGTGAGGCGTCGGTCGGTCCTAGAAACGGCGGCAGCGGCGCGAGGAGTTAACGACCGGACGTGCTGCAACCTAGGGATCACCAGGCAGCTCTTTCGCTCTATAGGGATCGGGGGGGGGCATAGCACAATTCTTCTTGGAGGAGGGTTGTTTGCCCGGGTGACTGATCCTGCCATAATGTACTTCTACCTATTATAGCACCGGCAACCGATGTCGAGCATACATACGACGATCTTCATGCGTGAATAGCCGGGAGGAAAGAAAGGGCGGTAGATGATAATAAGAAAGGGCACCGCGTCTGGACGGGCAGAATGGATGAGCGAAAGGTGTCATGCCATGGAGTGGGGAATAGCCCTCGTCTCATGTAAGACAACTAAATGCACCTCGAGGTGCTGCCGAGGAACTAAGGGACCTTCTCGAGCACAGGATAGGTAATTGAGAGATAGAGCTAGCCTATTCGTTATAGAAAATCAGTGCTCCGGGCCAAATAGAGCTTACCTACGGCACCTGGCTTTCTCCGGCGAGCTTTCTATCGTAAAGCCAAAGATGCCCCAAGACAAGGTACAACTGTTGGGAAGGGGACATGATCAATAGAACCTGGCTGGATCCGGGCTGGGATAGTGCCGCCCATTCTTAACCAGTTCCGAAAGGGTTCGTTCATGCTGGAGGGAGCATCCCCACTTAGTGATCGGTCCGCTAGTTCACGCAAATTCGAAGAAGTTATCACGGACGAGCCATATGTAGGGAAACTTGCACGTGTGGTTCTGGCCGGGCTTTCCTGAGGTATCTAATAACCTTGCTTCTGCTCGCCGCTGGCGCACCTCTCCTAACTATTGCCCATTTATTCTGGAATAATCTTTTTAGGAGGGACAATTTTACATATTTCTACCAAATCCTTCTATTATTAAGTACGGATGGTACCATTTCGATGTGTTTCAATTCTTTCAAACAAGAGAGGTTTGATGCTTTTGAATCTATTGTATTAATTCCACTTCCTACTCGCGGTATGCTCTTTATGATCTCGGATTATGATTCAATTGCCATGTATTTAGCTATTGAGCCTCAAAGTTTATG
Source organism: Nicotiana tomentosiformis (assembly GCF_000390325.3). Lineage (NCBI taxonomy): Eukaryota > Viridiplantae > Streptophyta > Magnoliopsida > Solanales > Solanaceae > Nicotiana > Nicotiana tomentosiformis. The sequence continues at coordinate 83,824,630 of NC_090823.1, forward strand.
TTTTATGTGATCGCAACATCAAAAAGAAAGTCTGAATTTTCTACGGAAGCCAGCTCGAAATATTTGATCTTAGGTGCATTTCCCTCTGGAATATTATTGTTTGGGTACGACCGGACAACTACCGATATCTATTAATATCTTTTCTTAGAATGTTCTTTAGAAATATCTATCTATCTATCTATATCGTAAACTATCGGATCGGGTATTACTTAGATGTGAAACTTGCAGACCTCATAGGTTGTAATATTTTTCTTACGGGGGGAACGAAATCAAAGAATATATAGACTAGTAGAGATACTCTATGTAGTTGTCTATCTAGGGCGATCGATCTACATCTTTCCCCATAGCCATGGGGCTGTGTCTCGATCTCCTATGTGCGAAATATAAGGGACTAGTTCCTATAGAAATTCCCCTTGGTCTAATTCCATGCCTTATGACGAAAGGGGAGTCGGCGTGGCGTAAAGTGAAGAATGGGGGGAGTAGAAAAAAATTCCCTTATGGGGTATTCCGAAGGTGTAACCTAGGCAACGAAAAAGGGGCCCGATACTTCAACTAGAGGAGCGACCAGTTGGTTCACCAAACCCTGACCCAGTGTCACACATTCTCCAGGTCCGAAGGGATCCAGTGCCTAACTACCGACTCCTCCCGAAATTGCGTTATCGGAGCCGAGCCAGGAATGGTTGTTAGTGGACACCCACCACTTTTCACCGGTTAGAGAGGCCCTCTTTAATACATTAAGAAAAGATGTTCACAGGGGCCAGAAAGACTCGGTCATAGGAATTTAGAACACTTACGTGCTGGTAAACGAAAACCACCTCGACCGGATCAGAGTAAACAAGAATGTCGAATCAGGCCGCCCTTTGCCTTGAAAGAATTCACACGCGGCCACCAGCTTTCCCAAAATAAGGGGAGATCTGCTGCTTACTGCTCATGGAAACATCCGACCTATACTATAGTCAAGTCGTTCGCCTATCTTTCTGATCTCCTTTCCTTCTATTCATCAGATTTTAGGCTTTGACCTAGTGAAAAATGGGGTTGATGGTGTTGGCTAAAAAAGGGGGAGAGAGGAGAGCCTTAGGGTAAGCTCACTTCTGCATTTTTGTTTAGGTTCTCGAGATTCTCAATCGCTCTTTTTAGTGGGGAGGAATAGTATGTGAATGGCGGTTCTCAAACGAGGGAATCATTCCTCTCTAAATAAAAAGAAGCTAGAATCTTTCTATTGATAGAGCTTTCACGTCTGCGCATAGAATCGTTTTTTGCCCTTCCATTCTGTTCTTACGGCAGTTGGGTCGGAATCCGTGTGATGGTTCGAAAGTCGTTTCAAATATTCTTCGCATCCCCAGAGAGATAGATTGTTGCCATTGTGCCTTGGTAGTCAAAAGGGGCACGAACAGCCTTAAAGTACTGTTCCATGTCCCAGAGGTCTTCGAGCCTTGGCATTTCGAATCCCGTTGAATGGCTGTGGTTCCGGGACTCAAGTCTAGAGTCGCCAGGTGAGACATTCGGTTCACGAACCGGAAACCTATCTCCACAGCAAGCTCCTCAATTTGACCCGGTCTGTCACACTTTGGACATCGCCACCAGGATCGTTGAGTCCCCATGAAGACGACTCTACTTCACTGGGAAGACGCGGTACTCATTAGTGAGCGTCTGGTAACCAACGATTCCGGATTCCCCTGCCTTTCTGCCATAGTCTACACTTGTCCGTCCAAATGGTCGACCTTGCCATCAAGTTGGGTCACTCGATCCTTGAGTGTTTCCTTAACAACAACCGCCGCTGAAAGCACTCCACTGCTATCGTCATGTACATGGTACAACAAGAAGAGAATTAGCAGAAATCGAAAGGTTTTTACCCAAAACTCCGCTCTGATACCTCCTAAAGTGAAATAGGCACGCGAACGGGTAGAGAGTCTGCCTGAGTCGTGCAGCCCCAGGTAACGCCTAGTTTAGTGTAGCACCTGGGTTCCGCCTTCTCCTTGCCTTGCCAAGTTTTGCTTCTGATCTCTCTCTGAGTCTCTAGTTCATTACCTTCTACTATTTATCTTCTCCCTCTGCTGCTACTGGAGCTACTGGATATCGACCTAAGAGATACCAGACCAGGTGCGAGAGGAAGGGATGCTGCTATTGATGGACCGGTGCTACCTCTGGATCTAAGAATCATGGAAGACGTAATTGAAACATGCACCTGGAATTAAATCACATTGGTATAAAGAGCCGGAAAGGAAAAAGAGGAGGAAAGAAGCAAAAGACTTAGCGACGAAGCGAGGTTTGGAACCCTTCAATTACAAAGTGGAAGATGCCTCTCACAATGGGTAGGATTACTGCATTTCTTATATTTGACTCTTCTATTTGATAATATATATAGGGAGTTGGGGCAGGTTGAAGGGGAGGGGAAGTCAATTTAAACATAGTGCCACCATAACCCTAAGAAAACGAGATTGGGTTTGTGTGTGTAGACTATCCTTGGAAGTGTCTATTCTACCAAACCATGAGACGCAGCCATAGATCGAACCCTGGAAGTCCTCTCCTCGCGGCTCCCTGCGTTGATATTCGAGGAAGTTGCTCTCGACACGAGGGATATACAAGAAAGACCTGCTCTAGATCCCCAAGTCTCCATGGTCGTTCTTTTTAACATCTCTTTCTATTCTTATAATGTAATGCTATCAGTCAACTCGTACTACCCCCCATTGCGCATCCTGTGTAACATCAAGGAAATGGAAGGCTCATACTACCGCGGCGGGAGGTCGTCTCCCAACACATTCCCCCTATAGTTGATCTGCCACAAATTGAGGCATATCTTTTGGAGATGGTCACGTCAGCGGCGGCAAGTGGATCATTCATGCGCAGACTTAACTGAAAAAGAAAGATTCCCTTTTGTTACCGACCTTCTTCCCTTGACTGGTGTTTTAGGTCTTCTTATCCAAGAGGACACTTTAATCTCGCTTTAGAGGCCTAAATGCTTATCATTCTTGCCTTCTAAACTTCTTTATATCGAGGGATGAGGAACCATATTATCCTGCATTCCTTAAACCTATGTAGTGAGTTGTGTAGGTGGCGTGTTTAAATTAGGACCACACATTGGGATTCTTTTCTCCTCATCGCTAGCCAGTCGGGATGCTATCTCTCTTCTCCTTCGTCACTCAACCATCAAAATATGGTATATAATTAACAAACTCTTTTTTTGATATTTACTTAAAACTATACTGAACCACCTATCTATTCATTTTTTGGCGCTGTCCCGACACTGATGAGCATCACTTAGGTCTTCATTCATGATACTCTGCTAGGATCTGTAGCGCTTCAGTAGGCCCTAGGCACTGATGTGAGGTTAATGTTTTAACCAATGCAACATACTATCCATAAACATTGTACTCCCATAATATAATAAGGCAAGAAAGCGGAAATTTTTTAAAAAGTAAAATGGAAAAAGTGCCCCCTTTTGATTAGCCTGTTTCCAAGAGGGAGAAGGTCTTATGGCAATCTCAGGCATACTCAAAATCGGTTATTTGGCCTAATCGAGCAACCTATAAACAATTGTCGCCTACATAACCTACCTCCCAGACCAAGGGAAGAAGGTATCAGATCACTTTTGAGAGTCCTTTTGTTAAACCAGTTCCTTTACTCTTTTTGAATGAATTACAGTCAGTAAAATAATCTGGTGGAAGGGGTCCATAGAATAAAAATTGGCTTCTTTTTCTTTTTTCTATTTTTAGAATAGAGAAAGAGTCGAAACTAAGGGTACGCTCTCTAGAAGATTTGCTCGGAGCTTTTTTTTTTCACTTGGTCGCCTGGTATCTTGAAACCTCTTTGCTTGCGGGGGCAGGAGTGGAAAGAGCGCTTCGCGAAAGAATCGTGTGGCGCGGTGAAAGGTTTCCCGTTGGGGTTTCCGACCCTCCAGGTCTCCACCTACTTGTGGAATAGGGGGGGTTCCTTGATATTAAGGTGTCAAGGCGGTCGAAGAAGGCCACAGGTGGAAGCAACCGATGCTTTGATCATTCAATTGACTCCTTGCTGCCAGTCCGTGCTTGCTGTCATGCTGGCAAAAGCAGGGGTTTCGGTCGGTTTTACCTACTATTGGATTTGAACCAATGACTCTCGCCGTATGAAAGCGATACTCTAACCGCTGAGTCAAGTAGGTCAAGCTGAGTCAAGTCACCCTATAAGAGAAAGCCGCGCAACCAAAGTAGCCCTTACTATACAAGGGGGGCGGAGCGCTAAGAAAGAGAAAGCGTTATCACTATACGAAATGAAGCAGCGGCTAGCACGCTAAGCTAAGATCAACCAATGTTCGAACGCGGAGCCTTTCTTTCTCGGTCGTCTGTCTTAATAAGTGGATTCCGATTCATGCAGTCGTTCTCTGCTGCATTGGTCTTTTCACTCCCCACTCTCCACCATAACAAAATGTTTCCACTATATCTCAGGAGTAGTCAAAGGAAGTACGGCGGGTCCGAGTAGGAAGAAATTTACTAAGAAGTAGGGCATACAACAATGGATCAATTCATTCAACAAGATCTGTTCGGATCAGACCAGGATGAATGGGATTGGTCTGACCTCTCGCTCGGATGTAAGACTCCCGCCGCTGACAGATGTCCCATGCCACCTTTCGTGAACAGCTATGCCCGAGAATGAATTGTGATATAGCGCCGAATAAGCCACTGCTCTATTCCCGACTCGAAATCCATAAAGGACTTTAAGGGAGATAAAATAGGGGGCCCTATACCATACATCCTGCTGCCTTGGGACGACTGCACGTTACATCATAGCAGCACGACCAAATGGAGGTGGAAAGCCCTTGTATAGGTTGGGCGCTAGCTAGCGCCTTCCTTATACTAATATAAAATGTTGGGCCTTCCCCTTATTTATTAGTATTAGGCAAGTTGCTCGAGGACTTCTACTGGGAATGAAAGTTCCCTATTATAGGATCCCTAGTAAAGCCAATTTAATGATGGCCGCTTATCTGAGTAAGAAGACGATGGCTCCTATTATTGGTGAGCGATCTCCTCTACACCTTATCTTTGGGCGTTTTACTCTCTTTCAAAGAGATGACTATTCAAACCTCAGAGTATTCGGATGCACGTGCTTTGTTAAAATTCCATCTCCTGCACAAGACAAACTGAGCCCTACATCTCACTCTATGTGTTTTCTTGAGTGAGGTTGGGGTACCCCTCTCTCAAAAGGGCTACAAGTGTTAATGATCCTTCTACACGACGATTCCACCTTTCTCGACATGTCACCTTTTTCGAACATGTGCCTTACTACGGAGCTCGGGGCTTTGAGATTCCCTGTGATGGTGGGCCATTATGTTACCTTGTCTCCCCTTAGAGGGGAGGGGTGGAACTATTGAGGAGTTTATGTGAGACAGCATCAGAATTCTCCGATTTAATAGAGTCAGCAAGATCCGGGTGACCAGAGTGATCAGCAGCTTGATCAGCTTAAGGGGAAGTTTCGCAGGTTTGTGAAGACAGATTCTCGTCACTCAGTTTTCAGAGCTGAGCCAACTGATTCAGTGGTCTCCCTCTCTCCCTATACTTCGAACCAAGACTCTTCTTCAGACTTAGGTTCTCTAGCTTCTATTCTCGGGGTACGTAGATCCACCCGTCTTCGTTTTCCTATTCATAGGTTTGTATCAACTAAGTCTCTGTCTACTTCCCACGAGTCTTTTTTGCAATTTCATCCATCTTTTTTAACCTGATACCTTTGCAGAGGCCATATCTCAACCCTGCTGGCAGCTCTATGCAGAAAGAGATCGTAGCACTAGAATGGTTTGCTACTTGGGATTGAGTCTCTCTTCCTCTAGGGAAATCAATAGTGGGCTACAAGTGGGTCTATAAAGTCAACAAAAAGCTGATGGAGCTGTTGAGGGGTTGAAGGCTAGATTGGTGGCCAAAGGATACACACAAGAGTATTGAGTCGAACCCCTTTAGAGATAGGGGAAAGATTTGCCCCAGCTTGGCGAATCGCATCCCCGCGCAACGAATTGCATTGCCAACCTCCTGATTGTCTTCTTATCATTTTCCGTTGCATGTTTGGGATACGTTTGGTGTTCAATATATTCCCTGATGTCAGTAAACCATGGTTTACCGTTGGGTGCCCTTTCAATGGCCAAAAGATCACTATTGAACATGCCGGGAGTCAACTCAAAAATTTCTATTAGGTTGCAATACACCGGGCTGCTTCTTTGTTCTATCATGATTGGGTGGACTTTCCCTCAGGAATGTTTATCATGGAGGCCAGTGTTGCCAATGCATCCGCGAACTTATTTTTTCTCTGGGTAGTGGAGAGAAACTGATTTTCTTGAATTGCTCAGTGAGCTTTTCAAGATAAGCATGGTATGTCAAAAGTTTTTCATATTTTGTTTTTAATTTCTTTTGAGTTTGGCAGATGATAAGCGTCGAATCCCTAAATACTTCGATTTCTTATATTCCCAGGGTCAAGGCAGTCTTTAATCCATGGATACATGCTTCATCTTCTGTGGTATTCTTAGTTCCTTAAAAGTTCCGCTTAATGGCAATGGGGGTGTGCGATTCATCAGGTGCAATCAGCAATGCCCCTACTCCGTACCCATTTTGATTAGTCGTGCCATCAAAGTCAAATTTCCATGCCCTCCTCTTCTGTGACAGCTATTTCCTCGTCTGGGAAGCAATCCTTAAACTCATGTTCCTCCTTGATAGGGTGCAAGGTGTTCTGCTATCGCCCTTCCTTTTTGGTTACATACGTGATGTCGAATTCAGACAGAAGCAGTAACCATCTTGCGGTCCTTCCCGTTACGTTAAGGCGGGTTTCTCGAACAAATACTTTTTTTGTAGGTCCATGGAAGCTATTAAATGTACTGGGTAAGACAGCATGTAATGCCTCAATTTCCGCCTTACCCAAACCAAAGCCAAGCAGGTTTTCTCCAAATTGGTATACCTGGTCTTGTAGTCAGTCATTTTCTTACGTTGGTAGTATATGGCCCTTTACTTCCGTCTGTCTTCATCGTATTAAGCCAACATAGACCCCATAGTGGTTTCAGTGACTGATAGGTATAGTAATAAAGGCTTCCTGGCGTTGTAGGCACTAGAATGGAGTCCTTTATTTTGTCAAAAGCTTTCTGGCGGGCTTCATCCCATTTTCCTGCTAAATTTTTATTTAGAAATTTGTGTATCGGCTCGCAAGTGGTTATACAAGAGAAAGTCAAAGTCTGATGGGACTATTGATCGCTACAAGGCTCGCGTGGTAGCCAAAGGCTACAACCAGCAATAGGGTATAGACTATGATGAGACATTCAGTCCAGTTATCAAGATGGCATCAAGGGCGATTAGGTGTGACTTGCTTGATAAGGGAAAGAGAAGACGTCCCTCAAAGCCCCATTAACGCAAAACAAGTCGATTCCTACGTTTTTAAATTACCAGAAGCTCTTAGCTACTCAGCTATACTATAGGCTCTAAAGGCATTACTTGACTGAAAGAGTGCTTATATTATGGGGGCTTCCCTTTCCAACATCTGACTTATATACAGGTCAACATCGACTTAAGAAGCACGAAAAAAAAAAGTAGCTACCTCGGGAGAGGGATGAGAGTAGTCTTTTTCCAATAGGCTAGCTGCCTATTGCAGGAGTTCCTGACCTGAAAGGACACCAGCAAGCTGCTACTGAATGTGAACAAAGTCAAGGAGATGGAATCAACTCAATAGAATTAGGTTTTTTTTATGACTGCTGAAGTGACCGAACGAAATGTTGGATTGATTCAATACCGAATCCCAGATCTCCATAGACGACTAATGGTAGGGGCTGCATTTTTCGGAAAGAAAGATAGTGGCAAAAGGATGTTAATCAAGAACCGACGTCTCATGCCGACCCCGTCTGCAGTTGCTACTACACTGTTACATCCGGATAAAGTGACCCGTACTGGTGGAATAATTGCAATGCGACTATACCGCCTGCTGATAAAGGGAAGACAGTATACCAAGCTTGTCCCAGCAGTCAGGTTTGGTCCTCCGGGCAGCAACCCGGCCGGTATACACCCCACAGAGGAAATTGGGCTGTGAGGTGAGTAACTATATTCAACAATCATTTGCCAACATCGTTCCTAAGCCCTACTAAGTAAAGGGGGATGTGTTCAGTCCCAAGCATCTTCGTCAATACTCCATCTGCCCCCCGCCGGGGGGTTAAGGGGGAGGATGTCAAAACCTTACCCATAAAAAAAAAGTACATAGACCTGCTCACAAAGAGCTACAAGACAGCCAAAAACATTACTGCTAATAAAATGAAAGTGAACAAAGCCAAACCAATATGATATTCAATAAGCCCACTTTTTTGAGAGAAAAAACCTGAATTTGTTGAGGAAGATCAGCTGTAGAGGAAAACCTATAGTCAAACTGAGAATCGCAGCCGAAGTTTGCTAAAGAGTCTGCCACTTTGTTGTTTTCTCTAAATGTATAGACGATTTTGAAATGGCCAGCCGAGAATTTGGATGAAATGAAGCTCCACCATGAGTCTAGGTATGGGTAATTTTAGGGGCTTCTTTATTTTCATTGAAGCAATCAACAATGATTTTGGAGTCAATTGCGAGTTTACGAGCTTGATGAATGTAGAGCGCATCCAGAAGAATAGAATCAGTAAACGTCCAAGATGATCTGATGTCAAGAAGCTGAGAACAGTCTTTCAGCCAGTCCGTAATTTGTTGAATAATAGCAGCCGGTCATAGCTAGCGGCATAGGAGCCGACTCGGCATCAGCGGCTTCGTGCCGCACTGGAGTAATCCAATATGTGGTTCCGCACGTTCCACCACTTCTCCGTTCATTTCCAATACTGATCGTGAAACACCATGAGCAGCAGGATGTTGAGGTCCGAAATTCGAAGTGAAATTTTTTATTTGCCTGTTCTTAGTCGTCATGGGAAAGAAATACAGAAATAAGAAAGAGATTATTCCCTTAGAGCTTGTCCAATACCACCAGTACCAGAAATGCATCTCCTTCGCCCGCGCGAGAGACTTCTATGCCAGCCGGGAATAACGGCTCTGTTATGAAAGAAAGCGGCAGACAGACTAATTTGGCCGGTATTCCCTAATGAGTAGCTTTAGGAGATAAAGGTCCCTCTTATATTCTCCACCCATCTGCGGAGGGTTTCCGTATCCGTCTCCGCGGATATCGTATGATCGTAAGACATTATCGCCTTCGCGACACTAGACTATATTTCCGTCATTTCCGGAAAGTGCACGAACATCCGCCATTTCCCCCTTTCACAATGTTCTCGTGAAGTTGCTCACGAATCAAAGTGTGAATGTCCCTTCGAAGTCTCGCATGCTATTTTTGATTGGGAGCGGGGTGGACAATTTATGTCGGTGCTGGTGCCTGCGGCAGTGCCTCTGGAGCCGCCCCCCATTCTGGAGCCAGCGGGTTCTGAATGACCTCCCTCTCACTTCGTTCGAGCTGAAATATCAAATATGGATTGCAAAGAATTCAAAATAAACAAGGTTGTAAAGAAGATGGTTTTTAGAACTAAGCAAGATGAATCAATTCATGAAGTTTAAAAGAGTAACTCTTGAATATAGGAGAATATGATGCTTGAATTACAATGTAAGTCAAAGAATCATGTCTACAGAAGTGTAGTCATCATCTTTATAGTGGAAGATCCTACTTTAGATATAATTAAAAATACATAGTGGAGAACTCATGATAAAACAGTTTTTCCCTAATTTCCGTTGAGATTCTCTCCATCAGTGTGTTTGCACTGGCTCTTATCTTCGAGCTCGATCGGCCTCGGTGCTAGTCGATATTGCTTATAGAGCCCGAGCTGAACTCATAATCAAGTGATGATTCGGGCTCGGTATTGGTTGGCCTCTGCCCCTTAAGCTCGAAATCATCTCATCATAGTTCGATTCAGACCCGAGCTTGATAATGACTTCGAACTCGGTATTTGACCTATACCCGAAATCTGAAGCTCGTTCATATCATCTTCGGAACCCATCTCGATATTACGAAGTTTTTCATCTATCCATTATGTTTCGACCTCGATCAATCGAACGAAGGCCGAAATCTATTTCGATCGTATACAGATAGTCCCCTCGTTTCTCGGGAAGGATGTGGCGAGAAACGATATGATTTCAAAACGGCTCGATCAGATATATGCTGACGTTTGCATCAATCCCGACTATGACGTACGTGATAGTTGTCCCATCGGTTCAGTTTACCAAGGCATTTATAGTGTGTCAAACGGTGGTCGGCCACCGCTGATATTTAAACTGTAATTGCTTCAATCTATAAATAGCCCTTCCTTCCACCATTTATTACTTTTGCGTGTTCAATCTTCCAAATTTTCTAAGTTTCTTTTCATCTTTTCTGAGTTTTCCGTCTGCATGTCTGTGATTTTTACTACAAACTCCTTCTCGAAAACACCAAATACTCTAGTTTTTCGTTCACAGAGTTTTAGATGGAAAAAATGTCTAAAACTGTTCCACAAAAAGAGACTGCTTCTTCAGCTCGACCTGCCAGTGGTGAGGATGTAGAAGAGCCCCGCCCTGAGGAATTCGTTCCGATAGGGGTGCTCGACTGTAGGCGATTTTAAAATTGAAAAGTCTTCTCCGATACCGGGTCGGTGTGAGCCGATGTTGAGGTACCAATGTTCAATTACCGAGAAAGTTCTCGAGAAAGTCATACAAGAATACAACTGGGATAATAAACTCGTAGTAATCCCACCGCCTAATGAATCAATTACTACCCACATCAAAAGGTTCTTAAGTGTTTATACGTATCCTTTCACGTTGGGCCTTCTAGACCCCATCATCGTTACCTTCTGTAAGAGGTACGATGTGACCCTCGGCCATATCCACCCTTCATTTTGGAGGGTAGTGATTCTTCTTCAATTTTTCTTGAGCAAGATCGAGGGGAGTATCTTCACCCTCGATCATCTTATGCGCCTTTATAGTCCCCGACTTAATCGAAGAGGGTTGATCAAGTTTGCTCACCGAGAAACCAAAGCGCCATTCTCGAGCATAGATAAGACTCGGGATCGGGGTTGGATGGGGCCATTTTGTTCGAATCAAAACCTCGGACTTGATCCCTGCCGATGACTTGCCATTTCACGAGAAATGGAATATGAGCTGTGAGTAAACATTTCTCCTTGCCCGTTTTGATTTTGTGATTGCCTTTCATTTTGTTGATACATTTTTCTTTTCTTATCACAGCCGTAGCTCGGATGACGGAACCAATCCTGGATCTTAAACAATGGGTCGAAGGCCTTGTGTTGTAGAGACCGTACTCCGAACGTGCTTGGGTCAAATTGTCAAAGGGTCGATGGGAGGCCCGTAATCATGGTAAATCTTTTTATCGATTTGTTTCTTTATCGATTTGTTTGGTAAATCTCCCATTTTCCCCTTTGTAGGACTCGGGAAAGATGTAGTCATGAGGCCCCCGACCGGTGGTGAAGAAGTTCCTACCCTGAAGCAGGTAAAAGAAAGGAAGAGAAAAGACGTATCGAGCTCCCCGAGCTTGGAAAAGAAAAAAATGGCTAAGAGATATCGAAAGCCGGGGGGCTCTGGTGTCATGCCTTCGGAAGTGGTCCGCCAATTAAGGGACGAGCCCGAAGAAGGAGATGATAATTTAGCTTGTGTACGGGATAATCCTGTGATTCAATAGTCTTCAGATTTGGTGAAAGCAAATCAGGGAAACCTGGCCATAATCCAAGAACAAGAAAAAGCCGAGATTATCCCTTCTCGGGCAGTAGAAGATATTTTAAGGGATGAGTTCGGGATAGTTGATATTAACGGATCCCCTCAGATTTTGGATGCCATGATTCAAGAGGCTAGCATGTTAGAGGATCGATCCTATGAGGGCATTCAGGAGTCGGCCGATATCCACGGTTTTCTAGAGGGGCTTGAGTCATGTGCCTCAGAGGAGGTTACCGGTTTTGGTGGAATGCCAGTACCCAAAAAAGCATCGTGGTCGGGTTCTGCCGAGCCTTCATCGGTTCACAAATTGGTGGATCGATTCTCAGCCCCGAGTGTCGATCTCGACCATAGGCGGAAGATAGTGCTCTCCGTACCTGAGGATACCCGAATTCTTTCTCCCCCCGTGGGTATTGCCAGTTACCTTCGATCTTTGGTGATCGAAGAAGATCAATCAGTGATGAATGCGGTGGGGGGCGACTGTCTCTTCAACGAGGCCCAACATGCTTTGAATCGGGTAACACTGATGGCGTCTTTGTCACTTCTTTTACACTTAGAGTTGTAGGTAACTCTAATGTTTCTCCTTCTATTTATAGGCTTCGGTGTTGCATCACGAGGCCTTTCTTCGAATCCGGGAGGAGCATGATGCTGAGGTTCGGAGCCTCACCGAGAAGAGTGACTCATACAAGCTCCTCAGTGAAAAACTTCGAGCAGATTTGACAGCAGCTTGGGAAGAGCACGAGGAGATAGCCGAGCAGGTATTCTGAATGTTCCATGACAGAGAAGATGAAAAAGAGATAACCACTAACGATCTGATTCTGCAGGTTTGACAGAGGATCGAGCAGATTGGACGACTTAACTCACAGGCAGATGGGCTACTGGCCGAGGCAGAAGAATTTAAAAAGAGTATGGATATCCTTGCCTCGAAAAAGGAAGTCGTTCAAGCTCACTTAGAGTTGCCTGATGCCCAACTTCAATTTGCGAAAGAAAATGTTTCGGGGCTGATTGAGAAGATGAAAGAGCTTCAACATCGGTTGGATTTGGCCACTTAAGATAAAGAAGGTTTTGCTAATGAACTTGATGTGGCCAGATCTGAGGTGATAGAGGCCAATAAAAGAGCTGATGCCAAAGTGGCTTAGTTCAGGATCGATTTTGAGGTTAACCAAGCCAAAGCCAAGAGCATTGTTGAACATGCAAAATGGCAAGCTCGGAGAGAAGCTCTCGAGGAGATCAGTGCTCAGGGCTTCGACATTGGGGTCGAGATTGAAGTCTCCAGGGCAGAAGAGGAAAAAGCTTGAAGGTTGGCCTTTCCTGAGGAGGACTCCGATGACTCGGGTGAGTCTGAAGATGAGGAAGATGCCGAGAACACGACCTCCGATGAAGATTGAGCCATTTAGGGCCTTAGGTAGTTTGTTGCGTTCTTTTGATACCGCTTTCGGTCTTTGTATAAAGAACTTCCTTTTGGCTGAGTTGCCTTTGTACAAACATTTGTAAATACAAATTTTTCTTCCTTTTGAAGCAAGATAGCCTTTGAAGCTAAATAGATAGTTTGAATTTTAATCATTGTTGCTTTCGGTCTTTATGGGTAGTTCCCTTTGCTTTGTTGGGCTCGAATAGCCTTCAGCCTTAAATAGTCGAGTGTTCGTTTGAGCTCGAAATAATGAATAACTTACTCGAAGTAATGTAGCCCATAGGCTTAATGATTGAGTGAGTGATTTCTCGAACTCAAGATAGGAGTATCCCGTAGGCTTAGCATTAGAGTGAGTGCCTTGCTCGAAGTCAAAAAAATGTAGCCCATAGGCTTAATGATTGAGTGAGTGATTTCTCAAACTCAATATAAGAGTAGCCCGTAGGCTTAGTACTCGAGTGAGTGCCTTGCTCGAACTCGAAGTAGTGTAGCTCGTAGGCTTAATAGTCGAGTGATTGTTTCGAACTCGAAGTAAAAGTAGCTTGTAGGCTTAGTATATAGTCCCCGAGTGGGAATGGTTGCTCGAACTCAAGTTGATGTAGCCCTTGGGCTTTATAGTTGAGTGAGTGTTACTCGAATTCGTTGATTTACCTTAGGCCTGTTTGCATAATAAATATCGAAATGGAGGAATATTTCTTGGATATAAGATATCGGTAAGTCCTTATACATGTGTTAATGTTTTGTGTCAGGGCTCGGGCCAACTATATGGGCATGGCTCATTTGACCATTTGCCCCTTACAATTATTCCTGTTGAGACCCTGTTGTCGTGAAATGACGAAGTAACTTCCTTTGCATCGTTCTTAATAATTATCGCTGATATGTTCAGTGACAATGGTATGCCCCCCCCCCCCCCCCCCCCAGTATTCGAGGTTGATTGTAAGGAGGCCTCGGATAGTGAGGTTTCATATTGAAAAATCCATCTTTGTTCCTGATCGAATTCATTAATCCTCGTCTTTGGTCGAACATCTGCAAGGGTTAGTTTCAAAACATAATTGAACTGGGGGGTCGTACCTTAGCAGTAGTATCGTGTTAGCCGTTTATCATACATATCTTGTAGGATTTCCATTATACGGCCAGTATCGGTCTTTTATTGATCTCTGTTCTTGATTGGAAGCCCTTTTGATACTGGACCCAGAACCCAACTGGTCGTCTTCGACTCTTATTTTTGATTGATATAGATTGTGCACATCGGCCCAAGTAATGGATGGGTACTCGATCAGGTCATGCTTCAACCGCCGTGAAGCCGTCGAACTTCGTTCGTTCAAACCTTGAGTGAAAGCCTGAACAACCCAATCGTCTGTGACTGGTGGTAGATCAATTTGTTCCATTTGAAAACGAGATACGAACTCCCTTAGTATCTCGTTATCCTTTTGTCTTATCTTGAACAGGTACGACTTCCCGGTCTCGACTTTTATGGCCCCGGCGTGTGCTTTTACGAAGGAATCTGCAAGCATAGCAAAATAATCGATAGAATTAGACGGCAAATTATGATACCATATCATTGCTCCCTTTGACAGGGTTTCACTGAACTTCTTCAATAATACAGATTCGATCTCATCATCTTCCAGATCGTTCCCTTTGATGGCACATGTGTATGAGGTGACATATTCATTGGGGTTGGCAGTTCCGTTATATTTAGGAATCTCGGGCATGCGGAACCTCTTTGGGATCGATTTAGGAGCCGCACTTGGGGGGAAAGGCTTTTGTAGAAATTTTTTGGAATCTAAGCCCTTCAATATTTGTGGTGCCCCCGGGATCTGATCAACCCTGGAGTTATATGTCTCTACTTTTTTATCGTTGGTTTCGACTCACTTTGTGAGCTCCTCGAGTATTTTAGCAATTTCGAGAGTAGTCCCCGATTGTTGCTTATTTGACTTCACTATGGCTGGCTCCGTTCTGTGGGCAATTTCTCGAGGTGAACTGGGCTCCGGCCTGCTTAGTAGCTGGGTTTGGCTCTGCAACTGAGCGATTGCTGCATGTTGAACTTGCAACATTTCGAAAATCATACGCAAGCTGATGCCGTTTTTCTCGACGTTATGGGTATCTCGAGCTGCAGACCGAGTGCCACCATGAATGCTATTTTCAGGTTCAGAATGTAGGTTAGCCTCAATGGCCACATGCAAATTGATATCTATCGGCACTTCGATTCGAGCTCCAACGGCGTTGACAAGTGGTCTTTCGGTACTGGGTGTCAAGTTGTTGTTCTCATCTTGAAGACCGGCTCCGTTGTCGATAGGTGAGGCCATTTGATTGGTAGTTAGTAGTTGCTAATCCGAAATCCAAGATACTTTCGGAAACAAGCGCAAAACGGTGTGTTTTTGCAGATTCGTATCAAATAACCACTGTTATCTTTAGCCCCACGGTGGACGCCAAACTGTTTACCCGAAAAACGGATGAAGTTGAATTTGTACGTAGTTCTAAAGATATGCGATATAGCTTAATACAAATCGTAAGGATGAATAGAAATATCAAATATGGATGGCAAAGAATTCAAAATAAACAAGGTTGTAAAGAAGATGATTTTTAGGACTAAGCAGGATGAATCAATTTATAAAGCTTAAAAGAGTAACTCTTGAATATAAGAGAATATGGTGCTTGAATTACAATGTAAGTCAAAGAACCATATCTACAGAAGTGTAGCCATCATCTTTATAGTGGAAGATCCTACTTTATATATAATTAAAAATACATAGTGGAGAACTCATGATAAATCAGTTTTCCCCAATTTTCGCCGAGATTCTCTCCCTCAGTGTGTTTGCAACGGCTCTTGTCTGCGAGCTCGAGCTCGATCGGCCTCGGTGCTGGTCAATATTGCTTCTAGAGCCCGAGGTGAACTCAGAATCAGGTGATGATTCGGGCTCGGTATCGGTTGGCCTCTGCCCCTTAAGCTCGAAATCATTTCATCATAGTTCGATTCGGACTCGAGCTCGATAATGACTTCGAACTCGGTGTTTGACCTATACCCGAAATGTGAAGCTCGTTCATACCATCTTCGGAACTCATCTCGATATTACGAAGTCTTTCATCGATCCATTATGTTTCGACCTCGATCAATCATACGATGACCGAAATCTATTTCGACCGTATACATTGTGCACCACATAACGCTGTCGCTGATAGCTGAACAAAATAGACGAATTTATCCAGGAATGTTGCTGTAGTTACTTTTCAATTGAAGAAATTCCAACTATAAGGAGACTGAAAAATTATGTTAAGTCAAATTGGAAAAAAAAATGTCATGATTGCTGTTAGAAAACCAGTTTGCATTACGAATTAATGTTTCATACATATTATGAATATCTCATTGGCTATGGCAAAGTTGATTCCTCATTTGGTGTAAAATAAGTAAGAGCTTATATCGCATGACATCGATCAATGAAGCGTAAAGATAAACTACTTACTATGAGTGAATCCGAAGTTCCAAAATGAAAATTTAGACATGACCTTGTTAAAATTTTAAGCCACTTATCTATTTTCAGAATAATCGGGCATCGAGAAATGATACTGGCACTTGTAATCTAATGAGTTATGCATCAAATAAAATTACTATACAAAGCGCAAAGTTCAAAGGGTCAAGGGAAGGACCAAATGCAGAAACCAGCGGTCTATAATTATTCATACGGAGAAGGTAATGACAAGTGTCTAAATTATCATATCATATCATCATATTATAATAAAATCAGAAAGTTTTGAATATCAAAGTTGGATTAACAAAATGTCCATAAAAATTGAAAGACTTTTTACCCATTAATTATATAAACACTACTTCACTAATATTCTTGTACTAAAAAGTAAACTTACATTCCAATAAATATTTTTGTACTACTTAATGCAGCCTATTCAACTCCTAAATATTACTTTCATCTTCCGCAAATGTACATATCTCAACCTTTAGAATGTCCATTCAATATTTGCTCCTTTGAGCTTCCAACAATTATTAAAGATTCATGTATCTCATCCTTCTCTCCCTCTTTCATTCACTTTATAAAATTGGACAATGAAATCAATTAAGCAACTCTTCTTACTGTCAGACCATTTGTCAATTGGAAAAATTCTTTTTCTTATTAAGTATTTGTTCTTTACATTTGGCATATCTGTTAACTGTCTACATCACATAACACCGATCTATAAGTGTCAAATGAGGTAAAAAAATAAAATTGTAAATTTTATGAGTCCCACGCAAATTTTACAATTATTCATGTTTTTATATAATATATCCATAGTTTTTATCATGAAAATGAATATCTTTTGTTATGAAAAGTTTGGCTACTACACTATCCTCATTGATTTTTAGTGAGAAATAGCGTTAAATTTGTTATTTTCCTTTTGCTGTAACAAGAAATTTTGGATTCATTGTGTGAGGCTAATTATCACGCCCATTAGTAGACTTCACTTTTTTTACTTCCTCTTCTATTTACTTTTACCAGTAAGAAGTCATGGGTTCTGTGGAAGTCTATTACTTAAATCAAAGAACAATAGCGCCTACAATGCACGACAAACAAACTGTTCATAAGTCAATTGTTATCATTTGAATCTAAGTTTCAATAATATATAAGTAGAAGAATATAAGGCATAGAGAAAAACATAACTCAAATCTTCATAAATAAACTATCATTCGGTAGGATGTAGGGCACTATAAATCTTACATATCAAAATTATAGAACTTTTAACAAATCGTTTATATATTTTTGATTATCTTCAATTTTTAAAAGTTTGTAATGATTGACAAGAGTTACACTTGCGACGTACGTGTTCAGAAACTAGTATTATACTAAAAGTAGAAGCTTCAAATATCAAAATTGAAATTATCAAAATGTCCATAAAAATTGAATGACTATTTTACCCATTAATTATATAAACACTACTTCACTAATATTCTTGTACTAAAAAGTAAACTTACCTTCCAATAAATATTTTTGTACTTCTTAATGCAGCCTATTCAACTCCTAAGTATTGCTTTCATCTTCCGATACTTTATTGCAAATATACATACTATCTCAACCTTTAGAATGTCCATTCAATATTTGCTCCTTTGAGCTTCTAACAATTATTAAAGATTCATGTATTTCAGCCTTCTCTCCATCTTTCATCCCCTTTATAAAATTGGACAATGAAATCAATTAAGCAACTCTTCTTACTGTCAGACCATTAGTCAATTGGAAAAATCTTTTTTCTTATTAAAAATTTGTTCTTTTCATTTGGCATATCTGCTAACTGTCTACAACACTTAACACCAATCTATAAGTGTCAAATGAGGTTAAAAAAAAACAAATCTTTTCTTGTTAATTTTATGAGTCTCTCACAAATTTTATAATTATTCCTGTTTTTATATAATATGTTAGGATCGGGAATCCGGATAGTGCAAAATTTAGCCAAACAATGTTATAATGATAATAACAAAGACAATGCAAGTTGATAACAATGGCAACTAAAGTATATAAAGAAGGCACCAATTTAACGCGGTTCGTTCAGTATGACCTACGTCCACATACGGAGAAGAGCAATTGCTCTATAGGAACAAGAGTACAAGAGAGCGTACAAAATTAGAGTAAATACTCTAATTAATCCTAAATACCCCCGATAGAATAACCTTACAAGATCACTCCGAATAAAGGGGATCACACAAGTGTTTCCCAATACCCAACTCTCTTATAAAATATTCTCAATAAATAAAGGAGGAGAGGAAGAAACAAGAAATAAAGACTCAAATCTTGTTGGTGTGTTTTGAATGAGCTAGAATCATCTCAATTTATAGCCAAAGGAATTTGAGTTGCTTGGTATACAATTGGCCAACAAAGCCTAAAATGAGAGGACATAATATGTCCAACAAGATCACTAAGGAAAGGCCATGAAGAAGCCAACAAGGCTAATAATCATTGGCCAAAAGTAGGCCACATATATTACAAATCTCCACCTTGGACTAGTTTTGGTTGATATAGTAAACTTGCTTCACCTTATCCGAAAAAGCCTCAACGGGCAAAATCATTCTTTATGAATGCCAATCAAGTTCACGCAAAGCTTGAACTTGACAACTGGAAGAGGTTTCGTAAACATGTCAGCTGGATTGTCTCTAGTGTTGATCTTCTGAACATAGACTTTTCCTTCAGCAATGGTTTCTCGGATGAAGTGATAATTGATATCAATGTACTTCGTACTCTCATGATACATTAGTCAAGTGAATGACACTTTGACTATTATAAAAAATGGTAATACCACTTTGGTGTGAACTGAGTTCAGCAAATAGACCCTTCAACCATAAGGCTTCTTTGATCGCCTCGGTCACTGCCATATATTCTGCTCGGGTAGTAGATAAAACTACTACATGTTGTAATTTAGCTTTCCAACTGATAGCGCAATCACCAATGCAAAATACGTAACATGTCAGTGATCTTCTTTTGTTAAGATCACTTGCATAATCTGAGTCTACAAAACCAACCAAAGTGTTAGTATTTTTCTCAAATTCCAAACATGTGTTTGAAGTCCCTCGCAAGTATCAGAGAATCCATTTCACAACCTCCAAATGTGCTTTACCAGGGTAAGCCATATACCGGCTTACCACGCTCACTGCTAATGAAATATCTGGACGTGTATATGCATAATACTGCCGACTGCACTGGAATAAGGAACTTGTGCCATGTACCTCTCTTCTTCCTCTGACTGCGGGGACTGAGCAACTGATAATTTAAAATGAGCAGCAAGAGGGGTACTAACTGGTTTAGCATCTTTCATGCCAACCTCTCCAAGACTTTCTCCAAATACTTCTTCTAGGTCAGGAATAGCCTGTTGGCTTTTCGATCTCCATGCCAAGGATTTTCGTAGTCGCTCCCAAATCTTTCATCTCAAATTCACTTTTCAGCTGACTTTTCAAATTGTGAATTTCTATTAAATCCTTAGCAGTAATAAGCATGTCATCAACATAAAGTAATAAGTACACAAATAAACCATCATTTAACTTCTAGAAGTAAATGCAACTATCATACATGCTCCTCGAATACCCATGACCCAACATAAAGGAATCAAACCTTTTATACCATTATCGTGGAGACTGCTTTAATCCGTACAAGGATTTCTTCAACAAGCAAACATGATCTTCTTTTCCTTCAATTTCAAATCATTCAGGTTGATGCATGTATATTTGTTCCTCAAGTTCGCCATGTAAGAAAGTTGTCTTAACATTAAGTTGTTCTAATTCCAAATCATATATGGTAACTAAGGCAAGCAAGAAACGAATAGAGCTATTTTAACATGTGAGAAAATATCATTAAAATCAACTCTTTGTACCTGACTATAGCCCTTTGCAACTAATCGTGCCTTATACCTCGCATCTTCAACACCTGGAATGCCATCCTTTTTCTTGAAGACCCATTTGCAACCTACAGTTCTTTTTCCTGATGGCGGCTTCACAAGACACCAAGTACCATTCTTGCGGAGAGACTCAATTTCTTCATTCATTGCAATCAGCCACTTGGGTGAGTCAGCACCAGAAACTGCTTCTGAATATTTTGATGGTTCTCCAATTTCTTCAGTTTCCTGTGCAACTGAAAAAGCAAATTGAACATAATCTCCAAATCTTAATGGTTATTTACTTTCTCTTCTTGGTCTATGTTTAGCTATAGAATACTCCTCTTCTTCTGGTTCAACTTCAGGAGTCTCAACTTTAGGAATTTCAGCTTCTGGCTCAACTTCAGGAGTTTCAACTGTGTTTTGCCCCAAAGTTGATGAGCTTGGCTTAGAAAGAATGCCAATCTCAACCTCCACCTGGTTCTGTGTACTCTTTCCTTTATCTGTATTACAAGAACTAGACGACTCTTTTCTAGAATGTAACATAGATGATTCATCAAATGTTACATCTCTGCTAATTATAAATTTTGGTACCGTGGGATCAGGACACCATAGTTGGTATCCTTTCACCCCAGATGCATACCCAAGGAAAATGCACTTTTTAGCCCTTGGCTCTAATTTTCCATCATTTATATGCATGTATGCAGGGCAACCGAATATCTTTAAATCAGAATAATTAGCAGGAGTACCTGACTACATTTCCTCTGGAGTCTTAAAGGTTAAAGGTGTAGAAGGAGCTCGGTTGACAATATAACAAGTTATAGAGATAGCTTCTGCCCCCAAGGCGTTTGTCAACCCAACATTTGAAATCATGCAATGAGCCTTTTCCAAAAGAGTTCTATTCATCCTTTCTGCCATACAATTTTACTGAGGTGCCATTCTCACAGTACGATGTCGAGCAATTTCCTCATTTTTGCAAAATTCGTTGAATTTATCATTACAAAATTTCAAGCCATTATCTGTTCTAAGCCGCTTAACCTGTTTTCCTGCTTGCTTCTTAATCAAACTTTCCATTATTTGTAATTTAAGAAAATATCACTTTTATTTTTCAGGAAATAAACCCAAACTTTCGTTGAATAATCATCAATGAAAGTTAACATATACTTGGCACCACCTTTTGATGGGGGTATGTGAAGGACCCCAAAGATCTGAATGAATATAATCCAAAGTACCTTTTGTTCTATGAATCGCTGGAGATTTGAAGCTCACTCTTTTCTGCTTCCCGAACATACAATGTTCGCAAAACTCCATATTTTCGATACTTTGGCCACATAAGATACCTCTTTTGCTGAGGATGGAAAGACCTTTTTCACTCATATGTCCCAATCATATATGCCACAATTTGGTGATGTTATAATTTGATTTATCTGATGTTGAAACTGCAGCGACACCTGTAACAGTAGATCCCAATAGAGTATACAACGTACCAGATCTGCGTGCTTTCATGATCACAAGATCACCATAAGAAACTTTCAGAACTCCACCTTCACCTGTGTACTTGCACTCAAGAGATCTTAGAATACCAAAGAGATGAGATTTTTCTTCAGGTCGAGAACATGTCTAACATTGGTGAGAATTCTCACCACACTATCGTGCATTTTGATTCGGACTGTACCTTTTCCAATAACTTTGCAGGCTGCATTGTTGCCTATCAAGACAACTCCACCTCCAATAGATTCATATGTGGTAAATAAATCCCGACTGGGACACATATGATAAGAACAACCCAAATCTAAAATCCACTCATTGTTAGATTTGAAACTATTATTAGTTGCTAAAAAAATAGTTCCCTCAGTCTCATCAGCAACTACACTTGCTTCGGCAGTGTCAGTATTTTTGTGCTCATTTTTCTTTTCTCTGTATGCTTTTCTTTGTTTTTCAATTTAAAGCATTCATAAATAATGTGACCTTTCTTATGACAATATTTGCACATCACATTTTTGTATCTGGATTTTGACCTTGAATTAGGTCTCTCACTCTTGAATATTTCTTATTGGATCTACCTCTTATAAACAAGCCTTCCCCCTTCGTTCCCGCTAGTTTCTTCAGTAATATCTCTATCTATTTATTCTTTTGATTTCAAAATAGATTTGATATCTTTATAAAAGATATTATCCTTTCCATAAAGCATAGTATCTTTTATATGTTTAAACGACTGGGGTAAGGAAACAAGCAATAATACAACTTGATCCTCATCTTTGATTTAAGCATCTATGTTACTAAAATCCATAAGCAGAGAATCAGAAGTATCAAGATGTGTAAGTATAGAGGTACCTTCAGCCATACGAAAAGTGTAGAGTTTTTGTTTTAGGTAAAGCCTGTTTTCTACTATTCTTTTCATATATTGGGTTTTCAGCTTTTTCCATATGCCTTTGGCTGAGCTTTTTGCTGCAACTTCACGTAAAACTTCATTTTAGAGATTTAAAATAATACATGCTTTTGCCTTTTTGTCTATGACGGCAAACTCCTCGTCCGTCATTTTATCTGGCTTCTTCTCATTTCCTTGCAGTACCAAATCTAAGCCATCCTGAATTAGGATAGCTTCCATCTTTAATTGCCACATTCCGAAGTTTGCACTTCGGTCAAATTTCTCAACATAAGACTTTGTTAGAGTCGTTTTGGCTATTTAAACTAACCCGGTTAGATCTGGCTCTGATACCAATTTGTTAGGATCGGGAACCCGGATAGTGCATAATTTAGCCAAATAATGTTATAATGATAATAACAAAGACAATGCAAGTTGATAACAATGACAATTAAAGCATTTAAAGAAGGCACCGATTTAACGTGGTTCGGTCAGTATGACCTACGTCCATAAGCGGAGAAGAGCAATTTCACTATAGGAACAAGAGTACAAAAGAGCGTACAAAATTAGAGTAAATACTCTAATTAATCCCAAATACCCCCGATAGAATAACCTTACAAAATTACTCCGAAGAAAGGGGATCACACAAGTGTTTCCCAACACTCAACTCTCTCATCAAATACTCTCAATAAATAAATGTGGAGAGGAAGAAATAAGAAATGAAGACTCAAATCTTATTGGTATATTTTGAATGAGCTAGAATCAACTCAATTTATAGCCAAAGAAATTTGAGTTACTTGGTATACAATTGGCCAACAAGGCCTAGAATGAGAGGACATAATATGTCCAACAAAGTCACTAAAGAAAGGACATCTAATAATCATTGGTCAAAAGTAGCCACATATATTACATAATATTTCCATAATTTTTATCATGAAAATGAATATCTTTTGTTATGAAAAGTTTGGCTACTACGCTATCCTCATTGATTTTCGGTGACAAATAGCATTAACTTTGTTACTTTCCTTTTGCTGTGACAAGGAATTTTGGATTCATTGTGTGAGGCTAATTATCACGCCCATTAGTAGACTTCACTTTTTTACTTCCTCTTCTATTTACTTTTACCGGTAAAAAGTCATGGGTTATGTGGAAGTCTACTATTTAACTCAAAGAACAATAGTGCCTACAATGCACGGTTAACTGTTAAATTGTTTTATAAGTTAATTGTTATCATTTGAATCTAAATTTCAATGATATACAAGTACAAGAATATAAGACCAATAGAAAAAATATAACTCAAATCCTCGCAAACATACTATCATTCGGTAGGATGTAGGACACTATAATTCTAACATATCGAAATTAGTTTACGGGGATAAGAAAAATTAAGTATTTGAATACATCTCATTTCCAAAAGCTACATCCATTTTATAGAACTTTTAACAAACCGTTTAGATATTTTTAGTTATCTTCAATATTAAAAAGTTTGTAATGATCGATAAGATACGTGTTCAGAAACTAGTTATTCAATAGACTTCAATTTTTTCATTTTCTATCTTCTCTTCCATAATCTATCGAGTTTCAAGGCTAGAAACAACAGATTTCTCGATGATTATCGGAATTCAAAAAATAATAATAATAATAATAATAATAATAATAATAATCAACTCATCAAGTTTCAGAAATCTAACAGGAAGAGCAAACTGAAGCAAGCAGTTACATCTCCACATAAAAAGAAGATCACTGTAATTCAAGAGATGTATAGCTATAACAATCTACCTGCCCTTTATTAAGATAACATATCTGAGAAGTAAAGCGTTTCTAGAATAATTCATCCAATGTTTTGCTGAGCGAGTTTTAAGACACTTACCTTAAATTCTTGAATTTGATCCAGGTTTCAGATAACAAAGATAACAAAGAGTACTGAGTTCAGATAAAACATCACAACGGATTAATGAGATTAACATCTTCCAACAGCATGAGATGGTAAATTATACTATAAAGAAAACAATAGTGAAAGTTGATTTCCTTCAAAACTCTACTTTGATCATGCAACTCTTATCTCTTTCGAATGAAGAACAAGGAGAGCACACCTATAAGAACATCACAACCATCTCGCAAACCTTTTCTTCCATCAAATTAGTAAATTCAAACAAGCAAACTGGGCGAGAATTCCTAGTATTTCTCAGCTTAAGTAGCTTACAGCAGATAATCAATAAACCACAACTAACCGTCAAACTAGGACAACTCATAGCAGTAAGATTCAGCTCATTCTCTAGAGGTTCCTCCCTTAGATTACTCTCTTCCGCTCATACATAAAAAAATTGACCGTGTCATCTTAGTTTTCATGCAAGTTGCAACCAACTTCACGTCGTATGTGACCCTTGCATTGAAATTCAGCTCTAGAAGCAATTTCTAGAGGTTTCGCCCTTAATTTACTTTCTTCCACTAATACAAAATCACAAAAATAAATAAATAAATAAATAAAGATGAGAGTGAATAACCACTTCACGTCATATGAAATACAGAGTAGATAAAATTCAGCCCAAGAAGCATTCTCTAGAGGTTTCACCCTCAAATTACTCCCCTATACAAATAAAAAGAAAATGACGACAGTAACAACTTAGTTTTCAAGTAAAGTAACAACCGCTTCACGTCATCTCTGATGCAAGGGTCAGAAACAAATACAAAGTAGATAAAACGTTGTGTAGACAATCCATGCTATGTTTAGATTTGAGACGGACCAAATTTATATTTTTGGCTGAGCCACATCCAACAACGGTCAGAAGACTAGCTAGGGATCAACAGAATATCAGCTGTCCAAGGAATATTTGTTCCTCAAACAGATTTAAATTTTACATATTTCAAGCAGAACCCTGATCCCACAAGTTGAAGTGCTTCAGCACAATAGCTTTGACGTAAGGTATATAAACGATAAATTAGATCCTCATGAAATCATATCTTGCAAACAGAAGCTTGATTTCACTGGTAGAGGAACTATTGTCAGACATTACGCATATAGTAGGCAATAGAAAGTGCATAAAGATTGCAGGAAGCAAAACCATAGTATCATAGAGATTGAAAAGATGGTAATCACAATTGTAAAAGGTAAAGCAGCTTCCAGTTTTCACATAAGCAATGTCGATGGGAATAAATATCAGTGAGAAAAGCAAAAGGTATTATGATACTAACCCAACTTTCAATAAGCCCGTACCCTCGATTCTGCACACCAAAACATGGCCTTCTTCCACCTTCACTCACTAGCTCAGTCACGCTGCAGGACTTCTTTCTCAGTTATCCACCATGAGGCTTCCTCATGCTTGTTAGGTATTTGCGTTCAAATAATAGACAAAGAACTTCTTAGTCAAACAAGGGCACCATACATTTCAACTTGGAAGTAGCAACATTACAGTAAAGGAGAAACATCATTCTCGATATTGATGAGACATGTAAAATGGGAGAATTGGCGAAGAGATTTGGCAACAATACATTCAGCAAAGCTAAAACATGCTGCAGAAATCTTCACAAAATTCAATTCGCACAAAATTTAAGTTGAAATTTCCAAAAAGAAGTTATAACAGGAATAAAATAGATAAGCACATGTAAATAATCATAAAGTCAGTTCTCAAACACAGAGAGAACTGTTTCATCTGCACTCAACACCAACTTCAGCAGCTCGTCTAGGCTTGTTTTTCCTTCTGCTCCCTATTTGTCTGAATCCAACCGACTTTATCAAGTCATTAGAGTTAGTTTTAGTTCCAACTCCATTTTCCTCTTCCACTGAATCCTTATTTTCCATGACTTGTGAAGGTCTCTTCCTCTTCTTTCCATCCTCAACTACTAGGTTCTTGATATCTTTATTTAAGACGGATCCTTTTGTATTCTCACTATCATCTTCATCCTCCACTACCTTCTCAACTTCCTCTTCTTCCTCTATTTCACCCTTCGGCTTCTGTGGTCTTCCCCTTCTCCTCACCGGCATCTTCTCTTCTTCACCACTCACAAGATCCTCACGAACAGATTGCTTCTTTGCCTTGCCTCTTCCTCTACCCATTGTCCAAATAAAGAAACTTTGCTGGTGAAATGTCCTAGTATCAGGAATCACAGTAAAAACTGAAATGTCCTATGAATAAAACGAAACGAATATCAGAGGATTAAAGAGAACCAACACAAATTTACAGTACCAAACATATGGGGAGGATGTACTTGAGCTCAATAAACAAGTTCCGGTGAAGAGGATCCCAGTTGAAATCATTCACCAACAAGAACAATAAAGATAATAACTTTATCTTCTACAGTATCCTATCCTCAAAACTGAAACTGAAACTGAAATCACATACAAACAAATATGAAAAAATGATATTTGTTACAAACAAACAAAACTATGTCTTCACACTCAGCCTTAAGTGAAAACAGGACAAGTAAAACTGAGAACCATTTCAAACAAGAACCCTTTATAAATTATTCAAATACATTAACTCAATCAAATTAAAGCCACTAGAGAAGAAAAAACTGGACTCTATACCAGAAAAAAAAAACTTAAATAAAATAAGAAGAAACTCAAAACAGAAAACTTCACCATATCAGACATTCAGTAAACAACCAAACCATAACATGTTTGAAGCCATATTCATTAAAAGGAAAACAAATAAATGCTACTACTACTAATACAAATGTTTTAGTGGAAACAAATTAAATAGACACTAAATCATAAAAAGATTGAATCTTTGGATTAACCCACAAAAATATACTATAAAGCTATTTGTTTTGATGCTTTGGGAATAGAAAGATACCAAATTAAGATGATACTTCAGGAAACAGCCACCATTTTCATCCTTAACCATAAACACATCGCTTATTTTATCAAACCAATATAATTAAAGCCCAATATATTCAGAAGGGGGTCCTTCTGAACCTGAGGAACCTAAAGATTATTTTGTCAATAAGAAAGAAATAAAATGATCTGACAGAAATTGGGAAGTCAGATCAGAAAATAATAAGGAAGTAGTGAAAAGTTTAACATGTGAGTAGAGTTACGAGGAGAAGAATCTTTGCCATTAGAGGTTCAGAGAGCAGTGGTAATAAGCTGAGGCAGAGAGGCAAAAGCCAAATAAGACTACAGAAGTGAAGAGAAGAAAAATGAGAAATGTATATTCTTACAAAAATGTTAAAATAATATTTTTAGCACGGCATTTCATATTATCTATTTTGACTGGATATGGAATTTAGAAAAAAATATTTTTGAAATTTTAATTTTAAAACAAGTGTGATGAGGTTAATTGGACGCAGAATTTAAAAAAGAATCAAAGATTTTTTTAACTTATATTTTAAAATAAGTGTGATGTGAGCATGCAATTTTAGGAGAAAAGTAATACTTTTAAATCTTGTGGTTTAAATTAGTGTACATAAATTTGTATGACTATAATTTTTTTTATTAAAATTAAAATTAATGTTAACTTATTTCTAAATATAAAAAAAAAAAAAAAATTCTTATAAAAATTTATATTCAGTTTAAAAAGAATGTACATCATAACAATTGGGAAGAAAGAGTAATATACAATGGTGTTTGGAGAATTAGGGTAAAGTATAAACTAAGGAATTTGATGGTAAAAAACGAGTAAGGGAACTGGTGGTCAACGAGAAAACACAAGGACAGGAATATTTAAGAATCAATAGTTTAGGGTCTAGTAAGGAAGAGTTGAAGTATGTGATATTGTGATTGTATGAGGAAACATGTTTAAGAAAATTAATGTTTGAGAAGTTTAAAACCTACTTAAGTTAAACAAAGATTAACAATTAGATGCTTCATAATATATTCAATATTAAAAAATGGCATGCAAGGATGTTCAACAAACCAAAAACTGAAACTATTATTAATTTCTTTATCTTGGAAAATGGGAACACATGTTATGTGGTAAACCATATTGGATACTTAATGGTCAATCGTAGTGTCGTAATTACACAAAATATTCAAATTATCTTATCGTAATTCATATAAATCAAGCTAATCTGATTTATATTATTAGTACACGAAATGTAAATTCTAGTTTATAATTGACCTTGCTTGTGTGTAAAGATGGAGAGGAGACTGCTGGTATCCACTCCCTCACATTTGACAAGTTCTTGTAGTAATCACTACTCCTATATATCCAGTAAGAAAATGATTTTGAAATATTTATATTTAAAGAAATGAGAAAACGTAGGTTTGTCGTTTAACTAATGAATCAGAGCAACGACTTTATGTGAAGGTTAAACTTTAACTATGATTATTAGCAGTAAATATTCCTTACGTACTTTGAATCCCGAGAGTCCAATTGAGTGGCTAAATAATAAATCTGAAGTTGAAATGACTGAAAAGCCCTCACTTTGTTGGGTTGTCTGCGTCGCTTCTAAATCAGGTCCCACATATTATGTTGGTTAAACATGGGCCTACTTTTGTTCTTAGTTAAATCACAAATTGGGCTCAAGCCCGATCCATATAAATGATCCAAACAGCCTCTCTTCCCTCCTTGAATAGACAAATTAACTCAAATACCCGCTCACCTAATCTTTCAAACTATAAATAACCCGCGGATGTATAATATATATATACAATTCACATATAATATATGCATAATTATGTATAATCAATGTATAATTTATGTATATCATCTAGAAAAAGTAAAGATTGAATCTGACGGGTTGTTTGTGTAACAATTGTGAGAACCTTTTGGTAGTGAGCGGACTCTTTACTTCGGATCAACCTCGTGCGAATTTGAATTAGTCAGAATAGGAAATATTTAAAGTAAAAATGAAAATCATTTCCGGCTTTCACAAAAGAAAAAAAAAAAAAAGACACCTTTGATTACTCAGTACTCACCAGGGTTGTAGTTCTGATTAAATGCTTTGTTATTTTAGCACTTTTGTAACTGACCATGTTGAGTCCAATGTGAAGTGCGAACTATGTTAAATTTAAGATTTAAGAACTCTGTTCAACTCAAACTGTACTTTGAGGGATATTCACTGTTTCATGATTTCACCTTTTTTGTGTGACCTCAATCTCCGCTTATACTCTGCGTATGAATAATGCGTATGAACGAAATGGAACTATCCAATCATGATGTTATGAATCAGCCCCAGTCCAATGTCATACAAATAGTTATTGGACTGAGAACAAATAATTGGGTCAGGTTAATTTGAGATCCATGTGGATTAGTGGGCGTAATGGTTCTATTAAAAGGGACGGTGGTCTGATATTTTGGGATATGCCTATTGTTGAATAAGAAAATATCTATTCCTCTCATCTCCTTGCTATGAGTCTAAGCTTCTCATATCCCTTCTTCTATTTGTGTATCTTCTCCTATATCCACAACTATCTTATATTCAGTATTTCTATTGTTAGCCTGCAATTTGAGAGTTGGTTCGACTACTAGTAATTGCAATAGACCTTTAGTTCTTATCAATATACTTTGAGATTGTAGTATTCGTCACATTGATGCTTTCATCCATCGGACTCTGACAACAATGATGTTTCTACCTAGATTCAGTGGTGACGACAACCCGGATAGCTGAATGTTTTGGACCGAGTTGTACTTCACATACCTTGGCTTCTCAGAGAAAGATTGGCTACCTCTTCCTTACTTCTACCTCGATAGTGAAGCTCTTGCTTGGTTCACTTGGTTGCATCGAAACAAACAATTCTTCGATTGGACGCATTTTAAAGAAAAATTGAGTATACGATTTCGACAAAGAACGTTCACAGATTCGGTGAGTAGGGAAGATACTTCACGAGCCCGTGTTGACTACGTGAGTTACGCCACATTGGTTCCACAAGCGACCTTTGTATCTCCAGTTGCAACTCTGAGCCATGTCCCAAACTCGCCTGGCTTGGAGGCCGCCTTCAACGGTGGAAACTCAGAGGCAGCCAATGTGTTCGATAAGTTGTCCAATGGAGCTAACGAGTGTGATTCTCATGAATTGCCATCTTCAGTTCCGTCTCCTAAAATCCAGGTTGCTTCGGACTCTATTGAACTTGAACCTATAGATTATACAGATTGTGACACTACAACTTTAGCAAACGATGAAGACGAAGTGCTTGACAAAAATTCAGAAGGAACTGACTCGGTTGTGCTATATCAATTTGCGCATGATGATTCATTACCAGTTTCTTATGACTACTCACCCTTGCTTTTATCCTGTGTTGAAAAACCAAATACACATATCGTCTTCCCTTTGGAAGTAGGAAAAATAAGCCATGTGAACAAGGTGTTCACTGAAAGTCCCAAAAAAGATGCTTTAGAGTTACTCGGTCATGTTTCATATAAGAAATCATGGTTGATTCCTATTCTGGCTTGCTACGAGTATGTACAACAACATGATAAGAAGTTCGCAATAGTTAATGAGGTTTCAGTTATTGAGAAGTTTGTCTTAGATGACATTTTATTTATTGAGTCTGAAAATCCAAATTGGGATGAAGAGTTTGCGTTGGTAATTAAGCAACCTTTACTACGAGATTCTCAGCTTGTAGTTTTGAGTTGCATAATACTAAATGGTTATGCTACTTTGCCTTCTAATACTAAGAAAGCAATTTTGAATATGGTTGAAAAGAATAATGCGATGGTGGTACTGGTATCTCTAATTACTATGAGATGATGACAAACATTTATGGAATTACACCAGATGAAGCAGGAGAGCTCGTAATGGGCATGCATGTTTCTATATATGCCATTGCTGGGTGGGCATTATTCAGTTCCCGTGCTTGTAGGAGGGCAGGTTTCTTTGTTCTTGTACTTATCTTCAATTTGCATCTATTTCCAACTGCTCAATTCGGACTTGACTTTCCATTTGACCCTGGTTCACGTTTGCGTCCCTCATATTGGAGCAGTGAGTTCGAGACTGTTGGAATATGTGTCATATCTAATAACATCGTATTAGAGTTGTTCGTTAATATTGCCTTTCATTTTGTGTTATTTACTACCGTTGGTAAAGCTAGTATGTGTTTTACAATGTGTGCTGGTGTGGCCGAGAAGGATTTACAATCCTCTAAGTCTGTGTTGGCTACAAGTTCAAATGCATTTCAAATTCAGATTTTTGGTCGGCATAAACTTTTTAAAGAGCAGCGGAAGCACAATAGAATACAACGAGTTACTCGAGTCACTCCCTGGCCTGAAAATTTCTTTGGCTTACATATATGCAAATGGTTTGCTACTGGTCAGATGCACATGGGGAGCTTCATGTACTTACCTATGGCTTACCTAAGCAGAGCAATTGCAGAAACACTCTATAAAAATCTTTCAGTAGAAGAAACTGAGGTCTTTGTATCTAATGTTGCACAGTATGACTTCTCGAGGGTGTAACTCCTTCTTGGTTTTAAGTTGTCAATAAGTTAACAGAGACCAACTAAAGCCAAGGTTGTATGTGAGAATGCAGGATGCACTTTGAGCGACATGACTGCAACGAGCTTTAGGGGTAGTGTTGTTTATATTGTCGGGATGGTGTCTCTCCCTATATCTTCTACCAAGGAATACAAGGGAAGTGCGTATGGAATTAAAGTATAAGTTATTGATGCAAATCGTATTGGAGATGTATTTGTTGGTGATATACTCAAATGTTTAACTTCTATCATGGATGCTGTAATAGCAAAGCTTAAAAGTGGGTCAATTGATATTTCAACGTTAATGGAGACAGTTAGAAAGCTTGAACTTGCTATAGCTTTCGATGAGAAACTTTCAGATGATGACAAGCTAATTTTTAGAAAAGATGTGTGTTGTTGGCTGTATTATATTTTCAATGCTTCTAAACTTCCTTGTGATCCAAGTTGTGCTCTTGATGGATCCATTGTCATCCAATTGTATGAGACTTTTATCTACCTGGTGGCTTGTCA
Organism: Nicotiana tomentosiformis; assembly: GCF_000390325.3. NCBI lineage: Eukaryota > Viridiplantae > Streptophyta > Magnoliopsida > Solanales > Solanaceae > Nicotiana > Nicotiana tomentosiformis. The sequence goes on from NC_090823.1 coordinate 83,857,248, forward strand.
TGTGACTATAACATCAGAGTTTCCTCTCTCGAACCTTGAGGATAAGGTTCTTATTGAGGACGAGAATATTGTTATGAATCAGCCCCAGTCCAATGTCATATAAATAGTTATTGGGCTGAGAAATAATAATTGGGCCAGGTTAATTTGGGATCCAGGTGGATTAGTGGGCGTAATGGTTCTTTTAAAAGGGACGGTGGTCTGAGATTTTGGGGATATGCCTATTGTTGAAGAAGAAAATGTATGTTCCTCTTATCTCCTTGCTCTGAGTCTAAGCTTCTCATCTCCCTTCTTCTATTTATGTATCTTCTTCTATATCAACAACTATCTTATATTCAATGTTTCTATTGGTAGCCTGCGATTTGAGAGTTGGTTCGACTACTAGTAATTATAATAGACCTTTAGTTCTTATCAATATACTTTGAGATTATAGTATTCGTCACACATGAGATACCCACTTTATCTAGAAGGCAAGAATTGCAACATCAACATTTCTTTCCTTCCTTAAATCGATCCACTAGTGGATAGCGGTAGAAAAATTTCATTATGGTGAGATGGACCGTTCTAAAATTGTATATAAAACTCGTTGGCCATTTAGTTTTCGCAGTGCCGGCTCAAGCCTAAAGCAAGTCAAGCCCTTGCTTTAGGCCCCCTATATTTTAAGCCCTCAAAATTAGTATTACTATATAAAAAAATAAATTTGTATAACTAAAATTTTTATCATTTGTAGATGTAGTAATTCCGCCACTTATATCTAATAATTAAAACTATTCCAATTCATACATGTTTTTAGGCTTTCGTGTTTTGATTGGGAGGCAGTCAAGCCTACAAGTGTGAGCATGTAATTTTTACCCTACCAAAATATTCCTACAAAATTAATAAATAAATTATTCATATTTATTTTTTAGATTTTTTTTAGGATTTTTGTTAATTATTTAAAATTATTTGCATTTAGTTACATTTTTCATTTTTGAAATCATGAAAAATAACAAAAAATATTTAAACTTCATCATCTTGCATTATTAGGTTTTTAATTTAATTTAATACCTAATTGCGTAATTTAATCATACTATTAAAAGGAAATCACAAAAAATGTTAATTTTTGACATTGTTAGTTTTAATGTTAAAATTAGTAGTTTTACTTGTTATAACTTAGGATTGATTAATAAGTTAAATAATAAGGGTAAATAGTTAATTAATTTTATAAATTAAGATATCCTAGTACTTAATTAGGATTTTTAGTTAAGTTAATTAAATTTTTTGGAGTTAATTAAATTAATTAGGGGACTAATTAAATTAATAGGACTGGGCCAGTGTAAAAACCAGCCCAATCTCCAAAATCTAGCCCAAAATTACCTAGCCCAATCCCCTAACCCGTCTGAAATCCCGCCTAAACCTAAACGGTATCGTTTCAAGCACCAATTGATCCTGGCCGTTGATCTTCAATAGATCCAACGGCTCGGAACTCCCTTCCCTCTAAGTATATATATGTCCAAACCCTCTCCTACCCCCGTCATTCCCGTCTCACCTCCCTCTCTGAAACACCCCCAAACCCTAGAGACGACTCCCATAACCCATCTCTCTAACCACCGCCTTAAGCCGTCGCCGGAAATCGCCTACGGCGGCGGCGACACCCCAAAGCCACCCAAACTTACCCCATACACTCTCCTCACCTCCCTGAACTTCACCCTACCAACCAAATCCCCCAAAACCCTACCAATAATCATAGATCTTAGATCTAGGATCTCCAAAACCCTAGATCTGTTTTTCAAAACCCTAAATCCAACCTAGTCCGTTTACTAATCCTCCTGCCAAGATCTCCCATCAAGGATCTCACATCCTAGATGGGAGTCTTGACATGGGGGTTTTTAGAGCTAGATCTATTTTTTTTGGTATATTTTATGTTATTTCCTGTTTTTCATCTTTATATTTTGTGTTTATTGTCGATTACTGTTCTTCTTTTTTATTTTTATTAATGTCTGATATTCTGTTTAAATCTTTTAATTAAACAAACTTAATTAAAAAAACATATAAAATCAGTGCTTAAATATATTCTATTTTTCTTAATTTTTATATTATTACGCGTTTTATTTTGTGTTGTTACTATTTTTTTATTATTGTTTGTTATTTTGTTTACATTAATTAATTAATTAAACAAACTTAACTAAGATAAAGTAAAAAACAGTATTAGATTACTTTATTTTTCCTTTTTTGCTTTCTGTTTTTTATTTATTTATTTTATCTTTATTAGTTCTGAGTTTATTTTTAGTATTACTGCTTTTTTGTTTATTATGTTAAATTAATGACAGTTATTTTTTACTGTTATTTGGTTTGGTTAAGAACTGGGCCTCACTGAAGTGGCCCGTTCTACTTGGCTCATAAATTGGGTATGTCTGAATAGACAGGCCCATAGCTTTGTAAAAAGCTTAAGAGCCCAAGTCCTTAGGCCCAGAGTCACCTGACTCAGGCCCAGAACCAATCTAGTTCTGAGGTAATTCCAGGACCCTTAAGGGTCAGTTTTGGAATTCTAATTCTGAAAATTATTCAAAAAATACTAGAAACTTCTAGAATAGGGACAACTGTCCTAATTCTGAGTAGGAAAATAGGGATAATATCCAAAAATATCCAGAAATTGGATACTTGTCCCTTTTCTGAGATAAGAAAGGTACAAGAAATTGGACAGTTGTCCATTTCTGTTAAGAAAGATGCCATTTTCCTAATTTATAGGGAATTTTGGCAGATTCTTTGGTACCCTAATTCTCATCCCTTTTCACTCTTTTACTCTATAAATACACTCTTCCCTTTTCACTATAGGGGGACACACTAAGACACACAATATACACACTGAAATGGCTACACACCTATACACACAAAAATACACAGAAATCTCTACACTACCTTAAGGTTTTCTCTTCATTTTCAAAAGAAAAACTTCTGAAGATCAATCTTGATTTTTCATAGACAAAAATATACAATCCTTTCCTGTTTTCTATTAAAAATCCGGTTGTTCTTCCTACCTTACTGGGTTTCATTGGTGCTGCTTTACTTCAAGTTTTCAGAGACTTATTTTCTTACTTATTTGTTTCTGCTGCTATCAAGGTACTTTCTTAAACAATGTAAATGTTTAAATCTTGCTGTATCATGACTATGATTCTACTGGTTATTAAAAAATTTGTGTTCTGTTTGAATATTGCATAAAGTTGTTTGGTTGAGAGTGGTTAATTATTTATACTGCTTGAGTCATTTAAGTCATGGTAGCTTTATGTTAAAATGTCCTTAAAACTGTAAAAAAAACCAGTTTAAAGCTTTATATATATTCACAAAATTTGTATGTGCGTGTGTAATAGTAGAAGCAAAAACACCACACACACATTTTTAGAAAATTTATTAAAGTAGTAATAGATAGATTTGTTATCACTAATGTAATAATTTAGCTTTTATATTATATTATCCTGTACACTGTGCTGGTTTAATTGGTAATTTTACCATTTTATTTAAAACAATCAAATATAGTAAATCTGATTCCATTAGTTCTAAGTCATGAAAAAACTAGGTTTTGCAAGCAAATTTAATAGCAATCACGGTACATTTTTAGGCCCAAATCAATTGGGTCTACGAGATTGTACTCTAAAATTTTGGCTATTAAATTAAATTGATAATTCAAGTAAAGGCAGTGATTTTTATTTTTAAATACACAATGAGTCTTAAACTTAGCATTTTAACATTAGTTACTAAGAGACTTAGGCAAATAGTAGAAAATTATCCAAAAATTAACCAAAATTGCACTTATTTTGTTCGTATCTCAAGACTCCTGTTAACTCCTATTTTTTTAGATAAAAAAATTATAGGTAAGAATCTAATAATTCCTGTTATAAATTTTAATTCCAAACTCATTCACACAAATATGTACTGGGCCAGAGTCACTTAGACTCACTATCATCAGGCCTAAACCATTTTTTGAGTAATTTGTTCACAAATGGATATTGGGCCAGAGTCATCCGGACTCATTATTAGGCCCAAACCTTCTTGAATTAAATGTGTTTAATTGATTGAATGCTTAATAATATGGTAAGAGTCATTTGGACTCAATGATCACTAGGCCTAAATCATTTGGACTGAATTCATTCAGCTGCCTTAAAATATGCATTGGGCTAGAGTCAATTAGATTCAAGCAGGCCCAAATTCTTTTGAACTGAACTCATTAGCTAGGCCCAATAACGAATAATATACGTCTGGGGCTAGAGTTCATTTAGACTCAGTCCTTATCAGGCCTCAAACTTTAAATCTGGGCCTGCTTGACAGATAATACATAGGCTGCCCCCATCTAATACAAACAAATATATCATCTAGTATTGAACCTTTATACTTAGCCACATGACATAGCGTATTTAGTTTAGAGATATAAGCATAACTTAAGGTATTTATAATCAACTTAATTATTACAATTATGTACACGCACGCGTGATATAATTGTGATGCCAAAAACAAACCAAGGTACTTGTTCGCGTGACCATGGTCAAATAATCTTAGTAAATAAAATGCCTTAATTAAACACTCGTAGAAATACTTTAGGCACGGATTTTAAACTACTATCGTGATTGCGTACATGTCCGCGTGACATGATCCCGATATCCAAAATTAAATCGAGGTATGCGTTCGTGCAACTTTGGCCAAATAATCTTAATTAATAAAGCACAATTAATTGTGTACACGTTCGCGTGACATGATTTTAGTTCCCCAAATAAAGCTGACTTACTCACATATAGTTTGTTTCAAAGATTAAATCCATAAATGCCATAATTATAAGCGATAAAAGGTAAAATGCACCTAGGTTTAAAATACGTAATTAAACAATTTAATTAAGCCAGGTATGATTAAAGCGACCGTGCTAAAATTACGGAATTCGAAAATGCCTAACACCTTCTTTCGGGTTAACAGAATTCCTTACCCGATCTTCTGGTTTCACAGACTTTAAAATAGAGTCAAATTTCCTTGATTTGGGATTTAAAATAAATCAGTGACTTGGGACACCATAAATTATCCCAAGTGACGACTCTGAAATTAAATAAATAATTTCATTTCGATTAATGTCACTTTAATAGGAAAAACTCCCCTATCCCCCATATTCCTATCGGGAAAAAGGAGGTGTGACAACTCTGGCGACTCTGCGGGGGATTGAACCCAGAATCTCTGGTTCAGGGTTCAAGAATTCGAGCTTGTTATTGTGATTTTTACTTGGCTTTATTGATTATTGATATTACTGTATTTTGTGAGCCTAATGTGCTAATTGCCGCTCATTTACCGCTTTGATATTATTTGAACTGTATTAAACTGTCTTCTTACGTCTCCCTTCTGAGTCTTCTAAAAATATGGTGCACACGTACGCGTGGCCCACTTTTCTGTTAGAGGTCATACCAAATAGAACGAGGATGGATCAGCCACTAGACCGGATAGACTTTCGTGCTCCCGGTACGTCGTTCCCAACTATGCTCAAGTTGTCCGCTTGGGTAAGCCATGTCTAGAACACACCCCCAGGTTTAAACCTAGAATAACATAGCCTCACGCTGGATCCCTAGTAGGTACGTTTGTTTGCATCATGTGCTTTTGACTTTAGGGACTCAACACAAGGGTTGGGTCCGTCTAGGACAGGTATACCCGAAATAAAAGACCATCCTGATGCATCTTACGTGCTATATGTCTCGGCTTGTTTGTTAACCGGCTAAGGAAAGAAAATCAACAGAAAAATCAAGAGTGAGGTAGGATAGAAAATTCACCCGGTTCTGAAAATCCCGATATTTAAAAATACCTCGAAACTCTGCCAATTTTTTTGAAAAAGAGACAGAAAAAGAAAATGCAAGTAAGTCAATATCATGCTTTTCCAATGATGTCAAAACTGATCGAATTACGCGGGTCTGATTCTCACCGGATGTGAGATACGTAGGCAAACCTCATTGGTACTGACCCTAATTTTTTCAAACAAATAAATAAAGTATGTCCATGGGCCAAAAATGAAACCGACCCAACTTCTTTTAAATCTTGCGCCATTCTTGCCGGAATAGCCTTGGAACACCTTACATTGTCGAAGGGCTATTTTCGCTAAGAACGTACATATCTGTCAATAAATTATCACTTTTCCCAGAAAAGTGCCTTACTTCGGCCTCAAAACTTTATTCAAAAGTAAGAAGGGGCCACTATTGCAAAATGACCGTTTTGGTCGATGTTGCACAAATAGCCACCTTTAGGTGATTTTTTCTTGCGGAAAGAGTCTGTTGGTCTTGTCTTTCAAAATTAGAGTCAACCTTAACCCTACCCGCTCACAGGTATAGAATGAATACCATCCAGAATCCACCATTGAATGCCGTAGAGCAAGCTCCGCAGTTCCAAATGTGGTGGTATGATTTAGACAAAGAGGGTCAAGACTGGGTAGTCAAACTTCTAAGTGCTCTCACCGATATCATGAAAGTTAAGCCATGAAATGATCTAATCAAGGCTTTAGTGACCTTTTGGGATCCTGTCCGTAATGTCTTCCGCTTTTCAGACTTCGAGCTCACTCCCACATTGGCGGAAATAGCGGGGTATACAAGTTTTGGTCGGGGTTTGAGAAATCAACAGCTCATATTCCCGAGGCCCATGTCAGTGCGCCGTTTCTTTGATATCATAAACATTAGTAAGCAAATAAGAAAGAACCATGTGAATGAGGGCTGCTGCTCATTCTACTTCATATACTCCCGGTATGGGCATCCACAGGGATTTGAAACGCATGAAAAAGGCTTGAACAACAAACAAAGCAAAGATACTTGGAAAGTTCACTGTCGTTTTGCCTTCATAGTGGTATTTCTGGGTGTCATGGTCTTCCCAAATGAAAAGGGGACAGTTGATATTTATATAGATAGAATTGCACAAGTCCTAACTGACAAGGAAGATCACACACTTGCTCTACTAATATTGTCGGATATCTATCAGGAATTGACGCGGTGTAAGTCGGGGGCGACATTCTTCGAAGGTTGCAACATTCTTCTACAAATGTGGTTAATTGAACATCTTCTCCATCATCCAAAATTTATGAATTACGGTCCAAGCCAGAGTAACTTCATTAAAAGCTATGAAGAAAGAGTGAAAGACTACAACACCCCGGAAGGGTTTGAAGCTTGGATCGCCCATTTGAGAGCTTTAAAGGAAAATCAGATTAAGTGGACTTTATGATGGCTCCTGGCGAGGGAAGTTATATATATGTCAGCCACAAAGAATTATTTACTATTGATGGGCTTGAGAAGTGTCCAACCATATGCACCCCAAAGGGTTCTGAGGCAATTGGGAAGATATCAAGTAGTACCCGAGGATGAAGACTTGAGTGTCCAAGTTATTGAGCTACATCCCGAAGCTCCACTTCCCGAAGCTTTAATTCAACAAAACTGAAATGGGTGCCGATACTTTAAAGAGAATACTCAAGTACCTGATCATGCCAAAGGCGAAGTAGATCCAGGCTATGCCTCATGATTCGAGAAAAGGAATTGCATTGATGAGGAACCAGAGCCCGAGCCAGAAAGGCCCGCCAAAAGGCCTCATGTTCAAGCTTTTGATGACAAGATCCAAGAACGGTTGGCCTGGGGAGAAAAGAAAAGAAATATCAAGCCACTATCCATGCCTTGGGGAAAAAATTGAGAAACCTCGCATTTGACAATGATTTGCAGGCGCAGGTAGCTGAAGGTGAAAAGAGAAAGTTAACCCGAGAGAACGAGGCGCTCCGAGCCCAACTCCGGAATATGAGGATAGCCGCCGAAATGCCTGTAAGAAGCAAGAGAGATGAAAAGATCATCAACAACTTAAGAATGAAGGTCCATGACTATGCAGCTGACTTGATAAAAACCGAAAAGGATTTGTTAGATGCTCAAACAAAACTAGCTAAGGGAGCAGAAGAACATGCCCACCATTTGAGATAGAAATATGGCAAAGAAATAACAATTCTAAAGGAAAAGCTGTTTGCCCTTGTGAATGAGATGGTCCAGCAAACCAAAGATTTCAAAACAGAAAAAGAGCATTGTTACGCACTAATATGACAACTAGAAGAAAGCGTGAAACAGCTGCAGGACCAAAACAACATAAGTGCATAAGTTTTGGGAGCCCGGGTACAGCAGATCGGGCGTCTGCTTCAAGAGAAAGGAGTCATCAGAACTAGGATCAAGGAAATAACTGACTATGTCGTGATGGAATGTCACGAGTGTGAAGACATGACTAGGTTCATGTTTTTCACTTCTATGATGACCTTCGTCCACCAAGTAATGGATGACTTGGACCGTCTTCAAGAAGATATTGCGCGAAAGCCCGTGCAAAGACCAGCTAATGCCCCACGGGCTCCAAGAAGACCAATAGAAGCTCTCATGTACTTTTGATTAACCAGCTTTTGAGTCTGTACTTTACTGCTTTCTAGAGTTTTAAATTATTTTGTCATTTGTTTTGAGTCTGTATTGTTGTCAGTACTTTAATTCCCCTGTAATAAAACCCCCCCCTCCCCCCAAAAAAGAAGAAGAGAGATATCCTTTATTAATGAAATAAAAAAATACACTTTATTACTTTATATCTATCCCCTGAACTACGTAATGATCTGATTCATGCGGCGTCATGATACGTAGGCAATCCACGTAGGATTCGATCATAACCCTAAAAGAAAGTAATTAAGAAGGCAAAAGAGAGAGACAATAAAGCTGGGATGAAACACGCAGCCATTGCAAAAACATCTTAGAAAAACATTTAACTGTTTAGGTGCATTGCATCCCCAATATGCGATTCCCTATGTGTTTAAATGTCTCAAACTAACCGGTTTGTTGTGTGTGCTTTAAAATAACAGGTTTTATTTTTAGGTGGTTGGTTTTGTGGTGGTAATCTGGCTTCACACCCTTATTTCACGAGATCTAAAGGAAGTATCTCCATGACCTCAGAAAGTCATCTACCCATTATTGAGCCCGAGGATAGCCGGTATCGGCTATCCCGCAGTCAGAGTCAGCAGCTGCTGAGGAAAATAGAAGGCTATGATACCGTATGCTAGAAATGTGGGATGCCTGGTCCAATGGCAGGGAACCACCTAGTAATATCCCTGTATTCCCTGAATTGCTCCCCAGGACGGGAGGAACCACCAATGTCCTTATCCCAGTGACCAACCCATTCATCCCGTTTGGGTACCCCACCATGTCAACCAACTTCGCTGATATGCCTTCTGAGGTTCGACCCCAGGCACCATCTTTAGGAATATCATCTATAGTGTTCACAGCACCACCAACCTCTAGCATGTCACAACCAACACTGCCTCGACAAACCTTCGAACCATCAACTTTTACTTTCCAAACTCCCCAATTCTAATTGGACACTGCTCGGGTTACCCCAAATTCCTATCCTCAACACCCACAAGTTGAGTCTCCCGTAGAACATGAGAAAGCCGTGAGGAATCCTAAACAAGAAGAGATAGCACGAAAAATGAAAAGCATTGAGCAAAGCCTCAAGAATATACAAGGACTTAGTGGCCAAAAGAGCGTGTCATATGCTGATTTGTGCATGTTCCCTCACGTGCATTTACCTGTGGGATTTAAGACGCCAAAGTTTGAAAGATATGACGGGCATGGAGACCCAATTTCTCACTTAAAGCGATACTATAACCAGCTGAGGGGCGCTGGTGGAAAAGAGGAGCTGTTAATGGCCTACTTCGGAGAGAGCCTCACCGGAATTGCTTCTGAATGGTATATAGACCAAGACATCTCCCATTGGCACATATGGGATGACCTGGCCCGCAATTTTGTAAGGCAATTCCAATACAATGTGGACATAGCTTCAGACAGAAATTCTTTGTCCAACCTCAAAAAGAAAGCCTCGGAAAGCTTCCGGGAATATGCTATCAAATGGCGAGAACAAGCGGCCAGGGTAAAACCCCCGATGGATGAGGCCGAGATGGTCAGTGTCTTCTTACAATCTCAAGAGGCTGATTATTTCCAAACACATGAGGTCTGCAATGGGCAAACCGTTTGCGGAGGCCATCAAAATTGGAGAAATGGTAGAAATCGGCTTAAAAACAGACCGTATCTTAAGTCAATCAGCTTTAAGAGCCACTTCCCAAGCCATTCAGAACGGCTCGGGAGGTTTAGCAAGCTGGAAGAAAAAAGAAGAGGGATCCATGATGGCTTCGAGTTTAAGAAACTCTCGGCAACCCCAGGATTATTCTGGTACACCTTCCATTGCCCGCAACATTATTACCCCCACCACGATACAACCTATGATATGACCCCTCATCCTTATGCAGTAATGAACGCTAAACCGTACACCCGGCCATAACAACATTACAATCAGAACAGAGCTCCACCTCCAAGAAATAGCCCTCCTCACCAAGCCCAATATAATCCCCGTCCACCATAGAATAATTACCAATATAACACTCGTCCCCGTGAACCACCCAGAAAAGCTAACTTCACACCCATTAGTAAGTCGTACTCCAGCCTCTTCCCAAAATTAGTCCAAATGGGCCTGTTGCAGCCTGTACCTCCGAACAGACAAAACCCAAAATCTCTATCCTACAGGCCAGGTACCAGGTGCGCTTATCACTCCGGGGCAGAAGGGCATGACATTGAAGATTTTTGGACCCTTAAGAGAGCAGTTGAGAACCTGATCGAACAGAAGAGGGTAGTGCTAAGGGATGAGGAAGTCCCCAATGTAACCAACAACCCGCTACCAGTCCACAACAACGGGCCGGTCATCAGGATGATCTGTGAAGACAAAGAATTCGACCCCTCATTAAAAGCGATTATTGCCATTGCTGATTCAGAGAAGGAACCTAAAGCAGTGGCAAAATAGGGTAGGGATGAGAAAAAGATGAATTCCACTCCCCAAAATGAAGAAAAGGATAGGGAAGCAAAGACAGGGGCAGCACCTACCAAAGAGGCCATTCTCTACATCCCAAGAGCCCCCAGAAAGGGACAGCTCATGTTAAACCCTCCCAAGAGATTGGAGCAGAGGAAACCCATGCCAAATGTGCCAAAAATGTATGTACCAAAAGGGACTTACGTGGCACGGAGGCCAGTCATTCCACCTAGGCTGGATGAGCCTTTGATCATTATCTGCATGCCACAAAATCCCATAAAAGACACTACTATTGTCCCTTGGAACTACAATCAGACAATTGTCACATATAAAGGGAAGGAAGTTAAGGGGGAAGTGAATGAAACAAACCAATCTGGGAAGTATCATAACCCAGAAGAATTGAACAAAACTAAGCAGAAGCGTTTCCCCTCAAAAAGCCTGTAACTGCTGAAGAAGCGGAGGAATTCTTCCGGAAGATGAAAATCTCGGAGTATGCCATAATTGATGAATTGAGAAAGGCCCCCTCCCAGGTTTCACTCTTGTCTCTATTGATGAGCTCAAGCGAACACCAAAAGGTGCTTCTAAAGACGCTGAATGAGGCGTATGTTCTAATTGAGACCACGATTGAACAGTTAGAAAGCACGGCGAAGCGATTTTTTGAGGTCAACCAAATCTCCTTCAGCCGAAATGACTTGCCTCCCGAAGGAGCCACCCACAACAAGGCCCTTCACTTGACTGTCAAGTGTGAGGGATATTATGTGAAAAGAGTCATGTTGGACGATGGGTCCGGAGTCGATATTTGCCCTCTATCAACTTTACAGAGGATGGAAATTAGGACTGAAAGGATCAGACCAAACAATGATTGCGTGCGTGCTTTCGACGGTGTCAAGAGAGACATGATAAGGGATATTGACTTATTCCTAACCACTGGCCCCGTAGATTTTGAAGTAACATTCCATGTTCTGGACATTGACACTTCCTATAACATTCTGTTAGGAAGTCCATGGATCCATGCAGCAGGAGCCGTGCCCTCTACTCTCCATCAAATGGTCAAGTTTGAACATGAGAACCAAGAAATAATGGTCCATGGAGAAGATGAACAGTCAATCTAAAGGGACCCGTCAGTCCCATACCTCGAGGCAAGAAAGGGAAGCGAACGCATCGTCTACCAAACCTTTGAAATTGTGCTATCCGACCAGTGCGAGGAAGGAACCCCATGTCCTTAACCTTGTTTATCAAGCGCATCAATCATGGTCGCCAGTGAAATGATCAAACATATGTACATGCCTGGAAAAAGGCTCGGGGTATCCTTACAGGGCGTCACAGAACCCGTCACCTTGGCTGCCAACAAGAAATTCTTTGGCATAGGTTTCCAAGCCACCGATGCCGACGAAAAATGGGCTAATAAACGTAAGAAAGATGGGTGGGTTTTGCCTCAGCCAATCCCTCACCTCGCCAAATCATTTATTAATCCAAGATATATAGAAGAAGAAGAAGAAGAAGAGGCCTTCACGGCCGATGAAATTGAGGATATATGTGAAGCAATGAGGCAATTTCTCTATGAAGTCCACATGGTCCAACCGGGTGAAGGCTAGAGCACTGCTGAGGTGCAATACATGGGGCCCAATGCTAAATTGCAAAACTGGCAGGCTACTCCATTCCCAGTCAGGCGGGAATCCCAGTAGTCCAGTCTTGCCATTTTTCCTGCATTCCGAGTTATTTCAGGGTGTAACTCGAATGTTTTTAGTTTTGTTGTCCTTTTAAATTCCGATGTAAACCCTCATATCTTCAAATTCAATGAAATGAAATCAATATTTCATCATTTATGAATCTCTTCCTGTTATTCTTTCTGATTTTGCTATTTTTCTTATCTTTCTCTTTTTAGTTCTAATAATGCGGACTTAAATAACATGACATACCTGCGGACTTCATGCCCAGATCCTAAAATATTGTCTAACTGTGAAATAATGAATCAAGAACCCGAATATGATGAAGACGAGGCTTTTAAGGAAATAAATCGAGAATTGGGATAATTCGAGAATAAGCCTAAGCCAAACCTAAATGAAACTGAGCCAATTAATTTGGGCGATTCAGAAGAGGTCAGGGAGACCATGATAAGCATTCATGCCGAGAAAAAAACTAGAGACACATTGATCTAACTCTTATTTGAATTTAAAGATGTGTTTGCATGGTCCTACGACGATATACCAGGACTAAGTGTCGATTTAGTGGTACATATGTTGCCAACTTATCCCGGTTGTCTGCCTGTCTAACAAAAGCAAAGAAAATTCAAAACAAACATCAACAACAAGATTAAAGAAGAGGTTGCCAAATAATTAAAAGCCGGTGTGATCCGAATAGTTCGATATACCACATGGTTGGCCAATATAGTCCTAGTACCAAAAAAGGATGGGAAGATCCGAGTATGTGTTGACTATAGGGATTTGAACAAAGCGAGTCCCAAGGACAACTTCCCGTTACCAAACATCCACATCCTTGTCGATAATTGTGCCAAACATGAAGTAAGTATTTTGTGGATTGTTATGCTGGGTATCACCAAGTTCTGATGGATGAAGAAGATGCAGAAAAGACAGCTTTCACCACACCATGGGGGACTTACTGTTATAGGGTCATGCCATTTGATTTGAAAAACGCCGGGGCAACTTACATGAGAGCTATGACCGCCATCTTCCATGACATGATGCACCAAGAAATTGAGGTGTATGTTGATGACATAATAATTAAATCCAGAACACAAGAAGGTCATGTGCGAGATTTGAGAAAGTTCTTTGAGCGTCTACGTAAGTGTGACTTAAAATTAAACCCTGCTAAATATGCATTTGGGGTTCCATCCGGGAAACTCTTGGGATTTATAGTCAGTCGGAGGGGTATTGAGTTGGATCCAACAAAGATAAAATCTATTCGAGATCTACCACCCCCGAAAACCAAGAAAGAGGTCATGAGTTTGCTGGGAAGGTTAAATTACATCAGTAGATTCATCGCTCAGCTCACGACCACATGTGAGCCCATATTTAAGCTGCTAAAGAAAGACGCGATGATTAAATGGATGGATGAGTGTCGGGAAGCTTTTGACAAAATCAAAGAATATTTGTCAAATCCGCCGGTGTTGGTTCCGCCTGAGCCTGGAAGGCCTTTGTTCTTATACTTGACGGTCCTGGAGAATTCTTTTGGTTGTGTCCTCGGGCAACATGATGTGACCGGGAAGAAAGAGCAAGCCATCTACTCTCTGAGTAAGAAGTTTACTGGCTATGAATCCAAATATACTTTGCTGGAAAGAACTTGTTGTTCCCTAACCTGGGTTACTCAAAAGGTTAGACATTATTTGTTGGCCTATACCACATACCTCATAACTAGATTGGACCCTCTAAAATACATATTCCAAAAACCAATGCCCATGGGAAGGCTAGCAAAATGGCAAATCCTGCTTACAGAGTTCGACATTGTCTATGTCACCCACACGTCCATGAAAGCCCAATCCCTGGCCGATCATTTGGCTGAGAACCCAGTTGATGATGAATACCAACCCCTTAGCACTTATTTCCCAGACGAGGAAGTAAACTCAGTTTAGGTAATCCCAGAAGACACCAAGTCTTGGAAAATGTACTTTGATGGAGCTGTAAATGCAAAGGGTGTTAGGATTAGGGCAATTTTGATTTCCCCCCACTGGTCAGCACTATCCGGTTACGGCCCGACTTCATTTCTTCTATACGAATAACACTGCTGAATATGAAGCTTGCATCATGGGCATGAACATGGAAATTGATATGGATGTAGAAGAATTGTTAATCATGGGAGATTCCGATTTGATCATTCGGCAAGCCCAAGGCGAATGGGAAACTCGAGCTATCAAGCTTATCCCATATAGACAACATGTGGACGATCTCAGCAAATGGTTCAAATCCAATGAATTCAGGTATATTCCTTGATTCCACAATTAGTTAGCTGATGCACTAGCTACCTTAGCTGCAATGCTGCCATATCCGGGCAATGTCCATATTGACCCGTTGGAAATTCAAATTCGAGAAAGACATGGTTATTGCAATGCAATTAAAGTAGAACCAGATGTTCAACCATGGTACCATGATATCAAAAGGTTCTTGAAAACAAAGGAATACCCCGAGCATGCCAGTGGAGACAAAAAAAGAACCATTAGAAGGCTTGCCAACAGTTTCTTCTTAAGCGGAGAAGTGTTGTATAAGAGAACTCCAGATTTGAATCTTTTAAGGTGTGTGGATGCCAAAGAAGCCGAAAAGATCATAAATGAAGTGCATTCAGGAGTATGCGGCCCCCACACGAATGGATATATCCTTGCAAAGAAAATTCTGCGGGCAGGTTATTACTGGATGACCATGGAAAATGATTGCTTCAGTTTTGTCCGGAAGTGCCATCAGTGTCAGATACACGGTGACCTAATTCATGCACCGCCTTCAGAGTTGCATCCTATGTCAGCACCTTGGCCATTTGTTGCTTGGGGTATGGATGTCATTGGGCCGATCGAGCCGAAAGCCTCAAATGGGCACAGATTCATCTTGGTTGCCATTGATTACTTCACAAAATGGGTCGAAGCGGTCACTTTTAAAGCCGTCACCAAGAAAGCAGTAGTGGAATTCATACATTCCAACATTATCTGTCATTTTGATATTCCAAAATCTATCATTACCGACAACGCCGCAAATCTGAACAGTCATTTGATGAGGGATGTATGCGAACAGTTTAAAATTACGCATCGTAATTCTACCCCTTATCGACCCAAAGCCAATGGTACCATTGAAGCAGCAAACAAAAACATCAAGAAGATCATCAGGAAAATGATCCAAAGTTCTAAGCAATGGCATGAGAAACTGCCTTTCTCATTATTGGGATATCGCACAACCGTGCGCACATCAGTCGGGGCTACGCCTTACTTATTGGTTTATGGCACTAAAGCTGTAATACCTTCAGAAGTCAAAATTCCCTCTCTTCGAATCATTGTTGAAGCCGAGATCGAGGATGATGAATGGGTTAAAACCCGGTTAGAACATTTAACTATGATTGATGAAAAACGGATGGTCGCGGTTTGCCACGGGCAGTTGTATCAACAAAGGATGGCCTGTGTCTACAATAAGAAAGTGCGGCCTAGAAACTTCGAAGTGGGGCAACTCATTCTAAGACGAATTCTCCTGCATCATGAAGAAGCAAAAGGAAAGTTTGCTCCGAATTGGAAAGGTCTGTACATTATAAGAAAACTGCTGCCAAAAGGGGCATTGTATTTAGGAGATATTGAAGGAAATGACCCTGAAACGGCTGTCAATGTAGATGCAGTC
Source organism: Nicotiana tomentosiformis (assembly GCF_000390325.3). Lineage (NCBI taxonomy): Eukaryota > Viridiplantae > Streptophyta > Magnoliopsida > Solanales > Solanaceae > Nicotiana > Nicotiana tomentosiformis. The sequence goes on from NC_090823.1 coordinate 83,873,408, forward strand.
AAAAGGTATTATGTTTAACCCCTTTCGCGGTCTTGATACTCTTCGATTGGGATGACGAAGGCTTTCATTCTCGCTACCCAAACACTATCAACTTTTGTAAACCCTTTGAGCCGGTTATTCTTCTTTCATCACCCTCCTTAGAACTAAGGTTTGAAAAAAAATATTTCCTTGAACTACGTTCGACTTGATCCCAAAAGGATACGTAGGCAGCCTCACTCTGAGGTTCAGTCACACCAAAATAAAAATCCAAATTCCCCCTCCCCCCGAAGATGAGACTAGGGGAAGAATTTATAATAGTTTGGCGATGCTTTCGCCTGAAAGGTTCCAAGGTTGTAATTCAATTCAAATTCTTTTTACCCAAATCCTGTTCAAGTCCTTCCGATCAATCGGTAAAGATGTCCAAAATTGGAGGATACAGATACTTAGATCTGATACAACCAAATGAGAGAAATAAAATGAGAGAGTCTCATCGGTGAAAACCACAAGGGCATCGTGAGGCGATGGTAAGCAAAGAAGTTAAAAATGAGAGAGCCTCGTTAGTGAAAACTCGCAAAGAGCACTACAAGGCGATGGTGAGAAAAGAAATGAGAGAGGTTAGTTGGTGAAAACCCGCAAAGGGCACCACTGATCGAAAAGAGGATAATTGGTCGCTGACATGGACACAGTCCTGGGCAAGGTTTCTCAATCTTGAGGTATAAGTTATGGTGGATTTTTGAGAGTTGGACGGTTCGCAGATCGGGTATCCAGTCGAAGAGGCATGTCGTGTTCATTGAAGTTCGCATACACTCCAGATAAGTCCTTCTTTCCTTTTCTCGAAAAGGATACCTCTTGTCTAAATTCATTTACCCATTCCGTCGTTTATTTTCTTTCAATCCCTTTCGGTCTAATCCTATTCTAAATTGATACAAAGAAAGGATGGAAAGACTAATCTATAAGGTTCTCATTTGATACAAGCTAGTATGCAAAAAGCGCCCAGCCTCGACAGATGCGTCAAGTCAACCTCGACCGGCCATGATAGCTGATGCTTCGAAATCAAGAATTCCCGAAAGGAAAGGGATTAAAGTCAAAATAAAGTTAAAGAAGGTTAAGTCCCACGTGATTAACCGTTCCTGGTAAGATTTTGGAAATGTCAAGATCTCCAGGGTTAGAGATGAAACCAATCCCCAGTGAGTTAGCAAGCAATCAAAATCTTCATCCAAAAGACGGTCCAAGATAGAGTAACTAAATAATCAAGGCCACAAAACCAACCACCGTGTCAGACTGACAAATTGTTCTTTGTTTGAAGAAAACAGAAAACAGGTACAACCCGAAAGCAACCTTGCAAGAAGCAGGGGCAACCAAAAGAAATTGCGCAAGGACTAGAAACAACTTTTCAACAACAACTTCAAAAGGGAAGTCTCTTCCAAATTCTTTCCCGCATTCACTCATCCTCTGAAAACAAAGGAAGAAAAGAAGAAACGATGTTGAAAGGTAGTATAGGACCTCCAATCCCTAGCTACGTCTTTTCCAACATAGGGTCCCATTCCCTAGTTGATGCCAACATAACTCGATGCCAACATAGGGCCACCACCTCCTAGTTGATGACTTTCCAACATAGGGTCCCACCCCCTAGTTGATGCTAGCATAACCTGATGACTTTCCAACATAGGATCCCACTCCCAAGTTGATTCCAGCATAACCTGATGACTTTCCAACATAGGGTCCCACTCCCTAGTTGATGCCAGCATAACCTGATGACTTTCCAATATAGGGTCCCACTCTCTAGTTGATACCAGCATAACCTGATGACTTTCCAACATAGGGTCTCACTCCCTAGTTGATGCCAGCATAATCTGATGACTTTCCAACATATGGTCTCACTCCCTAGTTGATGCCAGCATAACCTAATGACTTTCCAACATAGGGTCCCATCCCACTCCCTAGTTGATTCCAGCATAACCTGATGACTTTTCAACATAGGGTCCCACTCCCTAGTTGATGCCAGCATAACCTGATGACTTTTCCAACATAGGGTCCCACTCCCTAGTTGATGCTAGCATAACCTGATGACTTTCCAACATAGGGTCCTACTTCCTAGTTGATGCCAGCATAACCTGATGACTTTCCAACGTAGGGTCCCACTCCCTAGTTGATGCCAGCATAACCTGATGACTTCCAACATATGGTCCCACTCCCTAGTTGATGCCAGCATCCCACTCCCTAGTTGATGCCAGCATAACCTGATGACTTTTCAACATAGGGTCCCACTCCCTAGTTGATGCCAGCATAACCTGATGACTTTCCAACAAAGGGTTCCACTCCCTAGTTGATGCCAGCATAACCTGATGACTTTCCAACGTAGGGTCCCACCCCCTAGTTGATGCCAGCATAACCTGATGACTTTCCAACATAGGGTCCCACTCCCTAGTTGATGCTAGCATAACCTGATGATTTTCCCAACATAGAGTCTCCAATCCCTAGTTGATTTCACTTTTAGATATAAGTTCTCCACCCCTAGTCTACATTTACTCTGGGTGCACCATTCCCGCCCTTTTGTCGCTTTCAATAGTGAAGTATTATAGAATTTTGTTACAATAACTCACAAAATTTCCAGTAAAAACTGGGGCAGAAAATTTCATTTGTTTGTTTTGATTCCTGAGCAGGTTATATCTTAAAGTACTGGGTTCGAGACGACCAAAAGAAGAAGTCTCAATCCAGAATAAAAGAAGGAAGAGAAAAGTTGAACCCAAAGTACAGAAGTGGAGAAGACGTGGATTGCTCGAGACAAGATTGAAGTCAGAAGTTTTGCATGTCCCGTCTTGATCCGAAAAGCTGAAGAAGATGTAACCCGCACGTGCAACTAACAAGCATCAAGATCTAGATCAGAGTCTACATAAAGAACTAACCAAGACTCAAGACCAAACCTCAGAAAATTTACATATAGGAATCTTGTAACTCGTAGCTGATAGGCTTAGTTAGTTTTATTCATTTTTTACTTTGGTGTAATAAGGAGCTCAGCAGCAGTAACAGTAGTGAAATCACAGCTTTCCGGTAGTCCCAGCTACCAAAACTTCCAGAACTACACTGACCTGATTTCTTTATAGCCAAGGATATGTAGGCAACCTTTGAAGCAAGGTTCGATCAAATATTTTCAAAACGCTTCCCATGGAGTATCAAAACGGGTAAAATTGGTCTATAACCGCTCACTTTGTCTTTGCCCAAAAACTCTTCGTGTTTTCGAGCAAAGCGGGGCAGCTGTGAGCATGTAATTTTTACCATACCAAAATATTCCTACAAAATTAATAAATAAATTATTCATATTTATTTTTTAGATTTTTGTTTTTAGGATTTTTGTTAATTATTTGAAATTATTTGCATTTAGTTGCATTTTTCATTTTTGAAGTCATGAAAAATAACAAAATATATTTAAACTTCATCATCTTGCAGTATTAGGTTTTTAATTTAATTTAACACCTAATTGCGCAATTTAATCATATTATTAAAAGGAAATCACAAAAATTGTTTATTTTTGACATTGTTAGTTTTAATGTTAAAATTAGTAGTTTTACTTGTTATAACTTAGGATTGATTAATTAGTTAAATAATAATGGTAAATAGTTAATTAATTTTACAAAGTAAGATAGCCTAGTACTTAATTAGGATTTTTAGTTAAGTAAATTAGATTTTTTGGAGTTAATTAAATTAATTAGGGGACTAATTAAATTAATCGGACTAGGCCAGTATAAAAACCAGCCCAATCCCCAAAATCTAGCCTAAAATTACCTAGCCCGATCCCCTAACCCGTCTGAAATCCCGCCTAAACCTAAACGGTACCGTATCAAGCACCAATTGATCCTAGCCGTTGATCTTCAATAGATCCAATGGCCCGGAACTCCCTTCCCCCTAAATATATATGTCCAAACCCTCTCCTACCCCCTCATTACCGTCTCACCCCCCTCTCTCACACCTCTCTCTCTCTAAAACACCCCCAAACCCTAGAGACGACCCCCATAACCCCTCTCTCTAACCACCGCCCTAAGCCGTCGCCAGAAATCGCCTACGGCGGCGGCGACACCCCAAAGCCACCCAAACTTACCCCATACACTCTCCTCACCTCCTCGAACCTCACCCTACCAACCAAATACCCCAAAACCTCACCAATAATCATAGATCTTAGATCTAGGATCTCCGAAACCCTAGATCTATTTTTCAAAACCCTAAATCCAACCTAGTCCGTTTAATAATCCTCCTGCCAAGATCTCCCATCAAGGATCTCAGATCCTAGATGGGAGTCTTGGCATGAGGGTTTTTAGCTGCTAGATCTATTTTTTTTTGTATATTTTATGTTATTTCCTGTTTTTCATCTTTATATTTTGTGTTTATTGTCGATTACTGTTCTTCTTTTTTATTTTTATTACTGTCTGATATTCTGTTTAAATCGTTTAATTAAATAAACTTAATTAAAAAAAAATATAAAATCAGTGCTTAAATATATTCTGTTTTCCTTAATTTTTATATTATTACGCGTTTTATTTTGTGTTGTTACTATTTTTTTTTTATTATTGTTTGTTATTTTATTTACATTAATTAATTAATTAAACAAACTTAACTAAGATAAAGTAAAAAACAGTATTAGATTACTTTATTTTTCCTTTTTTGCTTTCTATTTATTTTATATTTATTAGTTCTGAGTTTATTTTTAGTATTATTGCTTTGTTGTTTATTTTGTTAAATTAATGGCCGTTATTTTTTACTGTTGTTTGGTTTGGTTAAGAACTGGGCCTCACTGAAGTGGCCCGTTCTACTTGGCTCATAAATAGGGCCTGTCTGAATAGACAGGCCCATAGCTTTGCAAAAAGCTTAAGATCCCAAGTCCTTAGGCCGATAACCAATCTGGTTTTGAGGTAATTCCAAGACCCTTAAGGGTAAGTTTTAGAGTCCTAATTCTGAAAATTATTCAGAAAATACTAGAAACTTCTAGAATAGGGACAACTGTCCCAATGGTGAGTAGGAAAATAGGGATAAGATCCAAAAATATCCAGAAATTAGACACTTGTCCCTTTTCTGAGATAAGGAAGGTACTAGAAATTGGACATCTGTCCATTTCTGTTAAGAAAGATGCCATTTTCCTAATTTATAGAGAATTCTGGCAGATTCTTTGGTACCCTAATTCTCATCCCTTTTCACTCCTTTACTCTATAAATACACTCTTCCCTTTTCACTATAGGGGGACACATTTAGACACACAATATACACACTGAAATGGCTACACACCTACACACACAAAAACATACAGAAATCTCTACACTACCTTAAGGTTTTCTCTTCATTTCCAAAAGAAAAACTTCTAAAGATCAATCTTGATTTTTCAGAGACAAAAATATACAATCTTTTCCTGTTTTCTTTTAAAAATCCGCCTGTTCTTCCTACCTTACTGGGTTTCATTGCTGCTGCTTTACTTCAAGTTTTCAGAGACTTATTTTCTTACTTATTTGTTTCTGCTGCTATCAAGGTACTTTCTTAAACAATGTAAATATTTAAATCTTGCTATATCCTGACTATGATTCGACTGGTTATCAAAAAATCTGTGTTTTGTTTGAATATTGCATAAAGTTGTTTGGTTGAGAGTGGTTAGTTATTTATACTGCTTGAGTCATTTAAATCATGGTAGCTTTATGTTAAAATGTCCTTAAAACTATAAAAACAACCTGTTTAAAGCTTTATATATATTCACAAAATCCGTATGTGCGTGTGTAATGCTTTTGAACTAAAATATGCATTGGGCTAGAGTCAATTAGACTCAAGCAGGCCCAAATTCTTCTGAACTGAACTCATTAGCTAGGCCCAATAACGAATAATATACGTCTGGAGCTAGAGTTCATTTAGACACATTCCTTATCAAGCCTCAAACTTTAAATATGGGCCTGCTTGACAGATAATACATAGGCTGCCCCCATCTAATACAAACAAATATATCACCTAGTATTGGACCTTTATACTTAGGGGTGGTTTGGTAGGAGGTATTAGAAAAAATAATGCAAGCATTAGCTCTATGCATTACTAATACCTTGTTTGATATATTTTTTCAACCCGTGTATAACTAATACTTGTATTAGTTATACATCATACTTGGTATTATCCTATGTATAAGTAATGCATAGAAAACTATGTCATTAGTAATACCAAGGCTACTAATGCATGCATTAGGTTGGTTAAAGATAAAATTATCCTTAAAGCTTGAGAATATGGAGGGCATTTTTTGTAAACAACTATTTTTCTTAAAAATTATGCAATACATTTTAATTTTAATACACCACACCAAACAGTAGATAAGGAATAATATCTGCATAACTAGTGCTTGCATTACTAACCCATGCATTATTAATCCATGCATTACTAATATACCTTATTCTGTACTATTCTTATACACCCTACCAAACGACCCCTTAACCATATGACATAGAGTATTTAGTTTAGAGATATAAGCATAACTTAAGGTATTTATAATCAACTTAATTATTACAATTATGTACACGCACGCATGATATAGTTGTGATGCCAAAAACAAACCAAGGTACATGTTCGCGTGACCATGGTCAAATAATCTTAGTAAATAAAATGCCTTAATTAAACACTCGTAGAAATGCTTTAGGCGCGGCTTTTAAACTACTATCGTGATTGCGTACATGTCCGCGTGACGTGATCCCGATATCCAAAATTAAGTCGAGGTATGCGTTCACGCAACTTCAGCCAAACAATCTTAATTAATAAAGCGCAATTAATTGTGTACACGTTCGCGTGATATGATTTTAGTGCCCCAAATAAAGCGGACTTACACACATGTTGTTTGTTTCAAAGATTAAATCCATAAACGCCATAATTAAAAGCTGTAAAAGGTAAAATGCACTTAGGTTTAAAATATGTAATTAAATAATTTAATTAAGTCAGGCATGATTAAAGCGACCGTGCTAAAACCACGGAATTCGAAAATGCCTAACACCTTCTCCTAGGTTAACAGAATTCCTTACCCAGTCTTCTGGTTTCGCAGACTTTAAAATAGAGTCAAATATCTTCGATTTGGGATTTAAAATAAATCGGTGACTTGGGACACCATAAATTATCCCAAGTGGCGACTCTGAAATTAAATAAATAATCTCATTTCGATTAATGTCACTTTAATTGAAAAAACTCCCCTATCCTCCATTTTCCTATCGTGACAACAAGTGACCAAAAAATAATTTGCAGTATTTTTTTCTTTCTTCAATCTTCAGCTAATTCAATTCTTGTTTATAAAATCAAATTCTCTTTTTTCTCTCCTTATTCTGCCAAATAACAAGGTTATTGAATAATTTGAGTTGCATAATCTTTTTTGTTCTTCCTCACGTTCTTCTCAAACTCTCAATTCAGATAAAAATATATAAAAAATTTATTGGATATATTTTAGGAGTCCATTACTCAAATGGTCACTCAACTATTCGAAATTACCTACTAAAGTCATCTTTCTTTCATTTGTAACAGCAAAGTCACTTAACTATGCCTATAGCACTGAGAAGGTCACTCAACTAGATTTCTTAAACTTTTAATTATCAAATACCTATTTTACCCTCTAAATTATCAACTTTTGTCTTCTTTTTATTTTTTAGAACTTTTTAATATTATGATTTTTTTATTTTATTAATTTATATTATGGACTTACCTATAGAATAAATAAATTTTATTTAAAAATTTAAAAAAGTAGTGTTTAAACATATATAATGTTTGAATAATAAAATATTGAGCATACTAAGAAAAATTAATAGAACAATTTATTCGCAATAATAATTTTGATATTAACAACAAAAACTCAAAAATTATTTACACAATTGAGAATGAAAAAAATAAAAGTTTTATAATATATATTCCATGCACGTAATATAAAAATAATTATTTAATATAAATGTATTTTTATAATATATATTATATAGTCTTAAAAGTTATGCTTAATTATATTATTATTCTAACATTATGTATGCTAGAAAACTAATTTTTTATTTTTATTTTATAGATTTAAAATTTATTTATTTTATAGGTAAGTCCATAATGTATATAAAAAGAGAAAAAAATTATATTATTAAAAAAAAGGGATAAAAGTTGTTATTTTGAGGGTAAAATAAGTATTTGACAATCAAAAGTTTGAGAAATCTGGTTGAGTGACCTTCTTAGTGCTATAACCATAGTTAAGTGACTTTTCTGTTACAAATGAAAGAAATATGACTTTATATGATAATTTCAAATAATTGAGTGACCATTTAAGTAATTGACTCTATATCTTAGGCCTTTTATTAAAGTTTTGGTTTAGGCCACCGTATTGATTGAACCGCCTATGGGTTTTCGACTTGAAGAGCATCAACATTTCTTTTCTTCATTATGTTTCTTCCATATGGGTGACCGTGAGAGATTGAGAAGAGCCATATCTAATTGGTAGCTAGCAAGTCAGTGACTCAAAAGAACATCAATCAAACAGGAAAAAAGGGAACAACAATAAAAAAGTAAGCACCCCATGTTCATTACCAAAGAATTACTAGTTATTTGGCTACTACTTATGACATCAGAAATTAATGAGTTTAAAGTTGTGTGTATTAACATGAACGTACTGTCGCTCAAACGCTAAGTGGAAACCAAAAAAAATCAAATTGATGCAGTTGCCATGTCATTGTAACTTATTTTAGATGAGAATATGGTGTTGTCGAAGCTGTCTGCAACAGGAGATGAAATGCTTGAATTTCGTGTCTCCAATAGGCTCCTGCTTGTCTTTTGTTGTTGATCAAACATCTTCTTCAATTGCTCGCCTTGTTCTTCTATCCTCATTTGTAGCTTCCGCTGAATCTAGTAATAAATAGCAAGACAATAGGATTACCTTGATCAGAATTCAAAGTGGATAATAAATTTATAAATATACCTCTAGTTGCTCGTGAAGACGCCTCTGGACTTCTAGCTGCATATTCAGTGCTTCCTTGATTTGCATCCCGCTGGAAAAGGAATCTGGAATAAGTTCATTGTCCAGCTAAAATAATCACCAATATTGGTTAGGACTTAGGAAAGTTGCAAAGGACATACGTTTTGCTGTTCATCTGTACATTCGCGCTATCGGTTTTTCCAGATTTCCCTGCATTATAGAAAGGAGGAGACTCTCATTTCTGAAAAGAGCTGGAAACTTTGAAACTAAGTATTTAGCATGTCATGGAAAAGTTGAGTACATCAGAGAGCATTTTTCACTAGCAATGGTAAAATTAACCAAAAAAAAAAACAAAAAGGAAAGGAAAACTATGTAAGATTCTTTTTTAAGTTGGAAATGCCAAACAAGTAAGATGAAAATTATTGTTGTTTTGATCTTCTGAGGCTCCAAAGACCACAGCAGATTTTATGATTAGCATAATTGTACATGTAAAGGAAACAGTGTCTCCTAGTGTTTTCCATCATATTGGATCCACTTTGTTGCATAAATGGCCAAAAAAGAAAGGAAGAGAAGATTTTTAGAAGATGGTCTAGAAGAGCTTACCTTATGAAACTTATTGCTACTGGATTATATTAACATCTTTTTCTTTCAAGTTTCTGTCTATTGGATACAGAGCAGTTCATTTCCTTTCTGTTAAAGATACGAGGTACAAAAACTTATTTGCTTTCCCCTTTTTAGTAATTTAACTATGATCCTGTAGATCCCTGATTACAAGTACAGGAAGTTCTAAACATCAGCAAATTTTTAATAAGCATAGTGTTCTTCTTATTTTGGAAAATACATACCTTCTGCTGATTCAGGGATGTACTTTGCACTTCGATATTTCTACAATGGAATAGTCAACACAAGAAGAAAATATTTGCTTTAGAATTTTGTCAAAATACCAGAAGTTGTTCCAAGAAAGTACTATTTCTTTCATATTACAAGTACCTGCAGATGGCTTTTTACATGAAAAATGGTTAAGCCTTCTGAATCCATCAGCTTTAGTATTGCCTTTGGCGTTGCCTCTGGCAAATGAAGGGAAGAACAATTAATCCATAGCCAAAACTGATCACCTATGTGACACCCAGGCGAATCTCACATCGACAAAATACAGGAGATATGTTGGATGTATAAGAAAATAAGCCTTAGACCCTAATGATGTGTTTTGAAGCCGCACGGGTCTATGCCCAAAGCGGACAACATCACTAGTGGGTTGAGCTGTTACAATATGTTATAAGAGCCACTCCGCGTGCAACCTTGGGCACGAAAATGTGACACCCCAAGCGTTACAACCTCCAAGGAAACAAAAATAGAAAAGATAAGGGAAGTGTGAAATTACTTACTGTCAGCCCCTCCAAGACGATTTACACACTGAACAAATCGATCGTGGAGATGTTGAGTCCACCTGATTCGTGTCTTGTTGGATAATGATCCTCCAGAACATCCAGAGTTATTAACATTATTAGCTGATGGACTTCCAGATTGTTGCCTTGCATGTACCAAGTTAAAACCACAAACATTATTGGAGAGCTGCTGGAACATAACAAGAATCAGAATAGTGCTGTGATTCAAATCTTGAAAAAGCAATACTATTATGTAGACAACAATCAACTAAAAGTACTTACACCATAATCTTGATTTCCATGGACTGGCATTGAAGGTTGCTTGTTTGAAGAATCAAATTCTTTAAGAAACTTACTCTTAAGAAGCACTATCCTCTCTTTCTCCGATAGATTGCTGAAAGGATTTTCATAGGCTCCAAGGAGTTGACTACTTGAGAACTGTGATCTGACGAATGATGGCATTGAAATCTTGGGAAAATCTTTGTCAGCTCGCGCTAAGAAACCATTTTGACATTGTTGAGGATAAGATGGTAATTGAGGATCATTATTCTTGGACAGTTGAGAACTATTGTCTTGGTATTCATATTGTGTTAATCCCATATACCTCTCTGTGGCAAAAAAAGCTGAAGGTGGTGACCCGATTCGGGTTATGATTGTTCTTGATGATGAATCAGTATTAGGCCAAGATATCTGCTGCTGTTGTTGGCAGCAATTTTCTGCAGAAGTTCCTGGCTGAAAACAAAATTCCAAGCATGATGTAGATTTCAGTTGATCAATATTCTGTGGGAATTCTAAGCTGTAATCACTAGCAAATTCATACTTCTGATATGCATGAGTTTGTTCAGCCCTCTGGATACTCATTTTTCCCAAATGACTAGTCAAGAAATTACAATTTCTAGCAAAAGTATACACCAAAGACAGACGGATTCTGTTTTAATGTTTCAAGAAACAAACTGCATTTGAATCGATCGAAATTTCTGGTAGAATGTCTTGAGACAATTAGTCAAGAAAGTAATTAAGGATGAAGATTCAGTACTATTTAATTTCTGCAGGACTGCTCCAAGCTAATTTCTTTCTTATATGCTGAATGACACCATACACATGATATTAAGAATATGAATATGTCAACATGTAAATGCCAACTATTTTAATATTCTGTAATATGGATAAGGAATGAATAAGCCTCTTTGACAAGACCAAGGCCAAATATATTTTTACTAGAAAAAAACAAATGTCCTACAAGGTGAACTATTACTTATATAACAGGATTTAAAGTATCCTCTTCCTTTGCTCACCAGTCTTCTTCTCAAACTATAAAATGAAAAGAGAAAAAGATACAAAATTTTCTTAAAAGGAGAGGAATATATGGCCTTATTAAATTTAAACAATTTCTTTTAGCATCAATTAGATGAAGGAAGAATATAGTTTATGGGTGCATCTGTCAACATAATAATTTCATGAGGAATGGCATATATTCAATAATAATACTCTATCAAGCTTAATTATTCTTAAATAGTAATGGGGATTGAATATTTGAAATTCTTCTGAGCCACAGTTAGATAATTCTATTGGTAGTAGTTGAATGGCCTGTAGTGGTTCATGTCTCGAACCTTCCGGGCAATAGTGTTTAACTTATATACATCATTAGTATTTATAAGTTTGTACACTACCAGTCACTGAAATGATATTTGCTGGGCTAAACTAGCCCTAATACACTCTTAACATGGTGTGATATTGTCCGTTTTGGGCCACACATCTTATATGTAGGCTCCCAATCTTTTGGGCTACCAATGTGGGACTTTGTTCGCACATCCAACAATCTTTCCCCTCGAACTAAGTTCCACGTGGCTTACTACCACGATTCACGGGTCTCCCCCTCGAACTAAGTTACATGCGACCCATTGATAGGATTCAAGTGTCAATTTTTGAGATTCACTGTATGCCACCCACATTGTCAGAGTATTACGGCAATTGAAGCCCGTAACTAGCTTCTTCTTGTGTGCGCACTGCCCCGCACCATCACTCTGCCATCTCTATACTCGTCCCACCGAACCTGGGCTCTGATACCAGTTGTTGGGCTCAACCAACCCAAAGATACTCGTAACATGGTGTGATATTTTACGCTTTGGGCCAAGCCCGTACGGTTTTTCCCAAAAGGCCCCACACCATTAAAAGATCCATATACTTTATATGTAGGCTCTCAATCATTTCAGCTACTAATGTGGGGCTTTGTTCGCACATCCAACAATATTTACAGGTAAACCTCCTTAAACTATGGAATTTATAATCTTAAAAATAAAACAAATACCCTGCTACGACTTATTGGTATAAAATTGCTTACACTAATATAAATTATTGATTCCTTTTATTTTGGGTCCTCCCTTTTATGAATTGTTTATATAAACCCGAAATATTAAGACGAGCCTTGAAACATTACACCTAGTGGCAGAATGAGAATTCTAACGAGGGGATTCAAATAATTCCAAAAATATCACACTTGAGATTTGAAACTAAACTTGGTATTTCTCTTATGTCAAGGGATTCAAATTATATTTATAACTTTTCCGGGAAAGCGATTCAGTTGAATTCCCGCATGTGGCGAGATCAGCAAGCTAGAACTGTGATCTGTTTAAAATTTGTACAAATTAAATACGAGTACTAGATCTACTACTATGACTACGGAAAAAAAGAGTTTAACTAACGTGTACCGAGAGCAAGTAGAGGCGGAGCCAGGATTTCAAACTTATGAGTTCGGGATTGTAACCCTTTTAAGTTACTGGGTTCTAAGTTAATAATTTGTATATATTTAATAAAAATTGCAAGAGAAATCCATGATTTGAACCAAAGCTACTGAGTTCGGCTGAACACGTCCTCTCTTACCGAAAGTACAAGAAGACAATAAAAACCAATTACATGTAACTAACGGAAAGAATGATTGTAATCTGCAAAGGATGGTAAAATGAACGATTACAACAGGTGAAACTGCATTTATAAATTTAAATTAAAAAAAAAAAATTGCATGCATAAATACCAAGAGACCACCCAAAAGTGAAATCTCAGATTGATTCTCCACATAGTATCGACAAGAGCTAAAAAAACACCTTGTTTTCTCCTAATTAAGTGTTCCAATCTTGATTTAATTAGTAGCCGACATTTATAGTAATCTTCCACAGGCTATATAGTTTTTCTTTTTTCTTATTTATCAAAGCATCGCTTATTTATCTCAACACAATAAAATCATGCTCGTGAACCCATAAGTTATAAGCTATTTCTGCTTTTTCACTTATGTAATAGAGGTAACTTTTTTTGTTTTTGAAAAATAAAAAATCGAACTACTGGTTGTGTCACGATGTTTTAATAGCCATAAAAAGAAAAAAAATAAGCAACCTTGGGTTCTTTTAGAATATTTCTATTTGAAACATGTTTTCACATCCTTACCCCAATGATAATATTATGACATTACACACAAATATGCCTTCTGAATAATATTATACTAATTACTAGTATGGATTGAATAGCATGAGAAAGTATTGGTTTATTTTTTGCGCATTGACAAATTATAGAACTTCTGTTGTTTTTGATAATCAATTATCCTGTTTGGTGGAACTTTCATGATTACCATTCTGATTATGATGATTAATGGAATACTCAACCACAATTATCTGATATAGCACATTAATAATCCACATTCTAAAATTAAGTATTCATTTCAACTTTTATTATAGCTTAAACAATCTAAAGAGAACAATCAATTATTTGATCGTTATTAAATTTAGGTACGTACATTACCTCCACCTAGAGAGGAATATTACATACATCTCCCCCTCTAGTTTAGTATATTACTCCCTCCGTTTCAAATTAGATGAGTTACTTTCCTTTTTAGTCTGTTTCAAAATAAATAATACATTTCTAAATTTGAAAATAATTCAACTTTAAACTCTTCATTTCACCCATTTTACCCTTAATGAAAAAGTTTTATAACCATACAAATGTCATGGCCACGCAAATCTTTTACCCCTTAAGCTCTTAAAATCACAAGTTTTAAAATTTTTTTTTTCTTAAATTTCGTGCCGAATCAAATTACCTCATCTAAATTGAAACGGAATGAGTATTATATTACATTATAGCTCACTCTGATTAATAAATTTTAGTACCCATTGGCAGCTGATTAGTCCAATGAAAGTTAACTAGACGAGAACTCCTACGCTTCTCTACAATAATCACCGTATTTGTCTCTCCTCTTTGTTTCTCTAATCAACCCTTTATATGTGTGTGTATGCAAATTTTATTTTTACTTTGATTTTACTTTTTAAATAATCTTTGCGGGTTTTAACATTCTTGATATAGTGGCTAATATTTATATTTGTCTTTTATGTAATCAACCCAAAATTTTAATAGAAAAAGACAAATAATGGAAACGAAATCATAAATAGACACAAAATATGCAAGAAAAAAGAAATCTTCGTTGACTTTTATATTCCATTAGTGTTATATATTTCCTGTTCGGGGCAAAAGGAGCATGTTAAAATTGGTAAGCAATGATTAACTCGTCCACTTGGTGGATAGATCCATCCACATTTTTGGATGCTTATGGCATTAAAAGTTTATGAAAAGGACATTGTAATTTTTATTAATTTTATTTTTGGGAGAAAACAACTAATGATTAAACAAAAGGGTGTTACATGAAAAAGGAAATGCATTTTTTGGATGGACATTACCAGCTATTTTGCCTCTTAAATTGTTCAAAGGCCACCTTATAGAAACCTTCAACACATTGGCCAGTTCGTATTCTTCAATAGGCAAATTAAATTATGCTACTTTTATGCTAAGTATATATTTGATACAAAAAAAAAGTATGGTTTCTGATTTTGCAGACAAAGAGGATTCTATTAAGAAACTTAGCTCAAAGTATAGTTACTTCTATCCTCTATTTATAATATTACATAAAGGTATACAAAAGAATGTCATAAACATGGCATTAAACATTTGAGATCATGGAGGAATATTATGGGGAGGTTATTGAGGTATGAGAGTTACAATCATAACTCCATAAGTATTGGAGTTGTGAGAGTTATGGAGATAATGGAGAAGAGGACATCCACCATTAGATAATTACTTATAACACTCCTCTTGGATATCCATAGATAATGTGTCTAATTAAAACGTTACTACAAAAAAAATTTGTGGGAAAAAATCTTAGTGAAGGAAAAAGAGTACACATATCTTGTAATACGCATTGTTTGTTGCCTCGCTAAAAACTTTGCTAGGAAAACCCAATGGAATAAAACCCCAGCTAAGGAAAAAGAGTGACGCGTATCTGTCATACCCTTTTTTACCCCAAAAGATAAGTATTATGGATTGTTGTGGGTTAAAGAGTTTTTCCAATTAAAGTGACAAATTTGAGTAGGGATTATTTTATTTACAGAGTCGCCACTTGGAATCGATTTTTTAGGTGTTCCATGTCACCTTTTATTTGGATCCCTAGTAAAAAGAATGTTTGACTCTATTATTATTCGTCTACGAAAACAAAGTTCGGGTAAGGAATTCTGTTGACTGGGAAGAAGGTGTAAGGCATTCCCCGAGTTCCGTGGTTCTAGCACGGTCGCTTATTGACTATAGCTTGGCTTGAATTAATTTTGGATAAACTGTGATTTATTAGTTTTCATGTTTTATCTATCTGCTTTTAATTATTAAAATATAGAATTATCTTTGAAACGAATCACATGTGTGAATCCGTTTTGTTTATTGTGCCAAAATCATGTCACGCGCACATGTACACAATTAATAGCATTTTATTATATTAAGATTATTTTGGCAAAAGTTACGCGAACACATACTTCGGTTTTAATTTTAGAAATCACAATTATACCACGCGAACATATACATAATCGCGATAAACTAATTAAAAGCGCGCCTAAAGCACTCTAACAGTGTTCATTATTCTTCCTAAACTTTGAGATTATTGTAAGGTCATGAATTATGGAATTACTTGTGGAAGAAGTGTATGGTTTTAGATATTTGAATAAATAAACCATCATATACCAATACCCTACGACCCAACAATTGAATATCATATTTTCAGAAACATGATTAAGCATATAACATTTAAGGACTAATTTATATTATTATTTATAAAGTTTAAAGGCAAATAAATAAAATCATATGAAATAAGATAAAAAGAACAGAGGGAAGAATAAACCTTTAATGCAAAATTTCCAATTAAATGAGTCTCCAAGAACGAGTACAATAACTCAGACGAACGCCAAACAAGCATAAGCGAAGAAGAACATCAAAGCTAGTGAACGGAGCTCCAACGAAATCCTCGACCTCGACTATTGACTCTACTGTTTGGCGTGTAAAAATGGATGTTTCGAAGTATTTTTATTGGATTTTGGGTGATGAATTGATGGATTTTTCGAGAGAAAGACGAAGAGAGAATGACACGAGTAGAAATTCCCTTAGCGTAGAATAGGGCTGGCAAGTGGGCCGGTCCCGGGCCTAAACGGGCCAAGTGGGCCGGTCCAAACGGTCCCGGTCCAGGACCGATCCCAAATTAAACGGGCCAAACGGGCCCGGGCTAAACGGATTTTTTGTAAGGACCGGCCCGGGACCGGGACCGTTTGGTCCCGGGCTAAACGATCCCGGCCCGCGGGCTAAACGGGCTAAGTGGGCCCAACATATATATGTTTTTTTTAAAAAAATTAAATAGATATTAGAGACAAAAGGATGTTAAAAAAAATATCTAAGGCAATTCTTTGTAAATTTTATTATAGAATTGTGACCTAAATTTTATTTAACATCCTAAATTTTAATATTAAATAATTAATATCGAATATATATAGTATATAAGATGTATATATAGTATATATATATATATATATATATATATATATATATATATATATATATATATATATATATATATGTATATATAAAAGTAATAAACTATATTCGATAAGCTATATATACATATTATATACTATATATAAGATGTATATATAGTATAGTATATATATTAAATGTATAGTATATATATAAGTATATATTAAATGTATAGTATATATATATAAGCTATATTCGATAAGCTATATATACATCTTATATACTATATATAAGATGTATATATAGTATAGTATAGTATAGCATATATATATACTATACTATACTATATATACATCTTATATCGATATATATATATATATATATATATATATATATATATATATATATATATATATATATATATATATATATATATATATATATACTTTTTAGTAGTAACATGAAATGACCAAAGTATGATACTTCTTAGCTGGTATAAATATGAAATGATAGAAGATCAAGTTTTAGCTCAACTTAGATTACAGTTTCAACTAAAATTAAGTTGAGCTAAAACTTGATCTTCTATCATTCCATATTTATACTAGCTAAAAAGTACCATACTTTGGTCATTTCATGTTACTACTAAAAAGTATATATATACTAAGTGTATAGTATATAAGCTATATAAGATGTACATATAGAAAACTATTTATAGAAAACAATTCAGAATTTTTTAGATTTATTTTTTATTATTTTTAAATTAAACAATTTTCACTTCCCATTTTTCTTCTTTTAAAAAAAAAAATAAATTTTACACCTTCCTTTACTTTTATTTTTTAATTTCTCACTTTCTTTACTTTTATTTTATTTAAATTTCCACTTTCTTTTACTTTTTTATTTTTTTAAAATTTTCAATTTTTTTACTTTTATTTTTAAATTTTTCACTTTCTTTTACTTTTCTTTTTTTAATTCCCACCTACCTTTAATTTTCTTTTTTTATTTTTCACTTTCTTTTAATTTTTTTAAAATTTCCACTTCTTTTTAGTTTACTTTTCTTTTTAAATTTTACACTTTCTTTTACTTTTGTTTCTTAATTCCCACCTACCTTTACTTTTATTTTTTAATTCTCTTCTTCTGGTTTTCCTCTTCTTTTTTTTATTTCCACCCGGAATTTTATTTATTTTTTATTTTTATTTTTATTTTCCATTTAATTTATTGGGGTTTTATTAAAAAAATAAAAAAAATATAAAAATAAAATATATTGATAATAATATTTGACCTTTTTTAAAAACATATATATTTTTCTAAATATTTTACCCTATAAAAAGTTTAAACAAAGCTAAAAACTGTAGATTAAACCTCTAAAAATATTTACATAGTAAAAGGTGATAAAAATTTAAATATGGTCAAAATTTAGGTGCTCACAACATGCCCTTCTTTGCTTGGAAACATGAAGAGTTTTCGGGCAAAGACAAGGTGAGCTATGCGACTAATTTTTGAACATATCTTTATTCAAAGGGGAAAAAATCAGAAGAAGAAAAAAGAGTGCAATCGAGTCCTGATTTTGGGCAACCTACTCAGGTTTAAGGGAATCACGTCGTGTATAGTTCAAGGAGGAAAAATAAAATGGTGGAATGATGAGTTGGAGAGTCGAGTGAGGTTCCATCGTGGCTCCGGTCCACTGTCTTGTTATTACATCAATGTAACGATCCGGCCGATCATTTTGAGTGTATTAGCCTCGATCCCCTATTTACTACTTCCCCCGTATCTTTTTATACTTATGTGACTTGCCGGGAGGTTTTGTTTTTGGTTTCGGAGTGTTTTGGGACACTTAGTCCCTAAACGGAAGCTTAAGCCTTAGGATTTTGACCGTAGTCGGAACTGTATGAATACGACTCCGGAATGTAGTTCCGTCGGTTTCGTTAGTTCTGTTGAGTGATTTTGGACTTATGGGCATTTCCGGATTGTGTTTTGGAGGTCTGTAGTTGATTTAGGCTTGAAATGGCGAAAGTTAAATTTTTGGAGATTTTGACCGGTAATGGACTTTTTGATATCGGGATCAAATTCCGATTCCGGAAGTTGGAGTAGGTCCGTAATATCAATTATGACTTGTGTGTAAAATTTGAGGT
Organism: Nicotiana tomentosiformis; assembly: GCF_000390325.3. NCBI lineage: Eukaryota > Viridiplantae > Streptophyta > Magnoliopsida > Solanales > Solanaceae > Nicotiana > Nicotiana tomentosiformis. The sequence goes on from NC_090823.1 coordinate 83,892,658, forward strand.
CAATCGTACGTGATTTGATATGTTTCGGCATCAGTTGTAGAAGTTTGAAGTTTCAAAATTCATTAAGTTTGAATTGGAGGGCGATTCATGTTTTAGCGTTGTTTGATATGATTTAAAGGCTCGACTAAGTTCTTATGGTGTTTTAAAACTTGTAGGTATGTTTGGTTGAGGTCCCGGGGGCCTCGAGTTGATTTCGGGTAGTTAACAGCTCATTTTGGACTTTGGAGAGATTGCAGATTTTTGGTGCTGTTTGGTTCTGGTTTCCTTCTTCGCGTTCGCAAGGGGAGTCTCGCGTTCACGAAGAGGAATTGGAGGCAGGTGAGATTTTATGCTTCGCGTTCGCGATGGAGGTCCCGCGTTCACGTAGAGGTATGGGCCAACTGGGTCCCCAGGCCCTTTTTGCCTACGCGTTCGCGACGTTGGTCCCGCATTCACGTAGGGTCGAGCTGAGTGGTCTTCACGTTCGTAACAAGGGCATCGTGTTCGCGATGGAGGATTTTGGGATGAAGTAAATTTGTGATTCGCGAACGCGAAGATGTGGCTACGTTCGCGAAGAAGGAAATGTCTCGGCAGTATTAAAGTTTCCAAAAACGAGGGTTAGCTATTTTTATCAAAACTTGAGATAGCGAGCTCGGATTTGGACGAGATTTTGAGGGATTTTCAGAGACATCGATTGGGTAATGATTCTTCACTTGTTTTTGCTTATGTCCCACTAACCTATCATTAATTCCATTCTTTAATTTCGGATTTGGGTTGAAAATTTGGAAAAAAATAGGAGAAGTTCTTCAACTAAGTTTTTGAGTTTTGATTGGGATTTTGACATCGGATTTGGATAATTTTGGTACGAGTGAACTTGTGAGTGAATAAGTGTTTATATTTTATGACTTTTACCCGATTCCGAAACGTGGGCTTGGGTCGACTTTTTGGGGTAATTTTCTAAATTCTTGCTTTAGCTTTGATTTTATTAATTAGATTAATTTCTTATAGTTATATTTATGGTATGTAATTGATTTTGGCTAAATTTGGGCCATTCGGAGACGAATATTCGTGGAAAAGGCATTGTTACCGATTGACTGAGCTTGGTTCGAGGTAAGTGGCTTGCCTAACCTTATGTGGGGGGAAATCCCCTTAGGATTTGGTATTGTTATGTTATGCGAGCGCTGTGTACGTGAGATGACGAGTACGTACATGGGCTATTTGTTATAAAACCCAATTTATTTTTACTGAGTAGCAACCTATTTTTCATTTAATTTGAGTTATACCGTTTAAATGAGTATTAGTCTATTCTCATTCTTAATTGCGCTATTCCAATATGGGTAGTTATCCTGTTTAGTCTAATATCGCATATCTACGTGCTTTAACTGCTTATTTGAACTCTGTGAAGCATGCCTAGTTGATTTTTCCTGCTTTTCCTTGTTCTTTATCAGTATAACTATATAAATCTTGCTGTTAACTATTGTATTTATCGGCTTGAGCTGCGTGTTTACTTTTGAGACTACGAGGCGGTTCCTCGGGAGTTCTCCCTGTACATTTACTTTTGAGACTACGAGGAGGTTCCTCGGGAGTTCTCCCTGTATATTTACTTTTGAGACTATGAGGCGGTTCCTCGGAAGTTCTCCCTGCACATTTACTTTTGAGACTACAAGGCAGTACCTCGGGAGTTCTCCATGTATATTTACTTTTGAGACTGCGAGGTGGTACCTCGGGAGTTCTCCCTGTATAATTATTTTGGGACTACGAGACGGTATCTCGGGAGATCCCCTGCTGTTTACCCCTGTGTGTTGTACTGTTGCCTTGCCGTGTTTCCTTTTGTTAAATTCTAGTCTCTTATTATACTGTATATTCTCCTGCTTTATTTATTATATACTGGTGGGCCTGACATGACCTCGTCATTACTCGACCGAGGTTAGGCTTAGCACTTACTGGATACCGTTATGGTGTACTGATGCTACTCTTCTGTACATATTTTTGTGTGCAGATCCAGGTACTTCTTATTAGCCCCGCTACTAGCTGAGAGTGCTTGCTGTTGTACGGAGACTTCAAGGTACATCTGCCGCGTCTGCAGACCTCGGAGTCCCCCTCTATTCTCTCCTATGTCATTTACCTTTCATACTTCTTTTGTTAGACTCTGGTGTATAGAGATACTAGTTTCCTTCTGTAGCTTGTAACTTATGATATTTCGGATTTTGGGAAGACTGTGTATTTATAGACTATTGGTTATTGTACATGCCGAGCGACATTGTTACTAGTTACTCAGTTATCCACTGTTGTTAGTTGCCAAGTTTTACTTTTGTTTTGTTATTTTTAGCAATTTGTTAGGCTTACCTAGTCGTAGAGACTAGGTGCCGTCACGACGTTATACGGAGGGAGTTTGGGTCGTGACAATCAAGAAAGTAAAAAAAGAAAATTACATTAAAGAAAAAGGAAAATACAAAGTCTTGTCTACTCTTTGTGTCTTGCATCTTGCATGTTTACTTGAAATCTTGTAAATCCGTATTGGAAGGTGGGTTCCTTGACTTTGAAGATTGATGACCTACTTTTCGATCAGAGTTTGGAGCTTGATTCTTGGAAAGCCGGGTTGCTAACACATTATCAAAGCTAACTCTGACTATCTTGTGATTGAAAAACCCCTTCTTTTATGAAGATAACTAAAACTGCAAGCTTTAATTGTCACATGTGCTCTACGTCAGGGCATGTAAAGCCATCAAAGACGAACAAAACGATTTTTTTTTGCCCCAGTTTGGACTAAGGAAATTTTGTGAGTTATTAGAGAAAGTTATAAAATATCTAACATATTGAAAGGAAGACAATGACAACAATATAACCTAGCTATGTGAGGATATACAACCACGACTAGTACCCTGTGTTGACAATAAGATGAGGCTCTTGGCTCTCTAAGATTCTACTAGGGAATATCCTACTCTATGTAGGTAATAAAATGAGGCTCGTGGAGGTCAAAGATGCTACTAGGGAATGTTGTACCATATGTTGGTAATATAATGAGGCTCATAGCGCTCTGAAATGCTGCTAGGGAATGTCGTACCCTATGTTGGCAATAAAATGCAACCAGGGGATGTAGTACCCTGTGTTGACAATAAGATGAGGCTCTTGGCTCTCTAAGATTCTACTAGGGAATGTCGTACCCTATGTAGGTAGAAACAAATGTGACCAGGGGATGTATTACCATGTGTTGACAATAAGATGAGGCTCTTGGCAATCTGGGATGCTACTAGGGAATGTCGTACCCTCTGTTTGCAATAAGAAATGCAACCAGGGGATATAGTACCCTGTGTTGGCAATAAGGTGAGGCTCTTGGATCTCTAAAATTCCACTAGGGAATGGTGTAAACTATATAGGCATAAAATAATGCGATCATTGTATGTAGTACCCTGTATTGAAGATATGGTATTGATTCCCTATAATGAAACTAAAAATACATGATTACATGTATATTGGAAGAAAATCAAGGATTTGAGAACTTCACTTGGTGGTGTTCGTCTTTTCACGAAATGTTTCCTAAAATTGTTTTGTTCCTGTTCTGAACAAAGAAAGATTGATTAGTTTTAACATGGTGGTCAGTTTGTTTAGAAAAACTCACTCCGTCGATGGCCGTACAAATTGCCGGGAGATTCTATCTTTACTTTTTGGAGATCTTCTTTCTCAACATCAAAAACTTGAATATTTTGCACCTATCCCCATTTGTGTTTATGGTGCAAACAACCTTGTGATGTCGCCCAAACTCACACCACTAATTTAGGTTGCGAGGCGGTCGATGCAATAATAAAAACCCAACGCGAGTCGGGTCGATTACACAAAGAGCTTGATGTGGGATTAGGTATATAATTAATGTGAATGTATGACGTGCCTAAGATTACACTTCCACATTTTCAATTGTTGTTTCTACTTCTACTTTTACGCTAATGCTTGCAATTGTAAAGCTAAGAGACAATGTTTTTGGTTTTGGTTGTTTTTCAAGTTATAAAAGATCCAGGGTTGCGACTTCCGCCTAGACGGTTACCTATCAGATTTATAGCTTTAGGGCATGTTTGGTTGATCGGGATACAATATAGCAATCACACGTAATTACTCACTCTATACCTCTTGGTAGTTTGAGTGATTTTGCCCAATTCGGCTTTCTCAAGTCCAAATGGGTATCTCACAAAACAAATGATAAATGCTCAAGTCGAGTCTTACTATCTCTAGATTAGACCCTTTAATTGAGGCTATCAATTTCTTGAGTTCACCCCAATTTCTTTTAGCCAAGTTTTCCTAGACTTAGTCTCACTTCCTCAAGTAGAGACTAAGTCAATTGGTCATGAATCAATATTTGCAACCATCAATTCTCAAAATCAAGCAAGAACTAGGCTAAAATTCATATACCCAATCACAAATAAGCCCTAAATCAATCACCCATTAAGTACCCATACTAGGGTTGGGTCACAACCCTAGCTAAGGGTTTAGCTACTCATGAAAAATGAAGAAATTAAAGAAGAAACTAAGATAAAATGCATAATAATTGATTGAGGAAAGAAAATCTAATATTTAAATGCTAAACTAGTACAAAGTTGCCCAATACAGTAAATAAAAACGGCTCTGAATGTTCAAGTGCACCAAACTTAACCTAAAAATGGCAAAAAGATCTATTTATACCCAGCTAAAAATATCTGACAAAATTGCCCCCTGCGAAGGTTGTGCGTCCGCACAATTCTGTGTGTGGTCCGCACTTTGAGACTGACTGGTGGGTATGGATTTCTGCGGTCGCACAAAAGTGAGATGCGGCCGCACTTCCTCTCATTGTGCGGACCGCATATTTCTAAGTGCGGCCGCACTCTTGCTCTTGAACTGGATCAGGGTTCCATTCTGCGGACTGCACATTTATGAGTGGGGACGCACAATAATAGTGCGGTCCGCACATCTTCAAGCTCCCAAACTTCAGCTCTTTGAATCTAGTCTTCTGCGGCCGCACAATAATTGTGCGGTCCGCACTCTATGAAGAAAATCTATCAGAGCCTCTTCAGAGTTTGCGGCCACACACAATATTGTGCGGTCCGCACTGTAGCCCTTTTTGGTTGTTGTCTAATTTTACTCCTTTTTGAGTTGACTTTCACTTCTTTGGCTTGTTTCCCAATATTGCTGCAAGAAAGCACATTTTATTAGTTCTCGGGAGTACCTTTAAGCATTTTTAAGCTAAAACGTAAGTAAAAGAGAGTAAATAAGAGGTCAAAATCCCTACTTATCACTTTGCTCCCAAAACAATTTTTAATCGAGTAACTTTTGTTGACCCTTGAAACATTGTTCAGTCTTTCGAGCCTTTTGCTCATCAGGGAAAATCACATATGGCTTTATGCCTTTGCCCATACGGTTTATGCCCAGTAATATTTGCTTTATATAACGGGAAAACTGTAACCAATTTTGTGGTCTTTTCTTTTCTTTGCTTTGACAAAATTAGACTGAAAGGGACTCTAAAAAGTAATGCAAAAGAAAATAAGAAGGTGAACTAATAGGTATTACAACTTAATCAAGAAGTGTCCCTTTCAGGGGAAAAAATAAGAAAGGACTTATGTAGAGGAATATTCTGACTTCAATGAACATGACATGCACTTTGGATTGGATGCCCGATCTATCTAAATCGTCTAATTCTCAAAATTTATTGTAAACTTCACTCTGAAACTGAGTTCTTTGTCTTAACCGTGCTTGTGCCGGGATGTACGAAGCCTTAAATCGATCAACAGTGCCCTTTGTGGGTTTTCACCAGTTGACTTCTCTCATTTGCCTTTCTCTCAACTCACCATTGCCGTATAGTGTCCGTGAGGGTTTTCACTAATAAGACTCTCTCATTCTCTTTACAATGGCTGAGCTATCACCCGTAGTATACTGAATTAGCATTCTCGAAAATTGATCAGAAGGTCTTAGCAGGGAAAGGTAAAAAAGAACTATTTAACTAAATTACAACTTTTGGAACCATTTTGATGGAACAACCATCGAAAAATAAAATAAAATCATGTCTCAGTTTCTTTGAATAATGGGGAAATGTGAATTTTTGTTTTGATGTGACCGAATCCCAGAGTGAGGGTGCCTATGTATCCTTTCGGAATCAGGCCGGACGTAGTTCAATTAACATGAACTTATTTGGATTTGTTTTAATAACATCTTCAGGTTTCAAAGAGGGTAATCAAGGGAAGGTAACCGACTCAAAAGGGTTAGCAAAGGGTTGATAGTGTTTGGATAGCGAGAATGAAAGTCTTCGTCATCCCAATCGAAGAACATTAATGCTACATATAGGGTCAAACATAGTACCTTTTGACTGCATCCGTATTGATAGTTGTTTCAGGGATATTTCTTTCGATGCTTCCCAGGTACAACGCTCTCTTTTGCAGTATTCTCGTTACAATGTATGGACCTTTTCAATTTGGAGCCAATTTTCCTTTAGCTTCTTCATAAGGTGGGAGAATACGTCTCAGAATGAGTTGTTCTATTTCAAATTTCATGGGCCGCACTTTCTTGTTATAGACACGGACCATTCTTTGTTGGTACAACTGCCTATGGCAAATTGCAGCCAATCGTTTTTCATCAATCAGTGTCAATTGTTCCAATCGGTTCTTGACACCAATCTTTATCCTCAATCTCGGCTTCAACAATGATCCGAAGAGAGGGAATCTCAATTTCGTTTCAACTTTGTATTTATTTTCTTACAAGCCTTGTCTTCAAAACATTCTATTTTCTTGATTCATTATTTCGGGGTCTGACAACGTTTTAGGATCTGGGCATGAAGTCCACAAGCATGTCATAAAATAGAATAAGAAAAATGACAAGATTAAGAAAAGAAACATTCCTGGACAATGAAGTATTAATTTCATTTTTTTTTTAAAGATAGAAGGGTTTACATCGGAAAGACAATAAAGTAAAAAATCTGGATCACACCCTGAAATAATCCGGACGCAGAAAGGATAGCAAGACAGGTTACCGAGACTCCCATCTGATAGGGAACTTTCAGGTTTGGCAGCCATTTTTTCGCTTTTCTTCTGTCTCGGAAATGGCTGCAATGGCCTTTAGTGCTGGATCAAATTTCCCATCATCACAGATTATTCAAACTAATGGCCCATTGGCGTGAATAGGTAGAGGATTGTTCATTATATTAGGGGCCTCTTTATCCCTAAGCACTATTGCCTTGACCTCGATGAGGTCTTCCACTGCTCTTGTAAGAGTCCAAAAGTCTTCTTTATCATGTCCCACTGTTCCAGAGTGGTATTCACATCTAACATCAGCTTAGTGCAAGGAGGAATCGGGGTTTGGACGGTTCGTGGCCACTGGCTGCAGCAGACCTAGCCCGATTAGCTTTTGAAACAAACTTGAATATAATTCACCAATAGGGGTGAACTGATTCCTTCCGAGGGGCTCTCGGAATAGCTTTTGGTTGGGGATTATACGGAGCTTGGTAGGGATGGGCATTTATGGGAGGTGGAGCTCGGTTTTGTGTATAATGTTGTGGCCGCGTATAAGGTTACGCATTCATCACCGCATTGGGAGGTGGTGCCACAATATAAGCAGCATCTTGATGTGAATAATAGTGTTGTGGGACCTTAGGAAGCATATATGATTGATTGAATGCCCTACGTACCCTCTTCGAGCTCGAAGCCATCATGGCTCCATCTTCTCTCCAGTTTCTGTTTAACGAACCCCCCCGAACCATTTTGAACGTCATGTGATGTGGCCTTAAAGGCAGCTTGACTCAAGATTCGGCCCGTTTTCAAATCATTTTCGACCATCTCCCCAATTTTGATAGCTTCGGCGAACGGATTACCCATAGCGGACATCATGTTCTAGAAGTAGTCCGCCTCTTGGGCCTATAGAAATACTGTAACCATTTCTGCTTCGTCCATTGGAGACTTTACCCCTGGAGGCTTGCTCGCGCCATTTGACAACATACCCACAAAAGTTTTCCGCGGTTTTCTTTTTCAAATTAGACAAAGAGTTCTTTTTTTTTTTGATTTTTCACTCTTGTTTTTTTTTTCGCTCTTTGCTTTTCTTTGTTATTTTTATCACTCCTTTCTTTCTTTATCTTTTTCTCTTTTTTTTCACTCGGTTTATTAATGATTATGATCGAATCCGATGAGGATTGCCTACGTATCGTAACACTGCATGAATCAGATCATTATGTAGTTCAGGATATCGGGAACAAAGTACATACCCTAGCATTTCTCTTTGTTTTTTTGAATTTTTTTTATTTGTTCTTTGGGAATTTTTGAAAGAAAAGACTTCTAAAGAAAAAAAAAGAAAATATTTTTTTGGATTTTGATATTTTTGTCTTTGAATTTCCAAAAGAACGACTTCTAAAGAAGAAAAAAAATATTTTGGATTTTGGTTTGAATTTTTTTCTTTTTGTTTTTCGAATGAAAGACTTCGGAAAAGAAGAAAACTATTTTTGGATTTGATTTTTTTTTTGAATTTTCTAAGGAAAGAATTCTAATAAGGAATTAAGAAAAGTATTTTTGGATTTTTGGAAATTGGGGTCGAAACCGATATGATTTGCCTACGTATCTCATATCCGGTGAGAATCAGACCTGCGTAGTTCGGTCAGTTTTGACATAACAAGGAAAACATGATTTTTGAAGATTTTGACTCATTTTGATTTTTTTCTTTTTATTTTCAAAAATTTCAGCAGAGTTTCGGTACTTTTCCAAATACCGGGGTTTTAAGAACCGGGTAAATTTCTCCCTCCTACCTCACCCTTGGTTTTTCTCTTAATTTTCTTTCCCTAGCCGATCAACATGCAAACCGAAACAAATAAATGCACAGATAGCACGTAGGATATATTAGGATAGTTTTTTATTTCGGGTACACCTGTCCTAGACGGAACCAACCCCTATGTTGAGTCTCCAAAGTCAAATGCACGTGATGCAAACAAACGTTCCTACTAGGGATCCAACATGCGGCTATGTTATTCTACGTTTAAATCCTCGGGGAGTATTTTAGACCTAGCTTACCCAAGCGGACAACTCGAGCCGAGGTGGGGGCAACGTACCAGGAGCACGAAAGTCTACCCGGCCTAGTTACTGACCCTGCTTCGTTCTAATTGGTATGACCTCTAACAAAAAAGTGGGCCACACGCATATGTGCACCAATTGTTCAGAAAACTCAAAAGGGAGGCGTAAGAAGACAGTTTATACAGTTCAAATAATATTAAAGAGGTAAATGAGCGACATTTAGCACGTTGGCCCACAAATACAATAATATCAACAATCAAGAAAGCCAAGTATAGATCATATTAATAAGCTCGAATTCTGAATCCTGAACCAGAGATTCTGGGTTCTTGTCCCTAGCTGAGTCGCCAGAGTTGTCACACCTTTTTTTTACCCCCAAAAAGATATATGTATGTTATGTTATGGATTATTGTGGGGTTAAAGGGTTTTTCCAATTAAAGTGACAAACTTGAGTAGGGATTATTTTATTTTACAGAGTCACCACTTGGAATAGATTTTTGGGTGTTCCAAGTCACCTTTTATTTGAATCCCTAGTCAAAGGAAGGTTTGACTCTATTATTATTGGTCTGCGAAAATAAAGTTCGGGTAAGAAATTCTGTTGACCGGGGAGAAGGTGTGAGGCATTCCCTGAGTCCCGTGGTTTTAGCACGGTCGCTTAATTGACTACAACTTGGCTTGGATTAATTTTGGACAAACTGTAATTTATTGGTTCTCATGTTTTACCTATGTCCGATTTTATCGCTTGATTAGATTTATGGAAATTATCTTGAAATAAGTCAAGCGTACGTGTACTCATTTTTGTTTGGCGTGTCAAGAATCATATCACGCATACGTGTATACAATTAATAATACATTTATTATTATTCGAAGTTGATTGGTCAAGTCATGTGAACGCGCACTTATATTTAGGGTTACGTATCACAGCTATGCCACGGGAACCGTACACATAGCCATGATATTTAATTATTTAAAGCGCGCCTAAAGAAACTAGCGCACTTGAATTATTTTTCTAAACTAATTTGAGATTATTGTAAGGCCAAGATTTTATGGATATGAAGTTATTTGGAAGTCGGAAAATATTTTAGCTATTTAAAGTATTGACAAGTTATCCACACTTGAAATATTTATAACTTACTACTCTATATTTGAAACTAGGAGACATTTATCTATTATGGAAGAATTGGCTAATTATTAATCTAGTGACTAAAATTATTGGGCCTGACAGATTTATATTCAATCTAACCCATGTCTAATTCTTTCTTTCCTATTAAATGTCGTAGCTCATTTCTGGTTCACTTACTTGAACTCCAACACATGGCCCATTAATATGGCAAGATCTTCATTCTTAATTTTAAATAGCAAATCTCATTAAGATGAAATCCTATTCAAATAATCTGTTGACAAATAGCTTGAAACATATAAAAAGAAACTACAACATGACAATGTGTATAGATAAAATAGCACAAAAAATCATCACATGAACCTCTATAAGAAATCACTCAAACAATGAAATAATTAACAAAGAGAGGATAAGTAATGAACCTTTAAGCAAAAAATTCCTTCAGAACTTGATTAATGCAAAAAAATTCTGAGCCAAACAAGTACACCAAACCAAGGGCAAATCGGTAAATGAGCAGAAAATCTAATGACGAACCTTCTAAAATTCGAGCACGGACCGAAACTCGATTGTACCTCGTGAGGCTGCTGGTTTTTGGCGTAAAAGAGGTGACTACCAATGAAGCTTCACATGGTGTTTTTAGGCTTGATTTTGAGGTATTTTTGGGTCTTAAATAGGGTGATAAATTGCTGGATTTTTCGAAAGAAAAAGGAAGAAAGAATGAAACGAGTAGAAATTCCCTTAACGCAGAAGAGTATTTTTTTTTCCAGTTCTCTCCTCTATTTTTTTCTCTCTTCTCTTCTCCCATTTTTCTCTTCTATTTATAGAAAAAGTTTCGAAATTTTCCAGATTTTGTTTTAATAAAATTTTTCACTTCCCATTTTTCTTCTTTTTAAAAAAAATAATATTCCCCACCTTCCTCTACTTTTATTTTTTTATTTTCCACTTTCTTTACTTTTCTTTATTTAAATTTCTACTTTCTTTTACTTTTTCTTTAAATTTTCACTTTCTTCTACTCTTTTTAAACAAATTCTACTTTCTTTTACTTTTTTAAAATTTTCACTTTCTTTTACTTTTTTTTAATTCCCACCTACCTTTACTTTTATTTTTTTATTTTTCACTTTGTTTTACTTTTTATTTTTTTATTTCCCACATTCCTTTATTTTTATTTTTTAATTCCCTACTTCCCCTTTACCCTTTTTTATATTCAAACCGAAATTTTAAAACAAAAATATTTAATTTTTATTTTATTTTTTATTTTAAATAAAGATAAAAATAAAAATAAAAATAATATTAATAGTAATAAATGAAATTTTAAATTATTTTTAATTTTTACCCCATAAAAAAAAGGTAATTGTAGATTAAACCCCTAAAAATATATATATATATATAGTAGAAGGTGACAAAAAATTTAAATATAGTAAATAATTAGGTGCTCACAGCATGCCCCTCTTTGCTTAAAAACATGAAGAGTTTTCACGCAAAGACAAGGTGAGCCTTGTGACTAATTTTGAGCATATCTTTATTAAAATGGGAAGAAATATGGAGAAGAGAAAAGAGAGCAACCTCATCCTGGTTTTGGAAAACCTACGTATCCCGGGTTTAGGAGAATCACGTCGTGTGTAGTTCAAGGAGGAAGAAGGGAATGGTGGTATGATAAGTTGGAGAGTCGAGTGAGGTTCCGTCGAGGCTCCGGTCTGTGGTCCTGTTATTACATCAAAATCAAAAGAAACTAAACAAGCCTATCAACTATCAGTTACAAGATTCCTATCTATAAGTCTTTTAAAACTTGATCTTGAGTCTAGACTAGTTCTTCACGCAGACTCTTATCTGAACATTGATGTTATCTAGCTGCAGGTGCTAGTTCATTCTTCTACGGCTTCTTCTGATCAAAACGGGAAATGTAAAGCTCATAACTTTAGTCGTCTTGAGCAGTCCATATCCTTTCCATATGCTTCTGTATTTGGATTCACTTATCTCTCTCTTTTTTTATTTTTTATTTTGGATTGAGACTTCTTCCTTTGTTCATCTCGAACCATGTGCCTCGAGGTAAAACCTGCTCAGACACTAAAACAAAAAAAACATACAGAATTTTTCTGCCTTAGTTTTCACTAGGAAACTTTCGTGAGTTATTTGTAACAAAAACTCTAAACTACTTCGTTATTGAAGCAATAAAAAGATCGGGAATGATGTACCTTGGGAAAAACATGATTCTTTGGGAATGCCGTACCCTGATTGTCTAAATAGTGCCTCAACTAAGGATTGTTGTACCTTATGTTGGGAAATGTGGCTAGGGAATGATGTACCCTATATTAACAATGATACCACAGAGTGGTGTATCCTGCATTTAAGATCAAATCAACTAGGGAGTGGTATACCCTATGTTGAAATACACAGCTAGGGATTGGTGTACCATGTACTGGTAAAGAAATATAACTAGGGGTTGGTACCCTATATTACGAAAAAAGAATGTAATCAGGGGTTGGTACTATGTATTACTAAAAAGACATGTAACCAGGGGTTGGTACCCTATATTACTGATATGAAATGTAACCAGGGGTTGGCGCCCTGTATTACTGAAAAGAAAATATAACCAGGGGTTGGTGCCCTGGATTATAGAAAAGGAAATGTAACTAGGGGTTGGTGCCTTGTATTACTAAAAAGGAAATGTAACTAGGGGTTGGTGCCCTGTATTACTGATATGGAAATGTAACCAGGGGTTGGTGCCCTGTATTACTGAAAAGAAAATGTAACCAGGGATTAGTGCCCTGTATTACTGAAAGGAAATATAACCAGGGGTTGATGCCCTGTATTACTGAAAAGGAAATGTAACTAGGGGTTGGTGCCCTGTATTACTGAAAAGAAAATGAAACCAGGGGTTGGTGCCCTGTATTACTAAAAAGAAAATGTAACCAGGAGTTGGTACCCTGTATTACTGATCAAATACTGAATCCCCTAGGTGAAAAGGTTCTACCTGGTTTAAACTACGAAAAGCAAGCCTGTGCGAAGAGTACTTCTACCCGAAAATATGAGCTGAATCCCCCTAGGCGAAAAAGTTCTACCTGAATTAAGCTACGTAAAATAACCTGAGCGAAGAGTACTTCTACCAAAAAATATGAGCTGGATCCACCTAGGCAAAACGGTTCTACCTAGGTTAAGCTACCAAAAGCAAGCCCGGGCGAAGAGTACTTCTACCCTAAAATATGAGCTGGATCCCCTAGGAGAAAAGGTTTTACCTGGGTTAAGCTACGTAAAACAGCCTGAGCGAAGAGTACTTCTACCTAGAGCTATGAGCTGGATCCCCCTAGGCGAAAAAATTCTACCTGAGTTAAACTATGTAAAACAAGCCTAGGCGAAGAGTACATCTACCCGAAAATAGGTGTTGGATCCCCCTAGGCAAAAAGGTTCTAACTGGGTTAAGCTACTTAAAACAAGACTGAGCGAAGAGTACTTCTACTCAGAAATATGAGTTGAAGCCCCGTAGGTGAAAAGGTTCTACCTGGGTTAAGCTACTTAAAACATTTTGAGCGAAGAGTACGTCTACCCGAAACTATGAGCTGGATCCCCCTAGGTGAAACAATTCTACCTGGGTTAAGCTACGTAAAATATCCTGAGCAAAGAGTACTTCTACCCGGGACTATGAGCTGGATCCCCCTAGGCAAAAAGGTTCTACCTGGATTAAGCTACGTAAAACATCATGAGCGAAGAGTACTTCTTCCCTGAACTATGAGCTGGATCCCCCTAGACGACAAGGTTCTACCTGGGTTAAGCTACGAAAATGAGAGGTATGAATAGTAGGGACGCATGCTGAAAATAAAAGAAAATGGAGATTTTGAGGAACTTAACTTTTGTGACGTTCGTCCTTTGAGAATTGTCATTATGCGCTGCTTTATTCCTGCTTCAAACAAAGAAAAAATTGTGAGTTTTTAAAGTGGTGGTCAGTTTGTGGCCTCGATGCCCTGAGTAGTTTGAATTCATGGCTACTCACTGTCGAAGAACCGATTCTATCAGTATGGTACCGAGATGCTCGGATACTCTATATCGCTTTTTGGAGACCCGAGCTTTCTGACGTCTCCCCTGATTTTTTCATTCTTGGATGTCCATGGTATCACTGACCCTTATCCCCAAGGCAAGGCAATGTTTCATTTAAAATCAAACTTAGTTGTCTTGTACCCAATACCAGTTTGTGTCTGTAGTGCTATCAATTTTTCTATGAAGCAAGTCTTGTTTAGCGACCTTTTCAATTTGATCGAAACACTTTGTTCTGCTTATCGGAGGAGATCACAGATGGACATGTGCCTTTGTCAATGCTGCGTATGCCCCACATCCTTTGTTTTGCACTTTTGGGGAAACAGTAATCAATTTTGTGGCCCTTTCTTTGTTGGCTTCTAAACAAATAGACCATCAAACTTTTCTCTTTGGAACTTCCGTATGCATGAACCATCAGATCTTGTTTAAATTAAACAAATTATTATTCATGTTGCTACCTGGGTATGTCCTCTTTGATGTGCTAGGATAGAACTCGCTTTGTACAGCGAGGAAGCTGGTAACGGATTTTGAAATTATTTCTTGTTTGTTTTAGTAAAGACTGACTCAAAAGAATAATGCAAGTGCACACAATCACGCGATGTAGAATTGAGAAGGATAGTATTTAACTAAAAATGCCACTTTAGGGGAGAAAGAAAGAAGAAAAATAAAAAGGGATCTTTTGAATGTGGTAGAACTTCAATGATCATGACATGTATTTTGGAATGAGCAGCTAAATCTATCCAACCAATCTACTTTTTATTCTTGTTGTTCTCTTTCATCTTTGAAGTTGGCCTCTTTACGCCAATCGTTTGCATCAAATCACAACTCACCTTCGACCGGTAGTGCCCCGAAAGGTTTTTATCAACCGACCTCTCTCATTTATTTATCTCTACTTACCATCGTCTTACAGTGCCCATGAGGGTTTTCACTAGTAAGACTCTCTCATTTTTTTATTTTTATTTTTATTTTTTTTGTAAGCAACTTGACATTGTTCTATGTCGTGTGACAAATGTTGCTTATTGCGTGCTTTGCTTGGCATTCTTAAAGATTGATTATGAGGTCTTTATTTGAAAGGCTTTTGGATAGGGTTAGAAAGAAATGGTTGCATAAAGTCTCAAAATATATTCAAGATAAGGGGGTTGTATCTTACAACTCTTGGAATCGACTCTTCATGAAAACACAAAAAAAAAAAAAAAAAAAAAGTTTTGCCCCAGTTTCAGATACTGAGAAATTTTTATTTTTGATTTGGTTAGACTGAACCTTAGTATAGAGCTGCCTACGTATCCTTTAAAGGAATCAAGTCAAACGTAGTTCAAACTAACACGAAAAATTTCTTTGTTGTTTTTCTTTTCATCTTTTTTTTTTCCTTTTTTTTTTTATATAATCAAATTGTCCTAGCTCCTATTTTCTGGTGGCATGGATATTCGATTTTTTTTTGGACTCTATACTTGATTCCAATAGAGGGGGTCAAAGAAAAATAAAGCAGGCTCAAAAGGGGTGACGAAGGATATAAAGTATTTGGGCAGCAGAAAAAGGGCCTCCCATCCTCAAGAATGCCAAATATTCTATCTCTTCTCAGGTTTGGCATTGATGGACATGATTGTCTTCTTGGTTTTGTCAGTTGTATAGCTCCATCATCAATATCTTGTTTGCAACAAATGACTTTTGACAATTTGGAGCCACATTTTCTTGGTCTTTGTCTTGATGTGAAATGATGCACTTCAGTACCAACTAATCCATTTAAAATTCCCTGAAATACACCTTCTCTGGAGATTGGGGTCATCTTCCCTTATATGATTAGATTATGGTAGGCCGTGGCAAAAATCTTTTTCATTGATTAGTCCAACAAAACTTCAACCCATTCAAATATTCTTAAGCCGGATTTTCATGATATATTGAGATGAAGATCTTTAACCTCTACGGATATAACTATTTTGGTTCCTCGTGAACTTGACACAGGCTTATCATCAAAGTGTTTCAGCCTTTTCCTTATCTTCAAAGTGTTTTTCCTTGATTTAATTCAAGATTGGACAGGCTTTCTAAAATCTAGCCGAAAACTCCGCATGCATGTCATATCACTGAAATTCGCGTGAAAAGAACTATATATGCAAGAAGAATTAAATACAATGAATTAAAATGACGCAAAATAAAAAGTTGAATTTTATTGATTAAAGGATAGAGAGGTTTGATGACAGGACAAACAAACAACATCTAGATCACAACCTTGAAGTAATCCAGATCATAAAAATTATGGCAAAACAAGTTACCAAGACTCCTTCTCGGCAAGGAGGGGAGTGACTTTCCATTACCAAGCTTGACATTTTAGCTACGCATTTTCACATTAGCATTACTACGGAATTCAATGAGATTGCTTTGGAATCAACATTCAAATTTTGACTTTTCGATCAAATCGTTCCTCAATATTGGCTATCGGATTTTCGAACTGGCGGTATGAGAAATTTTATAGCAACCAATTTGCCAAAAGACTTGGAAGAATTCTCATGTCCCTATCATCACATATCATCTCACACAAAGCATGTCCTATTGCTCAAACCTGGTGAAAGTCAACCAACATTTACCTCTTCTTTTTACCACCAAACTGTGTACTTGCCTTTTCGTGACTTTAGTCGAATCAACAATAGCGGTGCTTATTCCCTTGGTTGAGAAGATAATAGAGTGATCCTGGATTGTTTTCGTGATTCACCATTACAAACCAACAAACCGACCACCTTTAACTAGCTTTTATTCCAAATTAACAAGCATGTTAGAATGAACACTCTTCTTCTCGTTCTTTTTGTTTCTTTTTCTCTTTTTTTTTCTTTTTTTTTTCAAAATCATTCGATCGAACCTGATGTGGGTTGCCTACATATCATGTGAAAATATGAATCAGATCTTGCGTAGTTCAGGAATACCAGAAATAAAGTAAATAAGCTAACTCCTTTTCTAAAATATTTATCAATCTTTTTTTTTGAAAATCATACCACAGAAGCTCCTAACAAGAAAAATATTTTAGATTTTGAATTTTCTATTTTGTTTTTATCCGAAATTTTTGAAAGAAAGATTTCTAATCAAGAAAGAAAATATTTTTGGATTTTTATTTTTATTTATTTTTATTTTTTGATAATATTCGAAAGAAAGAAAATATTTTTTTGAATTTTGAATTTTTTTAAAAAAATTTGGGGAGAAAGACTTTTGAAAAAGGAAGAAAATAGTTTTGGATTTTTTGATTTGACGTCTCAAAGAAAGACTTCTAAAGAAGGAATAAAAGGAAAATATTTTTGGATTTTTAAAAATTGGGGGCCTAAACCGATAAGGTTTGCCTACGTATCTCACATCTGGTGAGAATGAGTCCCGCGTAATTCAGTCAGTTTTGACACAATAGGAAAAATATGACTTTTGAAAACATTGGCTCATTTTGAAATGAATTTTCTTTTTCTTATTGTTTTTCAAAATTTCGGTAGAGTTCGGACTTTTTCAAATATCTGGATTTTTCAGAACCGAGTAAATTTTCTCTCTCCTGCTTCACTCTTGATTTTTCTTGGTTTCTTTCCCTATTCTAGAAGCCGATTAATATGCAAGCGAAAACAAACATATGTACAAGTAACACGTAAAAATGCATCAGGATGGTCTTTTATATTGGGTACACCTGTTTTAGAAGGACCCAACCCTTGTGTTGACTCCCCAAAGTTAAATGCATGTGATGCAAACAAACGTTCCTACTAGGGATCCAGCATGAGGCAATGTTATTCTAGGTCTAAATCCTGGGGTGTGTTGTTCTAGACCTTACTTACCCGAGCGGACAACTCGAGCCGAGGTGGGGGCAATGTACCGGGAGCACGAAAGTCTACCCACATGATAACAAACGCACATGTGACCGTACAATAGATGTATCTATTAAAATCATACAATAGTAAATAGTTCATATGGCAGGTGACTTGCCCACTATATATATATATATATATATATATATATATATATATATATATATATATATATATATATCACCTTTTATTCATTCCAGAAATTAAGGGATTCAATCACAACCTTATCTGGTATATCATGAGAATAAGAAGCACAAGAGAATTCTCGAAGAATCTTCCATTTCTTCAATACATGCCATTGTGAATTCTCCATTAATTTACTCATCATAATTGACCCGGGATGGAAACCGGTCATGCCAACTAATATTTGTTTTGGATGCTCAACGGGTCATTTTTGGACTTAGGGAGTTGGCAGATTTTCTGGTGTTATTGCAGATATTTTTCTTCATCGCGTTCGCGAGGGAGATCTCGCGATCGCGTAGGTCATCTGAGAGGTCAGTTAAAATTGCTCTTTGCGTTCGCGAAGATGAAGACGCGATCGCGTAAGGTTATCAGGCAGTGCACCGCGAACGCGTGGGCTAGGCCGCGTTCGTGAAAAAGAAGTGAGGCAGCAGTGGAGTTTGAGTGTTACTCTTCGCGGTCGTGTGAGGACAATTGCGATCGCGTAGGTGTGAGCAGATTGTGCATCGCATTCGCGTGAGGTGTTACGCGTTCGCGTAGAGTAAATTTCTGAGGGAGCGAAGTTGTTCTTCGCGATCACGATTAAGGAAATCTGGGCAGCAGTGTTAAATTCCAAAATCGAGGGTTTGGACCCATTTTTCATATTTTGAGCTAGAGACCACAGATTTAGGCGATTGTTGAAGGAATTTTCAGGGAGTTGATTGGGGTAAGTGTTTCTCACTTAATTTTGGTTAAATTCCATGATTATATCTTGATTTTTATCATCTAAATTGTGATTTTGGGGTGAAAAATGGGAAAAAGTGGAAGAGTTCTTGAGATGAAATTTTGAGGTTTTGAAGGAGATTTTGTTGTCGGATTTTGGTAAATTTGGTATGACTAGACTCGTGAGTGAATGGGCTTTCAAGTTTTGTAAATTTTGTAGGATTTCGAGATGTGGGGTCGGGGCCGGGTTTGAGCCAATTTCGGGTTTTTGGTCTAAATTGGTAGTTTTTCTTGTGGAATTTATTCCTTTAGCCTATATTGATCGTATTGTATTTTTTGTGGCTAGATTCGGGATGTTTGGAGGCCGATTCGAGAATCAAGGGCATTACGGAGTAGAGATTTGCTCGGATTGAGGTAAGTAACGATTGTAAATATGGTTCTGAGGGTATGAAACCCCGGAATTTTGTATCATTTTACTATTTGAAGGTGGTGACATGCTAGGTGACGGGCGTGTGGGCGTGCACTGTTAGGGATTGTGACTTGGTCCATCCCGTATCAACTGTAAAGTTGAATATTTTGTTGAAACTATATGATTCTTATGTGTTTTAGAAAGAATTTCTGTAAGTCAGGCGGGATGCCATGTTTAGTCCTTATGCCAGTGTTGTTTGGACCCTTAGAGGTCTTTTCTTGCCATCATCTCATTGTTTTTGATTTAAAAACTCTATACTTAGTCATGTTTATACATATTTACAACATAACTCAGTCTCTATTACTCTATTTTGATGCATCATATAAATGTTGTTTGGGTTGAATACTTTGTTTTCTGAGAGCCCGAGAAGCTGGAGAGGTTTGTGACTGAGTGAGGCCGAGGGCCTGATTTGTGAGGATATTTATGGGATCGGGTTGCACGCCACAACATGTTTGATATAGGTCGAGGGCCTCATTGATTTATGCCATGATTGGCTTGATATAGCGCTTGGGCTGAAGGAGCCCTCCGGAGTCTGTACACACCCCCAATGAGCACAGGTAACTACTGAGTACGAGTGCGGAGTGCCAAGTGCTGAGTAACTGGGAGGCATGAGTGACGATGAGGTCTGCCTGAGGGGCTGTATACGAGTGATTGTGAGGTTGCCGAGGGGCTGTATATGAGTGATGTTGACCGAGGGGCTTATTATGATTTCATTATTTTTGCTCACCTTAGCATTGAGCCTTTGTTTGAAAACTGTTGAAAGATGTCTTTAAATGATTTTACTGGAACTGGATTTAAAAGAGCTGATTTGATTCAAACTCTGGTTTTAAAAGCATGTTGTATTTTACTGAATTTTTGTGATATGAACTTTACTTGCATTATTGCTCGTCATTACTTCTCAGTCTTTATTTACTGTTGTTACTTACTGAGTTGGCGTACTCACGTTACTCTCTGCACATTGTGTGCAGATCCAGGCGTATCTGGACACGGTAGCGGTTGTTGACTATTCCGGTTGCAGATTTTCTCAGGGATAGAAAGGTAGCTTCCTGGCGATCGCAGCCCTGCTCTTCTCCCTCTTATCTTCCTATAGTTGTATTTAGCTATTTTGCAGACTATGTTAGTTTGGATATTGCCAGAAAAATTATAGTAGATGCTCATGACTAGTGACATCCCGATGTTGGGCTTTTCTTTTCCTCACTTTTATTTTGATTTGAACTCCTTTATGAAGGTTTTTATGTTAAATAGCCTTGAAAGTATCTTTGAAATGAAAATATCGGTTTGTTTTGGAAATGAGTCGGCTTGCCTAGTTTCACGATATGCGCCATCATGACATGGTTAGTTTGGGTCGTGACACCATACATAAACACATTATTATGCACAATCTTTATCACATATATATATTCACATTTACTTTCAAGAATGAGTATGCATTTACAATGCTTATCACAAGTCACATTTTCAAGGAATGGACTATAATCATTTGAGCGTGTCTCTTATTAACAAGCCACATTGATACATGTTTCCTTCACCTTTGAAGGATTATTTTGAGAACCTTTATTATTCTCCTTTTTATAATTACCATAATGATGACTATTATTATTTTGATCTTTGGCACGCCCACGTTCATTGGTAAACCACTTGTCTTCATTTAGACTTACTATGCACCGTTATCACATTCACTTCAAGAATGGAGCAAATCACGTGGGACAAGCTTCATGCTTTTTCATGAAAACTATATTATTTTTCTTTAGTCATCATTATATCATCAATATGGTGCATTGATACTCAAATCTAATGCCTTATCCATATAAATGCTTGTTAGACCATAATGAGTCGGGACTTAAACCCAACTTTTATCATCATGGTGCACCAGGACTCAAACCCGATGTCTTATCCTCATGGTGCGCTGGGACTTGAACCTATCGTCTTACCCTCATATAATATTTATCACAAATTATCTCATCCACTTTTAGGAATGGAACATAATTTTATATAGCCCCATAGTAAAACCTATCATAAAAATAAGTAAAAGAAATGATAAGAACTATTATCAATAAAAATATTATGGAGTACAAACTCGTGTACTAGTATCCTACATATAAACATGTCAAAACAGAGTCACCATGTAGTATTATTACTATGTGATGTGTTACTGCAAACTAATGCATGATGGTTACATAAAGTGTACACAAGAATTGAAACACATAACTAAATATACTTAACTTCAGAAAGCTAATAATCTTAAGTAATAACTATTGCTAGCATATTCGGTTTTTATACAGAAGGTGTCAAAATAGGCTAGTAAAACATAATGAAATCACTTTGTTGATTATCAACATAAAAAAATGTTGCATCAAATTAGATTAGGCCATCGATCTTAAAGTCCTTGTTAATACACAAGATGATTCTAAACCAAATGTTACATTACACTTAACATGACCATAATGGTTTTTAATGTTTCACAAAGATCTTTTAATATCATAGCAAATCAATAATATAATGATGTTGTAATTGTATAAGATCAATCTTAGAACTAGGAACAATATTAGCGGGCATATACAGCCATACATGTATGAAAACATAAAATCAAAGCTTACTGTTTTCTAACCAAAGCAACTACAAACATTAAATTTTAACATAAGCTAAATACACAATTTATGGTAATAATTAAAAATAATACTCACTGTTGGACAGTAAGAAGCAAACTCAATATTGATATGATATACGAAATGCCCAGATTTTATTGGCTCAACCAAATTGATTCAAGGTGCTCGGTTATTCATAGTTCCATCATGAAATGGGTTTCTAACTCGTTTTTGATTAAATTCCACTAATCTATCTTCGATTTCATCATTTAATTAAGGATTTCGGATGAAAACTTGGGGGAAAAGGTGTAAACGTTCTTAGACCGAATTCTTGAGTTTTGAAAGGCTAAATGAGATCGGATTTGAATAATTCTTATATGGTTAGACTCGATATCGAATGTGTTTTCGGTTTTTGTAATTTTGGTCGGGTTCCGAGACGAGGGCCGAGTCAACCTTTTAGAGAGATTTTTTAATTCTTTTCTAAAGTCGTAGTTTCATTATTTAAATTAGTTTCTTATAGTTATATTTATAGTATATAATTATTTTGGCTAGATTCGAGCCGATCGGAGTTCGAAAATCGAGGGAAAGACCTTCTTATTGATTGATTGATCGAGGTTTGAGGTAAGTGACTTGTCTAACCTTGTGGGGGAGGGGGAATTCCCCTTAGGATTTGGTACTGTTATGGTAAATTTCATTAAGTGAAGACCGTGTACACGAGGTGACGAGGGCGTACTCGGGTTAATTGTTAAAAAAACCCAATTTTTGCTAAGTAGTTTCTTTTATTTCATTAATTGAGTTACTCTAGCATGTGTAGTCATCATGTTTAGCCTAATGTCACATGCCTATGTGTCTTATCTCTTACTTGCAATTTGTGCAACATGCTTAGTTGAATTACCTACTTTCTTTGATTTCGTATTCATTCATTAACCGTAGGATTCTTTGCTTATATTCTCAATGTTTCATTTGTTATGTGTTGTTTTCGTGATTTTAGTTGAGATAATTGTTTGGTTGTCGCACAAGTTTTCTGCTGTGTGGAGTGTTACTGTGGCACGAGGTTTCTGTTGTGCAGAATGTTATTGTGGCACGAGGTTTCTGCCGTGCGAGGCGTTATTTTGGCACGAGGTTTCTGCCGCGCGGAGTGTTATTGTGACACGAGGTTTCTATTGTGCAAAGTGTTATTATGGCACGAGGTTTCTGCCGTGTAGAGTGTTACTTTTTGCATGAGGTTTCTTTCGTGTCGTTGTGAGATATTTAATTTTGGTACTACGAGGCGGTACCTCGGGAGTGCTCTTGTTGTTTTCCTCTATTTGTTGCATTGTTGTTGTTGTTGTTGTTGTTGTTCTTTAACTTGTAAGATTCGTGTCTCCTTATGTGTTGTAGTTGTCTTCTTGATTCCGTGTTGTTATCTTCTGTGAATTTCTATTGTTACACTTCTCTGTCATTTTGTTACGTCATTATATCTTCTGCCTTGTTTTTCCTATTATTTCCAGTAGGGCCTTGACCTGACCTCGGCACTACTCTACCGAGGTTAGGCTTGGCACTTACTGGGTACCGTTGTGGTGTACTCATACTATGCTTCTGCATATATTTTTGTGCAGATCCAGGTGCATCCTATCAGCCTCGATATTAGTGTGTTGTATTACTGCTTTGGAGACTTCAAGGTACACTTGCCCGCATCCGCAGGCCTCGGAGTCCCCTTCTATCCCGTTCTTTCCTTATTTCTATATATTTTGATATACAATGATGTATAGGATTATTCGGTACTGTATCTAGAGCTTGTGACTTATATCTCACCAGGTTTTAGGGTCTTACGTATTGAGTTTTGGTAGATTCTTTTTATGAAATTGTTGGGATGTTCAAGTTTTAAATCTCTTATTTAATATTTCTGCATCTTGATTAGGCTTACCTAGTATTAAAGATTAAGTGCCGTCACGATATCCTACGGAGGGAATTTGGGAACGTGATAAGTTGGTATCAAAGCTCTAGGTTCATAGGTGTTATGAGTCACAAGCAGGTTTAGTAGAGTCTCACAGATCGGTACAGAGACGTCTGTACTTATCTTCGGGAGGCTATGGAATTGTTAGGAAAAGCTTCACTTCTTTGATTTTTTTATCTTGCGAAATCTTTGACTTCAAATTCTAAATTTTCTGTCTTTCTATTCTATCATAGATGGTGAGAACACGTACAGTTGGATCGGATGACCAGACACACGTGCCCCCTGCTAGAGCCGCGAGAGGCCAGGGCCGGGGGTAGATGTCGGGGACATCTATGTGGTACAGCCAGAGCACCCGCACGAGCTGCTACAGAAGAGACACCAGTAGCTCTAGTTGGAGGGCAGGCACCTGAGACGCCTGTTACTGCACCAGCCCTCCAGGAAACCCTCGCTCAGTTTCTGAGCATGTTCAGCACTTTGGCTCAGGCAGGGTTGATACCACTTGCTCCTGCACATCTCAGGCCGTGGGAGGAGCACAGACTCCCGCTGCCCGTACCCTAGAGCAACGGGTCCAAGTCGACCAGGTTCCTGAGGTCATACCAATGTAGCCGATAGCCCTAGTACAGCCCGAGATTAGGGCAACAATTTCTAAAAAGGAGCAGCTCAGGCTCGAGAGGTACATGACGTACCACCCTCCTACTTTCAGTGGCTTGGCGTTAGAGGATGACCAAGTTTTTCTTGAAGAGTGCCATCGTATCCTCCGTACTATGCGTGTTGCGGAGTCCAGTGGGGTTTCTTTCACTAGTTCCAGCTTAGATGAGCGGCCTATCAGTGGTGGTGAGCATATAAGTTGGATAGTCCGGGCGAGGCAACTTCACTCACTTGGACTCAGTTCTCGGATATGTTCTTGAAGGAGTATATTTTCCAGAGTTTCAGAGTTCCATGGCGCAGAGTTTGAGAAGTTGTGCCATGGTTCTATGACCGTGTCAGAGTATATGGTCTGGTTCAGTGATTTGGCTAGGCATGCACCAGCCTTGGTTGCTACTGTTCGAGAGAGGGTTCGTCGATTTATCGATGGGCTCAACCCTAGTATCAAATTTAGCATGGCACGATAGTTAGAGATGGACATCACATACTAGCAGGTAGTGGGGATTGCTAGGAGATTAGAGGGTATGCTGACTCAGGAGAGGGAGGAGAGAGAGGACAAGAGGTCTCGAGAGTCTGGCACATATAGATGTACTCGTGCCCCAACTGCAGCTCGACAGGGTAGGGGTTTTGTAAGTCGCCCTGTTCATTCTGCACTTCCAACCGCCAGTGGTACTCCGGCCACTCCTAGGCCCCAGGCTCCCTATTATGCACCGCCATTGTCAAGTGTACCTCCTGCACGAGGTTCTTTCAGCGGTCAGTCCAGCCGATCAGGCCCGAGCCAGCGACAACAACCACGTCCTCCGAAAGCTTATTTTGAGTGTGGTGACACTCATCATATGGTGAGGGATTGCCCCATACTCAGGAGGGGTGCACCTCCACATACCACTCAGGCACTGCGTGCTCCACCGGGTCCTCAGGCTATGATTACAGCACCAGCTACCACTCCACCTGTATAGCCAGCTAGAGGTGGAGGTCTAGCAGGTAGAGGTCGCCCTAGAGGGGGAGGCCAGGCCAGATATTATGCCTTTCCTGCTAGGACGGAGCTAGTTGTATCTGACTCTGTTATCACGTGTATTGTTCCGGTCTGTCATAGAAATACATCAGTCTTATTTGATCCATGCTCCACTTATTCCTATGTGTCATCTTATTTTGCTCTGTATTTGGGTGTATCCCGTGATTCTTTGAGTTATCATGTCTATGTGTCTACATCCGTGAAAGATTCTATTGTTGTTGACCGTGTGTATCGGTCGTGTTTGGTTATTCTTAGTGGTTTTGAGACCAGAGCCAATTTATTATTACTCAGTATGGTGGATTTCGATATTATTTTGGGCATGGACTGGTTATCGCCCTATCACGCTATCCTTAATTGTCACGCCAAGATAGTGACGTTGGCTATGCCAGGTCTATCGCGGTTAGAGTGGAAAGGTGCTTTATATTATGTTCCTAGCAGGGTTGCATTTCTAAAGGCTCGGCGGATGGTTGAGAAGGGGTGTGATGCGTATCTGGTATATGTGAGAGATGTTAGTGTTGATACTCCTACCATCGAGTCAGTTCCGATAGTGAGGGATTATCCAGATGTGTTCCCGACAGATCTTCCGGGCATGCCGCCTGACAGGGATATCAACTTTGGTATTGATCTGTTACCGGGCACTCATCCCATTTCTATTTCACCCTATCGTATGGCCCTAGAAGAGTTGAAAGAGTTAAAGGAACAGTTGCAAGAATTGCTTGATAAGGGCTTTATTAGGCCCAGTGTGTCACCTTAGGGTGCTCTTGTCTTGTTTGTAAAGAAGAAGGATGGTTCTATGCGAATGTGTATTAATTATCGCCAGTTGAACAAGATTACAGTGAAGAACATGTATCCATTGCCACGTATTGATGACCTATTTGATCAGCTTCAGGGTGCCAGAGCATTCTCTAAGATCGACTTGCGTTCAGGCTATCATCAGGTGAGGATTCAAGAGCCATATATCCCGAAGACTACTTTCAGGACTCGGTATGGTCATTATGAGTTCCTTATGATGTCTTTTGGGCTGACCAATGCCCTAGCAGCATTCATGCACTTGATGAACAGTGTATTTCAGCCCTATCTTAACTCCTTCATCATTGTATTTATTGACGACATTCTGGTGTACTCCCGGAGTCGGGAGGATCATGAGCAGCACATAAGGACTGTGCTTCAGACCTTGAGAGAAAAGAAGTTATATGCGAAATTTTTGAAGTGTGAGTTCTGGCTAGATTCACTGGCATTTTTAGGTTATGCAGTATCGAGTGAGGGGATCAAGGTAGATTCGAAGAATATTGAAGCAGTGCAAAGTTGGCCCAGACCGTCCTCAGCTACGGAGATCAGGAGCTTTCTTTGCTTAGAGGGGTATTACCGTCGATTTGTAGAGGGTTTCTCGTCTATTGCAGCACCTATGACCAGATTGACCCAGAAGGGTGCTCCATTCAGGTGGACCGAGGAGTATGAGGAGAGCTTTCAAAAGCTCAAGACTACTTTGACTAGAACCCCAGTGTTGGTATCGCCTACTGGTTCGGGGTCCTATACGGTGTATTATGATGTGTCACGTATTGGTCTCAGCACGGTATTGAAGCAGGACGGTAGGGTGATTGCCTACGCGTCTAGACAACTGAAGGTGCATAAGAAGAACTATCCTGTCCATGATCTCGAGTTAGCAACTATTACTCATGCCTTGAAAATCTGGCGACACTATTTGTATGATGTCCCTTGTGAGGTCTACATCGATCACTGGAGTCTACATCATTTGTTTAAAGAGAAGGATCTTAACTTGTGGCAACGCAAATAGTTGGAGTTGCTTAAGGATTATGATATCACCATTCTATATCATCCCGGGAAGGCAATTGTGGCGGGCGATGCCTTGAGTCGCAAGATGGAGAGTTTGTGCAGTTTAGCGTATTTACCAATAGCAGAGAGGCCTTTAGACTTGGATGTTTAGGCCTTGGCCAACTAGTTTGTCAGACTGGATGTTTCTAAGCCGAGCCGGGTTTTGGCTTATGTGGTTTCTCAGTCTTCTCTTTATGATTGTATCATAGAGCGTCAGTATGATGACCCCCATCTTCTTGTTCTCAAGGATACGGTTCAGCACAGTGATGCCAAGAAAGTTACTATTGGAGATGACGTTGTGTTACGGATGCATGGCAGGCTATGTGTGCCCAATGTAGATGGCTTGCATGAGTTGATTCTCCAGGAGGCTTACAGTTCGCGGTACTCCATTCATTCAGGTGCTGCGAAGATGTATCAGGACTTGGGGAAGCAATATTGTTAGAGGAGAATGAAGAAGGAGATAGTGGAGTACGTATTCTGTGCCTAAATTGTCAGCAGGTGAAGTATGAGCATCAACGGCTGAGTGGATTGTTTCAGAAGTTAGAGATTCCAGAGTGGAAATTCGAGCAAATCACTATGGATTTTGTTGTTGGGTTTCCACGGACTCAGAGGAAGTTCGATGCAATTTGGGCGATTATGGATAGATTGACCAAGTTAGCTCATTTCATTCATATGCTTTACTACTTATTCTTTAAAGCAGCTGGCTCAGGTTTACATTCGCGAGATTATCAGGCTTCATGGCATGCCAGTATCTATCATCTCTGACCAGGGTACACATTTTACATCGCGATTCTGGAGAGCCGTACAACATGAGTTGGGTACTCGGGTGGAGTTGATTACAATATTTCACCCTCAGACGAACGGACAGTCCGAGCGCACTATTAAGATATTGGAGGATATTTTTCGTGCACGTGTGATGGATTTTGGGGGTGCTTGGGATTGGTTCTTTCCATTTGCGAAGTTTTCCTACAACAACAATTATGCGGATCAGAAAGTTCGTGATGTTGGATTCATGGTTGGGGAGTGGGTCTTGCTAAGGGTTTCGCCCATGAAGGGCATTATGAGGTTCGGGAGGAAGGACAAGTTGAGCCCTAGGTATATCGGGCCTTTTGAGATCCTTGAGAGGGTTGGAGAGGTGGCCTACAGACTTGCACTACCACCTAGTATCTCTTTAGTTCATCCAGTGTTCCATGTGTCCATGCTCCGGAAGTATCACGTCGGTCCATCTCATGTGTTAGACTTCAGCTCAGTCCAGTTGGACAAGGATCTATCTTATGTTGAGGAGCCGATGGCCATTTTGGACAGGCAGGTTCGGAAGTTGAGGTCGAAGAGCATCGCTTCAGTGAAGGTTCAATGGAGGGGTCATCCAATTTAAGAGGCAACTTGGGAGACCGAGCATGATATGTATAGTCGTTATCCTCATCTTCTCACCACTTTAGGTATGTCTCTATACTCGTTCGAGGACGAACGTTTATTTTAATAGGGGGAGGATGTAACGACCTAGTCATTTGTTTTGAGTGTATTAGCCTCGATCCCCTATTTGTTGCCTTCTTGGTGTTGTACTGTGGTTACGTGACTTGCCGGGAGGTTTGTTTTTTGGTTTCGGAGAGAAATGGGACACATAGTCCCTAAATTGGAAGTTTGAGTCATAGGGGTCGACCATAGTTTGAACTATGTGAAGATCACTCCGGAATGGAGTTTTGACGGTTCTAATAGCTCTGTAAGGTGATTTTGGTCTTAGGAGCGCGTCCGGATATTGATTTGGAGGTCTGTAGGTCATTTTAGCGTTAATTGGCGAAAGTTGAAAAGTTGGAAGATTTTGGAAGGTTTGTCCAGGAGTGGACCTTTTGATATCGGGGTCAGATTTCGATTCCGAAAGTTGGAACATGTTCGTAATGTCAATTATGACTTGTATACAAAATTTGAGGTCAATCGGACTTGATTTGATAGGTTTCGACGTCGAATGTAGAAGTTAGAAGTTCTAAAGCTTATTAGACTTGAATCGATGCGCAATTCATATTTTTAGCATTGTTTGATGTAATTTGAAGGCTTGACTAAGTTCGTATGATATTTTAGAACTTGTTGGTATTTTCGTACGGGGTCCCGGAAGCCCCGGGTGTGATTCAAATTGAAACTCGAACAAATTGAGACTTGTGGCATTGCTGATGTTGGGCTGGTTCTGGTGTGTCGCACCTGCTCATTTTGGAGCGCAGGTGCAGAACCACTTCTATGAAGGTATAGTCGCTTCTGCGATGTTGGGCTTGGGTTAGAGTTCTGCTCCTGCGGATTTAAGAACGCAGGTGCGTGACCGCATCTGCGGTGGGCCTATCGCAGGTGCGAGTTTAAGGCTACAGAGGAAGTTCGCTTCTGCGGTCCATGTGGCGCTTCTGCGGCATCGCAGATGTGATGGGAAACTTGCAGGTGCGAAGGTTGGGCTACTAAGCGAGGGCCGCAGATGCGAGATTTTACTCGCAAAAGCGAGATCGTAGGTGCGAGTTATTTCTCCGCAAATGCAGAAAGTGTTAGAGAGAGAGGTTATATTCGAGGGTTTGCCATTTTTTCATATTTTGAGATATAGAGCTCAGATTAAGACGATTTTTTGAGGTATTTTCAGATAAATTATTGGGGTAAGAATTCCTAATTCATTTTTGATTAAATTCCACTAATTTATCTCCAATTGCTTCATTTAATTAAGAATTTTGGTTGAAAAATTGGGGGGGGGGGGGGGGGGGAAGATGTAAAAGTTCTTAGACCGAATTCTTGAGTTTTGAAAAGCTAAAAGATCGGATTTGAATAATTCTTATATGGTTAGACTCGATATCGAATGGGTGTTTGATTTTTGTAATTTTGGTCGGGTTCCGAGACGTGGGCTCGGGTCGACTTTTTGGAGCGATTTTTTAATTCTTTGCTAAAGTCGTAGTTTCATTATTTAAATTAGTTTCTTATAGTTATATTTATAGCATGTAATTATTTTGTCTAGATTCGAGTTGATCGGAGTTGGAAAATCGAGGAAAAGGTCTTCTTATTGATTGATTGAGCGAGATTTGAGGTAAGTGACTTGTCTAACCTTGTGTGGAGGGAAATTTTCCTTAGGATTTGGTACTGTTATGGTAAATTGCATTACGTAAAGGACGTGTACGCGAGGTGACGAGAGCGTACTCGGGCTAAATGTTAAAAAACCCCGATTTTTGCTAAGTAGTTCCTTTTATTTCCTTAATTGAGTTACTCTAGCACGTGTAGTCATCATGTTTAGCCTAATATCACATGTCTACGTGTCTTATCTCTTACTTAAAATTTGTGCAACATGCTTGGTTGAATTACCTACTTTCTTTGATTCCGTATTTATTCATTAACTGTAGGATTCTTTGCTTGTAATCTCATTGTTTCATTTGTTATGTGTTGTTTTCGTGATTTTTGTTGAGATAATTGTTTGGTTGTGGCAAAAGGTTTCTGCCGTGCGGAGTGTTGCTGTGGAACGAAGTTTCTGTCGTGCAGAGTGTTATTGTAGCACGAGATTTCTGTCGTGCGGAGCGTTATTATGGCACGATGTTTCTGTCGTGCGGAGTGTTATTATGGCACGAGGTTTCTGTCGTGTTATTGTGAGATATTTACTTTGGGACTACGAGGCGGTATCTCGGGAGTGCCCTTTTTGTTTTCCTCTATTTGTTACATTGTTGTTATTGTTGTTGTTCCTTAACTTGTAAGATTCGTGTTTCTTTATGTGTTGTAATTGTCTTCTTGATTCCGTGTTGTTATCTTCTGTGAATTTCTATTGTTACACTTCTATGTCATTTTATTACGTCATTATATTTTCGGCCTTGTTTTTCCTATTATTTCCAGTAGGGTTCTGACCTCATCACTACACTACCGAGGTTAGGCTTGGCACTTACTGAGTACCGTTGTGTGTACTCATACTATACTTCTGCACATGTTTTTGTGCAGATCTAGGGTGCATCCAATTAACCTCGATATTAGTGCGTTGTGTTGCTGTTTTGGAGACTTCAAGGTATACATGCCCGCGTCCGCAGGCCTCAGAGTCTCCTTTTATCCCGTTCTTTCCTTATTTCTTTATATTTTGATAGACGGTGATGTATAGGATTATTCGGTACTATATCTAGAGTTTGTGACTTATATCTAACCGGGTGTTGGGTCTTACGTATTGAGTTTTGGTAGATTCTTTTTATGAAATTGTTGGGATGTTCAAGTTTTAAATCTCTTATTTAATAATTTCGCATCTTGATTAGGCTTACCTAGTCTTAGAGACTAGGTACCGTCACGATATCCTACGGAGGGAATTTGGGGTCGTGACAAAGAGATGAGAGATTTTTATTTCTTCCATATATTCAAGTGTGTAGAATATTACTTCTAATCCTCTATTTATAATATTACATTGACGTATACAAAAGAATATCATAAACATGACATTAAACATTTGAGATCATGGAGGAATATCATGGGGAGATTATGGAAGTATGGGAGTTACAACCATAACTCCATAAGTATTGGAGTAGTGTGAGATATGGTGATAATGGAGAAGAGTAATGAGTATTACTCCTTTATGAGTTATGGATTATCCACCATTAGATAATTATTTATAATATATTCTTGAAATTTTGTCGTCGTTTGGAAAAGAAATTCATTTTTTGAAATGTTGAAACATAGAGAGAGCTGAAACAATAAATTTATTTTTCATTGCCATTTGAACACAGATTGAGTAAATAATTTACCTCAATGAGAGTCAAATCCACTACTTCAGAGTTCAGAATTAGAAACGATTACAAATTTATTTTTATCAGTCACGTAATTAAGATTATAGAGCCTCTAATTTTAGGAGAACAAAAACTCAAGGTTATGAAGTCTCTCAACTTTATCACTATAATCAAATGACTTTTGGATAAGAATGTTGAATGCAATATCATAATATCACTTCGAATCATCTCTATTTCATAGCTGTCTTATAAGGATATTTGATGTTTTATATGAATCTTATCATCTTCAATTTACATTGCCGAGCTTGCCGAAAAAAGGAAGAAGAAAAGGAACTTGAAAAATTTGTAAGCAGTTACTTGTTATATCACAAAAGCCCCTCATCTATTTGTTTTTTTAAAATAACAAAAATAGAATGGTGAACATATATTTAACCTTAATAACCAAAAATGGAAAATGTGGTGTTTAATACACATGGAATCTTCTTCTTCTTCTCAACCGTTATATTAATAAAGATTGTAATGATAAGTGGAGATTAGATAGTCAATAATTATATAATCCGGACTAGGGACAACAACAACAACAACAACCCAGTATAATCCCACTAGTGGAGTTTTGGGAGGGTAGTGTGTACGCAGACCTTACCCCTACCTAGGGTAGAGAGGCTATTTCCGATAGACCCTCGGCTCCCTCCCTCCAAGAATTCCTCACCTTGCTCTTGGGGTGACTCGAACTAGAAAGAAAGGGGGAAATGTCCGCTTTATTTTAAAATTCAGATTCCATCAAGCTGCATTTTTCTGTTTTCCCTAGTTAATTACAAAATAATGATGCCCGAACGTATACTTTTATATTTATAAAGAGAGGGAAAAAAAAAAAAGAAATGATAGAGACGAATATGTACAATGTAATCTATGAGTTCATGTGAACCCTAAAAATCTATAAATGTCTTAAGAAATTTATTAAATATGTAAAATAAAATTACCGTGAATCGAATTATTGTTATAGATTAACTTGAAATCAATATATAAACTCATATGCTTCAAATCTTGAATCCGCTTTAAAAGAGTTTTTTGAAAAATAAATTCAGGAAAATGGTCTTTTCATTTTTTATTCAGATTCCTTCAAGCTGAAATTTTTCTGTTCTCACATGTTACAAAATAACTAGTGAATTCATCGCGCGGTAACAGAAGAACTAATTATCTTTTTCTAACATACGAATTAAAAAATTAGTTTCTAAATTCAAATATGTAGTTTAGCTTCAAGTTTTAGTGTATTTTATTATTACTATTATCATTTATTTTTAATCACTTGACCATTGTTAGTCTTTTAAAGTTTAAAGGAAATTGATCTCTTTATTTGAACATTTTGTTGTATATTTGGTATTTTAATATATGTATATAAATATTTATCTCTTTTCCTTTTATTATTGAGTTCAATTTTAATACTTTCATAATTGTTCAGGTGTTTACATCAAATAAACTAATTTAACTTTAGCAGTTAAAAAACTAAAGAGCCGATACACATTATTTAGCTATAGTTAAGTGGTAAATGTGTATAGAAAAAACATGTTTTGTTTATTATTTGATATAAACACTGATTCTGTGTATGTTTCTACCAAAATTACATACCCCTCAACTTGTATTATATATTGTCAAGAAATGATTAAAAATGATTCATATATAGCTTTTAATTAGGACAACAAAAAACTTTTAAACTACTCGTATTGAGAAACAGAAGCCATAAGTTGGTAGATAGGTAGCAACGTACAAGGAAAAAAAATACTATTTGAAAAAACAATCAATAAAAGTCGAAAAAGAATGCTGAAAATAGTAACCTATATACTATTAAAGCCTGGATAGTGAAACTCAATGTCCGCGAAAAGCCATGTCTCTAACCATAAGCCTGGATGTTGAAACTCTTCGTTCGTGAAAGCCATATATGATATATGATACAACAAATTACAAACAGAACAAACCATAACAAAAATGAAATAGTACAATATTCCAAATCATACTTCTTTTTAAAGTTAGAAGCTAAATCACTAATCCACACCTTTTACATTTGCCAACAGAAATTAGCTAAACACTATATAAAATATTCATGAAATTCAATCTAAAGCTGGATGTATTAGTAAGTGTTTTTGTACGGGTATGCACACAAATCATAACAATCTAAAAATCTGAAAAAGTTACATATAGAAATTGCTGGAATTGTAGGGACGGGAAAACTGAAGAATCCATAGCCTTTTAGGGAGCAAAGTCTAACTTCTCTGAGTTTTTCGTTTGTAGGAAATTGTATTGACTTAGAACCCTTCCAAACTCTACCTAAAATGATATCCAAAGGACTACTCCATGTTATATACTTTCATATCATTCTTCTTCACGGAGGGAATATGAAAGGTTGGGTAGTAAATATTTTTAGAATTCAAATTTTTTACAATAAAGAATAAGAATGAGTGGAGTAGTTGAGATTGTAACGTTTTTTTTACAATAAAGAATAGGGATGACTGGGGTAGTAAATGTTGAGATTGTAACGTTTTTTTACAATAAAGAATAGGAATGAGTGGAGTAGTAAATATTACCACATTTACTCTTACAATATGATAAGTAGAAAATTAGGAGGAAAAGTCAAAAATTTGAGAAAAAGGATAAATAGGATCTTGGCCAAAGAGACTGTCAAGGCAGCTTGTCTATGCTGGAAAGAAATAAGAAATTAAATTTTAAAATAAATATATAATGTAAGACATTCACAGGAAAAAAACAAAAAAAAAAAAAAACAAATGTATAAGGAAAAAAATACATGTTAATAGATAACAGAAAATAAATCCAAGATTTAAAAAAAATCATATACCTTTTTGTCGAATTACAACAATAAAGTTCTTGAGGTAAAGTCCTCTCAATTGAGAAAGATAAGCCAACGCTTAATTTGGAGAGAAAACAAATATCTTACATAAGTACTCTAACGTTTTGGTTGTTCATAATAAAACATTGTAAATAATTATTTATTAGTGATTTTATTTAGATGTAAATAATATTTATAATTAAAGAGTTATGATCTTCTCTCTTATATAATTATTATACATATATGTACACGTAATTTATAATTATTATACATACATAATTTTGTATGTGGTATTTATTTGTAACTATATTTGAAACATTTGGAAAATATTTCTTAAAGAAAAAGTAAATGAAAAATGAAAAAGAGAGAGAGAGAGAGAGAGAGAGAGAGAGAGAGAGAGAGAGAGAGAGAAATCAGTTAGATTAAAATAGTCGAGGGATTTCAGAATTAAAATGTGGGTAGAGTGCAATGAGTCATTTAAAAAATAAAAACCTAAGCATGTCAACATAAAATAAAAATATAGAAGATAAATATATAATTTTGTAAGTGGTATTTATTTGTAACTATATTTTGAGACATTTGGAAAATATTTCTTAAAGAAAAGCAAATGAGAAATGAAAAACAAAGGAGAGAAATTAGTTAGATTAAAATTGTAGAGGGATTTCAAGAATTAAGATGTTGGTAGAGTGCAATGAGTCATGTCAAAAACAAAAAAAAAAACCTAAACATGTCAACATAAAATAAAAAAATAGAAGATAAATACTATTGATGATCAAAGAGATAGGTGTACTTCTAATTGATTTTTTTTTTTTTTTTTGTAATTACTCTACTTTTAGAACTGCCCAAATGAATAAATATTGTCCTCAATTTAAATAATATGTTTATCAATAGGAGTTATAGACATATTACATCAAAAAATAGAAAAAAGAGATGTAAATATTCTGATAACTTTTAACTAATGATGAAGAACTTAGCTATTGCTAAATCTTAATTATATCGGTTACTTTGGCAATCCATTATAATTGCATATATATATATATAGCGTGTTAATCGTGGTTTCAGAATAAATATTGTATTAACACTACAATATGGAATTTATGCCTTATGGGAAGAAAACCATGACAAAATGATCAACTGCTTGTGTCCAACGAAAGAACCAGACAAACATACCCGGTAAAATAAATCAAGCCGCCATCTTATTCTCTTCTCCGCCGCTCCTTTCCACCACATGAATCCACCTAATTCCACCTCCATCTATCAACTAAGGGTGGATTGTCACTAACCATTTTCACATAGAAGGTTATATATAGAGTGATAATAGAGTTCCTAAGTTAAAAACATATTGTAACTCATATGTTACAACCTCTTGGTGTGGCAAAAACAATGAGGAAAGAAATTAATGAAACACATTTAAGGAAGACATAAGTAGGGTATTTTTATTTTTCTGGCATTTTTTTAAGGGAAAACTAAGAGAAAAAGGCCAAAAAAATGAGAAAATAGATGAATAGGAATCCTAGCATTAGAGAGTGCCACATCACTTTTTCTATTCCCAACTTTATATATATATAGAGAGAGAGAGAGTGTGAGATGATGCCTGAAAGTATACTTTTATATTTACACACAAAATCAAATTAATATACAGATTCTATCTCCACGTTACCCAAAAGCTCAAGCGTTTCCATTGTAATTCGCAGAAAGAAGAAGGTATCCAAAGACACCGTCAAATTCTTGAAAGAATGAATAAAATCTGACACACACAATATCCCTTAAAATAGATCCAACCGAAAAAAAAAAAAAAACATTCATCTTCTTTGATTTCTTTATAAAGTTTGGCATCAAAACATAAACAATATGACAACAAGAAAACTACAGTAGCGTTAGATTCTGTCTTTGAATTCTCAAAACTCTCTAAACATTAGTTTAGTTCTTAAGCAAAAAATAATTCTTCTACTATGAAGCATAAAAACTAATTTAATGGCACAAGAAATTTGAACACGGGTCACTGATCACTATCATAAAATTCATTTAACACTTATTAGTGTAAGCCACGTCTATTGACTAATCTTAATCTCCCTTCACTAGGACCATACTTGTCGTCATTGAAAAGAACATCAATTGGTGCCCACTATTTTTAATTATTCTCGTCATGTTCTAAGATCAAATCATAACTTGCCTAACCCAATAAGAGATACTTGTGTACGGTCAAAACCGATTCTCAGACATAAAGACCGATCGAGATAATGACGTTTCAATCGAAGGGTATCCACATGACAAGTTCGGACGAATTCCGAAGTAGGAACGTCGAGCTTCGAACTATAAACGGCAAAACTCGATATCATTATTGAGCCCGTGTCCGAATCGGACTACGGGGCAACACCGATCGATACAGGCCCCGAATATCGATGCCCCAAGGCAGAACCGAACTCGAACCAAGATTGGGGGTTCGATCTAACACCGAGCTCGAGCCAGTACCAAGCTTGCAGACAAGAGTCGTTACAACCGCACCGAGGGAGAGAATCTTGGCGAGAATCAAGGAAAAGACAAACCATCATGGGTCCTCCACTATATGTATTATTTTATTATGTTGTTATAGATAAAGCAGTGATCCTTTACTATAAAAAGGGGGATAGACTGCAATAGAGGCAGGTCCTCCAAGATACATTAAGATTTTATTGTGCTTGTTTTTCTAACTCATTTCAGTCTTCCCGTCCATCATTCCCATTTTATAGCAAAAATACATGTATTGTAATTTTGTATCAAAGGAATTCACATATCCTTAGAACCATATCTAAATTAAACGTTATCCGATTTTTTCGGATAAACAGTTTGGCATCCACCGTGGGGCTAAGGGTAACGGTGATTGTTTGATATAAATCTACAGTACACTCCAGCTTACAACTTCAAAATGGCTCTACCTATCGACCTCGAAGCCGGCCTTTAAGATGAAACCAACAACTTGGCGCCCGGGGCCGGAAGGCTACCTGACGACGGCAACGAGGCTCGAATCGAAGAACCCGAAATTCGAGCCGAAGTACCGTTGGATATCAATTCACAAATAGCTCTAGAAGCGAATCAGCATTCTGAACCGGAAAGAAGCGTTCAGGGCGGTGCTCGACCCATAGCCCGAGACACCTATAGCACGGGGGAAATCGGGGTCAGCTTGCGTATGATTTTTGAAATGTTACAACCCAACAAACAGCGATAGCTCAGTTGCAGAGCCAAACTCATATGCAAAGCGGGCCGAACTCCAATCCGCTTCTTCGAGAAGTCACCCCCAGAACGGAGCCCGCCGTAGTGAAATCAAACGAGCAGGAATCGGGGACCGCTCCTGAAATTGCTAAATTGCTCGAGGAACTCACAAAACGAGTCGAAGCCAACGACAAAAAAGTGGAAACGTATAACGCTAGGGTCGATCAAATCCCGGGGGCTCCGCCAATGATAAAAGGGCTCGATTCGAAAAAATTCATACAAAAGCCTTTTCCCTCGAGCGCGGTCCCAAAACCAATCCCCAAAAAATTTCGTATGCCCGAAATTCCCAAATATAACGGTACGACCAATCCTAACGAACATGTTACCTCCTACACATGTGCCATCAAAGGCAACGATTTGGAGGATGATGAGATCGAATCCGTGTTGTTGAAAAAGTTTGGAGAGACCCTCGCAAAGGGAGCAATGATCTGGTATCACACTTACGACCAAACTCCATTGATTCTTTTGCCATGTTAGCAGATTCGTTCGTAAAAGCACATGCT
Source organism: Nicotiana tomentosiformis (assembly GCF_000390325.3). Lineage (NCBI taxonomy): Eukaryota > Viridiplantae > Streptophyta > Magnoliopsida > Solanales > Solanaceae > Nicotiana > Nicotiana tomentosiformis. The sequence goes on from NC_090823.1 coordinate 83,931,268, forward strand.
GGTGCCATAAAGGTTGCAACAAGGAAATCAGATCTCTGCAAAGTAAAACAAAGGGGTAACGAAATGCTGAGGGAATTCGTATCCCGATTTCAAATGGAACGTATGGACTTGCCACCGATCACAGACGATTGGGCCGTACAAGCTTTCACCCAAGGACTAAACGAGCTAAGTTGGATAGCATCATGTCGGCTGAAACAAAATTTGATCGAGTACCCAGCAATAACTTGGGCAGATGTACACAACTGGTACCAATCAAAAATCAGGGTTGAAGATGATCAATTGGGAGCTCTGTATGGGTCCGTACGTCAGAACCACACAGCCACTAAAAATCAGAGGGAAATCAACAGAGAACAAAGGTCGAACAGAGACCGATACCAACCGTACGACACAGATCGAATGAACAACGGTTCAGCACGTGATGCGGTTCGAAACAACCGAAGGACTGATTGGGGACAAAATTCTCGGTGACTTATGAGCAAGAGCGGCTTTTATAAATATGCCGATCCTATAGAAGTCCCTCGATTATCGGAGTATAACTTCAACATTGGTACATCCGCCATCGTATCGGCCATCGGACGCATCAAAGACACCAGATGGCCTCGACCCATGCAGACCAATCCTGCCCAAAGGAATCCTAATCAAATGTGTGAATATCATGGCACCCATGGCCACAGAACGGAAGATTGCAGGCAACTAAGAGAGGAAGTGGCCCGCTTATTTAACAAAGGACACCTTCGGGAATTTCTGAGTGATAGGGCGAAGAACCATTTTAGGAACAAGGAATTCGGCAAGCAAAATGAGCCAGAAGAACCGCAACACGTCATTCACATGATCATCGACAGCGTCGATGCCCCTCAGGGACCGATGCTTAAACGCACTAAAACATCGATTGTGAGAGAAAAGCGATCTCGAACTCAAGATTATACACCCATAGGGACTTTGTCCTTCAGTGATGAAGATACAGAGGGAATCATCCAACCTTATAACGATGCACTGGTAATATCCGTACTCATGAATAAAACTAAGATTAAGCGTGTGTTAATTGATCCAGGTAGCTCGGCCAATATCATCAGATCGAGGGTCGTAGAACAGCTCGGCCTACAAGATCAGGTCGTACCCGCAACTCTGGTTCTAAACGGATTCAATATGGCATGTGAAACCACCAAAGGCTAGATTACCCTACCAATAAACGTGGCCGGAACCATCCAGGAAACAAAGTTTCACGTGATCGAAGGTGATATGAGATATAATACCCTTTTCAGAAGGCCGTGGATCCACAGCATGAGAGCCGTACCCTCGACCCTACACTAGGTCCTCAAATTCCCAACATCGGGAGGTGTTAAAATAGTGTACGGAGAACAACCGACCACAAAGGAAATGTTCTCCGTCGAAGAAGCAAAATCAATATCCTCGTCTTCGCCGATAAAAGGATCAGGTTCAGAAGGAGACACAATCGGAGAGCAGAGTGCCAAATAGCAATCACAGACATCGGCTTCGACCCAGCCAGGTAAGCAGAACATTGAAGAAGATGATGATGACCGATGGATCCCTCGATCCTTCGTAACCCCCGATGATTTCGATGCCACCAAATCAACAATTGAGGAACTGGAACAAATCATACTGATTGAACACTGGCCCGAACGAAAGGTATACCTGGGAACGGGTTTGAGCCCCGAACTCAGGAAGAAACTCATTCAATTTCTTATCAATAACATCGATTGTTTTGCCTGGTCCCATTTAGATATAACAGGGATCCCGCTGGACATAACGGCGCACCAGCTAAGCTTGAACCCTAGGTTCAGACCGGTGAAGCAAAAAGAAGGCCTCAGTCCGAGGAAAAGCACGCATTCATAAAGGACGAGGTAACCAAACTTCTCAAGATAGGGTCCATTCGGGAGGTAAAATACCCCGAATGGTTAGCCAATGTGGTTGTAGTACCTAAAAAAGGAAACAAACTTAGAATGTGTGTGGACTATAAGGATTTGAACAAAGCATGCCCCAAAGATTCCTTTCCACTGCCCAACATCGATCGCATGATCGATGCCACGGCCGGCCACGAGATCCTCACCTTTCTCGACGCCTATTCCGGGTATAATCAAATTTAGATGAACTCGGACGACCGGGAAAAGACTTCATTTGTGACCCGACATGGAACATATTGTTATAACGTAATGCCCTTCGGGCTAAAAAATGCAGGAGCTACTTATCAACGCCTAGTAAACAGAATGTTCGAAGAACAAATAGGTAAAACAATGAAAGTCTATATTGATGACATGCTAGTTAAGTCCCTGCGCGCAGAGGACCATTTGGCCCATTTGCAGGAAACGTTCGAGATTCTGAGGAAATACAACATGAAGCTCAACCCCGAAAACTGTGCTTTCGGGGTCGGTTTGGGCAAGTTTCTCGGCTTCATGGTGTCAAATCGGGGAATTGAGATCAACCCCGACAAAATCAAGGCCATCGAAGACATCACCATCGTGGACAGCGTGAAAGCTGTACAAAGGTTAACGGGAAGAATTGCAGCCTTAGGCCGGTTCATTTCAAGATCATCAGATCGAAGTCACAAATTTTTCTCCCTACTCAAAAAGAAGAACGACTTTGCCTGGACACCAGAATGCCAACAAGCATTACAGGATTTGAAACGATATCTATCGAGTCCACCACTGCTTCACACTCCAAAAACCGACGAAAAACTATACTTGTACTTGGCGGTATCGGAAGTCGCCGTAAGCGGTGTCCTAGTTCGAGAAGATCAAAGTACGCAATTTCCCGTTCATTACGTAAGTCGGACCTTAGGAGAAGCGGAAACTAGGTATCCGCACTTAGAAAAATTGGCACTTGCGCTGGTAAGCACATCTAGAAAGTTAAGGCCGTACTTTCAATTTCACCCCATAAGCGTATTAACCACCTGCCCACTCCGTAATATTTTACATAGGCCCGAACTATCAGGCCGATTGGCCAAATGGGCCATCGAACTCAGTGGGTACGATATCGAATATCAACCCCGTACGGCCATCAAGTCTCAAATTTTGGCAGACTTCGTGGCCGACTTCACGCCAACCCTCATACCCGAAGTCGAAAAGGAACTCCTTTTGAAATCGGGTATATCGTCCGGGGTATGGATCCTTTTTACGGACGGTGCTTCGAATATAAAGGGGTCCGGGTTAGGCATAGTTTTGAAACCACCCACGGGTAACATTATTAGGCAAGCTATTAAAACTATCAGATTAACTAACAACGAGGCCGAGTATGAAGCCATGATTGCAGGTCTCGAACTAGCTAGAAACTTGGGAGCAGAAGTCATTGAGGCACATTATGACTCTTTGCTGGTGGTGAGTCAAGTAAACAAAACCTTTGAAGTCCGAGAAGGTAGGATGCAAAGGTATTTGGACAAACTGCTTATCACTTTACACCATTTCAAACAATGGACCCTACGGCATGTTCCACGAGAACGGAATAATGAGGCCGATGCTCTTGCAAATTTGGGATCGTCGGTCAAGGTAGATAATTTGAGCTCGGGGACTGTCATTCAACTTTCAAGATCGATAATCGAAGATGGGCACGCCGAAATAAATTCTACTAGCTTAACCTGGGATTGGAGAAACAAGTATATTGAATACTTAAGAAACAAAAAGCTCACTTCAGACCCTAAAGATTCCAGGGCCCTACGGACTAAACCTGCTCGATTCACGTTGGCTGCGGACGGAACACTATATCGAAGAACATTCGATGGACCGATGGCGGTATGCGTGGGTCCGGGAGATACCAATTACATCCTCCGGGAAGTACACGAGGGCACTTGTGGCAATTACTCCGGTGCCGACACATTAGTTCGAAAAGTGATCAGAGCGGGGTATTATTGGATCGATATGGGCAAGGATGCGAAAGAATTTGTTCGTAAATATGACAAATGTCAAAGGTTTGCGCCAATGATCCATCAACCCAGATAGCAACTTCACTCGGTCCTATTCCCATGGCCATTCATGAAATGGGGAATGGACATCATCGGCCCTCTGCCATCGACCCCAGGTAAAGCCAAATTTATTTTATTTATGACTGACTATTTTTCTAAATGGGTTGAAGCGCAGGCGTTCGAGAAAATAAGAGAGAAAGAAGTTATAGACTTTATTTGGGATCATATCATATGCCGGTTCGGGATACCCGCCGAAATAGTGTGCGATAATGGGAAGCAATTTGTTGGCAGCAAAATCACAAAATTCTTCGAAGATCACAAAATAAGGAGGATATTATCAACACCATGCCACCCCAGTGGGAACGGTCAGGCCGAATCAACGAACAAGACTATTCTTCAAAACCTGAAGAAGAGATAGTACGACGCGAAGGGAAAATGGAGAGAAATCCTGCCCGAAGTCCTTTGGGCATACCGAACAACGTCAAAATCCAGTACGGGTGCGACCCCATTCTCCTTAGTATATGGTTCTGAATCATTAATACCAGTCGAAGTCGGTGAACCTAGTCCCAGATTTTGATTCATGACGGAAGAATCAAATAACGAGACTATGAACACCAGCCTTGAATTATCGGACGAAGGACGAGAAGCTGCCCTCATCCGAATGGCCGCCCAAAAGCAACGAAACGAAAGGTATTATAATCGAAGAACTAAAATTCGCCATTTCAAGCCCGGGGACTTAGTGTTAAGAAAAGTCACCATCAATACTCGGAATCCAAACAAAGGAAAATTAGGACCAAATTGGGAAGGACCATACCGGGTGCTCGAGAATGTTGGAAAAGGATCATACAGGCTCGACATCATAAACGGCAAACAGCTATCAAGCAGTTTGAATGTATCACATCTAAAACGGTACTACTGATAAGGTACGACCTTTCCATATTCATCTAACTGACCCATGCAGAAGTCCGAACAAGAGCTGAAGAAGATCTTTCGCTTAAAAGCACGCGTTGCACTCTTTTTCCCTTAGACCGGTTTTCTCCCAAATGGGTTTTTCGACAAGGTTTTTAATGAGGAACCATCAATCGTGCTGCACTTTTGACAATATCCGAGGCCTCTTTCCAACCGACCTCGAATACCGGGGGGCATCAGGGCCCTCAAATACATCGAGTTCAGATGCAAGAAAGTCATCTCACAACAATAGGGTTCCAACAGGAAAAATTGTAAGAGCCAAATGGTCAAAATGAACCATGCTCATATAGATTGGCCCAAACATAAACACATGTGCAATGACTTGAGATTTATTGTGCAACCAGAATTAAGCCTACGGGCTACTTTCATTAAAAGTTTGAAATAATCACTCGAAAATTAAGCCTACGGGCTACTTACATTACTTCGAGTTCGAATCATTCACTCGACTAAGCCTACGGGCTTCCTTTATTTCGAGTTCGATCAAATATTCACTCGATCATTGCGCCTACGGGCCACATTATCTCGAGTTCGAAATATTCACTCGACTATTAAGCCTACGGGCTACTGTTATTTTGAGTTCGAGCAAACACTCACTCGACCATTGAGCCTACGGGCCACATTATCTCGAGTTCGAAATATTCACTCGACCATTACACCTACGGGCTACGACATTCCGAGTTCGAAACATTCACTCGACTATTAAGCCTACGGGCTACTGTTATTCCGAGTTCGAGCAAGCGCTCACTCGACCATTAAGCCTACGGGCTACTGTTATTCCTAGTTCGAGCAAGCACTCACTCGACCATTAAGCCTACGGGCTACATTATCTCGAGTTCTTCATTCGACTATTAAGCCTACGGGCTTCCTTTATTTCGAGTTTGAGCAAACATTCACTCGACCATTGCGCCTATGGGCCACATTATCTCGAGTTCGAAACATTCACTCGACTATTAAGCCTACGGGCTACTGTTATTCCGAGTTCGAACAAGCACTCACTTGACCATTACGCCTACGAGCTACAATATTTCAAGTTCAAAACATTCACTCAACGGCTAATAAGCTACTTTTACTCTGAGTTTACATTAAATCAACCAGTACATTACACCTACGGATTATGTTCCTTCAAAGTTTGAATCATCGACTCAACAAGCAAACCCAGGGGCTACAAATCTGATCGATCAGAGAGACTACAAGGTCAATATTCGATCAAAAGTCTTCACAAAACAAAAACAAGTCGACCTCGTTATACATATATATACAAAAATTGCCTACGTGATTAAATTGCAAACATGAAGAATTAGAAATTAAGCTTCCTGGTCGAGCTCTTCCCCGTCCTCGGATCCGCTTTTGCTACTATTATCATCATCATCATCAGAAGCCAAGGCTTCAGCTTCCGCTTCGAGCTCTTTTGCCTTTTTTACATCTTCGGTAAGGTCGAAACCTCGAGCGTGTATCTCCTCGAGGGTCTCCCTCCGAGACCTACACTGGGCAAGTTCGGCAACCCAATGAGCTTGAGCAGCCTCAGCATCAGCCCGATATACAGCAATGGACTTATCCGCCAAGACTTTCGATGACTCAACCTCCGCATTAGCCTCAGAAAGTCATATTTCAAGCTCCTCGATCTTCTTAGCTTGAACCGACCCTTTTTGCTTGGCACTTCGAAGTTGAACATCGGCCGATAATAATTTTGTTAAGATGGTTTCTTTTTCCGCTGCCAGGCGGTCGAGGGTCTCCTTCCACCGATTGCATTCAACTCGGATTTGATCGACTTCTTCTCGAAGTAACCCGATCTTTTCGATCTTTTGCTGCAACTGAGACAACGAAGGGTTAACTTCCACGGTTGAGTCAAACCCATACTTTAACAGAACGAGGCTCACCTACTTATCGAGCTCGACCCCTTCTTCACGGACCTTAGCCAAATCTGCTTGGAGGTCCTTTATAGCCTCGTCCTTTTGGCTGAAAAGAAGCCGCAGGGCATCTCTCTCACCTGAGACCTTCCGAAGCTCAGCCTCACACTGGCTAAGATCGACTCGAAACCTACTAATGGCCTGCACAGTAAGAAACACGAGTCAAGTATGGAAAAGAACAAAGAAACCAAATATGGAAGAATCATTACCCGAGTAATGAAACGCTGAGCCTCCTCTAATAAAAGAGAAGCGTCACCAATATCGGAACCATCGTCGACTCCAGTAAAACAATCCCTAAAAGGATCCCCTGCACCAGAGCCTTCGCCGATATCGGGAGCCTTCAACTCTCGAGCTTCCTTCAACGCCTCCTCAGAAAAAGATGGAAGAGAAGGCGAATGACCCATTGTCATAGCCCCGAGCAAATCACTCGGAGTACTCCGGTCGAGACTCAGGTCTTCGAAAACAACCCCGGCAGTCACAGCCGCCATCGGCTCGGGAGCTCTGGCAACCTCGATGGCCTCCGTAGATCGGACTACCAAAGTTGAGGAGCTATTTTCTTCTTCTTCTTCTCTCAGTCGTTGGACCGAGTCAATCGAAAGGGCAATTACTTTTCTCCTCACCCTTCGAGTTTTGGGCTTGGGGTCCTCTGACCGAGAGGAAGCTCTTCGCTTCTTATCTTCCCCCTGTTTAGGGACTTGGGACTTGTTTCCTTCTTCACCGCTCGAAGGCCTCAAAGCGGCATCCCTGGTTACGCCTGCACAAAAGGAAATCGGTAACGAATAGAACGCAAAGAATACTTCGAAGGAAACAAGAAGCAAACCTCACCATGGTTCTTGGCCTCCCATCTGCCTTTTGCCAAATCACGCCAAGCGCGCTCGGCGTAAGAGGAGGTCGAGGCAAACTTCCGAACCCAGTCCTCGAGGTCAGGCACCGCTTGTGGCATCCAAGGGGCAGCAGAACATCAGGGAAGGACATCAGAAAAAATCGGAAAAGGACATGAGAAGTGAACAAAAATCACTTACGGTCAAAATTCCATTCTTCAGGAAACGACATCTTCTCCTCCGGAATGAGATCACGGGTTCTCACTCGAATATAACGACCCATCCAACCCCGATCCTTGTCTTCATCGATGCTCGACATTAAAGCCTTCGATGCCCGACGATGGAGACTGATTAGTCCTTGAAAGATCTGAGGCCAATACAGTCGTATGAGGTAGTTCAGAGAAAAATCCAACCCCCCGGCTTTGATAGAGAAGAAACGTAACAAGATCACTATACGCCATAGAGAGGGATGAATTTGGCCAAGGGTGACTTGATACCTTTTGCATAAATCAATAATCACCGGGTCGACGGGTCCCAGTGTGAAGGGATAAGTATAAACACTTAAAAACCCTTCCACGTAAGTGGTAACACTCTCATCGGAAGATGGAATTTGCAACACGACCTCGGAACCCAGTTGCAGTCTTTTCGGACGGCCTCGAGGTGATCCTCCGTTATAGAGCACATATACATCGATACGTGTTCACATCGACCCGGAACGGAGGAAGGATTCTCCACCTTAAAATCGGTCTTCAAAGTGCACGGACCAGGAACATAGTCATGAACTGACGGCTCTACCGGTGCCATATCATCAGACGGCCGTGAGGAAGAAGCTTTCTCCTTCTGAGGTACGGTTTTGGAAGTTTTCGCCATTGTTATGAAAGGAAAGCGTGCAAAGGAAGGTGAAGAAATAGACAGCACCAAAATTCTGGTATGGGCGGCCCCGTAGCAGCGAAATAGAGAGGATAAATAAGAAAGTTTGGAAGAAGAGAAGGCGCAAAAGTGGTAAAGGTTATATGGAAAGACTATTTATAGACTATGGTATGACGGTTCGGTATCAGCGGTGGCCGACCACCGTCTGACACACATTAAATGCTTCGGTAAAACCGAGTCGATGGGACAGCTATCACAAACGTCAAGATCGGGTTTGATAGAAACATCAACATAAATTTGATCGAGCCGCAGGGAAATCATATCGTTCCTCGCCATATCCTTTCCGAGAAACGAGGGGACTATCTATGTACGGTCAAAACCGATTCTCAATCATAAAGATCGGTCGAGACAATAACGTTTCAATCGAAGGGTATCCACATGACAAGCTCGGACGAATTCCGAAGTAGGGACGTCGAGCTTCGAGCTATAAACGACAAAACTCAATATCATTATCGAGCCCGTGTCCGAATCGGACTACGGGGTAACACCGATCGATACAGGCCCCGAATATCGATGCCCCAAGGTAGAACCAAACTCGAACCAAGACTGGGGGTTCGATCTAATACCGAGCTCGAGCCAGTACCAAGCTCGCAGACAAGAGTCGTTACAACCGCACCGAGGGAGAGAATCTTGGCGAGAATCAAGGAAGAGACAAACCATCATGGGTCCTCCACTATATGTATTATTTTATTATATTGTTATAGATAAAGTAATGATCCTCTACTATAAAAAGGGGGATAGACTGCAATAGAGGCAGGTCCTCCAAGATACATTAAGATTTCATTGTGCTTGTTTTTCTAACTCATTTCAGTCTTCCCGTCCATCATTCCCATTTTATAGCAAAAATATCTGTATTGTCATTTTGTATCAAAGGAATTCGCATACCCTTAGAACCATATCTAAATTTAACGTTATCTGATTTTTTCGGGTAAAAAATAATACTACTTAATAAACTGGGCAAAAAAAGTGAGCAAAAATTTAGAAACATATTCTTTTAGGGTGTTCTTTTAGAATAGGATTTCCACAGTTTACGAATGATAGAAATCTCTTGAAAATGGTCTGTGTCACACGCGTCAACAATCTGTATGCACCCCTGATCAGTTTATAGTATTTACTTTATACGTCACTATTGTAAGTGTTGATGTGACTTAAAATTTTGAATATTCTTTGCTGGGACAGTGGGTATGATTTAGGCTATGAGATAGTGATATAATCACTATCTTTTAGGTATTAATTGCCCCACTAGTTCTGCTGGTTTATGACAATATACCCTCACAACAAAGCCTAGAGATTCAATTTCTGAAAATCTTTCTTTAGGAGTTTCAAGAGAACTTTGAGAGAAAATAGGAGTTAGAAAAATTCTGCAGTGAATGAATCACTTATGAAGTAATTTATAGGCAATGCAATTGCAGTTACAACATGTACACCTCTTCAAATAATAGACACGCCTAATCATATTGAACCTGCATTATTCATCAACGGTAGTATTAACTGCAACGTTAATATTGTAACTGCAATTAAGGTTCAAAAATGTAACTGAAACTTGAGGTTTACCTTCTCTTCTCTATAATCAACTAAGCTCTCTTCTCCATCTAACTTTTCAAGCTACTTCAACAATTCTTTACGGGCTCGAGTTATGACTTCATCTCTGTAAAGCTAACGGTGAAACTTGAGCTCATAAGCACGAGCCCATCTCTCCTTAATTAGTTCGATCAGATTTCTAGCACTCCCACACAAGTCTAAATTCCTACTTTTTGATACATAAAGATTCTTTTAATTTGTTTAGGTTAGAAACCTAGATTGATAGTGGAATTGCATGTGTCCATTTTCCCTCTTATTTCACTTTACAATTCATCTTATAAGATTACCGTGACAAGTTCATCAGCATGCATGTAATTAGGAGTCACGATCTAAGTATTGTTTTTTTTAGAAGGGAAAGTAGCACTTAATTCGTTGATTGGCGTAGAATTAATAAGAGAATCCAGTGCAATGGAATATTAATATAGCCAGTGATGGCATGGTTTCAGTTGTTATTCTCTACTATGCTTTCTCTATTCTATTTTGCGTTCTCTCCATGATTTAGATTTTAGACCATTATATTATATGATCCTCCTACCTTTATGTTTATGATCCTTAATCTCCTCTCATCTTTTTAAATTGGTAATTTCAATTAATGGAAATAACTATCAAGTGCTATTTCGACTACTATAATTTGATACTATTCCATTAATTCATGTCCTGATTTGATTATAATACCATCTTTGTTTCTACTTAATCAAGACTTGAATCTAAATAATTCAAATATGATCAATACATTAAGTGTGTTTGTTTTTCTTCTTTTATAATAATTTTACTTATTGTTTTGAAGGTCTGATTCCTTAATTAAGATTTTGTATATAGTTTTAAAATTGTTAAGACTTTCACACACTGAATAAAATTACAATCCATCTCATGTTATATGTTTCACTACTACAACCACCTCTAATCCTCCACCATACAAGACTACAAGAAAATGAAGGTACACGACATTTATTAAATGTCATATTAAGGTTCTTAAATGTCGCATATTCATTTATCGACATTTATTTTACATATGCATCAAATGTTAGGTAAATGTCGGTAAGAATTTTACGACATGTATTTTAAGACATTTAAGTAAATGTCGATAAGAAATTTACGACATTTATTTTACGATGTTTAGGTTAAATGTCAATAAAAAATTTACGATATTTACTTTTAATGTCAGTAAGAAAATTTATGACATATACGAAAATGTCGTATTTATATTTACATGACTGTCAAATACGATTAGTGACTTTTTCACAACTTTTAAAAATGTCGTATTAAGAATTCTAACATTCAGATTAATGTCGGTACCAAATTTTTTAAAATATTAATAATAATCCTCCATTTAGTTTTATCATAACACTTTACATTCAATTGGTACATCCACAAATGTCAGCCTTCAACTAACATGAAATATACGTAAAACAAATGCCTTTTAATACTATAACTAAATAACAAAGTAGCAATCTAAAAAGTACTCTATACAAATAGATGATGCCAAATCAAATGATTTGTTCTCAAGTAAAACTCAAATCCGACTAAATCATAAAAGATCAACATGTAACTACAGTATTATAACTTTTAAATGAATTCCCTATAATTTCTAGACTAAATCCTGCAACAAAGCTTTTTGAAACCTGCTCTACAAGAGTCAAGTTTTTTATTGCCAGTAATTCTCCTTCAAAAATGCTGCACAAGAAGTCCTACAGAAAAAAAATATAACTATATAATAAAAGGAATCCTTTCCTCTTCGATTATAACAAATTGGGATACCAAAAATAACATATTGGGATTCTAAAAAACAAACATATTGTATAATGAGTATAATAGCAGCAACTGAAAAGAGGAAAGAAAGAAAATAAGGCAAACAAAAGAGAGGAAAAAGTATCACGGCTGAATTGAGAAATCCCTGCATCTTAGGGTCTTGAGGTGCTTCTAACAAAGGAGCCCTAGGAGTATCACGGCTAATCTTTGGGCCTTTAGTTGGCAATTGTGGTCAATTACAAATTTAGGTGCCTTGCTCCTACGTATAATTTAATTTTGTATTTTTATCTTTTAAATTCAACATCTAGTAAGTAATAGCAAAAATATTTTTTTATGGAACATTGAAATTTTAGTCAAAATTTTTTAAATCGGCAACATTTTTTAGAAAGGATTAACGTATCACTTAATACGGGAATCTTTAAACTTTTTTAATAAATTATAAAAATAACATAATAAAACAATATCGAAAGTACATTAAAAATTTAATAAAATTAAAAAAGATTAAAGAAACTCATAGAAAAATAAAATATCTGGAATTCTTTTATTAGTATAAATAACACAATAGTGTTAAGTTTATTATTATAAATCAGCTATAACGTTTGAACTTTCAAATAATTAAAATATTAATTTTTTTAAAATATTAGCAAACTACAAATTTAATTACCTCTCAAAAAGTAAATAATCAATAAACTTTATAAGTACTATAATTTAAAATATTACTCCTTCATAAATAAGTACAATTGTAGTAAAAGAATAAGTCTCATAATTTTGGAAGACATAAAGCTAGGAAATAAAGAGCAATAGCAAGTGAAGATATAAATTTCTGCTATTCATTTTCAAAAGAAATATTCAAATGATATTCACCTTCACGATGTTCTCACTCAAATAGTAAATATGCAATATTATGACTCGATATCTTAGTTAATCTCAATCTTCATATTTATATATATGAATTGAACTTTTATCATTCATTTGTTAAATTATTTTGAGGGTCAATATTACAAATTAGAAAATTTAACATATGATTTATGTAGAAACTCCCGAACACTGAGGATATGCGTGTTCAGGATGCACAATTAGACATTTGGGGCGTAAACCTCACACATGAGCCATCGCAACATGTGCCTCGCCCAGGAGTGAGTCATAGACGAGTCCCAGAAAAACTTTTAAGACATTAATCGACATCTTATATCAATTGTTACTTTTTTGCAACATTTAGTATCAATCGATGTAGCTTTCACGACATTTCTTCATAAATGTTATTGTTTTTACGATATTTCTTCATAAATATTGTTGTTTTTACAATATTTAGTATCAAATGTCATTTTTTTAACAACATTTAGTATCAAAAGTCATTGTTTTTATAACATTTTGTATCAGATGTCGTAATTTTGACGACATTTCTTCATTAATGTCGTTGTTATTATGACATTTTGTATCAAATATCATATTTTGATGACACTTAGTGTCAAATGTCGTTGCAACCATCACCTCCACGGGCGGATCCACCCTATTATACGTGGGTTCCCGTGAACCCAGTAGCTTTTACATATACCCTGTATATGTATTAAAAAGTTAACTAAATATTCATAAATATTTGATTGTGAACCCAATTACTTATTGTATATTTACTTAAGATCGATATAGGAACCCATAAATTTTAAATCCTGGATCCGCCTCTGAATTCACCTCTGGTCACTACCACATTCAACTTTAATGTTAAATATCGTTTTCAGCTCAAACCAAATATTGTCCAAGCGCCTACTAGATCTACTATTACTAGATTTCAAATTTTTGTGATCACTCGCATAATATAGCTCCTCGCTTATAAACGCAATAAAGTTATTGGAAAAACTAATTTTAAGAAGACCTAAAAAGAAAGTTGTTGATATGAATGCGGAGAATGAAAGGAAATTTTTTTAAAGCAAGTTGCAATTTTATATGCAACCTACTATTCAAAAAATTCTGGGATTTTTAAATAAAAAAGAAAAGACATAAAGAAGATCGGACCAAAACCCACTCTGTTTTTACTTTTTAGTAAAGTCCTACAGAAATGATCCCACGCTTCACCTGGGAAGGATAGGATAGGGGTTATTCCTTTCTCTTTATCTTATTTTGTTTTATTTTGTTTAAGACTTTGATTGATTTATTTGAAACTCACACATGACGTCTGCTGGATTCAGATGAGGCGGACCTACCATAGGGTTAGGGGGTCACCGGAACCCGTTAGCCTCGGAAAAAATACTATAAATATATTTTATATATATTTATATATACACTGGGGACCCCTTAAATAATTTATCAGACCCCCTAAATAAATAAAAGCAAGTTAGACTCGTTAATTTTGTAGCATACTTAAACATTTTAGTTACTTGAAGGTTCCAAGTTCAAAACATGACTTCTGCACTTCTTCTGTCTTTACTTTTTTTTTAATTCTTTAATACTTGTACTATTGCACACAAATACACAATAGTCACCTTAAAGTCTTAACTTTTATCTTTTTACAAACTAAAGAACAAAACCCACCTTTCTTCTCCAAACAGACGGCTCCACCTAAAAAACAAAACCCTATTTTCAATTAATCCTATTACCTAAAGTCTTAACCTTTATGCTTTTTCAAACTAAAGAACAAAACCCACCTCTCTTCTCCAAACAAAACGCTACACCCTTCTGCTAAAAACCAAAACCCTTTTTTTAATTAACCCTATTTAGCTTCTGCTCGAGCAGTCGAGCTCGAATTCGGTGACCGGCAGTCCGAATCGACGACGACTAATGGGTTTGAGGCTCTTCTTCAACTGAAATAGTAAGTTTATTTGAGTAAAATCTTGAATTTATTTAAGTAAAATCTTGATTTTATTGAGTAAGTTTTGTTTTCTTTAGAAAATATTAACTTAGCAAAATAATTTGGTATCAAAAATTTGCTTTCTGCAAAGAGTCTTAGAGCCAAAAAGTAAATGCCAAATTAATTTTGTAGGCATTTGAATATTGTGTGCTACTGTTATTTTGAAATATTCTTTCAGTGAAGTGTTTCTTTTCAAACAAAAACTTTGAATTAGGGCATTTTTTTATAGACTAGAGTGAAATTTCGAACTTGTTTAATTTAATTAATACTTGTTGTCATAGTAGCTATACTAAGCAGTAAGCCTTTATTATAACTTGAATATGGAAAATTTTTTATTCACAAAGTGTCGTTACTTTAATATTTTTGCAGGGTTTGCCGTTTGCATATTACAAGACAAGATCAATTATATTATGTTTTGCTGAACTAAAAGCCTCTTCACTTCAAGGATAAAAAATTTCACAAATTGGTAAGTGTTCCTATTTTAAAGGGTGTAATTTATCTATTTTAAATGTTATGTTTTCTTTTTTCTTGATAGAAGGGGTGTGATTGAGTGATTCCCCTGTTATATTTTCTTAGTGTTGTTCTTGATAGAAGGGGTGTGATTTCACTATTAAAAGTTTGCTTTTATTCTTGATGGACATTTAAATTGAATTGAATCATTGTTTTGTAGGAAGTTCTTATTCTTGTAACTTGAGATGGACGTATTTTTGACGAGGTTTAATTCTTTTCAACCAAGTTCTAGTTTTAGAGAGAATTCCTCCCGTCTAGTCAATGAATTTGATGTGGAATCACTAAATCCCGACCCCGGAGAGAGAATACCCATTGATAAATATAGCCTTAGAATACGAGATTAAGTGAGAAAATACTACATTAAACAAGGGCCTTGCCAACCGGTTGATTACACATTCCCTAAAACTTTATTCGGAAAAAAAATACGTCAATTTAGTCCGGATTGGTTTAAAGATTCAAACTCTAGATAGTTGGAGTATAGTGTGAAGAAAGATGCGGCATTTTATTTATGTTGCTATTTATTCAAGAATGATTATGTCCATGGAAGCACGGGTGACTCTTTCACAAAAACTGGCTTTAGGGCTTGGAATAAAGCTTCGGAAAGACTTGCTTTACATGTTGGTGAAGTAAATAATCTCTACCATAAGTGTTTCAATAAGATGCTAGACTTGTCTAAGCAATCTCAGTCAATTCAAGTTGCTTTTAACAAGCAATCCGAGAAATAAAGAAGTGATCACCGAATTCGTTTAAATACCTCAATTGATGTTGCAAGGTTCCTCTTGGAATTTGGATTGTCTTTTCGAGGTCACGATGAAAGTGAATCTTTCAAAAATAAAGGCCTTTTTCTAGGGCTATTGGAATGGCTTGCAAAGAGGCTTCCGGATGTGGATAGAGTTATATTAAAACATGCTCCAAAAAATGATATGATGACTTCACCAAAAATTTAAAAGGATATTGTTAGTGCTTGTGCACAAGAAACTGTGAAAGCTATAATTGATGACTTGGGAGGGGATTATTTTGGGATATTAGTTGATGAGTCCAAGAATATTTCACACCATGAACAAATAGCCCTTGCTTTGCGGTATGTTGACAAAAAAGACCAAGTGAATGAGCCATTTATTGGTCTTATTCGTGTTGGTGATACATCTACAAAGTCATTGAATGAAGCAATATATTCTTTACTATTGAAACACTCATTAAGTCCATCCAAAATACGTGGACAAGGATATGATGGAGCTAGTAACATGCAAGGAAAGGTGAATGGTCTTAAAGCTTTAATTTTAGAACAAACTCCATCAGCATATTGCATTTATTATTTTGCGCATCAATTACAATTGACACTTGTAGTTGTGGCTAAAAAAATATAAGGAGGTGGAAACTTTCTTTGCTATAATTGCTAACGTGTTGAATATAGTTGGAGCATCTTTTAAGCGTAGAGATCAACTTCGTGATCATCAAGCAAAATTGTTGGAGAAATTGCTAGAGAGTGGTGAACTTCAAAGTGGGAAAGGATTAAATCAAGAGCGAGGGCTTCAAAGGCTAGGTGACACTCGTTGGGGATCACATTGTAGAACGTCGGATAACTTTGTTATTTTATTTTCATCTATTGTTCATGTGCTTGAGGTGGTTGAATGTGAAGGTTCTGAGGCTGATGATAGATTACAAGCAGAAGCGTTTTTGAGTAAAATCAATGCATTTAACTTTGTTTTCTTGCTTCACTTGATATTGAAAGTGTTGATGATGTCGAATGTGTTGAGTAAAGCTTTGCAGAAAAAAGAGCAAGATATTGTTAATGCCATGGTATTTCTTGACCTCACAAAGGAAAGGTTGCAAGTAATGAGAGAAGATGGATGGGTGTCATTGATGGATGAAGTCTCTTCATTTTGTGCTAAACATGATATTGTGGTACCCAATATGGAAGAATTCTATATTCCTGGAAAGTCAAAGCGTAGACCTTCTACTGTTACGTATTCACATCACTTACGTGTTGATCTTTTTTATTCTGTGATTGATTTGCAGCTTCAAGAGCTTAACAGTCATTTTGATATTGTGAGTGGTAACTTGCTTCTTGGTATGGCTAGCTTGAATCCGGTTAATTCATTTACTAATTTTGATAAGGAAAAAATAATGATATTGGCCAAGTATTATCCAGATGAGTTTGGCGAATTGAAGCTTCGAGTTCTTAGTCACCAACTTGACACTTTCATATTGCATATGCGACGTGGTGACCTTAGGTTTTCTGATTTAAAAGGAATTGGTGATTTGGCAAAAGCCTTGGTTGAGGCAAATCCTGCAGAGAGTTATTCACTTATTTATTTACTTGTAAAGTTAACTCTAATTTTACCTGTCGCGACTGCAACGGTGGAAAGAGCATTTTCATCCATGAAGTACATCAAAGATGAATTACGTAGTAGTATTAGTGATACATTTTTAAATAATTATTTAGTTTGTTACTTTGAGAAGGAAGTATTTACAAATGTAAGTAATGATGCTATTATTGACCGTTTTCAAAATATAAAAGCGCGTCGAGTTCAAGTATGAACAAATGATGTACTTTTGTTATATTAGTATCACATTGATGATATTCGATAATATTAAAGTTTGTATTTTGCTGATAAGTTATCATATATGTTTTCATAGAGTTGCGCCGAACTTTATCACTAGTAATTGACATGTTTAAGACAATGGTGCCCCTATCCTGCTCAAATCCTGGGTCCACCTCTGGACACACGTATGCTAATAACAACAACAAATATAGTTGTTTACCCGAAAAATAGATAGAGTTAAATTTGTACGTAGTTCTAAGGATATGTGGTATAACTCAACACAAATCATATGGATAAATAAGAATATCTAATATTTGACTGTGAGGATGAAAGATATGAAGCTAGAAAAGATAGTTCTTCAATATGAAATGTGTGATATCTCAGTTACCAAGTATGCCAAAAAACTTGTCCTTACAGACATAATAACTATACCCTTTTATAGTGGAGGGATTCCACTTTAGATATAATTAAATATACATAGTGGATACCCATAATAAATCAAATTTTTCATAATTCCTGCCAGGATTCTCTCCTCTAGTAGGATTGCAACGACTCTTGTCTATAAACTCGATCTTGACTCGAGCTCTCGATCTTGACCTGAGCTCTCGATCTTGACTTCGAGCTCGATTCTGGCTCGGGTCCTTGTATTGATTCGGGGTCAGTGTTGGTCGGTCTCTGTCTCGTAAGCTCGATAACTTCACTTTGCATCATAGTTCAATTTGGACTTGAGCTCGATAATGATATCGAGCTCGACATTGATCGGTCCTTAGGGCTCGAAACTTGGTGACCTGACTCCGAATCTCAACCTGATTATGAAGATGCTTCTCCGATCCAATGCATTACCATCTCGACCAGTTCGTACGGAAGACTAATCAGTTTTTACCGTATACAGATAGTCCCCTCGTTTCTCGGGAACGATATAGCGAGAAACGACATGATTTAACGATGGCTCGATCAAAGATATATTAACGTGTGCATCGAATCCGATTGTGATGTACACGATATCTGTCCCATCGGTTCAGTTTTTCGAGATATTTAATGCATGTCAGACGTGGTCGGTCATTACCGTTATTGGACCGCCACTTCTCAGCCTATAAATATCCCCTTCTTTCACCATTAATCACTTTTACATCTTCTAATCTCAAATTTTCCTAAGCATTTTCTCATACCTTCTGAATTAAGTGCGAAATTTACCTTCTGTGATTTTTACCGCAAAATATTTCTCTGAAACACCACATCTTCTTTATTTCTTTCTTCTAAATTCAAAAATATGGTGAAAACATCAAAAGTCGTCCCTCAAAAAGAAGAGACTTCTTCTTCACATCCTGCCGCCGATAAAACATCGGTGGAGCCACGGCCTGAGGAGTTTGCTCCTGGAGCATGCCTTCTCACCTCCGATTTTAAGGTCGATAAGGGCTCGTTGGTTCCCGGTTGCTGTGAGCCGGTATCGAGGTATTTGTGCTCGATAACTAAAAAGCAACTTGCTCAGTTAAAGACAGATTACAATTGGGATAATAAAGAATTGGTAATTCCGGCTTCCGATGAAGATATTACCACCCACGTGAAAGGGTTCCTTAGTGTGTATACTTACCCTATTACGTTAGGACCTCTCGACCCGGTTATCATCGATTTTTGTCGTCAATACCGAATAACTCTAGGTCAGATTCATCCTTCATTTTGGCGGATCGTTATCCTCATCCGTTTATTTGCAAACAAGATCGAGGGGATGCCTTTCACCCTCGATTATCTTATTAGATTGTATAGTCCCCACATCTTTTGGGATGGATTAATAAAACTTCAACGCTGGGCTACCAAGGTACTGTTCTCGAGCATAGACGAGGACAAGGATCGAGGTTGGATGGGCAGGTTCGTTCGAGTGAGGACTTCGGACCTAATCCCCGTTGAAAAGATGACATTCCCTGAATAATGGAATATGAAGCGTAAGTGTGATTCTGCTGCTTATTCCCTATCGCCTT
Source organism: Nicotiana tomentosiformis (assembly GCF_000390325.3). Taxonomy (NCBI): domain Eukaryota; kingdom Viridiplantae; phylum Streptophyta; class Magnoliopsida; order Solanales; family Solanaceae; genus Nicotiana; species Nicotiana tomentosiformis. Next base: position 83,951,012 of record NC_090823.1, read on the forward strand.
GTCTCTTTGTTTCTTTCTTACTGATATCTCTTTTGTGATGCAGCGGTTCCTTGGATGCCCGGTGCCATTCCCGATCTTAAGATCTGGGTACAGGCCCTAGCTTCGACCTCTACATACGTCGAACATTCGTGGCGTGATTTGGAAAAGGGCCAATGGGAGGCCAAAAATCATGGTAAGCTTATTTCTTATGTCTTGAGAGTTCGAACGAAATATTTTCCGCATATTCAACTGATCTTCTTGTGTTTAGGCCTGGGCAGAGATTCGGTTTTGAGGTCCCTGCCCGGTGAGGAAGAAGCCTCGGACCCGGTTTCTAAACCTGGGGAGGGAAATAAGAGGAAAAGGGCCTATACTTCCGAAAATCCAAAATAGAAGCCAAGGTCGACTTGTAATTCGAGGAAGAATACCATCTCTTTGACCTTAGAATTAGTTCAGCGTCTAAGGGATGAAGATGAGGAAGAGGAAGACGACGGGTCCGTACTGGTGGCCCGATCGAAGAAGACCACCGACGCTCCACAGGCAGCTGGATCGATGGTGGTTTATAAGGCTCCGCTTCGAACTGAGGATATATCGGATAAAGATTCGGGTAGAGTCCCCGAGTTTTTGGAGATCGAGGATGCTTCCCATTGAAGTCACCGGATGGGGGATACGTCTGAAAGGGCTCTCCCCTAATCTCTTCGAACTGAAGAGAATGCCCCAAGTGACTCACTTGGGGCAGTAGCAATCGAAGACTCGCCCACCTTCCTTGCTTTTTCTGAAGGGGCAATTCGGGAAGCCCAAGCTTTGGGGGCCCTTGAACTAGACGGGCCTCATGATGGAGAGGATCCTTTTCGTGATCTGTTTACCAGTGTCGAGGATGCTGCCGGTACTAGTGATGCATCAGATCTTTTTCACGGAGTGCAGTAGGCTTTGAATCAGGTAATCCTTGAATTATTTTGTTGGTATTATCTCTTGTCTGTTTTTCCTTTCTTACTTTGTTTCTTCTTTCTTCGTAGGCCGTGGTAGCTCATCGAGAAGCATGTTTTCGATCTCGAGCTGAGCTGCGTCGATATGAGGCCGATCTCCAACGAGCCACAGAGGAGAGGAAGGCCCTTAAACTCTTCTTAGGGTAGGGGAAAAGAAATCAAGGACCTCCGAGCTGAGTTGGCCAAAGCTCACCAAGATCATACCGATCTGTCCGAGCAGGTAATGACACTATTAAGAGCCTATGGATTCGATACTGGAACGATGGCTAATCTTTCGGTCTCACAGCTGCAGCAGAAGCTTGAGATGATTGGGAAGCTCCGTGAGGAGGTCAATGTGATAAAGATGGAGTTCTTGAAATGGAAAGGAAATATGGACCGCTTTGCCGCAGAGAAAGAGGCTGCTCGAACCCAATTATCATTGGTCGAAAATCAACTTCAAAGTCTGAAGGAAAAAAGCTCGGTTCAAGCAAGGAAAATATAGGAGCTTGAGGCTCGGTTGGCTTCTGAACTTGCCAATGCTGAAAAGACAAAGGCCAATGCAGATGCATTTGTGGCTGTTTATCGAGCCGATGTTAAGGCTGCTCAGTCGCATATGAGAGAAGTAGCTGAGACCGCTCGAACTCGAGCACATTGGATAGTCGAATTTGCCAAGTGCCAATCTCGGAGGGAGACCCTCGAGGAGATCCATGCTCAAGGCTTCGATCTTACTGAAGAGATAATAAAGGCAAAAGAGCTTGAAGCTGATGCTGGGGCCTTGGCCTCCGATGATGATGATGACGATGATGATGATGACGATGACGATGACGGGAACAAGAGCGGGTCTCAGAGTGGGGAGGAGCCCGATGGAGAAGAGACCGTCCCGGAGATAACCAAAAAACTTAGCCCTTAGAGATAACCAAGAAACTTAGCCCTTAGTTTCCATTTTGTATGTTGTAACTAATCTTGTAAACAATCTTGTATGTATATATAAATATTTTTTCTTTTAACTACTTGCCTTTATTTTCTGCCTTATGAAGGTTTTCGTAAGGCTTTAGGAAATTTAGTCGAGTGAGTGATTCGAACTCGAAGTAATGTAGCATGTAGGCTTAATAGCCGAGTGAGTGATTCGAACTCGAAGTAATGTAGCCCGTAGGCTTAATAGTCGAGTGAGTGATTCGAACTCGAAGTAATGTATCCCGTAGGCTTAATAGTCAAGTGAGTGATTTCGAACTCGAAGTAATGTAGCCCGTAGGCTTAATAGTCGAGTGAGTGATTTCGAACTCGAAGTAATGTAGCCCATAGGCTTAATAGTCGAGTGAGTGATTCGAACTCGAAGTAATGTAGCCCGTAGGCTTAATAGTCGAGTGAGTGATTCGAACTCGAAGTAAGTAGCCTGTAGGCTTAATAGTCGAGTGAGTGATTTGAATTCGAAGTAATGTAGCCCGTAGGCTTAATAGTCGAGAGAGTGATTCGAACTTGAAGTAATGTAGCCTGTAGGCTTAAAGTCAAGTGAGTGATTTCGAACTCGAAGTAATGTAGCCCGTAGGCTTAATAGTAGAGTGAGTGATTTCGAACTCGAAGTAATGTAGCCCGTAGGCTTAATAGTCGAGTGAGTGATTCGAACTCGAAGTAATGTAGCCCGTAGGCTTAATAGTCGAGTGAGTGATTTCGAACTCGAAGTAATGTAGCCTGTTGGCTTAATAGTTGAATGAGTGATTTCGAACTCGAAGTATTGTAGCCCGTAGGAGTAATGGTCGAGTGAGTGCTTGCTCGGACTCGGAGATTTATCTCAATCCTATTTGCATAATAAATCTCTAAATAGAGGATTTTTTTCTTGGATATAAGATATCGGTAAAGAAGATAACTTTCTTTGCAAGTCATTATACATTTGTTCATGTTTTGCGTCAGGGCTCGGGCCAACTACATGAGCATGGTTCGTTTTGACCATTTGGCTCTTACAACTTTTCCTATTGGAACCCTGTTGTTACAAAATAACTGTCTTGCATCAGAACTTGATATATTTGAGGGCTAATGCCCCCCCAGTATTCGAGGTCGATTGTAAAGATGCCTTGGATACTGTCGAATTGTTTCTAAGTTTAGCACGATCATTGGTTACCTTATTAAAAACCTTGCCGAAAAATTCATTTGGAATAAAACCGGTCTAAGGGAAAAAGAGTGCAACGCGTGCTTCCAAATCTAGGGCTTCGTATTGAAGGATCCATCCTAGCTCCTGATCAGACTCCTGTAGGGGTTAGTTTCGAAATTTAAATGAATATGGGAGGGTCGTACCTTAGCAGTAGTATCGTTTTAGGTGTGACACATTCCAATTGCTTGATGGTTGTTTGCCGTTTATAATACAGAGCTTGTATGATCCTTTTTCGACATTTTCGAGAACCTGATACGGTCTTTCCCAGTTCGATCCTAGTTTTCCTTCGTTTGGATTTCGGGTACTGAGGGTGACTTTACTTAACACTAAGTCCCCGAGTTTAAAATGGCGAAGCTTGGTTCTTCGATTATAGTATCTTTTGATTCGCTTCTTTTGGGTGGCCAATTAGGCGAGAGCAACTTCTCATTTTTCATCCGATAATTCGAGGCTAGTGTTCATAGCCTCATTATTTGACTCTTCCGTTGTATATCAAAACCTGGCACTGGGTTCCCCGACTTCGACTGGAATCAAGGCTTTGGAGCCATATACTAAGGAGAATGGGGTTGCCCCCGTACTAGATATTGATGTTGTTCGATATGCCCAAAGGACTTCGGGTAGAATTTCTCTCCATTTTCCTTTAGCGTCGTTCAGCCTCTTCTTTGGGTTTTGAATGATAGTTTTGTTCGTTGATTTGGCCTGTCCGTTCCTACTGGGTGATATGGTGTTGATAATATCCTTTTTATTTTGTGGTATTCGAAGAATTTTGTCACTTTGCTGCCGACAAACTATTTCCCATTGTCATACACTATTTCGGTGGGTATCCCGAATCGACATAAGATATGATCCCAGATAAAGTCTATAACCTTTTTCTCTCTTACTTTCACGTATGCCTGTGCTTCAACCCATTTAGAGAAAGAGTCAGTCATAAATAAAATGAACTTAGCTTTACCTGGGGCTGATGGCAGAGGACCGACGATATCCATTCCCCATTTCATGAATGGCCATGGGGATAGGACTGAGTGAAGTTACTCTCCGGGCTGATGGATCATTGGTGCAAACCTTTGATATTTGTCACATTTTCGAACAAACTCCTTTGCATCTTTGCCCATATCGATCCAATAATACCCTGCCCTAATTATTTTTCGGACTAATGAATCGGCACTGGAGTGATTTCCACAAGTGCCCCCGTGCACCTCCCGTAGGATGTAGTTGGTGTCTCTTGGACCTAAGCATACTGCCAATGGTCCATCGAATGTCCTTCGATATAGCGCCCCATCTGCAGTTAATGTGAATCGAGCAGCTTTGGTTCGTAGGGCCCTCGAATTTTTAGGGTCTGATGGGAGCTTTCCATTCTTTAAGTATTCAATATACTTATTCCTCCAATCCCAGGTTAGGCTCGTAGAATTTATTTCGGCATGACCTTCTTCGATCACGGATCTCGAGAGTTTAACGATAGTCCCCGAGCTTATTTCGCCTTCATCGACCGATGATCCTAAATTTACAAGTGCATCAGCCTCACTATTCTGCTCTCGTGGAACATGCTGTAAAGTCCATTCTTTGAAATGGTGCAAAGTGAACTGCAGTTTGTCCAAATACTTTTGCATTCTATCTTCTCGAACTTCGAAGGTGTTGTTTACTTGATTTACTACCAGCAAAGAGTCACACTTGGCTTCAATGACTTCTGCTCCCAAGCTTTTAGCTAGCTCGAGACCTGCAATCATGGCCTCATACTCGGCCTCGTTGTTAGTCAACCTAGTAGTTTTGATAGATTGCCTAATAGTGTTACCCATGGGCGGCTTTAAAACGATGCCTAGCCCGGACCCCTTCACGTTCGAAGCCCAGTCTGTAAAAAGGGTCCATACCCCCGATGACGTACCCGACTTTAATAAGAATTCTTTTTCGACTTCGGGTACGAGGGTCGGCGTGAAATCGTCCACGAAGTCTGCTAAAATTTGAGACTTGATGGCCGCACGGGATTGATACTCGATGTCGTACCTGCTGAGTTCGACTGCCCATTTGGCCAATCGGCCTGATAGTTCGGGCTTGTGCAAAATATTACAAAGCGGGTAAGTGGTTAATACGCATATGGGATGACATTGAAAGTAAGGTCTTAACTTTCTAGAGGCGCTTATCAGTGCAAGTGCTAATTTTTTTAGGTGTGGATATCTAGTTTCTGCTTCTCTAAGGTTCGGCTTATATAATAAATGGGAAATTGCGTACCTTGCTCTTCTCGAACTAGGACACCGCTTACCGCGATTTCCGATACTGTCAAGTATAAGCAAAGATTTTCGTCTGTTTTTGGAGTATGAAGCAGTGGCTTGCTCGATAGATACCGTTTTAATTCCTCTAATGGCTGTTAGCATTCCAGGGTCCAAGCGAAATCGTTCTTCTTTTTGAGTAGAGAGAAAAAATGGTGACTTCGATCTGACGACCTTGAAATGAATCGGCCTAAGGCTGCAATCCATCCCGTTAGCCTCTGTACGGCTTTTACGTTGTCCACGATGGTGATGTCTTCGATGGCCTTGATTTTATCGGGGTTAATCTCGATCCCCCGATTTGACATCATGAAACCGAGGAACTTGCCCGAACCGACCCCGAAAGCACACTTCTCGGGGTTGAGCTTCATGTTGTATTTCCTTAAAATCTTGAATGTTTCCTGCAAATGGATCAAATGGTTCTCTGCGCGTAGGGACTTAACTAGCATGTCATCAATATAAACTTCCATTGACTTACCTATTTATTCCTCGAACATTTTATTTACTAGGCGTTGGTAAGTAGCTCCTGTATTTTTTATCCCAAAGGACATCACATTATAACAATATGTTCCATACTTGGTGACAAATGAAGTCTTTTCCTGGTTTTTCGGGTTCATTTGGATTTGATTATACCCGGAATAGGCATTGAGAAAAGTAAGGATCTCGTAGTCGGCCGTAGCATCGATCATGCGATCGATGTTGGGCAGCGGAAAAGAATCTTTGGGGCATGATTTGTTCAAATCCTTATAATCTACACACATTCTAAGTTTGTTCCCTTTTTAGGCACTGCAACTACATTGGCTAACCATTCAGGATATTTCACCTCCCGAATGGACCCTATTTTGAGAAGTTTGGTCACCTCGTCCTTTATGAATGCGTGCTTTATCTCAGACTGAGGTCTTCTCTTTTGCTTCACCGGCCTGAACCTAGGGTCCAAGCTTAATCGATGTGTCGTTATATCCGGTGGGATTCCTATTATATCTAAATGGGACCAAGCAAAATAATCCATGTTATCGATAAGAAATTGAATAAGTCGGTTCCTGAGTTCGGGGGTTAATCCCGTTCCAAGGTATACCTTTCGTTCGGGCAAACGCTCGATTAATATGACTTGCTCCAATTCTTCAATCGTTGATTGTGTAGCGTCGGAATCATCGAGAAGCACGAAGGATCGGGGAATCCTATGATCATCATCTTCATCGATCTTCTGATTTTCTGGTTGGGTTAAATCTGGTGTCTGTGATTGCTATTTGGCATCTTGTTCCCATTTTGAGCTCGATCCCTTTATTGGCGAAGGTGAGGATATCGGATTCGCTTCCTCGATGACAAATATTTCTCTTGCGGCCGGTTACTCTCTGTACACTGTTATAACCCCCTCGATGTTGGGAATTTAAGAACCTGGTGTAGGGTCGAAGGTACAACTCTCATGTTGTGGATCCATGGCCTTCCAAAAAGGGCATTGTACCTCATATCGCCTTCGATTACGTGGAACTTCCTTTCCTGGATGGTCCCGGCCACATTTATTGGCAGAATTATCTCGTCTTTGGTGGTTTCACATGCCATATTGAATCCGTTTAGGACCGGGGTCGCGGGTACGATCTGGTCCTGTAAACCGAGTTGTTGTACGACCTTCAATCTAATGATGTTGGCCGAGCTACCTGGATCAATTAACACACACTTAACTTTAGTTTTATTCATAAGTACGGATATTACCAGTACATCGTTATGAGGTTGTATGACTCCTTCTGCATCTTCATCATTGAACGACAAAGTTTCTATGTGTGCGTAATCTTGAGTTCGAGATCGCTTTTCTTTCACAATCGATGTCTTAGTGCTTTTAAGCACCGGCCCTTGAGGGGTATCGACGTAGCCGATGATCATGTGAATGACGTGTTGTGGTTCTTCTTGTTCGTTTTGCTTGCCGAAATCCCTGTTTTTGAAATGGTTCTTCGCCATGTCGCTTAAAAATTCTCGAAGGTGCCCTTTATTGAATAACCGGGCTACCTCCTCTCTTAGTTGCCTGCAATCTTCCATTCTGTGGCCATGGGTGCCATGATATTCACACATTTGATTGTGATTTCTCTGGGCAGGATCGGTCTGCATAGGTCGAGGCCATTTAATGTCTTTGATGCATCCGATAGCCGACATGATGGCGAATGCATCAATGATGAAGTTATACTCCGATAACCAAGGCGCTTCCTTAGATCCGGTAGGCCTGTCGAACCCACTTCTGTTCATTAGCCCCCGAGACCCTTGACCTCGATCACTTCTTTTGTTTATTTGTCCGGGGTTGCGTCTCGATTCATTGATTCTGTGGTTTCCGTCATACGGTCGATATCGATCCCTGATCGGACCTTGTTCTCGATTGATATCCCTTCGAGCAGCGAGTTCAGCCCCCAACTGATCATCTTCGACTCTAATTTTTGATTGGTACCGAATGTGTACGTCGGCCTAAGTGATAGCTGGGTACTCGATCAGGTTATGCTTCAGTCGTCATGATGCCGTCGAACTTCGTTCGTTCAAACCTTGAGTGAAAGCCTGAACAGCCCAATCGTCTATGACCGGTGGTAGATCCATTCGTTCCATTTGAAAAAGAGATACGAACTCCCTTAGCATCTCGTTATCCCTTTGTCTTACCTTGAAAAGGTCTGATTTCCTCGTTGCGACCTTTATGGCCGTGGCGTATGCCTTTACGAAAGAATCTGCTAAAATGGCAAATGAGTCGATCGAATACGGTGGTAGGTTGTGATACCAAATCATTGCTCCCTTCGAGAGGGTCTCTCCGAATGTTTTCAACAACATAGATTCGATTTCATCGTCCTCCAAATCATTACCCTTGATGGCGTACGTGTAAGAGGTGACGTGTTCGTTGGGATCGGTCGTTCCATTATATTTGGGAATTTCGGACATACGGAATTTTTTGGGGATTGGTTTTGGGGTTGCGCTTGAGGAAAAAGGCTTTTGCAAGAATTTTTTGGAATCCAACCCTTTTATCATTGGTGGATCCCCCGGGATCTGATCGACCCTGAAATTATATGTTTCTACTTTTTTATTGTTGGCTTCGACTCGCTTTGTGAGCTCATCGAGTATTTTAGCAATTTCGGGAGTAGTCCCCGATTCTTGCTCATTTGACCTCACTATGGCTGGCTCCGTTCTGCTGGCAATTTCTCGAGGTGGACTGGGCTCCGGCCTGCTCGGTAGCTGGGTTTGGCTCTACAACTGAGCTATTGCTGCCTGTTAAGCTTGCAAAATTTCGAAAATCATACGCAAGCTGACGTCGTTTTCCTCGACGTTATGGGTATCTCGAGCTGCAGACCGAGTGCCACCGTGAATGCTATTTTCAGGTTCAGAATGTAAGTTCGCCTCAATGGCCACATGCGAATTGATATTTATCGGCACTTCGATTCGAGATCCAACGGCGTTGACAAGTGGTCTTTTGGCACCGGGTGTCAAGTTGTTGTTCTCATCTTGAAGACCGGCTTCGTTGTCGATAGGTGAGGCCATTTGATTGGTAGTTAGTCGTTGCTAATCCGAAATCCAGGATACTTTCGGAAATAAGCGCAAAACGGTGTATTTTTGCAGATTCGTATCAAATAACCACTGTTATCCTTAGCCCAACGGTAGGCGCCAAACTGTTTAGCCGAAAAATGGATAGATTTAAATTTGTACATAGTTCTAAGGATATATGGTATAACTCAACACAAATCGTATGGATAAATAAGAATATCTAATATTTGACTGTGAGGATGAAAGATATGAAGCTAGAAAAGATAGTTCTTCAATATGAAATGTGTGATATCTCAGTTACCAAGTATGCCAAAAAATTTGTCCTTACAGACATAATAACCATACCCTTTATAGTGGAGGGATTCCACTTTAGATATAATTAAATTTACATAGTGGATACCCATGATAAATCAGCTTTTTCATAATTCCTGTCAGGATTCTCTCCTCTAGTGGGATTGTAACGGCTCTTGTCTATAAGCTCGATCTTGACTCGAGCTCTCGATCTTGACCCGAGCTCTCGATCTTGACTTCGAGCTCTCGATCTTGACTCGAGCTCGACTCTGGCCCGGATCCTTGTATTGATTCGGGGTCAGTGTTGGTCGGTCTCTGCCTCGTAAGCTCGATAACTTCACTTTGCATCATAGTTCGATTTGGACTCGAGCTCGATAATGATATCGATCTCGACATTGATCGATCCTTAGGGCTCGAAACTTGGTGACCTGACTCCGGATCTCAACCTGATTATGAAGATGCTTCTCCGATCCAATGCATTACCATCTCGACCAGTTCGTACGAAAGACTAACCGATTTTTACCATATACAATAGTAATATATTCGGTGTAATTTCATAAGTGAGGTCTGTGGAGAATAGTGTGTACGCAAATCTATCTTGTGCAGGTAGAGAGGTTGCTTCCGATAGACCCTCGGTTCAAGAAAAGCAAAAATCACAGCAGTTTAAAAGAAATACGATAGCAAAAAAGACATGAAAAAAAGCATTAATAACAACAAGATAATAAGAGAGCGAAAGCATAAGAAACATTAAGTAGTAGTAATAGAAATCTAATACAAGAGAAATAAGAGAATTTATATTATATTAAAAGCACGAAGGCCCTTAGCGAAATGTCGTTCGCCTTTTTTACCCTTTAAAAACTAATTTCACTTTAGATAAAATAGTAATTTAAGTTATTTTTCTAATATGTAGGTACAGTCCTTTAATTATTTCCTAATATTTAGGAATAGTCATTTAATTATTTTCAAATATTTAAGAGTTTAAAATACACTAAAACTTTGTATTTTGAATCTTTCCTTATTGAACAACTATGTAAAGTCCTATTAGTTAGTACGTTAAAATCAACAAATAAATTTACCTTATATAAATTAAACAATTCACTTATAATATTATTATTTTTTTGTGCGTAGACATACAAATAAGGAACGTATTTTATACATGTTAATGTTGTCTCCAAACCAACCTCTAACATGTAAACTACTATATGTACTTTAAACATAAGTTAAAGTTGGTAGCCTCCAACCAATGATTTTTTTTCCAGCAAACCAATGAATAGTCTTGTGGGTTTTTCCCTTTTATTTTTTTCTTGACTATGAATTTTTCTAATTTTACGTGTCATGTCTATTTTGACCACGTAACATGAGGAAAGGTCTTGTCATAAGACAAGCTCAATTAAAAACTTTCATTCCTAAATTTGCTATCTCAAACTAAATTGATAAGGAAATAGTAATTGATTGTAAAATATTTAATGAACTTGAAGATTCTCCTAGCAATTTAAGTTTTATCCATCTATAACATCAAATTATGGAAGCACGGATGAAAGGACATTTTACAATTGCATGTCAAGTTCAATAAATATAATTTTAGAAAATCTGAATAGATTGTATTATAATATTATCATTAATTTTTGTATGTCAAGTATATCTTACTAATTAATCTTTCAAAAAAGAAGACAAACAAATAACTTCAGTAATTGAAGGCAAAGCCTGGAGTCCCACTAAGGCATTAGGTAGGAAAAGATCTATTCCTTCGTTAAGCTAACTTAATCGGATCAATATTCATCATTTTCAGGAATTTTTATTTTTTTATATTTATTAAATAACTCTAATATATTCTTTAATGGAGTAATATTTATGTAATTTTTATAGTTGTGTATTCAATGTATAGGGTACAACCAACAACAGATTTTTTATATTTTTTTTTGTTGATTGACGCGTTATGCACGTGCAACGCATGTACACTAAAACTAGTAATACTAATAGTACTACTCGTAAGGGAAGAAAATGCGCTCGACTACCTATTAATTTTATATTCTAATTCTCGATTTTCACACCCTCCGATCAAGGGTCATGTCCTCGGTAAGCTAAAGATGCATCATATATTGTCTAATCACCTCATTAATACTTCTTTAGCCTAACTCTACATCTCCTCAAAACCATCATGGTCAACCTCTCTCCTCACTGGGGCATTCATGCTTAAACCATCTCAATCTTTGCTTTTCATATTTTTGTCCACCACGGAGGTCACTCCCATCTTATCCCGAATCTCTTCATTCCTAATCTTATCCTTTTTAGTATATCCGCACATCCATATCAACATCTTCATTTTCACTACTTTAATCTTATGGACATGAGAGTTTTTGACTGACCAACCCATACATATATTAATAAAAGGTATTTACTTGATCACAATAATAATTAAAATAACTATTTATCTGACATTTAATACTAACTTTATTACTTTAAGTATTTATCTATGAATTGAATTCTGTTGGGCTCGATTCGAGTTAAGATTAGATAGGACAATATTATGCTATCATGGACCAGAGGCGGCCAAAGGGTCAAGCAACTAAAGCAATAGCTTTAGGTCCCAAATATTTTTTTTTTGTTTTCTATTCGTATTCGGTATTTATATTGAGGTCCCGACTAATTTAAATTTTCACCGCGTAAGGCTTAATAAAAGTGAAAGCATGCTCTAACAAGATATCATTCATAGGGCTCGAATCCCAATATATTTGATTAAGGTAGGTTAGATCATATCCATCCCATTACAATCCTTGGAGCTGGAGCCCAATTTTTGCCAATAATGAATTTATAAGTTAAGCTTTTAAAATATTGATTATTTCAAAGTAGAAAAGTGAAATATTTTATAAAAAGTTAAAATAACTTTTAATTTTTTTAAAATTAATTTGTTATTGATATAACCGTTTGAGTAAAAATTCGAGAAAGAGAATCACTCCCGACCCTTGCCTTAAATATAAATTTTTGGGTTATTTACATTTACGATTGACATCATCAGTGAAGTACCTAAATTATTCTTCTCCTTTTCACATTTGTTACTAGAAAACGTATAATAAACTTCTAGAGACCTTTTTTTTAATATCTCTAATAGTTCAAATGCCTCATTTTTTTTTACATATCTCATCAGAAAACGTGTATTATACTCTTATACCCTCTTTCTTGGTTTCTGCAAAGTTTAAATTTTTCATAAATTATATTGTTTCTTAAAAAAAGACTACTTTATTCTAGTGATCATAAGAGCTGAAAAGTACTACCGAATAAGTTATATTGTGCATTCTTAACTTTTTCCCCTTGTTTCAAACATTGCAACAATTATATTGGAAAATTAAATAATTATTTCGATATCAAATTATCAACTTTTTGAATTTGGTCCTATTTTTTAAGATCAACAATATCTTAGGAGAGATTAAATGATTTATAAACGAAATTATTAATAATTTTACATCTCAAAAAATTAGAAAAAATAGACTTCAAAAAAATATATATATGAAGATTTTATTTCAAAAAAAGCATTCGATTAAATTTTGGATTTAGACCTCCAGTCTTGTTGAGCCGCGTCTATTATGAACTAGCATTTTTCTACTGCCTTTTGGTCCTTAACCCAACAAATTCACATTTCAGTCGTGGAGCACTTGGGCCTGCTCCTCATGAAACTTCTTGTTAAAATAAGTAGTAGTTAACTCTTTTCTTTAGGAAATTAAAAAATAATTAGCTCTATTTTATTTTTATACAATTTCTAATTTTTAATAGATTCACTAAACTATTCAACTTAAAAATTAGATGATGCTTTCCCTGACTTTTTACCATTAATCTAATATTATAATTTATCCACTATCACTAATATAATCCTTAAATAAATTAAATATTTTAAAATTTGCATAAAATCAAATACAATAACATGTCTCTCACACAATCAAGTTGAATTACAATCGGGTCTTCTTTCCCAATATTATTTTTCCTTTATTACGGTTTATTTTTTGTTACTAATAGACTTGTTAAAAAAATTGTAGTGATTGTTTTGTCTAAAGTTTTGTGTTTCTAATATGATTAGTGTTGAAATTGGAGAAGAAGATCTTTATCGGGTCGTCTTCTATTCTACTTTGAGAAGCACGTGAAATTTTCATTAGCTATAATGATCCATTTGGATATTCCAATTGGATCAGAATTGCTCAATTATTTCAAACTTAAGGGACTTTATGCGCTCAAGATAATATCATTAGGACTAAACTATACATATTATCATACTTAAGAGACCATATGAGTTAAAACTCCAGTACTTGCCAATCAAGTTAAGCTCACCTTTAATCCTCTGCACACACCCGCAGGTGATCTTCTCTTTCCCACCCACAATATATATATATATATAAATCGTTAAAGACAGAAAATTTAGAGAGAGAGAGAAAGGGGGTGACTCACAGCGCGCCTCAATGGAGTTACAACTCTTTTTCAAAATTCATAGGGTTTTTACATCTTCTTCAGGATTTCAATTTTAGCAATTCTTTTCTGCTCCGAATTTAAATTTTACGCATAATTCTTCTTAATCTCTTCGCATATTCTTCCTCAATTTTTGTGCTCATTTTCACCCTAATTCTGTCATAAGAAGCTTCCTGAATTAGCTATGTTTCGAACCGCAAAACGTGAACCAGTCAATATTCAAAGTAGTAATGGCGCTGCAGCTGCAGCAGGCGCTAGAAATAACAACAATAACAGTTCGGTGGATGAGGATCACACTATTGGGCGCAGAGTTCTTCGCTCTCATTATCTCAATTTTAAGTCTCGGATTTCCGGTAACTCATTATTTACCTACATTTTGCTCCTTTTTCTGTTAAGATTCAGATTTCCTACAACTCACAGTTATTTATAGTTACGAATAACTAACATTCATTTGAATGAATGTAATCAAAGTAAAACAGTGTGCCTCTTCAAATAGTAATACTCCCAAAAAATTTGTGAACAAATTGAGTAGCTTGTTTCTCACTGAATTCATATTATCTGTAGAGAAAATTTCCTTTTCAACTGCTTTATATTTGACTGGATTTAAGTTATATACACTAACATTATAAGTAATTTTTATATTACCAGTGCATTTTAACCTCTGCTAGCATGTTATTACACTACTGGATTTAAGTTATGTGCACTGACTGTAAATAATTTTTACCCTGAGTGCAATGTAACCTCCTATAACAGGTTATTACCCCTACTGGATTTAAGTTATAGACACTTATAACAACAACAACAAACCCAGTGAGTTCCCACAAGTAGGGTGTGGGGAGGGTAGTTTATACGCATGCCTTACCTCTACCCCTTGGAGGACAAAAATGCTGTTTTCAATAGACCCTCGGCTAAAGACAAGATGGAAAGAAGCAGCGGAAACAAGTGATAATAACAACAAGATATTAAGAAAAGCGAAGCAAAAGAATGCAATCAAACAGTAGGTAGTATCAGCAATCCAAGAATAAAGAGTTACCATGCTAATACTAATGCTATTGGTCTGGGAAAGAAAGGGGAACGCTCGACTGCCTACTAACCTTTCACCCTAATTCTTGACCTCCATACCCTCCTATCGGGGGTTATATTCTCAGTAAGCTCCAGTTGTTCCATGTCCTGCCTAATCACCTCTCCCCCACCCACCACGGCAAACCTCTCATACCTTCTAATTGGGGAATCTGTGCTTCTTCCCTTCACATGTCCGAACCATCTTAGCCTTGCCTCCCGCACCGTATCCTCCACGGGAGCCACTCCCACCTTTTCCCGAATAACTTCATTTCTAATCTTATCCAACCTAGTATGCCCGTACATCCATCTTAACATCCTCATTTCAGCTACTTTCATCTTTTAAACATGAGAGTTTTTGACTTGCCAACACTCTGTCCCATACAACATAGTCAGTCTAACTACCACTTTGTATAACTTACCTTTAAGTTTTAGTGGCACATTCTTATCACACAAGACACCATAAGCGAGTCTCTATTTCATCCACCCTGCTCCAATACGATATGTGATATCCTCATCAATCTCCCCATTTTCCTGTATTACTGACCCAAGGTACTTGAAACTATCTCTCTTGGGGATGACCTGTGCATCAACACATCCATGTCCGCTTCTTGGGTTATGTCGCTGAACTTACACTCCAAATATTCCGTCTTGGTTCTGCTCAACCTGAAACCTTTAGATTTTAGGGTCTGTCGTCGAACGTCCAGCCTCTCGTTAACACCAACTCGCGTCTCGTCAATCAGAACTATGCCATCTGCAAATAATATACATCATGACACATCCCCTTGAATAGGCCACGTCAGTTCATCCATCGCCAAGGAAAACAAGAACGGCCTAAGGGCTGATCCCTGGTACAATCCCATCACAACCGGAAAGTGTTCTAAATCTCCTCTCACTATCCTGACCCGGGTCTTAGCTCTATCATATATGTCCTTAATCACCCTAATATATGCTACATGATCACCTTTAGCCTCCAAACATCTCCATAGAACCTTTCTCGGGACTTTGTCGTATGCTTTTTCTAGGTCAATGAACACTATATTCAAGTCCTTCTTCAATTCCCTATACTGCTCCACCAATCTCCTCACAAGGTGAATGGCTTCCGTAGTTTAACGACCCGGCATGCTTGGTTCTTGGTAATAGACAAACTACTCCTCACCCTTACTTCTACCACCCTCTTCCAAACATTCATCGTATGGCTTAACAACTTGATACCCCTACCGTTGTTGCAATTTTAGATATCACTCTTGTATTTGTACAATCGAATTATCATACTCCACCTCCATTCTTCGAGCATTTTTTTCGTCTTAAAATGATGCTAAATAACCCAGTGAGCCACTTTACGCCTGTCCTACCCGCGTTCTTTCAGAATTTCAAAGGGATTTCATCTTCCAGTCGCTTTACCCCTGCTCATCCTACGCATAGCCCCCTTGACCTCTTCAACTCTTATGCGCGTACAAAATCCAACAACAACAACAACAACAACCCAGTATAATCCTACTAGTGGGGTCTGGGGAGGGTAGTGTGTACGCAGACCTTACCCCTACCTTGGGATAGAGAGGCTGTTTCCGATAGACCCTTGGCTCCCTCCCTCCAAGAACTCCCCACCTTGCTCTTGGGGTGACTCGAACTCACAACCTCTTAAATCACCTACAAAATCCATTAATCCAAAATCACGATAACTCTCGGAGTGCTCCAAATCACCTAGCACAATGTTCCTATCCCCCTCTTCATTTAAGAGTTTATAGAAGTACGATTGTCATTTTCGCCTAATTTGTGCCTCTTCCATCAAAACTCTGCTCTCATCTTTGATGCACTTCACTTGATCCAGATCACGGGCCTTCCTTTCTCTCACCTTAGCTAGTCTGTACAACTTCTAGCCTGTACTTCACTTGGATATTGTAAATAACTTTTACACTATCGATGCAATTTAACCTCTTATAGCAGGTTACTGCCCTATTTTCCAAGTCACCAATTAGTGTTCACTACGATGAGTTACCTATTGTTATATGTAAACTTAACCTAATGATGTAAAAAACTTATATGCTGTCAGCACTCAGAACTTAAACCTTATTGGCCTTCTATTAGATTGATGTTATTTGTTAGCAGTCAATTCTGATGTTTATGTTTTTTTTTTTCTTTTTGGAGTTCTAAGATTAGTTCCCCATCTGAGATATAACACGCCAACTTTGATTTTATGGTGAATATTTTGTATTACTAACAGTAATCATGATGCCATTTTAGCATGATTAGGCGTTAATAATTGTGCCTTTGTTGCAGATGAGAGAGATAATATATCACAAGTTGATTCAGATAAATTTAAGACGATAATTGAGGAAGTTGAAAGGCTACATCAGCAAGGTATTGGTTCAAGTTTTATGTTTCTGGTGCATTGATACTATGTGTAATATTATTTTGTTTCTGAATGTGGCTTACCTGCTTGGGTAATTTGTACTTTGCATGTGCAAAATTACTCTTACTTTTTTAGTTCAATTCATTTTTGCTTGGTTGTGTTTTCGTTGAAGTACTGCTGCAGAGCTTGAAATATTTTGCAGAGTGCAGGTGCTAAATCTCTTGTTTATTTGTGAAAGAGAGAATCCATTTGAAAATAGGTGGTTTCTTGAGTAGTTGGATTGATTGCCTTATTACTTGTTTACATAAGTATGATTGGTTCATTGAATTATTCTGTCTATCCAAACTTTATTAGTATATGATTTGAGCGTAAGCTGAAAATATGTTTTTCTTTTCTTTAAAAAGCTGACGGACTGTCTGGTGACTTCTTTTGAAGTTGGAGGGTGAGAAATCTGCATTTAATTGTTTTCCCTTAGGCTTTTGGGATTTAATTAATTGTCGAGAAATGAAATAGTAGGCCTTCTTATTTCATAAAAAAAGTAGATGTTATTCTTTTAGCTTTTATAGGTTCACAACCCCGATGATTCAGTTATACAATCATGTTCGAATTTTCTGGATTCACTTTAGAAGTTTTATTTTTTATATATAGTACAAAAACCTAGGGAACAGGTTGCCGATGCTGAGGCCTTGCTGGACATCACAAACTCGTTGGTGACGACTGTAAAGGCACATAGTAATGGAGGAGTGACCCCTTCAGATTTTGTTAGTTGTTTACTTAGGGACTTTGGCCAAGAAGGTGGATCTAGCAGTAGGACAGAAGAGGATGGAAATATACACTGGAAAGATGTTGGTCTTGCTGTCTCTCATGTTTTCAAGAGTGCTCCTGGATGCTGCACTATGTAAATTTTCCATCATCCATCTTCTTTCTTGTTATGTACCACTTTGTGTATTGAACCAGATGTAATCTATATTTTTCACAGGATTGGGCCTATGAATACTGAAGTTAAGCAACGTAATCCTGTTGTTCGTTGAAAGCGTGTCATGCCAACAGAAAGTGAACGCCCTGAGGAGGTATGACATTCTATTTACAAGCCTCTACGCATCCTTGCTTATTATTTGGAGAACTTGGATAAAGAAATTGCTCCCACCTTATCAGAAGAATATAGTTTAAGCTAAGATATTTAGAAATGATTTAGTCAGTTGTTTACTGCTGGAAGAACATTTAAAGAAATCTTAAGTCTCTAAGAGAATTGAGTCTCTCTCTATAATAGTTTACGCATTTTACTTGAATATTATCTTGTAGATCTCTCTTTGCATTAGAGTTTCCTCATTCTGTTTTAAATGCCGAGTTGCTGACTGTAGTCACTTTTCTTTAGTTTCTTTGAACTGCATAAGCACTACTTAATTTTTCCTTTACTTTGGTAATATTTATTGTATCCTAAGATATCTTGATATATTTTCAGCTAAATGAAACAGTTGGTGAAGAGAAGACAGAAACTGACAAGAATATGGCTACGATGTTCCAAATTTTAAGGAGGCATAAGAGTGTTAAGCTCGAAAACATAATCCTGAATAGAAGATCATTTGCACAAACAGTTGAAAATTTATTTGCCCTATCGTTTCTAATTAAAGATGGGCGGGCTGACATAACTGTTGATGACAAAGGCTGTCATAGAGTTTGTAAGTTTCTTATGCCCATAGTTGTTTGGAGTTTCAGTTTCTTCTTCTGCCCCTGCATATTTCATGACTAGACTAACTAATGATTATGCAGCACCAAGGAATGCTCCTGCTTCTAATGCAGTCCTTTCTGGGGAGGTTTCTTATATGCACTTCGTCTTTAGATTCGACTTCCTGGATTGGAAGGTATCTATCTTAAATCCATCATTCTTCTCTCTCTCTCTCTCTCTCTCTCTCTATATATATATATATATATATATATATAGGATTATGGATGGTTTTTATTTTTGTTTCTGTTGATATTGAACTATTAGCACACTGAAATGACTTTCTATCTTATACTAGAAATATGCTTCTCACATAAGCTATAATGGCCAAGGATTTGTGCTTTAACAAGCTTGTGGATGAGATCAACTTTCATTTTTGTATTATTCTGCAGAATAGATGTATGGTCAGTTTTACCACATCATTAGCCTGTTCTTTTCATTTCTGATGCATAACAGATTTGCTGTTTTTCATTTAGCAGCTGTCTTGTCTACGCTACTCAGCATGTTTCCTGCTGTTTTGCGCTCATTCTTGAATCTTTTAAATGCTCATTTTAGTTCCATTACATGTGATGTGCCTAGGAGTTCTATTACTAGTCACTATGCCTCTGAATTAGTTTCTTCTTATGCAGCTTATGTTGGCTTCTGTTGGTGAGGGAGAAGAATTAATGCCACACAGAAATGAAGCTGAAACGCCAGCCAATTCTCAGCCGGCATCAAACAATGTAGAAAATGAACGAGCTGTGTCAACAACACCAATAAGGAAGTTATCCAGAAATCGTGGTCTGGTTTTGCAGGAGCAGACTGTAGTTGAAGACTCCCCAGAAAGTGATAATTCTGCAAGAGCTGCTGCTATTAGGAAAGGAAAGCGAAAGTTCACATAAGACTGGCTGAAGCTTATGGAACTTTGAGATGATTCAGGAAGTTCCACGGTTGGTTATTGGTTAAGTATTAGGAAATTGTTAACTTTGATATGTTTTTTGGGCCAATAGCTCTTTGGTTAATATATTCAGACATAGAGGTAACAAGCGGACATTCTTTTCCCATCTTATTTTGTTCCTTCTTGTTGAGGTAACAAAGAGGAAACAAGTGATCTAGAAGATGTCCTTATTACGCACTGGTTGAGCGTATGATACCAGTGGCAAATAGTCTGCCCTATCTGTAGTTCATGCGTAGGGTGAAAGCTACTGGGTAACTTATGTATATATTTAGACGCTAAGATTTGAGCAATGGCAGTATCAAATCAAATAAATATCCTGCACTCCGTAAGATAATGGGCAACGGAAAACCAGAAGGAAAGTTTTACTCATCGCATGCATAAGTTAATAAGCGAAAAAACTGTCAACTCCAATTGCAAGTCTTTCCGCTAGCGAGCAGTTAAATTTAGATGCATATCCAATGCTGAGATTGCCTCCTACAAATGCAGTGTCACATCAATTGCTATCCACTCATCGAAATGAAATGACCTATCTGCAGAATCTATAACAGATAACAACACCAAGAGGCAAGAGGCTGACTTTTGTTTCCGATTATCGAAAGAATAATTTATTTCTCTGAAATAACGAAAGCCATACTAGCATTGCCTCCAGCTCTAACTCTTTGGGATATCGAGACCCGAAAAAGCTGGGCTGTCAACTCCAACTCCCATTGCGTTCAGACCATTGTCAACATACACGGTGGCACCAGTAATTGCTGAAGCCAAAGGAGATGCCAGAAAAGCAGCAGTGTTCCCGACCTCCTCTGTTAGGTCCACTTAAAAGTTAGACACTCGGAAGCAATAGAAGTGCAGCATATAGTAAGATGAGAGTCGATTTAAATTCTATTCGAAGCCTTCAACCCGACACATTCACCAGTATGATTTTGAAAATCAATTCAGAAGAGAACACATTTGACCCCCACTAGCAACATGGTGATTCTTCAGAGCATTCTCAGTGGCAAATAAATATTTAAGCATCTGACTTACCGGCATATAACTCCTTTTGCAAAGGAGCATTCTCCAATGAGTAATTTATCATCATGTCAATAAATCCAATAGCTTTTGCTGCACGACTTCCCAGTGGACCTGTAAAGCATCTACTTATTTAATTTCTGGTGATGGAATTTTAGATTTATGAGCACTGAGCAGATTAGGAGACGAAAATAGGAACGTTTGATGTGTGTTGAACACGCAATAAATGATTTAAGAAGTTATCCACCAAATTTATTTCTATACAGCTTTAGTTTG
Organism: Nicotiana tomentosiformis; assembly: GCF_000390325.3. Taxonomy (NCBI): domain Eukaryota; kingdom Viridiplantae; phylum Streptophyta; class Magnoliopsida; order Solanales; family Solanaceae; genus Nicotiana; species Nicotiana tomentosiformis. The sequence goes on from NC_090823.1 coordinate 83,971,957, forward strand.
TAACATGGAAAACATGTTCTCCCTGAAACGACAATAAACTACAAGCTTTGGCAATGCAGCATATCTTTGAAGTGGTTTGTGCAGCAAATTTCCGGAGTTCAAAGATCAGCAAGTTATGAAGAAACTGAGTGTTGATGCATACCAGCAGATATCGTGTTCACTCTGACTTTGTGCTTTCTTCCAGCTTCAAACGCCAGGACCTTCAGCAAGCATACACTACTCTTAAGCGATGCTCACAGTTGAAGCTAAAGGAAATGAGAGATGGATTATCGAAAATAAACCTAGGTACAAACTTACTCTTGTGTCACTCTCCAAAGCAGCTTTTGCCGAACTCATACCGCCTCCATATCTGTAAATCCAAGAAGAATATTAATTTAAACCTAAACTGAGAAATTAAGAAAGCTCAACCTACGTAATTAAGGAGAGTCATACCCAGGGATAATCCTTTCAGAAGCAATGTACGTTAGAGAGATTGTGGCACCGCCTACAAGGTAAGGACATAGCTGAAAGTTTCAGAGAAAGATTTGTTTGATGGAACAGCACTTGTTGCACTAATATTGTTTTACTAAAGTAACCAAAAATAACAGAAGGCTAGCAAGAGTTTACCTGGATTTATTATGGGAAGAAAATGCCTCAGTAGAGATATAAAGGAATAACTGGAGGCAGATACAGCTGCAAGGTATCCTTTTCTTGATGTCTCTGACAGAGGTTTGCTAACCTATAATAAATATTTAAAAATAGTAGGCCTCAAATAGATTGTAAAGGGAAATTAAACAATGAAAGGAATAGTGTACCTCTGGACCATTTGCAAGCGAATGTACAAGGATGTCAATAGTGCCAAAATCTTGTTTAACACATTCAGCAACTTCCTACAATATTAGCAATAAAAAGGTTATTTAACAAGTTTATCAGCTGTGTTGACATAACTCTGGATTCCCTAAATATACAATACTTATTTACTACTTTATGAGCAAGATAGATAATTCAACTAAAAAGATGGAGGAGAAAACACTGGAGATATCACATGCCAGAGGAGCGGAATATGGTACTTCAATTAATTGATAACCAAACAGAAGTTTCAGTATCAATGATGCATATAGCATATTACAAAGTCCTTACTGATAACCAAACAAACATTTCAGTCAATGACACATTTAAGATATAATGAAGTCTTTCGCAACCAAATTTCAGCATCAACTATAACTGAAACTTTTCTGGCCAAATAAATTTAGGGAGCCAGGGTTGAAGAAGATTTGACATAATATATGGATGTCAACTATAAGCAATGTGCACAGGCATGGTGGAGAATACTAAAACGAGTCAAACAACATCCGATATATATATGTTTGAATGCCCTTCAACATTCACAAATAAAAGTTTCCTTTAATATAAGCACCAACAAATACAGATGATTGCATGTAGGCATATATCCAGATGAAAAATATGAGAAACAGCAAGAAATATGTAAAGCATGATATACCTTGACAGTCCATTTTGAGGATCCAGCATAACGTTTGTTTGTTTTGACCTGCACCAATCTCACCAAGTATGATTAGACTTGTATAAGTTGTTGAGAAGGGAACTGAGAATAGTTTATCTTACATCCTCAGGAACATCTTCTGGACTGTCAAAAACTGCATCCAGAGGGTAAACCTTTGTAATTTCCATCAATGATCCATCTGGCAACCTAAAACATCAAATTACATTATCTATCAGAAAAATGTGGGAAAGAAGACAGTACATGGAAAGATAGAATATTTTCATGCTTACACTCGTGAATCATCAAACTTCCCCCGCCGCAGACTGGTTTCGAAAATGTTCAGTGCCTGTAATATAAAGTAATTAGAAAGACTACCTCTTTGCCACGTTATAAGTAATGGTAGTAACTTTATAAACATGTCAAAGATATACGTACAGGGACCCATGTACCAACAAGAATTTCAGCCCCTGCAGCTGCAAGAGACTTTGCTATTGCCCATCCATACCCATTATCATCTGCTATGCCAGCAATAAATGCCCTCTTACCTGCATAATAAGAAATAACAATCACTAATTGCAAGCAAAAACTCTATACTTCTGCACAAAACCTCAAATCAAAGGAGAATTTACAGACACTTTAGAGCAACCTCTCAAATCGATAGGTAATCCTGAAACTGGCACTTGTTCACTTGCTCCAGACATTGCTTTTGTAACCATCTTTTCAAATTTTATAGGAGCCAGTTTGGAGCTATCGATTGGCTTGCTGAGCGAGATGTAAGATGAACCTCTAAAATCTGTAAAAGATTTTCGTTTACTTTCAAAACTGAAACTTATACTGCTCAAATTTGAAATATTGCGAGATGTGGAAATGCATTGTTCGGTTGCTCGGATTTGCAAGCCAGGAGTTGTGTTTGCAGCCATTTCCAGCAAGTCAGCGGACCAGAATAAAAAAAGAGGAATCTGAAGGAATCATAGATGGTCAGTACAACAAAATATTTTTGACCCAACAAAATATATACAATACATTAATGATCCAGGCAATATGAGAAAATAAATCAGTCAAATTTACATGTGTAAGTAAGTAATGTCAAACTTAAAATTTGTAGTTGTATCTTGTGCATTTCTTAAATATTGATTCCATATAACACAAGTTGTTAAATTCAATGTATACGCCTCGACAATGAAGTTGAAAGCATGACGCAAGGGCGGATGTATAAGGTAAGGTCTGGGTTCATTCGAACCCAACAGCTTAGCGCAGACCTTATATATCTGTTAAAAAATCTACTGAACATGTACAAATATTAAATTTCGAATCCAGTAACTCAAATGGTTAGTAGTTAAGTGGCATCCCGAACCCATAAAGTTCAAATCTTGGATCAGCCTATAGCATGAACAACCTCTCAAAAATAATAATGATCAAGCACCATAAGCTTAAAAATGTGTGCTTGGTATAAACTGATAAAAATGTCTAAATACTGGTTGGACCATTAATCTGAAGTTAAAAGTTGAGTTTCATGAAAATTTTAATACACCAGACTCAACTTAAATTCTTTTTTAAAAAAAGAATAAAGAAACATAGCTCAAGTAGCACGCGAGTGATTTATCAGAATCCATACACGCAAATGCAATTCTAATTTAACTCGATAGATTCATCAAATAGAGGATGAAACCAAATTTCAAACAAAAAAACTAAAAAACCGAAAGATGATGAGATAACATGTGATCAATGTAGGATCTAACCGCATTTGAATCATAGATGTTTATGCAAAGAAAAAAAACTTACCTCAGATTCAGACAACACGAAGAAGGAACTAATAATGCTTGAGCGAGAAAATAAATTGATTTACATATAGTGCTCTGTCGATGAAAACGAAGCTATGGCCGTTGGGGAGCTTTGAAAGTGCAGTAATGGAGAGAGTGTGAACAAGTGGGATGTTATGTATTAAATGACAATTTTACCCTGTTTAAGGCTTGGGCTTTCACTGCTCAAGAAGCTATGTAAGTGAGCCCACGTCCAGTTGGTCCATCAATAGCCCGTCGGAAGTGTTGAATTTTGATCTAAACACACTGAAAGGGCTTATAAATCATTTTGTTCCTATACCATATTTTAAACTTATTTACTAAATATCTTAAAAGTTTCAAATTTATCAGCTATAACTAAGTTTTTCTTACCGTTTATATTTAATTGTCTCAATAAGCGTCCTTCCAGCCTCCTTTCTGTCTTCTCTCCTCTTCTCCTGTTTTCTGTTACCTCCCTCCTAATCGCCATCGTCGTTGGAAAACAACCAATTACATCTCTGAATCAAACCCCAGTACAAATCAAAAGACCTCAGTCATCTTCTTTGCTTAATTTTGAAGTTTCTGACCTAAGTCATAGTAAATCATATTCAATCGCCTCCAAATTTCGGATTCAACTTTATATTAGTATTTCCAACAAAAATCTATGCTACCCAGTTGATTTCTCACCATTCAGGAAGATGCAAGAATAACATGTGCCCGAGATTTTTGGCTATTACCAATGAAGGTAATACAAATATATTTTCGAAGAATTGATTGATTTATTAACGTGTAACCTCTTATTATTTGCGCAAAAGAACTTCTGTTCTTCTTGGCATCTTTTATTTTGGCTCAAATCTTTTTGGTTCTTAAAAAGAAACAGTTCGAGAAAGTTCAATTGGCCGAAATAAATTTCTAGATTCACATATTTGTTGACATCAAGTTCAGCACAAAATTCAAATCTCAGATGAAACTAGTTTCTCCGAAGTGCGACTATAGCACTTTTACTCGAAATTTCTCCACCCAAATAATTCAGTTCCCATTAATATTTAAGTTTTTTTAGTTAAAAAAAATCAATGCATATGATCCGATTTGGAATTCATTCTCTACTTTTCTTTCTTTAACAAATCGAGTAAGAAAAGAAAAATGTATGGTACAACAACATAAAATTTAAAAATAAATTTCATACAAATTTAATATAAAATTGATACATCTACAATAATATACAAACTAAAAATAAATTTCATACAACTAATTATACAGTATATAACTTATTTACAACTTATCTATAAATTTTATATATCATTTTTACACAGTTAAAATATAACTACAACATCATACAAGTTAAATATAATATTTATACAAATTATATTCGATATGTCTTGTATATATATATATATATGTATATATATATTTTCGATATATACAAATTATATTCGATATGTCTTATACTATATATTGTATACGATTTATTTATATTTTGTTATGTGTTCTGTTCTTCTTCCTCTCTGAAATTCCAATCAAAATGTCCTCTTTTAATTGATACATATCAATAACTTTATGTAAAATAAAAAAATTTATAACTTAAATATAAATTTTATACAACAATTCATACAGTACACAACTTATTTTCAACTTCCATACATTCAAATAAAGAAAATTAACTACAACTGTCACGACCCAAAATCTCTCTAAAGGAGTCGTGATGACACCTAGTCTCTAAAACTAGGTAAGTCTAACGTTGACTGAAATAAAAACAATATTTAACTAACATCGAACAATTTCGAAATAGAAATCTTTATATAAATTTACAATTCCAAAATCGGTAGTACAAGTCATAAGCCTTTTCAGGAGTAATTATACATAATGAATACATCACTGTTCCGGAATAAAAGGAAACAATGGAAATAAATACAATAAAAGGTGACTTCAGAGCCTGCGAATGCCCAACATGTGTACCTTGAAGTCTTCAGCCACACTAAGCATAAGTTTCAAAACCAACTCAATCTGAAGTACCTGGTTCTGCACAAAAAAAATGTGCAGAAGCATAGCATGAGTACACCACGGTGGTACCTAGTAAGTATCAAGCATAACCTCGGTAGAGTAGTGACGGGGCCAGGTCAAGATACCTACGGAAAATATAAACTTCTGCAAGATATGACATAAAGTTAACAAGGAAGGAATATAAGAGTAATGCCAATAGCAGAAAGAAATCAAATTACAATCAATAATAACGATAAGGGGAACACGAATGGCAACGAGAAATAACCAAGTAATTAAACAACAACATAATTGGGGTACGAATAAAGTATAAATGTGCTCATGTAGGGAAAACGATGTCAACTCAACCAATCAAATCGTTTCTAATACACAATTCCAATGCTCGTAATCTCATATCATAAATTACAACTTCCAAACCTTTAACACACATGGCACCTTGTGCCCACATCTTTCTATCTCACTTTGCACGGAAAAACCCACGTGCTACTCGGTACATAATATCTGTGTCAAATGCTAATTAAGATGTTCCAGAGATTTTATTTATACATCACAAGGTAAAATTTCAGTTTCTAGACCAGGTAGGAAATCCGCGAGAAAGATGATTTTATTTTAGAAATCATTTGAGTGAAGAAAAATAATATTTTTCAAATAAAATTACAACATCGAGCAAGCTATTGAATTTAATATAGAATTTATTAAATTAAATCATAATAACAATTCCTTTTGAAGTAAGATAAAAACCTCAGACATGTTAAGGAGATTAAGTTGAGAAATCAATTGAAATAAAATAAAACAACTATTAGAAATAGTAAATACCGAAATATACAGCGAGTTTTAACTTATAAGTCACGCAAGGTAGCATGATATTAATTCTTTTATTTTAAATCACCATATTACTAACAACTCAGCAGGGCAGGCGGTAATGATTCACGTAGTAAATTCACCTTGAAAATCAATTTACCAAAATAATAGTACTAGGAAAAAGAGTTCAGAAAATGACGGCAAGACAGTAAGTCAATAACAATAACTCAATCCTCAGAAGACAGTGAAAACCGGAAATACAAATTCTCAGAATATCGTACGAAGGAACTGAAGCCAATACAATAAAATAAGGGATACAAAATACACAAATATGTTACGGCGTGCAACCCGATCCCACCATATATTATCAATATCATAATTCACCCTTATTCCACCATATCAATTCACCTTTATTTCAACTGTTGCGGTGTCCAACCCGATCCCACCGTACAACATCAATATCATAACAATAAATATAATATGTTACGTCGCGCAACCTGATCCCACCATATAATAGCAATATCATAATTCACCCTTGTTTCACCATAACAATTCACCCTTATTTCGCTTGTTGCGGCGTGCAACCAGATCCCACCGTACAATCATAATGTCACAATATAAATATCCTCCCTTATTTCACCTGTTGCGGCGTGCAACCCGATCCCCCGTACAATAATTTAAATCAACAACAACATTCAATAACTCAATTTACAAGAGTTTTCTACAACCGAGGGTATGAGTACACGGCAACAAAGGAACCACGTAAAAATCAAAGGAATACAACAACCTTTACAAAAATGACAAGACATGTAAGGCACGTGATAATTAAGCATGCAATTATAACAATTTGGACATGTAGCAGATATGCACAGATTCATAGAGGAGCTCAATAATTAAGAGGTAACAAGACAATAAGGAAGGCAATAACTTCAACCAAGGCATATGAGGGACAAATAACGAGCAAGAGGTAAATAAGTGCTAACAACATCATATAGATCATGTAAGAGTAGCCTAATAACGAGATACCATATGTTATGACAATTTAATCAAAGGAATGGAAAGAGACTAGACAATCTAAACTAGTCAATGCCACATATAGACTGTGTACCCACTCGTCACCTTGCGTACACGGCTTCCACATAGTAAGATAGCACAATCGACTCAATTCCTAAGGGGTAGGTTCCCCCATGCAAAGTTAGACAAGACACTTACCTCAATTCGGCAACTCAATACTCAGTTTAGCTTTTCCTTTACCAATTCACCACCGCTCGGCTCAATCTAGCCAAAGATGATTTAAATACATCAAACAATGCAAGAGAAAACAATTTCAATTAACAAAGCTATGATCTTTATACAATTTGTAAAAAGTCAACAAAAGTCACCCCCTGGGCCCGCACCTCTGAACCTGATAAAATTTAGAAAACCCGAACACCCATTCCGATACGAGTTCAACCATACCAAAATTATCAAGTTCCGATACAAATTCGTCTTTCAATTCATCATTTTTCATTTTTGAAAGATTTTACAATATTTCCCAAATTTTTCTTTAGATTCTCATGAATTTGATGTTAAATCTGAGGTATAATCACAAAACATAATTGAAAATTGATTAGAAGCACTTACCCAAATGATTTGATATGAAAATCCTCTCTCAAAATCACCCACTCTCGGACCTACAACAACAACAATCTAGTATAATCCCACTAGTGGGGTCTGGGGAGGGTAATGTGTACGCAGACCTTACCCCTACCTTAGAGTAGAGAGCCTGTTTCCGATAGACCCTCAGCTTCCTCCCTCCAAGAACTCTCCACCTTGTTCTTGGGGTGACTCGAACTCACAACCTCTTGGTTGGAAGTGGAGGGTGCTTACCACTAGAGCAACCCACTCTCGGACCTAGTGTTCAAAATATGATAAAATGAAGCTAAGTCCCCAAATGGAAGTACCCTGATTTAAGTGAAAAAATAGAGGTACCATCTCGTAGTCCCTAATCATAAATAAATTTACAATATCTCATTTCCGTATATCACCGCGGGAGCCTTCACATTTAATTTTAAAGAAATTATTTTTTCCGAAATAGCATCCCGCGTTTTAGCCACCCTTATCACACCGCATGACTTCTAGTAGTTCCCCTAGTAGCCACGCGTTTCAAGCCACCCTTATCTCACTGCATGCGTTTCAACACCCTGACCTTATATCACCGCATGACTTCTAGTAGTTCCTCTACTAGCCACGCGTTTCAAGCCACCCTTATCTCACCGCATGCGTATAAATATCACAATATTTCACAAATCGCACCTCAAGTGCCCAAATATCACAGCATGATACAACTTGTACCTCAAGTGCCCAAATATTACAACATATCACAAATTGCACATCAAGTGCTCAAATATTTCAACATATCACAAATTGCACATCAAGTGCTCAAATCTTACAACATATCACAAATTGCACATCAAGTGCTCAAATATTATAACATATCACAAATTACACATCAAGTGCTCAAATATTATAACTTTCCGCAGAAATCAACAATACATTATTTTTCCACACTAAGGAGCCCACGACTCAATCATAATGTGTACAACATCTTAACAAAATGTTCGGGAGTGAACAACTCAACCGAATAATATTTCACAATTTGGCACTTTGCCTCAATATGATTCATGGCCTTTTAATTCAATACCAAATTTTCAACAACGTGAATTGAAAAATAATTAATCAAGGAACAACACCTCTTTTAAATCACAACTTCAAAAAATAAATAGATTTATTCATCTTATTAACTAAATTTTCCATTTAAATTATCTATAGGGAAAATCAATAATTAAAGGGTTTTTCATAAAAATGGCAACTCAAACAAACACATAGTTCACGTAAAGGTCAAGTGACAATCACACCAAATTATCATATAAAAACAACTTCGGCAAACAAGGAATGAGGCATGACAAATAAGGGATTTAATAAGTTACAATAATTTTCTAATTTAATACTTAAGGGCGTCTATGAATTTAAACCGATATAATATGCACATATAAACCAAGTACGCACTTGTCACCTAGCATACATGATTTTCCATTACACAATTTTCACATAAGACTCAATGCCTAAGGGGTAATTTTCCTCACTCAAGGTTAGGCAAGATACTTATCTTTTTGAAGTTAGGCTCATATTCCAAAATCGCCTTCTTGCTTGAATTGACCTCCGGACAACTCAAATCTAACCAAATTATTTCAATTCAGTAAATACTAATTATAAGAATTAATTCCATATGTAAAATACTAATTTTCCAACAAAATTCGAAATTTAACTCAAAAATTGCACGCCTCAGAATCTGACGAAACTCACAAAATCCGACAACCCATTCAATTACGAGTCCACCCATACTAATTTTAGCAAATTCCGATAACAACTCACCCTCCAAATCTAAATTTTTCGTTCTTGAAACGTTTTGCAAAAATCTTGATTTCTTCCATTTAAAACTGAAATAAATGATGAATATGACTATGGATTTATGAAATATAATCACTTTTGGATATAGGACACTTACCCAAGTTGCAGTCTTGAAGAAATCCTCAAAATCTCCCAAGAACCGTGTTATAAAAATCCAAAATGAAATGAAGGAAATGACCATTTTTTGTCCTTAAGTTTCTGCCCAAAAAACACTACTCTGGTCGCTAAAAGTCCGATCCCGTCGCTAATATGGTCAAATCTGGTCGCAAAAGGTGCGCACCAGGACTGTTTACACTAGCAGTTTTGTTTCACTAAAAAGGCTCTAACTTAATCATACGAACTCGGAATTCGACGATTCTTATTCCTATAAGTCACAAATAAAAATACGAACCTATCGTTCAATTGAAACTCAATTCGGAGCCCATTTGCTCAATGAGATATCAATTTTGCTCGTTAAATAATTAACTCATGTTTCGCGCTAAAAACTCAATCGCGACTTGATAAAATTAGACAAAACTTTCCAGATCACTCCTATAATTCATTATCAAAATCTCGAAAGTCTCGAAATCGAATTTGGATCTCTAGAACTAAAAATGGACCTTTGGATCATTATATGCTTATGTTGAAAACATCAAACTCTTCCTCGACAGCCTGTAGTGTATCAACCATAACTTCTTGTACTTAACTCTAACTGCCAAACGGTTTAAAGTTCTGCAAACTAGATACAAAGGGATACAATTTTCATGTTTTACTTATCTCCCGAATCCTTATAGATTGCCCGATATAAGCTCCCAAAGTCTGCCCTGTGCAACAGAAATGTTTGGTGATGCACACTGCTGTAGCCAAAATCTGCAGTACCAGCTTCAGTCAATTGATCGTAACCTTTTGTAAAAATATCCGAATGATGAATGGCTTATCATTATCTAAACTAGTATCAAAGGGCTACAACTTTCATGTTTTGATAATTTTCAGATTCCTTATAAATTTTGAGATATAAGCTTCCAAAGTCACCTCTGCGATTGCACCAATTGCTGTCCAGAAACAGCTTCTGCATCAGAAAAATTCTAGCAGCTCCTTTTGTCCGAAATCCATTCTGTTAACCTTCTGAAATCCATCCGAGGACCTCAGGACCTTAACCAATTATACCAACATGTCTCAAAATACAATACGAACTTAGTTGAGGCTTCAAACAACATCAAAACGACGAATCACACCTCAAATCAAAATCTATGAACTTTGAACTTTCAAATTCTATATCTTGTGCCGAAAAATATCAAATCAATTCGGAATGACTTCAAATTTTGCACACAATTCATAAATGACATAACGGCCATATTCCGATTTCCAGAATCGGATTCCGACCTCGATTTCAAAAAGTCAACCCCCAATCAAAGTTTCCAAAAATTCAGCTTTTGGCATTTCAAGCCTAATTCCACTACGGACCTCCAAATAATTTTTCGGACACCCTCCTAAGTCCAAAATCACCATACGGAGCTATTGACATCATCAAAATTCCATTTCGGAGTCATTTTCTCAAAAGTCAACTCTCTGATCAACTCTTTCCATTTAAGATTCTAATTAAGGATTGTTTATTTTAATAATTCCTAATTTTTCGTAAAATCAAACTCGACCACACCCGCGGGTCATAATACTTATTACGAAATTTCTCGAGACTTTAAGTCGTTGAACGAGGCGTTAATTCTTAAAAAGACAAGTCGGGTCGATTTTTTTTCACAACACTGACAATAGAATGTGAGGCATGAAGACCTCATGATTACTTACTCGGATTAATGAGTCACATTTAACGCCACCTGGGTACTCATCTCATAGGCTAAAACTCAATGTTTACAGCACGAAAATGGCTGAATATGCACATAAAATATACAAGAATTATCAAATAAGCCTAACAGGCATGGCTCCCTATTTATACTATTGTACAATTAAATTTCACAAAGGGAGAATTTAAACTCATAAATATTTTACCACAAGGACCTCGTCCTTATATAACTTCCACCGCAGCTTGTAGCCCGGTTTAAATATTTCACATCATATAAAAATGCAAGGATCTCGTCCTCAACTCTAAAGCACAAATATTGTACACATTATGCCAACTGACTTTTTGTTTCTTCTCATAAATTACGATAAAAACAAAATTTCACATCACATAATGAACCCCATACCGGTAGGGCATAAAATTCATAAATTTTAACCAAACTATCCCGGATTTATATCAAAACTCACTATAGTGAGTACCAGAAAATCACTTTTTGACTCTTAGCCCTCAATAGTGTACAAAACAAAATGTTAGACACGGGTTAACACCATTAAAATCTCCCAACAGGGATAAACACGGGAGTGGAGTACGAATTCACTAATCTACCATATAAGGAGCATGAAAGGAGTTCTCACCTCGATAATTGTAATCGAATCAAAATAAGAATAGTTTTATTGTAAATTGATTCATACTTGTAATGACAATATCTGGTGTATCGGCCTTAGCCAAATCATAGCAATTATATCAACGGGTCAGGCCTCCACCTCTTAGGCGCCCTCTACCTGCCTGTCCTCCACCCCTAACTGGCTGTGCACGTGGAGTATTAACTGGAATAAAGCTTGTAGATTGAGTGCTCTGATGAAATCTACCTCTCCCAAGTTTGGGACAATTTCTTTTGATATGTCTAGTATCATCACACTCATAACAACCCCTCTGCGGGTTCGGCTGCTCATTCCGAGTCTGTGCCGAATAACTAGAATAACCATTATAGGAACCCCGTACCGATGGTGCATTAAAAGAACTTATTGGAACACCCCGAGTATTCTGAAATTGTTTCCATGACCCCGTTGATACTGAAATGTAGAATTATTAAGGACGCAGGAATACCGCAAGTCCCAGCATCATCCCATACAAATCTTAGCTCTTAATCATATACAAGTTTCGGAGAATCTTTCAATACCACATATATACATCTCAGGCCAAAAATCATATAACATATAACCCCGCAATCTGATCGTTGATAGTGGACTCCCTTCACTTGGCGTGAAGCCATAGGACACAGTCTGATGATCCACAATACTAACCTTCACCACTCGTACGACACCAGTCATAAGACACCTCAAGCCATTTATTTGGCGCATGTCATCCTCGATCTGAACGACATGTGGTAACAATGGTTGAGCAACCCTGGCTCCCTTATAACCCCTATGTAGTATCACGAACCGTTGGCGAATAGTTGATACTGTGTGCGCAATTTCATACACGAGTGGATGCAAAAGAACATAAGATATATACTTCAAGCTGAATAAATGCTGCACAATAAGGAATGAAAGAAGTGAAAATTTTCCTACTAGCTCTGTAGCCTCTCGAAGTTAAGTACAGACGTATCCGTACCGATCCGCAAGACTCTACTAAATTTTTTCATGACTCGTAGAACCTATGAACCTAGAGCTCTGATACCAACTTGTGACGACCCAAAATCCTACCACATGCGTCGTGATGCACCTAGTCTCTAAGACTAGGTAAGCCGATTTCCATTACATTTCAAAGCCATTTATTTAAAACATATAATTTAATACACGTTTCGAAACCAAAAACGGAACAAATATGAATATAGCATCCTCCCAAGACTGGTAGTACTGAGTCTCGAACTCTAACTGAATACATAAAATGATCTCAATGATCGAATAATCAATACTATTTGATTAATAATTAACAGTACAATAAAATAAAAAGATTTCAAGGGACTGCGATGACCAAATAACTCTACCTTGAATCCTTGCGATCACAATTTAACTCTGTCCGAGTCTGATAGCTTCAATACCTGGCTCTGCACAAAAATGTACAGAAGTGTAGTTTGAGTACACCACGGTCGGTACCCAGTAAGTATCAAGACTAACCTCGGTGGAGTAGTGATGAGGTACAGTCAAGACACTCACTAATCAATTAACATGTGCAGTGTAGCAGTAAATAATAATAATAATAATAATAATAATAATAATAATAATAATAATAATAATAATAATAGAAACAAATGGCAATGATGACAACAAAAATAAATAAATGATGTAAACAACAAGGCAACAAGAACACTATAAATATTTCTCAAACGAATAAGGAAAACAAATAAAACCAATCAATCAAGTCCCTCAAATATACGTCTTTCCAATGTAAGTGCTTCAAGTATAAATCTTTCAAATATAAGTTTTTCAATAAAAATCCTTAGAATATAACCTTGTCAAATAAATATATATTTCGAATATACTCCCTTCAAATAGATCTCTTTCAACTATAATTCTTTCAAATAATATTTTAGAAATATAATTCCTTCAAATAAAAGTCACTGTGTGACACCTCATTTCACAATCATAAAAAATACGGGTCTCAACCCACTTTCATATTTTCACGGCACCTCATGCCCATATTTCTATCACAATTGCATGGATAACTCACGCGCCAATAATATCAATGTATATAAGATCCACATGATAAATTTATTTCCACTAAAGTGAATTTACAATTTTTAAATCAAGTAAGAAATCAACAAAGAAATGAATTTATTTTAGAAATCATTTGTGTGATGAAAATAACATTGTACCTAAATTAAAGTATCAGATAAACTACTAATTTGGATGTAACACTAATTAATGTAAAACATAATAATAATTTCTTTTATTTAAATCAACTCAATCATCGAAAATTAGTAAGAAAAATCAGAAATATACTTCTTCAGAGTCTTGTGCTAAAATGCCAAAGCCAACACAATACAACTAGGAGCACAAAACACATAATAATAAAGTCAACTAGTACATCACGGAAGTAGACAAGAATTTACATATTAAATGAAACAAAATCACCCAAGACAAGAACATAAATAAAGAAATATCAACAGGGCACTCCCGAAATACCATTTCGTAGTCCCAAACCATAAATAAATTTACAATATCTCATTTCTGTATATCACTGCGGGAGCCTTCACATTTAATTTTAAAAAAATTATTTTTCTCGAAATAGCATCCCGCGTTTTAGCCACCCTTATCACACCGCTTGACTTCTAGTAGTTTCTCTACTAGCCACGCGTTTCAAGCCACCCTTATCTCACCGCATGCGTTTCAACAACCTGACCTTATATCACAGCATGACTTCTAGTAGTTTCTCTACTAGCCACGCATTTCAAGCCACCCTTATCTCACCGCATGCGTATCAATATCACAATATTTCACAAATCGCACCTCAAGTGCCCAAATATCACAGCATGATACAACTTGCACCTCAAGTGCCCAAATATTACAACATATCACAAATTGCACATCAAGTTCTCAAATATTACAACATATCACAAATTACACATCAAGTGCTCAAATATTATAACTTTCCACAGAAATCAACAATACATTATTTTTTCACAATAAGGAGCCCATGACTCGATCATAATGTGTACAACATCTTAACAAAATGTTCGGGAGTGAACAACTCAACCGAATAATATTTCACAATTTGGCACTTTGCCTCAATATGATTCACGGCCTTTTTAATTCAATACCAAATTTTCAACAACGTGAATTGAAAAGTAATTAATCAAGGAACAACACCTCTTTTAAATCACAACTTCAAGAAATAAATAGATTTATTCATCTTATTAACTAAATTTTCCATTTAAATTATCTTTAGGTAAAATCAATAATGAAAGTGTTTTCCATAAAAATGGCAACTCAAACAAACACATAGTTCACATAAAGGTCAAGTGACAATTATACCAAATTATCATATAAAAACAACCTCGACAAACAAGGAATGAGGCATGACAAATAAGGTATTTAATAAGTTACAACAATTTTCTAATTTAATACTTAAGGGCGTCTATGAATTTAAACCGATATAATATGCACATATAAACCAAGTACGTACTCGTCACCTCACATACATGGTTTTCAATTACTCAATTTTCACATAAGACTCAATGCCTAAGGGGTAATTTTCCTCACTCAAGGTTAGGCAAGATATTTACCTTTTTGAAGTTAGGCCGATATTCCAAAATCACCTTCTTGCTTGAATTGACCTCCGGGCAACTCAAATCTAACCAAATTAATTTAATTTAGTGAATACTAGTTATATGAATTAATTCTATATGAAAATACTAATTTTCCAACAAAATCCAAAATTTAACTCAAAAATTGCCCGTGGGGCCCACTTCTCGGAATCTGACGAAACTCATAAAATCTGACAACCCATTCAATTACGAGTCCACCCATACCAATTTTAGCAAATTCCGATAAAAAATCGACCTCCAAATCTAAACTTTTCGTTCTTGAAACGTTTTGCAAAAATCTTGATTTCTTCCATTTAAATCTGAAATAAATGATGAATATGACCATGAATTTATGAAATATAATCACTTTTGGATATAGGACACTTACCCAAGTTGAGGTATAGAAGAAATCCTCAAATTCTCCCAAGAAACGTGCTCTAAAAATCCAAAATGAAATGAAGGAAATGACCATTTTTTTTGTCCTTAAGTTTCTGCCCAATAAACACTATTCTGGTCGCTAAAAGTCCGAACCCGTCGCTAACTGTGTCAAATCTGGTCGCTAAAGATGCGCACCAGAACTGTTTACACTAGTAGTTTTGTTTCACTAAAAAGGCTCTGACTTCATCATACGAACTCGAGATTCGACGATTCTTGTTCCTATGAGTCACAAATAAAAATACGAACCTATCGTTCAATCGAAACTCAATTCGGAGCTCATTTGCTCAATGAGATACCAATTTTGCTCGTTAAACAATTAACTCATGTTTCGCGCTAAAAAATCAACGCGACTTGATGAAATTAGACCAAACTTTTCATATCACTCCTATAATTCATTATCAAAATCTCGAAAGTATCGAAATCGAATTTGGATCTCTAGAACTAGAAATGGACCTTTGGATCATTATATGCTTATGTTGAAAACATCAAACTCTTCCTCGACAGCCTGTAGTGTATCATCCATAACTTCTTGTAGTTAACTCTAACTGCCAAACGGTTTAAAGTTCTGCAAACTAGATACAAAGAGATACAACTTTCATGTTTTACTTATCTTCCGAATCCTTATAGATTGCCCGATATAAGCTCCCAAAGTCTGCCCTGTGCAGCAGAAATGTCTGGTGATGCACACTGCTGTAGCCAAAATCTGCAGTACTAGCTTCAGTCAATTGATCGTAACCTTTTGTAAAAATATCTGAATGATGAATGGTTTATCATTATCTAAACTAGAATCAAAGGGCTACAACTTTCATGTTTTGATAATTTTCAGATTCCTTATAGATTTCGAGATATAAGCTTCCAAAGTCAGCTCTACGATTGCACCAATTGCTGTCCAAAAACAGCTTCTGCAGCAGAAAAATTCTAGCAGCTCCTTTTGTCCGAAATCCATTCCGTTAATCTTCTGAAATCCATCCGAGGACCTCAGGACCTTAACTAATTAT
Source organism: Nicotiana tomentosiformis (assembly GCF_000390325.3). Lineage (NCBI taxonomy): Eukaryota > Viridiplantae > Streptophyta > Magnoliopsida > Solanales > Solanaceae > Nicotiana > Nicotiana tomentosiformis. The sequence continues at coordinate 83,988,923 of NC_090823.1, forward strand.
ACCAACATGTCTCAAAATATAATACGAACTTAGTTGAGGCTTCAAACAACATCAAAACGACGAATCACACCTCAAATCAAAATCTATGAACTTTGAACTTTCAAATTCTATATCTTGTGCCGAAAAATATCAAATCAATTCGGAATGACTTCAAATTTTGCACACAATTCATAAATGACATAACGGCCATATTCCGATTTCCAGAATCGGATTCCGACCTCGATTTCAAAAAGTCAACCCCCCGGTCAAAGTTTCCAAAAATTTAGCTTTTGGCGTTTCAAGCCTAATTCCACTACGGGCCTCCAAATAATTTTTCGGACACGCCCATAAGTCCAAAATCACCATACGGAGCTATTGACATCATTAAAATTTCATTTCGGAGTCATTTTCTCAAAAGTCAACTCTCTGGTCAACTCTTTCCATTTAAGCTTCTAATTAAGGATTGTTTATTTTAATAATTCCTAATTTTCCGTAAAATCAAACTCGACCACACCCGCGGGTCATAATACTTATTACAAAGTTTCTCGAGACCTTATGTCATTGAACGAGGCGTTAATTTTTAAAACGACAAGTCGGGTCGTTACATTCACCACCTCTTAAACAAACGTTCGTCCTCGAACGCTCTAAGAATTATTCTGAGGTTACCAAATTGATGATTTTACTTTTACACATATACTCACGGTTGATTCCATGCTACCTCATTTAAGATAAGCCTGACAACACCTTCTTATTTGAGATTATTTCTTTTATCCATATTTGTAAACTTTATGACTAATTTCTTACACTCTAAACCTTTTCAAAAGGCTTGATTTTCACAACAACGCACTGTTTTAGTCTCAACCGGCTATAGCAACTCGTGCCTACACACACATCAACTATCTTGATAGTATTGAAGTACTTCAAAATTTCTCTGGGATGTTATATTCTTCCCCGCTTAGGATCATTCGCCCTCAAACACATAACATAATTTAACTCTTGTGTCTATCTCCCAATTTTTTTTTCTAACTCCCAATTTTTTCTGAAATTTAGGCAGAGTCTCTCCTGTAATTGGGCCTATCCACCTGCCAAAGTAACACCAAAACAACTCCAAACAATACATCCACAACCCAACATAACACCACAACGTATATATCAATAACACTAATCTCAGCATTACAAGCACTGCATTATCATAATGATATCAGGACATGAAGCACATCACATGTATGCTCATCACCACATCTCTGGTCTTAAAAGCTGTTCATAATTAATTCAGCATCAACAATTAATCTCATTTTAACTACCACCTCATTTCGATTTTTTTTTACAACACTGACAATAGAATGTGAGGCATGAAGACCTCATGATTACTTACTCGGATTAATGAGTCACATTTAACGCCACCTGGGCACTTATCTCATAGGCTAAAACTCAATATTTACAGCACAAAAATGGCTGAATATGCACATAAAATATACAAGAATTATCAAATAAGCCTAACAGGCATGGCTCCCTATTTATACTATTGTACAATTAAATTTCACAAAGGGAGAATTTAAACTCATAAATATTTTACCACAAGGACCTCGTCCTTATATAACTTCCACCGCGGCTTGTAGTCCGGTTTAAATATTTCACATCATATAAAAATGCAAGGATCTCGTCCTCAACTCTAAAGCACAAATATTGTACACATTGTGCCAACTGACTTTTTGTTTCTTCTCATAAATTCCGATAAAAACAAAATTTCACATCACATAATGAACCCCATACCGGTAGGGCATAAAATTCATAAATTTTAACCAAACTATCCCGGATTTATATCAGAACTTACTATAGTGAGTAACAGAAAATCACTTTTTGACTCTTAGCCCTCAATAGTGTACAAAACAAAATGTTAGACACGGGTTAACACCATTAAAATCTCCCAATAGGGATAAACACGGGAGTGGAGTACGAATTCACTAATCTACCATATAAGGAGCATGAAAGGAGTTCTCACCTCGATAATTGTAATCGAATCAAAATAAGAATAGTTTTATTGTAAATTTATTCATACTTGTAACGACACTATCTGGTGTATCGGCCTTAGCCAAATCATAGCAATTATATCAACGGGTCAGGCCTCCACCTCTTAGGCGCCCTTTACCTGCCTGTCCTCCACCTCTAACTGGCTGTGTACGTGGAGTATTAACTGGAATAAAACTTGTAGATTGAGTGCTCTGATGAAATCTACCCCTCCCAAGTCTGGGACAATTTCTTTTGATGTGTCTAGTATCACCACACTCAAAACAACCCCTCTGCGGGTGTGGCTGCTCATTCCGAGTCTGTGCCGGATAACTAGAATAACCATTATAGGAACCCCGTGCCGATGGTGCATTAAAAGAACTTATTGGAACACCCCGAGTATTCTGAAATTGTTTCCATGACCCCGTTGATACTGAAATGTAGAATTATTAAGGACGCAGGAATACCGCAAGTCCCAGCATCATCCCATACAAATCTCAGCTCCTAATCATATACAAGTTTCGGAGAACCTTTCAATACCACATATATACATCTCAGGCCAAAAATTATATAACACATGACCCCGCAATCTGATCGTTGATAGTGGACTCCCTTCACTTGGCGTGAAGCCATAGGACACAGTCTGATGATCCACAATACTAACCTTCACCACTCGTACGACACCAGTTATAAGACACCTCAAGCCATTTATTTGGCGCATGTCATCCTCGATCTGAACGACATGTGGTAACAATAGTTGAGCAGCCTTGGCTCCCTTATAACCCCTATGTAGTATCACGAACTGTTGGCGAATAGTTGATACCGAGTGCGCAATTTCGTACACGAGTGGATGCAAAAGAACATAAGATATATGCTTCAAGCTGAATAAATGCTGCACGATAAGGAATGAAAGAAGTAAAAATTTTCCTACTAGCTCTGTAGCCTCTCGAAGATAAGTACAGACGTCTCCGTACCGATCCGCAAGATTCTACTAAATTTGTTCATGACTCGTAGAACCTATGAACCTAGAGCTCTGATACCAACTTGTGACGACCCAAAATCCTACCACAGGCGTCGTGATGGCACCTAGTCTCTAAGACTAGGTAAGCCGATTTTCATTATATTTCGAAGTCATTTATTTAAAACATATAATATAATACACGTGTCGAAACCAACATCGGAACAAATATGAATATAGCAACCTCCCAAGACTGGTAGTACTGAGTCACGAACTCTAACTGAATACATGAAATGATCTCAATGATCGAATAATCAATACTGTTTGATTAATAATTAACAATACAATAAAAAATGAAAAGATATCAAGGGACTGCAACGACCAAGCAGCTCTACCTTGAATCCTTGCGATCACACTTTAACTCTGTCCGAGTCTGATAGCTTCAATACCTGGCTCTGCACAAAAATATACAAATGTGTAATATGAGTACACCACGGTCGGTACCCAGTAAGTATCAAGACTAACCTCGGTGGAGTAGTGACGAGGTACAGTCAAGACACTCACTAATCAATTAACGTGTGCAGTGTAGCAGTATATAATAATAATAATAATAATAATAATAATAATAATAATAATAATAATAATAATAATAATAATAATAATAGAAACAAATGGCAATGATGACAACAAAAATAAATAAATGATGTAAACAACAAGGCAACAAGAACACTATAATTATTGCTCAAACGAATAAGGAGCACAAATACAACCAATCAATCAAGTCCCTCAAATATACGTCTTTCCAATATAAGTACTTCAAGTATAAATCTTTCAAATATAAGTTTTTCAATAAAAATCCTTAGAATATAACCTTGTAAAATAAATATATATTTCGAATATACTCCTTTAAAATAAATCTCTTTCAACTATAATTATTTCAAATAATATTTTAGGAATATAATTCCTTCAAATAAAAGTCACCGTGTGATACCTCATTTCATAATCATAAAAAATACGGGTCTCAACCCACTTTCATATTTTCATGGCACCTCGTGCCCATATTTCTATCACAACTGCACGGACAACTCACGTGCCAATAATATCAATGTATATAAGATCCACATGATAAATTTATTTCCACTAAAGTGAGTTTACAATTTTTAAATCAAGTAAGAAATCACCAAAGAAATGAATTTATTTTAGAAATTATTTAGGTGAAGAAAATAACATTGTACCTAAATTAAAGCATCAGATAAACTACTGATTTGGATGTAAAACTAATTAATGTTAAACATAATAATAATTTCTTTTATTTAAATCAACTCAATCATCGAAAATTAGTAAGAAAAATCAGAAATATACTTCTTCAGAGTCTCGTGCTAAAACGCCAAAGCCAACACAATACAACTAGGAGCACAAAACACATAATAATAAAGTCAACTAGTACATCACGGAAGAAGACAAAAATTTACATTTTAAATGAAACAAAATCACCCAAGACAAGAACATAAATAAAGAAATATCAACAAGGCACTCCCGAGGTACCGTCTCGTAGTCCCTAATCATAAATAAATTTATAATATCTCATTTTCGTATATCACCGCGGGAGCCTTCACATTTAATTTTAAAGAAATTATTTTTCCCGAAATAGCATCCCGCGTTTTAGCCACCCTTATCACACCGCATGACTTCTAGTAGTTCCCCTACTAGCCACGCGTTTCAAGCCACCCTTATCTCACCGCATGCGTTTCAACACTCTGACCTTATATCACCACATGACTTCTAGTAGTTCCTCTACTAGCCACCCTTATCTCACCGCATGCGTATCAATATCACAATATTTCACAAATCGCACCTCAAATGCCCAAATATCACAGCATGATACAACTTGCACCTCAAGTGCCCAAATATTACAACATATCATAAATTGCACATCAAGTGCTCAAATCTTACAACATATCACAAATTGCACATCAAGTGCTCAAATATTACAACATATCACAAATTACATATCAAGTGCTCAAATATTATAACTTTCCGCAGAAATCAACAATACATTATTTTTTCACAATAAGGAGTCCACAACTCGATCATAATGTGTACAACATCTTAACAAAATATTCGGGAGTCAACAACTCAACCGAATAATATTTCACAATTTGGCACTTTGCCTCAATATGATTCACGACCTTTTTAATTCAATACCAATTCTTTAACAACATGAATTGAAAAGTAATTAATCAAGGAACAACACCTCTTTTAAATCACAACTTCTAGAAATAAATAGATTTATTCATCTTATTAACTAAAGTTTCCATTTAAATTATCTATAGGTAAAATCAATAATGAAAGGGTTTTCCAAATAAATGGCAACTCAAACAAACACATAGTTCACGTAAAGGTCAAATGACAATCACACCAAATTATCATATAAAAATAACTTTGGCAAACAAGGAATGAGGCATGACAAATAAGGGATTTAATACGTTACAACAATTTTTTAATTTAATACTTAAGGGCGTCTATGAATTTAAACCGATATAATATGCACATATAAACCAAGTACGTACTCGTCACCTAGCATACATGGTTTTTAATTATACAATTTTCACATAAGACTCAATGCCTAAGGGGTAATTTCCCTCACTCAAGGTTAGGCAAGATACTTACCTTTTTGAAGTTAGGCCGATATTCCAAAATTGCCTTCTTGCTAGAATTGACCTCCGGACAACTCAAATCTAATCAAATTAATTCAATTCAGTGAATACTAATAATAGGAATTAATTCCATATGAAAATACTAATTTTCCAACAAAATCCGAAATTTAACTCAAAAATTGCCCGTGGAGCCCACGTCTCGGAATCCGATGAAATTTATCAAATCCGATAACTAATTCAATTACGAGTCCACCCATACCAATTTCATCAAATTCCGATAACAACTCGACCTCCAAATCTAAACTTTTCGTTCTTGAAACGTTTTGCAAAATATTTTATTTCTTCCATTTAAATATGAGATAAATGATGAATATGACCATGGATTTATGAAATATAATCACTTTTGGATATATGACACTTACCCATGTTGAAGTCTCGAAGAAATACTCAAAATCGCCCTAGAACTGTGCTCTAAAAATCCAAAACGAAATGAAGGAAATGACCATTTTTTTGTCCTTACGTTTCTGCCGAAAAAACTCTATTTTGGTCGCTACAAGTCCAATCCCGTCGCTAAAAGTGTCAAATCTGGTCGCTAAAGGTGCGCACCAGGACTATTTAGACTAACAGTTTTATTTCACTCAAAAGGCTCTAACTTCATCGTATCAACTCAAAATTCAACGATTCTTGTTCCTATGAGTCACAAATAAAATTATGAACCTACTCGTTCAATCGAAACTCAATTCAGAGCTCATTTTCCCAATGAGATACCAAATTTGCTCGTTAAACAATTAACTCATGTTTTGCGCTAAAAACTCAATCGCGACATGATGAAATTAGACCAAATATTTCAGATCACTTCTATAATTCAATATCAAAATCTCGAAAGTCTCAAAATCGAATTGCGATCTCTAGAACTAAAAATGGACCTTTGGATCATTATATGCTTATGTTGAAAACATCAAACTCTTCCTCGATAGCTTGTAGTGTATCAACCATAACTTCTTGTACTCAACTCCAACTGCCAAACGGTTTAAAGTTCTGAAAACTAGATACAAAGGCTACAACTTTCATGTTGTTATTATTACCCAACTCCTTATAGATTGCGAGATATAAGTTTCCATAGTCAGCTCTGTGCAGTAGAAAGTTTTGGCGATGCACACTGCTGTAGCCAAAATTTGCAGTACTAGCTTCAGTCAATCGATCGTATCCTTTTGTAAAAATGTCCGAATGATGAATAGTTTATCATTCTGGAAGCTAGAATCAATGGGCTACAGCTTTCATGTTTTGATAATATTTAGATTCCTTATAGATTTCGAGATATAAGCTTCCAAAGTCAGCTCTGCGATTGCACCAATTGCTGTCCAAAAACAGCTTTTGCAGCAGAAAAATTCCAGCACCTCCTTTTGTCCGAAATCTATTCCGTTAACCTTCCGAAATCCACCCGAGGCCCTCGGGACCTTAACCAATTATGCCAACATGTCCCAAAATACAATACGAACTTAGTCGAGGCTTCAAACCACATCAAATAACATCAAAACGACGAATCACACCTCAAATCAAAATCTATGAACTTTGAACTTTCAAATTCTATTTTTTGTGCCGAAACACATCAAATTAATTCGGAATGACTTCAAATTTTGCACACAAGTCATAAAAATGACATAACGGACATATTCCAATTTCCAAAATCGGATTCCGACCTCGATATCAAAAAGTCAACCTCCCAGTCAAACTTTCAAAAAATTCAACTTTTGGCATTTCAAGCCTAATTCCATTACGGACCTCCAAATAATTTTTCGGACACGTCCCTAAGTCCAAAATCACCATACAGAGCTCTTGACATCATCAAAATTCCATTCCGAAGTAGTTTTCTCAAAAGTCTACTCTTTCCATTTAAGCTTCTAATTAAGGATTGTTTATTTTAATAATTCTGAATTTTCCGAAAAATCAAACTCGACCATACCCACGGGTCATAATACTTATTACGAAGTTGCTCGAAACCTTAAGTCGTTGAACGAGGCATTAATTCTTAAAACAACAAGTTGGGTCGTTACACCATGCATTCTATCTCATGCAAGTACTGCAAGAAGCCTGGACATATAGTCGAGAAATGCTACAGGTTACATGATTTTCCTCCTGATTTTAAATTCACCAAATCTAAAAGATCTGCCTCTTGTGTTCAAGCTGACAATCACTTTCTTCCAACTTCTAGTTTCCATCCTACTGAATATTTAGCTCATGGTATTACTCAAGAACAATACCAACACCTCATAACACTCCTGCAGCAAACACATGTCTCTTCTGGTCCTCATGTTGATATGTCATCCAAGGAAAATACTGGTTATGCAAATTTTGCAGGTTTGTTCAGCTTATTCAGTAGTACTATTTTTACTTCGGATGGTTATCATGTGTGTGCATCCACTCAGCTAAGTATTGGTTCTTGGATATTAGACTCAGGGGATACTAACCATATGACACCCCACACACATCTTCTTCACAATTTACAACCATTGCCCAAACCATTCTTAATCACCTTGCCTAATGGATATAAAGTCAATCTTATATCAACTGGTTCTTTGCATCTTAGGACTGATATAACTTTGCATAATGGCTTGCTTGTTCCTTCTTTTCAGTTCAATTTGATTTTCATTTATCAACTCATTTGTCAACTCCATTGTTATGCAATACTTACCAATTCTAGTTGTTTCTTACATGGACCTTCTCTGAAGAGGCCACTAAAAATTGGTAAAGCTGCACATGGGCTATATTTTCTTCACACTAAAGCTACCGATTCATCTCATAATTCTAGTTAAGAAAATACATGTAATGCTTCTTTACCATTTGACAGTACATGTAATGTTTCTGCTTTTGTTAACAATCCACTTCCCCTTAGTCCCTCTTGTATCCCATATGTTGCAATAAACAAAGCAGACTTGTTTTGGTACCAAAGGTTGGGGCATATGCCTTTTCACAAAATGAAATCAATTCCTTTTCTTTCTAATAAAATTTCTTTTAAGCAATCATTTTTGTGTCCCATTTGCCCTATGGCCAGGCAACAAAGAGGAAGCCTTTATTACTATACCTATCAGTCACTGAAACCACGATGGGTTCTATGTTGGCTTAATATGATGAAGACAGATAGAAGTAAAGGGCTATATACTACCAACGTAAGAAAATGACTGACTACAAGACCAAGTATACCAATTTGGAGAAAACCTGCTTGGCTTTGGTTTGGGTAAGGCGGAAATTAAGGCATTACATTCTGTCTTACCCAGTACATTTAATAGCTTCCATGGACCTACAAAAAAAGTATTTCCACCTTTCCAATTAGTACATATTGACATTTCGGGCACTTACCACACCAATACATATAATGGATTCAGATACTTCTTAACCTTAGTGGATGACTATACTAGAGTAACATGGACTCATCTACTCTCATTTAAAGGAAATGCTTTGTCTATTCTTAAGGCTTTCACCTTCATGGTTAAGACTCACTTTCACACATCAGTTCAATCCTTTAGATCTGACAATGCTTTTGAACTTGGGAGTCGTTCTGAAGCAAAATCCTTTTTTACTTCACAAGGTATCCTACACTAAACCACCATTCCCCACACTCCTCAACACAATGGTGTCGTTGAAAGGAAACAGAAAATTTTTCTTGAAACTTCTAGGGCTTGCTATTCCATTCTAATCTACCTACAAAGTTTTGGGGTGATTGTGTCCTTACTGCCACCTATCTTATAAATAGATTCCCTTTAACTATTTTGAATAACATTTCACCCTATGAGAAATTTCATGGTCATCCCCCATCATATGATCATATTAAGTCCTTTGGATGCCTATGTTATGCAACTTCTCCCAAGGTTGGTAGGGACAAATTTTAGTCTAGGGCAATCTCATGCCTGTTTCTTGGGTATCCTTGTGGCAAGAAAGGTTATAAGTTGCTCAATTTGTCCAATTACTCAATTTTTTACACAAGGGATGTTGTGTTTCATGAGCACATCTTCCCTTATTCTTCTTCTCCTCATTCCTCCGCAACCCCTATATTTCTAGCTCCCTCTTCTAACTTTGTCCCTATTTCTACTCCTCCTTTAACTCCTTAGTCCCTTTCTTTATCTCCCTCTACTTCATCTCCTGCCCTTTCTTCCCCCCACCCTTCTACTCCTCCACCCCTTCCTTCTACTCCACCTCCCAGGCATTCTACCAGAACTTGTCATCCTCCTACATACCTTAAGGACTATGTTTTTTCTTTTGTTGTTCCTTCTGCGGGCTTATGATTTTCCACAGCTTTCCACTGCTAATATGCACTCACATAAGCCTTAGTATTATTATCAGGCTGCTTCCTCTCTTGCCTGGAAAGAGGCCATGGTTAAGGAATTCCAGGCTCTTGAAGCCAATCATACTTGGGACATTGTTCCACTGCCCCCTAGCAAGAAACCCGTTCCTTGTAAATGGGTATATAAGATAAAATAGAAATCTTATGGAACAATTGAGAGATACAAGGCTAGGTTGGTCATTCGAGGTGACACACAAAAGGAGGGTATAGACTATACGGAAACCTTTTCTCCCGTTGTCAAATTTACAACCATTAAATGTCTTTTTTCCCTTGCTGCCAAACGACAATGGACCGTGTATCAATTGGATGTCAACAATGCATTTCTTCATGGGGATCTCCATGAAGAAGTATATTTGAAGATCCCCCCAGGTCTACAGGTCTCTCTACCCTATTCTTCTTCCACTCCTCCTTTGGTTTACAAGCTCAAAAAGTTCCTATATGGTCTTAAGCAAGCCTCAAGACAGTGGTTTTCCAAACTGTCTGAAGCCTTGTCTACCAAAGGTTACCTTTCTAGCAAGAATGAGTACTCTCTCTTCAACAAATCTGCTAGGGACTCACTCACTGTATTGGCTGTTTATGTTGATGAAATCCTCCTAGCTGGGGATGATATTTCTAAGCTAGACAGTGTGAAGGCTTTCTTGGATGATCAATTCAAGATCAAGAATTTGGGCACCATTCACTATTTTTTGGTTTTGGAGGTCTCTTACACTCCCCAGGGTTTTCTTGTTAGCCAGACTAAGTTTACCACTGATTTTCTCTCTGAATTCAACTGCCAGAACTTCAGTCCTGTTAATACACCCCTGGATTCTTCTCTCAAGCTCACTACTTCCATGAGAGAGGTTCTTTCTGACCCTAGTGGTTATAGGAGAATTATTGGGAAGCTGAATTTTCTTCAGCACAGTAGGCCAGATATTGTTTTTAGTCCAACACATGAGTCAGTTCTTTGTCACGACCCAATTTCCCCTCCGTTTGGGTATCGTGATGGCACCTAGTCTTAGGGACTAGGTAAGCCTAACATTATTTGAAACAACAACATTATTTAAATAGAAATCTCTTACATTTCCCAAAACTAGTGGTATAAGTCATAAGCTTTACAGAGTGTCTGCTAGAAAAACTTCAAAAAATATAATTTTCCAGAAATAAGAATAAGCAGTGCAAAACGAAAACTTAAAGGTGACTCCGAGGCCTGCGAACGCAGCAACAGGTTTCCTTGAGTCTTCACAGCAACATTCCACACAGCTAGCTAACGAATAAATACATGGATCTGCACATAAATGTGCAAAAGTATAGAATGATCACACCACATCGGTGCCCAGTAAGTATCAAGACTAAGAGTAGTGACGAGAAACAGTCAAGACACCCATTGGTCTAATAAACTAAACATGTATAAGTATATGAACAACCAAAGTATGATGTCTACATAAAGACTATGCAATATGGCTCACAATACAGTAATGGCAATAAGGAAGGAAACAACAAATATGAGCAGAGTATCATGAAAATGACATAGAAAAGTGAATAGAACACAACCTAAATCCGGAATCACAAATACATCAAGGACAAGTAATAACTCAGCAACTACAACCACTTTTACATCAGATTTTAGTCAACAACTCCACGAGGTACCGAACCTCAGATAAATCACAACTCACGGGTCTCAATACCTGAAGCTTAACACTTGGCATCCTGTTCCCTCATAATATCTCATAACCGTACTGAGGACTCGTGTGCCAATAGAGCCATTCTCACATAGAAGAAAAGTAAACAAGGGTGAGCATCTATGCTCAACAATATCAAGAACACCTCTTATCCGACAAGAGTGCTTAACTACGTGTATGCTTGTGCAAGTGTCCTAACATAGTCCATATCAGCAAATAAGCATAATGAAAAAGAACGGATAACACGTAAAATATTTTCTCACAACTTTCACAAGATAAAGCTCACACAGGTACGTGTACCACTAAAAAAATATGAACAAGAAGAATTGCCCCCAGGCCATCACAAATCATCACAAATCAATCCCTGACACAACCCACCTTGTCTCGCCACGTGTGCAATAATAAAGTAAGTGCCCGCCTTGTCTCGCCACACGTGCATAACAATGTTCCCACCTTGTCTAGCCACATGCGCAACCTACATATATATATATATATATATATATATATATATATATATATATATATATATATACATCCTGCCTTATCACGCCGCATGTAAAAATATCAATAGTAACAATAGCACGGCAGGAACCTCGTGCAACCCCATACAACCACCGCACGGCAGAAACCTCGTGCATCACCACAACAAGTACAACAACAACAATGGCAATAATACAAAGTACGACAAGTAAATCAACTCAAGAACTTTAAACCACAAGAAACAGTAGAACCAATTCACAAGGAATAACCATAGTAAAGAATGTTAAGTGTAAAGAGAACAGCTCAACAAGGGAAAACTAATATGTAGCAATGATCCCACAATATACATTTCAACAACAGGGAAGCTAACACGAGTCAATTAATTCCAAATAAAACAAGTCGACTAAGATATAGGATATCTAAACTTCTTTTAAGGTTGAGAAATTTTGAAGGATATTCAACAACTCAATTAAGGATAACAGCGTAAAGATAATCATAACCTCAGTTAAGACTGAACAATTATAGGATGAGATAATAATAATTCCAAATAAAGATAAGCATATATGAAAAGATAGCATGACAATAGAAGAGGTAAATTCTTCAGTTAAGTCAAATAAGAGTGAATCCTGAAGCAATTAATTCTAATTAAAGCATGTAGAGGTGAAACTAGTAAATAGGAACATAATCATATCAAGAATAACTTCATACTCGGTGAATATAAGGACCAAAGAATCCTAAAAGACCAACTTTCCACAAATAAGTCCGAGCACGCACTCGTCACCTCGCGTACATGGACTACAATCAACATAGAAGACTCAAATCCTAAGGGAAAAATCCCCCCCACAAGGTTAGACAAGATACTTACCTCGAACCAAGCTCAATCAGTCCGTAAGAATGCCCTTTTCTCGATTATCCGACTTCGAATGGCCCAAATCTAGCCTAACACAATTGCATATCATGAATACAACCATAATAGAGTTATCTAATTAATGAAATCAATACTTTAACAAAAATCTCGAAATTCGCCCTAAGAAGTCGACCCGGGCCTACGTCTCGGAATTGGGTAAAAATTATAAAATACGAATACTCATTCACTCACGAGGATAGATAAAAATAAAGATAGAATCATGGAAAAAAATAAATTCTAGTAAAGAACACTTACCCAATCGATTTGCTTGAAAAACCCACAAGGAATCGCTCAAAACCAGCTCTACAAGTCAAAATGCGATAAAAATGGCCTAACCCTCGATTTGGAAAACTTATATTCTGCCCAGGCCTGAAAGCATCGCGATCGCGAAGAGGAAATGGCTACTGCCCGAAATTGATGTTGTGCGGTCGCGAACAAGAATGTGCGATCATGAAGAAGAAAATTAATGGCCCAGGAACTGGGCTACACGAAAGCATGAAACGGTACGCGAACGCGAAGAAGGAGAAAGTAGACCTTCGCGATCGCGAATGGAATCACGCGAACGTAAAGAACAATAATTCATTCTTCACAAATTGGACTACGCGAATGTGAGGGAACATATGAGAACGCGAAGAAGGAGAAGGCAGACCTTCGCGATCGCGAACGTGATCATACGAATGCAAAGAAGGGAAAAGCAGACCTTCGCGATCGCGAATGGAATCACGCGAACGTGAAGAACAACGAATTCCTCCTTCAAAATTACTGTGATGACCCAAAATGTCATCTTTGAATTTAATAAGTAATTATGTATTCTAAGACTCCAAAAAGCACCATTTATCATTCCTCTACTTGCGTGCACAGCCCGTACAATTTTATGCAAAGTTTTTATATAAAAAATAGATTAAAATATGAAATAGAGCTTTAAAACTCAACTAAGTTGACTTTGGTCAACATTTTGAGCAAACAGACCCGGATCAGTATTTTTACAATTCCAGTAGGTCCGTATCGTGATTTGGAACTTGGGCGTATGCTTGGAATCGAATTCCGAGGTCCCTAGCCCGAGATATAGAATTTTGATGAAAAATTAAAAGCTTGAAAGCTTAATGATTTTAAAGAAATTACTGATATTGGATTTATTGATCCCGGGTCCGTATTTTGGTTTCGGAGCCCGGTATAGGTCCACTATAATATTTATGACTTGTCTGCCAAATTTGGTGAGAATCGGAGTTGATTTGACGTGATTCGGACGCCCGGTTGTAAAAATATAAGTTTTAAAGTTTTCTTGAAAATTTCCATAGATTTGGTGTCCGATTCATAGTTCTAGATGTTATTTTGGCTATTTGATCGCGCGAGCAAGTTCGTATGATGTTTTAGGACTTGTGTGCATGTTTTGTTTGGAACCCCGTGGGCTCGGGTGAGTTTCAGATAGGCTACGGGATGATTTTGAACTTAGAAAATCGGGTTTTTGAGCTTCTGCTGTCATCTGGTGCATTGTGCTTCACGATCGCGAAGCCATTCCTGCGATCGCGATGAGGAAATTGTAAGTAGTGAAGTTTACCCTTCGCATTCATGAAGATAGGAACACGATCGTGGAAGGTAAACTCCTAATGCACTGCGAACGCAAGGGACCAGCTGCGATCGCGTAGAAGGAAGGAAGGCAGAAGCTAGGCACGTCAATTGTGCTACGCGATCGCACAAGTAAGTATGCGATCACGTAAGGCTGGAAAAAAATGTACTCCGCGATCGCATGACCATTTACGCGATCGCGTAGAGTTAAATGTTTGGGCAGCCAAAATGTGCTTCGCAATCGCGAAGAGTAAAATGAACCTGGGCAAAAGTTGTTCTACGCGATCGCGAACGAATTTCCGCGATCGCGATGAGTAAAAATCCTAGAAGCAGAACTTAAGTTCTGGAAATGGGGTTTTGACCCATTTTCAACCATTTCCAATTCTTGAGCTCGGGTAAGGCGATTCTCGGGAGAATTTTACGGGAAAACATTGGGGTAAGTGTTCCTTATCCTATATTGATTATATTTCATGATTTCATACTCATTTATATCGTGAATCAATGAATTTGGAAGAAAAATTAGATTTTTATAAATTCTTCCAAAAATAAAAATTTCATATTTGAAGGTCCATTTGATATCGGAATTGAATAATTTTTGTATGATTGAACTCGTAGCGGAATGAGTGTTCGGATTTCGTGAGTTTTTCCGGGATTTGAGACGTGGGTCCCACTGTCGAATATTTTAATGAATTTCAGATTTTTATCCGAAAAATTAGTAAATTCATATGGAATTAATTCCTATGATTCCTTTTGAGTATATTGAATTGTTTATGAATAGATTTGAAGCTTTTGGAGATAAATTTAAAAGGAAAAGCTGTGGTCTAGTAATTGATTGAAATTTGCAAAGCGAGGTAAGTGTCGTGGTTAACCTTGACTTGAGGGAATAGAACTCTTAAACTATTTGTAATGTGAAATGCATGTGAACGACGTATAGGTGAGATGACGAGTGTCTATACGTCGTCAAATTAGTTATTTGCATAATTACTTGAAAAATCATAAATCATTTTAAATCATGAATTAATTATTATAATAATTATTTCTCTCATATTCTTTGTCACATATTAATTCTTGAATTTCTGCATTAATTGTTACATGCTATTTGTATTATGTGTCTTAATTGTTATTTGACATTTAGCATATTAAATAGCAAACTGCCTATTTTCTCCCTGATTTTCATAATACTTTGCTATTTGTCATTGTTTGTTTCATAATTAAATCATAATTATTGTATGCTTGTTGTCTTATAATTTTATATTAATTGTTGCATTTATTGGGAAAATTTCTTCTATAAGATTTGGTAAATTGATATATTGGAGGATCGGGTTGCACGCCGCAGCAGACTTATTAAAAAGTCCATATTGGAGAATCGGGTTGCACGCCGCAACAGACTTATTAAAAGTCAATATTTGGAGGATCGGGTTGCACGTCGCAACAGACTTATTAAAAGTCAATATTTGGGGGATCGAATTGCACGCCGCAATAGACTTATTGAAAATGAATATATTGTGAGAGCGGGTTGTACGCTGCAACAGAATTGAATGTGAATATATTGTGAGAGCGGGTTGCACGCTACAACGGAAATTGATAAAAATGATAATTGGTTATGACTGCTGAGTTGGCTTCAATTATTTTAAATGAGTTACCTGATTTATTTCTATTATTTGTTGTTGTTACTAATATTGCGTACAGGTTAATGTAAGTGACCCGCCTTAGCCTCGTCACTACTTCGTCGAGGTTAGGCTCAACACTTACCAGTACATGAGGTCGGTTGTATTAATACTATACTCTCCACTTCTTGTGCAGATTTCGGAGTTGGTCCTAGAGACGTACCATAGACTTGCTCGGATTTCAGCTACTCAGAGGAGACTTGAGGTATAACTGCACATCGTCCGCAGTTCTTAAGTCCCTGTCTTCTTTACTTTAGTTGTGTGTTTATTTCCAGACAACTTTATTTTATTCAGGACATTATTTGTATTATTCTAGAAGCTCACGCACTTGTGACACCAAATTCTGGGATGGTATGTAGACACCGTTGTGTTTATGGATTATTCACTATATTTTAGACCTTACTTCCACATTTATTTCTTTGTTGTTAATAAATTTAAAAATTATTTAAAAATGGCTAATATTATTCTAACGTTGGCTTGCCTAGCAAGTGAAATGTTAGGCGCCATCACGGTCCGAAGGTGGGAATTTCGGGTCGTGACAGTTGGTATTAGAGCACTAGGTTACATGGGTCTCACAAGTCACGAGCAAGCTTAGTAGAGTGTGAAGGATCGGTATGGAGACGTCTGTACTTATCTCTCAGAGGCTATGAAGTTTAGGAACAATATCACTTCTTTCTTATTCTGTCGTGAGATTTTATTCTATCATCGATAATTGAACTATTCTACTCTTATTCTCTCATAGATGGTGAGAACACGTAATACCTTTATAGATGGACAGGGACCAGAACCCCCGATGGCAACTATGGCCAGGGGTAGAGGTCGAGGCCCAGGTCGTGCTAGAGGCCGAGGCAGAGGACGAGGTAGATCTCAGTCCAGAACTCGAGCAGCTACACTTGTTGTAAAACCTCAGGTGGACCTTCAGGAGGAGGTTCCAGTTCAGAATGTACCAGTTGGACCAGTTCAGGTCCCAGAAGGATTTATAGCCACTCCAGTACTTCAGGATGCTCTAGTCCATTTGGTAAGTCTTATGGAGGGCGTGGCCCAGAATGGTACATTTCTAGTGGCACCAGCCATCTCACAGACTGGGGGAGGAGCAAAAACTCCCACTACTCCCACTCCGAAGCAGATGGCTCCCCAGAATCAGGCTCTAGAAGCCCTATCAGTTGGGGTAGTTCAGCCAGTTGTTGCGGCACAGACCGGTGATAGGCCCGCAATGTGTTTTGAGGCCTTATTGAGACCGGATAATTTTACTAAGCTCTTTCCAGTTCACTTCACTGGTACACCTTCTGAGGACCCACAGGATTATCTTGAACGCTGCCACGAGGTGCTGCGGAACATGGGTATAGTTGAGACCAATGGGGTTGATTTTGCTATTTTTCAGATGACGGGTTCCGCTAAGAGGTGGTGGAGAGATTATACATTGACCCAACCAGTCGGATCGCCTGCACTTACCTAGGAGCAGTTCTCTCAGCTATTTCTGGAGAAGTTCCTCCCTATCACACTGAGAGAGGAATTCCGCAAGCAATTTGAGCGTTTACAGCAGGGCAGTATGACTGTTACTCAGTATGAGTCCCGTTTTGTGGATTTGGCCCGTCATGCTCTCCTTTTACTACCTACAGAGGGAGAGAGAGTGAGGAGGTTTATTGAGGGACTCACTCACCCTATCAGACTTCAGATGGCCAAGAAGACCAGAAGTGAGATTTCTTTTCAGGCGGCTGCTAATGTTGCAAGGAGGATCGAGATGGTTCTTGCACATGAGAGATGGCAGAGGTCCGATAAGAGGCTTTGTAAGTTTGGTGGTTTCAGTGGTGCCTCATCTGGAGGCAGTGGTAATTTTGGTAGGGGTCATCCTCGTAGACCGTTTCATTCAGCACTTCATGCATCTCCCGGTGCTTTAGGGAGTCACGGTCCTATTACGCATTACTCTGGGCAGCCAACATTTAGTGCACATTCAACTCCTATCAGTGCACCAACACTCCAGAGTTTCTACAGCGATTATCCGGCCCATCTGGGTCAGCTTCAGCTTCAGTAGCCACAGCATCAGGATGGGTGTTATGAGTGCGTAAACATTAGTCACATCAGAAGGTAGTGCCCTAGATTGGCGAGTAACAGATCTCGGCAGGATTCTCGTGCCATCATACCGGCACCGGTTGCTTCACTACCTGCTCAGCCAGCTAGAGGTAGGGGTCAGACAGTTAGAGGCATAGGTCAGGCCATTAGAAGTGGAGGTCAGTCCAATAGAGGTGGAGGTTAGACCGTTAGAGGTAGAGGCCAGCCAGTTAGAGGCCGTCCCAGGGACACGGTTAAGAGTGGTGGGTCCCATGCCCGATTTTATGCTTTTCTAGCTAGGCCTGAGGCCGAGTCATCTGATGCTGTGATCACAGGTATTATTCCAGTTTTCCATAGAGATGCTTCAGTTCTATTTGATCCAGGATCTACTTATTCCTATGTTTCCTCCTATTTTGCTTCATATTTGGTTGTGCCTTGTGATTCTCTGAGTGCTTCTATGTGTGTATCTACACCGGTGAGAGTCTCTGTTGTAGTAGATCATGTCTATCATTCATGTGTGGTTACTATTATTAGTCTTGAGACTAGTGTGGATTTTCTACTTCTTGATATGGTAGATTTTGATGTCATCTTGGGTATGGATTGGCTGTCACCTTATCATGCTATATTGGATTATCATGCCAAGACAGTGACTCTAGACATACCGGGGTTACCTCGGTTAGAGTGGAAAGGAACTCCTGGTCATTCTGCCAGCAGGGTTATTTCTTATATGAAAGCTCGGCGTATGGTAGAGAAAGGGTGTCTAGCCTATTTGGCTTATATTCGCGATCCCAGTGCAGATATTCCTTCTATGGACTCAGTATCAGTTGTTCGTGAATTTCCAGAGGTATTTACTGCAGATTTGCTGGGATGCCACCCGACAGAGATATTGACTTCAGTAGTGATTTGGCTCTGGGCACTCAGCCTATTTCTATTCCACCATATCGTATGGCCCCGCCAGAGTTGAAAGAATTAAAAGAGCAGTTACAAGATTTGCTTGATCGGGGATTCATTAGACCCAGTATCTCGCCCTGGGGTGCACCAGTATTATTTGTAAAGAAGAAATATGGCTCTATGTGGATGTGTATAGATTATCGGCAGTTGAACAAGGCCACTATCAAAAACAAATATCCGCTGCCAAGAATTGATGATTTATTTGATCAGCTTCAGGGTGCAAAGGTATTTTTGAAGATCAATGTGAGGTTTGGTTACCATTAGTTGAAGATTAAGGCATCTGATATCCCTAAAACAACTTTTCGAACTCGGTATGGGAATTACGAATTCCTAGTGATGTCATTTGGGTTGACAAATGCCTCAACAACATTTATGTATTTGATGAATCGGGTGTTCAAGCCTTATTTGGATTCTTTTGTGGTTGTATTCATTGATGATATCTTGATTTACTCCAGCAGTTGAGAGGAACATGAGCAGCAACTTCGAAGTGTGCTTCACACTTTGAAGAATAATCAGTTATATGCCAAGTTTTCAAAATATGTGTTTTGGTTAGACTCAATTGCCTTTTTGGGGCATGTTGTATCGGTAGAAGGCATAAAGGTGGTTCCTAAGAAGATTGAGGCTGTTCAGAATTGGCCTAGACCTACTTCAGTTACAGAGATCCGGAGTTTCCTAGGTTTAACAGGTTATTATCGTCGGTTCGTGAAAGGGTTTTCATCTATAGTAAGCCCATTGACCAGACTGACCTAGTAAGGTGTCCCATTCAGATGGTCAGACGAGTGTGAGTTGAGTTTTCAGGAACTCAAGACTGCTTTGACTACGACGCCAGTGTTGGTATTACCCACAGGTTCAGGATCGCATACAGTATATTGTGATACATCTCATATTGGGCTTGGTGCATTATTAATACAAGATGGCAGGGTGATTGCATATGCATCGCGACAGTTGAATGTTCGTGAGAAGAATTATCCTGTTCATGACTTAGAACTGGTAGCCATTGTTCATGCGCTGAAGATTTGGAGGCATTACCTCTACGATGTCTCGTGTGAGGTATTTACTGATCATCGTAGCCTTCAGTACCTGTTCAAACAAAAAGATCTAAATTCGAGGCAGAAAAGATGGTTGGAGTTGTTGAAAGACTATGATATCACTATTTTGTATCACCGCGAAAAGGCCAATGTGATGGCCGATGCTTTGAGTAGAAAGGCTGTGAGTATGGGCAGTCTTGCGTATATTCCGGTTCGTGAAAGTCCATTAGCTGCATATGTTCAGACTTTGGCTAATCAGTTCGCGAGGTTAGATGTTTCAGAACCCAGTCGGGTTCTAGCTTGCACAGTCGCTAGGTCTTCTTTATATGAGTGTATCAGAGAGAAGGAGTATGATGATCCTCATTTACTTGTCCTTAAGGACACGGTGCGGCACAGTGATGCTAAACAGGTTGCTGTGGGGGAAGATGGAGTTCTGCGAATGCAGGGTCGTATTTGTGTGCCTAATGTAGATGGGCTTCGTGAATTAATTCTTGAAGAGAAACACAGTTTCGGGTATTCTATTCATCCAGGTGCCGCTAAAATGTATCAATATTTACGGGAACATTATTGGTGGAGGAGAATGAAGAAGGATATAGTTGCATATGTAGCTCGGTGTCTAAATTGTCAGCAAGTTAAATACGAGCATCACAGACCTGGTGGTTTGATTCAGAAGTTAGAAATTCCTGAGTGACAGTGGGAGCGTATCACTATGGATTTTGTTGTTGGGCTCCCACGGACTCAGAGAAAATTTGACTCAGTTTGGGTTATTGTGGATAGGTTAACCAAATCAACACATTTCATTCTAGTGGCAGTTACCTATTCTTCAGAAAGGTTAGCTGAAATGTATATTCGTGAGATTGTCCGCCTTCACGGTGTGCCCGTGTCTATTATTTCAGATCGAGGTACGCAGTTTACCTCATATTTCTGGAGGGCTGTACTCCGTGAGTTAGGCACACGATTGGAATTGAGTACAATATTTTATCCACAGACAGGCGGACAGTCGGAGCGCACTATTCAGATATTGGAAGATATGCTTCGTGCTTGTGTTATAGACATTAGAGGTTCTTGGGATCATTTCTTGCCACTTGCGGAGTTTGCTTATAATAATAGCTAACATTTGAGCATTCAGATGGCTCTATATGAGGCATTATACGGAAGGCGATGCCGTTCTCTAGTTGGCTGGTTTGAACCGGGTGAGGCTCAATTATTGGGTATTGATTTGGTACAAGATGCCTTGGATAAGGCCAAGATTATTCAGGATCCACTTTGCACAGCTCAGTCTAGGCAAAAAAGTTATGCCGACCGTAAAGTTCGCGTTATTGCATTTATGGTTGGAGAAAGAATATTGCTCCGAGTTTCACCTATGAAAAGTGTAATGAGGTTTGGAAAGAAGAGCAAGTTGAGCCCTAGGTATATCGGACCATTTGAAATTCTTGAAAGGGTGGGTGAAGTAGCCTACAGGCTTGCATTACCACCTAGTTTATCAGCGGTTCATCCGGTGTTCCATGTGTCTATGCTCCAGAAATATCATGGTGATCCGTCCCATGTGTTAGATTTCAGCTCAGTCCAATTTGGACAATGATTTGACTTACTAGGAGGAGCAGATGGCTATTCTAGCCCGGCAGGTCCGACAGTTGAGGTCTAAGAGTTATCCTTCAGTTCGGGTGCATTAGAGAGGTCAACCGGTAGAGGCATCTACCTAGGAGTCCGAGTCGGACGTGCAGAGTAAATATCCACACTTATTCACCAGCTTAGGTACTTGTTTTTCTAACTCCGTTCGAGGACGAACGTTTGTTTTAGAGATGGATAATGTGATGACCCAAAATGTTATCTTTGAATTTAATAAGTAATTCTGTATTCTAAGACCTCGAAAAGCACCATTTATTATTTCTCGACTTGCGTGCACAGTCCGTACAATTTTCTGAAAAGTTTTTATGTGAAAAATGGATTAAAATGTGAAATTGAGTTTTAAAACTCAACTGAGTTGACTTTGGTCAACCTTTTGAGCAAACGGACCCGGATCAGTGTTTTGACAATTTCGGTAGGTCTGTATCGTGATTTGGAACTTGGGCGTATGTCCGGAATCGAATTTCGAGGTCCCTAGCCCGAGATATGAAATTTTGATGAAAAATTAAAAGCTTGAAAGCTTAATGATTTTTAAGAAATTACTAATGTTGGATTTATTGACCCCAGGTCCGTATTTTAGTTTCAGAGCCTGGTATTGGTCCACTATAATATTTATGACTTGTCTGCCAAATTTGGTGAGAATCAGAGTTGATTTGATGTGATTCGGACGTCCGATTGTAAAAATATAAGTTTTAAAGTTTTCTTAAAAATTTCCTTAGATTTGGTGTCTGATTCGTAGTTCTAGGTGTTATTTTGGCGATTTGATCGCGCGAGTAAGTTTGTATGATCTTTTAGGACTTGTTGCATGTTTGGTTTGGAGCTCCGAGGGCTCGGGTGAGTTTCGGATAGGCTACGGGATGATTTTGAACTTAGAAAATCGGGGTTTTGAGCTTCTGCTATCATCTGGTGCATTGTGCTTCGCGATCGCGAAGCCATTCCTGCGATCGCGATGAGGAAATTGTAAGTAGTGAAGTTTACCCTTCGCGTTCACAAAGATAGGAATGCGATCGCGGAAGGTAAACTCCCAATGCACTGCGAACGCAGGGGACCAGCTGCGATCGCGTAGAAGGAAGGAAGGCAGAAACTAGGCACGTCAATTGTGCTACGCGATCGCAAAAGTAAGTACGCGATCACGTAAGGCTGTAAAAAAATGTACTCCGCGATCGCATGACCATTTACGCGATCGCGTAGAGTTAAAAGTCTGGGCAGCCAAAATGTGCTTCGCGATCGCGAAGAGTAAAATGAACTTGGGCAAAAGTTGTTCTACGCGATCGTGAATGAATTTCCGCAATCGCGATGAGTAAAAATCTTAGAAGCAGAACTTAAGTTCTGGAAATGGGGTTTCGACCCATTTTCAACCATTTCCAATTCTTGAGCTCGGGTAAGGCGATTCATGGGCGAATTTTACGGGAAAACATTGGGGTAAGTGTTCCTTATCCTATATTGATTATATTTCATGATTTCATACTCATTTATATCGTGAATCAATGAATTTATGGAAAAAAATTAGATTTTTATAAATTCTTCCAAAAAATAAAAATTTTAGATTTGAAGGTCCATTTGATATCGGAATCGGATAATTTTTGTATGATTGAACTCGTAGCGGAACTAGTGTTCGAATTTCGTGAGTTTTTCCAGGATTTGAGACGTGGGTCCCACTGTCAAATATTTTAATGAATTTCAGATTTTTATCCGGAAAATTAGTAATTTCATATGGAATTAATTCCTATGATTCGTATTGAGTATATTGAATTGTTTATGAATAAATTTGAAGCTTTTGGAGACAAATTTAAAAGGAAAAGCTGTGGTCGAGTAATTGATTAGAATTTGCAAATCGAGGTAAGTGTCATGGTTAACCTTGACTTGAGGGAATAGAACCCTTAAACTATTTGTTATGTGAAATGCATGTGAACGACGTATAGGCGAGGTGACGAGTGTCTATACGTCGTCAAATTAATTGTTTGCATAATTACTTGAAAAATCATAAATCATTTTAAATCAAAAATTAATTATTATAATAATTGTTTCTCTCATATTCTTTGTCAAATATTAATTCTTGAATTCCTGCATTAATTGTTACATGCTATTTGAATTATGTGTCTTAATTGTTATTTGACATTTAGCATATTAAATATTAAACTGCCTATTTTCTCCCTGATTTTTATAATAATTTGCTATTTGTCATTGTTTGTTTCATAATTAAATCATAATTATTGTATGCTTGTTGTCTTATAATTTTATATTAATTGTTGCATTTATTGGGAAAATTTCTTCTATAAAATTTGGTAAATGGATATATTGGAGGATCGGGTTGCACGCCGCAACAGAATTGATTGAAATGGATATATTGGAGGATCGGGTTGCACGCCGCAACAGACTTATTAAAAAGTCCATATTGGAGGATCGGGTTGCACGTCGCAACAGACTTATTAAAAGTTAATATTTGGGGAATCGGATTGCACGGCGCAACAGACTTATTAAAAGTCAATATTTGGGGGATCGAATTGCACGCCGCAATAGACTTATTTAAAAGTCAATATATATACTTGATTAAAAATATTTATATGAGAGGATTGAAAATGAATATATTGTGAGAGCGGGTTGCACGCCGCAACAGAATTGAATGTGAATATATTGTGAGAGCGGGTTGCACGCTGCAACGGAAATTGATAAAAATGATAATTGGTTATGACAGCTGAGTTGGCTTCAATTATTTAAAATGAGTTACGTGATTTATTTCTATTATTTGTTGTTGTTATTAATATTGCGTACAGGTTAATGTAAGTGACCCGCCTTAGCCTCGTCACTACTTTGTCGAGGTTAGGCTCAGCACTTAGCAGTACATGGGGTCGGTTGTACTAATACTACACTCAGCACTTCTTGTGTAGATTTCGGAGTTGGTCCTAGCAGCGTACCATAGACTTGATCGGATTTCAGCTACTCGGAGGAGACTTGAGGTATAACTGCACATCGTCTGCAGTTCTGAAGTCCCCGACTACTTTACTTTAGTTGTGTGTTTATTTTCAGACAACTTTATTCTATTCAGGACTTTATTTGTATTATTCTAGAAGCTCGTGCACTTGTTACACCAAATTCTGGGATGGTATGTAGACACCGTTGTTTTTATGGATTATTCACTATATTTCAGACCTTACTTCCGCATTTATTTCTTTGTTATTAATAAATTTAAAAATTATTTAAAAATGGCTAATATTATTCTAACGTTGGCTTGCCTAGCAAGTGAAATGTTAGCCGCCATCACGGTCCGAAGGTGGAAATTTCGTGTCGTGATAGTTACTCTTCGCGAACGCGAAGGAAGGGACGCGAATGCGATTAAGGAAACTATATGACAGAAAACAACAGTTCAAAAATAGAAGGAAATGGCCCGAAGCCCATCCGAAACACACTCGAGGTCCCCGGGACCCCATCTAAACACACAAACAAGTTCCATAACCTAACACGGACTCGCTCGAGGTCTCAAATCACATCGAACAATGCCAAAAATATGAAATAAATCATGAATCGAACTTAAGAACTTTCAAATCTTCAAACTTCGAAAACTCGTGCCGAAACCTATCATACCAACCCGAAATGACGTCAAATTTTACAGGCAAGTACCAAATAACATAATGGAGTTGTTCCAACTCTTGGAATCGTATTCCGACCCCGATATCAAAAAGTCCACTTCCGGTCCAAATCTCCAAAAATTCGACTTTTCCATTTCAAGCCTAAATCAGCTACAGACCTCAAATTCAAAGTCCGGACATGCTCCTAAATCCAAAATCACCCAACGGAGCTAACGTAACTGACATAACTCCATTCCGGAGTCTCCTTCACATAGTTTCGACTACGGACAAAATCCTAAGACTTAAGCTTCCGTTTTAGGGACTAAGTATCCCAAATCACTCTTAATCATCCAATAACTGAATTCAACCACGCACGCATGTCAATAAACATAATATGAAGCTGCTCAAGGCCTTATGCCGCCGAACAGGACTTAAATTCTTCAAAACGGCCAGTCGGGTCGTTACATTCTTGCAGGCTCCTCATATTCCTTACATGATGGCTGCCCTCCATGTTTTGAGGTATTTGTGTAATGCTCTAGATCTGGGCATCCTTCTGCCTTGTTCTTCTGATTTGGATCTTAAAGTTTTCTCTGATTCTGACTTGGCAGCTTGTGCTCAATCTAGGAGATCTGTTTCTGGGTACTACATTACCCTTATTGGTTATCCTATTTTCTAGAAAAGCAAAAAAGTAGCCAACTATTTCTTTGTCTTCTTCTGAGGCAGAATATCAAGCATTAAGGAAATTTGTTGCCGAGATCTCTTGGATGGTCCAAATTTTAGGTGATCTTGGTTTGTCTATCACCAGTCCTGTCCCTATTTTTTGCGACAGTCAGGCTGCCTTGCATATTGCCAAAAACCTTGTGTTTCATGAACGTACTAAGCACATTGAAATAGATTGTAATTATGTCTCGGACAACCTTCAAGCTGGATTGATTTCTTTTCATTTTGTCCCAAGTTCTGCTCAGCTAGAAGATATCATGACCAAGGCCCTTTCTGGTTATCTCCATCATTTGATTCTTGTCAAGCTTGGCGTTGTATCACCCTCAAGCTTGAGGGGGGTGTTAACTATATTGAACAACAACCCATCAGTCGGTTGAAGGCCCAAGTAGCTAAGCCCAACTTGTAACTCAATTTATATTTTATACTTTAGCCAAGTTACATTACTTAGATAGCCATTGTATCATTACATAGCTAGCCATCTCAAGTGTAAATATATAAACAAAGAAGTACTGAATAAGAAAGTTGGACAATCATTTCATTTTGTTTTCTTCTGATATTTCTCTCTCTAACTTCGAGTCCCTTATCTTCTCTTATACGATTGTATGGTTTTTCTTCCATAAAAATCCCACCATAACTGGGTTGATTTGTATCATAATAATTTAAGGCTTGGGCTTTCACTGCTCAAGAAGTTATGTAAGTGAGCCCACGTCCAGTTGGTCCATCAATAGCCCGTCGGAAGTGTTGAATTTTGATCTAAACACACTAAAAGGGCTTAGAACTTTTTTTGTTCCTATACCATATTTTAAACTTATTTACTAAATTTCTTAAAAGTTTCAAATTTATCAGCTATAACTAATTTTTTCTTACAGTTTATATTTAATTGTCTCAATAAGCCTCCTTCTAGCCTCCTTTCTGTCTTCCATCCCCCTTTCTCTCTTCTCTCCTCTTCTCCTGTTTTCTTTCGCCTCCCTCCTAATCGCCATCGTCGCTGGAAAACAGCCAATTACATCTCAAAATCAAACCCCAGTACAAATCGAAAGACCTCAGTCATCTTCTTCGCTTAATTTTAAAATTTCTGACCTAAGTCATAGTAAATCATATTCAATCGCCTCCAAACTTCGGATTCATCTTTGTATTAGTATTTCCAACAAGAATCTATGCTACACAATTGATTACTCACCATTCAAGAAGCTGCAAGAATAACATATGCCTGAGACTTTTGGCTATTACCAATGAAGGTAATACAATATATTTTCGAAGAATTGATTGAGTTATTAACGTGTGACCTCTTATTATTTGCGCAAAAGGACTTCTGCTCTTCTTGGCATATTTTATTTTGGCACAAATCTTTTTGGTTCTTAAAAAGAAATAGTTCGAGAAGGTTCAATTGGCCGAAATGAATTTCTAGATTCACATATTTGTCGACATCAAGTTCGGCAAAAAATTCAAATCTTAGATGAAACTCAGTTTCTCCAAAGTGCGACTATATCGCTTTTACTCAAAATTTCTCCACCCAAATAATTCAGTTCCCAGAAATATTCAAGTTTTTTAGTTAAAAAAATCAGTGCATATGATTCGATTTAGAATTCATTCTCTACTTTTATTTCTTTAACAAATCGAGTAAGAAAAGAAAAATATATGGTACAACAACATAAAATTTTAAAATAAATTTCGTACAAATTTAATACAAAATTGATATATCTACAATAATATACAAACTAAAAATAAATTTCATACAACTAATTATACATTATATAACTTATTTACAATTATAAATTTTATATATCATTTTTACACAGTTAAAATATAACTACAACATCATACAACTTAAATATAATATTTATACAAATTATATATGTGTGTATATATATATATATATATATATATATATATATATATATATATATATATATATATATATATATTGTATATTGTATATAATTTATTTATATTTTGTTATGTATTCTGTTCTTCTTCCTCTCTGAAATTCCAATCAAAATTTTCTCTCTTAATTGATACATATCAACTATCAACAAATTTATGTAAAATAAAAAAAATTATAACTTAAATATAAATTTCATACAATAATTCTTAGAGTACACAACTTATTTCCAACTTCCATACATTTAAATAAAAAATATTAACTACAACAGAATACAACTTAAATATAATTTTCATACAACTTTAAACAACAACAATTTTATATAAAATAAAAAAAATTATAACTTAAATACAAATTCATACAACGATTCATACAGTATACAACTTATTTTCAACTTTTATACATTCAAATAAAAAAATTAAACTACAATATTATACAACTTAAATACAATTTACATACAATTTTAATACGCCTTTGTATGTATATTATATGTCACGTGTTCTTCAAGTTTCAATATGAAACTAAAGATGGATGTTGGGTCGTGACAGTAAGCCCTTGGAATTTTACTTAGCTATATTACTTTTAAAACTTATTTACCCTCACCATTGAAGTTTTAACTTAATTATAAATTAATACACAATTTACCAATTATATACAATTTTGTATTAAATGAGTATCCCTTAGTATTAAAACTTTAATAGGAAATATCAGTTATCCCTTAATGAGTATCCAATTTTTCCTTCTCTCTTCCTTGCTCCGTCTCTCTCTCTCTCTCTCTCTCTCTCTCTCTCTCTCTCTATATATATATATATATATATATATATATATATATATATATATATATATATATATATATCTATCTCTATCTCTCTTTCTTCGTCTATGATCTTTCATCAGTCTTTTTCTTTTCTTCGATCTTTCTGCTTCTCTCTCTTTTCTCATCTCCTCTCTCTTTTTTCTTCATGGAATTCATCAATAAATTTCAGTCGCTTGAATATGGAGTTTTAACTTAGCAATTTTCTTTCATGTTACAAAGTTGGTGTTCGAATTGAGATTATCAATCAATAATATTTGAAGATGTTTGTCTCTCCACCATTGCAGCTATTAAAAAGCTTCGGAGCTTTGCATTCGAATTTGAGTTTTCAAAAAATTTATTTTTTTGAATTAGGTGTTGTTGCAAATGATTGAGAATATTTTTTAGATTTTATATCTCAATTTTGAAGGTGTTTGGTGAAGATGAGTAAGATTAGCTCTAAAACTTGGGATTTGCATTATTTCTTGTTCGTGCACATTCTTTCCTTAGTAAATTAAGCTTATTTATTCTTTTAGATAGTTATTATGAATTTGCTATATTTGGATGTGTTGTTGGATGGTTTTGTGTGAATTGATATATTGGATCAGGTTTCTTCCACAACAATGCTATGATAAGGATCGGATTGCTCGCCGCAACAATAGTATGGCCATAGGATCGAGTGACCGCCGCAATGATATTTGTAAGTATTGGATCCGGTTGTGCACCACAACGTATGTTCTATGAGATTTAGGCTTTGTTTGTGATATAGACTTTTTTGTGGGTTTTGGATGTGTTGATCTAGAAATGTGGTTATCACTATTGCTATTAGATTATTATACCTTTTTTTGCCTTTATTCATGCTATTATTACTGTCATCTCTATTGCTATTATGTTGCCTATTATCTGTACTTGTTTATATGGTAAGTATTGTCATATCCTCATCATTATCTCGTTGAGGTTAGGCTCGATACTTGTTGAGTACATGTGGTCGGTTGTACTCATACTACAATTATGCACTTATTGTGTAGAACCCAATGTTGGTCCCAATGGTGCTCCTAGAGGTGATTAGCTCGGACTATTCAGGAGACTTGAGGTACTGCTGCATGTTATTCGCAGACCTTGGAGTCCCCTACTGTCACGACCAAAAATCCCAACCAGTCATGATGGCGCCTATCTCGATACTAGGCAAGCCGATAATCTCAATAAACCACAATTTCTCTTAAGTTTGAAAATATAATATTTAAATACAATACAAAATCCCACAAATACTGACACGAACACTCTCCAAAACCTGGTGTCACTGAGTACATGAGCATCTATATGAATACAAGTCTGAAAAATACGGTCTATAATAGTCTAAGACCAAATACAGTAAATAAGGAGATAGGGAAAGAGAGACAAGATCTGCGAAACACGGCAGCTACCTCTGAATCTCCGAAAATCAATTGTGTGAGAAAATCAACACCCGCTATGTCTAGAACCACCTAGATCTGCACACGAGGTGAAGGGTGTAGTATGAGTACAACCAACTCAGCAAGTAACAATAATAAATAAGGAATTGAAGATAGTGACGAGCTACACAGTTATAGTTCATTTTCAGTAATTCCAACAGAGAATAGACATGCTTTCAAATCCAGCAGTTTAAGTCAAATCAATTTATACAGTTCAAGTTCATGTAATCCGGATATAAAATCTTTCAGAGAATTTCACAACAATGATAATTAGAAAGTAAGTGCAACAACAAATGAAAAACAAGTACAGCCTCTCAGGGCAACAGATACTCCACTCGTCACAACAACTCAACCACCCGGCTCTCAGCCCTCAACACTCACACTCAATGGGTACCCGCTATCACTCGGGGTGTACAGACTCCGAAGGGGCTCTAACAACCCAAGCGGCATAATCCGCACGGACAACTCACGTGCTGCACGGATAACTCACGTGCTATAATATCCTGTATGGATAACTCATATGCCATAGTATCCTTGCCTCACCGACAGACCCTTGGCCTTACTTAGTCCTCAACCTCTCTAGTCTCTCGGGCTATCAAAATTCACAAAGATCAGCCCAAACAAAGATAACATAGTGTATCAACAAATATCAAGAAAGACTAAGGTATGATACACAGGTAAAATCATGACTTAGTACAATACATCAATTAGAAAATAATTCAACAAGTACGTGACCTCGGTGGGTCCCAACAACACTATCACATAGCGTGAGCATTCTTTCTAACATGATTTACAGTCAAATTTCTTCAACACATAGAGAGCATATAGTTGACAATAAATTATTCAACTTTATAGTTTCACGGTACGGACCAAGTCACAATCCCCTCGGTGCACACCCACACGCCCATCACCTAGCATGTGCGTCACCTCCAAAATAGTCACATGATACAAAATCCGGGGTTTCATACCCTCAGAACCAGATTTATAACTATTACTTACCTCAAACCGTGAAATTCTTTATTCTGCAATGTCTTTTCCTCGTGAATTGGCCTCCAAATGCCTCGAATCTAGCCACAAATAATTGGATTCAGTTAATAAAATTTATTGGAATTAATTCCATAAGAAAATACTAATTTTTCATAAAAATTCAAAAATTAGCTCAAAATTTGCCCGTGGGGCCCACATGCAGGAATATGGCGAAAGTTAGAAAATATGAATACCCATTCAACCACGAGTCAAACCATATAAATTTTACTCAAATCCGACATCAACTCGACCCTCAAATCTCCAAATTAAATCAAGAGGGTTTTCACAATTTTCTAACTTAATTCACCAATTAAATGTTTAAAACGACCATGAATTCGGGTAATTTAACCAATATTGAGTTAAGAACACTTAACCCATTGTTTCCTCTGAAAATCTCCCAAAAATTGCCTCTTCCCGAGCTCCAATCCGTCAAAAATGGGAAAATGGGACTTCGCCCCCATTTTCAGAACTTAAACTCTTTGCCCAGTCATTTGCTCTACGCGATCGCGAACATTCCCACGCGATCGCGAAGAACAGTTTTCCACAACCCAGATTTAACCCTAAGCGATCGCGGACTTTCCCACGCGATCGCGATGCACAACATCACAGACCTACGCGATCACGGACTAGTCCACGCGATTGCAAAGCACAAAACGCGTGACTTTAATTCGCTCCACTTCACACGATCGCATCCCACTTCACATGATCGAGAAGCACAAAACTCAGCAACCCTCAATTAACCTTACGCGATCGCGGATATACCCACGCGATTGCAAAGCACAAAACCTCTACTGACCAACTAAGCCTACGCGATCGCAGACACATTCACGCGATCGCATATAAGGAAATCAAATACAGATATCAGAAAATTCCAGCAGTTGTTTAAGTCCAAATTTTGATCCATTAACCATCCTAAACTCACCCGAGCCCCTCGGGACCTTAACCAATTATACCAACAAATCCTAAAACATCATACGAACCTAGCCGAACCCTCAAATCACCTCAAACAATACTAAAACCACGAATCATACCCCAATTCAAGCCTAATGAACTTTGAAACTTTCAATTTCTACAAACAACACCAAAACCTTTTAATTCACGTCCGATTGACCTCAAATTTTGCACACAAGTCATAAATGACATAACTGACCTTTTAAAATTTTCAGAATCAGATTTCGACCTCGATATCAAAAAGTCAACCCCCGGTCAAACTTCCCAAAATTTCAACTTTCGGCATTTCAAGCCTAATTCCTCTACGGACCTCCAAATAATTTTTTGGATACACTCCTAAGTCTAAAATCACCATACAGAGATATTGAAATCATCAAAATTTAAATCCGAGGTCATTTACACATAAGTCCATATCCGGTCAACTCTTTCTAACTTAAAATTTTAATTATGAGACTAAGTGTCTCATTTCACTCCGAATTTCTTCCCCGAACCAGCTAACCCGGTAAGTCATAAAATAATTATAAAGCATAAATTGAGCAGTAAATAGGGGAACGGAATTATAATACTCAAACGACCGGCCGGGTCGTTATATTCTCCCCCCTTAAATAAACGTTCGCCCTCAAACGATTTTAGAATAATACCCGAAGTCTCAAATAAGTGTGGATATTTGCTCTGTATCTCCTGATCAATCTCCCAAGTAGCTTCCCCGGCTGGCTGGCTTCTCCACTGCACCTTCACTGATGCTATGCTCTTTGACCTCAGCTTTCGAACCTGCCGGTCTAAAATAGCCACTGGGTCCACATCATAAGTCAAATTACCGCCCAGCTGTATTGTACTGAAATTCAGAATATGAGACGGGTCCTCGACATAATTTCGGAGCATGGATACATGGAACACTAGATGAACATCTGATAGACTAGGTGGCAAAGCAAGTTCATAAGCCACCTCTCCAATTTTGTTTAAGTATCTCAAAAGGCCCAATATACCGAGGGCTCAACTTTCCCTTATACCCGAACCTCAACACACCCTTCATGGGTGAAATCTTGAGCAGAACCTTCTCCCCAACCATGTAAACAGCATCACGAACCTTCTTGTCGGCATAACTCTTCTATCTAGACTGTGCCGTGCAAAGCCGTTCCTGAATTACTTTGATCTTCTCTAAAGCATCCTGAACCAAGTCAGTACCCAATAGTCTAGCCTCATGTCATGACCTAATTTAACCCCCCGTAAGGTGTCGTGACGGCACCTAGTTTTTACGACTAGGTAAGCCTAATATTACAAAAAATATAAAGAAAGCACAACATTTTAAAGATAAACAGCATATTGTGAATAACTAAAAGTAGTACCACTCGGCATATATAAAATAATTTCCCAAGACACGGAATATCACTAAGTCACAAGCTGCTATAATCTATGTAGTTCTATACAAAAGTCTGAATATAACAAAGAAAGTGTCTAGGCAAGGGAGTATAAGGGGACTCCGAGGATCTGCGGACGCAAGCAGAAGTACCTTGAAGTCTCCTAGAATCAGCAGCACGCACTAACACCTAGGCTGATAGCTCGAACCTGGATCTACACACGAAAACATGTGCAGGAAAGGGCATGAGTACACCACAATGGTACACAGTAAGTGCCAAGCCTAACCTCGGTCGAGTAGTGACGAGGTCAGGTCAAGGCCCTACCAGAGTAAATATAATAAATTAAACAGTAAAAGATATAAGTAAAGTTTACGGTAACACATTTAAAGAAATTCTCAAAACTTTAACAGTTAAGGGAGCTCTCAGCTCAGAACAAGGTAGACACAATGGGGAATCTCCCGGGATACCGTCCCGTAGTTCCGAATGAATATGCAGTACAGGGGGATCTCCTGGAATACGTCCGTAGTCCTAAAGGAAATATGCAGTGCTGGGGGATCTCCCGGAATACGTCCGTAGTCCCAAAGTAAATATGCAGTACTGGGGGATCTCCCGGAATACGTCCGTAGTCCCAATTTAAATATGCAACGCAAGGTGAAATGACAGGTATGGCATCTAGGTATATAGTTTACACTGAACACATGTAAGGAAAATAGGGACTTAACTAAGCATGGTGCACAGAATGTCAAATAGGCAGTTAAAACATGTAAGCATGCTCCTCTAATCTAAGCTAAACAATTTAACATATTAGTGAAATTTAATAAGGGAAAGCAGTTTATGATTTAGAAAGGAAAACGAGATTTTTGCAATAATAGCCCATGTACATACTTGTCACCTCATGTACACGGTGCCCACACATCAATTAATATCAAACATCCTAAGGGAAAAGTCCCCAACACAAGGATAGGCAAGCCACTTACCTCGATCGATAAAATCAACTTGATATCACGTTCTTGCCACGAGTATACGACTCCAAATAGCCCGAATCCAATAGTTCTCCTTCAAAATCCATCGAGAAATCGTCTCCCACCGAGCTCTAAATCAAATTGGTGAAAGATGAGGAATGAACCCTCGAAGCTGTCTCTTCAACCCAGCGATTTCCGCACCTGCGCTCATGGGGCCACATCTGCGGTCATGCACCTATAGAAAAATCATCGCAGGTGCGAAGGTCACTTATCCGGGCTGGGGCCGCATCTGCGGATAGCGCACCTACGGTCCAAATCGGCGCATCTGCGCATTTCACTAAGGCAGCCAGGCTCCGCACCTGCGCCCACGCTTCACACATACGGGCTCGCAGGTGCGGTCAAACTTGCGCACGTGCGCTCCATCACCAGCTCCACCAGTTTTGCATCTGCGCACTCCCTCTGCACCTGCAGCTCTCGCACCTACGGCCTCCCTTCCGCAGGTGCGAAACACCAGAACTAGCAAAGGCACCAAATTTTTCCTAAGTCCAAATTCATTCCGTTAAGCATCCGAAACACACCCGAGGCCCCCGAGACCTCAACCAAACATACCCACCAATCCTAAAATACCATACTAACTTAGTCGAGCCTTCAAACCACATCGAACAACACCAGAATCATGAATTAAGCAGGCATTCAAGCCTAAGAATTAAAAAATTTCCAAATTTTGCCGAACCACATCAACTCTAGTCCGAATGACCTCACATTTTACACACAGGTCACAATTGACACCACGAACCTACATCCACTCTCAGAATTCCATTCCGAGTTCGATCTCAAAATTTTCACTATCGGCCGAAATCGCGGAAAAACTAACTTTCACCAATTCGAACCTAAATCTACTACAGACCTCCAAAATATCTTCCGGACGCGCTCCTAACTCCAAAATCACTCAACAGAGCTAACAGAGTCGACAGAATTCCATTCTGGATCCATCTTCACGTAGTTCCGACTACGGTCCCAACTCTAAGGCTTAAACTCACAACTAGGGACTAAGTGTCCCAAAACTCTCCGAATTCCATAACCAATCACTCCGGAAAGTCCCAATAGTGGAAACAAACGTGGGGAAAACAGTTATTAGGGGATCGAGGCTCTAACACTCAAAATGAACGGCCGGGTCATTACATCTTCCCCCTCTTAAAACATTCGTTCGTCCTCGAACGAGTATAAAGACATACCTGAAACTGTGAAAAGATGAGGGTACTGGCTGTGCATATCTTGCTCAGTCTCCCAAGTCGCCTCCTCGACCGGTTGACCCCTCCACTACAATTTTACTGAAGCAATATTCTTTGACCTGAGCTTTCTGACCTGCTTGTCCAAAATGGCTACTGGCTCCTCAACATAAGATAGATCCTTGTCCAACTGGACTGAGCTAAAATCCAATACATGAATCGGATCACCGTGATACTTCCGGAGCATAGACACATGGAATACCGGGTGAACTCCTGCTAGGCTGGGAGGCAAGGCAAGCTCATAAGCAACCTCCCCAACTCGCCGCAATATCTCAAAAGGACCAATGAGCCTCGGGCTCAGCTTGCCCTTTTTCCCGAACCTCATGACGCCCTTCATAGGCGATACCCGAAGCAAGACCCGCTCACCAACCATAAATGCTAAATCACGAACCTTACGGTCCGCATAACTCTTCTGCCTGGACTGGGCTGTGCGAAGTCCCTCCCGAATCACCTTCACCTTATCCAGGGCATCCTGGACCAGATATGTACCCAACAATCGGGCCTCGCCCGTCTCAAACCATCCCACTGGGGACCGGCACCGCCTACCATACAAAGCCTCAAACGGTGCCATATGAATGCTGGACTGGTAACTGTTGTTATAAGCAAACTCTGCAAGTGGCAAGTATTGGTACCATGACCCTCTGAACTCCATCACACAGGCAAGGAACATATCCTCAAGAATCTGAATCGTGCCCTCGGACTGACCGTCCATCTGAGGGTGAAAGGATGTGCTCAACTCCATCCTAGTACCCAACTCCTACTGTACGACTCTCCAAAACCATGATGTGAACTGTGTACCTCTGTCTGAAATGATGGATACCGGAATACCATGAAGGCGGACAATCTCTCTGATATAAATCTCAGCCAACCTCTCAGAAGAATAAGTGGTCAACACTGGAATAAAATGAGCTGACTTGGTTAGCCGATCCACGATCACCAAAATAGCATCGAACTTTCTCAAAGTTCGTGAAAGTCTAACTACAAAGTCCTTGGTGATCCGCTCCCACTTCCACTCTGGGATCTCTAACCTCTGAAGTAGTCCACCCGGC
The DNA here is from genome assembly GCF_000390325.3 of Nicotiana tomentosiformis. NCBI lineage: Eukaryota > Viridiplantae > Streptophyta > Magnoliopsida > Solanales > Solanaceae > Nicotiana > Nicotiana tomentosiformis. The sequence goes on from NC_090823.1 coordinate 84,025,842, forward strand.
CTCTGGTGCTCATATTTGACCTGCTAATATTTGAGACACTTGGCCATAAACCCAACTATATCCTTCTTCATCCTCCTCCACCGGTAGTGCTGTCTCAAATCTTGGTACATCTTCGCGGCACCGGGATGAATGGAGTACCGCGAGTTGTGGGCCTCTTCGAGAATCAACTCCTGAAGCCCATCTATATTGGGAACACAGATCCGGCCTTGCATACTCAACACACCGTCATCACCAATAGTCACATCTCTAGCATCACCTCGCCGAACCCTGTCCTGAAGAACTAGAAGATGAGGATCATCATACTGGTGCTCCCTTATACAGTCGTAAAGAGAAGACCGAGCAACCACACAAGCTAATACCCGGCTAGGCTCTGAAATATCCAATCTCACGAACTGACTGGCTAAGGTCTGAACATCCAAGGCTAAGGGCCTCTCAGCTGCCGGAAGATATGCCAAACTCCCAAACTCTCTGCCCGATGACTCAAGGCGTCGACCACTACATTGGCCTTCCCTGGGTGGTACAATATACTGATATCATAGTCTTTAAGTAGCTCCAACCACCTCCACTGATGCAAATTAAGGTCCTTCTGCCTAAGAAAGTGCTGCAAATTCTGGTGATTAGTGTAGATCTCACAAGGAACAGCGTACAAATAATGACGCCAGATCTTCATGGCGTGAACAATAGCTGCTAACTCGAGATCATGAACTGGATAATTCTTCTCATGCACCTTTAACTGTCTAGATGTGTAGGCAGTCACCCTACCATCTTGCATCAATACTGCTCCAAGGCCAATCCTCGAGGCATCACAATAGACAGTGTAGGACCCCAAACCTGTAGGCAATACTAATACTGGGGCTATAGTCAAAGCTGTTTTGAGTTTCTGAAAGCTTTCCTTAAATTCCTCGGTCCACCTGAACGGGGCACCCTTCTGGGTCAACTAGGTCATAGGCACTGCAATGGATGAAAATCCCTCCACAAAGCGACGGTAATACCCCGCCAAACAAAGGAAACTGCGGATCTCCGTAGCTGATGACGGTCTAGGACAACTCTGCACTGCCTCCACCTTCTTCAGATCTACCTTGATCCCATAACAAGACACTACGTGACCCAAGAATGCCACTGAATCAAGCCAGAATTCACACTTAGAAATGTTTGCATACTATTTCTTCTCCCTCAAAGTCTGAAGCATGGTCCTCAGGTGCTACTCATGATCTTCTCGAAACTGGGAATATACCAGGATGTCGTTAATAAACACAATGACGAAGGAATCAAGATAAGGCCGGAACACAGTGTGCATCAAATGCATAAAGGCTGTTGGGGCATTGGTCAGACCAAATGACATGACAAGAAACTCATAGTGACCATATCTGGTCCTGAAAGCAGTCTTTGGGATGCCCGGCTCCCGAATCTTCAACTGATGATAGCCAGAACGCAAGTCAATCTTGGAAAACACCCTGGCACCCTGTAACTGATCAAATAAATCATCGATGTGAGGTAAAGGATACATGTTCTTCACTGTAGCCTTATTCAACTGCCGATAATCAATACACATACGCATAGAACCATCATTCTTCTTCACAAATAAGACCAGAGCACCCCAAGGTGATACACTAGGCCTGATGAAACCCTTATCAAGCAACTCCTGCAACTGCTCCTTCAACTCCTTCAACTCAGGAGGAGCCATACGGTAGGGAGGAATAGAAATGGGCTGAGTGCCCGGCAACAAATCAATGCCGAAATCAATATCTCTATCGGACGGCATACCCGAAAGATTAGCTGGAAACACATCAAGGAAGTCCCTCACTACTGGGACTGACTCAACTGTAGGGGTATCAATACTGAAATCTCTCACATATGCCAAATACGCATCACACCCCTTCTCAACCATTCGCTGAGCCTTAAGAAATGAAATAACCATGCAGGGAGTATACTCTAAGGTACCTCTCCACTCTAATATTGGCAAGTCTGGCATAGGCAGCGTCACGGTCTTAGCGTGACAATCAAGAATTGCATAATGGGGCGACAACCAGTCCATGCCCAAGATAACATCAAAATCTACCATACTGAGTAATAACAAATCGACTCTGGTCTCAAAACCACTAAGAGTAATAAAACATGACCAATATACGCAGTCCACAATGAGAGAATCTCCCAGAAGAGTAGATACATGAACAGGGGAACTCAAAGAATCCCGAGATATCCCCAAATGTGGAGCAAAATAAGAAGACACATATGAATATGTAGAGCCTGGGTCAAATAATACTGATGCATCCCTATGACAGATATGGACAATAACTGTGATGACTGAATCTGAAGCGACAGACTCTGAACGGGCTGGAAGGGCATAGTACCTAGCCTGGCCTCCCCCTCTAGGGCGACCTCGACCTGCTCGACCTCCACCTCGAGCTGGCTGAGGAGGTGGGGTGGCAGCTGGTGCTGGAAGAATGGACGGAGGACCCGGTAGTGAACGTGAAGGCTGGAAAGTCTATGGAGGTGCACCCCTCTTGGCTCTAGGGAAATCTCTAACCATGTGACAAGTGTTACCACACTCAAAATAACCCCTCGGAGGACGCGGTGGCTGAGACTGACTCGGGCCTGGCCTGCTGGACTGGCCGGTAATAGCACCTCGAGTAGGAGGCATACTAGATACTGGTGATGCAAAATAGGGATCCTGAGGTCTAGGAGGAGCTGGAACACCACTGGCTACTGGAAGAGCTAAATGAACAGGGTGACTCACAATACCCGTACCATAGCGTGCTGCTGGTGCACGAGCTCCTGAATAATGACCAGTCTCTCGAGACCTCTTGGCCTCTCTCTCCTCCTTGTCCCGGGCGAACATACCCTCCACTCTCCTGGTAATGCTCACTTCCCGCTGATAAGTGATGTCCATCTCCAACTCCCTGGCCATACTGGTCTGAATACTCGGGTGGAGTCCCTCAATGAAGCGACGAACCCTCTCTCTAACTGTAGCAACCAGAGCCAGTGCATGGTGAGCTAACTCACTGAAACAGACTGCATACTCCGACATAGTCATAGCACCCTGACGCAACTGCTCAAACTCTCCGCGCCAAGCATCTCTGAGGCTCTGAGGAACATACTTATGCAAGAACATCTATGAAAACTGAGCCCAAGTGAGTGTGTCTGCCTCGTCCGAACTACTCAGCTCATAGGCACGCCACCACTGATATGCCTCTCCCCTCAGCTAGAAAGCGGTGAAATAAACCCCACTCGTCTCCACAATGCCCATAGTGTGGAGAATATGATGACACTCCTCACAAAAACCCAGAGTATCATCTGAAGCTAGTCCGCTGAAAGTAGGTGGGTGGTACTTCTTGTACCTCTCAAGTCTGAGCTGCTCTGCCTCAGAAGCAGCTACCCTGGTCTCATGCTGAACCGGATCCACTGGGGGCATAGGAATATACTCTAGGGCTTGATCAACCTGGACCCTCTGCTCAGGAGTGCGGGCTGCGGGAGTCTGTGCCCCTCCCCTGTCCTGAGATGTAACGGGAGCTATCGGAAATAGTCCAGCCTAAGCCAGAGTGCTGAACATGATCATGAACTGAGCTAAAGTCTCTTGGAGGGCTGGAGTAGCAATAGAGATCTCCGATGCAGGCCCTCCAGCTGGAGCTGCTGGGGGCTCCTCTGACGCAACTCTCGTAGGTGCTCGGGCTGCACCGCGTGGTCGTCCTCTACCCCGACCCTAGCCTCTGGCGGCTCTGATAGAGGGCTCGGGTGCCTGATCGTCGGTCCTCCCGGTACGGGTCCTCACCATATGTGAGAAAGAATATAATAGAGTTTTAGAATTTTGATGTCAATAATTCGCACGACAAGGAAATCAAAGGAATATGATTGTTCTTAACAGTTACATAGCCTCGCAAAGATAAGTACAGACGTCTCCACACCGATCCGCGAGACTCTAATAAACCGGCTTGTGACCCGCGACTCCTATGAACCTAGTGCTCTGATACCAACTTGTCATGACCCAATTTAACCCTCCGTAAGGTGTCGTTACGGCACCTAGTCTTTACGACTAGGTAAGCCTAATATTACGAAAAATGTAAAGAAAGCACAACATTTTAAAGATAAACAGCATATTGTGAATAACCAAAAGTAGTACCACTTGGCATATACAAAATAATTTCCCAAGACCCGGAATATCACTAAGTCACAAGATGCTATAATCTATGTAGCTCTATACAAAAGTTTGAAGATAACAAAGAAAGTCTCTAGGCAAGGGAGTAGAAGGGGACTCCGAGGATCTGCGGACGCAAGTAGCAGTACCTTGAAGTCTCCTAGAATCAGCATCATGCACTAACCCCGAGGCTGATAGCTCGCACCTGGATATGCACACGAAAACATGTGCAGGAAAGGGCATGAGTACACCACAATGGTACACAGTTAGTGCCAAGCCTAACCTCGGTCGAGTAGTGACGAGGTTAGGTCAAGGCCCTACCGGAGTAAATATAATAAATTAAACAGTAAAAGATATAAGTAAAGTTTACGATAACACAGTTAAAGAAATTATCAAAAATTTAACATTTAAGGGAGCTCTCGGCTCAGAACAAGGTAGACACAATGGAGAATCTCCCGGGATACCGTCCCGTAGTTCTGAATGAATATGCAGTACATGGGGATCTCCCAGAATATGTCCGTAGTCCCAAAGTAAATATGCAGTGCTGGGGGATCTCCCGGAATACGTCCATAGTCCCAAAGTAAATATGCAGTGCTGGGGATCTCCCGAAATACGTCTGTAGTCCCAAAGTAAATATGCAGTGCTGGGGGATCTCCTGGAATACATCCGTAGTCCGAATTTAAATATGCAACGCAAGGTAAAATGACAAGTATGGCATCGAGTTATACAGTTTACACTGAACACAGGTAAGGAAAATAGGGACTTAACTAAGCATGGCGCACAGAATGTCAAATAGGCAGTTAAAACACGGAAGCATGCTCCTCTAATCTAAACTAAACAATTTAACTTTTTAATGCAATTTAACAAGGGAAAACCGTTTATGATTTAGAAAGGAAAAACGGGATTTTTGCTATAATAGACCGTTTACGTACTCGTCACCACACGTACACGGCGCCCACACATCAATTAATATCAAACATCCTAAGGGAAAAGTCCCCAACACAAGGTTAGGCAAGCCACTTACCTCGATCTATCAAATCAATTTGATATCACGTTCTTGCCACGAGTATCCAACTCCAAATGACCCGAATCCAATAGTTCTCCTTCAAAATCCCTCGAGAAATCGTCTCCCACCAAGCTCTAAATCGAATTGGTGAAAGATGAGGAATGAACCCACGAAGCTGTCTCTTCAACCCAGCGATTTCCGCACTTGCACTCATGGGGCCGCATCTGCGGTCACGCACTTGCAGAAAAATCATCGCAAGTGCGAAGGTCACTTATCCGGGTTGGGGCCGCATCTACGGTCAATTCCTCGCACCTGCGGTCCAAATCGGCGCATCTGCGCATTTCACTAAGGCAACCAGGCTCCGCACCGGTGCGATTTGTGAAATATTGTGATATTGATACGCATGCGGTAATATAAGGTCAGGGTGTTGAAACGCATGCGGTGAGATAAGGGTGACTTGTAACGCATGGCTAGTAGGGGAACTACTAGAAGTCATGCGGTGTGATAAGGGTGGCTAAAACGCAGGATGCTATTTCGGAAAAAATAATTTCTTTAAAAATTAAATGTGAAGGCTCTCACGATGATATAAGAAAATGAGATATTGTGAATTTATTTATGATTTGGGACTATGAGGCAGTACCTCGGGAGCGCCCTGTTGATATTTCTTTATTTATGTTCTTCCCTGTTACACCCTATATTTTCGTATGTAAAAATGCGTCGTAAGCAAACTAATGTAGGACAAAAAAATGAGATAATATTTAAAAGTATATAAAGTAAGTTAATCATGTTACCTCTGAGGTTACAAATATTGAAGATCATGAACAACAAGTACAAAGAGGGTTGGACAGTTCAGAAGCTAAAGCAATTAAATAAAACAATGTTTCATCGAAAGTCGACAAGTTGGGAATGTTATAACATGTACCTTTGGGGTGAGACTAGGGTGATTAACATGATAAAGAGATTATGTTATGATTTATATTAGTCGTATTACATCCGTGTGTTATGTTTTTAAGTCAAGCGAGTTGTGGAACAAAAGTCGATGAAAGTCATCACAAGTTACATTCATAAGTTTTACTGAAACTTTGGGTCAAATGTAACTGCAATTTTCTCCCAATATACTTAGAGTTATGGGGTGTTCCACCCATCAAATTAAAGATCTATGAGTCTATTTTCCAACGCATTAAACCATTTGTCAATACGACATCGGAGTAGAGAGATATGTGCATTTTTGCGATACTGCGCAAGCTGCTAGGTGACAAGTAGGTGTGTCACCTACTTGCTTAAATGAAAGCCCAAAAATGGGCCATTTCGGGTCGTCCAAAGAGGCCTTTTAAGGGCCTATTTTCTTCATATATTAGACTTAAAATAGAGCATAATAACCAGACATAAGCTCTGCAAAGAATCCTCCCAAAAATTTCCCACAAACCCTAATTGATTTTCTCTCCCTTTCAAGTTCCAATTGGAGGTAAAACTTAGAGTTTGAAGAACCAAGATAGGAGCTGAGTTATCCAACAAATAAGGTGAGTTTACTGCTCTCTTTCATCCATTTTTTCTTCTGTAAATTCATGGTAAGTCGTTCTATACTTGTAAGAACTCACGGGATGGTGATCGGAAGCCGTGAGTTCGAGTTATTCACTTGTAGCGGACTGTTTTGTGGACTGTTTTGTGTTGCTGTTGGGCTGCGTGTTTTATTACTATTTTGTGGAGTTTTGGAGGAGGAAGGGGGTTTATAAACACCATATAAATGTAGGGTGGTTGGCTGGTCGTTCGTCATAACATTTTCGGGTCGTTTGACACTACTACGGTGGTCGTTTTGTGTACGAAGAGATTGGGGTGTGTTGGGCTGTTTTGTAGTATTTGATGGTGTATATAGGGCTGGAAAATGATGTATATATGTTGTTATTGTTCTGTCCTTGTATTGTTGGTGTTATCTTGAAGTTGGAGGAAGGGCATATTATAGGGGAGATGCTGCCCGTTTTAATACAAAATAGGTTTGTCGTTCGTTGTGCGATAGTTGTACCTTTCGTAACTTAACGATAGTATTATTATCATTCTTGTAGATTAAGGTGCGAAGAGGTGAGTTCAACTTGGTGATTGAAAAGATTGTGATAAGGTATGTTAAGGCTAAGCCTTCCTTCATTTTGGCATGATCTCGTAGCTACATGTGTTAGTAATGAGACAAAAAGAGAAGTTCATATTCATGAATTTATTCACACTATTCTAGTCTCATAAGTTACAATATTATTCCTTATCGAGACTCTATATTCAATTTTAGTATTGTCTTCTTTCAGTCAAGAGAGCAGCAAGCCTATATATACAGTATTACAGTATTTTCATTACCATCGAGCTATAATCGATGGGCAGGCCCCTATTGGGCAACCTCTGATCAGATGGAAAGTTATATACCGAGCCTACTGTGGCCGAGCGCCTATGAGCGAGCCCAGCATGGCCGAGATACATAGCCTAGTATGGCCGAGCGCCTATAAGCGAGCCTACTATGGCAGAGCAGTTATATATACCGAGCCTTATAAGGCCGTACAATTATTTTACTTACTATATTGAAGGAGTTGAGTCAGTATCAGCAGGTAAGTATATCTCCAGATCATCTTTGACTCCCAGTTAATTTCAGTTATCATATTATCAGTTCAGTTTCAGATTTCAGTTATTTTATTGCCTTACATACTCGGTACATTATTTCGTACTGACGTCCCTTTTTTGGGGGCGCTGCATTTCATGCGTGCAGGTTCAGACAGACAGACGGGTAGACCTCCTCAGTAGGTGTTTTCCGAGTTCCGCCTGATCGGTAAGCTCCACGTCTTTCGGAGTTGCCAGGACTAGAGTTTTGTGTACATCTTATGTATATCTGTATATATGTTATGGGTAGGTCGGGGCCCTGTTCCGATCACAGTACATCTATCAGTAGAGGCTTGTAGGCATATCCTGTTGGTTAGTGCAGTATGTTGGGTTTGTATAAATTGGTGGTTTGTCAGCTGTAGTAGCTATGACGGCCTTGTCGGCCTAGCTTTATATTGATATTTAGTTAGTGCTAGTTTCCATTCAGTTTTATATTTTGCTTCGCAAATTGTCTTGCAAGGTGGCCCCATGGCCAAAGTATGACATTATGTGTTCAGAGTCCCTTGGTCGCAATTTGGTACGCCAGGTTAGGTGAGGCACCGGGTGCTTGTCTCGCTCCTAGGTTCGGGGCGTGACAAACTTGGTATCAGAGCAGTTCTGTCCTAGGGAGTCTACAAGCCGTGTCTAGTAGGGTCTTGTTTATAGATGTGTTGTGCACCACATTATATAAGCAAGGAACTACAGGGCATTTAGGAGTTGGTTACACTTCTTTGAAATCTAAATCGTGCTATAGAACTGAGTTATAGGAAATTTGAATTAAACTTATGTGTTGGTGTTTGCATGCACAGATGACGGTGACTAGGAAGACTACGGCTAGCCAGATGAGAGATACAGTAGTAGGTGAGGGGACCAACAGGGTACCTCCAGTAGATGGGGCCCAGTCTGAGGCTCAAGGGGAGACCCCTACTCAGCCATTACCGGCTCCTCCACCAACTACGGAGATTCCTAGGGAAACCGCACATCCAGTTCCCCCTCCACTTCCATCAGATCAGGACTTAAGGAGTGCGGTGCATTTGTTGACACAGTTGGTAGCTACCCAGCAACATGCTAGGGCATCAGCTAGTGCAGGAACTTCTGAGGGGTCTGGGAGTTCAAGGGTCCGAGAGTTTATTGCTTTGAGTCCCCCAGAGTTCACGGGGACAGATCAGAGGGAGGACCCGCAGGATTTCATAGATCAGCTTCACAGGATCTTTCGTGTTATGCATGCCACGGAGAAAGAGGCAGTTGAGCTAGCAGCTTTTCGACTCCGAGATATAGCCATCCTTTGGTATGAGGGATGGGAGAGGTCCAGGGGACGTGATACACCTCCAGCTATTTGGGAGAATTTTTCAGATGCTTTCCTTGACCAGTACTTACCGCGGGAGATCCGACAGGCTCGAGTCGATCAGTTTCTAGCCCTCAAGCAGGGTAATATGAGTGTTTGAGAGTATAGTCTCCGTTTTGACTCATTGGCCAGATATGCACCATCCATAGTTTCTACTATGCGGGACAGGATTCACAGGTTTATAGCAGGGTTAGCCCCAGAGTTAACCGAGGCATGTGCCACCGCTGCATTGCAGGATAGTATGGATATCTCCCGGATTCAGGCATTCGCCCAGAATATAGAAAGGGGTAGGCGTCGGCAGCAGGGTACAGAGAGGGCTGAGCAAGGGCAACGTAAGAGGATGAGATTTCCCAGGTCTCAGGAGCAATCTCAGGGTAGTTATAGGACCCAGTACTTCGGACGGCCACCTAGGCCTCCGCCACCTCAGTTACAGGGTTACGGGTATGACCGCTATACTCAGTCAGGACCAGGTGAGAGCTCACGGGCGTCGGGTTTGCAGCGACAACGAGGTTCTACGCAGACATGGTCATTTCCTCCGCGGTGTGACATCTGTGGTAGAGGACACTTGGGTCAATGCCGAGCAGGTTCTGATGCTTGTTATACATGTGGGCGTCCGGGGCATATGATGCGAGATTGCCCAAATAGAGATTCTGGGGGAATGGCACAACCAGCGAGTTCAGCAACAGGATCGTCTATGTCCGTGCATCCTTCAAGGCGTGAGTCTCAGTCTTCGGCTGGTAGAGGTCGAGGCAGAGGTAGAGGTTCCAGTTCAAGTGGTAATCAGAACCGTATCTATGCTTTAGCGGGTCGACAGGACCAGGAGTCTTCACCAGACGTTGTGACAGGTATATTAACCATTTGCTCTCACGATGCTTATGCTTTGATAGACCCAGGATCTACTTTATCGTATATTACCCCATTTGTCACGAGGAAGTTTGGTATAGTGCCTGAAATACTAAGTGATCCTTTTGCGGTATCTACACCGGTCGGAGAATCGATTATTGCTAGACGGGTTTACCGAGGTTGTACGGTGACAATTTGTAGTCGTCAGACCTCAGCTGACCTAGTTGAGCTAGAGATGATGGACTTTGATGCTATCATGGGCATGGACTGGTTGGCAGCTTGCTATGCCACAGTTGATTGCCGAGCAAAGGTAGCCAAATTTCATTTTCCGGGTGAGCCAGTCCTTGAATGGGTAGGTAATACACCAACACCAGAGGTAGGTTTATTTCCTATCTGAAGGCGAGGAAAATGATCGCAAAAGGGTGCATTTATCATATTGTGCGAGTTAGAGATGCAGATGCTGAGATACCTACACTTCAGTCTATTCCCGTAGTCAAAGAGTATGCAGATGTGTTTCCAGATAAGCTTCCAGGTATTCCTCCAGAGCGAGAGATTGATTTTAGCATCGATTTGCTTCCAGGAACTCAACCAATATCCGTCCCTCCGTATAGAATGGCACCTGCCGAATTGAAGGAGTTGAAGGAGCAGTTAAAAGATTTGCTGGAGAAAGGTTACATCAGGCCCAGTACCTCACCTTGGGGTGCACCGGTACTATTTGTGCGGAAGAAAGACGGCTCGCTGAGGATGTGTATCGATTATAGGCAGCTGAACAAGGTAACTATTAAGAATAAGTATCCACTTCCAAGGATCGATGACTTGTTTGATCAGTTGCAGGGAGCTAGATGCTTTTCAAAGATAGATTTGAGGTCGGGGTACCACCAGGTCAGAGTTCGGGAAAAAGATATTCCGAAGACAGCCTTCAGGACCCGATATGGCCACTTCGAGTTCCTTGTCATGTCCTTCGGGTTGACTAATGCACCCGCTATATTTATGGACTTGATGAATAGCCTATTCCGGCCATTTTTAGATCTATTCGTGATAGTATTTATTGATGATATTCTGGTTTATTCCCGTTCAGAGGATGAGCATGTGGACCACCTACGAGCGGTACTCCAAACCCTCCGTGATTGTAAGTTGTATGCTAAGTTTTCTAAATGTGAGTTCTGGTTGAAGTCTGTAGCATTCTTGGGGCATATTGTATCAGATGAAGGGATAAAGGTGGACACTCAGAAGATTGAGGCTGTGAAATCTTGGCCTAGACCTACCACTCTGACAGAGGTTCGTAGCTTTCTAGGCTTAGCAGGATACTATCGGAGGTTCGTAGAGGGTTTTTCTTCCCTTTCGGCACCATTGACGAAGTTGACACAGAAAGAAACTAAGTTTCAATGGACAGAGGCTTGTGAGCGGAGTTTCCAAGAGCTTAAGAACAAGTTGACCTCAGCTCCAGTTCTAACACTTCCAGAGGGTCTAGAGGGTTATGCCGTGTATTGTGATGCATCAGGTGTCGGGTTAGGATGTGTCCTGATGCAACATGGGAAGGTAATTGCATATGCTTCAAGGCAGTTGAGGAAGCACGAGAGGAATTATCCGACCCACGACCTCGAGTTAGCTGCGGTTGTCCATGCACTTAAGATATGGCGGCATTATTTATATGGTGTTCATGTTGATATATTTACTGATCATAAAAGCCTACAATATATTTTCAAGCAGAAAGAGTTGAATTTGCGACAGAGGCGATGGCTTGAGTTATTGAAAGATTACGATGTTAACATTCTCTACCATCCAGGGAAAGCTAATGTTGTAGCAGATGCCTTAAGTCGCCGATCTATGGGTAGCTTAGCACATGTAGAGCCCGAGAAAAGACAATTAGCTAGAGATATTCATCAATTGGCTTCGTTGGGGGTTCAGTTAGTAGATTCTGAGGATGGTGGAGTTGTAATCCAAAACACTGCAAAATCATCCCTCATAGCTGAAGTCAAGGAAAGGCAGTACGAGGACCCAGAGTTGGTCGAGTTGAGAGAGCGAGTTCCGCAGCAGAAGAAGCCATTGTTAGAGCTCAAGGGAGATGGGGTTCTCAGATACAAGGGTCATTTGTGTGTTCCAGATGTAGCAGGGCTACGAGACAGGATTATGTCAGAGGCACATTATTCATGGTATTCCATCCACCCTGGATCGACGAAGATGTATCATGACATTAAGGATATGTACTGGTGGAATGATATGAAGAAGAACATTGCTGAGTTTGTCGCCCAATGTACTAGTTGCCAGCAAGTGAAGGTAGAACACCAGAAGCCCGGAGGGCTAATGCAGACTATAGAGATCCCGACATGGAAATGGGAGGCGATAAACATGGACTTTATCATGGGTTTACCTCGTTCTAATCGTAAGTTCGATTCCATATGGGTGATAGTCGATAGGCTCACGAAATCAGCTCACTTCCTACCGGTCAGATCTACATATACAGCAGAAGATTATGCAAAGTTATATATTAAGGAGATAGTGCGGCTACACGGAGTACCAGTTTCTATTATATCTGACCGTGGGGCTCAGTTTACAGCACATTTTTGGAGGTCATTTCAGAGAGGTCTAGGGACTCAGGTGAATCTCAGCACAGCTTTTCATCCACAGACTGATGGACAAGCCGAGCGCACAATTCAGACGCTCGAGGATATGTTACGAGTATGTGTGTTGGATTTTAAAAGAAGTTGGGATGAACATCTACCTCTTATCGAGTTTGCATATAATAACAGTTACCACTCCAGTATCCAGATGGCTCCGTACGAGGCTTTGTATGGGCGTAAGTGCAGATCTCCTATAGGGTGGTTTGATGTTGGAGAATCTGGGTTACATGGGCCAGACCTGGTTCAGCAGGCCATAGAGAAAGTAAAGGTTATCCGGGAGCGACTGTTGACAGCTCAGAGTCGTCAGAAGTCATATTTTGACGTGCGGCGACGAGACTTAGAGTTCAGGATTAATGACTGGGTATTCTTAAAGGTATCACCTATGAAGGGCGTGATGAGGTTTGGCAAGAAAGGAAAGCTTAGCCCACGGTATATTGGGCCTTATAGGATCATTCGGAGAGTGGGCCAACTAGCTTATGAGTTAGAGTTGCCCTCAGAATTGGAGTCTGTCCATCCGGTTTTTCACGTATCTATGCTACGGAAGTGCATTGGCGATCCTACCCGAGTGGTGCCCACGGATGATGTACAGATTATAGAGGACTTGTCATACGAGGAAATTCCAGTTGCCATCCTAGACCGACAAATCCGCAATCTACGAAATAAGGAGGTAGCTTCCGTAAAGGTTTTATGGAGGAGCAAGAATGTAGAAGAGATGACGTGGGAATCGGAGGAAGAAATGAAGTCTAAATACCCCCACCTATTTCAAAATGAAGATATGGTTCGAGATGGGACGCTACAACATAGCTCTATGTAGGCTAGCAGGTCATCAGGTAAGCTTTTATTTTTCACTTTCAATATTTATGATTTACGGTCGGTGAGGCAAATTGCTGCTATTTATAAAGATTGGCCATGTGTGGCATGCATAGTATGTTTCTGGCTACGTGCAGGTTGGTTTTAACCTAGTGTACGAAGGATACTCTGGAAAAAGTTTCCAAAGTCTCCAAGAGTAAACATTCGAGGACGAATGTTCCCAAGGGGGAGTGATGTTACACCCTATATTTTCGTATGTAAAAATGCGTCGTAAGCAAACTAATGTAGGACAAAAAAATGAGATAATATTTAAAAGTATATAAAGTAAGTTAATCATGTTACCTCTGAGGTTACAAATATTGAAGATCATGAACAACAAGTACAAAGAGGGTTGGACAGTTCAGAAGCTAAAGCAATTAAATAAAACAATGTTTCATCGAAAGTCGACAAGTTGGGAATGTTATAACATGTACCTTTGGGGTGAGACTAGGGTGATTAACATGATAAAGAGATTATGTTATGATTTATATTAGTCGTATTACATCCGTGTGTTATGTTTTTAAGTCAAGCGAGTTGTGGAACAAAAGTCGATGAAAGTCATCACAAGTTACATTCATAAGTTTTACTGAAACTTTGGGTCAAATGTAACTGCAATTTTCTCCCAATATACTTAGAGTTATGGGGTGTTCCACCCATCAAATTAAAGATCTATGAGTCTATTTTCCAACGCATTAAACCATTTGTCAATACGACATCGGAGTAGAGAGATATGTGTATTTTTGCGATACTGCGCAAGCTGCTAGGTGACAAGTAGGTGTGTCACCTACTTGCTTAAATGAAAGCCCAAAAATGGGCCATTTCGGGTCGTCCAAAGAGGCCTTTTAAGGGCCTATTTTATTCATATATTAGACTTAAAATAGAGCATAATAACCAGACATAAGCTCTGCAAAGAATCCTCCCAAAAATTTCCCACAAACCCTAATTGATTTTCTCTCCCTTTCAAGTTCCAATTGGAGGTAAAACTTAGAGTTTGAAGAACCAAGATAGGAGCTGAGTTATCCAACAAATAAGGTGAGTTTACTGCTCTCTTTCATCCATTTTTTCTTCTGTAAATTCATGGTAAGTCGTTCTATACTTGTAAGAACTCACGGGATGGTGATCGGAAGCCGTGAGTTCGAGTTATTCACTTGTAGCGGACTGTTTTGTGGACTGTTTTGTGTTGCTGTTGGGCTGCGTGTTTTATTACTATTTTGTGGAGTTTTGGAGGAGGAAGGGGTTTATAAACACCATATAAATGTAGGGTGGTTGGCTGGTCATTCGTCATAACATTTTCGGGTCGTTTGACACTACTACGGTGGTCGTTTTGTGTACGAAGAGATTGGGGTGTGTTGGGCTGTTTTGTAGTATTTGATGGTGTATATAGGGCTGGAAAATGATGTATATATGTTGTTATTGTTCTGTCCTTGTATTGTTGGTGTTATCTTGAAGTTGGAGGAAGGGCATATTATAGGGGAGATGCTGCCCGTTTTAATACAAAATAGGTTTGTCGTTCGTTGTGCGATAGTTGTACCTTTCGTAACTTAACGATAGTATTATTATCATTCTTGTAGATTAAGGTGCGAAGAGGTGAGTTCAACTTGGTGATTGAAAAGATTGTGATAAGGTATGTTAAGGCTAAGCCTTCCTTCATTTTGGCATGATCTCGTAGCTACATGTGTTAGTAATGAGACAAAAAGAGAAGTTCATATTCATGAATTTATTCACACTATTCTAGTCTCATAAGTTACAATATTATTCCTTATCGAGACTCTATATTCAATTTTAGTATTGTCTTCTTTCAGTCAAGAGAGCAGCAAGCCTATATATACAGTATTACAGTATTTTCATTACCATCGAGCTATAATCGATGGGCAGGCCCCTATTGGGCAACCTCTGATCAGATGGAAAGTTATATACCGAGCCTACTGTGGCCGAGCGCCTATGAGCGAGCCCAGCATGGCCGAGATACATAGCCTAGTATGGCCGAGCGCCTATAAGCGAGCCTACTATGGCAGAGCAGTTATATATACCGAGCCTTATAAGGCCGTACAATTATTTTACTTACTATATTGAAGGAGTTGAGTCAGTATCAGCAGGTAAGTATATCTCCAGATCATCTTTGACTCCCAGTTAATTTCAGTTATCATATTATCAGTTCAGTTTCAGATTTCAGTTATTTTATTGCCTTACATACTCGGTACATTATTTCGTACTGACGTCCCTTTTTTGGGGGCGCTGCATTTCATGCGTGCAGGTTCAGACAGACAGACGGGTAGACCTCCTCAGTAGGTGTTTTCCGAGTTCCGCCTGATCGGTAAGCTCCACGTCTTTCGGAGTTGCCAGGACTAGAGTTTTGTGTACATCTTATGTATATCTGTATATATGTTATGGGTAGGTCGGGGCCCTGTTCCGATCACAGTACATCTATCAGTAGAGGCTTGTAGGCATATCCTGTTGGTTAGTGCAGTATGTTGGGTTTGTATAAATTGGTGGTTTGTCAGCTGTAGTAGCTATGACGGCCTTGTCGGCCTAGCTTTATATTGATATTTAGTTAGTGCTAGTTTCCATTCAGTTTTATATTTTGCTTCGCAAATTGTCTTGCAAGGTGGCCCCATGG
The DNA here is from genome assembly GCF_000390325.3 of Nicotiana tomentosiformis. Classification (NCBI taxonomy): domain Eukaryota; kingdom Viridiplantae; phylum Streptophyta; class Magnoliopsida; order Solanales; family Solanaceae; genus Nicotiana; species Nicotiana tomentosiformis. The sequence continues at coordinate 84,041,868 of NC_090823.1, forward strand.
CCAAAGTATGACATTATGTGTTCAGAGTCCCTTGGTCGCAATTTGGTACGCCAGGTTAGGTGAGGCACCGGGTGCTTGTCTCGCTCCTAGGTTCGGGGCGTGACATTCCCTTTGGTGATTTTGTTTCATTTAATATGTAAATTCGTGTCTTCTTCTGTGATGTACTATCAAACTTGCGCACCTGCGCTCCATTAGTTCCGCATCTACGCACCTGCGGCCTCTCTTCTGCAGGTGCGAAACACCAGAACCAGCAAAGACACCATATTTTTCCTAAGTCCAAATTCAATCCGTTAAGCATCCGAAACACACTCGAGGCCCCCGAGACCTCAACCAAACATACCAACCAATCCTAAAACACCATATGAACTTAGTCGAGCCTTCAAACCACATCGAACAACAACAAAATCATGAATTAAGCACGGATTCAAGCCTAAGAATTAAGAAATTCCAAATTCTACAAATGACGCCGAACCACATCAACTCTAGTCTAAATGACCTCAAATTTTACACACAAGTCACAATTGACACTACAAACCTACAGTCACTCGAAATTCCATTCCGAGCTCGATATCAAAATTTTCACTATCAGCCGAAATTGCCGAAAAACTAACTTTCACCAATTGAAGCCTAAATCTACTACAGACCTCCAAAACACCTTCCGAACGAGCTCCTAATCCCAAAATCACTCAACGGAGCTAACTGAGTTGATGGAATTCCATTTCGGATCTATCTTCACGCAATTTCGACTACGGTCCATACTCTAAGGCTTAAACTCACAACTAGGGACTAAGTGTCCCAAAACTCTCTGAATTTCATAACCAATCACTCCGGCAAATCACAATAGTGGAAACAAACATGAGGAAAACAGTTATTAGGGGATTGGGACTCTAACTCTCAAAATGACCGGCCGGGTCGTTACACGTCACCTAGCTCAAACCAACCCACCGGGGACCGGCACCGTCTCCCATACAAAGCCTTATACAGAGCCATATGAATACTCGACTGGTAGCTATTATTCTAAGCAAACTCCGCGAGTGGAAGAAATGTATCCCAAGAATCCCCAAAATCAATGACACAAGCGCGTAGCATATCCTCTAATATTTGAATAGTGCGCTCGGACTGTCCGTCTGTCTGAGAGTGAAATGATGTACTCAAATGAACCTGTGTGCACAATTCTCGCTGTACTGCTCTCCAAAACTATGATGTAAACTGCGTACCCCGATCTGAAATGATGGACACTAGTACACCGTGTAGGCAAATAATCTCGCGAATATAAATGTCAGTCAACCGCTCCAAAGAATAATTAGTACCAACTGGAATAAAATGCACAAATTTGGTCAACCGATCTACTATCACCCAAACAACATCAAACTTTCTCAAGGTCCGTAGGAGCCCAACTACGAAATCCATGGTAATACGCTCCCATTTCCATTCCGGAATCTCAAGTCTCTGAAGAAATCCTACCGGTATCTGATGTTCATACTTCACATGTTGACAATTTAAACACCGAGCTAAAAACCCAACTATATCTTTCTTCATTCGCCTCCACCAATAGTGCTGCCTCAAATCCTGATACATCTTTGCGGCACCTGGATGAATGGAGTACCGCGAACTGTGAGCTTCCTAGAGAATCAACTCACGCAAATCATCTACATTAGGCACACAAAGCCTGCCCTGCATCCGTAATACACCGTCATCTCCAATAGTGACTTCCTTGGCATCACCGTGTTGAACCGTGTCCTTACGGACAAGCAGATATGGATCATCATACTGCCGCTCTCTGATGAGATCATATAAAAAAGACCGAGAAACCACACAAGCCAAAACTCGATTCAGCTCGAAAACATCCAATCTAACAAACTGGTTAGCCAAGGCCTGAACATCTAAGGCTAAAGGCCTCTCTGCTACCGGTAAGTATGCTAAGCTGCCCAAACTCTTCGCCTTACAACTCAAGGCATCGACCACTACACTGGCCTTTCCGGGATGATAGAGAATGGTGATATCATAATCCTTAAGCAACTCTAACAACCTACGCTGCCGCAAATTAAGATCCTTCTGTTTAAACAAATGTTGTAAACTCTGATGATCGGTATATACCTCACACTGGACACCGTACAAGTAATGCCGCCAAATTTTTAAGGCATGAACAATAGATGCTAACTCAAGATCGTGGACTAGATAATTCTTCTCATGTACCTTTAACTGTCTGGACGCATAGGCAATCACCCTACCGTCTTGCATCAGCACTACGCCCAGACCAATACGCGACGCCTCACAATACATAGTATAAGACTCTGAACCTATATGCAACACCAATACTGGAGCTGTAGTCAAAGCTGTTTTGAGCTTCTGAAAGCTCTCTTCACACTCATCCGACCACCTGAACGGGGCACCTTTCTAGGTCAATTTAGTCATAGGTGATGCAATAAATGAGAATCCCTCCACGAAACGACGATAATAACCGGCCAAGCCGAGAAAACTCCGAATGTTAGTAATTGAAGATGGCCTGGGCTAATTCTGGACTGCCTCTATTTTCTTCGGATCCACCTTAATTCCTTCACTGGACACTATATGTCCTAAGAATGTCACCGAACTAAGCCAGAATTCACACTTAGAGAATTTGGCATAAAGTCTCTCCTCTCTCAATCTTTGTAATACAATACCCAAGTGTTGTGCAAGCTCATCCTGGCTATGTGAGTACACAAGAATATCATCAATAAATACTACGATAAATAAATTAAGATATGGCTGGAATACACTATTCATCAGATGCATAAATGCTGTTGGGGCATTGGTTAGCCCAAAAGACATCATAATAAATTTATAGTGGCCATAACGAGTTCTGAATGTCGTTGGTAGAATATTCGAATCCCGAGTTTTCAACTGGTGATACCCAGATCTCAAATCAATTTTGCAGAACACTCTCGCTCCCTGAAGCTGGTCAAATAAGTCATCAATACGCGACAAAGGATATTTATTCTTGATTGTAAATTTGTTCAGCTGCCTATAATCAATGCACATCCGCATAGTACCATCTTTAGTTTTCACAAACAAAACCGGTGCACCCTAAGGTGACACGCTAGGCCTAATAATCCCCTTTTCAAGGAATTCCTGAAGTTGCTCTTTCAATTATTTTAACTCAGTTAGTGCCATACGATACGGAGGAATAGAAATGGGCTGAGTGCCCTGCACCAAGCCAATACCGAGATCAATATCCCTGTCGGGTGGAATATCCGGCAGGTCTATAGGAAATACATCCGAAAAGTCTCGCACGATCGGTACTGAATCAATAATAGGAGTATCTGCATCCACATCTCTCACAAAGGGACAAATATGACAAACATCCCTTTCCAACCATACGTTGGGCCTTCAAATAAGAAATTACCCTGCTAGGAACAAACTCTAGAGAACCTCTCCATTCAACCTTTGGCAACCCCGGCATTGTCAATGTCACATTTTTTGCGTAACAGTCCAGAATGGCATGACATGGAGACAACCAATCCATACCCAAGATTATATCAAAATCAACCATACTGAGTAATAAGAGATCAACTCTAGTCTCTAGTTCCCCAATAGTTACCATACATGACCGATACACACAGTCCACAATAATAATATTGCCCACCAGTGTAGATACACAAACAGGTGAAACTAAGGACTCACAGGGCATATCCAGATAATGAGCAAAATACGATCATACATATGAACAAGTGGAACCAGGGTCAAATAATATAGAAGCCTCCTTGTGGCACACTGAAACAATACCTGTGATCACTGAATTTGAGGCAACAACATCTGGTCTGGCAGGAAAAGCATAGAATCGGGCCTGGCCGCCACCTGACTAGCCTCCCCCTCTAGGGCAACCCCTAGCTGCTTGACCCCCACCTCGAGCTGGCTGGACGGGTGGTGTAACTGTTGGTGCTAGTGCCGTCGGTCGAGAAGTTTGCTATAGAGCCCCACTCAATAGCCTAGGACAATATCTCTTGAAATGACCCAATTTTCTGCACTCGAAATAACCTCTCCTCTAAGAGAATTGTTGCTCCTGATAACCCGAAGAATTACCTATAGAAGCCTGAGCGAACGAGGCATGATGAGAACTCTGCTCTGGTTGTGCACTGAATGAAGACTAGCCTGAGTGTGCACTGTAAGAACCGTGGCTAGTTGATGCACCATGATGAGCTGGACGAACTGTCTGAGCATGTTTGTAAAAATGACCCCTACCACGGTAAAACTGACCCCCTGAAGGAACACCGCTCAAAATCACCTGAACCACAAGGCCTCTTAGCCTCCCTCTCAACCCATTCCTGACTGTGAACCATCTCAATCTGACGAGCAATATCGACCACCTCGTCGAAAGTAGCATCAGACACACTCTCTCTAGTCATGAGTAATCGCAGCTGAAAAGTAAGGCCATATATGAACCTCCTGATCCTTTTCCTGTCTGTGGGAATCAACCAGATAGCATGACGGGCCAACTCTGAAAATATCATCTCATACTGTATCACAGACATATCACCCTGACGAAGCTGCTCTAACTGGCTACGCAACTCCTCTCTACGGGACTGAGGCATGAACTTCTCCAGGAATAGACCGGAGAACTGCTGCCAGGTAAGGGGTGTTGCGCCAACTGGCCTACACCTCTCGTAAGCCTCCCACCATCTGAAGGAAGTCCCAGGAAATTGAAAAGTAGTGAACGAGATCCCACTGGTCTCCAGAATACCTGTCGTCCGAAGAATCCGCTGACACTTATCCATTAAACCCTGAGCATCCTCTAACTCAGCACCGCTGAATGGTGGAGGTCGAAACCTCTCAAATCTCTCAAGACTCCTCTGCTCATCATCTGCCATAACAGGAACTACTTGGGCCTGAGCAGCTGCAACCGGCTGGGCTGGTAGTGCCCCCGGTATCTAAAGTCCCTGTACTACCTGGTCTGGAGTACGGGCAACAGGTTTATAAGTACCTCCTCCGTCCTGAGAAGTGGCAGGTGTGGCCTGAGCCGAAACCAACTGAGCAAGACCAGTACAAACTGTCAATATATGGGTCAGAGCCTCCTGGAGGCCTGGAATCACAATAGGTGTAGCTGGTGCATGAGCTGGTCTCACTAGCTCAACTGTATCCGAAATCTGCGCCTGAGCTGGAGCAACTGGTGGTACTAGAGGTGCTACTCCAACTGCTACACGAGCTATACCTCGACCTTTACCTCGGCCCCGGCCTCTACCACGACCCCGACCTCTCGCGGCCTTAACTGGTGGCTGACCGTCCAATCCGGTAGTACGTGTTCTCACCATTTGTGAGATAATAGAATAATAGAAATTTAGTTTCCGGAATCAAAAATTTGCACGACAGAATACAAGAAAGTGATGTTTTTCCTAAGGGTTCTACAACCTCTCGAAGATAATTACAGACGTCTCTGTACCGATCCACAAAACTCTACTAAACCTGCTTATGACTCGTGAGACCTATGTAACCTAGGCTCTGATACCAACTTGTCACGACCCAAAATCTCAACCAGTCGTGATGGCGCCTATCTCGATACTAGGCAAGCCGATAATCTCAATAAACCACAATTTCTCTTAAGTTTGAAAATATAATATTTAAATACAATACAAAATCCCACAAATACTTATACGAACACTCCCCAAAACCTGATGTCACTGAGTACATAAGCATCTAATATGAATACAAGTCTGGAAAATACGGTCTATAAAAGTCTAAGACCAAATACAGTAAACAAGGAGGTAAGGAAAGAGAGACAAGGTCTGCGAAACACAGCAGCTACCTTTGAATCTTCGGAAAATCAATTGTGCGAGAAAATCAACACCCGCTATGTCCAGAAGCACCTGGATCTGCACACGAGGTATAGGGTGTAGTATGAGTACAACCAACTCATCATGTAATAATAATAAATAAGTAATTGAAGATAGTGACGAGCTACACAATTATAGTTCATTTTCAGTAGTTCCAACAGAGAATAGACATGCTTTCAAATCCAGCAGTTTAAGTCAAATCAATTTATACAGTTCAAGTTCATGTAATCCGGATATAAAAGCATTCAGAGAATTTTACAACAATGACAAATAGCAACTAAGTGCAACAACAAATGAAAAACAAGTACAGCCTCTCAGGGCAATAGTCACTCCACTCGTCACAACAACTCAACTACTTCGCTCTCAGCTCTCAGCTCTCAGCACTCACACTCAATGGGTATCCGCGCTCATTGGGGTGTACATACTCCGGAGGGGCTCCTACAACCCAAGCGCCATAATCCGCACGGTTAACTCACGTGCTATAATATTCTGCACGGACAACTCACGTGCCATAGTATCCTTACCTCACTGACAGGCCCTCGGCCTTACTCAGTGCTCAACCTCTCTAGTCTCTCGGGCTCTCGGAAATCATAAAGATCAGCCCAAACAAAGATAACATAGTGTATCAACAAATATCAAGAAAGACTGAAGTATGATACACAAGTAAAATCATGACTGAGTACAATACATCAATTAGCAAATAATTCAACAAGTACGCGACCTCGATGGGTCCCAACAGTGCTATCACATAGCCTAAGCATGATTTCTAACATGATTTACAGTCAAATTTCTTCAACACATAGAGAGCATATAGCTGACAATAAATTATTCAACTTTACAGTTTCACGGGATGAACCAAATCACAATCCCCTCGGTGCACTCCCACACGCCCGTCACCTCCAAAATAGTCACATGATACAAAAACAAGGGTTTCATACCCTCAGGACCACATTTATAACTGTTACTTACCTCAAACCGTAAAATTCTTTATTCTGTAATATGTTTTCCTCGTGAATTGGCCTCCAAACGCCTCGAATCTAGCCACAAATATTTTGATTCAGTCAATAAAATTTATTGGAATTAATTCCATAAGAAAATACTAATTTTCCATAAAAATCCGAAAATTAGCTCAAAATCACCCGTGGGGCCTACGTCTCGGAATTCGGCGAAGGTTACGAAATATGAACGCCCATTCAATCACGAGTCCAACCATACAAATTTTACTCAAATTCGACATCAACTCGACCCTCAAATCTCCATACTAAACCAAGAGGCTTTGCACAATTTTACAACTTAATTCACCAATTAAATGTTAAAAACGACCATGGATTCGGGTAATTTAACCAATATTGAGTTAAGAACACTTATCCCATTGTTTCCTCTGAAAATCTCCCAAAAATCTCCTCTTCCCGAGCTCCAATTCGTCAAAAATAAGAAAATGGGACGAAGTCCCATTTTCAGAACTTAAACTCTCTACCCAATCATTTGCTATACGTGATCACGGACATTCCCACACGATCGCGAAGTACAGTTTTCCACAGCCCAGATTTAACCCTACGCGATTGCGTTACATAACATCACAGACCTACACGATCGCGAAGCACAAAATGCGTGACTTCAATTCGCTCCACTTATTCTACGCGAACGTGACTTTCTTCACGCGTTAGCGAGTCACAAAATCTCAATGCTACACTATCGCATCCCGCTTCACGCGATCGCGAAGAACAAAACTTAGTAGCCCTCAATTAACCTTATGCGATCGCGGATATCCCCACGCGATCGCGAAGCACAAAACCTCTACTGACTAACTAAGCCTATGCGATCGCAGACGCATTCACGCGATCACGTATAAGGAAATCAGATATAGATATCAGAAAATTCCAGCAGCTGTTGAAGTCCAAATTTTGATCCGTTAACCATCCGAAACTCACCCAAGCCCCTCGGTACCTTAACTAATTATACCAGCAAGTCCTAACATCATACGAACCTAGCCAAACCCTCAAATCACCTCAAACAACACTAAAACTATGAATCATACCCCAATTCAAGCCTAATGAACTTTGAAACTTTCAATTTCTGCAAACAACGCCGACCTATTAAGTCACGTCCGATTGACCTCAAATTTTGCACACAAGTCATAAATGACATAACTGACCTATTAATATTTTCAGAATTGGATTTTGACCCCGATATCAAAAAGTCAACTCCCCGGTCAAACTTCCCAAAATTTTAACTTTCGGCATTTCAAGCCTAATTCCTCTACGAACCTCCAAATAATTTTCCGGACACGCTCCTAAGTCCAAAATCACCATACAGAGCTATTGAAATCATCAAAATTCAAATTCGAGGTCATTTACACATAAGTCCACATCCGGTCAACCTTTTCTTACTTAAAATTTTAATTATGAGACTAAGTGTCTCATTTCACTCTGAATTTCTTCTGGACCCGAACCAACTAATCCGGTTAGTCATAAAACAACTGTAAAGCATAAATTGAGCAGCAAATGGGGGAACTAGGTTATAATACTCAAAATGACCGGCCGGGACGTTATACCTACCTATCATTTTATTACTGTTCATTATACGATACAATATTATATTTTCTTATAGACTTTGTATTTAGTACTCTTACTAGCTCATGTACTTGTGACACCTAATCTTGGAAAGAGGTTTAGATAGCGTTGGGTTATGGCCTTATTATATATTTATGAGTCTTTTCTCTTTATCTTTATAATACTGTTGTTCACCGTTAAGTTTGATTTACTTATTATTGCTAAGTGTTAGCATACCTAGCAATCGGTGTTAGGCACCATCATGACTCCTTGGTTGAAATTTTGGATTGTGATATCTACTTAGTGTAATTATGAATATATAGGCTAATCAATCATTAACATTACTTAAGAATACCACTAAAACACTTCTATTTACTATAATTATAAAACTATTTAGATAAAAAATCACTAATATTTCTTATGAATACCATTAGTTCACATCTACTTAGTGTGTGATGATCAATGTATAGGATAATCAATCACTAACATCACTTAATGATACCATTAATTAACTTCTACTTAGTACAATTATCAATTAATAAGTTAATTAGCACTAACATACTTCTAATTAGTGTAATTACCATGAATACAATGCTACTTAGTGTAATTATTAATGAATAGGCTAACTAATCACTAACACACCTATGTAAGCACTTATCGACGGTCTCACTCGCTGCTATTTATTAAAAAAGGCAAGATAATTAAGTATAAAAATTATATATTTATATTGCCGGCAGAAGCCTATCAGTGAAGTAAAAAAATTACAAAAATAATTATGTACTATGTATTAGCTAGAGATTCCAGTTGACACAATGTATTTTTTATTTGTTTTTTGTTAATACACCAACGAAGACCATCAGTATTGTAAAATCAAAATCCAAAATAATTATAAATGCAGTAGCGTTGAGTTCATCTGTACATTTTATGTTCTTTTTCATTTATTTTTTAGATATACGAGAGAGACCATCGATACTGTACAATTATAATTCAAAAATGATTATACCTTAAGTAGCGAGAGAGACCCTCGGTAAGTTACTGACAGAGTTCAACATTATAACCAATTAAATTTTGATCTTTCAAAGTATCGTTATTTATCGAGAGCTATCTGTCGAAAAGCTTTTAAAAATATTAGAAATTAAAATGTTCAAATGTACCGAGAGACGCTAAAGAAAATCCACTCGGAATAGTAATCTAGATAAAGTCTGTCGGTACTCCTGCATCGGTAAACAACTGATTTTTAGCAGACCAAATTGTTCTTAATACACCAAAATTACTATTATATTCTTTAATATTTGAAATGTAGTAAAAACTGCTTCTAAATTCGCAAATTATCATTGAATTCACCTAAACTGCCATTAACTTAAGCTAAACAACCCCTTAAGTTCATTAACATATGAAGAGATAATCCAAACCGACGTTAAATGAACCTAAATTGTTACCTATATGTGCTCCGCACGACCAGTTGAACCTACTCATGCTCATCACGGCTACTTTGAACCCAATTCGAACTTTATCGTGCTTACTACATCCATTTTTAATCTTACCGTGCTTAGAACGCCACTTAGAATATTACCGTGCTCAACATGGTTTTGGAACCTAACCGTGTTCAACGGTATAACGATCCAACCGATCGTTTGAGAGTTGTAACCCCGTTCCCCAATTTACTGCTTATTTTGTACTTTTTAGCTATTATGTGACTTGCCAGAGTAGTCGGTTCGGGTCCGGTGAGATTTCAAGATGAAATGTGATACTTAGTCTCAAGGTTGAAAGCTTAAGTTTAAATGATTGACCGGATGTTGATCTTTATGTAAACGACTCCGGAATGAAGTTTTGATGGTTCCGTTAGATCAGTTAGGTAATTTTGGACTTAAGAGCATGACCGGATTGTGATTTGGAGGTTCATAGTGGAATTAGACTTGAAATGGCAAAAGTCAAAATTTTAGGAAAGCTTGACTGGGAGTGGACTTTTTGATATCGGGGCCAGATTCCGATTCCGAAAATTGGAGTAAGTCCGGGGTATTATTTGTGACTTGTGTGCAAAATTTGGGGTCAATCGTAATGTTTGTAGAAATTAGAAGTTCAAGGTTCATTAGGCTAGAATCTATGTGTGATTCATGTTTTTGACGTTGTTCGATATGATTTGAGGGCTCGACTAAGTTCGTATAATATTTTGGAACTTGATGGTATGTTTGGTTTAGGTCCCGGGGGGCCTCGGGTGGATTTCAGATGGTTATCGAACTTGAGAGCATGCCTACTTTCCTATGTTGAAATCTCTGTAATTAAACTTTAACTGTGAAGCTCGTCACTACTTTAAGTTCTTTATTTAGTCTTGTTACTTACTAAGTTGGTTGTACTCATGCTACACCATGCACCTTGTGTGCATACCCAGGTTCTTCCGATCACGGCGGTTGCTGAGTTGTGGAGTTCGGATTTTTGGAGACTATCAAGGTAGTTGCTTGGAGTTTCAGAGACTTTTTTTCTCCTTTCTTATCTTTCCATTTATTGTATTTTGGTTTCAGATTATCATAGACAGTATTTTCCGGACTTGTGATGTATAGATTCTCATGTACTCAGTGACACCCCGATGTTGGGAATTTCTGCGTTGTATTTTGGGTTTCTATCCCGTTTATGAAAACTCTTATTTGTTTAAACTGCTTTAATTCGCTTTCTGTTAAATGTCTTGGAAATATTTTTAAATGTCGGCTTGCCTAGTACCACGATAGGCGCCATCACGACATGTTAGGTTTTTGGGTCATGACAAGTTGGTATCAGAGCCTAGGTTACATAGGTCTCATGAGTCATGAGAAAGTTTAGTAGAGTCTTGCGGATCGGTACAGAGACGTCTGCACTTATGTTCGAGAGGCTGCCGAACCCTTAGGAAATTTCACATTCTTGTATTCTTGTCGTGCAGATTTGTTTATTCCGATAACTAAACTTCTGTATTATATTCTCTCATAGATAGTGAGGACACGTGTTATCGGACATGATGGACAGCCACCAGTACCACCTGCTAGGGCCACGAGAGGCCGAGGTCGCGGTAGGGGCAGAGGTGAAACTCGTTTAGCAGCTAGAGCAACACCTGCAGATCGACCAGTTGCTCCAGCTCAGGAGCAGGTTCCAGATGTAGTTGAGCTAGTGGGGCCAACTCAGGCACCAACTGTGCCCATTGTGATTCCAGGTCTTCAGGAGGTGTTGGCCCAAATATTGACAGTTTGCACTGGTCTTGCTCAGGTGGTTTCGGCTCAGGCTGCACCAGCAACTTCTTAGGCTGGGGGAGGTACTCATACCCCACTGCCCATACTCTAGAGCAGGCGATGCAGGGACTTCAAACACCAGAGGTACTACCAGGCCAGTCAGTTGCAGCTGCTCTGGCCCTAGTGGTCCCAGTTATGGTTGATAATGAGTAGAGGAGATTTGAGAGATTTGGGAGGCTTCACCCACCATCATTTAGCGGTGCTGAGTCGAAGGATGCCCAAGGCATCTTAGACAAGTGCCAGCGGATGCTTCATACAAAAGGTATTCTGGAGACCAATGGGGTCTCGTTCACTACTTTTCAGTTTTATGGGGCTGCTTTCTGATGGTGGGAGGCTTATTAGAGGTGCAAGCCGGTCGGTGCATCACCACTTATATGACAGGAGTTCTCCGTTCTCTTCTTGGAGAAGTTCGTGCCGCAGTCTCGTAGAGAAAAGCTGCGCAGATAGTTTGAGCAGCTTCAGCAAGATGGCATGTCTGTGACCCAGTACGAGATGAGATTTTCTGAGTTAGCTAGCCATGCAGTTTTGTTGGTTCCCACTGATAGGGAGAGGATGATGAGGTTAATTGATGGCGGCCAAGAGGCCTCGAGGCTCGGGCGGTTTCGGTGGTGTACCTTCCAGGGGCAGTCCTACCATATCAGGGATCATCTTTATAGGCCCGATCAGATGACTCGTCCAGCCCATCATGGTGCATCAGCTAGCCACGGTTCTTACAGTGCTCATTTAGGCCAGTCTTCATTCAGTGCACTACCAGCAAAGAGTTCTCACCATGCCTTGTCCGCTCAAGTTTCTATAGGTAGTTCCTCGGGTTATCAGAAGCAATAGTTCAGTTAGAGGGGGGTTGTTTTGAGTGCGAAGACTTTGGTCATATCAAGAGAGATTGCCCAAGGTTGTTGAATGGGGATCCACAACAGAGTTCTCGGCCGATGGCACCAGCACCAGCAGTTACACTACTCACTCAGCGAGCTCGGGGTGGGGCTCAGTTTACTAGGGGTCGCCCTAGAGGGGAAGGCTGATCAGGTAACGGTCAATCCCAATTCTATGATATCCCTACCAGCCTAGATGCAGTTGCCTCTGATACAGTAATCACAGGTATTGTCTCAGTATGCCACAAGGATGCCTCTGCATTATTTGACCCTGGTTCCACTTATTCTTATGTATCTTCGTATTTTGCTCATTATCTGGATATACCCCGTGATTCCTTAGTTTCATTTGTTTGTATATCTAAGCTAGTGGGCCACACTATTGTTGTAGACCATGTATATCGGTCGTGTGCAGTGACGATTGGGGGATTGGAGACTAGAGCTTATCTCTTATTGCTTAGTATGGTGGACTTCGATTTGATCTTGGGTATGGATTGGCTGTCTCCATGTCATATTGTTCTGGATTGTCACTCTAAGACCGTGACGTTGGCGATGCTGGGGTTTCTGAGGATCGAGTGGAGGGGTTCTCTAGACTATGTTCCCAATATAGTGATTTCATATTTGAAGGCCCAGCGGATGGTTGGGAAGGGTTGTTTATCTTATTTGGCCTTTGGGAGGGATATTGGTGCTGATTCTCCTACTATTGATTCTGTTCCAGTGGTGCGAGATTTTTTGAATGTGTTTCCTGCAGACCTGCCGGGCATGCCTCTCGATAGGGATACTAGTTTTGGTATTGACTTGGTGCTGGGCACTCATCCCATTTCTATTCCACCTTATCGTATGGCACCGGCTGAGTTGAAAGAATTGAAGGAGAAGCTTCAGGAACTCCTTGATAAAGGGTTTATTAGGCCTAGTGTATCACCTTGGGGTGCACCGGTTCTATTTGTGAAGAAAAATGATAGTTCTATACAAATGTGCATTGATTACAGGCAGTTGAACAAAGTTACAATCAAGAACAAGTATCCTTTGCCGCGCATTGATGATCTATTCAACCAGCTTTAGGGAGCGAGGCTGTTCACTAAGATTGACTTGAGGTCTGGGTATCACCAGCTGAAGATTTGGGACTCGGATATTCTAAAGACAACATTCCGGACCCGTTATGGTCATTATAAGTTCCTTGTGATGTCTTTTGGGCTGACCAATACCCCAGCAACAATCTTGCACCTGATGAACAGTGTATTTCAGCCTCATCTTGACTCATTTGTCATAGTGTTCATTGATGATATCTTGGTGTACTCTCGTAGCCAGGAGGAGCATGCCCAACATTTGAGGATTGTGTTGCAGCGGTAAATGGAGGAGAAGTTTTATGCTAAGTTCTCTAAATGTGAGTTTTGACTTAACTCAATGGCATTCTTGGGGCACGTAGTGTCCAGTGAGGGGATTCAGGTGGATCCGAGGAAGATAGAGGCGGGTCAGAGTTGGCCTAGACTGTCCTCAGCTACGGAGATTCAGAGCTTTCTCGGCTTGGCAGGTTATTATCATAGCTTCGTGGAGGGTTTCTCGTCTATTGCATCGCCCTTGACCAAATTGATCCAGAAGGGTGTTATTTTCAGATGGTCAGATGAGTATGAGGAGAGCTTCTAGAAGCTCAAGACTGCTTTGACCACAGGTCCAGTTCTAGTTCTACCTTTAGCTTCTGGTTCTTATACAGTATATTGTGATGCTTCTCGGATCGGTATTGGGTGTGTCTTGATGCAGGGAGGTAGTGTGATTTCTTATGCTTCGCATCAGTTGAATCCTCATGAGAAGAAATACCCTATCCGTGATTTGGAGTTAGCTTCCATTGTTCACGCATTGAAGATTTGGAGGCATTATCTCTACGGTGTGTATTGTGAGGTGTTTACAGATCATTAGAGTCTCCAACATTTGTTCAAACAAAAGGATCTAAATTTGAGCCAGTGAAGATGGTTGGAGATGCTAAAGGACTATGATATCACTATTCTCTATCATCCTAGGAAGGCTAATGTGGTAGTCGATGCCTTGAGTAGAAAGGCAGTGAGTACGGGTAGCCTTGTATTCATTCCTGTTGGTGAGAGACCTCTTGCAGTTGATGTTCAGGCCTTAGCCAACCAGTTCGTGAGATTAGATATCTCGGAGCCCAGTCGGGTTCAAGCTTGTGTGGTTTCTCGGTCTTCTTTATATGATCGCATTAGAGAGCGCCAGTATGATGACCCTCATTAATTTTCTTGTCCTTAAGGACACGGTTCAGCACACTGATGCTAGAGATGTTACTATTAAGGATGATGGAGTATTGAGGATGCATGGTCGGATTTGTGTGTGTTATGTAGATGGACTACGTGGGTTGATTCTTGGGAAGGCCCACAGTTTACGGTATTCCATTCATCCGGCTGCCGCAAAGATGTATCAGGACTTGAGACAACATTATTGGTGGAGAAGAATGTAGAAGGATATAATGGTGTTTGTAGCTCAGTGCGTCAACTGTCAGCAGGTGAAGTATGAGCATCAAAGACCGGGCGGATTTCTTCAAAGCTTAGAGATTCCAAAGTGGAAATGGGAGCGGATCACCATGGATTTTGTAGTTGGTCTCCCACAGACTTCGAGGAAGTTTGATGCTATTTGGGTGATTGTGGATCAGCTGACCAAGTTCGTGCACTTCATACTAGTTAGGACTACTTATTCTTCGGAGCGGTTGGCTAAGATTTAAATACGAGAGATTGTTCGCCTCCATGGTGTGCCAGTGGCCATCATTTCAGATCGGGGCACGCAATTCACATCACAGTTTTGGAGATCCGTGCAGCGAGAGTTGGGTACCCAGGTTGAGTTAAGCACAACGTTTCACCCTCAGACGGACGAACAGTCCGAGCGCACTATTCAGATATTGGAAGATATGCTACACGCTTGTGTCATTAATTTTGGGGGTTCTTGGGATCAGTGTCTGCCACTCGCGGAGTTTGCCTATAACAACAGCTACCAGTTGAGTATTCAGATATATCTGTATGAGGATTTGTGTGGGAGACGATGTAGATCTCCGGTGGGTTGGTTTGAGCCTGGTGAGGCTAGGCTGTTGGGTACTGACTTGGTCTAGGATGCTTTGGACAAGGTTAAGACGATTCAGGAGCGGCTTAGCACGGCACAGTCTAGACAGAAGAGTTATGCCGACAGGAAGGTCCGTGATGCTGCTTACATGGTTGGGGAGAAGGTACTGCTAAAGGTTTCACCCATGAAGGGTGTTATGAGGTTCGGGAAGAAGGGAAAGTTGATCCCTCGACATATTGGGTCATTTGAGGTACTTCAGAGGATAGAGGAGGTGGCTTACAAGCTTGCCTTGGCATCTAGTTTGTCGAGTGTGAGTATTTCATTTTTCTATTCTCTGGAAGTATGTCGGCGATCCGTCTCATGTTTTAGATTTCAGCACAGTTTAGTTGGATGGCGATCTGACTTATGATGTGGAGTCGGTCGATTGGTATGTTCGGAAGTTGAGGTCAAAGGACATAGCTTTAGCTAAGGTGCAGTGGAGAGGTCAGCCAGTTGAGGAGGCTACTTGGGAGACCGAGCGGGAGATGCACAGTAGATATCCACACATATTTGAGACTCCAGGTATGTTTCTAGACCCGTTCGAGGACGAACATTTGTTTAAGAGGGGGAGGATGTAACGACCCGGCCGGTCGTTTTGAGAGTTGTAGCCCCATTCTCCCATTTACTGCTCATTTTGTACTTTATAGCTGTTATGTGACTTGTAGGAGTAGTCGGTTCGGGTCCGGTGAGATTTCAGGATGAAATGAGACACTTAGGCTCAAGGTTTAAAGCTTAAGTTGAAATGATTGATCGGATATTGATCATTGAGTAAACGACTACGGAATGGAGTTTTGATGGTTTCGTTCGCTATGTTAGGTAATTTTTCACTTAGGAGCATGACCGGATTGTGATTTGGAGGTCCGTAGTGGAATTAGGCTTGAAATTGCGAAAGTCAAAATTTTTAGAAAGTTTGACCGGGAGTGGACTTTTGATATTGGGACGGATTTCGATTCCGTAAGTTAGAGTAGGTTCGTGGTGTCATTTGTGACTTGTGTGCAAAATTTGGGGTCAATCGGACGTGGTTTGATAGGTTTCGACATCGTTTGTAGAAATTGAAAGTTCAAGGTTCATTAGGCTTGAATTTATGTGCGATTCGTGTTTTCGATGTTGTTTGATGTGATTTGAGGGCTTGACTAAGTTCGTATGATATTTTGGGACTTTATGGTATGATTAGTTGAGGTCCCGAGGGGCCTCGGGTTGGTTTCGGATGGTTATCAGATCGAATTGAAGTTTAAGGGAATGCTGAAGCTTACTAGCTTCTAGTGTAATCGCACCTGTAGAGTGGGGATCGCAGGTGCGTTCTCGCAGAAGCGATAAGGGAGCCGCATAAGCGGCCAGGGAGGAAGTGAGAAGAGGTCGCAGGTGCGAGGTTATTTCCGCACCTGCGTGGTCGCAGATGCGGCGTTAAGAGCGCAGAAGCAGAGGGCTCGCAGGTGCGATGGGGAGTTCTGCACCTGCGGTTGCGCAGATGCGAGGCGAGGACCGCAGAAGCGGAGGCCCAGCTTCAGTGGTTCAACGCAGAAGCGGAATTTTGGTCTCTTCTGCAATACCGCAGATGCGCTTAAGTGTCCGCAGAAGCGGAAAGGGCGGACAGAAAGTTAAATACAAGTATTCGCGATTTTGGCTTCATTTCAAGCACGATTTAGGCAATTTTTGAGAGGGTTTTCGAGGGGATTCTTGAGGTAAGTCCCTTGTGCTCATTTTTGATCAATAATATTTCTTCCCCGTTGATATTCCCACCTAGTTGGTGTGTATTTAAGGTGTTGATTGGGAGTTTGAGGCTAGGGATTTAGAGAGTTTGATTTGGGGATTTGGGTGACGATTTGGTGTCGGATTTTGATAAATTTAGTATTAGACTTGTGGTTGAGTGGGCTTTTTGGTTTTGTGACTTTTATCGAATTTCGAGACGAGGGCGTGGGGGCCGACTTTTGAGCCAATTTTTTATTTTGATTAATAGCTTAGCATTTTCTTATGGAGTTGATTAGTTTTTGCAGGTATTGATTTTATCGCATTGTTATGGCTAGATTCGAGGCATTCAGATGCCGTTTCGCGAGTTGGAGTGGAGATTTGCTCGAATTGAGGTAAGTAACAGTTCTAAATTTGATTCTGAGGGTACGAAACCCCGTATTACGTGTCATACATTTGGTTTTGAGGTGACGTACATGCTAGGTGACGGGCGTGCACCGTGGAAATTGTGACTTGGTCAAATTCCGTGGAACCGTGTAGTTGTTTAATCTGTTGTTATCTGTACATTCTCCATGTGGTAGAGAAATTGTACCACAAATCATGTTAGAAATCATATTTAGATTATGTGTTGGAACTGTAAGGACCCATAGAGGTCGTGTACATGTTGAATTATTTGCTAAATTGTTGTTTTGTACTCGGTGACAGTTTTACTTATTTATTATATCTTAGTCTTTAATGTTCCTTGTTGATATATTATATAATTTCTGTTGGGGCTGATTTTCATGATTACTAAAAGCCCGAGAGACTGGAGAGATTGATGATTGAGTGAGGCCAAGGGCCTGATTGTGAGTTATTATATTATAGCGCGTGAGTTGTCCGTGCGGATCCAGATATTATACTATAGCACGTGAGTTGTCCGTGCGGCACGTGAGTTGTCAGTGCGGATCCAGATATTAAACTATAGCACGTGAGTTGTCCATGCAGATTATAGCGCTTGGGCTGAAGGAGCCCCTCGAGAGTCTGCACACACCCACAGTGAGTGCGGGCACCTATTGAGTGTGAGTGCCGAGTGCCGAGTGAATGGGAGGGCTGAGTAACTGTGGTCCTGAGAGGATGCATTTGATTTCATTATTGTTGCACTTAGCTGCCATGTATCACTGTCTTGAAATTTCTGATAGATATTACACACTGTTTTACTTAAACTTGTCATGGAATAACTATTTGACCTAATTTATCAAACTTGAGAGCATGCCTACTTTCCTATGTTAAAATCACTGTAATTGAACTTTAACTAAGAAGTTTGTCATTACTTTCAGTTCTTTATTTAGTCTTGTTACTTACTGAGTTGATTGTACTCACGCTACACCCTGCACCTTGTGTGCATACCCAGGTTCTTCCGGTCACGGCGGTTACTGAGTTGTGGAGTTCGGATTCTCGGAGACTATTGAGGTAGCTGCTTGGAATTTCGCACACCTTGTTTCTCCTTCTCTATCTTTCCACTTATTGTATTTAGTTTCAGATTATCATAGACAGTATTTTCCGGACTTGTGATGTATAGATGCTCATGTACTCAGTGACACCCCGATGTTGGGAATTTCTGTGCTGTATTTTGGGCTTCTATCCCGTTTATGAAATCTGTTATTTGTTTAAACTACTTTAATTCGCTTTCTGTTAAAAGTCTTGAAAATATTTTTAAATGTCGGCTTGCCTAGTAGCACGATAGGCGCCATCATGACATGTTAGGATTTTGGGTCATGACAAATTGGTATCAGAGCCTAGGTTACATAGGTCTCAGGAGTCATTAACATGTTTAGTAGAGTCTTGCGGATCGGTACGGAAACGTCTATACATATTTTCGAGAGGCTGCTGAACTCTTAGGAAATTTCTCATTCATGTATTCTTGTCGTGCGGATTTGTTTGTTCCGGTAACCCACTTCGAACGTTATCGTGTTTACTACATTTATTTTTAATCTTACCGTGCTCAGAACGCCACTTGAAATATTACCGTGCCCAACATGATTTTGGAACCTAACCGTGTTCAAAGGCCACTTGGAACCTTCTCGTGTTCAGCATGACCACTTGATATCTGCTCATGCTATGCAGGACCACTTAGTACTTATTTGAACTGTGAACGGGCACTTAGAACTTACCCATACTTTGCATGATTCTACTCGTGCTCAACACGACCACTTGGAGCCTACTCGTACTGAGCACAACTACTAGAAACTTTCTCGTGCTCAACATGATACCGACTAGTACTCAGCACGACCACTTGAAATTTACCCGTGCTTATCAACGTTTATAATACCACTACATGATTAGAATACTTACTATTAGTTGTTCTAACAATGTTTTATTAGACATGTACCTTTTGAAAGTACTCTTAAATGAATTGATTATGTCAAATAGTTGGTCATCTGCGCTACAAGATTTTCTAAGTTGATAGAAGTTAAAAAGAAAAAGTAGAAAGAACAAAATTACCAATTGGATCAATCAAAACATTGAATAAACTTTACCTATTTGTATTTCTTGAGATAGAATAAACCCATAGAACAAAAGTTCTTTATCAAACACCAAACATGAAGCACCAAAACGAAATGTCCTGAAACAACAAAGGATTAAAGCCAAACATTTCAACTTATTCTGATCATATCCTAACTATAGTTACCACCAATGCCATAGCCCTGGTTTACCCCACCACCTACATGGGTGTTATGTGCAGCGGAGGCCCTTTGAGTTCTAGTGGCTGTTCCAATGGGGTGAGATTGCACCACCCCGTCTGTCACTTGACCCATTGGCTCCCCCGTGCCGTGTCCTGGCAAGGCAGACATCTGGTGTGCACCAGTTGAGTATCCAGTGGCTCCGGTGGTCGAGTTGGAATAATGTGGCCTGCCTGTGCCCGTGCCCCCGCCCTGGTGAATAGCTGCATTGCGGTCGTGAGTTGCCTGCTTGCTCATCTCTGCTTGGTTGATTCTTTCTTCCTTCTTTCCTGTTGCCATCTCCTTCTGTGTTGGATCATGGGCTGTCATTCTCTCTACCTGTTGAATACGGAAAACTTACGGTAAAATGGTAACACTCTACACAAAGATGAACGAACACTACATCGAGGCGAGTTGAATTTAACTTTGATATGTTTGATCTTTAAGGTTCTTAGTATGACACTTGTTCTATAAGTTCAAATCTAACATTGACATTGAAATTTTGTTAGATTTTCACATATATAGTTATGTTCCGCGGAATTCAGATAGAACATAAAAATACTGAATTCAGATTAGCACCTTGCTCAAAAATCATAACATGATATGTTTTGGCGCCATCGACAATTCTTGAGTTTACCTACAATCCGTTCCCCACTAAGGTACCAGGTAACTTTATTATTCAACATTTAGGTAGATTATCTAACATTTTTATTTTTACTAAGATCTAAACACCAGTCTTCCCTAATTTTTCACTCACTTTATTGAATGCTATACCAAAGTATCACTGCAAACCTAAGAATATGAATGTTTTACAAGAAAAATTACAATTTTATGCTTTGTGACATTAATGGAAATGAAAGGGGAAAGAAGAATAAAAAACCTTCTCTTGGACAACAGCTTTGGTCTTTTCCACGCCAGATTTTGCCGAAGCGGCCACGTTAGAAGCTTTTTCCTTCACGGACTGCATTTTCACTCTCTTTTACTCTTAAATTTCCTTCTTTGCAATTCTTAAAAATAAAAATTCTGCAAATGTTCGAAGACAGTTATTTGTGTTCAATTTATGGAAAGGACGTTATGTAGGGCAGTTTAAATACGCTGGTCTAAGGTTAACTGTATGACACATGTCTTAATGCTGCATCTTGCATCATCGATCTTCATTCTGCTTTTAACATCTGTTAAGACAAGTGTCGGTTACATCATAATGTTAGCAAAATAGGCTTTTTTCTGTGGTTGGATAAGATATTTTAGATAAAATGAATTTGTGTACTAACGTGTCGAATAGTTATGTATCGAATATTTTTTTCACATCATCTATTCTCAATTTATTCCATATTCAATTCATACTACCCATTCCATATATGATAATTTTGCATAATAATGTATGCCTTTCTAAAAATGTTTCGTCAATTATACTAAAAGCTTGAGTAGGGTATTGACGTCTCAATAACTCACCCTAATATTAAATAGGAGTTCAAATGAAACTCATTAAAGTTCCAATCGGTGATTTGTTTTCAACCAAAAGGGCCACGTCTAACTTGTTTAATAAGATCTAGTCCGGTGTTCAGAACCAATTTAAATGCTCAGTTGGGAATTCAACTATATAGATTACTGGGCGAGTTTGCTTCGAGTAAAAATAATTTATCCGCCACCCATTGTGCACACCTAATATATGTATATACAGACACATATACACACACACGTGTGTCTGTGTTACACAGATGCACGTAAATTCTTACGGTTAACCCCATCTCGTAGATTTGTAGGAGGAGAGGGCAAAAGTCAGAAGGAAGGAATTAAGAGACAAAATATAGACGATGACACAGGAAGGTTTACTTTATTTATATAATTTGGTGTCATCGATCATAAAAGCCAACACCAACATCCACATACAAGTGGGATCGTAACTCCTCTGACAATACACAAAACAAAAAAAGCCAAATACATTAATGAAAGTTGGGGGAAAACCCAGAGCTTCATTTTTCTAAAAGGTAGAGCCAGTTCCAGTTCCTCCACCAACATGGGGATGTTGAACTCCATGTCCTGCAGCTGCAGTGTGTTCTTTGGCCTCTCTCTTTTCCAGCTCTGCTGCTGCTTTCTTGTCCTCTTTCTTGTCCGTCGCCATTTCTTTCTTCAGTGGATCCCTAGTTGTCATCCTCTCCGCCTGCTCATTTTTAAGAAACAAAAAGTTTCTACATTAGATATGATTCAAAACATAAGTTCACTCGTGGAGTAATAAGTACTTCTTCATCCTTAACCAGAAAGATCGGGATCGGGTTTGATCAGGCCACATTAATCCCGGATTTAATCAGGCCACATTATGGGGTACCGAACACCAGGTGAAAAACCAAAAAAAAACTTAAATTCAATAATTCTACTTTTAAAGCGTTCTTTAAGTTGAAAACTTAATACTCCGTATAGCTACTTCATATTATGTGTTTTAATTTGAATAGTCACAAACTATAGCTAGGCCCCAAGTTCAATATTAACATACATAAAGACACAAAAAGTGTGATGTCGTGTGTATATATAACATACCAAAAAAGGAAAAATACATTTTAAACACATGATCCAAGAAATATCATGTCATGTCTAAAACAGGAATATTGAAATTTAAAAATTCCCTGAAAAAGAAAGTGCAGCCATATTTTTCTTAATAGACCAGAAAAAACTAGAAGCATAAATTGAAATGAATAGTGAATATTTCAATAATTGTTTTTTATATATGTATATATATTATATTATGTTGTGTCAAAAATACTGGAATTCTTTTACTATAACTAATAAATGAACCTGAATAATGGCAGAATCAAAATAAAGAAAGTATAGGGAACCTTTTCTTGAACAGTGGCTTTGGTCTTCTCCATACCAGCCTTTGCTGAGGCTGCTCCGTCCTTTGCTGTCTGCATTTTCTTCCTTTCTTCTCTCTGATAATTAGATAAGATTGTCTTAGTAGCGTAATTTGGTTGTTGTTGTTGTTACAAGATGAGAGAAGAAGTCGAATTTGTAAGGGTTTATATAGGAGTTGGATGGAGAGCCAAGTGATGCCACGAACATAATGTAACTCTACGCGTGGAGACTCGTGAGATGTAGGATTGCTGAGGTTTTGACACGTTTGCAGTAGTTGTCTAGATAAGCATGTTTTGTTGGATTTGTATCAACTGTTTAGTGGCTGAAAACTAATACTATATGAATATGTTTAGATAGTAAATATTACTCTTTTGTGCCATTTAATGTTAGATGATTTTAATTTCGAGAATCAAACTTTTTAAATTTTAATTTTAAATTTAAACGTATTTTTTTTGAAATAAAATTTATATATTTAAAAAATATATAAATAATACATTCTATAACTTATAATAATTAATTATTTAAAAAATATATATAAAAACTCGTTTTACTCTTGAAATTTGAATGCTACATAAATAGAAGAGAGAATAATATCATTTATACTACATAAATAATATATTAGGTACAATTTTATTAGTTTCACGAAATATTTTAAATCTGTGACGATATAGTTGTTTATCCGTAAAACGGTACAGTTGAACTTATACGTGGTTTCTAGATAAGTGAACTAATTTGATCCTGAAATAATTTAATAATTGAAGAAATACACAATACTTAGCCTTAGAATGTAGATGAAATAGCAAAGATGATGATTCCGTGAATATGGTTCCCGAACACAACAATGATGAGATCTAAAAGCAAGAAAGTGAAATCGTATAAACCTTTGTATAAAATATAATATATGTTCTTGCTAGAAAAGTTGTGTCCTTTAGAATGGTAACTCAGCTCATTATATATTTATACCTATGCCTAGTCCTAGGATCATGCCCTCCTTTAATGCCAATTAAGAGGGTCATTGATGAAGGTGTAACATTGAGTATAAATGCCAAATTCTCTGTAACGGACCGTTTCTCTTAATATTGTAGAATATTCCTTAGTAAATGCTCCTGTGCGTAGAGCATTTAATACACTTTTATGAACGTTATCCGTTCCGGTGACAAGCGCAGTGGCTGCGTTAGGTCCTCAACTATCCCATCTTGGATTCCACGTGTCCTCTTTTTAGTCAGCCGTGTGTCATATCATATTTTACCCTATACATATAGTCCCCCAGCTTTCCGGTGACATAACTTTGTGTTACCGGAAAGCTGGTAGAAACACTTTTTTTTGGCGGAAATTACTATATATAACTCCCTCTGAAGGTCTCTAACAGTTGATTAGACGCACGCCTCTCCGCATTTAATGCCCCGAACACGCGTCATTCTATGATTCAATACAGCTTTTGCCGATTATCGAGGTAATCATGGCCATGAATTTAGCCACCGGAATTTTACTTATACGCAACTTTCTTTTCCTTTACGTTTCACAATTGCTTGAGTTTCTGATTTGCATCCTTGTTTTCCTATTCTTTTCCTAATTTTCTTTAAACACAAACTCTTTACCTTATTCTTTTCCAATTGCTTCTTCTTCTAAATGTAGTGGTTCTTCAAAGAATAAGAACAAAGTCGAGGACTCCATTCCTCCAACAGTGGATTCCATCATCCCAAGGAGGCTTAGTACTTCGAAATATTTTGATGAGAAATTTTCTACTGCTAACCCTCGTACATGGGCCTTTAGTAGGTACCTTTCTTCCATTCGTCCTTTCAGTATCCAAGATGTGAAGGAGGACTGTCGCTGCAATGAGTTGGAAATTATTGCTCTTGATCCATCGGAGCGAGTAACCCTTCCGAAGGAAGGTTTTACATACTTTTTCATGTATACCTTTACTTTGGGTGCGTTTTCTTTGAGCGGAGAGCTTGATTCCATGATTGCGGAGTTTTGCCTTCGCTACCAGGTATGTTTGGCACATGTAATTCCTTCAGTGTGGAAGATGATCGCTAGGAGCTAACCTTAGCTCATGTGATGAATCTCTATTCTCCCAAAATCTTCCGTGGGAGAATGATAAACCTTTGCAAGCGTGGCCACCATGCTTTGTTGTCTAGCTTGGATGATGACAATGATCGTGGGTGGATGGAACGGTTCGTTGTAGTGGCCACCAGCAATATCATTCGGACAACAACTTCATCTTTTTCGGTTACTTGGAACCGCACTCCTAAGTTCTTTGTATAATATTCCTCTTATTAGATATTCTTCTATAGCCGTATCACCTCTTCACCCTTCGCTTAAAGAACATCATACAGTTTTTCTGCTTAAAGAAAAAAACTTTTTTTCTTTTCTTTTGAGAACCTTTTTTTTCGGGAGAGAGAAATTGTTGGAATTGAGATTAACAAGGCGTCATGCGGAAGATAACAATGCAAACCTTGGTGATGATAAATCTGACAACAAAGAGTATTATATTAAAAGATGTAAAATATATTTTATATGGTTTAGTAAATTGACCTATATATAAAAAACTAATACAAAAATATAAAAACTTATCGAGAGAATAATATCTCTCTAAACAAAATTCTCTTACGAGCTACATTGTGGATGTTATTATTTTTTTTCTCTGTGAAGGAGAGATCCTCAATTTATAGAGGTCACAACTTTTTTCTCTTAGAAAAGGATCTATCAAATAAGAGAACTATATTTTCCTTTCAGGAAAAGTAAAAGTAATTATGGTACTTTCCTTTGAGAGAAAAGTAAAACTCAAATATGGTAAGAAAATCAAGGCAAAAAACCCTAACAAATATCCCCTTTTTGGCTTGATTCTTAGGACAAGATTTGATCCACTTTCTTCACGTGCATTATCTTCATCACTGCTGCTTGTCATGGTTAAAAATAGGTATGGGTTAAAAGTTGGAATCTCGTGCATTAAGAGTGAACACGAGTTAAAAGTATTGGAGCCCTGCATTAAAAGTAAGCATGGTTAAAAGTGAATCCCTACGTTAAAAGTGAGTAGGGTTAAAAGTGGGAGCACATACGTTAAAAGTAAACATAAGTTTAAAGTTGTAACGACCCGGCTGGTCGTTTTGAGAGAATTAGCCTCGAACCCCTATTTATTGCTTCCTCTATTTTATTTTTGGGTTTTGTGACTTGTCGGGAGGATTTGCTTTGATTTCGAAGAGAAATGGAGCACATAATCCTTAAAAGGGGGAGTTTAAGTCGTAAGAATTGACCGTAGGTTGAATTGTATGAAAACAACTCCGGAATGGAGTTTTGACCGTTCCAATAGCTCCATAGTGTGATTTTGGTGTTAGGAGCATGTTCGGATATCGAATTGGAGGTCCGTAGGTCATTTTAGCGTCAATTGGCGAAAGTTAGAAAATGGGATGATTTTTGAGAAGTTTGACAGGGAGTGGACATTTTGATATCGGGGTCGGATTCCTATTTCGGAAGTTAGAATAGGTCTGTAATGTCAATTATGACTTGTGTGCAAAATTTGAGGTCAATCGGACTCCATTTGATAGGTTTCAGCGTCGGATGTAGAAGTTTGAAGTTTTAAAGTTCATTAGGCTTGAATCGATGTGCAATTCGTATTTTTAGCGTTGTTTGATGTGATTTAAAGGCTCGACTAAGTCCGTATGATATTTTGGGACTTATTGGTAAATTTGGTTGAGGTCCCAGGGTCCTCGGGTGAATTCCGGATGGTTAACAGATCAAATTTGGACTTGTGAGAATGGCTGAAGGCACCCGTTCTGGTGTAATCGCGCCTGTGCAAGATTGACCACATGTGCGAGCCCACAGAAGTGAGCAATTGGGAGTAGATGTGGGGCTGGGGGACTTGTCCAGTGGTCGCAGATGCGACGTGAATACTTCAGGAGCGAAGTCGCTTCTGCGGACGAATGAACGCAGAAGCGGAAAGGCCTGGGAGGCATGTTGGTCGCAGAAGCGGAAGCGCAGATGCGCGTTTGTGTCCGCAGAAGCGTACGTTCCTGGACTAAATTAGAACCGAACCTGCGATGGAAATTTCGCAGGTGCGGATTCGCAAATGCGGTTGTGGACTCGCAAAAGCGATTTTGCTGGGCAGAAAAGGGGCAATTCCGAGGGTTTATTTCATTCTTCATTTTGGACATTTTGAACTCGGTCTAGGGCGATTTTTGAGATCACTTTTGAGGGATTTCTTGAGGTAATCCACTTGTGAACATTTTTATTCAATAATTTTGTTTCCCCATTAATTTTTCCACCTAGTTAGGGTGTATTTAAGGTGAATTTTGGGAGTTTGAGGCTAGAGGTTTGAAGAGTTTGATTTGAGGTTTTGAGTGAGGACTTGGTGTCGGATTTTGATAATTTTGGTATGGGTGAACTCGCTATCAGATGGGTGTTTGTATTTTGTGACTTCACCGGATTCCGAGACGTGGGCCCGGGTCGACTTTTTGGGGTGATATTTCGATTCTTTACTAAAGTCGTAGATTTATGATTTAAATTAGTTTCTTGTAGCTTTATGCATGATATGTAATTACTTCTGGCTAGATTTGGGCTATTCAGATTCGGAAAATCGAGGGAAAGGCATTCTTACCGATTGATTGAGCGAGATTTGAGGTAAGTGACTTATCTAACTTTGAGTGGGAGAAATCCCCTTAGGATTTGGTACTGGTGTAGCACTTTATGATATGTGAGCGCCGTGTACGCGAGGTGACGAGTGCTTACACGGGTTAATTATGGAAATTTCGGTTCTTGTTGAGTTATTTTCTTTTAAATTCCTTAATTGAGTTACCTTAGCATATGTAGTGATCATGTTTAGCCTAGTACCGCATGTCTACTTGCCTTAACCCTTACTTGCAATTTTTGTGCAACATGCTTAGTTGAATTACCTGCTTCCCTTAATTTAAATTAAAAACTTTACTTGTAAGTTTTCTTGCCATAAATTCATTGTTCCTTTGGTTATCTGTTGCATATTTACTTTGGGACTACGAGGCGGTTCCTCGGGAGATCCGTTGCATTGCATATTTACTTTGGGACTACGAGACGTTTACTCGGGAGATCCCTCATGTACTGCATATTTACTTTGAGACTACGAGGCGTTTACTCGGGAGATCCCCTTGTACTGCATATTTACTTTTGGACTACGAGGCGTTTACTCGGGAGATCCTCTTGTCTTGCATATTTACTTTGGGACTATGCGGCGGTACCTCGTGAGTTTTCCCTGTCGTGCATATTTATATTTGGGATTATGATGCGGTACCTCAGGAGTGCCCCTGTTGTTTACCTCTATTTACTGTGCTGATATTTTCTGAAACTTCTTATGGTTTAAATTCTCAGTCATTTCAAAATATTATTATATCTTCTGCCTTACTTTTTTTTTAAACCAGTAGAGCCCTGATCTGACCTCGTCACTACTCTACCGAGGTTAGGCTTGGCAGTTACTGGATACCGTTGTGGTGTACTCATACTACACTGTTTCACATCGTTTTGTGCAGATCCAGGTTCTTCCCACCAGACTAGAAACTAGTGAGTTGGACCGCACGTGGAGACTTCAAGGTATATTTGCCAGCGTCCGCAGACCTCGGAGTCCCCCTCTATCCTTAATACGTTGTTTTCCTTATTTTTCTTAGACTCTGATGTATAGAGACCCATAGTATTTGCTCTTAGAAGCTTGTGACTTATTTCTACCGGGTTTTGGGAGTTGTAATTATTGAATGGCAGTTTTATAATTATTTCATGTGTTGAGAATTGGGCTTCAGTTTTATATTATGTATTTCCGCAAATTTATTAGGCTTACCTAGTCTTAGAGACTAGGTGCCATCATGATATCCTACAGAGGGTGAAATGGGGTCGTGACAAAAGTATAGGAGCCTTGCGTTAAAAATCATGAACATGGTTAAAAGTGATGCCCATGCGTTAAAAGTAAGCATGAGTTGAAAGTTAATTCCCATAAACATAGGTTAAAAATGATTTTTGTTTTAAAGATGCAGCAACAGGGTATGTTGAAAATATATGGTTGATAGTGTCTCCACATATACTACTCAGACTTTGTTTTTGGATACAAATATTTTTTATCGTCAAATTGGTTATTGCTTGATCTGAATCCACCTTGAACTTGTCTCCAACCTCGTTGAACCATTGACTCTGATACAACTTATTGTGATCGAAATTAATAAGGCGTCATGTGGAAGCTAAAAATACAAACCTCGGTGACGATAAATCTGACAACAAAATGTATTATACTAAAAGATGTAAAATATATTTTATATAGATTGGTCAATTGATCTTATATGAAAAAACTATAGAGGTCACAAACGTTTTCTCCAAGAAAATGATCTATCAAATAAGAGAACTATATTTTCCTTTCAAGAAAAGTAAAAGTAATAATGGTAATACCTTAGACTTTTGCACATATGATAAAAAAAATAAGGATAAAATAACTAACAGAAATATGATCATATTTACTGTCATCAATTTTGCACAGTCCCACTATCCGATGATAATTTGACCACTACTGTTTTTTATTCTTCCATTTTGAGACACCTTCTATTGATGTAAGTATAATTATGTTATCAGTGAAACTTGTGTTAGAAGTTACTTGAAAGATTTTCCCAAGTTCATTGCTTATATGTTAGCGTTAAACAAAAAACAAAACTATCTGGCATTTCCTTTTTCAATATAAGAAAAACCTTTTCCCCTCCATTTTTCTCTTATTCATAGTTAACTAGACAATGAAAAAATGCCCTGCCACATGTAAAATTGTTTCCTAAATGTATAAGGTAAAATATGCTATGACACGTGTCCATCCAAAAAAGGGACACGTGAAACCCAAGACGGGGATGGCCAAAGATCGAAGACAACTGTTTTATTTGTCACTGAAAATAATAACGTTCATAAAGATGTGATAAATGCTCTTCGCCCGGTAGCATTTAATAGAGAATATTCCATGGCATTAAGAGCAATTACCCGTTATAGAGAATTTGGTATTTATGTTCACCGTTACATCTTCATCACTGTCCCTCATAATTGACATTAAAAAAGGGCACGATCCTAGGACTTCCTTCATAGCTATAAATAGTGAGCTCAGTTGTCATTGTAAAGGACACGAATTTTCTATCAAACTAATGCTACATTCTATACAAAGCTCAATACAATCTTATCTTCTTACTTTTTGATTTCGTTGTTGTGCCCGGAAATCCTATTCTCGAAATTGTTGCTTCTTCCGTTTCGTCTATATCCCAAGGCTAAGTATTGCATAATTCTTCGATTATTTTATTATATCAGGATCAAATTAATTCATTCGTCTAGAAATCACATATAAATTCAACTGTACTATTTTACGGGTAAACAGTTTGGCGCCCACAGTGGGGCCTAGACAGCCGTGTAATTAAATTAATCCTTACCTTTTTTACTAACGTGTTTTTATTATTTTGTCTTAGAAAAAATCATAAGAAATGGCAGATAACACTGTTACGACATGCACTACTCCGAGATTCGAGGGGATCAATCTCATTTCGAGGACTCAATCAGTGACACCCATAATGAGGGGAATGGCGCTACACTGGTGCATGACATGCAATATCCTCGACATGTTCGGGAGACAACTTCCGATGATGTTGATGTTGAACAGATCGTTGACGCGGTAAGGGTCTTGCAAGAGCAACATGCAATCATTGTAGGCCACCTCACGCGACAATATAATGTTATGACGGAGTTAAAGTAGGCGCTGTCAGGAGCTTCAAATAATGCAAACAGACAAGATCCGGTTCCTCCCGGGGTTCCCGAATCAAACGACGTAGGGGGTCGATAAAGACACTCTCAGGGGTGAAATTGGATCCGATGGGGCAGGGGGAACGTATCCGGACTCAACAACGAGAATGAACCTTTAAGGAATAAACTTTTACGGTTTATGAGGGAAGTGAACGCCCGCATGGACCAGATCCCGGGCGCACCACCAATGCTGAAAGGTCCAGACTCGAAAAAGTATACTCAATTTCCATACAAGCCAAGTGCGGCACCAGAGTTAATCCCGAAGCGGTTCAAAATATTTGAAGTGCCAAAGTATGACGGAACTTCAGACCCCCAGGAGCATATTACCACTTACACAATGGTGGTAAAGGGAAATGATTTAGCTTCTCACGAAATTGAATCTGTGTTGCTAACAAAATTTGGAGATACCCTCACGAGGGGAGCCTTGACGTGGTTTTCGTTGTTACCCGAGCATTCCATAGACCCCTTTGAAATACTCACGGATTCTTTCATCAAGGCTCATACCGGGGATAGGAAAGTACATGCTCGAAAGGCTGACATATTCAGAATTGATCAAGGAGAGTCTGAGCTGCTACGAGAGTTTGTTACCCGATTCTAGAAGGAGAGAATGTTGCTCTCGATTGTCCCAGATGAATGGACACCTGAATCATTCACCAAAGGATTGAATCCGAGGAGTTCAGACGCTTCCTGAAAATTGAAGGAAAGCCTACTCGAGTTTCAAGAAATGACCTGGGTGGATGTCCACAACCGGTATGAATCAAAAATAAGGATCGAAGATGATCAAGTTGGTTTTCCATCGTCGACCAAAGGATGAGAAAAGAACAAAGAAAAATCAAAGGATGATTATGACGCAGACAGACGGACTTCGAGGGGCCGATTTTTACCCTACGAACAGACCAGAGGCCAGAGTAGAGGTTTCCAGATAGAGGACAGGTCCGCCGTTGACAGAAGGACTGATCGCGGTCGGAACAATCGATCACTGTAGGATAAAGAAGTGTAAGGATCGCGGGATACTTCTTACCCCCAAGTTATCGGGATACAACTTCAACGTAAGTATAATAGAGTTGGTATCGGCCATGAGAAACATCAAAGAAACACAATTCCCGAAACCGATGAGATCTGATTCTAGTAGAGGGATATCAACTTGTGGTGTGAATAGCACGGGACGAATGGCCACTGGACAGGGGACTGTCAACACCTTCATAAAGAAGTGGCAACATTATTGAAGAATGGTCACCTAAGAGAATTCTTGAGTGATCGAGCTAAGAAATATTATGGTCGTAACCGGGACAATGCAGAACCCTTGAAAGCAGGAGAAGATCCCCCATGTCAAAAAATCAACATGATCTTCGGAGGGACCGAGATTAACAGGGTCACCTTTGAAGCAGCAAAGAAGATGAAAGTACCAATAACGCATAGCAAAAGACTTCGGGAAGGCGATATCACTTTTACGGAGTAGGACGCAGACGGAATGCTTCTACCACACAACGACGCACTGGTAATTTCTTTAAATGTGGTAGATTTTAAGATTAAACGTGTTCTAGTGGATCCAGAAAGTTCATCTAATATCATACAATGGAGAGCATTGGAGCAAGCTAAACTCATCAGAAGCATTATTCTGGCCACAAAGCTCCTTGCCGGATTCAACCTCACTAGTGTGACAACCCGGGGAGAAATTTTATTACTCACGAACACTGAAGGGGTAATGAAAACATCTCTTTTCGAAGTAGTAGATGGTGATATGGGATACAACATCATTTTGGGAAGTCCATGGTTGCACG
Source organism: Nicotiana tomentosiformis (assembly GCF_000390325.3). NCBI lineage: Eukaryota > Viridiplantae > Streptophyta > Magnoliopsida > Solanales > Solanaceae > Nicotiana > Nicotiana tomentosiformis. Next base: position 84,074,223 of record NC_090823.1, read on the forward strand.
AGATGAAAGTTGTACCATCAACGTATCATTAGTTGCTGAAGTTTCCAACGCCCGAAGGAATTAACCAGATAAGGGGTGATCAACCGGTGGCAAGGGAGATAAATGCAATTTTGGTCTCCAGTAGCAAAGGAAAAGAACACGTGGCATAGCAATTACAGGGACAAACACCTACTCCCGAACTAGATGAAGTTAGCGCGGGAAAGAGGCATCAGAATATTATCAGGTGCTGAGATATTTCCAAGTTCCAGAAGAGACCGATGCACCGAAGTCCACAGCGGAAGAGCTGGAGAAAGTGGCATTGTTCAAAGAATTCCTAGAAAGGAAATTCCACTTGGGGACATGACTACACCCAGAACTGAGTTCCGACTTTATTAAATTCCTTAAATCTAACGCCGATTATTTTGCATGGTTGCATCAGGATATGACAGGCATCCCGACAGAGGTATCCGTACACAAGTTAAGCATGGATTCCAACATACCTCCGGTAAGACAAAATAAATGCCCGATTGCTGAAGCCAAGAATAAATTCGTCAAAGAAGAGGTAACCCTCTTACTTAATATCGGTTCGGTCCGAGAGGTAATATATCCATACTAGCTAGCCAATGTAGTAGTAGTTCCTAATAAGAACAATAAGTTTCGCATGTGTGTAGATTATAAAGATGTTAACAATGCGTGCCCGAAAGACTCGTTCTCACTGCCAAACATCGATCAAATGATTGATGCCACAGCCGGGCACGAGTTAATGAGTTTCCTCGATGCTTATTCTGGGTACAACCAAATTAAGATGAACCCGTAGGATCAGCAAAAAACTTCGTTTATAACGAATTTTGGTATATATTGCTACAATGTGATGCCCTTCGAGTTGAAAAATGCCGGAGCCACTTATCAATGGCTGGTGAATAAGATGTGTTAAAATCAAATAGGAAAAACTATGGAAGTTTATATACACGATATGCTCGTTAAGTATTTAAATGCAGGTGATCATCTTAAACATCTGCAAGAAACTTTCGACATCCTAAGGAAGCATAATATGAAGCTTAATCCCGAGAAATGTGCGTTCGAGGTCAGCTCTAGTAAGTTTCTGGGATTTCTGGTATCACAAAGGGGAATTGAGGTAAATCCCAATAAGACCAAAGCCATAGAAGACATCCCGGACTAACTATCAAACGTGATGGAAGTCCAAAGTCTTACCGGGAGATTGGCAACTTTGAGCAGGTTCATTTCCCGGTCATCAGAAAAGTGTCATCGTTTCTTCGCACTTCTCAAAAAGAAAAATAATTTCAAATGGGGCTCGGAGTGTCAGCAGGCTTTGAGGGATTTAAATAAATACTTGTGAAGCGCTCCATTACTTTCAAAACCAAAAGAAGGTGAAACGTTACTGGTTTATCTTGCGATCTCAGAAGTTGCGGTAAGTACGATTTTTGTCCAAGAGAATGAAGGTACGCAATCTCCCATTTATTATGTTAGTAAAATTTTAATGGGAGCAGAAACTCGTTACCCACATTTGGAGAAACTGGCCTTAACTCTCGTAGTCGCCGCTCGGAAGCTGAGGCCCTACTTCTAATGCCACCCGATAGCCGTGGTGACTACTTTTCCTTTGTGGAACATCCTACATAAACCCGAGCTCTCGGTAGATTGGCCAAATAGGCCTTCGAAATGAGTAAATTCGACATAGAATATAAACCAAGGACTGCAATTAAGTCGAAAGTCTTGGCTGACTTCGTGGTCGATTTCAGTCCGAGATTATTTCCCCCGGCAACCAAGGAGGCAGTAATGGTGTCGGAATTGACATCAGGGGTTTGGACCTTATTTACGGACAGAGCTTTTAACGTAAAAGGATACGGGCTCGGTATAATCGTAATCACGCCTTCAAGGGAAACCCTAAGGCAAGCCATCAGGATGGTCCATTTAACTAACAATGAAGCAGAGTATGAAGATTTGATTGCAGGTCTCGAATTGGCCGGGGGACTTGACTATGAGGTCATCGAAATCAAATGCGACTCACAGCTTGTGGTAAATAAGGTCTACGGGATCTTCGAGACCAAAGAGGAGCGCATGCAACAATACGTGGTAAAGGTTTAGGCTCTGTTGGCGCGATTCCGGGAGTGGTCAATTACTCATATCCCAAGGGAAGATAATGCAGAAGTAGACGTATAGGCAAACCTAGGATCATCGACGGAAATAAAGGGATCAGAGTCCAGGACGGTAGTACAACTGATGAACTCAGTCCTGGATAGAGATAGTTACTGTGAGGTAAATTCAACTAATCTGTTCTAGGACTAGAGGAATGAAATCATCGATTATCTCAAACACTGGAGGCTACCTAAAGACCCTAAACTATCATGATCGTTGTGCACCAAAGCAGCGTGATATAGCTTCAAGAGAGGCCAATTGTATATAAATTCTTTTCAAGGCCCGTTGGCCCGATGCTTAGGGGAATCTGAAGAAAAATATGTCATGGGAGAGATTCTCGAAGGAAAAAGACACCAAAGACTTCGTACGAAAATGTGTTAAGTGTCAACGCTACGCACCATTGGTGTATTAACCGTTAAACCCCTTACATTCGATTCTATCTCCATGGCCGTTCATGAAATGGGGAATGGACATTGTCGGACCACTGCCACCGGCTCACGGAAAGGTAAGATTTCTTTTAATTTTGAGTGACTATTTTTCTAAGTGGGTGGAAGCAGGCCCTTATCAGAAGATCGGAGAACACGAAGTTGTGGATTTCTTGTAGGAAAATATAATTTGCAGGTTCGGAATACCACAAGAGATAGCATGCGACAATGGGCCACAATTTATCGGCGCAAAAATTACAAAGTTTCTCCAAGACTTAAAAATAAAGAGGATCACATCTTCACCTTATCATCCGAGCGCAAACGGTCAAGTGGAGTCGACGAACAAAGTGATTATTCAAAACCTTAAGAAAAGGTTGTAAGCGACTAAGGGTAACTAGCCCGAGGAACTACCCGGATTTCTATGGGCATACCGAACTACGGACAAGTCAAGCATAGGGGGAACCCCTTTTTCCCTCGTGTATGGTGCAGATGCTTTAATCTCGGTGGAAGTAGGGGAATCCACCTTGAGATATTTCCAGGCAGATGAAGAATCGAACAAAGAAGCAATGTTAGTCAACTTGGAACTGCTCGATGAACGCAGGGACTTGGCGCATGTAAGAATGGTAGCTCAAAAGCAGAGAATGGAGCGGTATTATAATCGAAGAGCCAACCTCTGTTATTTCAAAGTAGGAGACTTGGTCCTAAGGAAAGTAGCTCAAAACACCTGGGAGCTCAACGCAAGGAAGCTATGTCCAATATGGGAAGGCCCATACCGGGTTTCAGCTATTGCTGGGAAAGGTTCATACGAGTTGGAAAACCAAAATGGAGAAAAGTTGCCCAGTAATTGGAATGTGCCACACCTCAAAAGATATTATTGCTGATGAACATTATCCGATTAGAAAGTATGTGCTGCACTTTTTTTCCTTCGTTCAGTTTTTGTCCCAATTGGTTTTTTCTAGCAAGGTTTTTAACAAGGCAACAACAGAAAGCATACTACAAAGACAGCAACAATAAGACCTTTAATATCAAGGCACACAAGAAAAGATCTACTCGGGGATGGTTAGATAATCTTTTGCTCTATAGCAAATTCCCAACGGGAAGTTAAGTTTGATATTGAGGAAAGTTTACCTGATCGCTCACGAGCACAAACCACTAGAGGGTTGTTAGATAGTCCTTCGCTCGATAGCATAAATTCCTAAGGGGAAGGAAAGTGTGTTACAAAGTTAAGGATTGTCCAGCAATGCATTAGTGAAATCTTCGAAGATACAAGACTTCCAGTGTTCCAATTCGCACTCCTCGCATTCGAACACTGGGGGGATGGGGGAATGATATGAGGATACAACAAAAATGACTACAACGCCGACCGGGAAATGAAAAACCAAAAATATAATTACATCATCGGGACTGGGGACTGCGCGGCCAGCCCCATAGAAATAAGTTGTACAAGTTAGCCACAAGTAATGGCAATTTGTTTTCAAGATAGCAAATGCTTATGTACTTTTTGAAAATAGAAGGAATAAAATGAAATCCTTTTATTTTTATCTTGTTTCTTGTCTGAACGATGAATTAACTTTGTCATTTGAAAGTTGAACAAGTACTTCAAATGCTAGTGACATAATAAACAAGATATGTCCTCTTCAAGAGCACCATAAACATAAGAGGGCTCTCTCTTATAAAAACCCTCACGTTAAAGGGTTGGCTCCGGAAGAATTTATGTCTGGAATCAAAAATGCCTTCGGGGAAAGATACACCCGAAGTCGTATACAAAAGGACGCAAGAAGTAAACTTGCGCAAATACTTATCAAAGCCCTCACGAAAAAGGGCTGATGCCCATAGCCAAAAATTCTTTCGGGGAGAATACACCCAAGGCTTCACATAATAAAACGCAAAACAGAAAAGCTTGCGCAAAATTCTTAAGAAAAAGGAAGAAAATGCAAAGATTAAAGACTTGCATGAATATTCAAACGAAAGGAAGACTCAAACAATACTTGAGCAAGAGATGTTTTTATTTACAAAAATATGTCAAAATGGAACAGGTACAAGAATTGGAAAAAGAAAAGAAAACCTAAACTGCAGTATCTCCGGAACCAGGAAGAGAAGTGTCCGCGCCCCTGGGAGAAGTAGACGGACCCACCGATGGCTCAACATTTTCACCAGTTTGGCCTTCAGCATCATCATCCTCCAATTCTTCTTCAGTTTTCGAGAACTCGGAACCAAAACCAGAAGGACCAAGTGCATCAGACCTCATTGGGAGTCCATTTTTAGCATCTAACTCAAGTTCACGGGCCTTAGGAATTTCGGCATCAAAATCAATGACACCAGTTTTGGCCACTTCAAGGTTTTTCTCCTCATGTTATGCATATCATAAGTTTTCTCAACAACGAGGGAAGCCACTCAGCGCTTAAGTTCTTCTTTGAGTTGGGTTACCTCAGTAGAAAGGTTTTCCCGGATGGACCTAGAAGAATTGAGGCTAACATCAAGGTCACGAATAGTTGAACTAAAAAGCCTATTATGCTCGACATATTTCCTGTACTTCTCTTCCAGCTGGGCGTGTTTCGCCCCCGTAGCAGCAAGCTCTTCAATTTTAGATTTCAATGCTGCCTCTAAGTTAATCACTCTTTCAGCGGAGGCAGCGTCGCGTTCGGTTGCAGCAAGAACGACATTATGGACTTCAGACCATTTGGACCTGGCTTTGTCAAATCTAACCCTCAGCGGCCCAATTTATTGGCTAAGGGTTCCACTTCTTGCTCGCTTTGCCGCAAACGAGACTCTAATACAATAGCCTCAGTAGCTTTGGCTTTTAGTTCTGAAAGGCGAGCGACATTTTGCTCCTGCGGCGTTGTGCATGACGTTGTTCAACAAACACTCTCACGAGAATGCTTGAATCTTTTTCGAGTCTTTTTCTAAAGCTAAAGGCTTCAGATAATTAGCAAGCTCCACTTTTGTAACATTCCTCCTCTTTTGTGGATCTTCAGAAGGGGCAGCTAATTTTGCCCCATATTCCCATGTATTGGGGACTGTGGAAGAGAAACATCTTCTACATGGTCAGGTGTGGCCGGAGGAGATGATGTAGCAATTGCTGGTGAAAGAGTGGATGAAGATAGAAGTGATGTAGCAGTTGCTGGTGTTGGTGAAGATAGAGATAAAGTTGATGGAGTTGAAGAATGAGAAACAACTACATCAAATGCCGTGATGGTTGTTGGATGCTCGCCAATCAAAGATGGCAAGGACCCGGTACTCTGCCCTACAGTCGCGGGCAGAACAATTGGGGCCCGAAAACGGAAGTTGACATTATCTACCAAATCAAACTCTCCCCAAAGTGTCGAGGCATCGTCTTCGGTTGGTGTAACTATTTCAATAGGTCGAGCATCCTATTGAGATGAGGAGGATCGTCGTCTTCTATGTAGAGAAGCTCCCTCATCACTAGCTTCTTCATCATCGTCGATCATCACAGTGTCTATGAGCGGCCTAGAAGGAGGGCCAGTCACCATCACTACCGGAGATGACTCGGGGGCATCGGTCCTCGCCCTCTTATTCTTTTCCCCGGCTACGGATGAGCATCTTCTCTTTGGTTGTTTGTCTTCCGGCTGGGGACTACGTAAAGAAACATTCCCGAAGCAGGCCTGGAGACACCTGTTTGAGTAAGTGCCTCCTGAAGCAGCCTCGCAACATCATGAGGATCAACCAAGACATCCTTCTTGAGAACAACAACAGATCCCACGGGTAGACTTAATTTCATAGACAGGTTAGAAAGGATCAATCAAGTTCTTCACATGAAAAATTGAAACAAGGTGAGTTTGAATTACCATGATTCTTGGCCTTCCACCCGTATTTAGGGGCCAGTTCTTTCCACAAGCGAGTCTCGAGTGTCGTAACATCCAGGATCTTTTGTACCCACCGATCCAAACCTTCAACCACCGGTGGGATCCATCTAGTTGCTGAACCATGTGAAGGATAGAGGATCAATACGACTATAGAAAAATATTTAGTAAAAGGAAATACTAAACAAAGAGCTTACAAGTGCGGTTCCAAGTGGCCAGAAAGGATGGAGCTGTTGCCGGAATGATGTCATTGGTGGCAGCTGCAAAGAACCGTTTCATACACCCTTGGTCATTGTCATCATTCATGCCAGACAACAAAGCATGGCGGCCACGTTTGCAGAGGTTTATCATTCCCCCACGGAAGATTTTGGGAGAATAGAGATTTATCATATGAGCTAAGGTTAGCTCCTCTCCATTCTCCTGGCAAAAACACCAAAGGCAAGTAACTGTCCTCCACACAGAAGAACTTACTTATGCCAAACACACTTGGTACCGGAGGCAAAACTCCGTAATCACGGAGTCATGCTCTCCGTTCATAGAGAACGCACCCAAAGTAAAGGGATACGTGTAAAAATATGTAAAACCCTCCTTGGGTAGAGTGACTCACTCCGATAGATCAAGAGCAATAATATCCAAGTCATGACAGCGACAGTCTTCCTTCACAGCAGGAATGCTAGAAGGACGTATGGAAGAAGGGTACCTACTGACGACCCATGTACGAGAGTTAGCAGTAGGAAATTTCTCTTCGAAGTCTTTTATGGTAATAAGACTTCTAGGGATGATGGATCCCACTGTAGGAGGAGCAGAGACCTCGGCCTTGTTCTTGCTCTTTGAAAAACCGGTACACTTTGAGGAAGAAGCCATTGTATGGAAAAAAGAGAAGATTTTTTGTTTGAAGAGAATTAGAGAAAAGATGAAGAGCAAGATGCAAGTTAGATAAGGGAAGCTTGAAAAATTATGAAGTATAAGGGAGAAGGTTGATACGTATAAGTAAAAGTTTTGGCGGCTAAATTCATGGCCATGATTACCTCGATAATCGACAAAGGTTGTGCTGAATCATAGGATGATGCGTGTTCGGGGCATTAAATGCGGAGAGACATGCGTCTAATCAACCGTCAGAAGCCTTCAGAAGGGAATTATAGTCATTCCCGCCAAAATATGCTATGATACGTGGCCGTTCAAAAAAGGGACACGTGGAACCCAAGACGGGGGATGGCCAAAGATCTAAGGCAACAATTTCGTTTGTCACCGGAAAGAATAACGTTCATAAAAATGTGATAAATGTTCTTCGCCCGGTAGCATTTAATAGGGAATATTCCGTGGCATTAAGATCAATTACCTGTTACAGGGTATTTGGCATTTATGTTCCCCGTTACGTCTTCATCAATTTCCCTCATAATGGACATTAAAGAAGGGCACGATCCTAGGACTTCCTTCATAGTTATAAATAGTGAGTTCAGTTGTCATTGTAAATGACACGAATTTTCTAGCAAACTAATGCTACATTCTATACAAAGCTCAATACAATCTTATCTTCTTACTTTTTTATTTCATTGTTGTTGTGCTCGGAAACCCAATCACAAATAATCCAAAGCACGAACAATCTTCCTATTCCTAACTATTATCGTGTATTGTATTACATAATATAGACACATGACATGATCACAACAAACTAATTTTGCAACTTATTTACCAAAACAAGGAAAAATAAAAACACACTATTAACTATTCTTAGCTAGTACTCACTCATTTCAATTACTCCAAAAGCACCTCCCATCCTAATTAAAAGGCAGAACCGGTGGTAGATCCATGACGTCCACCAGTTTTAGGACCTTGAACCGTAGCACTTCCAGTTCCAGTAGTGGTCCTCGGTGGGTACTGTGACCCAACCACGCCCGTTGTTGTCCCAGTATCCGCGGTAGTGGTCCCATAGGCCCCGGTGGTGTGACCCGGAGCCACACCACCGCCGCTAGCACTATAAGCAGTAGTTCCTCCGGTGGCAGCTGCTTGTCTCGAGGCCGCGTTCTGCTCCTGCGCCGCCAGCTTATCCATCTCCACTTGATGGATCCTCTCTTCTTTTTTCTCAGTAGCCATTTGTTTTTGCACTAGATCACGTATCGTCAATTTCTCCGCCTGTTCAACAAAAGTTAAGATATAAATATAAAAATTTAAACTATACACATTTGAACGCACTAAATGTTTTTTACACTATCAATTTAATTTAATCCGCTATAACAAATTAGTACTCTCGTCGTCTTGTATCACTTAATTATACCATTAGTTTACTTTTACTTAGTACAATTATTAATTTATAAGTTAATTAGCACTAATATACTTCTAATTAGTGTAATTATCATGAATACTGTGCAACTTAGTGTAATTATTAATGAATAGGCTAACCAATCCCTAACATACCTATGTAAGCACTTATCTGGGAACTTATCGATGGTCTCCCTCGTTGTTATTTATTTATAAAAGGCAAGATAATTATATATAAAAATTATATATTTATATTGCCAACAGAAGTCTATCAGTGAAGTAAAACAAAATACAAAAATAATTGTGTACTATGTATTAGCGAAAGACTCCAGTTGACACAATGTATTTTCTATTTGTTTTTTTGTTAATACACCAACAATGACCATCAGTATTTTAAAATCAAAATCCAAAATAATTATAAATGCAATAGCGTTGAGTCCATCGGTACATTTTATTTTTTTTTCATTTATTTTTTTAGATACACGACAGAGACCATGGATACCATAAAAATATAATTCAAAAATAATTATACCTTAAGTAGCGAGAGAGTCCCTCAATAAGTTACCGACAGAGTTCAACATTATTACCAAATAAATTTTGACCGGTCAAAGTACCGTTATTTATCCAGATCTATCTGTCAAAAAGCTTTTAAAAAGATTGGAAATTAAAATGTTCAAATGTACCGAGAGACTCTAAAGAAAAGCCCCTCGGAATAGCGATCTAGATAAGTCCGTCGATACTCCTGCATCGGTAAACAATTGATTTTTAGCAAATCAAATTGTGCTTAATGCACCTAAAATACTTATATTCTTTAATATTTGAAAGTGTAGTAAAAACTGCTTCAAAATTCGCAAATTATCACTGAATTCACTTAAACGGCTATTAACTTAAGCTAAACTGCCCCTTAAGTTCATTAATATATGAAGAGATAAACCGAACTGCCGTTAAATGAACCTAAATTGTTACCTACATGTGCTCAGCACGGCTAGTTGAACCTACTCATGTTCATCAGCTACTTTGAACCCACTTCGAACTTAATTGTGATTACCACAATCATTTTTAATCTTACCGTGCTCAGAACACCACTTGAATATTACCGTGCTCAACATGGTTTTGGAACATAATCGTGTTCATCATGACTACTTGCTACTTGCTCATGCTCAGTAGAACCACTTAGTACCTATTTGAGCTGTGAACGGGCACTTAGAACTTACCTTTTGCTAAAATGCTAAGATTTTGTCGCAATTATGAGCTTCAATGCTCAAGAACATTATGAGAAGAAGATAAAGAAGAGAGAGTAATTGCAAAAGGAGAAATGGAAATCCCACCATTTCCTTGCTACTGACACGCGCATATATACAAAATGTCCTAACCAAGTAACAACTTGATTAACCAACTAACTATATCTCTTAACTAATTACAACTAGATTAAATTATCCTTGTTGGCATCCAGCTTGGCAACCAGTTGTACACAACTTGCCACACATCTACTACCACAGTGCATCTCGTAATACTCCCCCTCAAGCTGGAGGGTGCAAAATGTTCAACACTCCCAGCTTGCTTAATAGGTGAACATGTGCTGCATGACCTAACCCCTTAGTTAAAAGTTCTGCTAGTTGATCCCTTGTAGGAACATATACAGGCTGATCATTCCACCTTTAATTTTGTCTCTAATAAAATGGCAATCAATGTCTATATGTTTTGTCTTTTCATGAAAGATCGGATTGGCTGCTATTTGCATAGCAGCCTTGCTGTCAGTATGCATAACTACAGGTTCTCTAACTGCAATTCCCAGCTCCTTGCATAATCTCAGTAGCCAAGTAATTTATGTTATTGCTAAAGACATGCTTCTGTATTCTGCCTCTACTGAACTCCTAGATACTGTTTGTTGTTTCTTTGATTTCCAAGAGATCAAAGAATCACCAAGCTTCACAACATACCCTATCACTGACCTTCGTGTATTTGAGCATGATGCACAATCTAAATCACACCAACAGGTCAACTCACTAGCTTCTGTAGCCTACAACCAAATTCCTTGACCTGCTGTACCTTTTAGATATCTGACCAACCTTGTTGCAGCCTCCCAATGAGATTTATTTGGTGTTTGCATCAACTGACTAAAGGTCAGGACTGCATAATTGATATCAGGTCTTGTGATGGTAACATATATTAGTCTACTAATTAACTTCTGGTATTTGTTGATGTCTTCTAATATTTCATCACCTTTGATCCCAATTGCCTTGTCATATTCCATAGTTGTTAGTTTTAGATTGGATTCCAAAGGTGTGTTACCCACCCTAGCACCACTCAGGCCTAGATCAGAGACTAACCCTAGGACATAATTTCTTTGAATTAAGATGACACTTGACTTAGACCTCAAAACTTCTATGCCAAAAAAGTAACTAAGCTCTCCTAGGTCTTTCAATTTGAACTTTTGGTGCAGCACCCCTTTAGCTTCATATATCAGCTCAGTACTACTTCCAGTGTTGAGTAAATCATCCACATATACTAGAACAATCACCACATCTTGTCCCCTTTTTAATGTAAATAGTGAATAGTCATAGCTTCTTTGCATGAAGCTTGCTTCCACTAATGCATCCGTTAGTTTAATATTCCATTGCCTAGATGCTTGTTTCAGCCCATATGCTTGTTTCAGCCCATATAAGGATTTAAGCAATCTGCAAACTTTTTTCTCCCCTATCTCCTGAATCTTTCTGCATCTTCATATAACACCTTGCAAGAAGGCATTATACATATCCATTTGATATAAGTTCCAGCTCTTGGAGACTGCTATTGCAATCATTGTCCTCACTGTAACCATTTTGACCACAGGAGAGAAGGTGTCATGATAATCCAATCCTTCTCTTTGACTGTAGCCTTTGCAACTAACCTTGCCTTAAACCTTTCAACCTCACCATTGACCTGGTATTTGATTTTGTATACCCATTTTGAACCAACTACGTTCTTAACCTTAGGAATAGTCACCACCTCCCAAGTCTAGTTTTCTTCCAAGGCTTTAATTTCTTGCTTTATAGCTTCTACCTATCTTTCATCCTTGATTGCCTCCTTAAAAGTCCGAGGTTCAATTAAGGTGGAGAACTTGGCAAGATACCTGTGATATGTTGGTGTAATCTTATCATACAACATGTGATTGGAAATGGGATGTTTGTTGCCAGCTTTGCCACTTTGGACTACATAATCCTTCATCCAAATGGGTTGCTTGCTTGTTCTGGCAGATTTCTTGATGATTGTAGGTTGATCATATGTCATTACTTCACCCTCCTAGACCTGCAACTCTTCAAGGGATGGATCTGTATCTGTAACTGTTATTCATTAGTAGGTGAGAGTTCTTGTTCTGCACTACTGATATTCTACCATTCAACATGTTCTTCAATGACATATTCATGTTCTACAATATCAGGTTCTTGATCAGCACTGCCATTAGGCTATTCCTCACCTGCAAAATAGTCATCAAACAAGTTGTTCTGCTCAAAAGGAGCATGAATGTCGTGGTGTTTGGCCTGAGCTATCATGGATGACTTGGCAAAAGGAAATTCAGTTTCTTTGAATATGACATCTCTATTTACAAAACTGGTGTGTGTGAAGGTCCAGTAGTATGTAGCCCTTCTGAGTCTCTGAATATCCTATCAATACTGCAGCTCTAGCCCATTATCCAAACTTGTCTCCTTTGGCAACATTTGTTGAATAACATAGACATCCAATAATTCTCAGATGTGTTAAAGAAGTCTTCTTTTACAGAAGCTCATAGGGACTTCTCCCTTGAATCACAACAGAACTCAGTCTGTTCATCAAATATACTGCAGATTGAATGCAAATACCCCAGTATTTAATTAGAATTCTAGATTGGAATCTCAATGCTCTGGCTATGTTAAGAATGTGTCTTGATTCCTCTCTACCGCCCCATTGTTTTGGGGTGTATGCACATAACTACTCTGATGAACTATCCCAGATCTTGAAACAATGAATTGCATTATAAATTGAAGAATTCTGTGCCATTATCAGTCCTGGTCACTTTCACCATGACCCCAAACTGAGTCTTAACCATGGCAAGGAAAGACTTAATACTAACTATAACTTCAATCTTAAGCTGCAACAAGTAAATCTATGTGTATCTACTATAATCATCCACCACAGTTAAAAAGTAGTACTTCTTGTCAAAGGTTGGTATTTCATAAGGTCCCAAAGGTCCATGTGTACAAGGAAAAATATAGAATCATCTCTTGAATTACTAGTAGGGAACACCAATCTAGTCTGTTTTGCTAAGGAACACACTAAACACTTATTTATCGAAGTACTATCTACATCGCTATGTACAATTTTCATATGCTTCATTGCTGACAAGGAAGGGTGACCCAGCCTCTTGTGCCACAAGCTGCAGTCCTCCTTGTAGGCTATTGCCATTATTCTGTGTCCAGTGTCTTCTTTAATACCAAGTCCCTTCTTGAAGATGTAAAGACCACCTCTTTCTCTACCAATCCCCTTCACCCAACCACTGTGAAACTCCTAAAAGATGCTGAAGTGAGGAAAAAAGGCTACTGAACACCTCCTTGGTCAGTTTTGATACAGATAACAAATTGTACTTAAAGTCTGGGACAACTAGCGCATTTGTAATTCTCTTGTTATCAAATAGAGAAGCTTGACCGGTATGTGTTATATCTACCTTAGCTCCTGTAGGTAAGTGTACTTTGTCACATGTGTGTGATTGTGAGAAATGACCTGGTTCTAATAGATCTTTGTTTGACACTACATGATGTGATGCTCTTAAATCAACAATCCATTCATCATTGATTAACCTTGGCAAAAATCAATTTATGGCATTACGTGTCATGTTAACCTCAGTATTTTCCCATGTATCCAAGTTCAACAAGTTGAGAATATGATTGTACTGTTCCTCAGTGAAGTGAGGAAATTTTCCTTCTAAAAACCCTTCAAGGCTGTGTTATACTTGTGTCTGCTTTTCTATGTTGCTGGAGGCATATTAACAGCAGAAAATGGTTGTCTACCATTCCCAAGTTGTCCTCCATATCTAGCTGGACCTCTATACTCAGCTTGACCTGCAGCATTTTCATTTCCATAAGCAACATTTCTATTTCCATAAGGTCCTTTCTTCCTTTGCTTGAAATCATCAGGGTATCCAACTAGTTTATAACAATTCTCCTTTGAATGCCCCTTCATGTTGCAATATTCACACACTATAAAGGACCTCTTGCCTTTATAAGCCTGTCCACAATTCATCTGCATAGCCATTGGATCTGCTTTCTCAGCAGACATATTCAAACCCACAGAGTGTTGGCTTTCATCCTCAACTATCATGGCATAAGCTTGATTAAGTGTGGGCACAGTAATTTTCAACAAAATTTGCCTTCTAGCTTGGTCGTACGAATCATCTAAACCACTAAGAAACTGCAGTAACCTCTGTTGGTAGACGTGTTCAATGTAATCTTTGGACTTAGCACAATCACAACCGGGTGGAGGTACCACTGCATCATAATCAGCCCACAACTCCTTCAATTTGGAGAAATACACAGAGACTAAATTAATACCTTGTGACAGAGTCGCAATTTGCCGGTGAATTTGAAAGATCCTCATGCGATTGACCTTGTCAAATCGTTCCTGCAAGTCCTTCCAGACGGCGTGTGAGTCAGATGCATACACAATGCCACTGAGGAGGTCGACTAACACTGTGTCATGATCCATGAAAGGACTATTGCATTGCATGTGTCCCATTGCTCATGCAACTCCTTATTAAAGGATTCTCGCTTACAAGTACCAGTTACTAACCCTAATTTCCTCTTCGCCATGAGCGCAATGCGCATTGATCTGCTCCACATTCCATAATTATCCGATCCAGTAAGTTTCACAAGAATCAGCATTGTACCAGGTGTATCTCCTGGGTTCATGAATAGGGGATGAGTGTAGGTAAGTTTGTCCGCCATAGTTGAGCAAATTGAGCAAACTTCGACTCAATTTCTTCACTGCTAATCTGTAATCGTAAACTTCGAATTTCTATTTGGCAATCGATCGCTGTGATACCATGCTAAAATGCTAAGATTATTTTGCAGTTCTGAGCTTCAATGCTAGCTCTAGAACATTCTGAGAAGAAGAAGAAAAAGAGAGTAATTGCAGAAGAAGAAATGGAAATCCCACCATTTATTGCCACTGACACGCGTATATATATATATATATATATATATATATAATGTCCTAACCGTCTAACAACTTGATTAACCAACTAACTACATTTCCTAACTAATCACAACTAACTTAAATATCCTTGTTGGCATCCAGCTTGGCAACCAGTTGTACACATCTTGCCACACATCCACTACCACAGTGCATCTCACAATACCCATACTCTGCACAAATCTACTCGTGCTCAGCATCATATACCAACTAGTACTCAGCACGACCACTTGAAATATACCCGTGCTTATCAACGTTTATAACACCACTACATGATTAGAATACTTACTATTAGTTAAAAAGAAAAAGTAGAAAGAACAAAACTACCAATTGGATCAATCAGAACATCGAACAAACTTAACCAGTGTGTATTTCTTGAGACAGAGAATAAACCAATAGAACATGAGTTCTTTATCAAACACCAAACACGAAGCACCAAAACGAAATGTCCTGAAACAACAAAGGCTTAAAGCCAAACATTTCAACTTATTCTGATCATATCCTAACTATAGTTACCACCAGTGCCATAGCCCTGGTTTACCCCACCACCTACATGGGTGTAATGTGCAGCAGAGGCCCTTTGAGTCCCAGTGGCCGTTCCAATGGGGTGAGATTGCACCACCCCGTCTGTCACTTGACCCATTGGCTCCCCAGTGCCGTGTCCTGGCAAGGCAGACATCTGGTGTGAACCAGTTGAGTGTCCAGTGGCTCCAGTAGTCGAGTTGGAATAATGTGGCCGGCCTGTGCCCGTGCCCCCGCCCTGGTGAATAGCTGTATTGCGGTCGTGAGTTGCCTGCTTGTTCATCTCTGCTTGGTTGATCCTTTCTTCCTTCTTTCCTGTTGCCATCTCCTTCTGTGTTGGATCATGGGCTGTCATTCTCTCTACCTGTTTGAATACGAAAAACTTACGGTAAAATGGTAACACTCTAAACAAAGATGAACGAACACTACTACATCGAGGCGAGTTCAGAATTTAACTTTGATATGTTTGATCTTTAAGGTTCTTAGCATGACACTCGTTCTATAAGTTCAAATCTAACATTGACATTAAAATTTTGGTAGATTTTCACATATATAGTTATGTTCCTCGACAGAAATACTGAATTCAGATAGAACATGAAAATATTAAATTCGGATTAACACGTTGCTCAGAAATCATAACATGATATGTTTTGGCACCATTGACAATTCTTGAGTATACCTACAATCTGTTTCACTAATGCAGGTAGCTAGGTACCATGTAACCCTATTATTCAACATTTAGGCAAATTATCTAATGTTTTTGTTTTTACTAAGATCTAAACACCAGTCTCCCCTAATTTTTCACTCACTTTATTGAATGTTATTATACCAAAGTATCACTGCAAACCTAAGAATATGAATATGTTTTGCAAGAAAAATTACGTACAATTTTACGCTTTGTGACGTTAATGGAAATGAAAGGGGAAAGAAGAATAAAAAACCTTCTCTTGGACAACAGCTTTGGTCTTTTCCACGCCAGATTTTGCCGAAGCGGCCACGTTAGAAGCTTTTTCCTTCACGGACTGCATTTTCACTCTCTTTTACTCTTAAATTTCCTTCTTTGCAATTCTTAAAAATAAAAATTCTGCAAATGTTCGAAGACAGTTATTTGTGTTCAATTTATGGAAAGGACGTTATGTAGGGCAGTTTAAATACGCTGGTCTAAGGTTAACTGTATGACACATGTCTTAATGCTGCATCTTGCATCATCGATCTTCATTCTGCTTTTAACATCTGTTAAGACAAGTGTCGGTTACATCATAATGTTAGCAAAATAGGCTTTTTTCTGTGGTTGGATAAGATATTTTAGATAAAATGAATTTGTGTACTAACGTGTCGAATAGTTATGTATCGAATATTTTTTTCACATCATCTATTCTCAATTTATTCCATATTCAATTCATACTACCCATTCCATATATGATAATTTTTCATAATAATGTATGCCTTTCTAAAAATGTTTCGTCAATTATACTAAAAGCTTGAGTAGGGTATTGACGTCTCAATAACTCACCCTAATATTAAATAGGAGTTCAAATGAAACTCATTAAAGTTCCAATCGGTGATTTGTTTTCAACCAAAAGGGCCACGTTTAACTTGTTTAATAAGATCTAGTCCCCGGTGTTCAGAACCAAATTAAATGCTCAGTTGGGAATTCACATATATTGATTACTGGGCGAGTTTGCTTCGAGTAAAAATAATTTATCCGTCACCCATCGTGCACACCTAATATATGTATATACACACATATACATACACGTGTGTGTGTGTGTTACCAGATGCACGTAAATTCTTACGCTTATACGCTTAACCCCATCTCGTAGGTTTATAGGAGGATAGGGCAAAAGTCAGAAGGAAAGAATTAATAGACAAAATATAGACGAAGACACAAGGTCACTTTATTTATATAATTTGGTGTCATCGATCATAAAAGCCAACACCAACATCCACATACAAGTGGTATCGCAACCCCTCTGATCATACACAAAAAAAAGAAAAGAAAAAAAAAAGAAGCCCAAATACATTAATGAAAGTTAGGGTAAAACCCAGAGCTTCATTTTTCTAAAAGGTAGAGCCAGTTCCAGTTCCTCCACCAACATGGGGATGTTGAACTCCATGTCCTGCAGCTGCAGTGTGTTCTTTGGCCTCTCTCTTTTCCAGCTCTGCTGCTGCTTTCCTGTCCTCTTTCTTGTCCGTCGCCATTTCTTTCTTCAGTGGATCCCTAGTTGTCATCCTCTCCGCCTGCTCATTTTTAAGAAACAAAAAGTTTCTACATTAGATATGATTCAAAACTTAAGTTCACTCGTGGAGTGATAAGTACTTCTTCATCCTTAACCAGAAAAATCGGGATCGGGTTCGAGACTCTAGGTATGAAATCGCCTTTGGCTTTACCCATTTACCCTAATGTGGGACTTCCGGATTTAATCCGGCCACATTATGGGTACCGAACACCAAGTGAAAAATCAAAAAAAAAACTTAAAATACTTAAATTCAATAATTCAACTTTTAAAGTTTTCTTTAAGTTGAAAACTTAATACTCCGTATAGCTACTTCATATTATGTGTTTTAATTTGAATAGTCACAAACTATAGCTAGGCCCCAAGTTCAATATTAACATACATAAAGACACAAAAAGTGTGATGTCGTTTGTAAATATAACATACCAAAAAAGGAAAAATACATTTTAAACATATGATCCAAGAAATATCATATCATGTCTAAAACAAGAATATTGAAATTTAAAAATTCCCTGAAAGAGAAAGTGCAGCCATATTTTTCTTAATAGACCAGAAAAAACTAGAAGCATAAATTGAAATGAATAGTGAATATTTCAATAATTGTTTTTTATATATATGTATATATATTATATTATGTTGTGTCAAAAATACTGGAATTCTTTTACTATAACTAATAAATGAACCTGAATAATGGCAGAATCAAAATAAAGAAAGTATAGGGAACCTTTTCTTGAACAGTGGCTTTGGTCTTCTCCATACCAGCCTTTGCTGAGGCTGCTCCGTCCTTTGCTGTCTGCATTTTCTTCCTTTCTTCTCTCTGATAATTAGATAAGATTGTCTTAGTAGCGTAATTTGGTTGTTGTTGTTGTTACAAGATGAGAGAAGAAGTCGAATTTGTAAGGGTTTATATAGGAGTTGGATGGAGAACCAAGTGATGCCACGAACATAATGTAACTCTACGCGTGGAGACTCGTGAGATGTAGGATTGCTGAGGTTTTGACACGTTTGCAATAGTTGTCTAGATAAGCATATTTTTTTTGTAGTAGTAGTTGTCTATTACTTTTTAATCCGTGTAAAAAAAAATAATTACTTTTTCTATTTGAAAATAATTTACCTTTATGTAATGATTTATATTTATATAAAATATATGTGACTTATTTTATCCCACAAATTCAAAAGTCTTTTCTTTTTTCTTAAACTCCGTACCGAATCAAATTGATTCACATAAATTGAAACGGAGGGAGTTTATACTTACTACTCCCTCGGTACTGAATGACTTATAGTCAGTGTTGTATATGTTCCGGGATGGATTTTCATGGGCCGTATGGGCCATATACAGTACCGAGTGGTTGAGCATGATGAGTGGAAAGTGTGAGACAGTGAGATTGAGTACTCTGAGAGTGTGAGTACATGATTCATCTTTGAGATACATGACATTGGCATGCACACATGACATACAGGCATAGAGATACATTTTTTCTCATGATGTATGGTATAACGTCATTCATGACCTTTTACACACATTGATATGTGGGCATAAAGAAGTATTTCACACTTGTTATCTGGAAAGAAAACGAAACATTTAATTTATTGTGGAAATGAATTTTGGAAAAATTTACAGTTTTCAAACTATCTCATATTTTACGACGATTTCGGTAAAGGATTTGAGTTTTCACTGATATTCTTGAAAAGTAAAACTATTTTCGAAAAACTGTGAAAAAGCTGAGCATTTTTATCTCTGAGTTACTTTCTTATTTATATGCTTTACGTTGTTATGAACTGCTATTGGTTATTGGTGTTAGACCCGACCTATGTTCTAGCTCGTCACTGCTTTCAACCTAAGTTTAGGTTTGTTACTTACTCAGTACATGAGGTCGGTTGTACTGATACTACACTTCTGCACATTGCGTGCAGATGTTGGCTGTTGTTGTTGTTGTGCTCGATGGTTGCTGGATTTAAAGATGTACCTGCGTTCCTATTGTAGCCGCCCCTTGTTCATGGTAGCCTTAGATTTATAAAAACTCTGTTTATATACTTTTCAAAAAGAAGTTGTATTTACTTCATATCAGTTTTGTAAATTATATTCTTAGAAACTCATGATTTGTACTACCAGTCCTTGGGGAATGTATAAGATTTAGATAATACCTTTTGTTTAATTGTCTTATTAATATTAGTGGAATTGGATAGTTATTAGTTGGCTTACCTAGCGGGTTGGGTTAGGTGCCATCACGACTAGTGGATTTTGGGTCGTGACATGACGAGTCCGAAAACATGATTTTCGGGCACGATAATAATGAGATCAAAGAGCGAGAAAGCAAAATTGTATTAAAATTATGTATAAAATGTAGTATAAGTTAGCCAGAAAATTCATGTCCCTTACAATGATCATTGAGCTTATTATTTATAGTTATAAAGAAGGTACTAGGGTCGTGTCCTTCTTTAATGTCAATTATGAGGAGCATTGATGAAAACGTAACGGTGAATATAAATGCCAAATTTTTTGTAACGAGCCATTGCTTTTAATGCTGTGGAATATTCCTCATTGATTACTACCGGATACAGAGTATTCAATGCCTTCATGAACGTTATCTTTTTTGGTGACACACGGGATAACTGCGTCGAGTTTTTTATCCTCCTAACTTAGGTTCTACGTGTCCCGTTCTTAGATAATCACATGCCATAACATATTTTACCTAATACAGATAGTCCTATACTTTTCGATGATATAACTTTGTGTACCTGATAAGATAAGATAAGATTGTCTTAGTAGCGTACTTTTGGTTGTAATTATTACAAGATGAGAGAAGAAGTCGAATTTGTAAGGGTTTATATAGGAGTTGGATGGAAAGCCAAGTGATGCCACGAACATAATGTAACTCGACGCGTGGAGACTCGTGAGATGTAGGATTGCTGAGGTTTTGACACGTTTGCAGTAGTTGTCTAGATAAGTTTTTTTTTTTCGATAATTGTCTATTTTTTTTTTAATCTGTGTAAAATAGAATGATCACTTTTTCTATTTGGAAATAATTTATATTTATGTAATAATTTATACCTACACAAAATATATGTGTCTCATTTTATACTATAAGTTCAAAAGTCTTTTCTTATTTCTTAAATTTTATGTCCAAACAAATGGATTCACATAAATTGAAACGGAAGGATTATACACGTACTATATATCAGCTCCTCATTGGGACTAATATGTTTCGGTAGCGAATATTACTCATTTCGTCAATTGTTTCAATTTAGAGTATTAAACTTCTTTAAACGTAATTTTTTAAAAATAAAATTAATATATTTAGCAAGTATATAAAAATAATTTAAATTATAATAATTAATTATCTAACATATTTAAAAGTCATACGAAAAATTTTATGATCAAAAAATAATTTATTTGACCCTTGAAATTCGAACAGACACATAAATTTGAAACAGAGAGAATAATATCATTATCTGCCCAATTAGATTAAATAATTTTTGGAGTGAAGAAAGTTCACTAGACCATTTTTATTTTATTTTTTTCTCTTTTAGATGTTTGTTTAATAGGTACTACTATTAGGTTTAATTTTATTAGTTTCACGAAATATTTTAAACTTGTGACGATATACTAAAGTCTCTTCTATCTTAACTTTGGGGTGGTACTGGTCCTATAAGTTTGTTGGTTAGAAAATACACAGTACAAAATTACAGCATTTAGCTCCTAAGAAGTGGGGTTTACCCTTAATTTCGCGACTGAAAAATAGTACAATATATAAAAACACATTAGGTCTCCACAGATCTTTCTGAGATGTATTTGATTTCACAACTTTTATTTTAACCGTACTTTCATTTGTCTGATATAAAGACAACATGTTATCCTAGGTAAAGTTTTGATTTGCAACATATATAAATAGTCTCTAATATATCAATTACTTCATCGTCATATTCATACGCGGTTCAGATTCCCGCATATTTTTGCTTCCCTTTACTTTAGTTCATAACGAGGTTGCCCCTTCTCCTAACATAAATTTAATATATGAACAAAATTTCAATCAATGATAGTCTATTTCTTTCTATTTAGAAATTACTCTTGATATAATTTCTGATAAATTGCAGAATGATAGAATAATTTCACCTTAAAGTTTCTAACGAGATGAGATGATGATGAAATAAAATTTATATGTGTAAATAGTATATAAAAATACGTACTATTAAACATAATAATTAATTATTTAAAATATATATATATAAAAACTCGTTTTACTCTTGAAATTTGAATGCTACATAAATTGAAGAAAGAACAATATCATTTATACCACATAAATAATATATTAGGTACAATTTTATTAGTTTCACGAAATATTTTAAGTCTGTGATGACATAGTAAAGTCTCTTCTATCTTAACTTTGGGATGGTACTGGTCCTACAAGTTTATTTTACTAGAAATTAGAAAATACGGAGTACAAAATTATAGGATTTAGCTACTATGAAGTGGAGTGTACCTTACTTTTGAGACTGAAAAAATAATACAATAAGAAATGCACATTAAGTCTCTGTCAGATCTTTCTGAAATGTATTTGATCTCACTATTTTTTATTTTAACTGTACCTTCATTTGTCTGTTATAAAGACAACATGTTTTCGTGCGGAAAGTTTTGATTTGCAACATAGGTATTATCAATCACTTCATCGTCATATTCATATGCGGTTCTTTGCAACCTATTTGCTCAATTACCCCCATATTTTTGCTTCCCTTTAGTGTTGGACCTTTTTCCAAACATAAATAGAATATTACTCCTATATGAACAAAATATCAACCAGCAATAGTCTATTTCCTTCAATTTAGCAATTAATCTTGATATAATTTCTGATAAAATGCAGAACAATAGAATAATTTCACCTTAGATTTTCTAACGAGATGAGATAGATGATGATGAAAGGGTAATAAAATTTAATGGTAATTAAGTTGTTCGTCGCGAGTTGAGTTTCACTATATTGGAAACAACAAATAATTTTTCTGCTTGAAGAAAAAACTTTTTTTATTTTCTTTTGAGAACCTTACTTTTTTCTTCGTTTTCCTTTTCGGGAGAGAGAAATATGATCATATTTAGGCCCCTTTTGTTGATGCAAGTATAATCATGTTCTCGGTGTTAGAAATTACTATTTCTCCATAAAACGGCACAGTTGAATTTGTTCGTAATTTTTAGATAAGTGAATTAATTTGATCCAAAAAGTAATGAAATAACTGATGAAATATAAAATACTCAGCCTTAAAATGTAGATGAAATGACAGAGCTGACGAGTCCGGGAACTATGTATTAAAAGCAAAATTGTATTAAAACTATGTATAGAAGTAGGTCGTGCCCTTCTTTAATGTCAATTATGAGGAGCATTGATGAAGACGTAACGGTGAACATAAATGCCAAATTCGCTGTAACGGGCCGTTGCTTTTAATGTTGTAGAATATTCCTCATTGAATGCTACTGGGCGCAGAGTAAGCAATGCCTTCATGAATGTTATCTTTTTCGGTGACACACGGGATAGCTGTGTCCGGTTTTTTGTCCTCCCGGCTTAGGTTCCACGTGTCCCCTTCTTGGGTGGCCACGTGCCATAACATATTTTACCTAATACCAATAGTCCCCCTACTTTTCGGTGACATAATTTTGTATTAACGGAAAGTTGGTAGAAATACTCTTTTGGCGGGAATTACTATAATTCCTTTTGAAGGCCACTGACGGCTGATTAGACATCTGTCTCTCCGCATTTAATGCCCCGAACACGCGTCTTCCCATGATTTAGCACGCCTTTTTCCGATTATCGAGGTAATCTTAGCCAAGGATTTAGCCGCCAAACTTTACTTATACGTGTGATCTTCCCCCCTTGTATTCCAACTTCTTTCATCTTATTCGCCTACTGAGTCTTCATCTTCTACAAACAGAAAAAATCCTTTCTCTTTTTCGATGGCTTCCTCCTCAAAACGTACTGGTTCTTCAAAAGGCAAAAACAAAACTGACAACTTTGTCGCTCCAACCGTAGACTCCATCATACCAAAAAAACTTAACACCGCAAAAGATTTTGAGGAGAAATTTCTTTCTGCTAACCCTTGTACATAGGCCGTTAGCAGGTACCCTTCTTTCATTTGTACGTCCAGTATTCCCGCTGTGAAGGAAGATTGTTGTTGCCATGAATTGGAAATTATCGCTCCTAATCTATCGGAGCGAGTGACCCTTCCCAAGGAAGGTTTTACATACTTTTACACGTATCTCTTTACTTTGGGTGCGTTTTCTTTGGGTAGAGAGATTGATTCCATGATTGCGGAATTTTGCCTCCACTATCAGGTGTGTTTGGCACAGGTAAGTCCTTCTGTGTGGAGGACGGTTGCCTGCCTTCGACGCTTGTGCCATGAAACTGGAGAAGCGCTAACATTAGCTCACATGATGAATCTCTACTCCCCAAGATTTTCCGGGGGGTATGATAAATCTCTGCAAATGAGGTCATCATGCTTTATTGACTAGCATGGATGATGATAGTGACCGCGGGTGGACGTAACAGTTTGCCGCAGTTGCCACTAGCACTATCATTCCAACAACGACTTCATCCTTTCCGGCTGCTTGGAACGCGCTCGTAAGATCTCTAATATTCCTCCTTTCATTAAATATTCTTCTATGACCGTGTTTTCATTCTTCGTATATTTTAACAACTCGAAGGGTCCCACCGGTGGTGAAAGGCTTAGACCGATGGGCTCAGAAAATTTTGTACCTCACAATACCCGAAACTCGCTTGTGGAAAGAGCTGGCCCGAAATACGGGTGGAAGGCCAAATATCATGGTAATTTGAACTTACCTCTCTTCCATCTTTCTCTGCTTTGCATATCGATTGAACCCTTCTGTCTTGTTTATGAAATTAGGTCTACCTGCGGGCTCTGATACTGTCCCCGAGGAGGACTTTATGGCTGATCCCGCTGATGTAGCGAGGCTGCTTCAGGAAGCTCTCACTCGAACAGGTATCTCCGGGCCTGTTTCGGGTGTAACCACATCTCCAATGAGTCATCGGCCAAAAGATAAGCAACCGAAGAGAAGACGTTCCTACGTGGCCGGGGAGATGAATAAGCGGGCAAAAACTGCTGTCCCCGAGCTATCTCCGGTGGCGATGACGCCTGGTCCTCCTTCCGGGCCGGTCATAGATACTGTGATGATTGATGACGATGAAGAAGCTAGTGATGAGGGATCTTCTCTTCATAGAAGGCGACGATCTTTATCATCTCAACAGGATGCTCAACCTGTTGAGAGAGTCATACCAACCGAGGATGATGTCTCGACACTTTGGGGAGAATTTGATTTGGTAGATAATGATAACTCCCGTTCTAGGGCCCTAATTATTGTGCCCGGTACTGCGAGGTAGAGTACTGGGTCCTTGCCGTCTTTGGTTGGCAAGTACCAAACATCCAGTGCTGCTTTTGACATAGCTCTTTCTCATTCTTCTACCCCATCAGCTTCATCACCACCTTCTCTAACACCAGCAACTACTACATCACTTCCATCTTCATCCATTCTCCTACCAGCAACATCATCTCCAGCGGCCGCTCCTGACCTTATGAAGGCGTTCCTCTTCCACAGTCCCCAGTTCATGGGAATTTGGGGAAAAATTATGCTGCCCTTTCTGAAGATCCTCAGAGGAGGAGGAATGTCACTCTATCGGTCTCTACCGAGTGCAATCTTCTTTCCCGACTGGTGTAGCTTGCTAACTATCTGAATCCTTTAGCTTCAGAGAAGGATTGGGAAAAGATTCAGACACTCTCGAGAGAGTGTTTGTTGAACAATGCTATGCATAACGTCGCAGCGGTACGTTTCTTACTTCTTATGTTATTTCTCTTACTTTTGAATGAATGTATTTTAAGTTTTACCTCTTCTTATTTTGCAGGCCAACTTTCTTGCTTCTGAGGGCCTTCAAAGGTTGATTTGTGAGAAGGAAGGACTAACTTCTGAACGGGATCAGCTTTTGGTGGAACGGGACCAAACCAATCTCCGTCTCTTAGAACTGGAAACCAAAGCCACCAAGGCCGACGTTTTGGAAGCTCGTTTGCAAAAAAAATGAGCAAGAAGTGATAACCCTCAGCGAAGGCTGAGTTGGCCTGCTGAGGGTTAGATTTGATGAAGCCAAGGCTAAATGGGCTAAAGTCCAGGACGCCATTCTTGCTGCAACCGAGCGCGAGGTTGCTGCTGCTGCTGAAAGAGTAACTAACTTGGAAGCAGCCTTGAACTCCAAAGTCGAAGAGCTTGCTGCCGCGGGGGAGAAACATGCCCAACTAGAAGAGATGTACAGGAAAACTATCGAGCATAATAGGCTCTTTAGTTCAACTGATCGCAAGCTTGACGTCAGCCCTAAATCTGTTAGGTCCGCTCGGGAAAATCTTTCTGCCAAGATAACCCAACTCAAAGAAGAACTCAAGCACCTAGAGGCTTTCCTCATTGTTGAAAAAACTAACGCCATGTACAGCGTGAGGAGAAAAGCCTTGGAAGAAGCCAAAGCTGGTGTCATTGATATTGATACCGAAACTGCTAAGACATGCGAGCTTCAGTTAGCCTCTAAGAGTGGCCTTCCATCGAGGTCTGATGTATCTGGACCATTTGGTTCTAGTTCCGAATTTTTAGGAACTAAAGAAGAATCGGAGGGCGACAATGTTGAAGATCAGACTGGGAAAAATCTCGAGCCATCGGTGGAACCGTCTACCACTCCCGGGGGCGTGGACACTTCTCTTTTTCCTAGGCCCGGAAGTACTGCAGTTTAGCTTTACTTGTCTTTTCCCATTTTGTATTTCTTTTGGCACGTTCTTGTAAATGAAGACATATTTTTGCTCAAATGTTTGCTTGAGTCTTATTTTTGCTTGAATATTTGTGCAAGTTTTTTAACCCCTGTATTCTTTTAAGGATTCTGCGCATGTTTTTCTGTTCATATTTTTCTGTATGTGATCTCGGATGCATTTCTTTCGATGCACTTTGTTTTCGAGAATTATCCCTTTTACGTAAGGGTTTCAATAAGTATTTGTGCAAGTTTGCTTTTTGCGTCCTTTTCATATGCGACTTCGGGTGTATTTTTCCCCGATAGCATTTTTGATTCCGGACATAAATTCTTCCAGAACCAACCCTTTAACATGAAGGTTTTAATAAGTATGTGCGCAAGATTTATTTTTGCGTCCTTTTCATATGCGACTTCGGGTGTATTTTTCACCGATAATATTTTTGATTCCGGGCATAAATTCTTCCGGAACCAATACTTTAACGTGAGGATTTTATAAGAGATGTCCCTCTTACATTTACGGTGCTCTTGAAGAGGACGTCTCATGTTCATTCCGGCACTGACATTTGAAGTACTTGTTTAATTTTCAAATGATAAAGTTAGTTCATCGTTCAGACAAGAAACAAGATAAAAGGAAAAGGATTTCATTTTATTCCTTTTATTTCAAAAAATACATAAGCATGTTGCTATGCAAAAAAGAAATTTCCATTACGTATGGCTATCTTGTACAACTTATTTCTGTAGGGCTGGCTGTGCAGTCCCCCGTCCCGATGAAGCATTTTATTTCCGGATTTTCGTTCCCGGTTGACGTGGCAGTCATTGTTGTCGTATCCTCATATTATCCCCCCTCCCCCAGTGTTTGAAGGCGGAGAGTGCGAATTGGAACACTGGAAGTCTTGCACCCTCGAAGGCTCCACCAATAAATTGCTAGGTAATCCTCCACTCGCAAACATACTTTGCTTCCCCATTAGGAATCCATTCTATCGAGCGAAAGAATACCTAACAGTCCTCTAGTGGTTTGTGCTCGTGAACGGTCAGGTAACCTCTGTTCGGCAGCAAACTTAACTTCCCAGTGGGAATTTGCTATCAAAGCAAAGATTATCTAATCGTCCCCTAGTGGAAACTTGTTTATTTGCCTTGTTATCAAAGGTCTTATCACTTATGTCTTCGTAATATTCTTTCCGTCGCTGCCTCGTTAAAATCCTTGCAAACAAAACCTAATTGGGATAAAAACTGAATGAAGGGAAAAAGAGTGCAGCACATACTTTCCGTTTGACTGTTGTTCGTCAGCAGTAATATCTTTTGAGGTGAGCCACGTTCCAGTTATTGGGCAACTTGTCTCCGTTCTGGTTCTTCAACTCGTATGATCCTTTCCCAGTGATAGATGAAACCCGGTAAGGGCCTTCCCATGTTGAGCCTAACTTGCCCACATTAAGTTCCTGGGTATTTAAAGTTACCTTCCTCAAGACCAAGTCTCCTAATTTGAAATATCGGAGCTTGGCTCTTATATTATAATATGGCTCCATTCCCTGATTCTGAGCTGCCATTCTTACATGCGCTAAGTCCATACGTTCCTCGAGTAGCTCCAAGTTGATTAGCATTGCTTCGTTGTTCGATTCTTCATCTGCCTAGAGATACCTTAAGGTTGGTTCCCCTACTTCCACCGGTATCAAAGCTTCTGCGCTGTATACAAGGGAAAAAGTGGTTTCTCCTGTGCTTGACTTGGCCATTATTCGGTAGGCCCATAGAACCCTAGGTAATTCTTCGCAACAGTTACCTTTCGCTGCTTCCAACATTTTCTTGAGATTTTTAATAATCACTTTGTTTGTTGATTCCACCTGACTATTTGCGCTCGGATGATAAGGTGAATAGGTGATCCTATTTATCTTCAAATCTTCAAGGAACTTTATAACTTTTGAGCCGATAAACTGTGGCCTGTTGTCGCATGCAATCTCTTTTAGTATTCCAAACCTACAAATTATATTTTCCCATAGGAAGTCGACCACTTCGCGTTCTCTGATCTTCTGATAAGGACCTGCTTCCACCCATTAAGAAAAATAGTACAGTCAAAATTAAAAAGAAACCTTACCTTTCGAGGAGCCGGTGGTAGCGGTCCGACAATGTCCATCCCCCATTTCATGAATGACCACGGGGACTGAACCAAATGTAGGGGTTCTTCCGGTTGATGTACTAGTGGTGCATAGCATTGGCACTTATCACATTTTCGTACGAAGTCTTTTGCATCTTGTTCCATACTGGGCCAGTAATATCCTGCCCGAACTAATTTTAGCACCAAAGAATCTGCACTCGAGTGGTTGTCGCATATCCCTTTATGGACTTCTCTCATGACATAGTTAGCTTCTGATGCTCCTAAGCACCGAGCAAACGGGCCTCGAAAGGATTTTCTGTACAATTGGCTTTTCCTGAAGCTATATCGTGTAGCTTTGGCGCGTAACGCTCTTGATTCTTTTGGGTCTTCGGGCAACTTTCCATGCTCGAGATAATCGATTATTTCATTTCTCCAGTCCCAGCCCAAACTAGTCAAATTCACCTAATAGTAACCATCTGTGTCCAAGACTGAGTTCATCAGTTTTACTACCGTCTCTGATTCCGATCCTTGGATTTCTGTCGATGAGCCCAAATTTGCCAATGCATATTCTTCCGCATTATCTTCCCTCGGGATATGAGTAATTTACCACTCCCAAAATCGCGCCAATAAAGCCTGAACCTTTACCACGTATTGTTGCATACGTTCCTCTTTGGTATCAAAAATTCAGTATACCTGATTTACCACCAACTATGAATCACATTTGATTTCGACGACTTCACTGTCAAGCTCCCGGGAAAATTCGAGCCCTGCAATCAAAGCTTCATACTTCGCTTCATTGTTAGTTAAAGGAATCGTTCTGATGGATTTCCTTAAGGTTTCCCCCGAAGGCGTGACCAAGACTATTCCGAGCCCGGACCCTTTTACGTTTGAAGCTCCGTCCGTAAATAAGGTCCAAACTCCCGATGTCAATTCTGACACCATTATTGCCTCATTGGCTTCCAGAGGCAATAGTCCCAGACTGAAATCGGCCACGAAGTCAGCCAAGACTTGTAACTTAATTACAGTCCTCAGTTTACACTCTATATCGAATCCGCTCATTTCGACAGCCCATTTGGCCAATCTACCCGAGAGCTCGAGTGTATGGAGGATATTCCTCAAAGGGAAAGTAGTCACCGCAACTATCAGGTGGAATTGGAAGTAGGGCCTCAGCTTCCGAGCGGCGACTCCGAGAGATAAGGCCAGCTTTTCCACATGTGGGTAGCAAGTTTCTGCTCCCGTTAAAATTTTACTAACGTAATAAGTGGGAAATTGCGTACATTCATTGTCTCGGACTAAAACTTCACTTACCGCAACTTCTGAAACCGCGAGGTAGACTAGCAATGTTTCACCTTCTTTTGGTTTTGAGAGCAACGTAGGGCTTGACAAATATTTCTTCAACTTCTTCAAGGTTTGCTGACATTCTGGTGTCCATTTGAAATTGTTTTTCTTTTTGAGTAGTGTGAAGAAGCGATGACATTTTTTTGATGATCGGGAAATGAACCTGCTTAAAGCTGCCAATCTCCCTATGAGCCTCTGGACTTCCTTTACGTTAGACAATTGATCCTGGATGTCCTCTATGGCCTTGATTTTGTCAGGATTTACCTCAATTCCCCTTTGTGAGACAAGGAATCCTAAGAACTTACCTGAACCTACCCTGAACGCACACTTCTCGGGGTTAAGCTTCATATTATGCTCACTCAGGTTGTCAAATGTTTCTTGCAAATACTTCAGGTGGTCGCCTACATTCAAAGACTTAATGAGCATATCGTATATATATACTTCCAAGTCTTTCCTATTTGTTTTTCGAACATCTTATTCATGTGCCGTTGATAAGTGGCTCCGCCATTTTTTTAGCCCGTAGGGCATTACATTGAACAATATGTACCAAAATTCGTTATAAACGAAGTCTTTTCCTAGTCTTCTAGGTTCATCTTGATTTGATTGTACCCAGAATAAGCATCAAGGAAACTCATTAAATCGTGCTCGGCCGTGGCATCAATCATTTGATCGATATTCGACAATGGGAATGAGTCTTTCGGGCATGCCTTATTAAGATCCTTATAATCTACACACATGCAAAATTTATTATTTTTCTTAGGAACTACTACTACATTGGCTAGCCAGTACGGATATCTTACCTCTCGGATTGAACCAATCTTAAGTAAACGGGTTACCTCTTCTTTGACGAATTTATTCCTTGCTTCAGCAATAGGGCACTTCTTTTGCTTTACCAGAGGTATGTTGGGATCCAAGTTTAACTCGTGCACGGCTATCTAAGCCGGGATTCCTGTCATACCCTCGTGCGACCATGCAAAACAATCATCATTAATTTTAAGGAATTCAATAAAAGCATACCTGAGCTCCGGGTGCAGTCCTATTCCCAAATGGAATTTCCTTTCTAGGAATTCTTCGAACAACGCAACTTGCTTTAGTTCTTCTACCATGGACTTGGTCGCGTCCGTCTTTTCTGGTACTTGAAAATACCTTGGTACCTGGTATTGTTCTGAATCTTCTGTCCAGGGCTAACTTCCTCTGGTTCAGGGGCAGGTGCCGGTTCCAGTAATTGCTATGCTGCACGATCCTTTCCTTTTCTATTGGAGATCAAAATTGTATTCATCTCTCTTGCTGTCGGTTGATCACCCCTTATCTTTTTGATCTCCTCGGATGTCGAAAACTTTAACAATTGGTGATATGTTGAAGGCACAACTTTCATATCGTGCAGCAATGGTCTTCCCAAGATGATATTATACCTCATGTCTCTATCTACCACTTCGAAGAGTGTTGTCTTCATTACTCCCTTAACGTTCGTGAGCAGCAAAATTTCTCCCCGAGTTGTCACGGTTGCGAGGTTGAACCCAGCGAGGAGTTTGGTTTTTGGGATAATGCTTCGGGTGAGTTTAGCTTGTTCCAGTACTCTCCATTGTATGATATTAGCTGAACTTCCTGGATCCACTAAAATATGTTTAATTTTAAAATCTAACACATTTAAAGGAATTACCAGTGCGTCATTGTGCGGTAGCAGTAATCCGTCTGCATCTTCGTCCGTAAATGTGATGTCGTCTTCTCGGAGCTTCTTACTATGAGTTATCGATACTTTTATCTTTTTCGCTTCCGAAAAGGTAACCCCATTAATTTCATTCCCTCCGAAGATCATGTTAATCGTTTGGCGTGGGGGTTCTTCTCCTGCTTTCGAGTTGCCCCTGTTCCGACCATAATTGTTTTTAGCTCGTCCCTCACGAATTCTCGGAGGTGAACATTTTTTAACAGTGTTGTCACTTCTTCCTGGAGGTGTCGGCAGTCCCCAGTCCGGTGGCCATTAGTGTCATGATATTCACACCATAAATTGGGATCCCTCCGGCTGGAATCAAATCTCATAGGTCTCGGGAATCGTGCCTCTTTGATATTTCTCATGGCTGATACCAACTCCACCACGCCGACGTTGAAGTTATACTCTAATAACTTTGGGTAAGAAGAATCTCGCGACCCCGAGATTTCTTTATCCTGCAACGATCCGTTGTTCCGGCTACAATCGGTCCTTCTACCAACGGTGAACTTGTCTGCTGTTCGGAAGATCCTGCCATGACCTTCTGTCCGCTCGTATGGCAAAAACCGTCCCCTTGAAGTTCGTCTATCCGTGTCAATATCATCTTTCATTTTTTCTCTATTCTTCTCCCGTCCTTTGGTCGACGATGGAAATCCAACCTGATCGTCTTCGATACTTATTTTTGACTCGTACCGGTTGTGGACATCCGCCCAAGTCGTCGCTTGAAACTCGAGCAGACTTTCCTTCAACTTCCGGGAAGCGTCTAAACTTCTACCAGAGTAAACCTTTAGTGAACGCTTCAGCTGCCCATTCATTCGGGACTACCGGTAGTAACATCCTTTTCTTATAGAACCGGGTAACGAACTCTCGTAATAACTCGGATTCTCCCTGCAAGATCCTGAATATATCGACCTTTCGGGCTTGTACCTTTCTAGCACCGGCATGAGCCTTGATTAATGAATCCGCGAGCATCTCAAAGGAATCTATGGAATTCTCGAAAAATAATGAATACCACGTTAAAGCTCCCCTCGTGAGAGTCTCACCAAATTTCTTTAGCAACACTGATTCAATTTCGTGAGGAGCCAAATAATTTCCTTTCATCGATGTTGTGTAGGTGGTAATGTACTCCTATGGATCTGAGTTCCGTCATACTTCGGCACTTCGGGCATTTTGAGCCACTCCGGGATTAATTCTGGGGCCGCACTCAGCTTGTATGGTAATTGAATATATTTCTTCAAGTTCGGGCTTTTCAATACTGATGACGCGCCCGGAATTTGATCCATGCGGGCATTTACTTCCTTCATGAACCGCAAAAGTTTATCCTTGAACGGATCATTACCGTTGTTGAGGCCGGATCTACTCCCCTCGGCCCTGTCAGAGCCAACCTCTCCCCTAGGAGTGTTATTATCAATTCTCTGCGTCGTCTGGTTCGCGGGAACATCAGGAGGAACTGGATCTCTCCTGTTTGCATTATTTGAGGCACCTGATAGCGCCTGCTTCAGTTCCGTCATAACATGATCGTGTCGCGCGAGATTTCCTAGAATGATTGCCTATTGCTCTTGCAGGACCCATACTGCATCCGCTACATGCTCCTCATCAGCATCATCAAGAGTTTCCTCCCAAACCTGTCGAGGGTACTGTCTGTCATGTACTGGTGTGGCGTCGTTCCCCTCATTGCGAGTGTCACTGATTGAATCCTCTAAATGAGGTTGTTCCCCTTGAATTTCAGGGTTGCGTGTGCCGTTAACAGTGTTATCTGCCATTTTTTGTGATTTTTTGCTAAGACAAAGTGATCAAAACGCGTTAGTAAAAAAGGCAAGGATCAATTTAATTGCACGACTGTCTAGGCCCCACGGTGGGCGCCAAACTATTTACCTGTAAAACGGTACAGTTGAATTTGTGTTTCTTGACAAGTGAATTAATTTGATCCAAAAAATAACGAAATAACTGATGAAATATAAAATACTCAGCCTTAAAATGTAGATGAAATGACAGAGCTGACGAGTCCGAGAATGGGGTTTCCGGGCACGATAATGATGAGATCAAAGAGCGAGAAAGCAAAATTGTATTAAAATTCTGTATATAATGTAGTATAAGTTAGCCAGAAAATTCATGTCCCGTACAATGATCATTGAGCTTATTATTTATAGCTATGAAGAAGGTACTAGCTAGGGTCGTGCCCTTCTTTAATGCCAATTCTGTTTAACGTTATCTTTGTCCTCCTGGCTTAGATTTCACATGTCCCCTTCTTGGGTGGCCACGTGCCATGACATATTTTACCTAATACAATTATCTAAAACATTTTCCCCAAGTCCATTGCTTATTTGCTTATATATTAGCGTTAAACAAAAAGCAAAACTATTCGGGTTTTCCTCTTTCAATATAAGAAAAACCTTTTTCCCCTCCATTTGTTTCTCTTATTCATAGTTAACTAGACAATGGAAAAATGCCCTGCTACATGTAAAATTGTTTCCTAACCCTGTTGAATGTGTCAGTAAATAACCTTATAGTTTATTTTGCTATATCCCCTGGGAACTATGATTTGCCAACAATAATATGTTTGATCAAGTTACTTAACTACATGTATGAATAGCTCTTTCGAGTAAATTTTTAAATTATGACCATACAATGATGAACGAACATCATGAAACACAGCTGAGTCGAGCTGGAAGTCCCATTTGAAGAGGAAAAGAACTTACGGATTGATATAATTAATTACGTAGTAATTTAAAAGTGCAGCTTAACTTTTGGATGAAATATGACAAAGATAAAAATGAAGTTAAATCCAAAGCACGAACAATCTTCCTTCCTATTCCTAACTACTATCGTGTACTGTATTACATAATATAGATACACGACATGATCACAACAAACTAATTTTACAACTTACAGAAAAGAAAAGGACTTTAATCTACCAAAACAAGGAAAAATAAAAACTCACTAGTAACTATTCTTAGCTAGTACTCATTGCAACTACTCCAAAAGCACCTCCAATCCTAATTAAAAGGCAGAATCGGTGGTAGATCCAAGCTGCCCGCCAGTATTAGGACCTTGAACCGTAGCCCTTCCGGTTCCAGTAGTGGTCCCCGGTGGGTTCTGTGTCCCAACCACGCCCGTTGTTGTCCCAGTAGGCGCGGTAGTAGTCCCTTGGGCCCCGGTGGTGTGACCGGGGGCCACACCACCGCTGCTAGCAGTATAAGCTGTAGTTCCTCCGGTGGCGGCTGCTTGTCTCGAGGCCGCGTTCTGCTCCTGCGCCGCCAGCTTATCCATCTCCGCTTGATGGATCCTCTCTTCTTTTTTCTCGGTCGCCATTTGTTTTTCCACTGGATCACGTGTCGTCAATTTCTCCGCCTGTTCAACAAAAGTTAAAAATATATATATAAAAATCTAAACTATACACATTTGAACGCACTAAACTTTTTTTACGCTAATCCGCTATAACAAATTAGTACTCTTATCGTCTCGTATCACGCTTGCTCAGGGCCAGATACAACATACGACACGGCGTATAAATTTATGTGTAGAAAGACACAAAAATAACAATCAACAATAAATATGACCTCGTAACTTTGAAAATACAATGAGTTCAATGCTAAAACCTTAAAGGTTAAAGCATAGATCTTAAATTTTGAATTCCATACTTACTAATTAGTTATCTACTGTTACACGGTTGCAAGTTATGCTTAACTTTGATGGGTAAAAAATTAATATATTTTTAATACACATAACTTAAAATTTTAAATTAATTTTAGGAAAAAAAAAGAATAATTAGAAAAATACTGAAAAGATATATGAAGAAAAAAACCTTCTCTCCGACGACTGCCTTGGTTTTTTCCATGCCAGCCTTAGCCGAAGCGGCAACATTAGCTGCTTTCTCCTTTGCTGCTTGCATCTTCAAATTCCTTTTTAAAATATTCTCTTTATTTTGCTACGCTTTTAACTTCTCAGTTTCTTGATTATGAGTTGCGGAGAACAGAACTGTTCGTTGTGGGGGTCTCATATAAGAAGAGTGATGAGGAGGAGAACGTGGGTGGGGCCATGTGGAATAAAAGTGATACGTGGATTGATATAAGAGTTGGCTGCATGAGTTTATAACACGTATGTAGAGGTTGTCAAAATGCAGCTAACAGATAAGAGCTGCAGTGCGAAAGTAACGGAATCGAACGAATTAGTAAGTTTGGTTATATTTATATACTTAGATATTCTTGCCCGTGCTTCCTAACAATGTAATCCTAGAATGTTGTTGGGACATTATTATTAGGGCGTATTGTTGTTCAAGTTATACATTTTCAGTAGAATATAACTGTAGAAAATTATGAGCACAGTAAAATTTGCATTCACTATTACGTCATTATGTTTATCAATAGTGACGCTGCGATCCACTCTTGAAGTAAGGAAGTTTATCTTGTACATATTTTAATTCATCTCATCAAAAACATTTAACGCCTTCATGTTCAGAAATTAATCGAGGACATTGTAAATTTGAGTAGACTTTAAAAATATTGACAAAATAAACACAAAATTAAAACTTACAATGGAGTGTGATCAATATAGTTTTCCAAATTTGAATGATACAACATATACTCAGAAATATCTATGTTAAATTAATTAGAATGAGCACATTTACACATAAAACAATAATCTAAGCACCCAATAAGCAACAACATAGTAGATCATAATGGTGTTAAAAACCCAACCGGAACCGAAAATCGAACTGTAAAAGTGGATTAATGGATTATTGGTATCGGCTTATCGGTTTAACGGATGGGGAACGGATTGAAATTTTATTGTTAACGGCTTATCGGTTTGGGGGCGGATTATTCAATTTTCTTATCGGCTAAACCGTTAATCCGTTATATATATATATATATATATATATATATATATATATATATATATATATATATATATATATATATATATATATATATATATATTTTATTTTTTTATCCATATGACTTCCATCCTAATGATATAACTTCTTTCAAGTGTCAATTCCCATTAACAAGTGTTGGTCACCAAAATAAATGCCTTTTCTTTTCTATTTTTCCCGGTCACCACTGTATTAAATATAGAAAAAAAGATGTATAGTACAATTTACTCTATTAGAAATTAGAAACCCTAAAATCTAAAATTCTCAATTTCTAATTTCCCTCATATCTCAGAAGTCAAAACCCGACCCTCTCTAGTCTCGCCTCTCCCTCTCGCTTCGCCTCTCACTCTCAGAGTCTCTACTCTCTGAAGTCTGAAGGTTGAGGAAACACTATAGTCAATTCGGTCTGTAGTTGTTTTATACTATTAATTAAGGTAATAATGCATCTCATTAATTCAGTGAATGAATCAGTAACATTTCCAGTCAAGTCACTAAATATCTAATTGCATCATTATTTTTCTAAAAGTCAAAATTCGCCCACCTTCTTTAATTTTTGATATTTTAGCTCATTTTACTCCAAAATACAATACCAAATCTCCTTTGTGGAAAAAACATTCAATCAATTATCTTCCACTTCCTCATCTTAGAAACCTATTTGGTGGATCTGATTAATCATAGTTGCCTCGTCCTGTTTCAAATGACCATTAATTATTATATTACTACCACTATTCATAATTAATGTTACCACAATTGATTGCTGACCTTATCAGTAGTTTGAAGTGTGAAAAAGACGCTCTTAAGTGTGAAAAGATCGTTCTGCAGATGAAGATAGCTGAACTTAAAAATATATTGCAATGGATGTTCATGAGGAAGATGATGATGATGATAATGGAGGGATTGAACTGGAGAGAGGGAATATTCCTGTAAATTGTACAGTTGGAAGGATAATTAAGATGAATAAAAGGAGGCTCAATAAGTGGGTAATGCTCTTGAACGTCGTTGTCGGATTTGTGGCAGTTTGGATGATGAAGTGAGAAGGAGAACATTGGTTTGTTATTGGTAGGAATAGTTTAATTATTGTAAGTTTGTTTTGTTGGAAGTATTTTGGATCATGTAATGTTGTAATGATGAATGTTAAATTTGTTGAAGTTATTAAACGCGACCTTGAATCTATTACGCAACCAAGTAGCTAGTTTATTGATGGACCTAGTGTCTATTATGCAACCTCTGGGTTATGCCTTATGCAATGCTATATTTGATCAAGTTATTAGTACTAGACATATTTTCTACTACGCAACCAAGTAGCTAGTTTATTACTAGACACATTATATTACGCAACTGTCACGACCCAAAATCCGACTAGTCGTGATGGCACCTAACCCATCCCGCTAGGTAAGCCAATTATCAACTATCCAATTCCAATGAATTTAATAAGTCAATTAATTAAAAGAAAATATATGAAACCAATACATTTCCCCAAGAACTGGTTGTACAAATCATGAGCTTCTAAGAATAGAGTTTACAAAGCTGGTATGAAATAATACATCAACTGTTCGAAATGTACATGAACAAATTTTTATAAATCTAAGGCTACCATGAACGAAGAGGCAGCTACAACCGGAACGCAGGTACAACTTCAGATCCAACTCCCAACGAACACAGCAACATCAGCATCCAACATCTGCACGCAAGGTGCAGAAGTGTAGTATGAGTACAACCGACCTCATGTACTCAATAAGTAACAAACATAACCTTAGGTTGAAAGTAGTGACGAGCTTATACCAAGGTCGGGTCCCAACTTCAATAACCAACAATAGTTCATAACATCATAAAACAAGTAATATGAGAAGTAACTCAACAATCAAATGCTCAACAAAAAAACATGATTTCTGAAAATAGTTTTGCCTTTCAAGTACATCAATAAAAACCCAAATCGTTTACCGGAGTTGCCAAGAATATGAATAAGTTTGAAAACAACACTTTTCCCAAAATCCTTTCAATAATAAATAAGATGTTTCACACCAGTGTAAAATAAATGCATCACTATGCCCATCTGCCAACATGTGTGAGAAATCAAGAATGATGTAATATCGTACAACATGAGAAAAAATACATCTTTATGCATGTATGTCATATGTGCATGTCAATGCAATGTATCTCAGATATGAACTCATATGCATAATCTCAGAGTATCAATTCACTCAGTCCTCCCCATCACTCAGTCTTCACAATTACTCAGTCCTCCCAATCGCTCGGCACTCGGCACTCGCACTCAATAGGTACCTGCGCTCACTGGGGGTGTGTACAGACTTCGGAGGGGCTCCTTCAGCCCAACCATTATAATATGCATGGACAACTCACGTGTTGCACGGACAACTCACGTGCTATAGTATCAATATATGTATCTGTACGGACAACCCACGTGCTATAATAAGCCTATAAGTTTTGCTGCAGGCGGGCAGTTCTGATCCACATAATAGTAATAATATATATAAAGCCAACATGGCCTGCTGCGGCGTGCAGCCCGATCCCAAAAATATCCTCACAGTCAGGCCCTCAGCCTCCCTCACTCATCAATCTCTCTAGTCTCTCTCTCTCATGGGCTCACAATATCATGAACATAGATCGAAAATGATAATATAATATATCAATAAATAAC
This sequence comes from Nicotiana tomentosiformis, assembly GCF_000390325.3. Lineage (NCBI taxonomy): Eukaryota > Viridiplantae > Streptophyta > Magnoliopsida > Solanales > Solanaceae > Nicotiana > Nicotiana tomentosiformis. The sequence goes on from NC_090823.1 coordinate 84,113,262, forward strand.
AACAGAGACTGAGATATGATATGTAATGAAATGAATATGACTGAGTATGAATTTTCAATTTAAAACAAATAATTCACATCAATATGACCTCTGTGGGTCCCAATAATACTAGTACATAGCCTCAACATGATTTTTAATATGATTCTGAGCTTAATTTCTTTAGCACATAAAACTATATAGAAAATGCCAAGATTATTTGACTACAAAATTCTACGGAAACAATTATGTCACAAGTTCTATGGTGCACGCCCACACGCCCGCCACCTAGCATGTGCATCACCTCCCAACAATTCACATAATACATATATTCAGGGTTCATACCCTCAGCTCCAAGATTAGAAGAGTTACTTACCTCGAACAAGACGAATCCAATGTCGAGTAAGCTAAACAATGCTCAAGAAATTCCATTATGCGCATATCGACTTCCGAACGACTCAAATCTAGCCACAATAATTTGATTCAGTCCACAAAATTTATAGGAATTAATTCCATATCAAAATACTAATATTTTCCCACAAAATCCGAAATTATAGTCCAAAATATTCCGTGGGGCCCGCATCTTGGAATCCGACGAAACTCACAAAATCCGATAATCCATCCAATTACAAGTTCAACCATACTAATTTCACTCAATTCCGATTCCAAATCGATGTTTAAAACTCAAATTTTGTTTTATGAAATTATAGGAATTTCCTTCGATTTCTCTTGAAGATTCGATAATCTTACACCAAAATGAAGATTAATTAATACAATATAATCATAAGAGAGTCAAGAACACTTATCCCAATTTGTATGGAAATATTCCTCTCCAAAATCGCCCAAACCGAGCTCCAAAATTCGAAAATGGGTGAAAATGTCAAACCCTCGAACTTAAAGGATTTCGCCCAGCACTTTCGCATATGCGGTCAAGAGGTGGCACCTGCGACCCTCGCTTTTGCAGAAAAAGGCGCGTATTTGCGAGGCTGGCCGCTTCTGCGATGGCCATGGTCGCACCTGCGATGCTTACTTCTGCGCCTGGACGTTCGATTATGTGATGCCTCCCCAGCCAGCACTCCCTCGCTTCTGCGACTTCATTGTCGCTTTTGCGCCCATCACACCTGTGAGTCCATTTCTGCAGGTACGAAAATACCAGAACCAGCATACCTCCAGAAATTCTTCAACTTCGAACCTTGGTTCGTTAACCACCCGAAATCAACCCGAGGTCCCGGAGACCTTAACCAAACATACCAACAAGTCTTATATCCCAATATAAACTTAGTTGAACTCTCAAATCACTTCAAACAACTTCAAAAATACGAACTACACACGGATTCAAGCCTAATGAACTTCGAAATTTCTAAATTCTACGAACGATACCGAAACCTATCAAATCACGTCCGATTGACCTCAAAATTTGGACCCAAGTCACATTTCACATTACGGACCTATTCCAATTTCCAGAATCGTATTCCGACCCCGATATCAAAAAGTCAACCCCTCGATCAAACTTCCTAAAATTCAACGCTCACCATTTCAAGCCTAATTTCACTACGGACCTTCAAATAATTTTTTGGACACGCTCCTAAGTCCAAAATCACCATACGGAGCTATTGGAATAATCAAAACACTATTCCAGGGTCATTTATATATAAGTCAACATCCGATCACTATTTTAACTTAAGCTTTAAACTTTAGAACTAAGTGTTCCAATTCATTCCAAAACCTCACCGAACCCGAACCAATTACCACGGCAAGTCACACAACAACCAAGTAGATGCCTGTTGTAATATAATAAGAAAGTTCTAAGGAAACAAAAATTACAGCATCAACAGTTAATAAGCAGCAATGTAGTTTCATTACATAGAGATTATATGCAAATATCATAAATTACTACTAGTTCACCCAAAATAAATTTGCCCCATGACCAATACAACTTGAAATTTCAATTAGAAAACTAAGAAGGGTCCATCCTTCCCCTGAAGATATCAACTGCAAATTTTTCCCTGAACAACTCCATTCGCTTGTCATTAAGCTCATCCAGTGGTGTATAAGCTAACAGGAAGTCAATAACCTTCACTGCATATGCTTCACTACTTTCACTACAATAATCAAAGACATAATTAATTATTAAAGAAACCAGAAGAATGAGTAAAATATAATTGATGACACATTTAATTTACCTTTGCTGAATGGCAGGCACATCCATAATACGCTCCCAGGACCATTTCTTCGTAAGTACATCTTGGCCTAAGTCTGCAAACTAGCCAGTTTTCATCAAATCCTAGGCATCAAAATCCTTCACACCTAAAGCTTCATCATCACTGTCCTTTTCTTCTTCAACAATTGTTTTTTCAGAAACTTGTTCTTCCATTTGAGTTTGTGCTGCATTTATGTACAAGTCTTCTTCCTCCTTCTCATCAACACCCTCTAATACTAACCTACTTGAAATAGATTTTTTTACTAATAGGTATGTCCTCGTCAACTAATCTAAATTTTGATCTTGTTCTTTTTTTACTAATAGACTTTGATGGCTCTTTGTTCTTTTTTCTCCTATCACGTTTAGAAATCTCAGCATTTTCGTTACTAGGGGATGCTTTAGAAGTATCTACTTTTCGTTTTCTAGTAGCAATTTTTGAAGGCTCAGCAATTGCTTTACTTAGCGATGCTTCTTTTTCTGCATTTTCTTCCCTGTTTGAAAGCTTTGAAGGTTGTGAAGGCTTTGTCAAAGGAATATGTTTCTTAGCAGCTGATTTCCTCCTCATGTTACCTACATGAAAATATGCAATGTCACATTTAATAATTTTAAACTTATGATCAGAATAAGAAAAATAAACCCCAATTGCAACAAACATCTATGACCAAAAAATAATCAACCACAGGTTTATCAATAAACATTAGGGCGGCAGTTATCACGAAATTCTAATATACAGAGCACAAAGGTAGTCCAAGAAGTAAATATAACCACCCACTCCATATAAGATATGATTATTCACAACCCAATCGATCTTGAACATGAACATGAATGAATCACTCTACAAAACCCGAAATAAAAAATGTAAGAAACGAAAAAAGAAGAATTTAGGATTTACCAACATTGACGTATTCTCAGCTTTAATACAGTGATTGATGGGTCTATAGAGATGATTACACCCAAAATCGAAGCTTGCTTTTTGTCTCGTCCCGCCGAAAACCACCTTGGTCGATAGGGTTAAGTGACAGAGAGAAGAGAGAGCAGAGAGAGTAGAGAGATGAGAGAGAAATTGGGCCGAAAAATGAGAGAGGTATAATGTTTTTAAACTTTATATGTGACCCACAAGTTTTTAATATGTTAAAAAGGTCTCATTCACCCTAGCCCACTCATTTAACCATTTTCCAACCCAAAAGAAATTGAGAAAGAAAATGGGAGGTCATTTGACCAATTCAAGTGTGAGAAGGTCTTCTTGACAATTCCCTCTAGAATGCATGTAATTCTTTCGTACCACTCAATTTCTATAATTTTACTCCTACATAAACAACAAACGAAAATGTTAAAAGGAAACTTCAAAACATTATAAAAGTACATCTATCAACTAGCTAGGAGTACGGGTCAAGATCCCCTCGAATGATACATTCTCGATAAGACACGAAGGAAGCTCCATTGCTAGGTTTTTATATGTTTATGATACAAGAATGTACTAAATTTCCTTTTACATTGAAAGGCTTGATATTGCTAAGTGTATTTTGGCCTTCTTTCTTTGTGAATCGTTGTTTTATGCAGTATGGAGAGCCATTAGTGAGACTATGCTAGTGTCACGATCCAAAATACTATCAAGTCGTGATGGCACCTAACCCAAATCCTCTAGACAATTAGCCAACTAACATAAAATATTATCCAACCCGAAGATCATCAACAAATACAGAAATAAGAATACAAATTTAGAAACAACTACCCTAAAATTCGGAAGCACAAGTCATGAACTATGATTTAAAATTTACAACGTCGGCAAGAAGAAATACATCATCTGTTTGGAAGTTACATAAACATAAATATCAATCCTATAATACCATGAAGAAGATGATAGTAGATGGATGGAACGTTGTAGTCTTCAATGCTCGTCCTCAAACTCCGCAGTTGCTTCGCTCCAAATATCTGCATGCAAGGTACAGAAGTGTAGTATGAGTACAACCGACCTCATGTACTCAATAAGTATCTTGATTAACCTCAGTGAAGTAGTGGCGATTCTATAAGTCAAAATTAATATACCTATGCAGTTTATAAGTATAAAAAATAATATGAAAAAAATAACCAGAAACAAGTCATGAAATAATAAACATCGACGATATGGTACAATTTGAAAGAAAAAAATGACAACACGCTTTTCTAACATTCCAGGTCAAAGATATTTACTAATATACCAAATGCATATACAGAAGAAGATATACACTCAGTAGCACTAACTCAACAATTTCTACACGAATGTGAGGAGTCTTTACATAAATAAAGTCAAGTTCTATCAATTACCGATAACTATATACGAATACCCTTGCATGAGCCATGTGTCAGGGTGAAAGAGACTCTTACTTTACATCAACCTGGCACCTTACAAGTGTCTAACAGTTCATTAATTAGTATCATGCATATGTAAAGAGATATATGAAAGCATATGGAGGAATGCGCATATAGGTTGCAAGTATGAATGCATAGTTATACATATTCCATATCAACAGCTCAATTCAGCAAATTACATTATTGTTGCAGCGAGAAACCCGATTCGATCACAATATTATTATGGTGTGTAACTCGATCCTACGGCCTGATTGTGTGGTATGCATCCGGTCCAATTACAATATTGTACGGCGCAGCAGCCAATCCTATTGTATCAATCAGCACGAAAACAGTAACAATCAAATCAACAACCCATCAAGGTAACCGTAACAATCAAGGCAGAAGGTATATATGTAGTAACAACAACAAAAATAGAAGACATATACGTAACAGTAACAAACCAGGTTGCCTGCACACATATGATAGAAAAAATTAATTAGAAGATAAATATGTAACAGTAATAAACTAAGTGAAAAGTATAGATGTAAAGCTGACAAACCAAGTAAAAAATATAGATGCGATAGTAACAAACCAAGTATGAAACATAGATGTAATGGTAACGAACAGAGTAGGAAACATAGATGTAATAATAATAAACAAAATAGGTAATATATATGCAACGGTAACAAACCAAGTAGGAAACATAGATGTGATAGCAACAAACAAGATAGAAAAGCATGTAGGAGCAACCAAGGCAGAAGGCATGTATGTATCTAAGAAACACATTAATATAACGTAAAGTTCAACTCTCGTCCTCTCCGTACGGAGACAATCAACGTGCCAATCTCATATCAAACCGCACCAAATATCCATCGTGCCAATATCATATCAATCGCACGAAAATACCCACCGTGCCAAATATCGCCCTAAGACTCCAATCATAATCTTTAGTATTAATAAAGAAGCTCAAGTAGCACAAGAATAACAGGTATAGATAGATATGTGCTCATGATATAAGGCATGACTACAGTCAAATCATGTATATCAAAAATTTAATGAATCATACTCATTGAAGATGTTATAGGCCTAAGTGTGATTTCTAGCATGGATAATTGCACTCATTTAATTTTAGAAGCAAATGAAACATGAGTCAAGAAGATCACAAAGTTTAACAAGGCACAAAAATATCTAATCTACCCCAAACATGTATAACTCTGGCACATGCATATATGCTTGTCACCTCGCATATGTGTCATCGCCGCATATAGAAAATCAGATCATTTATTAGGAAAAATTTTCTCAAACCAAAGCTAGGCGCAAGACACTTACCTCATTGCGTAGCAAGTTCAATAACCCAATACCGCTTTTCCTAGAAGTACTCCTCAAAACGGTTAAAATCTAGTCAAATATTATCTAAGAAAATCAAATAATGCTAAAGAAAATATTCTCAATTAATAAAGGTTTAATCTTGATGCAAACCCAAAAGTCAACGGACCCACATGGTCGAAATCCGAAATCAAGACTAAATCTCGATGACTCATAAACCCAAGAGTCCAAATATATAACTAGTTTCAAGATTTGGCCTCAAATTGAGGTCCAAATTCCCAAAATTAGCTCTTTAAGATCAAAGCCAAAAGTCATTTTTTACACTTTAAATCCTAGATTTAGGGATAAAAATATATGAGGAATTATGATATATAATCAAAACTAAGCTAAAAATACTAATCTTAAATTTTGGGGTGAAAATCCCTCCAAAAGTCGGCTCCTCCCGAGGTCTAGGTCTTAAGAATGGTGAAAAATGGCCAAATTTTCGATTTCCAGCATTTAAATATTTGTTGTCAGGGCCTTCATAGCGATCACGATCTAGCTCTCGTGTTCGAAAAATCCAGTGTTTGGAAGCATCGCGTTCACGACACTGGCGTCACGTTCGTGAGGTCAATTCCCTCCAAAGCTTCGTGTTCGCATGGCTAGCCCCCCTCCCCACAACCTTTGCATTCACAACCTTCTTCTCGCGTTCGCGAAGAAGGAATCCCGTCCCAAAATGCTCTAAGCTGCAATGTTGACCGAAATGGTCTGAAACCATCCCGAAATTCACACGAGCTCTTAGAAACCCCATCCCATCATTACAACAAGTCTATACGCCTAACACGAACTCGCTCGTAAGCTCAAAACATAAAAAAACAATATTAAAAATTAAGAATTAAGCATCAAAACTCAAAGATTCAAATATTCATGAACTCAAATTTCTAACTTTCAACTATAAACGCCGAAACGACCTCGGATCACCCGAGACCCAAATCAAAACCAAGCATACGTACACGTCTAAAATCCTCCTATGAAGTTAATGGAACTATCAAATCACCAATCTGAAATCGTTTCCTCACAAGTCAAATATTGGTCATCTCTGTTAACTTAAAGCTTCCAAAATGAGAATTCTTCTTTTGAAACACTTATGAGCTTCTCGAAGATCAATACCAACCGCATATGAAAGACATAAAATATTAAATGAACCTACTCAAATTCTCGAATCGCAAAACAGAGCAGTTGAGCTCAAAACGGTCAATTGGGTCGTTACACTCTTCCACACTTAAATATATATTTGTCCTCAAACATTCCAAGAGTCGTTCCAAAACTATCAAATATCTGAATAAACTCATCATATACATTCCCACTGATGATCTCATGTCACCCCTTACATTCCAGTCTACCAATACCTCTCAACTGAAGATATTCTCTCCCAACCCCCGCTTGTAAGCCTTCAAACTCAACTTCAACATCCGAAACTTCCTTTCAAAACCTGATTCTCAAAACTACCTCTATTGTATCGACCTCCATAACTTCTACCAAGTTATAAATGAACTATCAAAATACAACCACATAATACATCACATTTTATTCACATCTATCATATTTTATTCACATCTTTAGCCCCACATCTTGGTCATAACACTACTCGTAGCCAAACTTATTACCAGTCAAATGCCCCAACTAACTCAACATATTCTCATTCCAATCCTTCACAACACTTTTAATGATAAAAACATGTAGAAACTTGTAACCGCGTATCATACCAACAAGTAATGGATTTCTCGCTTCCGATATGCCGCTGCCAAATTTTGAGTTGTTCAATGGTATTCTTCTTCTAAATATACTCTATCCAAATTCGATCACGCTAATTCTATATCCTCTAACTTCGTCTCACTCAGTACAAGCTTTTCAACTGACAAGTCACACTAAATTCCACATGGAATCTCATGCGATGCAATACGTACACCATACAAGCAATAACCCAAGCACGATGAATAATAGTAAGAGAATCAAATAGGAGAACTATAAGGTGAGGCTAACAAATATGGCAAACAAATCATAATCGTATGAGCCATTTCTATAAAGGAGAAGCAACGTACATGAAATAAGGACCATGAATCACATCCAAACATAGTGCCATTGCAACGTGCAACCCAATACAATATGATACTTGCAGCGTGCAACCCGATCTAAACATATCAATCAACATGGGAACGCTCGGGGAACGATAATTCTCATATTCACAAAACACATGTGCATCAATATCAAGTAAGGTAGATTACATAAATATAACTATGGGGAGATGAATAAGCATAATTCACTATGAAAAAAGTAAGCACGACTAAAGTATAATACGCAAATCAATATTTCAAGAGTCATCTCACTCGTATGTTGCCACCAGGCCTAAACATGACCACAACATATGTGTGAATAATCAAGCAGTCTCACAATCCATCATAGTATAAGAGAATAACTCATGAAACGGACCAGAGCACGAATAAGGCTAATTCCACCCGATGAAACATTCATACTAAATTGTAACGACCCGATCGTTTTGAGCTTTAAGGTTCTGTTCAGTAGTTCGAGGTCTTGAATGACTTCATGTTGTATATTATGACTTGTGTACATGGTTGTATTGGATTTTCAGATGATTCAGAATGAATTTGGATGAGTGATTCTCACCTTAGAAGCTTAAGTTGAAAATGTTGATCGAGGTTTGACTTTTGTTGAAATGACCATGTAGCGGTGTTTTAATGGCTCCAATAGGTTTATATCATGATTTTAGACTTGGGCGTATGACCGGAATTGAATTCGGAGGTCCGTAGGTAGATTTTTGTTGTTTTGCCGAAAGTTGGCAATTTAAAGGCTTAGAATTTTTACAAGTTTGACGGTAGGTTGACTTCATAACTATTGTGTTTGTATTTCTATTTCGGGACTTGGAATAAGTCCGTTTTGTCATTTGGAACTTGTTCGCAAAGTTTGGCGTCATTCTGAGTTGATTTGATAGGAATCAGACGCGCGATTGTGTTTTTAGAAGTTCTTAAGTTTCACGTTGAATTCATGTATTTTGAGGTCCGATTCATGATTTCAGATGTTATCTTGATGATTTGATCGCACGAGTGAGTTCGTGTTATATTTTTAGACTTGTGTTGATGTTTGATTTGGAGCCCCGAGGGCTCGGGTGAGTTTCGGACGCGTTGCAGAGTGTTTGATAGAGTTTGAGTGTCACGACCCGAAATCTCACCCGTCGTGGTGGCGCCTATCTCAATACTAGGCAAGCCTACAATATCAATAACCCACAATTTCTTTTAAATACGGAAAAATATAATAATTAAGTTTAATAGAAAATCCCACAAATACTGGATATAAATACACTACCAAAACCCGGTGTCACTGAGTACATGAGCAACTAAATGATAACGCAGTCCGACTAATAAAAACATTGTCTGAAAATATAGAATAGTATAAAAATTGAAAAGAAAGAGAGTCAAGGTCTGCGGACGCCAAGCAGCTACCTCGATAGTCTCCAATAGATAAAGCTCCGAAAAACTAGCAACCACCGCATCCAGAAGTACCTGGATCTGCACACGAGGTACAAGGTGTAGTATGAGTACAACCAACTCAGCAAGTAACAATATCAAATAAAGAACTGAATATAGTGACGAGCTTCACAACTAAGTCCAATTATAGAAATTTCCAACTTAAGAAGGTAGGCATGCTTTCAAGTTCAACATTTAAAACTCAAACAGTAGTTTCATATCAAATTCGACTGAAACAGAAGATAATGTCTTTCAGAAATTTCCAAAAAACAGTGATATATGACAATTGAAGTGCAGCAATAATGAAATCAATGCATCCTCTCAGAGCAACATTCACTCAGTCCTCCCATTCACTCCAACCACATAATCACTCTTTCCTCACAGTCACTCATTCCTCTCAGTCACTCAGCACTCGCACTCAGTAGATACATGCATTCACTGGGGGTGTGTACAGACTCCGGAAGGACTCCTTCAGCCCAAGCTCTATAACAAGCCAATCATGGCATAAATCAATAAAACATGTTACGACGTGTAGCCCGATCCCATAAATATCCTCACAATTAGGCCCTCGGCCTCATTCAGTCATCAACCTCTCCAGTCTCTCGGGCTCTCAAAAATCATGATAAGCAACCCAACAACAATGATATGACGCATCAATAATGAACAAGAGAGACTGAGATGTAATATACAAGTAAAATCGTGACTGAGTATAAAATAGTAATTTAACAAATAATTCAACATGTACACGACCTCTGTGGGTCCCAACAATGTAACACATGGTTTAAACATGATTTATATTTCAATTTCCCCAATACGTGGAAAAGTGTACGGGTAGCAATAATTTATTCAACAACACAGATCCATGGAATTGACCAAGTCACAATTCCTACGGTGCACACCCACATGCCCGTCACATATCATGTGCGTCACCTCAAAACAATCACATAACACATAATTCGTGGTTTCATATTGTTACACCTTAAAAACGTTCGAAGTAATTAAGCGCTATTAAGAAAGTTAATGTGCGCTAATTATATTATTTTATGTGTAGACGAGGACTATTATATGAATAATATCAATTTATCATGTTAATATATGTATGATATGCATTAAGAATGGTCTATGGTCTAAGAAGAACCCCAAGGCTAAGTCAAGTTGAAAATTTTATGATGGGATAAAATTTCAAGTGAGTTCGCATAAGATCTAACTTCAAACAAGCATAACTCTCAAGATATGCAGAGTTATATGGTGTATAAACTATCAAATTAAATTTCTTTGAGTCTAGTTTCCAACGCGTCAAACCGTTTGTCATTTGGATATGTATACAGAAAGTTATGTCCATTTTACTAGACTTGTGTCATATGCACGCCCAGATGCGCGGCCGCGTATATTTGAGACTTTCTGCCTCAGGTGTCCGGCCGATACGCGGCCACTTGCCCAGGGGCGCAGCTGCGCACGTAGGAGCTCATTTAATAACCCCAAGTCCGGGTAGAGAGATGGGTTAAGTCATTTTTGAGCAAAAATTCGGATGTTTTAGAGAGAAGGGAGAGTGTTTTAGAGAGAGAGAAAACCCTAGACTAATTATTCATCAAGTCTTGCTCAAATCTTGGAAGATTAACAAGAAAATCTCACAAGTTCTTCATCTAAGAGATAAGGTTCCTTACCCTAGTTTTCAATTTCGAATTTGGGAAGAAGATGATTGATTAGGAGTGTGATTCTTGGGTATGAGAGTATTATTTATACATGCATGTATCAATAAGATTTGTGGAAGTAGAAAAACCTTGTGGTTAAATTTGCACACCTAGTGTTTGATAAAATGCTCAAACGAGCTGAGATCATGAATATCTTCCTAATAATGGTTCAGTTTTGTTATGTCTCAAAATAGATTGGGATTGCTAAGAATTCCAGAACATTTTAGAGTTAAGGAAGCTCGATTGAGGTATGTTGGCTAAACTTTCTCTCTTGGAATCGAACTCCATAATGTCCCCGTGAGTTTTAAAGTATGGGTTGCGTATTAAAATGTTGTGTCTTTGAATCGTATTTCAAATGAAAGCTAGTATGCCAAATTGTGTGAGAGAATCTCAATATTCTTAAGACTCTTAATTGCTCGTATGTGTACCTAAAGTCTTGATTGAAAATGTCTTATTGTTGATAACCTATAAAGATGGTTGGAAGTGAAATAAGTGAATTGGGGATATAAAGTGTGGTCAACGTGCCAATAGTAAAAGTTATAATTGTGGCTAATAGAGCCAATGAAATAAAATGATATGTGAAATATGATGATGAGTATCGAAAGTAATGAAATGAAAGTATGGAATATAAGATACGGTCGCCGTGCCATGAATGAAAAATATTATGTATGGCAAAAAGGGAGCCAATGAAATAATGATGTTGTAAGTAATTGAAAGTACTAATGAAGTGATAGTATGAACATGAAATGTGGTTGTTCGCCTAAATGAGAATTATGAGGTGTTGTATGTCCCAATGGTTTCAACTACAGTTGTATGTTTCTGAAATAATGTATGTAAATGACTTCGATGTTAAGTCCTCAAGAATTATGAACTTAGCTAATGACCTCAAGATGTCAAGTGGGTGAATAACGAGATGGAAGGGAGATGTCCTATGCTAAATGATGATGAACCTTAAGAAAAGAAATTAGGCTTATGTGCCATTAAAATTGACTTATTGATTCACCATGCATGTGCTAATGTAATGTGCTATGTTTCTCCATGATGAGCATGAACATGAAGTGTTCCAATTATCAGGGATCTTACGACCTTAATATAATGTTAATCATGTCGCTTTGAGTTTATACATGGTTATATGCATAATGATGTGTTATGAACCCTATGGACGGTCTATGAAATGCATAGGTATATTGTGTTATGAAATCCTATGGACGGTCTATGAAACACATAGGTATATTGTGTTATAGGTATATTGTATTATGAAATCCCATGGACGGTCTATGAAACGCATAGGTATATTGTGTTATGAAATCCTGTGGACGGTCTATGAAACACATAGGTATATCGTATTATGAAATCATGTGAACGGTCTATGAAACGCACATGTGTATTGTGTAAGTAACACTGTGAACGGTCTATGAAACGCACAGGTGTATTGTGTAAGTAAACACTTTGAACGGTCTATGAAACACACAGGTGTATTGTATAAGTAAATACTGTGAACGGTCTATGAAACGCACATGTGTATCGTATGGTATATGTGAATCCTCTGAACGGTCTATGAAATACATAGGTATATTATGTTATGAAATCCTGTGGACGGTCTATGAAACGCATAGGTATATAGTGTTATGAAATCCTGTGAACGGTCTATAAAACGCACAGGTGTATTGTATAAGTAAACGCTGTGAACGGTCTATGAAACACACAGGCGTATTGTGTAAGTAACACTATGAACGGTTTATGAAACGCACAAGTGTATTGTGTAAGTAACACTGTGAACGGTCTATGAAACGCACGAGTCTATTGTGTAAGTAAACACTGTGAATGGTCTATGAAACACACAGGTGTATTGTATAAGTAAACACTGTGAATGGTCTATGAAATGCACAGGTGTATAATATGGTATATGTGAATCCTATGAACGGTCTATGAAACACACAGGTTTATTGTGTAAGTAAACACTGTGAACGGTCTATGAAATGCACATGTGTATCGTATGGTATATGTGAATCCTATGAACGGTCTATGAAACGTATAGGTGTATTGTGTATGAAATTATATGAACGGTCTATGAAAAGCATAGGTGTATAATATGTGAACACTAGGGACGGTCTATGAAATTCACAGGGGTAAGATAAGAGAGGGATATGGACGGTCAAGTAAGACACATTATCAATGCAGATATTATGAGCCATTTTCATTGGCCTTGTTTGTAAATGTTGTTTCAATTACTTTATATTATGTGTTCCGCGTATAGATCATATGGCTCGGTTGACCCTAAAAGAAGTTTAGAATGATGCAAGTATAATAAGGCTTGATATTTCAACCTATGTGATATTTTGTAGTCTTTTGATGTACTTTAATGAAAGAAATATGAAATGCTATGATTGATATAAAAATAAAGGGTTTGATGTCTCGAATAAGAAAGCCTAGCCGATCAGGTCGTGATCGGACTCCATGCTGAGAGGACGGTGGTATTGATATTGTGAACAATGATAATGTGAACAATGGAATATTAATGCTAAAAACAATCTCCCAATGTGAGATATGGAAATTAATTTGAACACTGTCTTGACCCTAAATTGAGGTTTGTTGTTGATTAAGGCTTTCATTTATATTATGATATTCTTGTTTGTATTAATTGTTCTATTGAGAGGGTGTTTTGTTAAACATACTAGTACTATTCGACAGTACTAACGTCCCTTTTGCCGGGGGCGTTGCATCTTTTAATGGATGCAGGTAAACTTCTACATGATGATATGGATCTTTGGTAGGGATCTTCTGTGCATCAGATTATGGTGAGCCCGCTACAATTCCAATGGTCATTCGAGTCTAGTTGGTATTATGTACTTAGGTATCTATTTTCATAGAAGCTCTATGTACACTGTGGGTCATGTAATTAAAGATTTGAGTTTTGTCATGTATTTATGTTCACAGTATTTACAACTACTTATAGAGCTGTGTAACCACCACAAGAAAGAAAATATGGGCCATTGAGCCAAGTGTATTTATTATGAAAGTCAAGTTCGTATTATGTTATGGTAAATCATGCAAGAGTAATGAAGAGAGATTAATGTGAATTAGGCTTGCTCGATTGGGTTTACTTGGTTGAGCGTCGGTCGCGCTCCTTGATTTCGGGGCATGACACATACCCTAAGGACCAAATTTAGAACTGTTACTTACCTCAATCCGAGCAATTCCTTATACAGATAAGCCTTTGCCTCGCGAATCGGCCTCCGAATTCCTCGAACCTAGTCACAATTAATTCGATTCAATCAATTCAAATTATAAGAATTAATTCCATATGAAAATACTATTTTCCAACAAAATCCGAAATTGCACTCAAAAATCGTTCGTGGGGACCACGTCTTGGAACCTGACAAAAGTTACAAAATATGAACGCCTAATCAACCACAAGTCCAACCATACAAAATTTACCAAATTCCGACATCAACGCGACCATCAAATCTTCAATTAAATTCTTTGAAGATTTCTACCATTTTCAAACCAATCTTTACCCATTTGAACTCAACAATCTTTCCACAAACCTTATTGGTATGTGTATGTATAAATAATACTCTCACACCCAAGAATCATACTCCCAATCACCCATCTTTACCAAAACTCGATATTGAAGAATTGGGGAAAGAAACTCTTACCTCTTTGAAACCCTAGCAAGATCCTTGTGAAATCTTCAAACCTTGAACAAGAATTGATGGACAAATGAATAGGTCTTCACTTTCTCTCTCTAAAATAACAGATGAAACCCTTCAAAATGACCCCCAATAGTGTTTTATGAGAATAGGGTCGGGTTTATAAAACCAGAAAAATAAAGCTCTGAAACACACTCTGCGGTCGCATATGCAATTGCAGAATTGATATGCAATCCGCATATCGGCCGCAAAAATTGGTGCCCAAAATCGGGGGTCGCATGCCTGGGTCTGAGGTAGTTATGCGACCCACATACCTGTTCTGCGATCGCAAAATGTACCGCAGACTTGTTCTGCGGTCGCATAATGCACCGCATAAATTCCCTCCTGAAATCCCAAATTGATTCTGCGATAGGTTTTGCAGTCCGCGTAATGATTATGCGGTCACATAATTGACCGCACAATGGTCCTCAAACTTGGCTCATTTCTGCTTCACTCTGCAACCATTATGCGGTCCGCAAAGTGATTATGTGGCTGCATAGTGAGCCGCAGAAATGTATTTTCCTGCCCAAAATTTTCTTTTACTCACCAGCGTATTGTTCAACCAAAAAAGTTTTGAGTCGTGGTCGTTACACATAAGTCAACATCCGGTCAACCTTTTCAATTTAAGTTCTAAACCTTGGAACTAAGTATTCCAAATTATTCCAAAACCTCACCGAACCCGAACCAATTACCCCAGCAAGTCAAATGACAATTATAAATCACAATTTGAGCAGTAAATAAGGGAACAAGGTTGTAATACTCAAAACGACCGGCCGGGTACATTGAGTTCTGTTGGTTTTTGCACAGATGCCTCAGATCTCGCATTTGCGAGTTTTGGATTGCAATTGCAATGTTAGCTGTAATCTGCTAGGTTTGCATTAACGAACAATGGGTTCACAATTACGATGGGGGCTGGGAAAGCTTGATTCGTATTTGCGATCATCTTGATCGCTTTTGCGAAGTATCTTATATTCCCAATTGCGAATAAAATGTCACATTTGCGACTATAGCAAGGGTGTGAGGGACTTTGCTTTTGCGATTGTTTCTTCGCATATGCGGTAGGTCGCGATTGTGACACCTGTGACTGGACATAAGAGCTGAGGGACGGGATTTTGGTCTCATTTTCATATTTTGAAACCCCTAGACTCGGTTGGAGGCAATTTTGAAGAGCGGATTTCACCTACAATGATTGGGTAAGTGATTTTTGTTCAATTTTCAACTATTTTACATGATTATATGTGAGTTTTAACATCAAAATTGTGAGAATCAAAGTGAAAATTTGTGAAACTTTGTCAAGTTTTTGAAAAATAAGAATTTGAGTTTTGAGAGTCGATTTGGACTTGCATTTTGAAACTAATCACTTATGAACTCATAGGATCTTGGGTAGTCGGAATCTACCATTGGACCCGGATTCTGACCGGATGGGCATCGAGTTGACTTTTGTTGACTTTTGAGGAATTGTGTAAAGATCATAACTTTATTTATTGGAATTTATTTCTCTTGCATTATTTGATGTTATTATGTCGATTTTGGTTAGATTTGTACTGAGCGAAGGTGAATTGTAAAGGAAAAGCTATTTTTGAGTATTGATTGAGGGCTTTTGAGGTAAGTATCTTGCCTAACGTTGTGTGGGGGAAACTACCCCGTAGAAATTGATTTGTTTTCACTATTTGAACTATGTGAAAGATGCGTACCCGAGGTGATGAGTGTGTACACGGCTTATATGTGAAAAATTGACCGTCTAGACTCTTAGGTTTCTTATGCACATTAAAATGAAGTTGCCTTAACATGTTATATCCTCCATCACTAAATTTACCTTACATGTCTTATTTAAAGTTGATTGGTTCATGTTCTACTCTTGTTGCCAAATATACCCTTATATGCCTTAATTGAAGTTGTTATCTCTTTATTTCCATGTATCTCTTCCGTAGTTGACTGTCCTTAATCGAAGTTATTATTATCTCTTCCATTATTGACTTATCCTTATTTGAATCATTGTTACATGTTATCTCTCTTATCTATGGGTCATTCTTATTTGGAATCATTGTTACATGTTATCTCTCTTATCGTCGAGTTGTACCTATTTGGAATCATTATTACATGTTATCTCTCTTATCCGTCGAGTTGTACTTATTTGGAATCATTGTTACATGTTATCCCTTTCATTGTTGAGTTACACTTATTTGATATCGTTGTTACACATTATCTCTCCCACTGTTGAGTTATTCTTGTTTGAAACCATTATTGCTTGTTATGTCTTTCATTGTGAACTCGTTCTTACATTCTTTGTGGTTAGAGATTCTTATGTTGATTTACTTATCATACTCCCGTATTATTGTTATTGTTATTGTTGTTGTATTCAGTGTTGTTGAGCCGAGGACTATGTGTGGTTGTTTTATTCGAATTTGTGTGGAGAAAATGTTGTGGCATATGGGCACATGTAGTGCGAGTTATTATATTGTGTTGCTTTGTTTTTGGCACACGTGATATTGTTGAGAGGGTTGTTGGGGTGTTCGCACGTGAGTTATCCGTGCTATTGTTATTATTGATATTGCACATGCGGCACATGCGGGATATATATATATATATGTGTGTGTGTGTGTGTGTGTGTGTGTGTGTGTGTGTGTGTTTGTGCATGTGGCGAGAGAAGGCGAGAATATTATTATGCGAGTACGGCGAGACAAGGTGGGCATTTACTTTATTGTTGTGCAGGTGACGAGACAAGGGGGGTATGTCAGGGATGATTTGTGATGACTTGTGATGGCCTAGGGGCATTGTTATTAATGATATTTGTGTAATGGTGTGCCTACCTTGTGTGAGTTATGCATTTTACGATTTCGTTGTGTTGTTTCCTATGTGCCATTGGCTGTATTTTCTCTTACTTGTTGACTCGAGTTGTGATAGAACACTTGCTCAAGCATACACGTAATTAATCACTCATATCGATTTTTAAGAAGATGAATCCTGATGTTTATTGATTATTTACATGTATTCTCGTTTACTTGCCTTCTATGTGAGAGTTTTACTATTGGCACGTGAGGTGTCCGTGTAATTATGAGTTATTATTATTGTTGGCACGTGAGTTGTCCACGCAGATATGAGATATTGTCACTCCCTTAGTACGTGAGTTGTCCGTGCAGATGTGAGGTATTAATAGTATTGGCAAGTGAGTTGTCCGTGCAGTATGTGAGTTGTCCGTGTGATTGTCATTATAATGTGGGAACAAGATGCCAAGTGATGAGGGTTCGTGAGTTGGGACCCGCGATATGTGATTATGAGGTGTGGTACCTCGGTGAAATTCTTGAATAAATCTTGTGTGAAAGCGATTGTTCTTATTGAGTTGTTACTTGTTTTTTTTCCTTACTTGGTTTCACTGGACCTTGACTATATTCAGCTTACTCTACGACGTTATTACCTGTTTGTTCCTTGTTGATAATTATTGCTTCTAGTTCTCTATTGTAAGTATTGTTGTTGTTTTACCACGCTTAGCTTTATATTGATATTGTTCCTTGTTAGTTTCACATTTATACTTGTACAGGTTATTATGTCTAGTAGGTGTCTTGACTGTTCCTAGTCACTACTCGACCGAGGTTAGTCTTGATACTTAGTGGGTACCGCTGTGGTGTACTCATGCTACGCTTTCTGCATATTTTTGTGCAGATCTAGGTACTTCGGAGTTTGTTAATCATTAGATAGCTGATCAGATATCGCGGTGGAGACTTCAAGGTATACCTGTCGCCGCGTTCGCAGGCCTCAGAGTCATCTTCTGAAGTTTATTTTTTACAGTTTATTCTATTCTAAAATAGTTGTACTTAGAAATTTCCTAGTGAACTCACTAGAACTTATGACTTGTACTCTCGGTTTTGGGATATTGTATCATGTTGGGATTGTTGAACGCTTTATATAGAAATATATGGTATATGTTTAATAGTTGTTTTGGTTAAATTCTTCCATTTAATTTAGTAAGTGTTAGGCTTACCTAGGCTTAAAGACCAGGTACCATCACGACATCTTACGGAGGAAAATTAGGGTTGTGACATAAATGTTGCACAGTGTAAGCAAATCCAATCCCACATAGAATACACATTCTCAATAGGGCTACTGGTAGGCCCCTAGAACTAACCCAAACCATTCCAAAATAAGTAAGTAATCTTCCAAAAGTCCAAGGTGACCCTTTCTAACTTCCACAGGCAGAAACCCCAATAGATCCTAATCTTCTAGTCTCAACTGTTGATTTCTAACTAGCACCAACTAAAATACTAAAAAAAGTAACATCTCGAATTCTTTCTCATTTATGTCCTTTCAATTACAAAGATTACACAGATTACCCATAATCTGCTACAACCTTGTGAGACCCAATGCATCGAATGCAAATCCTCTTAAGTGACCCATCCATGGTGCATATAACTAATGTCCAACCATTAAGACACTTTAATAGTTTGAAACCAAAGGGATAGTTAAAAAAAAAAAACAAAGGGATAGTTTGCCACTAAGAAAATTCGATCTTTAAACCACAAGAATAGAAGAATATATATTTCTGATCTCTAACTCTCCCACTTAAATGACTGCCACATCACGCATACACAATTACCTCAAGAGAAATACCCCATTTGTCACGACCCATAAATTCATTTAAGGTCGTGATGGCGCCATACACCACTATCAGGCAAGCCAACACTATATAGTTAATAAAATCCTCTTTTAGTATTTTGAAATCAAAAAAAAAAAAATCTTCAATGAAATAATAAAGATAGAACTCATAGAGTAAATGATTAATATTTTTAGCAACTAAATTTCTAAACAATTCATAACCATTCCCAAAACCCGGTGTCACAAGTGCATGAGCATTTACTAGGGAATTAAAAATAAAATACAGCATCTGTCCAAAATATAAATTAGATAGAAAAATATAATAACTCTGAAGGAGACTCTGTTGGCTGAAGATCGTAATATAGAATGCAGCTCACCTATGTCCCCACAATTATTAACTAACCTTTGCGCCCACAAGGCCGCTAGACATATATGTACCTGCACAATAAAATGCGCAGCAAGTGCAACATGAGTACGAAGACAACGTGTACCCAGTAAGTATCAAGCCTAATCTCGAAGAGGTAGAGACGAGATGGCCCACTTTGACACTCACTAAAGGTCAATAATAATAAATAAAATAAAGATAGCAATGTCTAGATCAACATAATTTATAGAATTTACAATGATTTTCTTTAACCAACAGAAATAATTAAATTCCTTCAATTCCAATAAATTTCCAATTTATCAATTAGCCTCATTTACAGGAATAACCATAATTTCCTTAACAAGCGGGAATAATAATTCTTTAAATTCCAAAGATTTTCAATTTATCAATTAGCTTCGCAAGCTGCAATAAACTATCAAAGTATCATGTAATTATTATTATTAAGCACGATTTCTACCGAGGTCGTTCGGCCCAATCTAGAGTGTCGTGTACACTACCGAAGGACGTGCGGCACGATCCATAGATGCATCTATCCTGCCGAGGCGTTCGGCCCGCTCCACAAGAAAGGAGGACACTTTCTTATGTACCTCCGGAATGAGAGTATATTTATTATAAGATAAATTCAGGAGGAAGAACAATTTCTCTTAACAATTCATTAAGTTAAACAGAAAATCAAGCATATGAGATTTTCATCCTTTAATATTTTTATCTAACAGTTCACAATATATATATATATATATATATATATATATATATATATATATATATATATATATATATATATATATATATATATCAAATAATATTAATTAAACAAAGAATATAATTTACATAAGTAATTCATGCTTTGAGTCCTAAACTACCCAGATTTTTAACATTAATAGTAGCTACGCACGGACTCTCATCACCTCATGCGTACGTAGCCCCCATAATTAGCAACAATTATTACTTTAATTACCTATGGGTTAATTTCCCCCTCACAAGATTAGACAAGAGACTTACCTCAATTTGCTCCAATTTAATCCACTAGAAGGCCTTTTTCCACGATTATCCAACTCTTTCTGGAACAAATTTAGCCAAAATAATTCGATACAATCACTAAAAATTATAGGAATCAATTCTATAAGAAAATACTATATTTTCAATAAAAATCCGAAATTAATTAAAATTTCGTCTGTGGGGCGCACGGCTCGGAATCCGACGAAAGTAACGAAATCCGATAACCCATTCAATGACGAGTCCAACCATACCAATTTCACTCAAATCCGACTTTGAATCAATACTGAAATCTCAAAAATTAATTTTTATGAGATTTCTAAAAATTTCCAAAATTTCAATCTAAAAACACTAATTAAATGGTGAAAACAATGATATATTTGTGTATATATACCAAATCCGAGTTAGAATCACTTACCCAAATGGTCTTCCTTGAAAATCTGCTAAAAATCGCTTCTGCTCAAGCTCAAATTCGTCAAAATGGCAAATGGGACGAAGTTCCCTCCTTTATAATCTGCCTAGGCAGCCTTCGGAACTGGGCCTCAATCGTGGCCCTCGAGCCTGGGCCTCGGTCATGGCATCGATCCTCGTTCTTGTGTAACGACCCGGCCGGTCATTTTGAGAATTTAAGCTCTATTCGGCAGCATAAGGTCTTGAACATCTTCATATTATGTGTATTGACTTGCATACGTGGTTAAATTCAGTTACCAGATGATCCGGAGTGATTTGGGACACTTAGTCCCTAAAACGGAAGCTTAAGTCTTAGGATTTTGATCGTAGTCGGAACGATGTGAAGACGACTCTGGAATGGAGTTATGTCGGTTCCGTTAGCTCCGTTGGGTGACTTTGGACTTAGGAGCGTGTCCGGACTGTGAATATGAGGTCTGTAGCTGATTTAGGCTTGAAATGACAAAAGTTAAATTTTTGGAGATTTTGACCAGGGGTGGACTTTTTGATATCGGGGTCGAAATGCGATTCCGAGAGTTGGAACAACTCCGTTATGTTATTTGGTACTTGCCTGCAAATTTTGACGTCATTCCGGGTTGGTTAGATAAAAGGTTTTATCTTGAAAGAACTATGTTTGAAAGATATTTATTTGAAGGAAGTATATTTCAAAAATAATTTCTTATTGGAAAGGATTATATTCTAAAGACCTTAATTTAAAAACTTACGGGTGAAAGTTTACACTTGAAGGATTTGACTAATTTATTGGGGTTATTGGCTGAGACCTGATGTGAAAACTATTGCAGCTGCTGAGTTACTACTTGCCTTTACTGTATTGTGATTTTTGGATTTGGGTTGTGTTTTGCTCATTTTTCTGTTTCTTATTCTGGTGTTCGGCTGCTACTTCCTGTTTTTCCTTCCTTATTGCAGTTGCTATGTCATTAGCCATATCGCGGGGTCCTTATATAGATGTCATGTTCTGTCATCCCGATACTTATGCTTGTTCAGTTTTTTAGACCAGTGGGTGTCTTGACTAGTTCTCGTCACTACTTCACCGAGGTTAGTCTTGATACTTACTGGGCACCACTGTGGTATGCTCATGCTACTCTTCTGCACAATTTCTTTTTTGTTTTGTGCAGACCCAGGTATTTGTTCGTTAGCTACCTGTGTGGAATGTCGCTGCGGAGACTCAAGGTAAACCTGTCGCTGCGTTCGCAGGTTTCGGGGTCACCTTCAAGTTTTCATTTTTCACTGTTTATTCTTATTTCTGGATAGTTGTATTTAGAAGTTTTCTAGCAAACACTCTGTAGAGCTTATGATTTGTACTACCTGTTTTGGGAATTGTAAGAGATTTCTATTTATTTTGTTAGATGTTAATTAAATAATGTTGTTTTAATTAATGTTAGGCTTACCTAGTCCCTAAGACTAGGTTCCATCACGATACCAAACGGAGGGAAATATTGGGTCGTGACAAGTTGGTATCAGAGCCCTAGGTTCATAGGTGCTACGAGTCATAAGCGAGTTTAGTAGAGTCTTATGGATCAGTACGGAGACGTCTGTACTTATCTTCAAGAGGATACAGAACTATTAGGACAATCTCACTTCTTTTATTTCTATCGTGCCAGTTCATTGATCTCGAAGTTTGAACTTTTATCATTCCATACTCTCACAAATGGTGAGGACACAAGCTGCAGTTGCTGATAACGTTACCCCCGGAGTAGATGTCGCTAGAGGCAGAGGCCGATGAGGAGTACGTGTCGCAGCTAGAGCACCTACCAGAGCATCAGTTGAGGAGCCTCCAGTAGTTCCAGTTGGGGGGTAGGTACCGGAAGCGCCTGTTGTTACCCCCGGACTTCAGGAGACCTTAGCACAGTTCTTGAGCATGTTTGGTACATTGGCTCAGGCGGGGTTGATTCCGGTTGCACTAGCTACCTCATAGACCGGGGGAGGAACCCAGACTCCCGCCGCCCACACCCCAGAGCAGCGATTTCATGTTGGTCAGGTTCTAGGTGTCATGGAGACACAGTCTGTGGTTCCAGTTCAGCCCGTGGTCAGGGCAGCAGCATCTGAGGAAAAGCAGCTTAGATTTCCAAGGTTCAAGAAATATGACCCTCCTACATTCGGTGTTTTGGCTTCAGAGAGTGCACAGGGTTTTCTGGAGGAGTGTCATCGCATTCTCCGTACTATGGGTATTTTGGAGACGAGCGGGGTTATTTTTACTACGTTCCAGCTCAGGCTTATCAGTGGTGGCGGGCATATGAGTTGGGTAGCCCAGCCGAGTTAGATTCACTTACATGGGTTCAGTTTTCAGAGATGTTCCTGAGAGAGTTTGTACCTCAGACCCTTCGAGATGCATGGCGCGCGGAGTTTGAGCAGTTGTGCCAGGGCACTATGTCGGTGTCAGAGTATGCCGTGAGATTCAGTGATTTGGCCAGGCATGCAGCTGCTTTGGTCTCCACAGTTAGAGACTGTGTCCGTAGATTCATTGAGGGACTCAGGCATGATATTTGGTTCGGTATGGCTCGGGAGTTAGAGTAAGATGTTTTGTTTCAGCAGGTGGTAGGGATCTCTTGCCATGTAGAGGACATGCGGGGCCATGAGAGAGAGTACATGCAAGATTAGAAGAGAGAGGACAAGGAGGTGAGGAGGCCTCGTAGACCGGAGAGATATACTGGTCCTTATTTTGGAGGCAAGGTACAACATGGTAGAGGTTTTGTGGGTCAGCTAGTTCGATTTCCACTTCAGGCTTCGCACAGTGTGTCAGGTGCTCATGGGTCTTAGAGTATCCGAGCCGCACAGTTCCCACAACCACGTCAGTAGAGAGGTTTCTTCGACTGTGGAGATATCAGCCACATGGTGAGAGATTGTCCTAGACTTCGGACAGGTGTGTCACAGCAGAGGGCGCCCAAGAAGGGAAGGCCCGACCCGTTGATGTGTTTCATAAAGTAGGCTAGAGGCCACTGCGCCAGATGATGTCATACAAATATGCTTTTGATTTGTTACAGAGGGGCACCATTCATATTTTGATTCGGTTCTGCTTATCGGGGAGGGTTCCCCTATTTTTTGTCCGGGTATGGGTGAGTTTATGAGTTAGTATTATGTTTAGGTGTTTACCCCTGTTGGGAGACTCTATGAGTGGTAGCCCGTGTCTATCGTTTATTTCTATTCATTTTTTAAAGTTACGAGACTAGAAGTGAATTCATGTTGTCCATTATGGTAGATTTGATATGATTCCTGAGTAAATTGGTTACGAGTTGTAATTTGATACTCTACCGGGGTGAGGGTTTAGTAAGTGTTGTGATTTTATTGGTAGAATTGAATTAGTGGAATATTTCCATTGGTATGATGTGTATTCGACTTGTGATTCAGAGTTGAGGGTGAGACCCTCATGATTCCATGTGATTTGATATGTTTGAGCCGGGCTACGTGCCGCGGTGGAAGGTTACACCAGGATGAGATCCTTATGATTTGTTCATGTACTTTGATTTTTTTTCCTTTTGAATTGATTCGTAGTATGATACTGTTAGAGAGTTGTGTTTGTTGGGCTTGTTTGATATTTCCCTTATGTGTTTCTCTTTACATATTCAGTCATTTTCATTATGTGCTTCTCGAGTTTTAGCTTGCGGGGTGTGTGCCCGGTGGTGTTAGTTGTGACTTGTTTATTCGGGTGTATAGTTAAGAGGTCTTCGTGTTTCTTGCATCGTTGTCACTGTTGTGGAGGTCTGGACAGGGTTCTAACGGATATGAGGCTAATTGTCGGTGATGGTTTTGATTATGGGCAGCTATTGTGATCAGAAATGTTATTATGGGCCTATGTGTGGCGTGTCTTATTGTGTGGTCGTACCTTGTGGGTGTAGGCATGAGTTGTTACAGCTGGTTGAGACTGATACTAGTTATGGATTTAGAATCGGGTCTTTTGAAGATAAATGGAACGTGAGAATTTTGACTCTAAGGCTTATGTGGATTGGAGTGACGTGGGGTCCCCGCGGGTGTATGTTGAATATGTGCTTTCAGTGATTGAAGACTTCGAGGCAATTCTTAGCACGTTCGAGGACGAACATTTGTTTAAGAAGGGAATGATGTAACGACCCGGCTGGTCATTTTGAGAATTTAAGCTCCGTTTGGTGGCATAAGGTCTTGAACAGCATCATATTATGTGTATTGACTTGCGTACGTGGTTGAATTCAGTTACTGGATGATCCGGAGTGATTTGGGACACTTAGTCCCTAAAACGGAAGCTTAAGTCTTAGGATTTTGATCGTAGTCGGAACTGTGTGAAGACAACTCCGGAATGGAGTTTCGTCGGTTCCGTTAGCTCTGTTGGGTAATTTTGGACTTAGGAGCGTGTACGGACTGTGAATTTGAAGTTTGTAGCTGATTTAGGCTTGAAATGACAAAAGTTAAATTTTTGGAGATTTTGACCGGAAGTGGACTTTTGGATATCGGGGTCGGAATGCGATTCCGTGAGTTGGAACAGCTCCGTTATGTTATTTGGGACTTGCTTGAAAAATTTGACGTCATTCCGGGTTGGTTAGATTGGTTTCAGCACGAGTTTTCAAAGCTGGAAGTTTTGGAAGTTCATAAGTTCGATTCGTGGTGCGATTTGTATTTTTGGCATTTTTTTATATGATTTGAGACCTCGAGCGAGTCCGTGTAGGTTATGGAACTTGTTGGTATGTTTAGACGGGGTCCCGGGGGCCTCGGGTGAGTTTCAAATGGGCTACGGGTCATTTTTCCCTATTTTAAACTATTGTTATCTGTCATCAGGTTTCTTTCATCGCATTCGCATCCTTGCCTTCGCGTAGTGTTATTTTGGAGGGTGAAATATTTCCTCTTCACGTTCGCAGTCACCCTCTCGCGTTCGTGAAGTTCTGCCACTCCCTTCTTCGCATTCGCATTCCCTATCTCGCGTTCGCAAAGTATAAACCAGGCCCTGGGCACTGGTGATCATTTTCCTCTTCACGTGTCGCTTACGCGTTCGCGTAGCTATTCCAGTACACTCTTCGCGTTCGCGTACTACTTCATGCGTTCGCAAAGAGTAGTCGTTGGTCCATCATATAATCCTCTTCGCGTTCGCGAATGTGTTGTCGTGTTCGCGAAGAAACCAGGCAGCTTTTGTTTTTCTTCTTCGCGAACGCGTCCCTTTCTCAGCGTTCACGATGCACAAAACACCTGGGCAAAATATAAAGTCCTCTATTCCGAGGGTTTGCCATTTTCACCATTTTTGGAGTTCTAGAGCTCGATTTTGAGCGATTTTTTGTGAGTTTTTCAAGCAAGTTGATTGGATAAGTGTTCTTCACCTAGAATTTATTATATTCCGTGATTTTATCTTTGTTTTTATCATTTAATTTGTGTTTTGAGTTGAGGAAAATGTTGGTTTTTGAAGAAAAATTCCAAAATGAAAAATCATGATTTGAGGGATGAAATGGTATCAGAATTTGATAATTTTTGTATGATTGGACTTATATCGGAATGTGTGTTCGGGTTTTCTAAAATTTGTCGGGTTCCGAAGTGCGGGCCCAGGGGTCGACTTTTGGACCGACTTTTAGATTTTGATAAAGATTGAGACTTTATAATCCGGAATAATCTCTTATGAGTTTTATTTGTGCTTTGGAGTTATTTTGATTAGATTTGAGCCGCCCGGAGGTCATTTCACCCGAGAAGTTCATTTTTGAGTATCAGTCTGTCTTCTTTGAGGTAAGTATCTTGCCTAACCTTGTGTGGGGGAACTACCCTTTAGGATTTGAGTCATCTATGTTGATTGTAGTCTATGTACGCTAGGTGACGAGTGCGTGCTCAGACTTATTTGTGGAAAGTTGGCCTTTTAGGGTTCTTATGTCCTTATATTCACTGTGTATGATGTGGTTTTTGATACGTTTGAATTCCTATTTGCTAGTTTCACCTCTACATGCTTTGATTAGAGATAATTGCTTTAGGATTCACTATTACTGTCTATTTGACCCATATTCGACTTAACCAAAAATTTTACCTCTTCTATCGTCGTGCTATATTTTTTATATCTGCTTATCTTTAATTGAAATCATTATTTTCTCATCCTATAATTGTTTAGTCTTAATTGGAGTTATGATTATCTTCCGATGCTTATCCTTACTTGAATTGTTGAATATTCCTCGTAATTGCTCAACCTCAAAAGGAGTTTAGATAACCTATATCTTAGTTGACTTGCCATTATTTGGAACTATTTGACTCGTGTTGGCTTCTTATTGTTGAGTTGAATATTTTGGAATTGTTGCTACATTTTTGTTTTGTTTTCCCTTGTTAAGCTGTTCTCCTTGTGCCTAACATTCTTTACTGTGGTTATTCCTTGTGAATGAGTTTTACTGTTCTTGTAATTTAAATTCTTGAGTTGATTTGCGTGTCAGACTTTGCATTTCTTTCATTGTTGCTTTTGTACTCGTTGTGGTGATGTACGAGGTTTCTGTCGTGTTATAGTTGTTATCTCTGTTGTTTGCGCTGCATATTTAAATTGGGACTACGGACGTATTCCAGGAGATCCCCCTGTCTTGCATATTTACTTTGGGACTACGGGCGTATTCCGGGAGATCCCCCAGCACTGCATATTTATTTTGGGACTATGGACGTATTTCGGGAGATCCCCCCATGTACTGCATAATTAATTCGGGACTACGGGACGGTATCCCGGTAGATTTCCCATGTGGTTATATCTGTGTTCGGAGCTGCAAATCTTCCATGCTTAGGTGTCACAGGGTGACTTATACTCGAATGATATTACTTGAAAAGTTTATATTTGAAAAGTATTTATCTTGAAGGAACTATGTTTGAAGATATTTATTTGAAAGGGTTATACTTGAAAAGTATTTATCTTGAAAGAACTATGTTTGAAGGTTAATTATTTGAAAAGTTTATATTTGAAAGGTTTTATCTTGAGAGAACTATGTTTGAAAGATATTTATTTGAAGGAAGTATATTTCAAAAACAATTTCTTATTGGAAAGGATTATATTCTAAAGACCTTAATTTAAAAACTTACGGGTGAAAGTTTACACTTGAAGGATTTGACTAATTTATTGGGGTTGTTGGCTGAGACCTGATGTGAAAACTATTGCAGCTGCTGAGTTACTACTTGCCTTTATTGTATTGTGATTTTTGGATTTGGGTTGTATTTTCGTTTATTCTTCTGTTTCTTATTCTGGTGTTCGGCTGTTACTTCTTGTTTTTCCTTCCTTATTGCAGTTGCTATATCGTTAACCATATCGCGGGGTCCTTAGATAGATGTCATGTTCTGTCATCCCGATACTTATGCTTGTTCAGTTTATTAGACCAGTGGGTGTCTTGACTAGTCCTCGTCACTACTTCACCAAGGTTAGTCTTGATACTTACTGGGCACCACTGTGGTGTGCTCATGCTACTCTTCTGCACAATTTTTTTTTGTTTTGTGCAGACCCAAGTAATTGTTCGTTAGCTAGCTATGTGGACTGTCGCTGCGGAGACTCAAGGTAAACCTGCCGCTGCGTTCGCAGGTTTCGGAGTCACCTTCAAGTTTTCGTTTTGCACTGTTTATTCTTATTTCTGGATAGTTGTATCTAGAAGTTTTCTAGCAAACACTCTATTGAGCTTATGACTTGTACTGCCGGTTTTTGGAATTGTAAGAGATTTCTATTTATTTTGTTAGATGTTAATTAAATAATGTTGTTTCAATTAATGTTAGGCTTACCTAGTCCCTAAGACTAGGTGCCATCACGATACCAAATGGAGGGAAATATTGGGTTGTGACATATTGTGACCCTCGATCTTGGGTCTCAATCCTGGCCCTCGAGATTTTCCTTCGATCATGGCCCCTCGAGCTTTGCCTTCGATCATGGCCCCTCGAGCTGGGCCTTCGATCATGTCCCTCGAGACTGGCCTTGATTGTGGCCTCGATCATGACCCTCGAAACTGGCATCAATCGTGGATTCTATCATGACCCTCGAGACTAGGCCTCGTCCCTGCCTTCAATCTTGGGCTCGATCACAGCCCAGAATATCCAGCAGAAGAGAAAAAATGCAGCAGCTTTTTAAGTCCAACTTTTGATCCGTTAACCATCTGAAACTCACCCGAGGCCCTCGGAACCTCAACCAAATATATCAACAAATTCTAAAACTTCATACGAACTTATTTAAAACCTCAAATCACATAAAACGACGCTAAAACCACGAATTATGCTCCTATTCAAGCTTAATGAAACTTAAAATTTCCAACTTCTACATTCGATATCGAAACCTATCAAATCAAGTCCGATTGACCTCAAATTTTACACACAAGTCATATATGATATAACGGAGCTATGAACATTTTTGGAACTGAATTCTAACCCCGATATGAAAAATTCAACTCCCCGGTCAAACTTTCCAAATTTAATTCCTGTTTTAGCCATTTCAAGCCTATTTTAACTACGGACTTCTAAATAAAATTTCGAACACGCTCCTAAGTCCAAAATCACCATACGGAGCTATTGGAACTGTCAAATCCCGATTCCGGGGTCGTTTTCTTAAAATGTTTACCGAAATCAAACTTAGCATTCTAAGGCCAACTTAAGGAACCAAGTGTTCCTATTTTAACCCGAACACTCCCAAATCCTGAACCAACCATCCTCACAAGTCATAATTTATTATAAGCACATATAGGGAGTTTTATTTAGGGGAACGGGTTTCTAAAAAGTTAAAACGATCGGTTGGGTCGTTACACCATCGATCTTTCGCATCAAGTAGCAAAATTCTAAACATAAACAGTTACCAACCACACGATTTGTGTAATACTTAGTCTAGGCATCCGCAAGTCAATATACAATACATCTTCTATAACACACACCATTCTCAAGCGATACTAGATAGTACTAGCATTCTCTTAAACATATAAAATCTCTCATGTTGTCTAGAACTCAAGATCTTTCTTTAGAAACAGAACTGCAACCTTGTCTATTTAATCCCAATCTCATATGACTCACCGTATCAATCATGATATTATATATAAATATGAGAATCCCGCTATTAACTTTTAATCACAAGTAGGATGATCCTCCTCATAAGTACTCCATCAACCAGAAACTTACCACTTAATTTGATTCAGGAGAAAGTCACAACACACAACAAATTTTTCATTCCCGTAGAAGACATTAACCTCAATTCGTGGTCAAACTATCATAAACTCTTCAAAACCCATCTGCGCATGACTTGCAAGTCCAATTGCAAAAGTGTTTGAAATACCCGACTATGCCAAAGAAACTGATAAATTCTATTATCAGCTGGCCTAATATACTGTTGTCTGACCCAGTTTCTTCTATTACATATATTACATCAATTGTAATGATCTGACAGATCATTTTTCTTTCTAGATTCCGGTTCCCTTAAATAAGACTCCCCGTATATATTTTTACTATTTTATGACTTACGGGGATGGTTAGTTTGGGTTTGAAAGGGTTCGAGTTAAAATCGGAACACTTAGTTCCTTAATATTGGCTTAAAAGGGGTTAAGTTTGACTTGGGTCAATATTTTGAGTAAATGACCTTGAAATCAGGATTTAACAGTCCCAATAGGTTTGTATGATGATTTTGGACTTGGGCGTATATTCGGATCGGGTTTTGGATGAGCCGAGGGCGTTACGGCGCATAATATTGAAAATTGGCACATTGAAGGTTTTAAAGTTCTTTAAATTTGGTTTGGAGTAGGTTTTGGTGTTATCAAGGTCTGTTTGGGATTCCGAGCCCGAGAATATTTTTGTATAGTGATTTAAAACTTACACGCAAAATTTGGTGTCATTCCGAGTAGTTTAAGTAAGATTCGGCGCGTTCGGAGTAAGTTGGAAGAACTTGAAGGTCATACGTTGATTCGATTTAGTTTGGAGTGTGATTCTTAGTTTTGGTATTATTTTTCGTGTTTTGAGAGGTCGAGCAGGTCTGTCTTGTGGTTACAAACTTGTTGGTATGTTTGGGCGAGGCCTCGGGGGCCCCGGATGCCATTCAGACAATGCGCGGAACTCGTTTGGACTTGGAGAAAATAGCTGAAGCAGCAGAGCTTCTGGTGCAATCGCACCTGCGAGGAACTAGTCGCATGCGAACTCGCAGAAGCGACCCAACGACCGCAGAAGCAAAATGGAGTGGACTTCCCAGTGGTCGCAGAAGCGAGGAAGGGACCGCATCTGCGAAAGCGCAAGTGCATCGCTCGTGCCACAGAAGCGAGCCCACAGAAGCAGGAAGGGCAGACCTAGGCATGGTCCGCCTCTGCGAGGCTTTATCCGCAGAAGCAACCCATGTTCCGTAGAAGAGAAAATCGTTGGGGCAGTGAGGTTCTTTTTAGACGGGACTTAGGACATTTTGGCTCATTTATTTCACTTCTTGGGCGATTTTTGGAGAGGGGTTTTCACCTAGCTATTGAAGGTAAGTAATTTTTATCCAATGTAAGTTAAATACATAGATTATGGGTAGAGTTTAATATGAAAAATTGTAAAAATTATAGGGTTTAGTTGAAAAACTTAGGTTTTTACAAAAATAGAATTTAACCACGAAAATGATTATGGAATTGGGTGAAAATTATATATTTGAGTTCGTGAGTTTATGAGTAACATTTATCTTTGAAAATTTCCGAAATTCAAGCGCGTGGGCCCGGGGGTGAATTTTAGGAATCTTCCAATTTGGGTTGGGTAATTACTCTAATAGTTAAATTATGAACTTTTAAACATGTATTGATTAATTTATATAACAATTTGACTAGTTTCGGATTGTTTGGCACCGAGTTGAGGCTTTAGAATGCATTGTGGGTCGGAAAGTGAGCTTTGAGACGAGGTAAGTCTCTTGCCTAACCTTGTAATAGAGAATCTATCCCATAGGTGATTTAAATTACTAGTTGCTTCTAATTGTGGGGGCTACATACGCACGAGGTGACGAGAGTCTGTGCGTAGCTACTAATTATGCTTATGTCCGGGTAGTTTAGGACCCAAATCATGAAATACTTGTAATGTTTGCACCCTACTTGTTAATTAAAGTGCCTAAATTATATTGAAACTTGATAGAAGAATTGTAAAAGACCGAATTTCACTTACTTGAGTTTTGGCGGATTACTTGACCGTTAATAAAAATTGTGTTTCTTTGTGTATTAGCCTTGTAATAGCTTTTAAATTAGATGTTCATAAAGTATCCTCTCTTCTTGTAGAGAGGGCCGAACGCCTCGGCAGTAGAATAGATGCATCTATGGTTCATGCCGCTCGACTCTCGGCAGTATACACATTATTCTAGATCGAGTCGTACGACCTCGGCATAAATCATGCGTGGTAATACTCGGAGCCTAATTATACTTGATATTATTTTATGGCTTGAGAGGTTATAATTATTTAATGATAGAAATTGACTCGGAATTTACTATTAGTGAAAGAATTATTTATTCACTGCTTGTTAATGAGTTATTATTATTATTTACATAACCCATGCTTATTTAGAATTTCTGTATTTTATTATTAGCCCATAGTAAGTGTCGATGTCAATCACTCGTCATTACTTCTTCGAGGTTAGACTAGATACTTGATGGGTACATGTTGTTTATATACTCACGCTACACTTCTGTACTAATCGTGCAAGATCTGAGGCAGTTGCATTTGGCGGTCATATTTGCACGCACCCCCGTTACCCCGAGGCCTAGTGGTGAGCTACTTCCTGAGCCGTTCTGCAGCACCTAGAGTTTCTCTTTTGCATCTATTTTTTGTCTACTTTTATTTCAGACAATAGTTAGAGTTTTGTATATTCTACTAGTTGTTCATACACTTATGACACCAGGTCTTGGAACATATACTAGTAGACTTTATGGTTTTGGAGTATTTACGTCACTATATTTGCTCACTCATTAGCCGCCTTCGTTTTACTTTATTAATTTTTTCTACTCCTCATTTTCTTAATAAATGGAATTCAACTACTTGGAAATTTTATTAAAATGAACAATTACATGATTAGTCCATCGTTGGCTTGCCTAGCGGTAACATTGGGCGTCATCGCGGCCTATAGGAGAAATTGGGTCGTGACATCAATAATGTGTTTCTCCGAGGTGATTGTGTATGTCTGACGTATCAGTTATTTAAGTGGAATAGCCAGAGGTCACGTACGGATATTTCTGTATTCTTAAGGTTTAGAGACTAATTGATTATTCATACGCATGTGGTGGCATAGTTTAGGCCTTGTGATGATATGCGAGCGAGATGGCTCTTGAGATGTTGATATGTTTATTGCACCGTAGTTGTGCTTGTCTTTTATTTTTTGTAGCGCATTAGGCTATCTGTCTCCCTAGGGTTATGTTTATGTACTTTGCGTGCTTGTTGTTAATACACATGTATTTGATGAGTATGAGGTTTATGGATTGATGGGAATTTCCACGAGAATGTTATGGGATCGGATCGCACGCCGCAACAGTGTTAAATTGGATACGATTCCTTGTACTTAGTTCGTGTGTTTTTCTTCTCCTTTGTAGGATGGATTTATAGCACTATGTTTTGTTGTTATATCTCTACACGTGCTGGATAGTTCTCGTACTTGGGTTCCCTTTTTATTATTGGTCATATTCGAGTTGTTACTTGCTTGGCACACGGATCGCGTCATATGAGATTCTAAATGGTATTTTATATGGCTTGTTGTTCAAGCAGCTTGTATTGGGTGAGACGAGGTTATGACCTAGAATTAATGCAATCGGATTTGGATAAGGTATGTTTGGAATAAGGCTATCATTTAGTTAGATCGGAATTTGGTAATGGTTCTTGTCGGGTGAGAGAACTCCATGACTTGTGGTTTTGATGGGTGGTTATGAGTTTCTATATTTTTCTTCATTATTAGCAGTATTGTAAAGGTTTGGCACAAAGTTCTATGTAATATGAAATATGTTATTGGTACCAGGTTCAATAATGAGCAATTATTGCAGGCAGAAGATATGATTATGGGTTTATGAGTTATGTGGTACACTATATGGTTGCATATTAGGAGTCCATTTATGTCTCAATGTAGCTTGTGGGGATTGATACAATGTTTATATACGAGAATCGGATTTTAGAAGAAGTCCCGGATGTTTAATAAATTTGGTTCTAAGGCTTATGGACTGGACTTGAGAAAACTTAATTTTGGAACATTTTGAGAAATGCCGACTAGCATTCACCGGAGTTGTATCTATAAATTGACTGGCAGCCATGCTGCAGTGACAATTCTTTCTCGACCCAAAGGATGCACTCGACCCTTGCTCATTTTTCTTCAATTATTTGAGTAATGTTTTTCGGAAGTAAAATTTGGGGTTGAATTGTGATTAACTTTGTTTTGGGTCAAATGGGTTAATTTGAGCGGGTCAAAAAATATGGTTGAAATGTGATCAATTTTATTTTAATCACATGGCCGATCAAATGGGTAATTTTAAATGGGTCAAATGGCTAATTTCAATGTGTCAAGAAATGTATGGTTAGGGATAGGCAATGTGGACATATTTTAACTTACTGAACATCACGAGTTATCTTCCATCAACCACTAGTCACTGATAAACTTCTTTAATAGTCTATAAACCCTGAACCCTAACCCCAATCCTGAACCCCAACCCTGGACATTCAACATAAATCAATAAACTTTCTTCATGGGCGAGTGTCAACTCGAGGTTTCATCCTCAACTCTTATTACGGTCGAGGGTAAATAAATGGTTGAGAATTCACTAATATATGGATTATACCACGTTCGACCTTGGTTTTTTTAAATTTTATAACGTTTAAACATCTTATTAAACATCATGAAATTTTTTAAATTTATTATACATGGCAGTGTATTTCATACTATTAAGAGTTGGTCATTCTAGAACATGTAACAATTCAAGAAGCAAGACCTCTAAGTATAACAGTGTTGTCTAGTGAAGTATTATCAATAAGTAATGCCTCTAAGTATGAATGCTGTATATTGAATATTAGGCTGTAATATCAACATGTGTTGATATTAAGTAATGCTATGATCGATTATAATAGGTATTTATTCTTCAAATTGCATACATTGCATTAATATTATGTTGTAATAATATTCATTAACTATATAATAAAAATTATTTTCACCTATTATAGGCTTAGGTTGATACCGATATAATTGATACGGTATATTAATCCATATGTGTTAATGTAGTTTAGAAATGGTAATATCCACACTTATTATCAAAATAATAAAACCCTTTTCCTATTAATTTATCACCAAATATGTCTTATAAATAGATTAAGCAAATAAATTCAAGCAAATTCTAACAAAATTAGCAATTTTATGTCGGAGATGGAAACGGCAAAAGTTTTGGAATAAAAAGGACGAAGACAAAGTAGGTTATAGGTGGGAGATTTGAAGTTAAAATAAAAAAAAGGTAAACGGTAAAATAAAATTATGGAGTAATAAGTTAGGGCATAATTGAAAAGAAAAATAGGAAATAATCCCACCACACCAAATCGGTTGTTTCAAAAAATGAGATTTTTCATTGTTCCGGAACAATGGATTTAACAATACAATACAACCAATTTTAATGAAACAATCAAAACAAATATTGTTTTGGTATAACAATACAATACGATACAATGAGTAACAACCATCCAAATAAGTTGTAAAAAGCCAACCCGCAGTTCTTATCAGCTATATTTTCACAACCAAATCCTCACAAATTAATGCCAATCTGTAGAACAGTAGAGTCAGGATTTAGAACTTCATGAATTTTGAAATTAACGTTAAATTCATAGTCCGCTTAATTATTAAGTTAGTAAATAAGTAATTATATATGATTAATGAATTTTATAAATTTCTACTATATATAAGTGGTTAAGGGTGGACGAACACTGCATCTAGCAATGGTACAAATAGTAGTAAAAGTTGTACGAACAACTATGGATCTTCATGACGCGTGTACTGTATTAAGCAAACACGTGTACTTTAACGTTCCTCTTTTTTCTCACTGAACCCCTTACTTATTTACCTTACCCCTTCGCTTCTTCCAAATTTATTGGTAAGTGACTTTAATCCATTTCCTTTTAATTATTCATTATAATTTATGAGATTTCAACATCAAATTTAAAATTTTTATGGTAAAAATTAAGAATTTGGGTAGAAATTGGAGCTCGCAGATAAATAGCAGCATTGTTAAGTGTTTTTCTTCAAAGAATTCAACATGGCCGATCTCATCTACTGAAAGGGTCAAACCATATCCAATACTTCTATATACATATTGTGTTTACCTCTATCTGTCTATGACAATAGAAAGTTTTGTTTGGGTATTTTTGATTCTTTCACTTTTCTTATAAGTGGGTTGAATTTCTCGAACTAAATATATTTTCCTTGAGATTTACATTGTTTTGGTTAGTATTTTGTCTTTGATGTTTTCCTTTGTTTGTTTGCCCTTTTCCATTTTGTTAAATTTGCCTTTTCTAAGGTACTCAATTGTTTTTGTTTAATTATCCTCCGGGGTTTCTTTGTACGTGTTGCTACGGGTACACTCTCCAACGTACACATGCATTCTGATAGGCGAGATAGATTCAAAAAGCATGAAAATGGAGGAAGAGAAGATTTTCGATCGAGTTCTACTAAATTTTCCTCTATCCTTTTTTGGGGAGCAGTAAACATTTTATTCTATTTTTTTATAGACTATTGATTTAGAATTTTCATTTTTCTATAAAGTTATATTTGCATTTGTGCTTTATTTTTCTTCTTAATTCAATTTATAAGATTTTGATTTGTTGATTCATGTATTTTTCCTCTTTTTATCAAATTGTTTTGAATTGATTTTGTGTATCCATGTGGTTATTTTGTTCAAACTCGTCTAAGAAAATTTTCTTCTCAGGTGCACAAACTGCAAAATCGCTAAGCACTTTAAATTTCCATCTGGACAAAAAGGTCTACTAAAAAGGGAAGAACAAGTAAGGTGCTTGACGATATGCCTGAAATAACTAAATAATTAATGTCCTATTCCATCTCTTTTTCTGTAGGTGATTAATAGTATAAGTATCTATCCTTATAACACAAATGTAGGATATTTGAAAAATATTTTGCTAACTATACGTACGTATGGCATTGAAAATGCGCCATATCCTTTAACGGGGATGTATTTTCAAATTCATTTGTAGAAGAAAAACCAAAACTTTTTCAGAGAAGGGAATTAATGAAAGTGGATAATGGTGCCCTACATTTTGAGAATGTTGCATTACTAATGTTGTTTCATCGGGAATTCACTTTCATTATTCTATCTCTATGTCTGGAGAGATATACATAGTATAGAAACTAAGGTATAGATAATTACTTTCATTAATTCTATCTTCGTCTCATTTGATATCTAGGTCAGCAGAAATGTGTATCAATACAATCCTTCTACTATTTTTGTCAACCTATTGATGATTAGATGCAGTACTTGTGATACCTGAACTTCTTGCTTGCCTCTTTATTTCCATTACATAAATAAATATGAAATTTTTATACTTCTCTGCAGTCTCAACCAACTAAGGCATCTTATCCTTCGATGGGTAATACATAAGATTCAATATAATAATTTTAACATTTTGCTGAAAGAATTGGGACTGGGGCATCTTATGATTGGACAATTAGCGCAAAATTAAGGTGGCAGAAACTTGATAAGTCGTAATATTTGATCTTATTTTGGTCTATGGAACACTGTTGTTTTGGAGGTTCTCCTGACCTTTAAACTTGCACAGAAAAAAGTAAAAGAAAGTTTCTCTTTCCTATGTCATTAGACTTATCTAACGCAGTAATTAGATAACTATTCAAATAGACTTTTGACTATACTGTAGGAAAACCTGTTTTGGTCCTTTCTTTTCTTTGGTTGGATTATACTTACTGCCAGGTGCGGCTCAAGGATATGCGGGGTCTAAGACCAAAGTTTAATATGGGGCCTAAATTTTTAAAAGATAGTTATAACATACGTTTTGTTTGAAATATATTCTTCTAACTTTTTGAAATACAAAGTTGTTAATAATCTTTTTTATAATCGATTTTCTCTAATTATCTTTATTCAATTGATAATATAGCCAGCTCATTTAATTTTTCTTGAGATATTGTTGATATTAGATAATATTTTATAGAGCAATAGAAGTATAGAATTATTGGAAGCTTAAAAGTATTGTTGAACAGTGGAGCTAATGAAATCTTGTAGAAAGAAAGTGAGTAATGAAATATTGGAGAAAGAAGGCAAGTAAGAATATTAATATTAAAGAGAAAGACAGAAAATATATAGGAGTTTCTAAAATATAAAGAGATTGGAGAAAAGAAAGATTGACTTGGCCATATTAAAAAAAGGAGAGTGAATTTTTGTATACATTATCTAACGAAGGAATAAAACTTTGCGAAAACTATTCATCTATCCATTTTTAAATATGTCAAATCATTACTTTATTTACATATCTAAAGAGCTCTATTTTCTTTTATATTAAAAACTCTAATTTTGTATTGAAAAGTACTAAATATTATTTTTTAAATATTTATAAACCTATTCTTTTTAAAAAATGGGCCCCCCAAATTTGGGGCCTAAGGCACATTCCTTACCCCTCATTACGTTAGAGCCGTCCCTGCTTACTG
This sequence comes from Nicotiana tomentosiformis, assembly GCF_000390325.3. NCBI lineage: Eukaryota > Viridiplantae > Streptophyta > Magnoliopsida > Solanales > Solanaceae > Nicotiana > Nicotiana tomentosiformis. Next base: position 84,151,977 of record NC_090823.1, read on the forward strand.
CTAATCTTGGTTATTAGTTGAAACCTAATTTTCTCACTCATCTACTGAAGTTACTGGATTTATTTTTAATGTCTTTTAGGAGACAAATGGGTTAAAATTAGAGGCTCCTATAGGCACTCTCTAGGATCAGTATACTTCCAGCAATATGAAACTTTATTTTCCTTTCTCTTCTTCCATTTTGTTGATCAATTGTTTTGCACTAGCCAAACTCCAAAGCAACATTAGGTTGCAAGAAGTTTTAAAACAGGCGTCCAAAACCTTTTATGCTTTTTCTGGTCAAGGCATATATGTAGACACAGTATATACGACATATATCAAACATGCTATGTGAAGTTTAATGAGGTAATTTGTTCTGCTTGTGGATATCTAGAACTTAAATCTAACAGTTATTCACTAGAGGCTTTTTCATTGAAGTTTCTCAAACTATTACTACGATTTTGATGTCAATAACAGTCAGCATTGATATTTTCAGCGCATGGATACAACTCCAAACGTCAATAAAATTTATCTTTAATGCATCTGTCTCTTCAACAAGAATTACCTGCAAATTCAAGGAACTAAAGAAGATCACACCATATTTAGGAAAATACTGAAGGATCTACCTGAATTCTCATATCTTTGGCGGCTACCCTCCTACTCAGTTGTTATCTTTCCTTTATCGTATATTGCTGAACTACAAATCTTCATTTGCTTGTGAAAGGTTTAAGTCTAAACTTTGTAAGATTGTCACGACCGGAATTCCCACCCTCGGAACCGTAATGACACCTAACATTTCACTTGCCAGGGAAGCCAACGTTAGATGTATTTATTAACTATTTTTTACAAACTTCAAATACGATGACAAAAAAGAAATTGAATAGTCTGAAACAAGATAAATAAGCTAATACGTGACGAAATTCAAATACAACCCTGGATCTGGTGTCACGAATACATGAGCGTCTAAAATACTACAAATAATGATATAAAATAAACATAATTGTCTGAATCAAATGAACAACTAAAAGAAGTAAAAGAGGATTTTAGAGTTGCGGACGCCGACACCTATACCTCAAGTCTCCTCTGGGTAGCTGGATCCGAGCAAGTCTACGTTATGCGACTAGGACCAACTCCGGTATCAATGGAACTCAAATCAACAAACAGAGAGTCTAGAATAACCAATCATATAACTCATCTCTACAACCGAGGCCAATTGAACAATCACAAACAATTATTACTTTTATCAATATGTTGCGGCGTGCAACCCGATCCAACAATATTAACTTTAAACTATCCGTTGCGGCACGTAACCCGGCCCCACCATATAATCATCTGTCAATATCATAGCTATCCTTATTCCGACATTTCAATTCATTAGCTTCCAATTTCCGTTGCGGCGTGCAACCCGCTCCCCAAACAATGTCAATTAACAGTAGTAACTCAATAACTAAGATTTACAAGAAATCATACATCAAGAGAACAAATGTACAGCAATGGAGAATAACATGATAATCAAAGAAACTCGAACTACTCGGATGTCTCAACTTTACCAACTCAACGGTATCTATTTTTTACAATACGTACAAGTGAAACTACTTCAATGAGGACAATATTTAATACGAAACTATAAGGCAATAAGGCATAAGACAATTTAGATATATGAGGGAAACAAATAGAGACAAGTAGTAAATAATTATGGAATCAGGAAGGGGATGGGCAATTTAATACAAGAAATGCTAAATGGAAAGTATCAATTATGGCATGGAAGTCAAATAAGCATGTAACAATTAAGACATGCAACATGACATAATACGAAGCAATGAAGATACGGAAAAAGTCAACCCGGACCCGCTTGGTCAAAAGCGAAATTCGGACCAAAACCGGACACCCATTCACCCCCGGGCCCAGTTATGTAATTAGTTTCGAAATCAGAGCTTAATTAGAGGTCTAAATCCCAAATTTACAAAAATTTCTAATTCTACCCAAATCCCTAATTTCTACCATGAAAATCCTAGATTTGATGTTGAAAACTTATGAAATGTAATGGGTAATTGAAAAGAAATAGATTAAAGTCACTTACCAATGAAATTAGGAAAAATATCTCTTGGAAAAATCGCCTATAGGTTGTTTAGGGTTGAGAGTTTGAAAGAAATGAGCTAAATCCCGTTTTTCCCTTCTTTTATCTAGCTGCAATTATCGCAATTGTGACACATAGTTCGCAATTGCGATGATCGCAAAAGTGATCAACCATTCGCAAATACGAAAAGGTCACTGAGCCTGATGTCGTCGGTCGTTGCAAATGTGACAATTTTATCGCAAATACGAACCAAAGCTGCCGCAAATGCGAACAATCGACTTTGCATATGCGAGTCTACCTCGGTCTTCCTCTAGTCACAAATGCGACTCAAAAGTTCGCAAATGTGAACCTTCCCCCCTTTGCATCTGCGGACTTCACTTCGCAAAAGCGAAGCTGACCCAACCCCTACCATCTTCGCATATACGAGCCTGAACTCGCATTTGCGATTAGGTCCTCCCAAATGCGAGATCTGCAGACATGATGCACCGGCACTCTTCTAAGTTCAAAAATCACTCTCTAGCTTATCCGAAACTTACCCGAGCCCCTCGGGCTCCAAACCAAACATGCACACAAGTGTAATAACATCATACTAACTTGCTCACGTGATAAAAATACCAAAATAATACCTAGAACTATGAATCAGACAGCAAAATAAATAATTTTTTTAAACAAACTTAAGAACTTTTAATTTTTCAATCGGACGTCCTAATCATGTCAAATCAACTCCGTTTTGCACCAAATTTTGCAGACAAGTCATAAATACTAAAACGAACCTATACCAAGTTCTGGAACTGAAATCCGAACCTTTAGCAACAAAGTCAACTTACAGTCAAACTTAAAAATTCTTTAAACATTTAAACTTCTAATTTTCAACAAATTACGTTAAATCAAGTTAGGGACTTCCGAATTTGATTCTAGGCAGACGCCCAAGTCCCAAATTACGATACGGACCCACCGCGACCGTCAAAATACTGATCCGGGTCTGTTTGCTTAAAATGTTGATTGAAGTCAACTCAAATGAGTTTTAAGGCACGATTTCACATTTTCATCAATGAAAGGTAAAACTATATATGACCTATAGGCGACCTACACTTCCGTCCGTAAAGAGCTTCGTATGGAGCCATCTGAATACTAGAATTATAGATATTATTATACACGAACTCAATAAGCGGAAGATGATCATCCCAGCACCCCCTGAAGTCTATCACAAAAGCGCGTAGCATATCCTCAAGTGTCTGAATAGTACGCTCAGCTTGTCCATCTGTCTAGGGATAAAATGTTGTACTAAGACTTACCTGAGTCCCCAATCTTTTTTGGAAGGACCTCCAGAAATTAGCTATAAACTGAGCTCTTTTATCCGAGATAATAGATATAGGGACACCATGAAGTCGTACTATCTCCTTAATGTAAAGCCTTGCATAATCCTCTACGAAATATGTAGTCCTAACAGGCAGAAAATAGGCTGATTTTGTAAGTCTATCAACAATCACCCATATAGAATCGAACTTACGCTGGGTACGAGGTAAACCTATGATGAAATCCATATTGATTACTTCCCACTTCCAAGTCGGAATCTCTATAGCCTGCAATAATCCACCGGGTTTTTTATGCTCAATCTTAACCTGCTGACAGTTAGCGCACTGAGCAACAAACTCCGCTATATCCTTTTTCATTCCGTCCCATAAATATCTTTCCCTGATATCATGATACATCTTTGTTGCTCCCAGATGGATAGAATAACGAGAATAGTGAGTTTATCCCATAACCTATCGGCGCAACCCTGCAATATTAGGGACACATAATCTTCCTCGATATCTGAGGACCCCATATCCTGTAATTTCAAATGGTGTCTTCTCCTTCAGAGGGGCTGTATCTCTATAATGATCTAACACAAGATCCTCATACTGGCGTTCCTTCACTTCAGTTACTAAAGAGGATGTTGTCGTGTCCTGAATAGTAATTCTGGTATCTCCTGAATCCAATAATCGAACTCCAAGACTAGCTAGCTGATGAATCTCATGCGCTATTCCCCTCTTCTCTGGCTATAAATATGACAGGCTACCCATTGATCTACAGCTGAGGGCGTCGGCTACTACATTCGCCTTCCCCGGATGGTATAAAATATCAACGTCATAGTCTCTAAGTAGCTCCAACCATCTCCTTTGACGAAAATTCAATTCCTTTTGCTTGAAGATATACTGGAGGCTCTTATGATCAATATAGATATCAACATGAATGCCACACAAGCAGTACCTCCACATCTTTAGTGCATGAATCACCACGGCTAACTCTAAATCGTCGGTCGGGTAATTCTTCTTGTGCTTTCTTAGCTGTCTAGAAGCATAAGATACAACCTTACCATGCTGCATCAGTACACAACCCAATCCTACGCCTGAAGCGTCACAATAGATAACATAACCATCAGATCCTTCTGGAGCGTTAGAACCAATGCTGAAGTTAATTTGTCCTTCAATGCCTGGAAAATTTGTTCGCAAGCATCAGTCCATTGAAACTTTGCTCCCTTCTGAGTCAACTTTGTCAAAGGTGCTGAAAGAGAAGAAAATCCCTCTACAAATCTCCTGTAATAACCTACAAAATCGAGAAAGCTACGAACCTCCGTCAGTGTCGTGGGTCTAGGCCAAGTTTTTACTGCCTCAATATTTTGTGTATCAACCCGGATACCCTAACCCGAAATGATATGCCCAAGGAAAGCTACAGAGTTCAACCAGAATTCACATTTAGAGAGTTTGGCGTACAAATTTTCTTTTTGTAGAACTCTGAGCACCGTACGCAAATGATATGCATGCTCAACCTCTGATCGGGAGTAAGCAAATATATCATCAATAAATACAATTACGAACATATCTAAAAAGGATCTGAACACACAGTTCATCAAATCCATGAATAATGCTGGGGCATTAGTCAAACCGAACGACATAACACGAAACTCAAAATGCCCATATCTGGTCCTGAATGCTGTCTTCGGAATATCTTTCTCCTTAACCCTTACCTGTTAGTATTCGGACCTCAAGTCTATCTTCAAGAAACAGTTGGCACCTTGCAACTGATCAAATAAATCATCAATCCTCGGGAGTGGGTACTTATTCTTGATCGTCACCTTATTCAACTGTCTATAATCAATACACATCCGCAATGAATCATCTTTCTTCCTCATAAATAACACAGGTGCTCCCCAAGGTGATGTACTAGGTCTGATAAAGCCTTTTTCAAGCAAGTCCCTTAGTTGTTCCTTCAACTCTTTCAGCTCTGCGGGTGCCATTCTATAGGGAGGAATAGATATTGGTTGAGTATCTGGTAATATATCAACAGCAAACTCAATTTCTCACTGTGGCAGAAGACCCAGAAGCTCATCGGGAAACTCATTAACCACGGGGATAGATTGAATGGTTGGTGACTCTACTTTCACATCCTGTACCCGAACTAAGTGATAGATATAGGCATTTCTAATAATCTTCCTTGCCTCGAGATAGGAAATAAATCTACTTCTTGGCGATGTCGTATTACCTTTCCATTCCAAAACAGGCTCCCCTAGAAATTGAAATCGGACCATCTTCGATCTACATTCAACGTTGGCATGACAAGAAGTCAACCAATCCATACCTATTATAACATCAAATTCTACCATATCTAACTTGATTAGGTCTGCTACTGTATATCGACTATGAACTACTATTATACAATTTTTATATATCCGCCTAGCTATCACTGGATCCCCAACATGTGTGGACACTTCAAAAGGTTTAACCAACTCATGTTTTATTTCAAACTTACTAGCAACCAACGGAGTAACATATGATAAGGTGGAACTGGGGTCAATCAGTGCATATACATCATATGAGAAGACTGATAATATACCTCTAACAACATCAGGTGATGACTCCTGCTCCTGTCGTCCTGCTAACAGATAAATGCAGTTCTGAGGAATGCTCGAGCTAGATGCTCTACCTCTGCCTCTACCACGACCGATTGGTACTTGTGAACATTGCCCAGGGGGCGTACTGATGATGACAAAGCAGGTACAGATCTCGCTGGCTGAACCAAAAGTATAACAAATACCCAACCCCATACGACACTGCCCGGCATGCTGTGCTTACCACACTGAGCACGCCGTGGCAAGGGAGGCCTCATCTGACTTGACTCACCCCTATACTAAGAACTTGAGGCCTTGGAATTCTGACCAGGCCCTGAATATGTGGAATGATCAAATCTCTTATCGGCAAACTGAGGGGGTGCGCTAGCTGATGGCTGGGTTGGATACCTCGGGAATTGTTGTATCTGACCACCTTAAAACTCTCCAGAAGGACCCGAGGATCTCGCTCTTTTAATCTGGCCCCTATCATGCTTACGATCGGCCCTCTACTTCTGTTTTTGTTCCTCTACACCCTGAGCGTATGCCTGAGTACGAGAAATATCCATGTCTGGCTAAAGTGAGACCAGCATACAATCGTTAAGCAAGTGCGGCTCTAATCCCATCACGAACTGGTGAACTCGATCCTCTATCTTAGATACAATAGTTGGAGCATAACTAGCCAATGAATCAAACTGAAGACTGTACTCCCGAACACACATGTTACCCTACCAAAGGGTCAAGAACCAATCAACTCTGGCCCGTCTAAGCTCTGGTGGTAGATAATGACGAAGAAAAGCCTCTGTAAACTCCTGCCATACTGCTAGAGGGGCATCCTCACTTCTGGACAACTCCCAAGACTCGTACCAATTAACTGCAACATCCTGAAGTCTATAGGAAGCTAGCTCAACTGACTCAGTCGCAGTGGCCTTCATTACCCTCAAAGTCCTATGTATTCTATCGATAAATACTTGAGGGTCTTCATTTGGATCTGCCCCAGTGAATACCGGAGGGTCCAAATTAATGAAATCACGAACCCTCGCACTGACGGACCTATCTGTATGACCAACACCTACTTCCTGACACCGAGCCTGTGCGGCTACTAATCGAGTTAATAACTGGATAGCATCTCTCATCTCTTAACTCGATGCATCTAGCTGAGAAGTTGGATGTACACGGGCGAGCGCTAGAGCTGGTGCCCCTTATAGCTCTTCTTGAGAGGGCGGGGTATGTGAAGTCCGAGATGGAATCTCACTATGAGACTCTCCCCGAGCCCTGGTAACTCATGGCGCTCGACTAGTACTCTCACCAGCCACGGACTTGCTCTTCTGGGTGGCTGTAGTCTTTGGAGGTATCGTTGAAAATATAACATATCATTAGGAACATTAATTCTTATATCGCACGATATAAGATAAGAAGGGAGGATAACATCCTATATGTCCTGTAGCCTCCTGTCTATAAGTGTGGTGCACAACACACCCATAAAAAAGACTTTACTAGACACGGTCTGTAGACAACCCTAGGACAAAACTTCTGATACCACTTTTGTCATGACCTAAACCTATGGGCCGCGACAGGTGCCCGAGTCCTACCTGTCTAATACCCTTAAGCATACGTCTAAGATATAAACTTGAATAACATCTGTCAATAAACTGCTGAATTATGAGAATAACATACGTGAGGGAAACCTGTCCAAAAGATATATATACATAAATACGCAGAATATGGTAGGGCGAGCCAACAAGGATGCTATAGACAACTATACATCCAAAACTAGAGGCCGACAAGGCCACATGCTATAGACAACTATACATCCAAAACTAGAGGCCGACAAGGCCACATACTATCCAACTATACATAACTGTCTACAGACCTCTATTAGAATATACAACTGTACAAGGATGGGACTGGGCTCCGTCATACCCATATATGTATACAAACATATCGTACTAAAATCAAAAGCAACTCAGGATCAAATGGAGCACACCAACTCTCGCTGATCAAGGATCCTAAGAAGGGGGATTGTCAGCTTATCTACCTGCACCTGCGGGCATGAAACGCAGGCCACGGGAAATAGGGCATCAGTACGAATAATGTACTGAGTATGTAAGGCATACAAATCAGTACATAAAAGACATAGATGAAATATGGAATAAAGAATTCTGCATGTAAGTCTAAATAACTTTGTAAATCCTGAAACATTTATAATGTCATGCACGTGCGTATAAATGTCATGTCATACATAGGTATATGTGTACATAACATCATCCAGCCTCTAAGGGCATCCCATTATATCATCTCGGCCACTGTGGGAAAAATCATTAGCATATACCAGTTGATTAGGTGGTAGTGCGTATATAACGTCGTAACCTTTTTCCATATCCCATATACATATATATACATATATATATACGCGTATATATCGCCATCTGGTCATGGGTCAATGTACATGTATAAATGAATGAAATGCATAAAAATATATTAATAAGATCAATATACCTTTCGAATAAACTTTATCAACTACGTATTATTTTGAGACCCATGAACAGAAGATATAATAATATATCACATGGGGAATCAAGAACATAGACACCGCTAGTACTTCTTTTAATATAGTTACTTATGAAAGTTGTCCATTTCCTCGTTTCGCTTGTATCATTTGGATCATGCCAAAAAAAAGAAGGGATAGCCTTAATATACCTGAACCGATTCTCTTGACAATTCTTCTAACACACGTCTTTTGCGAAAAACATGTAACGGCGGATCGAAGTAGAGATCCGTATGATATTCTTGAGAAAGATTGTACCGTGCTCTCTTAGAATTTGAAATTCACGCTTTACCCCATTGGCACGGAATCAACAAGCAACGTTATCCATATTTGGTATGGAAATATTTGCTTTCTGAAGGCATCACGACCAGCCCACTCTCTTTACATAAGAGACTCAATTCTTGATTCTTCATCTTTAGTTATTAAGGAATAAAATATCTTACTAGTGTAGGAAAGCTCTTAGTGGGTGTGGCCCACTTAGTAGATGACTAAGCCACCTAATCCTCAAAATGTGTCATCTATGAATGTAACGAGCCGGCCGGTCGTTTTGAATATTATAACTCCTTTCCCCCATTTACTGCTCAAGTTATTCTTTACAATTATTTTATAACTTACCGGGTTAGTTGGTTCAGGTCCGTAAGGATTTCGAAGTGAAATGCGACACTTTGTCTCATAATTAAAAATTTAAATTGAAAAAATTGACCAGATATTGATTTATGTGTAAACGACCAAGGATTCGAATTTTAATGATTTCAATAGCTCCATATGGTGATTTTCGACTTAGGAGCGTGTCCGAAATTATTTTTGGAATTCCGTAGTGGAATTTGGCTTGAAATGGCGAAAGTTGAATTTTTAGGAAGTTTGACCGGGGAGTTGAATTTTTGATATCGGGGTCGAAATCTGATTCTAAAATTTTTAATAGGTCTGTTATGTCATTTATGACTTGTGTGCAAAATTTGAGGTCAATCAGACTTGATTTGATAGGTTCCGGCGTCGTTTGTGAAAACTTGAAATTTCAAAGTTTATTAGGCTTGAATTGATGTATGATTCGTGGTTCTAGAGTTGTTTGGCGTGATTTAAAGTTTCGATTAAGTTCGTATGATGTTTTAGGACTTGTTAGTATGATTTGACGTCCCGAGGGGCTTGGGTGTATTTTTTTGCATCATTGGTTGAGAGACTAGTAAAGTTAAGAAATTTGGGAGTTTGACCATGGTCATTATCAGGTCAAGACGACCTCTTTTCAGTGTTTTGAGTGCGCGAGCAGGGCCATAGCGTGTTTTATGATTGAAATTCATATAAGGTTTGTGTCCAAGAGGTTTCGGGTGAGTTTCAGATGGTTAACGGATAAACAATTAGACTTAAACAGTTGCTGGAAATTTCTGCTGCTGGAAAAATCGAGGTCATGAAAATCGAGGCCATAAAAATCGAGGTCATGAAAATCGAAGCCAGGAAATCGAGGTCATGAAAATCGTAGCCAGGAAATCGAGGTCATGAAAATCGAGGCCAGGCGCCTGGGCAGAAACTTTAAGTTACAAAATGGGGGTTTCGTCCCATTTTTTCCATTTTTGACAAATTGGAGCTTGGGGGGAGGCGATGTTTGAGAGATTTTCAAGGAAAAACATCGGGGTAAGTGATTCTAACTCGGATTTGGTCAATATACACGAATATAACAATGTTTTCAGCATTTAATTAGTGTTTTGAGATGAAAATCTAGCGAAAATGAGGAAGCATTCTTGGGCTAGAATTTTGAGGTTTTGAATGTGATTTTGTTATCGGGTTTGAGTAAATTTGGTATGGTTAGACTCGTGAGTGAATGGGCTTTCAGGTTTTGTGACTTTTGTTGGATTTCGAGACGTGGGCTCGGGGGCCGGGTTTGAGCCGATTTCAGATTTTTGGCTATAACTTCATATTTTCTTCTGAAATTGATTCCTTTAGCCAATATTGATTGTATTGTACTGATTGTGGTTAGATTTGGGATGTTTGGAGACCGATTTGAGAGTCAAAGGCATTTTGGAGTAGAGTTTTACTCGGATTGAGGTAAGTAACACTTCTAAACTTGGTTCTAAGGGTATGAATCCCCGAATTGGTGTTATATAAGAAGTGACGCACACGATAGTTGACAAGCGTATGGACGTGCACCATTGAAATTGTGACTTGAATAAATTTTGTGGAGTCAAAAAATTAAAGAATCATGTTATTATCTGAACATTTCCCCACGTGTTAGAGAAATTGAGATGAGGCTCTAATTAAAGATCATGTTTAGGCTAAATGGATCGGGGTAGCCCGCCTGCAGTAGGCTAGAATGGCTTTATACATTATTATTGTTCTGGATCAGGGCTACCCGCATGCAGAATGCCTTATTGGCTTTACTATTTTATGGATCGGGGATGCCCGCCTGCAGCAGGCCTTATAGGCTTTATTATTATACGGATCGGGATTGCCCGCCTGCAGTAGGGCATAAAGGCTTTATATCACGCTTGGGATGAAGGAACCCCTCCGGAGTCTGTACACACCCCTAGTGAGCGTAGATGATTATACATATTAGGGATGGATTTCCCAGGGCATGGACTTACCTTACTTATTTATATTGTAATGAATTTACCTGGACATGGATCTTATCCGTATCATTTATATTTGGGGATAAATTACTCCAGGGCTGGATTGGCCTTATACGGTACTGAGTGACGGACTGTCATTCGTTGTGTATTATTTAAGGGTTGGAACACCCCTGGGCTGGATTGGTCATGAATTGTACCGAGTGATCGAATAATTTGTGACCAGTATTTACGTGAGGTCTTTCTACATAGATATCATATTTCTCATATCATGCAGTATTGATCTATTTCACTTGTACTGAGTTTTACTATTGAACTTGAAAGCATGCCTACATTTTTGTACCATTATTTATACTAGACTGTACCTGCGGAGCTCGTCACTACTTTCAGCCCGAAGGTTAGTCTTGTTACTTATTGAGTTGGTTGTACTCATACTACACTCTGCACCTTGTGTGTAGATCCAGATGCTTCTGGACCCGTTAGACCTCAGTGTGATACCAGTTGGAGTCTATCAAGGTAGCTGCCTGGCATCCGCTGACCTTTTCTCTTTTTTCTTCAGTTATTGTATTGTTCTATTCTTTCGGACAGTGGTATTTTTAATCAGTCAGACATTGTATTCATATTAGATGCTCATGTACTCCATGATACCGGGTTTTGGGAGTGTTATATTTGTATTTGTGAGATTTCTTCCGTTTAATTTAATTATTTTGTTTTCAAATTTAATAGATATGCTGGTTTATTAAGATTGTGGACTTGCTTAGTATTGATATAGGCGCCATCACGACTAGTGAGATTTTTGGTCGTGACAAGTTGGTATCAGAGCCTAGGTTTCATAGGTCTCATGAGTCATGAGCAGGTTGAGTTGAGTCTTGTGGATCGGTACGGAGACGTTTGTACTTATCTTCGAGAGGCTGCTGAACCCTTAGGAAAAATTTCATTTTTTCTTGTATTCTATCGGGCGAACTTTTTGATTCCGGAAAACTAAAATTTTGTTATTCTATTCTCTCACAAATGGTAAGAACACGTACTACCGGATTGGACGGTCAGGCACCAGTGCCACCAGCTAGGGCCGCGAGAGGTCAGGGCCGTGGTAGAGGCCGAGGTAGAGGTCGAGGTGTCACTCGTACAACAGTTGGAGCAGTGCCTGTAGCACCACCAGTTGCTCCAGCTCAGGACAAGATTCCAGATATAGCTGAGCCGACAGGACCAACTTAGGCACCAGTTGTGCCCATTGAGATTCCTGGCCTTCAGGAGACTTTGGCCCAAATATTTACAGTTTGCACTGGCCTTGCTCAGGTGGTTTCGGCTCAGGCTGCACCAGTCACTTCTCATGCCGGGGGAGGTACTCATACCCCTATTGCCCGTACTCCAGATCAAGTAGTATAGGGAGTTCAGATACCAGGGGCACTACCAGCCCAATCGGCTGTAGCTTCTCAGGCCCCGGTAGTTCCTGTTATGGCAGATGATGAACAAAGGAGACTTGAGAGATTTGGGAGGCTTCGACCTCCATCATTTAGCGGTGCTGAGTTAGAGGATGCTCCGGGTTTTCTGGATAAGTACCAGCGTATGCTTCACACAATAGGTATTCTGGAGACCAGTGGGGTCTCGTTCACTACTTTTTAGTTTTCTGGAGCTTCCTTCAGATGGTGGTAGGATTATGAGAGGCGCATACCGGTTGGTGCAGTACCACTTACATGACAGGAGTTCTCCGTTCTATTTTTGGAGAAGTTTTTTTCGCAGTCTCGTAGAGAGGAGCTACACAGAGAGTTTGAGCAGTTACATCACGATGGCATGTTTGTGATGCAGTACGAGATGAGATTTTTTGAGTTGGCTAGTCACGCAGATTGGTTGGTTCCCACTGATAGGGAGAGGATTAAAAGGTTCATTGATGGCCTCACGTATCAGTTGCGATTGCTTTTAACTAGGGAGAGGGTATCTGGTGCCACTTTTGATGAGGTGGTTGACATTGCTCGGCAGATAGAGGTGGTTCGTAGCCAGGAGCATGGTGAAAGGGAGGCTAAGAGGCCTCGAGGTTCGGGAGGTTTTGGTGGGGTACCTTCTGGAGGGCAGTTCTACCACAACAGGGGCCGTTCAGTTCACTATGGTGCATCATCCAGCCATGGTTCATACAGTTCTTATAAGAGTCAGTCATCTCTCAGTGCACTTCCAGCCCCGAGTACGCCCCGTGCACCATCAGTTCAGGGATCATATGTACCTGGTCCTTCTGGTAGTTATTCTGGTTCCCGAGGTCCGCCTCAGAACTCGCCACCATTCTTCGAGATGGAGTGCTATGAGTGTGGAGAGCTGGGTCATGTAAGGAAATATTGTCCCCACCATACGCGAGCTCCAGTTCAGCAGCGGAGTCAGGCTACTACTTCTGCACTAGTTGCTCTACCACCCGCCCAGCCAGCATGGGGTGGGGCTCAGTCAGCTAGGGGTCGCCTAAGAGGGGAAGGCCGATCCGGTGACGGTCAAGGCGATTATATGCTTTTCCTGCCAGACCTGATGTTGTTGCTTCAGATGCAGTGATAACATGTATTGTCTTAGTGTGCCACAGGGAGACATCTATATTATTAGACCCTGGTTCCACATATTCGTATGTTTCATCATATATTATTCATTATCTGGATATGCCCCGTGAGTCCTTAGTTTCACCTGTTCATGTATCTATGCCGATATGCGATACTGTAATTCTGGACCATGTGTATCGGTGGTATGTGAAAATTATTGGGGGACTAGAGACCAGAGTTGATCTTTCATTGCTTAGTATGGTCAATTTAGATGTTAGCTTGGGTATGGTGAGTTATAAGATGTTTTGTTTTATGGCTTTGAGCCAAGTGGGGGAGTCTACTATCTATGATTTGATTGCACGATTTTGTACGATATTGGGTTTTGGGCCTAGGAATACTTGTTGATTAGTTATGACTTGCAGAGGTTGATATCGGGGATAACTTGAGTAAGAAAATTTCTTGAATGCGGGTTATATTGCAATTTATGAAAAATCATGAAATGATCAAATTGTTATTTTGAAGGATGTAGTGCGCACGAAGTATGAATTTGATTGGTGGTGTTAAGGCAGGGTTCCTTCTTTGGGGGCCGTTGTGATAATGGGACTTGTGTCTTTTGGCCTTTTTGGGTAGTTAATATCTCTGCGTTAACTTGCCGATTTGAGTAGTTATAGCACACATTGCACCTACCTACTCCATGGCGTGTTATCTGTACCAATCCAGGAGCATGAGAATCATAATTCATTTATCATATACATGTGTACTTATTTGATCGCTCCGGTATGATATGCTTGGACTGGAGGCCTGTGACCATGCCAGGCGGATTATATTATTGGTACGTGAGTTGTCCATGCGGATCCATATACTGATATTATTGGCACGTGAGTTGTACGTGCAGGTCCGAATATTTATACTATAGCATGTGAGTTGTCCGTGCGGGTGATGATTATGTTAGCTCTAGAAGAGCTGGTTACTCTTATTAAATTCGGGTGTATTAGTTCTACTATATATAATGAGCTTATAGCATTGCAGTTGTGGTGGTGCTTGTTGAACTTGCAATACGGTTCTCTACTTTGAGACATCTTCCATTTTGAGTACAAGGTTGTGCAGTTGTGGCTTGAGTTGTATTGGTGTGCCATGTCAGTGGGATAGTTGTGTTTAATAATATATGGTCATTGGACCCAGAATGGGTACTATAAGATTTTATTACCACTACAAAAAAAACCGTCTTTAGCGACGGACGAATTCCGTAACTAAATAGTATATTTCCGTCGCTAAACTTGTTTAGCGACAGATTTGTGTCCGTCGCTAATTTGCTCGTAGCTAACCCTTTACTAATGAAAAACTTGAATCCGTTGGTAAGTTAGTGACGAATTAGCTACGGTTTGTATCTGTTGCTACTCTTAGCGACAACACATATCCATCGTAAAATTCATCAATTTTGTCGCCAAATTGACAAGTCATTTCGTCGTCGGATTTAATTGGCGACGAATATTTTCTGCAGCTAATCCGTCGCTAATATTATTGAGACATATTTGCCTTTCTTTTGGTGATGAAATTCTTTTGTCGCAAATATGTCGCATCCTGTTATTCTATATTAGTTATAGCTACGAAGAAAATTCGTCACAAATTATATTTTTCTTATTTTATTTAATAAAATACATATTGTTCAAGCATATATAAGATACTCTTAATAATAACTGAAATTCATAGAAATTAATATTCTACAAGATCCAAAATAGATACCAAAATGCAAATGTATAGTTAAGATTAAAACATTTACAATACTAAAATAAAGTTCAAATAAAAATAGTTAATTATTGAGAGACTGGAGAGTGAAGGTCATCATTAGAAAGCTATGCATGAACCTTGTTAATACCAAAATATCTACAATACCAAAATAAAATTCAAATAAAAATAGTTAACTACTGAGATACTGGAGAGTGGAGGTCATCATCAGAAAGCGATGCATGAACCTCGTTAATATTAGTAGGAGGAGGAGGAACTGGAGGTGCCCTAGCTGATGGGTGATCGGTATGATTATCTTGCACATGTGATGGTGAAGCTATCAATCCTCTTACTTGCTGAGCCAACACAGGAAGCATGTGATCAGTCAGTACAGGAACCATATGATCAGTCAATGCAGGAATCAATCGCATCACTAACTCATCCAAATTCGCCATCGGAGCTGACTGAGCATTCGGAGGTGCTGATGATGAAGAAGCATCAGATGATCTAGAAGAGGCACGAAGATTCGGCCCATAGAAATATTTTGCTTGAGATCCAAGACCATATATTCTTCTCTTCTTTTTCCCTCCCGCGACTTGATAAAATGCTAAAGATTGATCAATATCAGATTGAATTTGTATTTTTTGCTGTAATATTTACTGATATTTTTTCGGTAAATTCCATAATAATTAGTGAAATTCATTAATGATGAAGATGAACATTAGGGGAAAAGAAATGATAAAAGCATAAATAAGTTACCTGTTAAGTTCTTCATTCAAACAAAAGTTAGCAAATATCATCTTTAGGACTGAAATAGGTGTTAAACAAGTAGTTCAAGTAGGACGTTAATGTCACATACAAAGTCAGTAAAATTATAGGATTTTGGACTTACATGTACAAGTCAGGATCGCTTACTAACAAAAGATTTTTCATCATGACCATATGTATGGACGTGCAAGTGTAGCTCACTTGGTGTTGGATCTCGACCCTTTTCAATAGCCTATACAAAAACAAAGAACTTAATTTCCTTTGATAAGGTGAAACAGTTTACTAATGGAGGTACCAAGAAGGTATACAACAGTACTCATTTATTGAATTTCAGGTAGGTTCTTGGTTTACCATTTGATAAGTGTAGCTGCAAAATCCAGTTTAGTTTTGTGCTTCCTATTTTATATTTGGACTTTTTGATTGAACTCAGCTTATGTTATGTGTAGGAATCAACTATTGGTGCAGCATTTTTCTCGCAAACAGTAGCAGTAAATGATGCTACTACAAAATTTGAAATATGGGACACAACAGGCCAAGAGAGATACCACAGTCTTGCTCCAATGTATTACAGAGGAGCTGCAACTGCTATAATTATTTATGATATCACAAATCAAGTAACTTTCTCACCTGATTCCAACTATTCACTATAATTACTTGATATTGCTCTGAAAATATTTGCTAGCATGTGAACTTGTTAACTTAGTTTCTCAATTCTTTATTTTAGGCATCGTTTGATAGAGCAAAAATGTGGGTTCAGGAGCTTCAGGTGAAAAAGCGGGTTCACCTGAAAAACTAAAGATGCTTCGTGTTATTTGCATACATCACAAATATAACAAAGCCAGTCTATGATAGAGCAACAAAACTTAGCAAATATTACTACTTACTAATAATAAGTTACTGCTCCTCCGTTCCACTCAACCTATTAAGAAGCTGAAATATGTCTACTGAATTCTAGTGATTACCCCTTACGAAGAATATACTTACAAGTATCTTGCGATGTTCCCCAATGGTGACAGAGCCGCCCGTGTGAGTCCCAATGGAGATGGTAGTCCCGCCGCCACAACGATATTTTGCATTTATTTCTGATTTTTTGACACACTTAGGATCCTTCCATAGTTCCATTCAATTGCCTCACACATCTTTTGGAGCAAAATCTGGTTGAACTATATCCTTATCTTTTTTTATTTTGCATATAAAATCATAGTACCTTCTCGCTGCCTTACTTCACCGTAGGTGTTTCACTTCTCTATCAATCAAAGAATCCCAATAGAATGCCTTCTGAAATAATTTTGTAAAGTAGTAACATTAGTATACAATCAGATTACCACCAGAAGACAACTCATTAGTAAGGCATCTTTCCCCTTGATATATCCAAATAAAATAATTCTCAACAAATCCAAACTGCAAAAGGTGTAATCTAACGGTTTCAACATCCATGTATTTAATGTTGTGATATTTTTTACAAGGACATCTAACATTGTCACCACTCATGCTATTTCTTTGAGAACATGCAAACTGGAGAAATTTATCCTCGTCGAATATGAAACAAGAATTAATACCCCCTCGTCCATCCAACCTCTCATACATCCAACCACGCTTTAGATTCTCCATTTTCTTATTTAATGTTGAAATTAAAAAGACAAGCAGATATAATTTTTTTTTGTAAGTAATAACACAAGAATAAAGTAAAGAGAAGATACACTTAATCTTACCAAACACCCAGAACTGCCTTTTTATGCACGAAGGAAAGAAACCAAATACATGACAGCAAAAAAACCCAAATAGTTACTTTTATTTTATAAGCCATAAATTATTAAAGAAAAAAAATATCACAGATACATCATGAAGCTAATGTAAGATTAAATAGATCACAAACAATCAGAATATCACAAATACATCCCTAGAAGTCACTATATATAAACAATCTCAAATACATCATAACATCACAAATACATCAAAAAGCTAATGTAATCTATGTGAATATTTTTAGATAAGAAAAAGCGAAAATTCTAAATAACATTGACATTTCATTTTAAGAAAGCGCTAATAAGAACAAGAAAAGAAGGGAGAGAGAGAAAGAGAGAGAGCGACAATAAAATATATGTCAACAAAATAAATTAAGATATATTTATAATTTAATAGAAATATACTAATACCTTAACTAATCCATGAGGAATCTTTGAGATTGTTTCGTTCCTTTTCCTGAAATGAAGCTGAACAAATATAAATTTAGTCAGATGCATGCAAAACAAATACCACATAGATTATTTTGCAATATGTAGAACCACAAAGGTACTAATAAATTTATTACAGAGATTATATTCATGTTTCTAGCTAGTTTCAGAAGACAAAATCAGGTATTGATGCAAAAAGCTACACAACTCATATGTCAAGAAAATAGGAAAAGAATGACAATCACGATCATGAAAAGGCTACGTATAAAGGAAACTCTGCTGAGAAATAACAAGGTGATTTAAGGACTTTATTGGATGAAAAGAAGAAGGCTGATATGGTGTCGTCTACTATTAACGGTGGTGATCATATGACTGAGAAGATGAAAGTAGGAGGAACGGGCTGGCAATCATCAAAACTCAATGCCACAATTGTTTGAGTTGCTGAAGTTCGAGTGGAGCATGGGGTTTCTTAGAGTACACCAGATGATTGGGTTGCTGTTACATGTGTTAAGGAAGCTGTTAAAAATATGCCTAATGTAATTGTAGTTCAAATTAAAATTGGACAAATTATTGAAAAGAAAACAGCTGGTGAAAATATTGTGTAGAGGAGTACGGATCAACGAAAAACTTATGATAAATCTAAAGCTCCTAGGGATATTCCTGCAGCTACAAATTTGGGGAGCAGGTGAATGCTACTAATGTTGTTTGCCTGCTTGGGATGTCGATCAATCAATTACACTTAAAAAAATGGATGTTGAAGCTGAGCAATCAGGCAACCATAGGGATATAGAAGCAAATGTGCATGCCAGAAATCTGTTGCAACAGGAAAAGAAAAAAGCTGGACATGAAAGTGTTCAAGTGGCTGAACATTCTAAATATCACGACCCAAAATCCCAGCACAGGCGTCGTGATGGCACCTAGTCTCTAAGACTAGGTAAGTCGATTTCAACTACCTTTTGAAGCCATTTTTTTTTTAATTAAATAAATAATCAAAACTGACAGCGAAACAAATATGAATATACAACCTCCCAAGACTGGTAGTACTAAGTCACGAACTCTAACAGAATACATAGAATGATCACGAAGACCGAATATACAATACTGTTTGATTACAAGTTAACAGTACAATGAAATGAAAAGACTCCAAGGGACTGCAACGACCAAGAAGCTCTACCTTAAATCCTTACGATTCCGCTTTAACTCTTCTCAAGTCCGTTATCTTCAATACATGGCTCTGCACAAAATGTGAAGAAGTGTAGAGTAAGCACACCACAGCAGTGCCCAGTAAGTATCAAGACTAACCTCAATGGAGTAGAGATGAGGTACAGTCAAGACACTCACTAGTCTAATAACCTGTGCAATATGATATACAAAATAATAGGAAACAAATAATAATAAAGGCATGATAAAACAACCAATGATATGCACAACAGACAACAAGAATACCATTAATATAACTCAACAATTAATAAACACAACTATACCCAATTAAATCAAGACCTTCAAATAAATGTCTTTCACATAGTTCTTCCAGGTAACTCTCTTTCAAATATAATTTTCTCAAATAATTATTTTTCAAATATAATTCTTTCAATAAATCTTTTCAAATACAATTTCCTCAAATAAATATTTTTAATATAATTCTTTCAATTAAAAGGTCACCATGTGACACCTCATTTCATAATCATCAAAATACGGGTCTCAGCCTATTTTTGATTTTTCGTAAACACGGATCTCAACCCATTTTCATATTTTCACGACACCTCGTGCCCATAATTAAATCATCACATTTCTCCGACACCTTGTTCCCTCATTTCATATCACAACTGCACGGACAATTCACGTGCCAAATATCATTATCATTTTATCATAGCACCTCGTGCCCACATTTTATATCACAACTGCACGGACAATTCACGTGGCAATATCCCCATTTCATATCACAATTCACGGCACCTCATGCCCACATTTCATTTTATAAACCGCCTGACAATAGCCACAGGCTCCCAATTTCAACATAAATCAGATTATTATCAATTTACTAACAACAAGACAAGTTGCAGAAGGTTTACAAATAACACAAGAAAATCACAACATCGCATAAAAATTGTCAACACTACAACCCCACATCATCACATATCGTCCCTGAAAATAGCCACCCTTATCGCTCCTATTTCCACCCTTATCGCTCTGCCCAAACAATATCAATAGCCACCCTTATCGCTCATATTGCCACCCTTATCGCTCCTTTCTTCTTCGCATTCGCGTTGCCTGGGCCGCGTTCGCGAAGGCTTGCCCTGCTCCTTCTTCGCGTTTGCGTCCACAGCTTCGCATTCTCAAAGGCCAAACCATCAGTCCCTTAAATTCCTCTTCGCGAACACGGGACTCCCTTCGCGTTCGCGAAGAAGGAAACCAGACTTCAACAACAACAGTCCAAACAACTCCAATTTCGTCTGAAACACACCCGAGCCCCTCGGGACCTCAACCAAACATAACATCAAGTCCCAAAACATCATACAGAGTTAGTCGAATTCTCAAATCACCTCAAACAATATCAAAACGACAAATCGTACCCCAAAGCAAAATCTATGAACTTTGAACTTTCAATTTCTATAACTTGTGCCAAAACAAATCAAATCAATCCGGAATGACTTCAACTTGTGCACACAAGTCATAATTAACATTATGGACCTACTCCAACTTCCGGAATCAGATTCCGACACCGATATCAAAAGTCCACTTCAGGTACAATTTTCCAAAAATTTGACTTTCGCTATTTCAAGTCTAAATTGGCTACAGACCTCAGATTCATAGTCTGGATACGCTTCTAAGTCCAAAATCACTCAATGGAGCTAACGGAACCGACGGAACTCCATTCCAGAGTCGTCTTCATGCAGTTCGACTACGGTCAAAATCCTAAGACTTAAGCTTCCGTCTTAGGAACTAAGTATCCCAAATCTCTCTGAATCATCCATAAATGAAACTCGACCACACACATGGGTCATAATACATATTACGAGGCTTCTCGAGACCTTAAGTCACTGAACGAGACGTTAATTCTTAAAACGATAAATCGGGTCGTTACATTCTCCACCTCTTAAACAAACGTTCGTCCTCGAACGTTCTAAGAATTATTCTGAGGTTACCGAATTGATAATTTTACTTTTAGACATAAACTCATGGTTGATTCTACGTTACCGCATTTGAGATAAGCTCGACAACATCATCTCACTTGAGATTATTTCTTTTATCCATATTTGTAAACTTTAAGATCAACTTCTTACACTCCAAACATTTTCAGAAAATTTGATTTTTCATCAACGCACGGTATTAGTCTCAACTGGTTATAGCAACTCGTGCCTATACACATCAACTTTCTTGATAGTGTTGAAGTACTTCAAAAAATTTCTGGGGTGCTTCATTCTCCCCTGCTTAGGATCATTCGCCCTTAAACAAATAACATAATTTGTCTCTTCTTTTGCAATTCTCAATCCTTCAAATTTTACTAACTCCCAAATTTTTCAGAAATTTCGGCAGAATCTCCCCGGTAATTAGGCCTATTCACCTGCCAGAGTAATACCCAAACAACTCCTAACAACATATCCACAACCCAACAAAATACCACAGGGTATATATCAATAACATTAATCTCATATTAACCATCACCTCATTTCGAATTTTCACAACACTGTCAATAGAACGTGAGGCATGAAGACCTCATGATTACTTACTCTGATTAATGAGTCACATTTAATGCCACCTAGGCACTCACCTCATAGGCTAAAACTCAATTTTTACAGCACAAAAATGGATGAATATGAACAGAAAATATACAAGCATTATCAATTAAGCCTAACAGGCATGACTCCTTATTAATATTATTGCACAAATTAAATTTCACAAGGGAGAATTTTAAACTCATAAACATTTCACCACAAGGACCTCGTCCTTATATAACTTCCATCGCGGCTTGCAGCCCGGTTTAAATATTTCACATCATATATAAATTTCGAGGATCTCGTCCTCAACTCCGAATCACAAGTATTTTGCACATTGTGCCAACTAAAATTTTCAATTTTCTTTCTTTCTTCTTTTCAATATATTTCATAAATAATTTTCACAACATATAATGAACCCTCCTACCGGTAGGGCATATAATTCATTAAAAAAAATTGGAATAAATTATTCCGAAACATATTAAACCCACTACCCGACTATCCTCCACCTCTTAGGCGCCCACTACCCGCCTGCCCTCCATCTCTAGCTGACCGTGCACGTGGAGTATCAACTGGAATAAAGCTTGTAGCTGGAGTATTCTGATGAAATCCACCCCTCCCTAGTCTGGGACAATCTCTCATGATATGCCTAGTATCACCACACTCATAACAACCCCTCTGAGGTCGCGGCTTCTCGTACTAAACCTGTGCCAAATAACTGGAATAACCACTGTAAGAATCTCGTGTCGGTGGTGCACTATAAACTGGAGCACCCCGAGTAATCTGATGTGCGGACTGAGCTGACCGGTTGCTCAAGTCTCCGCTATAATGGGTTCTTGCTGAAGAGTAAAATCCACTGAACCCTCTAGATCTTCGAGAAGTTTTGGCCTCCTTAGACTCCCTTTCCTCGCCTAAAACACCCTTAATCTTCCTTGCAATTTCCATTACTTGTTGAAATGGAGCATCAATTTGCAACTCTCTAGCCATACATATTTTAATATCATAATCGAACCCCTCAATGAATCTGCATAGCCGTTCTCTGATTGTCGGAACTAAGATAGGTGCATGACGGGCTAACTCACTGAACCTTATAGCATATTCTGACACTGTCATAGTACCCTGACGCAACCGTTCAAACTTTGTGCGCCACGCATCTCTGAGAATCTGGGGAACAAACTCTTTCAAGAATATTTCCGAAAATTGAGGCCAAGTTGGTGGTGTGGCATCGGCTGGTCTACCTTCTTCATAGATTTGCCACCACCAAAACGCTGCGTCTGATAGTTGAAATGTAGTAAAGGCAACTCCGCTCACCTCCACAATACCCATGGTGCGGCGAATACGGTGACAATTTTCTAGAAATTCTTGGGCATCCTCTATAGCTGTGCCACTGAAAGTAGGTGGACTATACCTCTTAAACCTTTCAAGTCTTTTTTGTTCTTTTTCAGATTCCTCGGGCCTGACCTCAAGTCAAATTGGAATAACAGGTTGTACTGGTACTATACCCGGAACCTGACCAACGAGAACCTGTTGCTCTGGAGTTGTGGTAGGAGTCTGAGCAACTCCCCCAATTTGCAGAATGTTTGGTGTAACAGAGATCAATCCCGCCTGAGTTAATGTACCAAACATACTCAGGAACTGTACTAAAGTCTGCTGAAGTCCGGGGATAACAAGTTCTTCTGCTACCTGTAACCCAACTGGAGCTACTAGTGGCTCTTCAACTGTTGTTCTGACAGGTGCTCTACGTGCCCTTCCTCGATCTCTACCTCGGCCTCTACCTTGGCCCCGACCTCTTGCAGCCCTAGCAATATGTGCAGATGCCTGCTCAGCTAACACAGTAGCACGTGTCCTCACCATATGTGAGATAATGGAGATACAAAGGTTCAAATTCAACAAATTTCGCACGAAAGGAATAAAAGAAATGGAAATTTCCTAACAGTTCTGTAGCCTCTCGAAGATAAGTACAGACGTCTCTGTACCGATCCGCAAGACCCTTCTACACTCGTTCATGACTCGTAGAACCAATGAACCTAGAGCTATGATACCAACTTGTCACGACCCAAAATCCCACCACAGGCGTCGTCATGGCACCTAGACTCTAAGACTAGGTAAGCCGATTTCAACTACCTTTTAAGCCATTTTGTTTTTTGAATTAAATAAATAATCAAAACTGACAACGGAACAAATATGAATATACAACCTTCCAAGACTGGTAGTATTGAGTCACGAACTCTAACTGAATACATAGAATGATTACGATGACCGAATATACAATACTGTTTGATTACAAGTTAACAGTACAATGAAATGAAAAGACTCCAAGGGACTGCGACGACCAAGCAGCTCTACCTTGAATCCTTACGATCCCGCTTTAACTCTGCTCAAGTCTGTTATCTTCAATACCTGGCTCTGCACAAAATGTGCAGAAGTATAGAGTGAGCACACCACAGCGGTGCCCGGTAAGTATCAAAACTAACCTCAATGGAGTAGAGACGAGGTACAGTCAAGACGTTCACTAGTCTAATAACCCGTGCAATATGATATACAAAATAATAGGAAACGAATAATAATAATAATAAAGGCAGGATAAAACAACCAGCGATATGCACAACAGACAACAAGAATACCATTAATATCACTCAACAATTAATAAACACAATTACACCCAATTAAATCAAGCCCTTCAAATAAATGTCTTTCACATAGTTCTTCCAAGTAACTCTCTTTCAAATATAATTTTCTCAAATAATTATTTTTCAAACATAATTCTTTCAATAAATCTTTTCAAATACAATTTCTTCAAATAAATATCTTTAATAGAATTCTTTCAATTAAAAGGTCACCATGTGACACCTCATTTCATAATCATCAAAATACGAGTCTCAGCCCATTTTTTATTTTTCGTAAACATGGGTCTCATCCCATTTTCATATTTCCACGGCACCTCATGCCTATAATTAAATCATCATATTTCCCCGGCACCACGTGCCCTCATTTCATATCACAACTGCACGGACAATTCATGTGCCAAATATCATTATCATTTCATCACAGCACCTCGTGCCCACATTTTATATCACAACTGCACGGACAATTCACGTGCCAATATCCCCATTTCATATCATAATTCACGGCACCTCGTACCCACATTTCATTTTATAAACCGCCTGGCAATAGCCACAGGCTCCCAATTTCAACATAAATAAAATTATTATCAATTTACTAACAACATGACAAGTTGCACAAGGTATAGAAATAACACAAGAAAATCACAACATCACATGAAAATTGTCAACACCACAACCCCACATCATCACATATCATCCCTGACAATAGCCACCCTTATCGCTCCGCCCAGAAAATACCAATAGCCACCCTTTTCGCTCATATTGCCACACTTATCGCTCCTTTCTTCTTTGCGTTCGCGTTGCGTGGGCAATGTTCACGATGGCTTGCCCTGCTCCTTCTTCGCGTTCGCGTCCACAGCTTCCCATTTGCGAAGGCCAAACCATCAGTCCCTCAAATACCTATTAGGAAACGCGGGACTCCCTTCGCGTTCGCGAAGAAGGAAACCAGACTTCAGTAACAACAGTCCAAACAACTCCAATTTGGTCCTAAACCACCCTGAAACACACCCGAGCCTCTTGGGACCTCAACCAAACATACCATCAAGTCCCAAAACATCATACGAAGTTAGTTGAATTCTCAAATCACCTCAAACAATATCAAAACGATGAATCGCATCCCAAATCAAAATTTATGAACTTTGAACTTTCAATTTCTATAACTTGTGCCGAAACACATCAAATCAATCCGGAATGACTTCAAATATTTCACACAAGTCATAATTGACATTATGGACCTACTCCAACTTCTGGAATTAGATTCCGACCCCGATATCAAAAGTCCACTTCCGGTCCAATTCTCCAAAAATTCGACTTTCGCCATTTCAAGCCTAAATTAGATACAGACCTCAGATTCACAGTCCGGACACGCTCCTAAGTCCAAAATCACTCAACAGAGCTAACGAAACTCTATTCCGGAGTCGTCTTCACACAGTTCCAAATACGGTCAAAATCCTAAGACATAAGCTTCCGTCTTAGGGACTAAGTATCCCAAATCTCTCTGAATTATCCGTAAATCAAACTCGACCACACACGCGGGTCATAATACATATTGCGAGGATTCTCGAGACCTTAAGTCACTGAGCGGGGCATTAATTCTTAAAACGACAAGTCGGGTCGTTACAGGAAGATTGGTACATCTACAACTAGCTTGAATGCCTATAAATTAAGCAACAATAAGGAGAAAAATATGGAGGAAGGATGGACTCGAGTAGCTTGCAAAAAGACTACTGCAAGTAAAAAAACAATTGGTCTAAATAAGGTGTTATCAATCCTACGTTAAGAAAAGATTTTGTTCTATGTTGTTCTCATATGATTTTTTTATTGTTTTCAAGTAAATGCAATTCTTAGTAACAAAACTAGGAATAAAACATAAGAAAGAAATTATCTGTGACTACTGGGTGTTATCAATCCTACGTTAAGAAAAGGATAAGAAACTCCTTACATGATATACAGGAGGTATAAAAGAGTAGCAAAACTCTAAGACTACTAGTGCTCGAGTGAAGAACTGGTTACTGGGTAGATGCTAGAACTGGTTGATGTCAAAGCAATCTCAAAAGAAGGACAAAACAGTGTGAAAGTTCAGCAACAATGTAGAGTTTTGCAGCACTTCACCTTGAAGAAATTGGAAACCACGCACATCTCAAAACACCTAAATTCGATTTTAATAACCAAATATCACCAAAATTAGTATTAATCAAGAGTTCAACACAAAAGAAATCCTCAAATCATATTTTGCCAACAATAAATAGTAATAAAAATATACATTTATGCACAAATGAGATATACCCAAAATATGTCAACCTCTACTTCATATTTAACTTCACATACTACAAAGAAAAAGGGGGAAGAGACGAAAGCTTGATTTATTTTACATCTACCAAAGCCCTAAAAATTTTAATGTAGAAAAATTGCTAATAAACAGAGAAAGAAGCAGAGACATACCATTATTTTAGAAAAGAGTTGATGTAGTAACGCATCTGGGAAAATTAATGAAAGATTAGAGGAGAAGAATAAGAAGAAGCAAAGGGGCTGGTTTCTTAGTGTATTCTTCTGTGAGAAAGAAAGACCTTATTTTTTTAGAAAGGGGCTGGTTTTTCGCTAAAGCAGAACACTTATTTTGTCGTAACCTTTTTTCCCTAAATACCAAGCGACAAAAACTTTCTGTAGCAACAAGGGTAAAGATACTCTCATTAATTAAAAATATTAGCAACATACACACTTCGTCACTACATCCGTCACTAATATGCAATAAATATTTTCACCAAATTTTCCTCACTTATTTTGTTGTTAAAATGAGGGCGCCAATTTTTAGCGACGGAGTTTTCATTTTGTCGCTAATTTGTCGCTATATTAGATACTAATTATTCGGTTTACCTTTTTGCGATAAAGCTCTATTTCCGTAATTAATTCGTCGCTAAGTAGCGACGGGAACATATTTGTCGCAAAATTTCGTCGCTAAATCGAGTTTTTTTTGTACTGTACGGTATATTGGAAGGATAATATTGAAAGTCATCATAGAAGGATATTATGATTCTAGTTTGGGCAAGTAAGCTCCATGACTTATTGATTTAATAAGGGGTAATGAGATTCCACGTGTTTCTTTCATTATCAGCAATGTACGAAGGTTTTGGAATGAGGTTTGGCTTGATATAAAGTTAATACTATTACTGGGTTAGTTTGGAGTAGTTACTGTGATCGAAAATGGTGTTTCAAGCATGCGAGTTGTGTAGTATGTTAAGTTATTATATCTGGGGCTATGATTATGGCTTGATACAGCTTGTTCAGACTCATACAACATCTTGATGTAGATTCAGGTCTTGAAAAGAAATTCCGAATGTTGGAAATTGAATTCCAAGGTTTATGGGCTAAGGTTGAAGTTATGATTTTTAATTATGTTGTGTTGTTAGTCCTATACAATTTACACAGCATAAGGTGGCATGGGATCACCCCCGGGTATGTGAGTGGTAGATAGAATAGTAATGTGATGGCTTGGAAACAACTCTTGGCACGTTCGAGGACGAATGTATATTTAAGTGGGGGAGAATGTAAAGACCTGGCCGGTCGTGTTGAGTATTATAACGACGTTCCCTCATTTACTTCTCAAGTTATTCTTTACAGTTGTTTTATAACTTACTGGGTTAGTTGGTTCGGGTCCGTAAGGATTTCGGAGTGAAATGAGACACTTAGTCTCATAAATGAAAACATAAGTTGGAAAAGTTGACTAGATATTGACTTATGCGTAAACGACCTCGGATTCAAATTCTGATGATTCCAATAGCTCCGTATGGTGATTTTGGACTTAGGAACGTGTATGGAAAAGTTTTTGGAAGTCCGTAGTAGAATTTGGCTTGAAATGGCGAAAGTTGAATTTTTTTGGAAGTTTGACCGGGAGTTGACTTTTTGATATCGGGGTTGAAATCTGATTCTGAAATTTTTTATAGGTCCGTTATGTCATTTATGACTTGTGTGCAAAATTTGAGGTCAATCGGACTTGATTTGATAGGTTCAGGCGTCGTTTGTGGAAACTTGGAATTTCAAAGTTCATTAGACTTGAATTGATGTATGATTTGTGGTTCTAGCATTGTTTGGCGTGATTTGAAGTTTCGACTAAGTTTGTATGATATTTTAGGACTTGTTGGTATGATTTGACGGGTCCCGAGGGGCTTGGGTATATTTTATTTTGGATCATTGGTTGAGAGACTAGTAAAGTTAAGAAATTTGGGAGTTTGACCATAGTCAATATCGGTTCAAGATGACCTCCTTTCAGTGTTTTGAGTGAGCGATCAAGTCCGTAGCGTATTTTATTATTGAAATTCATATATGCTTTGTGTCCGGGAGGTTTCAGGTGAGTTTCAGATGGTTAATGGATATAACATTGGACTTAAATAGCTGCTGGAAATTTCTGATGCTGGAAAAATCGAGGTCATGAAAATTGAGGCGAGAAAATCGAGGTCATGAAAATCGAGGCCAGGCCTCGGCAGAAATTTTAAGTTACAAAATGGGGGTTTTGTCCCATTTTTTTATTTTTGACAATTTGAAGCTTGGGGAGAGGTGATTTTTGAGAGATTTTTATGGGAAAATATCGGGGTAAGTAATTCTAACTCACATTTGGTCAATATACACGAATATATCAATATTTTCAGCATTTAATTAGTGTTTTGAGATGGAAATTTGGGAAAAATGAAGAAGAGTTCTTGGGCTAGAATTTTGAGGTTTTGAATGGGATTTTGTTATCAGATTTTAGTAAATTTGGTATGGTTAGACTCGTGAGTGAATGTGCTTTCGAGTTTTGTGACTTTTGTTGGATTTCGAGATGTGGGCCCGGAGGTCAGGTATTTTTAGCCGATTTCGGATTTTTGGCTATAACTTCATATTTTCTTGTGGAATTGATTCCTTTAGCCTATATTAATTGTATTGTACTGCTTGTGATTAAATTCAGGACATATAGAGACCGATTTGAGAGGCAAAGGCATTTTGGAGTAGAGCTTTACTCGGATTGAGGTAAGTAACACTTCTAAACTTGATTCTGAGGGTATGAATCCCCGAATTGGTGTTATATAAATTGTTTGTAAGTGACGCACACGATAGTTGACGGGCGTGTGGACGTGCACCATTGAAATTGTGATTTGAATAAATTCTGTGGAGTTGAAAATTTAAAGAATCATGTTATTATCTAAACATTTCCCTACGTGTTAGAGAAATTGAGATGAGGCTCTTATTAAAAATCATGTTTAGGCTACGTGCCGATATTTTGGGACCCATGAGGTAGTGTTGCTGTTGAATTAATTGTTTTAAAAATGTACATTTCACAGTCAGTCATATACGTCCATTGTGAGGATATTTATGGGATCGAGTTGCACGCCGCAGCAGGCCATATTGGCTTTATATATGTTATTATTAAATGGATCGGGGCTGCCCGCCTGCAGCAGGCCAGAATGGCTTTATACATTATTATTGTTCTGGATCGGGGCTGCCCGCCTGCACCAGGCCTTATTGGCTTTACTATTTTATGGATTGGGGCTGCCCGCCTGTAGCAGGGCTTATAGGCTTTATTATTATACGGATCGAGACTACTCGCCTGCAGTAGGCCATAAAGACTTTATATCACGCTTGGGCTGAAAGAGCCCCTCCGGAGTCTGTACACACCCTTAGTGAGCGTAGATGATTATACATATTCGGGATGGATTTCCCAAGGCATGGATTTGCCTTACTTATTTATATTGTAATGAATTTACCTGGACATGGATCTTGTCCGTATTATTTATATTTAGGGATAAATTACCCCAGGGCTGGATTGGCCTTATACGGTACTGAGTGACTGATTATCAGTCGATGTGTATTTATATACGGGATGGAATACCCTTGGGTTGGATTGGCCATAAACTGTACCGAGTGACCGAATAATTTGTAATCAGTATTTACATGAGGTCTTTCTACTGAGATATCATATTCCTCGTATCTTGCAGTATTGATCTATTTCACTTGTAATGAGTTTTACTATTGAACTTGAAAGCATGCCTATATTTTTACACCATTATTTATACTAGACTGTACCTGCAGAGCTCGTCTCTACTTTCAGCTCAAAGGTTAGTCTTGTTACTTATTGAGTTGGTTGTACTCATACTACACTCTGCACCTTGTGTGCAGATCCAGGTGCTTCCGGACACGGCGGCTGTTAGACCTCAGTATGATACCAGTTGGAGACTATCAAGGTAGCTGCCTGGCGTCCGCTGACCTTGTCTCTTTTTTCCTTCAGTTATTGTACTGTTCTATACTTTCAGAGAATGGTTTTGTTTTTATCAATCAGACATTGTATTCATCTTAGATGCTCATTTACTCCGTGACACCGGGTTTTGGAGGTATTATATTTGTATTTGTGAGATTTTTTCCGCTGAATTTAATTATTTTATTTTCAAATTTTATAGATGTAGTGATTTATTAAGATTGTGGGCTTGCTTAGTATTGAGATAGGGATGGGGGTGCTGCCACGTTGTTTGGGGGGGAGGGTTTAATCTTATCCAACAATTCCTTAATTAATTAGGTAATATCTCATTATTCAATAATTAACCAATTACCCACATAATTAAGAATTATCTCAAATTACTTAAAATACTACTCACTTTTAATACACTTTATGTACCCTACTATCGTGGTCATGTGGTACTTTGTATGACACTAGTCCATAAATATCGGGTATTATGGCTTGGATCGTATTATATTCCAAATTGACAACCTTCAACGAAACTCATTTTCTTTTATTCGTTTACCCTTTAACCTTCACGGCACTTACTTATCGCCAGTTATAAATAGCATAAATGCCTATAACCTAAAAAATAATCTCATTTCCGAACCTACGTCGGTTAACTTACGATAAAACTTTAACGTATAAAAACGCAAAATGTAACAGTTTTCCTCCCTTGAACACAAATTAGTTTTCTCTACCGATGGATAAAGTCTTTAACTTCGCATGCATGTTTTATTCTTTCATTCCTATAGGACCAGACAACTTTAACATGGTTGACACTTGCCTGACATAAGGCAGTCAATTAAATGCAATAGAAGCTGCAGCAAAAGGATCCTTGATATTTATGGTTTACTCAAGCTAGAGATATGGCTAAAAGAGCATGAAGAGCGCAATGTAATGTTGCTTCACGCATTTGTAGGTCATTAGCCAATAACTCCCTGGACCACAAAATAGGGGTAACTTTTCGCGCTTGGAATGCTGAGCTACTAGGGCTGTTTATCGGACGAATCGGGCTTTTATTTATGCTTAACGGCTCGGCTTATCGATTATCGACTTGTAAATGTATTGATCCGTGGATTGGTATCGGTTTAGTTATTATCGGGCGATTTATCGGCCTATTTGAATCTGTATTACAGAGGCCTATTTTGGAAACATACTGATACAATTATAAGTCTGCACATACAGTGATCTGCACATTCTACAAACATACTGATGCAATACAAGGCAGCAAGTTATAACCACCTAGTTGTCTTAAAAAGACTTCAAAATTTTACTACAAATTCATTAGACAATGTTATTAGACGTGATTTTCTAGCAACAAATGCCTTGAATCTTGATCCGGAAAAAAATGGAAAAGATAAAATATAGACGAGTTGGCTCGAGTGTCACTAAGTTTTATGCTTTGATGATAACAAACAATCAACAAAATAGTGCTTTAGCTAATTAAATAGCTTCAGACAGTTTGAGTATATCCCAATGTATCATCCAAGCCTTGACATGAGTACACTTTGAGTAGCATAAAGTCCATTATATATCCATTCAAAGTATATCATCTCCAAACCAAGCGTAGCTTGTGTAAATACGGAGATTGCAACGTCAAATAGTGGCATATCTACGTCAAACATAGGACTAGTAACCAAGAAACCTGAGGCGAAATCGAAAAAATAAAAAATAAAGACAGCAACATAAGTAGTGAGGCAATAAAAGATATGCCAAGATTAATACATGCAATATTTTCACATATATTACTTGCTCACTTTTGCTCACATATATTAATGAGGGTTTCCTCGACATAACATGAGGAGACTTTGTGGTGAGCTGTTTTCTATGTTACAATCAGCAGCACACACATTCTCCTTCCTACTTATTTATTGTATTATGTCTAATTTTTATTCTAGATAGTTGTTGTTGTAGTATTGCATATTCCAGTAGGTGTTCCTGCACTTGAGTCACCGAATTTTGGGATTGAGGACTATTTGATCGTGTTTTGCATTGGTTAATTTAGCATTTTGGCTTGTATTTGGGTCACTGTACGAACTTCTTTCAATAATACTTGATATCTCAAGTATGGTTGAGAATATTTTTCGATTATTTTAATTCTCAAACTGTTTTAAGACGAGTTGTGGACTATTCGTTGCGTTGTTTAGTTGTTGCTTGCCTAGCGGCGCCGTTAGGCGCCATCACGACTCATATTGGGATTTGAGTCGTGACAGCAGAAAGTGAAAAAGCATAATTGATAGGGAAAAAAAACAAAATTCCAGAATTTCATAATTTTCAGAAAATCGTAATGTTCAAAAATTACTAAAAAATAATAAAAATGGAAAACTACAAGAATATATGGTTAATATTAATATTATCCACAAAATCTCTAGTTATTATAAGCAAAAAAAAAAGGTTAAATACCTAAAATGGAAGCTTTTTCTGAAATTCGAGTAACAATCTTCTTCTATGCCTAGAATATACCTTGAATTTATATTCTTTTTCTGTAAAAAAAACTGAACAAAACCACGTGGTGAGACCTCGACTTGCCGTTAATGGCATAATTTAAAAGGAAGGGAGGACCGTTTACGCAGGCACTTTAACTTGTTCGTTTAGACACTTGAACTTCAATTAGAACCTGTTGAACACCAAAACTCTTCTTCCAATTAGACACATTTTGCGGCAAAGTGTGTATTTCCCACTCTCTTAAAGCGCATTTAGTATCTCAAAAAGCAGTAAATTCATTTTTTCTTTTTTCTTTCTCTTTCTCTTTTTTCATATTTTTTCTTTTACTCTGGTTTTGCCTGAAGGTCGGCCTACCTTGCCAGAAATTTCCATGGCCAGCAGCAAGCCCGCTTCTCACTTCTCCGCCAAGAACACTCCGAAAAAATATTAGATCTAGCTTTTTCAATCCCACCCAATTGTAACACCACCATCAGCTACAGTTTTCCTTGTAAATTTGATAATAGAAAATCAGAGTCAAAATCAGTTGCCGGATATGCGTACTGAAATCAGAAATTTACATTTGTTATGGGAGTTGATAAGACGATTAAGGTAACAGAAACGTAAAGATTTGAAGTTGTCAAGCAGAAACTTATTTCAAATTCAGGACAGCTAAGTAGAGACATTTTCCTTATTTGTCTATCTTCTTTACAGATTTTATAAGCATTGTTTTTTCTCTGTTAATGGAGTTTCCACTTGGGTCAGTGGTGGTTGCATCAAGATCTCCTCTATATCAATTCTAGTTCCCAATTTCCGCTAAGAACCCCGTTTTAACACTACAACAACTAATTCTTCATGTTTTAAGCTGCAAAAAGCTCATGCAAATTTAAGAAAAAGTTACTATTAAATTTGAAAGGAAATATCGGGAGAGAATTTTTATTTATTTTTTCCTCAAAACTCTTTTTTCCTAATTATTTGGGATCAAATTCCAAGTTTCTCTGTCTCATTGGTTTGTTTTGCCAAGTCAACTGCATTTGAAATGCACGCACTTTATTTTTGGCTATCTCAACAAAATGTGTCTAATTAATATACTTTTGGAGGACTTTAGGTGTTCAATAGGAACTAGCGCGAGTTAAGTGTCTAAATGAAAAATTTGGACAAGTTTAGGTGCCTGCGTATGCATTTGACCTGCATTATTTGTAGTTGTGTTCAGTTTTTTTTTTCTACATTACTTTGGTTTTTTAAGTTACATTTTGCTTTACTTTAGTTCTAGACTTCATCACTTAATTAAGTGGTTGGTGTACTCTTATCTTGGCGTGCTTGATTACATTTTCAACTTTTGTTGTACTTCCTGCTTCTTTCTAATGCGTTACTTATGTTATTTTATTTTTTTTGGTTCTTCATCCGATATTCGTATTTGGACTCGATTAAATATGAATTTAGGTCTTATGATTTAACCGAGCCCCATGCTAGTACCGAACACGAGATGAAAAATCCAAGAAAATAATATGTGAACCCCGTCAATATAAAAGTTGAGGCAATATTATCAATCTTCTGGTAGTGATGTTTCTCTTTCAATCCTTTCATAGTCTACTTAGATGTGCAAAATCTTGTTACTAACTTAACTTTATTTTTACTTTTTTGGTTTTCCCCGAGTATTAGTATTCCTAATCGAGCTGAATTTAAATTCGCAACTCCGAATTTAGTCGGATCCCAATATAGATACCGAACACCAAATGTGCCATTAAAAAATGAAATGAACCCCGACGATATGTAAAAGCAGTATTATCCATCTTCTGATAATCGGATGTTTCTCGTTCATTCCTTTCATAGTTTAATTCCTCTTTAGTTTGGCACTACAGTCCACAGCAAAAGACACCATACTCATGAATTAATTAATCGCTGGTGTCCTCTTACGTTGGCGTGCTTGACTACATCTTCCGCTTGTGTTGTACTTTCAGCTTCTTTCTAGTGCTATATTTGTGCAAAATCTTGTCACTTATTTTACTTTATTTTTTTTATTTTCCATTTATTACTTTCACTCAACCCGGCTAAATTCGAATTCAGAAAGTTCCGTATTGAAGAAGCGCTTTACCTTAATTGGGACTTCACAAAACAAATCCAAATTTAATCGTGTCTCAATGCGAGTAGGGAAAACCAACTAATATTTAAAGTGAACCGGAGGTAGCACTAGGCCATAGGCTCAACGGCCAGACATTAGCACTTAAATTTGCGATGCGAGCCTCCCACCCACAGGGGACCCCTTTTTCCTGATGGCCACACAAATCTCACCACAGCATCTCATTCCAAGCTTACAGACAAGGGCAGAAGAGCCATAAATTAACTCTCTTGCTTAACAAATTGCAGTTGAAACTCCTGCTAGTAGTTGGGCTCAATCTTTAGCCAAGTGGTGGCGCCTAAAATTTATGCATATGCAGTTATTTTGGTTGTGGAAGAAAGAACTCAAAATTTTCATAAAGATAGAAGAGTATGCAACTGAATTGCTATAGCTTATTACAAATCCAGACAAACATGTTCATGGGTATTATCAGAAAGAGGGAGAAGATTGATAAAGCCTCCTGGGGTGTGTATGTGCATGTGCACAGAGAGGAATGCAGCAGCAGCTTGAGTTTCTGCCTAGCTGCTTTTATAACAAGTTGGAAATCCTTACAAGATACTCCATTGTTTAATGACAAAAATGTGGTGTTTCATGTGCACGAATCTGAAACAGCATACGTTGCTTTTTCGATCACAACGCGAATCCGGCAAGCAAAATGCACGCCAAAGTGTCAAATACCCCTTCCGCGGCGACAAGCTTATGCTGTGCAGCAAGTCAAGATTACATGCAAGACAGTTAAGCACCCCTTCCACAGTAAGAAACAAAAATGAATCAGCACTTGTAAACAAAGGTCAAACATAGTTGAGCTTAGAGCTTCGACTTGTTTACATTTTGAGCATTGAAACTACCTGATTTTCAATCACAATGCCTACTTTTATGGCCTTACTTTGACAGATATGCGGTACACAAACAACAGAAGGCAGTTTTCTCAGCGTGTCTTGTACAGAAAATTTGTGTACATCAAAACTTTAGAGCAAGTAGGTCGCCAATGACCTAGGGGTGGGGGCATGTGTAAAGCAGGTAACTTGATAGTCTTGCCGTTCATCTGGACTGTATGTCAACTGTAAATTGGAAAACAATGCGAAAAGGGGGGCGTCAGAAACTTCCTGCACCCGGGCTTCCTTAGAAAAGAAGAAGAGCCAACAACTTGTTTGGTATGTTTCACTTGAGAGAATTTGTCTTCATAGCAACCTCTTGGAGGATATTGAAATCTGATGGTCCATGAGTATCTATAAATCCTCGAACTGACAGTTCAGGCACAGATTGTTTTCCTTCCAACATCTCATGATCTATAAAGATGACAACAACTGTTATATCATCATGAAAGGCCCTCCTCGCACCCTTGTCATACTTCTTAAGGTCATCGTACTTCAACTTCCTTCTCCTTGCGGCCTCATCCAGGGCTGATATAATAAGTCTTCTTGCGATGCCCTAATATATTGGATGAAATACATATAAGTTTGACCAAACAAACATAACAATACATCTATGGCAGAACAAGGGAAAATTATTAAACAATAAAAAATAAAGGAGATACCTACCTCTCTAGGGTTATTATGCACAATCTCGACAGCCTTTTGATTACTTATGAGTTCCCACAGCCCGTCAGAAGCAAATATAAGAAATCTATCACCGGGTTGTAAGTTTCTTGAACATACAGATGGATCAGCTCTTAGCACTGGCCGAATAAGTGGTTCTTTAAGATGGAATCGTGGGTGAGCTGGACCAACAGCAAACTCTGGCTTCTTCAGATATGCATCTCCAATTGATCTAGATACCTAAAAGATGCAGACACAAACATAAAGAAAATGAATATAACTAATCAAATGTAACAGAGTGCCATAGATTTGGAGAATTCACAAGAAATCAAACAGGAAAAGATATGGTGAGAAAATGAATGAAACCAAGCCAAAAAGTCAATGAATTGCACTCAAACTTCCCTGAAAATAAAATAACCAGTTCCTAAAATGTGAATACAGCCTATACTTGCTTTAGACAAGTAAAATAAAATACATGTAATCTCACATAATGAAATGGATTAGTGATCGCTTAGTACAACTATATCATGTAGTAAACCAATGCAATATAAAACATCTAGGTAAGACAATCAGAACAATAAAGATTCTTGATACAGCAGCTATCATGAAAGTCGAGACAAATATATGCAGTAAAAGGCAGAGGCGGATCTGGTGTAAAAGGCCGAGGCAGATATATTTCTAGTTCAGTATATTTGGTTGTACTTAACAGTGATCTTCAATATAATGGAAGATCACCCAATTTTATGGAATGTCCTCGAAGGGACAACAGGAGATCACTTCCCAAGGTGACAAAATGGAACAAGTCCATTGTTCAATTTCAAAGGTTCTGTTTCAGAGGTATCCAAGCACGTCATGAGGTAAAAATGTCTTGTTCTTGGAAAAACCCACCAGAATAGGATAAGATATTTGTATTACAAGCTAGAAAATTACTATGTAATTTGAGAGTTAGCTCACTAATTTTCTGATAATATTAAGGAGTTGGATGAAAAACTAGATTGATTTTGATCAGAAAGAATGCGCATCTGTCATGAGATATTCAGAATGGATATAAAATTCAAAATGACACATAACACAAAAGCTTGTGTTCTATATTACTTATAAAAGCAAACCTGTATGATGCCTTTAACACGCCATGCTCCATTGACATTAACCACAATGCGTGAATCGTCTGGGTGCAACGACATCAGTTCCTTCCTAACCTCCTCGATACTGGCATTATGATCCTTGGTCAATTGCTCAGCAAAAATTTTATTTGATCTCTCTATATGACCTAATACCACTCTAGAATCACCAAGGTTAGCAACATACAACGTCCTTTTCCAGATAACACCAACCAGACAGCAGCAACCCTTTGTCGCAATTAATGGTGTAATACCAAATGCCCTTCTCACAAGAGAAAGAAAGCCAACTTCAGTTGCAGCGAACGCATTTTTAAGCACTTCTTCATCTATTGTTCCATTTTCTCGGGCAAGCCCTGTAAGAAAAGATGTGTGCATTTAGCATCCATGATCGCCTTAAAACTCTCAAATAATATATGAAACAACACGAGAAAGTAGGAAAAGCGAGGTTTTATTCACCAGAACAATTAGTCAACATGACACAACCAATCAGAAAAGATGAAAATGTAAGTAAGTGGATGATATTATTTGTTACCATACGACTCGTCAGTGAAGTAGAAGAATGAGAGTTTGACATCAGTGACAATACCCCAAATATCAGTCTGCAGACTAAGATGAACTTGTTATTCATGATAACGATGACTAAAAGGTGCTTGCTCTGTATTCTATTAAAAGTGTTAACGTTTTCCCTCTAAACATTGATATTCCTTTTAAGACGAGACTAAGCACTCGTTTGCTTGAAAACATCAAGAGTACCATAAAGATGATCCCTGTTTCTCTATGTTACTGTTTGTGCCTTTGAAGAAAATGCCCTACAAAATAAAAACAATTGGCATATAACAACACATTGAAGGAGCAACAAAAGCCTATGTTGTGAGTGAGCGGCAAAACCTCCACATAATGACAATTGAAGACTTCTACTTTACATTTTACTTAACTACCGACTTATAAAAAAACACTTAAATACTGCTACAACATGCACTAGAGCAGACATAAACTGAATAAAGAAAATACTGTAACTCTTCACATCTCACATGCTCAAGAAATAACTATGAATATCATTTCTTCCAAAACTTGAAACAATAAATTGCTCTTATATACAGTAACATTTAAAAAGAAAAAAAAGAATTCCATTGGCAAAGACCACAACAACAACAACAACGCCTCAATCTCAAACAAGTTGTTGTCGACCACATGAATCCTCACGGACCATGTTCACCATTTAAATTCATCTCAAGCTAACATTGAGAAGTACTAGAAGTTGGTAACGAATTGAGATATTAGGCCAAGTTTCTACTATTATAGTTTGAACCAACCTTAGTCCTATAATTCCACTTTGACCCCGCTTGGTCTTTATAAACTGTAGTTTGAGCATTGTAAGGTTATGCCTTGAATGAAAAACCCTGTTTCCACTATCTTTTTCTCTGTTTTCCTGCAATTTTCCTTTATGTTTGTTTCTTGTTTTCTCATTCCTTGTTAATTTCGCACTATGTTTGTGATTCCCATGGCGCAAATTTCTTTATATTTCCTACTTGCATAACAATCTCTAGTAGGGCTAAAAGACTCCTAGAAAGCATAGGACCTAATTTAAACATATTAACATGACTAAGATACATTCTCAACTAAAGACTGCAGCAAAGAAAAAGAGAAAAGAGAAACAAATCTCACTTATTAAATGCAGGAAAAGGTGATCACGGACAAATCTTGAAGCCTCAGGGCCACCATGTCCATCATAAATCCCAACAAAAGTAGCTTCACGACCTGTATCAACTTGGCTATGATCTTCAAGTACTGAATTAGCTTGGACTACAGCAAAAGAAAACTCCCCACATGAATGTTTCTCAAGGTCTCTACACCATAAAAGCACATCATCTTCACCTCGCACAAAAACATCCTCTTCATCCTTGCTCATAGGGACATATCGACTCAATGGCCGAAAACATGCTGATACCGTCCTTACCAGCCAGGAAAACATCCTTCATTTCCTTTTTTACACACTCAAACAAACAACAGTAAAAATCAAGATTGAACCAAAAAAAAACCCCAATATTTCAGCAGTAAATGGAAAACCCCAAATTCAGAAAAAACTGAATTTTGAATTCAGAATACTGTAAATTCAATAGAAAAACCTCTGTTTTTATATCAATGCCATAAACGGTTCAACGAAAGCACAACAAAAGTGATCAATGTAGATTAAAATGGAAGAGTTTTAAAAGGAATCTTTTTCTTTTCTTGGAGTTGTGTGTAGTTATAGAGAGAGAAAGAGTAGAGAGATAAAGAGATGTGTGAAATTGCAACAGAAAGAAGGGATTCTTGTAGAGAAAGAGAAGGTTTTGGGGGGTTTTGCGGGGGCCCCGGGAGAGAGGAGGGGGTGGGGTTGGCGACTTGGCGATTGTGTAGAGAGAAAGGTTCCACTTCCCCGGACATGAGGGGGTGGTGGTTGTTTGTAGGCCCCTCTCTCCCTATCTTTTATAGAATAAAAAAATTCAAAATAATTTAAACAATAAATTCTTTTTAAAAGAATAATACATTTAACACCTCAAAAGTTTTTTAATGATCATTTGGTAGTCAAGTTCCAATTAATGAATTCGGGTGGCATATAATTTATTAAAAAGAAAGTGTCCCTGAGAGATATTTCTTCATTTTCAAAAGGCGAACCGAAAACTTTTGGTTTTGGATGGAGAGATCTCATCCGTCGGATCACATACTTTGGGGATGATATCTCCAAAGTTATTTATTGCCAAGTAAT
Source organism: Nicotiana tomentosiformis (assembly GCF_000390325.3). NCBI lineage: Eukaryota > Viridiplantae > Streptophyta > Magnoliopsida > Solanales > Solanaceae > Nicotiana > Nicotiana tomentosiformis. The sequence continues at coordinate 84,192,707 of NC_090823.1, forward strand.
AGAATTTATTCACTCTTAACCAGAGGAGTATAGGAAATATTTTTCGTTTAATCGGTCTGAAGTAATATAAATTTAAATTAGTCGAGTCCTCAGTACAAATATTAGATATTAAGATAAAAGATGAAAAAAAGAAAACATCATTCAGTTTGTTTGATGACAAGCTTCTAATTATTAAGGGGATCTTTTTCTAAGATAAATATAGGAAGTAGGGATTCAGTTAGGCAACCATGTTAAATAGGTCACTTAATTCGAACTCAAAGCATAACATAGGAAGTAGAGTAGTAATCTTAGTAATAGACAACAATTTTAAAGAGGTCACTGAATTTTGAACTCGAAGTACTACAAATTAAATTGTGACATCATAGTCATTTAATATTTCTGCGAAGTTTCCTTATTAAATGTACCTTGATGAAGATTTGTTGATTGGTAGATCTGCAACAGCAGAGTGAATTTGGGTGATACATGAGCAAAGTAATCTTTGGTCTAAAAGAATAAATAAAATTGTGAATTTTATAAAAAATATATTTAAAAGGTAATTTGAATTGTAAAAAAATGGCTGTTAGGTGTTATAAAAAGCAAATTTAAAATGTAAGGTGCTTATAGTTTCAGAATGAATATGAATTTGGATTGTTAATTACAGCGAATTAAGAAAGTCGGGGATTAGATCGTTTAAATACAATATTTTATAATTAATAAAGTAGATTTAAATAAATTTAACTTATAGTGAAGTTTCGCACTAAAATAGAACATATCACAATCACAAGATGCGGCGCTGGTGCCATTCAATGAACAATTGAATTTGCATGTTAAGTCTTTTATTTTTATTTTTATTTTTTCAATTTGCATGTTAAGTCAACTCAAATGTTTAGTGAGTACTGACTTATTCAGAAATCGGCTTTTATGCAAAACGTAAACTATTCATAAAGAAGTCAACAAGTTGCATGTAGTCAACGTAGAGCTCTTTTTCTGTTTTTGTTTCTTTTATCAATTACAGGAAAATCAGCAATAAAATAGATAATGCTATACATATATTAATTTTCCATTTATAGTTGAGGTATCTAAAAAGAATAAAGCCCAAGAGGGAAAGTTCAAAAGGAAAAAGATGTTGAAACGGCCCCTAATTGTTCAATATTTGCAAATATCGGTATGGGCGTCAGTATTTACAAATAAATTCAGTATTTGAAACAATGATAAAATATCAACAAAAAAAAATTGTTTGAGAAATATTTCGAGTGATAATACAGTAGTTTTTACTCAAATCTTCCAGTTTTTTTTTCAAATTAGATTTATGTCTGAAAATATAACTACAACGTCTTCCAAACAATTTTTTACTGCAATCTCAAAATAGTCCTTCCAAAAATTGTTCAATATACTTTGGACGTTTAATTGGTTCATTCACATCGTTATTGTTAGCAAATTGTCTCTCCGGCTTAAAATGGGTGGACTCTAGGTATCCAAATGCTTGGAAAGGCAAAGTTGCTCAAGTTTGAGTAATACGAGGATAAATTTGATCCCTTTTAATTGATTTTTTAAGGGTGAACTTTGTGGAGACTCCTAAAATTGCCTAGAAAAACAAAAATTTTTGTTCAAGAACAATGTAAGATAATCCGTGCTTGCAAGTGGCGATCGAGGGCAATGTTGTTTTCCCCATCAAATAAGGTACCACAAGTGACTCGTGAAGAACTTTAGTCTACATTGCTTTAATTTCCAATTCACCTACGTTAGCTGATCTAATCCAAGAAAAAAGGAAAAGGGAAAAGAGGGCTTGTGCTACAATTATGAGATGCAGGCCTAGAAACTACGACTATGACATAAACAGATATCCCACTAAAAAATTTATAAAAGAAATTCAACTAACTTTGAAGGTTGACTTTTGATGTTATGTGGTTGAAAAGCTCAAGCCCAAAAGTGAAAAGAAGAAAATGAAAGCAACATCTCACGTAGGTTTTTATTTTTAGTTGAACAGGAATGTGGATGTCAAAATAATTTGTCATCTTGTATGTTGGCATCATGCTCTTGTTCTTTATAATTAGATTTTAAGCTATATATAGTGAAAGAGAAAGTTTTTACGTTGTAATTAATCTAGTTTAACTGGTAGTAGTATGTTATGTTGGAACCAAATTACTTTAAACATGAAATCGTTCGTCTTTTATCCAAGAATTATCATATCATATCTTGATGTTGGTAGTAATATTTACAGGAGTAATTTCAACTGAATCAGAAAACAACAAACAACGAAATAAGCTCACATACTACTTAAAACCAAAATAAAAATAAATTTGAGTAAACGTAGACCCCATCACAAGGTACTAGTCACTTCATTAATATTTTTTCTTTGGACAAAATATTAACTTGTAAGTGGTATCTTGGTGTAGTAGATCAAACACTCATAATAAAGAACATGTCGAATATTAAATCTTCCTTTGGGCCGATTTATTATTCACACGTAAAATCAAATAACTATCACGCGTTTATTACCACAAGATACACATGTAATTCTGATAAACATTGACATTCCTTTGGGCCGATCAATATTCATATAAGTTACACACAACCTTTTATATTTCAAAACAAATAAATCTCCACAATAAATGTCACTTTGGTGACATCAATCTTTTAATTTATTCATCTCAAGATATATATAATCATACCAATATTCAAATTTAAATTTTCCAAAAGCAAAAACATAGAGTATAAGTTTCAAAAACAAAGTAAATTATGGTGGGCCCAAAAATTAATCTGAAAGATGCTGCCAGTATTCAATTGATGAAATACCGAAACCACAATCTCGAATTGAAGTAATTCTACTCAATTAACACTTTAACGTATTAACAGAAGGCAATACCAAAGTTCTACTCAAATCTTGTTAACCAAACATTAGTAATCAGAGTACCAAATTTAGACAAAAACTGTAGTGTGACCTGACACCTCTGTCAGACCATTAAACAATAACGAATAAATTGCAAAGGTACATGTTACAATCATTCTTTCAAAATAAAACCCTTTCTTGCATCAAATAGAGGAGGACAAAACCTTCGTTTCTTTAAACTTTCTGTCACAAAATCGCAACTTTATGGCCTGTTTCTAATCTTTATTTCCATGCTTAAAGTATCAAGCAGTGAGTGTAGCTTTATAAGTTAAATAAGACATGCATGCACTTCTTTAATATTAATATAAATAAATCTTCAACATATACACCACCAAAATTTATATAATCAAACAAACAAGCATTCAAGATAAGTTTATTCGTTTGATACGACCAAAAGTCCAAAATTGCCTTTAAAAGAGCATCTAGTGTACATTTTGTCTTAAAGACACTCCACTGTCAGGGATTCTTATATTACCAGTTACCTTGAATCCCTTTGTCCTTTTCTTTAGTTAAAATTGTTAAAAGGAAATCTCAATGCATATTAAAAATAAATTAAACAAAATTGCACATTATTGCTCCTTTCTGGCAGCATATACTGAGAGAAGATGAACCTCTCAAATCCTAAACTTTAGTGCCGCAAATTAAAAGCGGCAAACGGCAAATAGAAATGGCAGACGGTGCGGGCAGGTTCTGTCTGAACCCGCGCAATTTCAACTCGTCTCGTCCTGCATAGGATTTAAACCCGCATTCACCCGCTTCGCACTCCCCCCGCCCCGTAAATATTTTTAACTTTTTTGAAGTAACATTTTTGCTCGTCATTGCTTTTCAGTGCACAATGTATACGGACAGAATTAAATATATAGTTTTTGATAAAATATATACGAACACAATGCATAATGTGTTTGATAAAATTTCTCAAAGGAAAACCTTCCTTACTGCTTTTAGGAGGTGACACCAATAACAGTACATTGCTATAAGTGCATTAATTCTATAATGGCAGACACAGACATTACAAAGATATAATCGAAAATGCAAAGTTTTAAACCAAAATTAAATAGGAATTCCACAACAAAGATAAAGCTCAAAAACTTAATTCAAGAAATTAATTCTAGATTACTAGAACCAGAAAATGGAGCTATAGTGAGAAGTAGAATTCAGAGAGAAAAGGGACTCACAATCCTTGATAAACCACAGAATAATGACCTTCACTGATAATTGAAAGTTGCTGTAAATTTTTCTCTGATTATCGAGCGAGAGGACTAAGGAGAGAGATAGCCCTAATGAGTGAGAGAGCAGTTGACTAGGTCAATAGAGTGAAATTGGGACTATGATTTTAATATTTAGCCATTATGTCTGTTAGTTCAAAAATTAAATCCCCACCCGCGCCCCGCCCCGCCCCGCCTCGCCCCGCAACCGCAAACTCTCAAACCCGTACTGCCCTGCAAATATTCAAACCCACCCCGCCCCGCATCCGCACCGCTCTATTGTCATCCCTAACTGCAAACCTTTCTTAATTTTTTAATGAACCAAAAAGTTTCTCAGATAAACTAAATTTGGCAGCCGTAGAGGAAAGCACGTTAACTTGAAATACCCAATAACAACATCTCTCTGTATGCCACACAACTAGTGTCCGAAAAATTAGTACTTGTTGTAAAAATAATTATATTGTGGATGCCCATTTATTACTCAGGAAGATTATCCGTTTGATACTCTATTGAAATTTATCTACAAGAAGCTGATGCAGACAGGTTGCAAGCAACTCAATAAAATGATTTGTAGCAGCTTTTTATTAAACATGCAGGTTGCAAGCAGCTCATGCAGACAGCTTACAAGCAGCTCAAGAAAAACCTCACAACTGCTTCCTGAAAAGTTTCGCATTGCTTCATTTCTTCTATAAATAGAAGAGTTTTCAGTTCATTATGTACATCAGTTTGAAATTGAATAATATATCAATCTCTCTCTATACTTGTTTTCGGTTTATTTACTTTACAGTTTTTATTTTATAACATGTTATTAGCACGAATTATGCCATTTTGAGCACTTATTTCGAATTTAAATTTCTATTTCAGTATTCATCTCCGATGTAAGGCGACGCTCTTACGTCCGTGGTTAGATCTTGTTCATTCTGAGTATCATAAAGCAAATTATATCCTTGAGGTTGTGAGTTTTTCTTCTTACCAGTAGTGATGTAGATATCATTCATGTCTGAAGTGGCCAAATTTGTGTAAAGTAATTTGAGCCTTTTGCTTATATTTAGTTTAATATCTTTATCATCAATTGATCGGTTATGTGCTACGTATACAGTACTTATTTTGGTTTTTGTTTTCATCCTAATTATCTTAATAAATGATTACAAAGTGGATAATATTGTTATATTCACTTAAACTCCAACAGAGTTTGCAAGAAATATACAACCATCAGAAGATGTTGTGTTTCGTATATCTCATTGTAACTAAATTTTGTTAACCAACAAAAATTGTATATGCCTATGACTACCAAAAGTGATAATTTAGGCTTGCTATGGTTACAATAAAAATAAGTTATAGAAATTTTTTCTATATTACATACATACCTCGATTTGCTCCTGAAGTAGCAAATATATTAAAAGAGGTCAGACGCCATCACAATTTAATGTGGTTATTGCACGTTCAGATAATTATGTTCCATCTCTTGAAGAAAGAGAACTTTTGATAATATTAATCTATTCCCTGAAGTGAATGTGACAATATTAATAAAGCTCCCGAAGAGCTAACTGTTTGTCTAGAAGACATATGACACAAGTAGTGTATGAATAATATTTGATTGTGGACAATAAATTGAAGGCTCCCGAAGAGCTTATTTGTCATTATTGTTGTCAAAACATATGTTATGATAAACTCGAAGTTTACTAATACAAATGACAATCATACTGAGACTACAAATGATTGAAAAATTAAAAATCTTCATGTTTTCACAATCATAGGGGGTAAATATGTATGTGAGAAGTTACCCGTCTTATTCTTCAGTTTGTACTACATCACGTAGCAGTCACAATAAATCACAAATTTTTACTGAGGCAAAAGTAGCTACAGTAAATTAGAGTTTACTTATACAAAAATAGTCACAGTAAATCAGAAGTTTACTGATATAAAAGTTTATGCCATAGTAAACCAGAAGTTTCCTAAAAGATAGCACATGCCATAATAAACTAGAAGTTTTTATTTGCCACATGGTTTAAGTATGATGAGCTAATTGAGAATTTTGATAAGCATATATTGAAGAACTAGAAAATTCTTCAAGAATTCTGTTGTGTTTCTTGTTCTCATAATAAATTGATTATATCAGCTAAAGGTGGGACTAAGACCCCTGAATTCTTGAATACATAAAAGGTGAATATGAGACCATTCACCTATCATGTGAATCACTTATAAATGCATATATGAGATAGTTATATGTGTGTTTATTGTCAACTTGCAGTTTGGTATTTGAAATTGCTTTTCTCAATTAAGAGCATAATTTTCACATTGTGAAATCAAGACAGTTCATCTTGATAACGCTGGTTTATATCCAAGTTGGTTTAGCATTGAATACCTCCTATTAATGGCTAAATTATTGCTTATGAGAACAAAACTTCATATGTTGGTCTAATATTTTCTAAACTGCATACAACAACACTTGTATACATCAGACCAATAAATATATGATAAGTCCTCCCCTCACAATTGGTTTAGGATCAGAAATCAAATTTTTTTACTATCTAATAACTTTTGATGCGTGGTATATGATTAATTTCTCTACCACAAAGCACAAAGATAGGATTCCCAAAGAAAATTTGGGATATGTGTTAGTTTTTCTAACATTAAGGGGATGTAATAAGCAGTTGAAAAATATGTTATATGAATCGAATTATCATTAGTGTGATCCTCATTCAGAAGATAATTCAAGTCAAATGCTAGAAGCATTTATTGATCCAAAATAAAATATCATATTTCAGCTGCAAATGCTCCTATTAAAATTAAAGTTCCTGAATGATAGAGATTATTGTACGCATGAAGCGTGGTAGACCAATCGGTTCCAAAGGTAACAACCTTGAAAAGGATATGAGCAAATGATCAAAATGATCATAATAAGGAAGAAATAAGCTCTAGAAGAGCCCACGACATAACATTTCATGAAACTCCAGAAGAAGTTAATGTACCTGGAAATAAAGAAAGTGATGAGATCTAAACAAGTTATGTCGCTTGCGAACCGATATGAAATGACTGTCGATGATATATTTGATACAATATAGTGCACAATATTGTAAAAAATTGTGAGGATCGGACCTGCAGTCCAGACACCTGAAGATGTCATGCCATTTAAATGCAAGTCATAACCTATATGACTCATTTGATTAAATTTCTTTAAAAATCCCTGAAGGATTTAAAATGCCTGAAGCATATAGTTCAAAGTCTCGAGAAATGTACTCAATCAGATTACAAAGGTCTTAGTACGGTTTAAAGGAATCGAGGCGCATGTGGTATAATCGCCTCAATGAATATTTGCTGAAAGAATGTTACGTAAGTGATGTTATTTGTCCATGTGTTTTTATAATAAAAATGTCATCAGAATTTGTTATACTTGTTGTTTATGTTGATGACATAAATCTTGTTGGAACTCCAGAAGAGCTTCAAAAAGCAATTGAATATCTTAAGAAAGAATTTGAGACGGGATTTTTATCCTGTAAATTGAACATTTAGCAGACGAGATCTTTATCCATCAATCTGCCTATACAGAAAGGGTCTTAAAACGCTTTTACATGGACAAAGCGCACCTATTGAGTACACCAATGATTGTTCGATCACTTGAAGTGAATAAAGACCCATTCCGACATGTAGAAGAGGACGAGGAACTCCTTGGTCCTGAAATACCCTATCTCAGTGCAATTGATGCACTTATGTATCTTGCTAATGCTACAAGGCCTGACATAGCATTTTTTGTTAATTCACTAGCAAGATATAGCTCTTCTCTTATACGGAGATATTGGAATGAGATTAAGCATATTTTTGCGATTTTTAAAGGGAACTCTTGATATGAGTTTGTTTTATGCTAACAAAGGTAGTGCAGATCTTGTTGGTTATGCAGATGCAGGTTATTTATCTGATCCCTATAAAAGTTCGATCTCAAATCGGGTACGTGTTTACATGTGGAGGTACTGTCATATCATAGCGCTCCACAAAGCAATCTATTGCTGCTACTTTTTCAAATCATACTGAGATAATAGTTATTCATGAAACAAGTAGGGAATGCGTATGGTTGAGATTAGTGATTCATTTTATTCAAGAAAAATGGTGACATCGATGTGCAACAAATCTGTTTAAGTGACAATCCAACAGATTTGTTCACTAAATCTTTGCCAACCTCAACTTTTGAGAAGATGGTATACAAGATTGGAATGCGGAGACTCAAATATTTGAAATAAGGTTTTTATCAGGGGGAGTAAAATACGTGATGTACTCTTTTTTCCTTATTAAGGTTTTTCCCATGTGATTTTTCTTATAAGGTTTTTAATGAGGTAGCTAAAAATGTGTATTACTAAATATTTATACTCTTTTTACTTCACTAGGATTTTTTTCACTGAATTTTTTCTAGTAAGGTTTTAACTAGACACAATATCTTTTAATGAACATCAAATGGGGAGTGTTATGAAAATAATTATATTGTGGATGTCCATTTATTACTCCGCTATAGATAATCTTCATGAAGAAGATTATCCGTTTGGTAATCTATTGAAATTTATCTATAAGCAGCTAATGCAGGAAGGTTGCAAACAATTCAATAAAATGATATGCAGCAACTTCTTATTAAACAGGAAGGTTGCAAGCAGCTCATGCAGACAGCTTACAAGCAACTCAAGAAAAGCCTCGCAGCTGCTTCCTTTATTCTATAAATAAAGGAGTTTTCAGTTCATTATGTACATCAACTTGAAATTGAATAATATATCAATCTTTCTCTATACTTGTTTTCGATTTATTTACTTTATAATTTTTATTTTATAACAATACTGTTTTTCTTTTACTTTATTTGAAAACAAAATCAAGGAACATGAATAAATGAGGTTAAATCTCCACTGTAAAACTATATTCACGCCACTATTGCGGCTAGCAAAAATTTGAAACTTTTTTTTTTTAATTATGCCTTAACAGAAATAATCTCAATGGTTTAACACGATATATGCTCCTTGTCACGACCCGAAATTCCCTCCTTCGGATCATGATGGCGCCTAACATTTCACTTGCTAGGCAAGCCAATATTAGAATAATATTAACTAATTTTTAAATAATTTTTAAATTATTAATAATCAAGGGGAAAAAAGCGGAAGCAAAGTTTGAAATATAGTAAAATAATCCATAAAAACAACGGTGTCTAAATACCATCCCAGAATTGGTGTCACAAGTGCACGAGCTTTTAGAATAAATACAAATAAAGGTCTGAATAAAATAAAGCTGTCTGGGAATAAGCACACAGCTAAAGTAAAATAGACGGGGACTTCAGAACTGCGGACGCCATGCAGTTATACCTCAAGTCTCCTCTGGTAGCTGAAATCCGAGCAAGTCTATGGTACGCCGCTGGGACCAACTCCAAAATCTGCACAAGAAGTGCAGAGTGTAGTATCAGTACAACCGACCCCATATACTGGTAAGTGCTGAGCCTAACCTCGACGAAGTAGTGACGAGACTAAGGCAGGTCACTTACATTACCTGTACGCAATATTAGTAACAACAACAATAATAGAAATAAATCAGGTAATTCATTTATAATAATTGAAGCCAACTCAGGAGTCATAACCAAATTGTCATTTCCATCAATTCTGTTGCAGCGTGCAACCTGCTCTCACAATATATTCACATTCAATTCTGTTGCAGCGTGCAACCCGCTCTTACAATATATTCACATTCAATTTTGTTGCGGCGTGCAACCCGCTCCTCCAATATATTTATTTTAATCAAGTTTGTTGCGGCGTGCAACCCGATCCCCAAATATATATATGTATGTCGACTTTTAAATAAGTCTGTTGCGGCGTACAACCCGATCCTCCAATATCGACTTTTAATAAGTCTGTTGCGGCGTGCAACCCAATCCTCCAATATGGACTTTTAATAAGTCTGTTGTAGCGTGCAACCCGATCCTCCAATATATTCATTATAATCAATTCTGTTGCAGCGTGCAACCCGCTCCTCCAACATATTCATTTACCAATTCTTATAGAAAAAATTTCCCCAATAAATACAACAATTAATATAAAATTATAAGATAACAAGCATACAATAATTATGATTTAATTATGAAACAAACAAAGGCAAATAGCAAATTATTATGAAAATCAGAGAGAAAATATGCAGTTTAATATTTAGTATGCTAAATGTCAAATAACAATTGAGGCACATAATTCAAATAGCATGTAATAATTAATGCAAGAATTCAAGAATTAATATTTGACAAAGAATAGGAGAGAAATAATTATTATAATAATTAATTCATGATTTAAAATAATTTATGATTTTTCAAGTAAGCAGGCAAACAATTAATTTGACGACATATAGACACTCGTCACCTCGCCTATACGTCGTTCACATGCAATTCACATAACAAATAATTTAAGGGTTCTATTCCCTCAAGTCAAGGTTAACCACGACACTTACCTCGCTTTGCAAATTCCAATCAATTACTTGACCACAACTTTTCCTTTTAAATTTGTCTCCAAAAGCTTCAAATCTATTCACAAACAATTCGATATACTCAATACGAATCATAGGAATTAATTTCATATGAATTTATAAATTTTTCGGATAAAAAACCAAAATTCATTAAAATATTCGGCAGTGGAACCCACGTCTCAAATCCCGAAAAAACTTATGAAATCCGAACACCCATTCCGAGATGAGTCTAACCATATAAAAATTATCCAATTCCGATATCAAATGGACTTTCAAATCTAAATTTCTCGTTTTTGGAAGATTTTAGAAAAATCTGATTTTTCTTCCATTAATTCACGGATTCATGATATAAACAAGTATGGAATCATGAAATATAATCAATATAGGATAAGGAACACTTACCCCAATATTTTCCGTAAAAATCGCCGAAAACTTCGCCTTAACCGAGCTCAAAACAACCAAAATGTGAAAATAATATCGAACTCTTGGATATATACATTGCTCAGGCATTTCCGCACCTGCGGTGCCTGGGCTCGCATCTGCGAAATGGGACTGCCAGGCGAGGCCTCGCACCTGTGGAGGAAAAATGCGCACCTGCGCTACCTTCGCTTTTGCGATTCTTTTGTCTGCTTCTGCGGACGCGCGGGTGCGTGCCGATTTTCGCACCTACGGACTTTTGCCCATCCACGCCCGGGCACATCTGCGATCGAAGGCTCGCTTCTGCGAGCTCGCACCTGCGGTCAAAAATTCGCAGGTGCGATTACAACAGAAGGCAAAATTTCAGATTTTACTTAAGTCCAATTCTTGATCCGATTTCAATCTGTATCACTCCCGGGGTACTCGGGACCCCATACGAATATACCAACAAGTCCAATAACATAATACGGACTTACTCGGGGTCTCGTATCACGTCAAACAACGCTGAAATTACAATTCACACCCCAATTCGAACTTTGAGTTTTAAACTTTTCAATTTGCAATTCATGCTAAAACATATTAAATGAAACCGGAATGACTTCAAATTTGGCACACAAGTCATAAATGACATAACAGAGCTGTTCAAATTTTCAGAATCAGATTCCGGCTCCGATATCAAAAAATCAACCCCGTGGTCAAACTTGGAAATCTTTAGCATTTAAATTACTAGTTTCCGTTAAATGGTCATAACTTGAGCCAGGGACCTCCAAATTAATTTTCGGGCATACTCTCAAGTCCCAAATCGCGATACGAAACTACCGAAACTGTTAAAATACTGATCCGGATCCGTTTGCTTAAAATATTGAACAAAGTCAACTCAATTGAGTTTTAAGGTTCTGTTTCACATTTTAATCCATTTTTCACATGAAAACTTTCCGAAAAATTTTATAGACTGCGCACGTAAGTCGAGAAATAATAAATGGTGTTCTTCGAGGTCTTAGAATACAGAATTACTTATTAAATTTAAAAATAATATTTTGGGTCATCACACTCCTCATATCAATTGTTGGAACCAAATTACTTTAAAGATGAAATCGTTCATTTTTTACTCAAGAACTATCATGTCAAATCATCGACAATGCGGAAGCGTACCTGAATCCATGAGTGCCACAGAGATTACTGGATCTTTTGGTGTACGGTCTTCCAAACCAAGACGTAAGCCGTTCTACTCTTCAGCGATGAGATGTTAGAAAGAAAAAACATTTGTCTGATTTGGGGACCATAACCCTATTAATAGATGCACAAGTTTATGTATTTCTAATTTAGCTCGTCATTAAATTAGAAACTATATCCGGGTATCTACACATAAAATCTCATACTTTACAAGGTATCTAATAGACCCATTTAACTTTAAAATCTTAGCATATCACTTTTAATTTGGATCAACCTTTTAATGATAGCAGCCAACATACAATTATTCTTAATATCATATATGTGCAAGTCCATAAAAAGTTCTAGATTTGTTCATCATTCTTTAAACTTACTACTAGTAATTGACACTTGTTGAAGGAGGAGCCTTGATGTAATGGTAGAAGTTGCCTTCATGTGACCGAGAGGTCACTAGTTCAAGGTGAGAAAACACTCTTTTACAGAAATGAGCTTATTGTACCCCGGAACCCAATGCACTAAGATTCAAGGTGGTCCCGCCCTTTCTCCGGAACCCTTGCATAACAAGAGCTTGGTGCATTGGGATATCTTTTTTGCTAATCATTGACACTTGTTATGGATATTTACTTGAAATTAATTTTTAACAGAACCTGATCTTTATACTGTCTACATAACCTTAAACTCCTTGAGAGAGTAATAATTCCAATAAGAAAATATTAAAGAGATTTTTGTGCAATTGCTGATTCAAAACTGAATGACCATAAATAAGAATGCCAGTATTAATACATTAGAGGATTTTTTTCATGTTCATAAGCAACATGCAAGGCAGCTTAGGAAACTCATTTGAAACAAGATAAAAATGACCAAAAAGTATTTAATGTAGGATAGAGGGAGTAATTCTTTCTTTAGTTTAGATAGTAATTCTGTGAAGATATGCACATCATTGATAAAAAAATCTATGGTCTCTAGCACAAGCACAAACTTAGACTAGAGAGATTTAAAATCTGAAGTATTTAATGTGGATTAGCCGGCTGCTGGACCAGTTCTTATGATCATGTTATAAAGAAGAAGAGCACAAAATTAAACAAATCTTGCTGCAAAGAAATTGATATATTAATTATCATGCGATCTTTTAAATTCTTCAAATGATAATACCAGCAACAATTTTTATTACTTGTAACACATTGATAACACTAGTAGTTTATTATAGGAATAATATATAATTAGCCCTGGGATTGTCTTCATTTATCATATGCACCCTTACACTTTAAGGGGTATGACCCCCTTATATTTGTTCAAACTGTAATTAATATCACCTTTTGAGCTGATGTGGCACATTTCTGGACTGACCGCATGAAAGCGTTAAAGTATCATATTTTTTTCATTTTTCATTTTTCTCTTTCTTCTTTTTTTATTCTTTTATTCTATCCCTTCTTTTCTTATTTCTTTTCTTCTCCTTTTTTGATATTCTCCTTTCTTCCTGTCAGTGCCTCACCTCAACTCCCCATTAGCCAAACCTTCAATACCAATTAACTTTCAATTGCAACCCATCAATTGATTTTTAATTTTCAAACTCAAGTATTCTGGGTTTAAGAAGAAAAGAAAACAAAGGATCACAAAAGAAAATCAATTTTCGGGCGAGCTTTGACTAACAGATCGATTGCTGGTTTGACCTTTATCTTATCTCCATAATTCTCCAATTAAAACTTTTCCATCCCTCTTCCATCTATTTGCCAAAATACCCCTCTTCAGAACCAGAAATAAAATCGAAAAGAAGACAAATGATTTGACCGGAAAATTTTCCGACTAGACAAATTAACCAGTGGCTTTCATTTGTGTCTCACATTTTGTTTTCTCTTCCAATGGAAAAGTAGGAGGAATAAAGTGATAAAAACTAACCCGCGCGTACCCAGATCGAAGGGAGGAGGAGCACAAACCCTCCTTGTCGGAAAAAATGGTGCCGACGATACCAAGCTTTCTGACCAACTAAAAATTTTCCTCAATCTATAACCTATTTAGACTCTTTTTTCTCCTTAATTCCGTTTAATGTCAAAGCCATCTATCTACAATGAAAAAAAGAAGAATAAAGAAAATGGCGCGGGAAAATGAGATGGGACATCGAGAAGAAAGAGAAAATGAAGAAAAGAATAAGAAAGAGGAAAAGTAGAAAGTAAAAGGAAGAGAAGGAAAAAGAATAAGAAAAGCTAAAATAAAGTAAAATAAAATAAATAGCAATAAAAAGGAAATTATGAAGTTTAAAAAAGGCAATACACAGAAGATGAAGATGTTATTTATTACACTTCTAACAAATTTAAGCGGGTCATAGGACTCCGCAATTCCGCGAAGTGTAAGGGTGCAAATGGTAAAGAGAGACGTCGGCGGATCATTATGTATTATCCCTTTATTATACTAATCAATGATTGAATCTTGTTAACAAAATCTTCATCTACTTAGAATGCCTTGGTATGAACTTCACTTGCTCTGGTAGGATTTGCTCAGCATTTTCAATGCTTATCAAACCTGGATTCTGGCTGCTCAATGCAAGAAGTGCAATAGCATTTCCATATCCCACATTTCTCTGGAAGTGAACAAGTCCCACTGGAAAAACAAACACATCCCCCATATGTATTACTGTTGAGATTAATCGATTCTCAGGGTTGGAGGTGACAAATCCAACATGTAATGAACCTTCAAGGACAACTAGAATTTCAGTGGCTCTAGGATGAATATGTGGAGGGTTAACTCCACCAGGTATATAGTCGATTCGAGCCATTGAGATGCCAAGAGTATTCAGTCCAGGAATTTGAGCTACGTTGACTGAAGTGACCCTAGTACCAGATTGAGTGGTTTTGTTGCCAGGTAGATTCAAACCACCATAATAGAAATCATTGGCTTCTACTAGCACAGGATTCTTGCATGTCAGACCATTTAACCTAACTGATAATTAAGCAGGGATATAAATAGTCAGAGGCGAATCTAGGACGAGTTTTGTTTGTTCAAAGAACACATTATCTTTAGTTCGAAAATATATTTTTATATACAAAAAAAAAATTAAAAAATTACCATGTATACATATAATTATATCAGCCGATTACTTATTCTGAACCTATTGACTTTAGAATCTATATTCACCAAAGTACCTTTATATAAGTTACACGCAAAGTTCTTGAGTAAAAGCATGCATCTTTTTTCTAAAGAGTTTAACTTTTGTGCGCTGACAATGCAATTTATTAGCCGGTTAAAATACGCTGTCAATATATATAAGTAATAAAATAACTTCGTAAACCTTCAAAATGTAGAGTTACATATGTTGAAACTCCAGTTTGTACCTGCGCTACTAGTATCAGCGACACAAAAGTCTTGCAAAGGGCTAATCTCTAATGCCAAGCCAGAACAGAATAAGGTGAGAATCAAGCTCATAAAGATGATGCGTTTGGCCATTTTTTCAAAAATGCTGCAAAAAATACAAGTTTGGAAGAATAATAAGAGGGAGGAAATTAGAAAAAAAGAAAGGTTTTGACTTTTGAATGATGAGATGTGGTTTATTCAGAGGTTAATCTTTAAATAGAGGAGTTGTAAGATCATGCTTCTTGAATTTACTTGATTAGTCAGGTAAAAGCTTTTTTGGTAATTTATGAAGCTCCCTTTTAGTACACATAATTTCTTGATTAGTTTAGGTGACAACCCCTCTTTGGCTGCACCCAGTGGCCAACTAAGTATCAACTAATTATAGATTATAAGAAAGAGTAAGCAAAATGCTGAAAAATAAATAGAATCAAAGCAAATGCTTGATCTTACAATAGTACAATTGCTAGGAAAAAACTAAAATTACAATCCACACTCAATCAAACAAACAATTGAACAAACAGAATGAACACAAATGACAAATAACAAATCTGAAGCTTCCATATTCATGCTGCTCTAGAACTTTGGTTGGATCTGAGCAACAACGGTGTTATCAACTTGAAAAGCCTTAGCAAGAAGATCAGTTGCAATAGCTGGATCCGATCCGAAAACTGCATTAGCAATGCTTATAACACCAGGATTCTGGCTACTCAATGCTGCAATTGCAACTGCATTTCCCTTTCCAACGTTGCGTTGGTAGTGAACAAGTCCAATAGGAAATACAAACACATCACCTTTTTTAAGTACCTTAGTAATAAGGCGATTTTCGGGGTTTGAGGTTACAAAACCAACTTGAAGAGAACCTTCAAGGACAGTGAGTATCTCAGTAGCTCTAGGATGAGTGTGAGGAGGATTAATTCCCCATGGTGCATAGTCGACGCGAACCAATGAAATACCAAGAGTGTTCAGTCCTGGTACTTGAGCTACATTGACAGGAGTGACTTTAGAGCCAACAGCATTTGTTGTGTTGCCAGCCAAATGCAGCCCGCTGAAGTAAAAATCATTAGCTTCTACAAGTGAAGAATTCTTGCAAACCATGCCATTTATATTCACTGCAATTACAAAAGTATGATTAGCAAAAAGTTTATGTGAAGTAAATAATTTTTGTACTATCACTTTACCAGGTTAAATCTACAACAACAGGTAACTTGAAAAATAGAGTAATAACCTGCTATATGTATGGTCAAATCATATTGATAGTGTTAAAAAAAATTATACTGTCAATATATATAACTTAACCTCTTATAAAAACATGCTTCCTGCTCGTCATTCATTAATGTATACTACTAAACATATAGTATATATTACAAATTCTTGAATACCTGAGCTACCAGAATCTGCGACGCAGAAATCTTGCAATGGACTAGGCTCGAAAGCAGTGACAAGGCAGCAGAAACTCAGAGTTAACAAGCTAAGAAAAGAGAATAATTTGGCCATTTCAAACTCAAAAACTTAAGAATAAAACGAAGCTTGAATTTGGAGTTGAACAAGTCTAAAATTAAGTGTGTTTGATGGGATGAATCAGCTGTGCTTCCAATGTCACCTTCTTATATAGGGACTTGATACATATGAATAATCCATGATTTGGTGAGTATGCCGTAGCCATTAATCTTTTTTGAATAACTAATTAAATGCCGTCCTAGCACATTAATTCTTGTTTTTCTTTTCTATAATCTGGTTTTTGAAGTTTTGTAGTGATATCAATATTCGCAAAAAAAGTGGTCAAGGAGGAGATGTTTTAGTTTGATAACTGGATACAGATGATGGTTGTTGAATATGTTACCTTAAATATTATTGCCGACGGCAACTGGCCAAATGGTAAAGAATTTGATTGTTAATGAGTTTTATTCTGTATGCTCACGACATAGGGATATAAATAAATTAAGGATTTTTATATTTTTTGTTTTACCATGCGATTGGAATTGTATGGGGTAATTGGTTAGCGACAGTCAGACAAATGACGAGATTTCACGTGGAACTAAAGACAAATAAAATGTGAGTCAGCAAATAGCGGGCATCGGATGCAAGCATATGACCGTTGCCGAGCGAGTCCCGAAGGCATCGAATGCGAGAACAAAGATGTGGAAGTAAGACATCGATCGGAAAATACAGCATTTAATGAGCAGTCGTTACAAAGAATCTCTGTATTTATGATCAACCGTTATGCAGCCATCAATTACGATTTTATTCTCATTCAAGGGGAGCTTGATTTGGGGATCTTGTCTCCTTATATAAAGCTATAAATAGGAGAATTAGCATCCATTATATGTACTAAAAAGCTATAAACTGCTCTCATTCTATAGTTGCTCTCTTTATTTTATTCTTAACTTTGCTTTTGCTACTACTATCGGAGAAGCTAAACACTTAGTTGGGCTTGTATTTCTTTTAAAATTATTTTATAATCTCATTTTAGTTCCTATTTATTTCATATTTTGGATCAAACTAATTCATGTGTCTATAAATCACGTTACAAATTCAACTGTACTGCTTTACGGGTAAACAGTTTGGCACCCACTATGGGGCATAGACAATTGTGTAATTGCTTTGATCCATTCATCTGTTACTAACAAATTTTGATTCCTTTTTAGCAAAAGAAAAATCAGATATAGCAACTAACGATGTCAACAATTCTTATAATGTTGGAGCCCACAATGAATGTGAGGATGTGTTCCAACGTGATGATTCAACTAGAGAAACCCGCAATGAAGGAGATGAAACAACTCCAGTCTGCAAAGGTCAAAATCCTCGGCATGTGAGAAGTCTAACTCCTGATGATGCGGATGACGAATACGTTATTGTAACAGTCAAAATCTTGAGAGAGCAACAAAGGGGAATTATGGATCACCTTTCAAGACAAGACCAGGCGATGACAGAATTGAAGTAGGCACTATCGGTTGCTTCCAATAATTCTAAGGAAGGATCTCAGATTCCTCCCAGCACCCCTGTAAATCAAACAAGAACCGGTAACGACGCTCCAAGGAAGGAGTTCGATTTTAACGAGGTAGGAGGTACCAGTAGTGGATCTGGGAACGATAACAACACATACGGCCCTTTCAAAACCAAACTCATGATATTCATGAGGGAAATAAATGAGCGTATGGACTAAAATGTTAAGGAATTCCATGCTCGGATGGATCAGATCCCCGGAGCACCATCGGTTTTAAAGGGACCGGATTCCAAAAAGTACACGCAGTTTCCGTTCAAGCCAAGTGCGGCCCCAGAATTGATTCCGAAAAGGTTTAAAATACTAGATATTCCAAAGTATGATGGAACTTGGAATCAATAGGAACATATCAGGACCTACACTACGGCTATAAAGGAAAATGATTTGGCCCAACACGAGATCGAATTAGTCTTGTTGAAGAAATTTAGAGAAACCCTAATGAAGGGTGCTTAAACTTGGTATTCTCTTTTACCTAAGCACTCCATTGATTCTTTTGAAATGCTTGCAAATTTTTTTATTGCAGCTCATGTTGGAGCAAGAAAGGTTCAAGCAAGAAAGGCGGATATATTCAGAATAGCACAAGGTGAATCCGAACTATTGCGAGAGTTCGTAATCCGACTTCAGAAGGAAAGGATGTTATTTACGGCAGTACTGGATGAGTGGGCAACGGAAGAATTTACAAATGGTCTCAACCCGTTGAAATCCGATGCCTTCAGTAAGCTGAAGAAAAGCTTGCTAGAATTTCAGGCAACCACATGGAAAAATATCCACAATCGCTACGAGTCAAAGATTAGAATAAAGATGATCAACTAGGTTTCTCGGTGTCTTCCAAAAGGGTGCAATCGAGATTGGAATCAGGAAAGATTCAAAGCTGATGTTGATGCAGATCAGAGGTCATTTTCAGCCTTACAAAAAGGTCGATGAGCGAGGAAATAAATGTTTCAGTCATCAGATAGGTTTGCTTAGCAAAACATTGTAAGAAAAAGAAGCGTCTGGGTCCCGAGATTCAACGTATCCCCGATTATCCGACTACAACTTTAACATCAGCTTGGTAGAACTGACGTCGATTTTGAGGAACATAAAGGAAGCTAGGTTCCCCGAACCAGTTCATTCAGATCCTAACCAAAGGGATCCCAATCTGTGCTGTGATTTTCATGGAACACATGGTCACTGATACGACCCAAGATAGCCAACATGCACTTTGGATGTCAATTGATGGCTACTTTTGCAAATGGAGGCTATGTGTAATTTTTCATCAGAAGATTACTTGTAATTGGAGGCTATACTTGTAATAAGTTACTACACTTAGTTCCTTAGAATCAGCTTAAGGGTATTTGGGTATTTTGTAGTCAAATACCCACTCTAGTATAAATAGCCCTTAAGACTTTAATTTTGAAGAGACTAATTTTGATAAATGATGAATACTCTTTTGAAATGTGTTATGGTGGTTTGCCATTGTTGATGACAACTTTATTCAAGGTGTGTTCTTCAAGTGGAATCACACTTTCATTTGAAGGTATTCATATAGTTTAAGTTCACTTTGTTATGTAATTGTTGGGTGATTGATCTTTATCACTTATTTTTCAATTACTACTTTGTTGGGTCTATTCTCAAATTCTATACTTTATCTTTAATTTTTTGTTATCCGTATTTAGATTCGTATCATTTGGTATCAGAGCTTGGATTGATGTTTGTTTCTACATACACTAGCTAAGTATTTTATTTTATTTGAAAATCACAAACAAAAAAAATGAAAATCCAAAAAGAAAAATATGGTGTTCTTTATGTTCTTGAGTTAAATCTTTCATTTATTGGATCTAGATGCATATTGATATTTGAAATTGATTGGTATTTGTTCTCTATGTTGAAATATATCAATTGAAGTTGATTTTAAGTGATTTGGGTGGCTACAAGTGAATTTGAAAAGTTTCTTGTTCTTAAAGTTTATCATGTTCATACGTGGGTTCATGAAAAAAAGGTACCATTTGATTCATTTGAGTTTATGTGATTCATGAATTTTATGTCAAAACTTAAGATGATTTCCAAGTGAAATATAAAATTTGAAGGCATTTGAATGTGATTTGGATCAATTTGAAATTTCAAAATCGAGCCTAAGAAGAAGGAGAAGAAGAAGGAGGAGGAGGAAAAGAAGAAGAGGGAGGAGAAGCAGGAGAGGAGAAGGAGAAGGAGAAGGAGAAGAAGAAGGAGAAGGAGAAGGAGAAGCATAAGGAGAGGGAGAAGCAGGAGAAGAAGAAGAAGAAGAAGAAGGAGAAGAAGTAGGAGAAGAATAAGGAGGAGAAGAAGAAGGAGAATAAGAATAAGGATAAGAAGAAGCAGGAGGAGAAGGATAAGCAGGAGGAGGATAAGGAGGAGGAGAAAAAGACGGAGGAGAAGACGGGGGGAGGAGGGGGTGGGGGGGAGGAGAAGAACAAGAAGAAGAAGAAGTTGAAAGTCCAGATTCGTGGACCAAAAACATGGAGCCGAAAGCAATTTCGTGGAGCTAGACAGACTTGAGCCACAGTAAAATCTGTCATTTTCGTGGACACGAAATAAATCATGAGCATGAAATTGCATCACCCCAGCTCACCTGTGGCCACGAAAATAAATCGTGGACACAATTTTCTCCGGCTCAATTTTTGAGTTCTTCTTGTATTTTCCTTGATTATTCTTAGCTAGTTAACATTAGTAATTGTTCTACTTGTATTAATCTAGTTATTTGTGTCTGTATTTTTCATTTCATGCCAACTATTTCGTGCTTTTCTCTTTGATTACATTGTGAATTGTTTGACTCTTGTCCATTTGATTTTATTGTGCCTTTCTTTCATGTCAACATAAACTCCGCTCTGACCTTGAAGTAGAAGGGTTACTTGTTGAATACTCTTGTGGAGTTCGAAAGCAAATTTGGAAAACACCATAGAGCAGTAAAAGGCTTGAGTAGTAAGAAAATTTGAGTGAAGGTCTTGAATGCCTACGACATTGAGTGTATACATGAGTGAACTTGAGTGACATCGATATTGAGTGATACATGTGAGGGAGTGACTAGTGAGGTCCTTATTTTATACTAACCACTTTTGTTTCTTAACTATGTCTTCCACATGTACAAGGAGTTACAAGGAAAGTTAGGATGGTTTGGCTAGTGGTTCAAATAGAAGGAGTCCATTTAGTGAACTCACTACTAGTAGGACTTCTCATGGACATTACTATATTGATTATGGGCTAGAGAAGTGTTAGAGCAAATTCATTATAAGTGTTGATGGACATATAGGCTACACTTTACTAGTAAATAGAAGTGATACCAATTTTATTAGTCCTACTTTGGTAGAAAGGTTAAGAATTCATTGTAGAAATAAGGTGTCGCCTGGCTATAAGGATGGAATATGGATTGTTAAAGTGACTCGAATTCTTATTTTCCATGGAGATTATGAAGAATATATGTGGTGTGACGTCTATCCTTTACTTGGATGTCATATAGTATTTGGGGATCCTTGGTTTCATAATAAGGAACCTGAATATTATGAAAGGATGGGAAGCTACTATCTTGGAATGAATGGAAGATGGTATGATTTCATTCTTTTGAGTCAAGAAAGGGAAGCATTGGCTAGAAGGCAAGTCAAGAATGAAGGTTTGGAAGTTGATGAAAATCAAGATGCTTCTAGCATAGCCAAATTGAAACTTGAAGTCAAGAGTCTTTCCAATGACTCAATGGGAACTCTTGGAACCTATTGTACTACTAGTAAAATAAATGAGAGATAAAAGATAGAGAGGAGTAAGGAAAAGAAAAGTGGCAATCCTAGAGAGGAAAAAGGAGAGCATGAACTGCAAAATGAGAGTGGATTATCTCAAGGGGAAATGAAAATAGTGAGAATAAAAATGAAGAGAGTGAAAGGAAAGGAGATGAGATGAGAGAAAAACATGAGAATGTCAATGAGAGTATATTTTATTCTAACTCTAATCTTTCTAATCCTTCTTCCTTTAGTTGTTTGGATTCTTTTTTAGGCAGTTATGAAGATGAGTCAATTGAAGAGATAACACGGGAAGAACTTCATGACTTGGCAATGCAAAAGAATTTGAAGTTTCTTCATCAAGTAAGTAAGTGAGTTTAATTTTGGAAGGCCAAGGTAAAGAAGTTTCTATAGTTGCTTATCGAGGTAAAATGGCTAATCCTAACTCTCTGGTTACTTCAAATGACCTTGTTGGTGACTTGATTATGAGCGATAGTCTAACTACTTATGATATTGATGATTCTTTACTTTGTGTTGACGTGCAAAAGGAAGGTTGTGTCCATACATGCATACACTAGTTGCATATGATTTTGGAGCTAAAATTGTTATTGATTGTGAACTTGAAAATCTTCAAACTAGTATTGTGCCATTGGTTGGAAATCATGATTTTGAAGGTGTTCCCTTGAATGTTTTCCATGAAAATGAATTTATTTCTTCTTTAGCTACAAGAAATACTTTTGTGAATGAAAATTTGAGAGAGGATGAAAGTCACTTGGCTAGTGAGTTTTATTATTGGAATTCTTCTTCTTGTAAAGTTATGTATTCATCATATAGTCAAACTAGTGAGGACATGAGTATTTGTGAAAGTGAATTCATGAGCTTTGTGGATCCATCTTTGGATAATTGTTCTAGTTTGTAAGTAAGTCAAGAACCTTGTGTGTTTGAGAGTGAACTTGAATCGTTCAAGTTTGATGTAAATGATTCTTACTTGTATCTCCTTGATGCTCTTGTGAAAGATGAAATTGAGAAAGGTGGTCTTTGCCTTAAAAATGAGAAATAATTTCTTGTTTGATGCCCATGATCTTAACAAAAATGGTACTTGTTTAAATAACCTAACTCCTTCTTTTTTTATTGTGAAGGATATCAATGGACAGTTTACTTGTTCCTTTGAAGAGAAAAATTCTAACGAGGAGTTAACTTGTTCTTTTGAAATAGAAAGTCCTAATGCTATTCCCAATAATGAAGAGGTTTTTGATAAAAAGACGAGTGAGCTAATTGATGCTAGCTTTAGTTTTAATTTCTCTATTTTCTCTACTTTAAGCTTTGAGGATACAATTTGGTCAAGCTTTATAAATGCTTCGAGGATGTAATGAAAGAATGATCAATTTGAAGCTTGTAATAAGTTCTTTGATTTTAACTGTGATAAATCTTCTTATGGAAACTTCATTAATGTCTTGAACTTCATTACGAAGGATTATCAATTGGGGAACCATAAGAGCTCTACCATTTGGTCCAACAAAAGGTTTTGAAATTTAAATGCTTATCCAAGGCCATAATGATATGTTTGATTGGTTAGTACTTATTTTTGGGCTTTTTAGAACCATGAAGGTAATTAACTTTTCTCTTGACTTGAGTAGTAGTAACTTTGTAGTACTTGACCATGATTTGTTGATGTTGATATTATATTCAAGCCGTGAGTTGCCAAGTCGACAACTTAGAGATAATTTGGGAACAATATTTGTATTTGATCTCGGTGATTCCCTCTATGATTGTAGTTTGTGTTTGAGCCAAGTGACTATTATTTTGTTGGGAAATATGTTCTTTGTTGATCTTAAGTATGCTTGGTTATACTTGAAGAGTGTTCGCTTTGATGCATGTGGTAGAGCTCTTTGGATTAAAATGGTGCATGAGCCTCATCGTGAATTGTCTTTACCATGCACAATTGTTTGTAAGTTTGAAATGCTTGATGTTTTGTTTTTTGTTGCTTGATGTTTTGTCTTTATGGAAACTTGAACTTGATTATTTTGACTCTTGGCATAAAGTGACTGTGAATGATAAGAGACTTGGTAGATCTAATATGCTCTATACATGTGGTATGGGTCTATGTTTGGACTACCAAATTAATTTTCCTTATTTGTTTAGTTCATAAGAGTCATACTTTGTACTTACTTAGGAGATTTTATGACTCCATGTGATTATATTTTGTACATAATTTTTAGAGGAGTCTTTGTGCCTATTTAGAAGAATTGAGTCAAAATAATGACTTTCTTGTTTTATCATTACCGTGCATATATTTGTCTCCTGATGAGTTTATACTTATCCTCATTCCTTTCCACATTCTGCAAGGTTCGAATTCGAAGACGAATTCTTTTTAAGAAGGGGTAAATGATACGAATCTAAATGTGAAAGACAAGAAATTAAAGATAAAGGATAGAATTTGAGAATAGACCTAACAAAGTAGTAATTGAAAAATAATTGATAAAGATCAATCACCCAACAATTACATAACAAAGTGAACCTCAACTATAGGAATACCTTCAAGTAGAAGTGTGATTCCACTTGAAGAACACACCTTGAATAAAGTTGTCATCAACAATAACAAACCACCATAACATCTCTCAAAAGAGTATTCATCATTCATCAAAATTAGTCTCCTCAAAATTAAAGCCTTAAGGGCTATTTATACTAGCTTGGGTATTTGACTACAAATTACCCAAATACCCCTAAGCTTATTCTAAGGAACTAAGTGTAGTCACTTATTACAAGTATAGCCTCTAATTATATGTAATCTTCAATTGATGGCAAATTACACACATAGCCTCCAATTGTGAAAATAGCCATTAATTGATATCCAAAGCGCATGTTGGCTATCTTGGATCGTATTAGTCACAGAACTAGGGACTGTCGGCAACTTCATGAAGAAGTGGCAACATTGTTGAAGAACGGTCATTTCTGAGAATTTCTAAGTGATCGGGCCCAAAATAATTATGGGAAAAATAGAGATGTTGTTGAACCATCAAAACCGGATGCATGGTCACCTCGCATGACGATCAACATAACCTTTTGTGGTGACGAAGTAAAAGGGGTTACATTTTTGGCAACAAAAAATACAAAGATATTAATAACTCATGGAAAGAGGGTTCGTGAAGTTTTAAAAGACGACATCACTTTTACAGAAGAAGATGCTGATGAACTTATTCTACCGCACAACGATGCTCTGGTAATATCCCTTAATATTTTAGATTTTAAAATTAAATATGTGTTGTTTGATCCAGGTAGTTCAGTCAATATCATACAATAGAGAGTTTTGAAACAAGCACAGTTAACCAAAAACATAGTTCTGACAAAAAAACTCTTAGTTAGTTTCAATTTGACAAGTGTTACAACCCGGGAAGAGATTTTGCTGCCCATACATTCCAAAGGTGTAATTAAGACCACTATGTTCAAAGTGGTAGATGGTGACATGGGATACAACGTGATCCTTGGAAGGCGTTAGATACATGAAATGGAGGTTGTGCCATCAACATATCACCAACTGCTAAAATTTCCCACATCGAAAGGGATAAAGCAGATTAGAAGAGATCAACCAGCTGTAAGATAGATGAATGCAGTTAGCTTGTCCAGTATTAAGGGGAAAGCAACAAGCAAATAGCAACTACAGGAGTCGATGCCCTCTTCCACCCCGGTTGAAGATAATGGAGAAGAGGAGTCATCAGATATTTATCAGGTAACGATATCTTTTCAGGTACCGGAGGAAACGGATGCGACCAAATCAACTGCTGAAGAGCTCGAACAGGTGGCCTTGTTCACGGAGTTCTTAGAAAGGAAATTTCATTTAGGAACAGGTTTGAGTCCCGAACTCAGGTTAAAAATTATTGATTTTCTAAAAGCTAAGGTTGATTGCTTTCTATGGTCACATTCAGATATGACAGGTATTCCATTGGAAGTGGCTGTCTACAAACTGAGTTTGGATCCTAACTTCCCTCCGGTAAGGCAGAATAAATGACCAATAGCAGAGGTCAGAAACAAGTTTGCCAAGGAGGAGGTAACCCGTTTGCTGAATATAGGTTCAATTCAAGAGTAAATTACACCGATTGGATAGCTAACGTAGTGGTAGTACCTAAAAAAAATAAATTTAGAGTGTATTTAGATTATAAAGATTTGAATAAGGCATGCCCCAAAGACTCTTTCTCGTTGCGAAACATGGATCAAATGATTGATGCTACGACCAAGAACGAGTTAATGAGTTTTTTTGATGCATATTCTGGGTATAATCAAATTAGAATTCACCCGAAATATCAAGAAAAGACTTCATTTATTACAAATTTTAGCACATACTATTATAATGTGATGCCTTTCGGGCTTAAGGATGCCAGAGCCACTTACCAGAGGCTTGTTAATAAAATATTTGAACAACAAATTGGTAAGAAAATAGAGATTTATGTTGACGACATTTGGTTAAGTATTTGAATGCGGTGATCATTTGAATCATCTCCAAGAAACATTTGACATTCTAAGAAAATATAACATGAAGCTCAACCTGGAGAAATGTGCTTTTGGAGTTGGTTCCGGTAAGTTCTTGGGATTTCTGGTCTCTCAAAGAGGAACTGAAGAAAACCACGATAGATCAAAGCCATCGAGAATATCCCGTACCAATTGAAAAGTGGAAAAGAAGTACAGAGGTTGACCGGTAGGCTGGCGGCCCTAAGTAGGTTTATGTTGAGGTCTTCGGAGAAATGCCATCATTTCTTTTCGCTTCTGAAAAAGAAGAATGTTTTTGTGTGGACTCCGGAATGCCAGCAAGCATTGAAAGACCTTAAAAGGTACTTGTCTAGCCCTCATTTGTTGTCAAATCCACAAAAGGAGAACAATTGTTAATCTACTCGGCGGTTTCGAAAGTAGCAGTAAGTTCTGTTTTGGTCCGAGAGGAAGAAGGTACGCAATTTCCTGTGTATGATGTTAGTAAAGTTTTATTAGTAGTGGATACACATTATCCGCACCTTGAAAAATTAGCCTTAGCTCTCGTAGTCGCCTCTCAAAAGCTAAGTTCTTATTTTCAATGTCATCCAATAGTCGTGTGACAACTTTTTCATTGAGGAATGTCCTCCATAAGCCTGAGTTATCGGGTCATTTGACTAAATGGGCAGTCGAAGTTAGTGAATTTAACATTGAATACAAGCCCATGACTGCGGTCAAGTCACAAGTTTAGTCTAGGATTAATGCCTTTAGCTGTTAAAGAGGTAGTGTTGGTATTGGGGACGATATCAAGTGTTTGGACCTTGTTTACAAATGGAGCTTCTAACGTAAAATGGTTCGGTCTCGGGATAGTATTAATCAATCCCTTGGGAGAAACTCTGAGACAGGCCATTATAATTGTGCCATTAACTAACAATGAAGCCGAGTACAAGGCTTTGGTTGCAGGATTTGAATTAGCTCGGGGACTAGGCTCCGAGGTGATCGAAATAAAATGTGACTCCCAACTGGTAGTGAACCGGGTGTACGGAATTTTCGATACCAAGGAGGAACGCATGAAACAATACTCTGAGTAAGGTCCAAGTATAGCTTTTCCGGTTTGGAGAATGGTCGATTATACACATTCTGAAGGAAGAAAACGTGGAGGCAGATGAATTGGCCAATTTGGGGTCATCTATGGAAATGGAAGGAATTGATTCCGGTGCGGTCGTTCAATTGCTGTATTTGGTTGTGGGTGTGGATGGATATTGTGAAGTTAACTCAACTAATCTAATTTGATATTGGAGAAATGATTTTATAGATTATTTAAGAAACGACAAATTGCTTGAAGATCCAAAAGTATCCTCGGCACTACGAATTAAAGCAACTCATTATTGTCTTGTTGACAGTCAACTATGCAGGAGGTCATTTCAAGGTCCATTGACTCGGTATGTAGGGACATCAGAGGCTGATTACGTGATGAGGGAAGTTCACGATAGTATGCGGGAACCAATCGGTGCAGAATCATTGGTTCTCAAATTAATAAACGTTGGCTACTATTGCCCCCGTATGGAGCAAGACGCAAAGGGTTTTATTCAAAAAATACCACAAATGTCAGCGTCATGCACAGTTAATACATCAATCAGCGAAACTTTTGTATTCGACGACGTCACCATGGCCATTTATGAAATGAGGGATAGACATAGTCGGTCCCTTACCACAAGGACCTGGTAAGGTAAAATATTCTTTTGGTTTTAACTGACTATTTTACTAAATGGATTGAAGCAGGTGCTTACCAATAGACCGGAGAACGAGAAGTGATTGATTTTATATGAGATCACATCACCTGTCGGTTTGGAATACCAAAAGAAATCGCTTGTGATAATGGGCCATAATTTATAGGTTCCAAAGTCACACAGATTTTGGAGGGAATGAAGTCAAACGAATCACATCTTCACAATACCACCCGAGTGCTAATGGACAAGCAATCAACGGACAAGATAATAATTTTAAACCATAAAAAGAAGTTAGAAGATGCTAAAGGCAAGTGGCTCGATGAGTTACCGGATGTGTTGTGGGCATATCGAACAACGGTGAAATTGAGCATGGGTGAAACACATTTTTTACTTGTATACGGTGCAGAAGCTTTGATCCCGGTGGTAGTTTGGGAACCGAACCTAAGGTATTCCCGAGCAAACAAGGAGACAAATAATGAAGCATTTCTGATTAAACTAGATTTACTGGAATAGCATCGAAATCTGGCATATGTAAGGACGGTGGCACAAAAGCAAAGATTGGAAAGATATTACAACCGCAGAGCAAATCTTCGATATTTCAAAGTTAGGGATTTGGTTTTGAGAAAGGTAACTCAAAGTACTTGGGAAATTAATTCCGGGAAGTTGGGACCAACGTGGAAAGGACCTTACCGTATTTCTGCTATAACTGAAAGGCTCATATCAATTGGAGAATCAAGACGGAGTTAAATTACCAAGCAATTGGAACGCGACACACCTCAAAAGGTATTACTGCTGAAGATCTTTGCTGATACTGAAAGTATGTGCTGCACTTTTTTTTTCTTTGTCCAGTTTTTGTCCCAATTGGATTTTTCTGGCAAGGTTTTTAATGACGGAACAATGTAAAGCATACTACGAAGAAAGGGTCATCGGCCAAAATAAGACTTTCAGTGTTCGGATTCTCATACTTAACATCCAAATACTGGGGGGGGGGGGGGGAATTATTACATATCAAGGCACTAAAAGTGTCACGAAGACTGGTGACTGTTAGAACGGGGCCTATATCTTGTCAGGACCGGGGACTGTATGATCATCCCCTTATAAATAAGTTGTATAAGTTAGCCACATGTATTGACTGCTTTATTTACTTAAGTAAATGACTGTTTATGTAAATATACTATTAAAGATGGAAGGAATAAATCAAAGTCCTTTTGTTTTTATCTTATTTCTTGTCCAAATGATATGTTAAATTATTTTCCATTTGAAAGTTAGTTAAAACTTCGAATGCTTGTGCCGGAAAGAACATGAGACGTCCTCTTCAAGAGCACCGTAAACATAATAGCCCTCTTTTATGAAACCTTCATAGTCAAAGGATAGATTCCGAAAATGTGAATGCCCGGGATAAAAAGCTATCGGATGTGAATAGAATTTCCGAAGCTTTGTCCGTTAAATAAAAAAATGCATTTTTGCACAACACTTAGGCAAAAAGGGTCTTTCATTAATTAAAATGCCAAACTAAATAAAGAAGTTTGTCATAGTTACGATATATATATATATATATACACACACACACACACACACACACACACACACACACACACACACCAGTTATTTTTACTACCAAACCAAAGCCCGAAAGGAGAGAAGAGTCTTCGTTATCCTTTCCATGGAGAAGGCCGTTCCATTTCCGGTTCTAGGCCTTCATCATTGCCTTCTTCTTCTTCTTCTTCTTCTTCTTCTTGTTCTTCAGCTTCCTCTTGGGTTACCGAATACTCAGAGCTAGTTTTCAAAGAGTTAGAGGCAGCGAGCCAAGCGGGGAGGTTCTTGAGAGCAGTTGTCTCCAATTCACGAGCTTTGGAAAATACAACCATCAATGTTTGCAATGCCTTCTTTGGCCTCCTCCAAAGTTTTTCTCTTCATGTGATAAATGGTGTAGGTTTTCTCGAGGAGGATAGAATCGTCCTGGTCATGGTTTTCTCGAGGAGGATAAAACCGTCCTGGTCTTGGAGTTTAGCTCGGAGTTTCCTAATCTTTTATTGGAGTTTGTCATTGTTGGCTCTCACAATGCTGATTCTAGAATCAAGCTCGGTGTTGGTTGTTGCATGAAGCTAGTTCTGATCCATAACGTTTTTTAGCCTTTCTTCAATTTTGGCTCTCCTTTCCTCGGCAGCAATAGCCTCTTCTATTTTGGAGCATAAGCTAGCCTCTAAATTATTGATTTGATCCATAAAGGCATACTCACGCTTGGCCGCAGTAGTCACGACATCATGCAGCTCAGCCTACTTGGCCTTAGCCTTCTTAAGATCTTCATGTAATTGATCGGCTACTTGGTTGTTGGCCATTCTATCTTGCTCGGATTGCTGCAACCGAGCCTCGAGCTCACCCATTTTGGGAAACCTTTTTGTCCGAAATAAGGAGGTGCTCGGCAAGCTGGTTTCATTCGGCCAAAAGTTGATCTCGTTCTGTAGTAAGTTCCTGTTTATCCAAAATCTACCTTTGCAGGACTTCAGAAGAAAGAAGGTTGACCTAAAAAGGTTAAAGCTAAGGTTATTAATGCGAAGTATCATAAATAAAAAAGGGGTAGAAGAAGGTTAGTTTGATACTTGCGCCGAGCAGTGCATAATGTTATTTAACAGACACTCGACAGAAAGAGAGTCCATCTTTCTCCAGTGTTTTTCCGTGGCCAGTGGCTTTAGATAATTTGCAAGTTCCACCGGCGTGGAAAGTATGTGGCACTCATTTGAAATGATGAGAGTGACACTTTGTTTTCCACTGAGATTTTGAGTGGAAGTTGGGTAAGTATCGCCCAAATATCCATGGTCGAGTGACCGTGGAGAAGGAACATCTTCTATCTATTTGGATGGGGCCGGTGGAGAGGTAGCAGATAGTATAGAAGGAGAGGCGGTTGCAATTGGCTCAAAAGTTGACGGCGAAGGAATGTTAGGGGTTGAACTCCTTTGGCCGAAAGCAACGATGGGCATTCGAAAACAGGATGAAGCATTTTCGACCAATCCCATTTCCATGAAGAGTCCTTAAGATTCTTCCGGTGTTGGTGTTCGAAGCTCACCCGGCTGAGCATCTGGTTGAGTAGATGAAGATCTTTTTCTTCTTTGAAGAGGAACTGGATCGTCATCAGTTCCTTCATCATTAAGGACCACTGTGATTGGTCCGGCTGGTGTTTCTGTTGAAGTCTTCTCTCGAGTCCCAGCCGGGGAGGTACGCTTTCTCTTTGGTTTCTTTTCCTTAGGGTCATCAAGAACCTCAAGGGGTGGTGCAAACAACGGATCCCTTCGAAAGTCCTGTGTGTTGCAAAAAGAGAGTTAACAAATTGATTCTGAGTCATGCTAAAAGTTGAAAAAAGGAAGGAAGAACCTTCACTTACCATGGTTTTTGGCATTCCACCCAAATCTGGGGGCCATTTCTTTGCACCTTCGAGATTTTGATGTAGAAATATCCAAATTGTTCTGTACCCATTGGGCCTGGTTCTAAACTCGTGGTGGTTCCCAATGAGTTGGTGGAATAAGAAAAATACAAAGTTAGTGAAAGAGGAAAGTCTTTTTTCAGAACACGGAAAGGAAAAGATATCTGAAGACTTACGAGAGAGGTTCCATGATTCAGGAATAACATATGATGTTATCGGGAGAATATCCCTGGTAGCAATGACAACGAACTGTTCTATCCAACTACGAGCGTTGTCATCATCAACACTGGTAAGAAGGGAGTGGTGGCCGCGTTTGCTGAGTTTTAGCACACCTCCACGAAAGATCCTTGGAGAGTAGAGGTTGATCATCTGTGCGAGAGTTAGGGTTTTCTCGATCTCGGAACATAGTTGTCTGAGGCAAGCCACCGTCCGCCATACTGATGCGACTGCTTGAGCCAAACAGATTTGGTAACGATGGCAGAATTCTAGAATTATTGGGTCGAATTCCTTGGCCCAATCCCAAAGTGAAAAGGTATGTATAAACATCATGAACCCTAGTTTGGAGATGGTGGCCCTTTCCACCTCGTTGGGGGCAAAGATTTCAATGTTATTCCATTCGCAATCTTCTTTCATAACAGAAAGATTAGCAAGATGAATAGAAGAAAGGTACCTGCAAATAGGCCAGTGTCTATCATTTTTGGGATTAACAGGTTCTTTTTGGACTTGGAGGTCGACTAGGTGTTAAGTTGAACGGGTATGATATAGTTCACGGTAGGAGGTTCAGATTCGATATCAACTTCTTTTGCTTTGTTCTTCTTAGGACCACCCCCCGAAGAGAAGGCCGGTGTTTCCGATGACAAGATTGTTAGAATACATGATGGTAATAAATTTAAGAAAGGAGATTTTACTGAGAAAGATGAAGTTTTGCAGTAGAGTTTGGAGAGAATTCGAAGAAGAAGATGAGTTTGTAAAAGTGAAAAGTAAAATTGTAGAATAGGGAGGAAGTTTATAAGCGGCAAAAATTATGGTCATGATTACCACGAAAACTGGCCGAAATATTTGCCGAATTATGGAATAACATGTGTTCGAGAGTCATTAAATGTGAGACGACATGTGTCCTTTCAAGTATCAGAAACCGTTCAATAACTTTCCTGCCAAGAAAGGGGGTTTATCTACTTCCCGGTAACATGAAGTTGAGTCACAAAAAAGTATGGGGACTATCTGTATGAGGTAAACTTGGTTAGAGATAGTTGGACAAATGACAAGATGACACGTGGAACTAAAAACAGATAAGATGTGAGTCCGCAAATAGCTGGCATCGGATGCAAGCATGTAACCGAAGCTGATCGAGTCCCGAAAGCATCGAATCCGAGAACAAAGATTTGGAAGTAAGACATCGATGAAAAAGACAACATTCAATGAGCAGTTGTTATAAAGAATCTCTGTATTTATGATCAACCGTTATGCATCCATCAATGGCGATTTATTCTTATTCAAGAGGAGCTTGATTTGAGAATCTTGTCTCCTTAGATAGAGCTAAAAATAGGAGAATTAGCATCCATTGTAGGACACGTAACATTTTGTACTAAAAAGCTATAATTTGCTCTCATTCTATATAATTACTCTCTTTATTTTATTCTTAACTTTGCTCTTTCTACTGCTATCAGAGAAGCTAAACACTTAGCCAGGCTTGTATTTATTTTAAAGTTATTTTATAATCTCATTTCAGTTCCTATTTATTTCATATTTTGGATCATACTAATTCACGTGTCTATAAAGCACGTTACAAATTTAACTATACCGTTTACGGATAAATAAGAATATTTTCTGATGTTTTAATCAACATTAATGGCTAGGCAAAATGAGAGTAAAAGACAAAATTGCCCCTTAAATGTAGAGCATCACTAAAGATGATCCCTACTTCCCTAGTATTTAAGCTAAGCATTAATCCTCTTTTTAGTTTTCAAAAGTGATGTGCAATTGGCTAAAATTTAAGGAGGCGTTTGGTACGAATAAAGTTATACAAGGATTATAATGCACATACTAGTTATATTTTAGAAATACATGGATAAGTAATACATGGATTATTTATTGTTAGGTGTTTGTTTCATTGCACTAAAATTGAATGTACAAGATATTATTTAAAAAATTTATTTATTTTTAAATAAAAAAGCGATGACTTTCACTGACTTTTATACCCTTGGATGCTTGACTTTCATTGACTTTTAGGGGAAAAAACAATGATACTTTTGTTCTTTCGGTGCTTTATGTATAAGTGATACGTGGATTAATTCCATATTGTTGGTGGTATAAAATAATACACCAAATTGGTGTATTAAATTATACAAGGATTAGTTATGCATGATTCAAAATGTAAATCAAATAATGGATAAAATTAAACCAAATTATATACCATAATTATTTTTCTTATACATCATACAAAACGACCCTTAGAGTACTACGTTTCCATTTAACCTAATCGTTGTTTATATTCAAATAAGTAAATGGCAAGCAAAAATACTTATTCCACAATATGAAAATATCTATCTTCCACGGTTCGTATTGTTTAAGGCGATATCCTCATCTACAATAATATATTCATGGCTACACGCACTTCAACTCTTATCATGAGATCTTTCTCGTTCGTACAAAATGCAATATACATTAGATTGACGAAATTCAATGAGCGAGAGCTTGAATTCGGTTCATCTTCCGTTGAAATTTATTCGTTGCTAAAAACGTTCTACATTTCATTCTTTAAATTAAGTTCAAGAATAATTATAAATATAAGAGAAACAACAGCTTTTTTTCTTTTTAACGTTTGAAAGAATGACACGCCATTTACAAGTGATTATTCCATTTTGATATAATTATTGTGTGTGGGTAAAATCGAGGATAAAGTTACCCCCGATTCCCGGTAAAGAAACGAGAGGGAAGCACGATCTGGTATGACCTCGACTGAAACCGAGGGGCTCCATATCTCTGAACCCGGGGAGGACGAATGGTGTACCTGGGACCGGATACTGCTAAACTTCGGGTCCGAGCAGAGTGAAGGTTCAAGAATAAGGGGGAAAACGGTTAAGCACGATAAGCGGGGAGCCATAATATATGCCATCAACCGGATACTACGGCGTGAATCCCGCCCGATATCAACTGCAAATCAACATTACTGAGAAGAGAAGATTTTACCTTATTTAAACTTGTACTAGGATTGAAACTCCCCTACTATATAAATGAGAGAATTTTTTTATTTTAGGACCATTGTTGGCACGCATATCAAAGCAATAAAAGTTTATTTTTGTTCTCTAGCTACTGTTCATAGTGTTCTTTGGCTGCTTAATTATTTAGTTGCAGCCGAGCCTGTCCCGAGGGCTCGACCGAGGCCAATTTTATACTTGGTTTGATCGTTTTGCCTCTCTTTACTTTAATTATTTTCTATCCATAGATCATTCGTGTTAAATTAAGTCGCATATCCTTTAAACAATGTAGAAATTTAATTGTTACTCATTTTAAGGGTAAACAGTTTGGCGCCCACCGTGGGGCAAAGGATAATAGTGGTAATTTAATACGAATTTCCATAACACACCCTATTTTATACTTGTTCTTTGAAGTTTGATTTCAGGTTAGTCTAAAAATGTCAAATTCTCAGTCTACTCACTTAAACGCTGACACCGAGTCAGGCCACTACGGTGAAAACAATAACGTGGTACCCAACAGTGATGTACGCCCTGTTGATCTCAATGGTGTCCCAATCGTTGACCCAATTGACGCTAACTCACAGGTTGCCATCAACATCAACCTACCCACCAACCCCGAAAATAGCATTCGCGGGGCACCCTGGCCTTCGGCTCAAGAAGCACCCAAAGGGGAAGGTGGTGGAGTGAGCTTGCGATTGATCTTCAAAATGTTACAAGCTCAGCATGCGGCAATAGCACAGCTACAAACCCAAAGTGAAGCCCTGAACAGGATCGAGACCGGGTGGGCTAGAGAGAACGCTCGAATAGACGAGCAGATTACCGTGGAACTAGATGAGGTCGGGCCCGGGGAAACTTCCGAGGTGATGAAAATGCTTGAAAGGGCCAGATTCCAAAAAAAGTATTCAGAAGCCTTTTCCCCCGAGTCTGGCCCCGAAGCCAATTCTGAAGAGATTCCGAATGCCCTATTCCCAAATATAACGGGACCACAGCCCCAAACAAGCATGTAACCTCCTATACATGCACGATAAAAGGAAACAACCTAGAAGACGACGAGATCGAGTTAGTCTTATTGAAGAAATTTGGGAAACCCTGTCCAAATGAGCGATGATATGGTACCATAACTTGCCTCTGAATTCCATTGATTCATTTGCTATGCTTGCATATACCTTCGTTAAGGCCCACGCTGGCACCATCAAGGTCGAGACGAGGAAATCGGACCTCTTCAAAGTCAAGCAGAGAGACAACGAGATTCTTAGGGAGTTCGTGTCAAGGTTCCAGATGGAATGAATAGATCTGCCCCCGGCAGCAGATAATTGGGCCGTTCAGGCGTTCACTCAAGGACTCAACCCCTGAAGTTTCGTCTCTTCTCAGTAATTGAAGCAAAACTTGGTATAGTACCCGCCGGTTACTTGAGTCGATGTCCATAACAAGTACGAGTCGAAGATTAGAGTCGAGGACGACTAGCTGGGCCCCCCTTGAGGCCTGTTTACCCCAACAGAGCAAATAACAGATCTAAAACAGTTATGGACTAGAAGCCAAGGCCAGTCCGTGATCGGTACCATCCATACAGTTCGGACAGAAGAGGAAACGGGACCGGTCTCCACATAACCAGGAATGACATGAGAAGCGGTCAAGAACCGAGCAACCGGGGTCTGATGAATAAAAACGGTTTCGATAGATCACTTGGGGCCAGGGAAGCCCCGAGATTATCGGAATACAAATTCAACATGGACGCTACAAGTATAGTATCGGCCATTGGCCGCATCAAGGAGACCAAATGTCCTAGGCCACTTCAGTCCAATCCCGCACAGAGGGATCACAACTTGATGTGTAAATACCATGGTACTCATAGTCACAGGATCGAAGATTGTCGACAGCTAAGAGACGAAGTGGCTCGGCTATTCAACAATGGACACCTTCGGGAACTCCTAAGTGAGCGAGCCAAAAATCATTTCAAAAATAGGGATGTCAACAAACAAATTGAGCAAGAGGAGCCTCAACACGTGATCGACATGATCATTGGGGGAGTGGGACATCCCACAAGGGCCAATGATAAAATGCACCAAAGTTTCTATCACAAGGGAAAAACGCACTCGGGATTACATCCCGGAAGGGTCCATCTCGTTCAGCGACGAAGACGTGAAAGTCATCATCCAGCCTCACAATGATGTATTGGTAATCCGTACTCATCAATAAATCTCGAGTTTAATGTATGCTAATTGATCTAGGTAGCTCATCCAACATCATCCGATGGAGGGTCTAAGAGCAATTGGGATTATTGGACCAAATCGTATCGGTAATATGAGTATTGAAAGGGTTCAACATGGCATGCGAGATGACAAATGGCGAAATAAACCTATAAGTAAACATTGTCGGGACCACCCAAAAAATGAAATTCTATGTGATCGAGAGGGATATGAGATACAACATCTTGTTCGTGGGGGCCATGGGTTCACAGCATGAGGGCGGTGCCTTCAACCCTACATCAAGCACTGAAATTTCCCAAGGATATGTTCAAAACGGGGGCCCGCGGGAACAACCAGCTGCAAAGGAGATGTTTGCTGTCGAGGAAGTAATCCTGATGCCCGTGGTCTCGACATAAACAATTAGGGGACTGGTGGAAGAGAAGGAAAACAAATAGCAATCAATGATCCCGACCCTGATCGGGGAGGAAAAATAGGATGAGCACATAACAAACGAGGAAGACGATTACGTTGTCCCGAGATCCTTTATAGCACCCGATGACATCTGTTACATTTTGCATTTTCGTATGTTAAAGTTTCGCCTTCAGTTAATCGACGTAGACTCGGGGATGAGATTATCTTGAGGTTAACGTATTTATGCTATTTATAACAAGCGATAAGTAAGTGCCATGAAGGGTAAAGGATACACAAATTAAAGAAAATAAGTTTCGTTAAAGGTTGCCGATTTGGGGATAAAATATGATCCGAGCTCTAATACTCGATATTTATGGACTAGTACCATGCAAGGTACCATATGACCATGATAGTATGATATATAAGGTATATTAAAAATGAGTAGAACTTTAAGTAATATTAGACAATTCTTAATTATGCGGGTAATTGGTTAATTATCGGGTAATGGGACATTACCTAGTTAATTAATAAATTATAAGATAAAGATTAAAACACCCACCCCCCTCACCCCAAAACGTGGCAGCAAGCCACTTCTTGAGAACATGACTATTAGTTATCTTTGGTTAGGTGGCAAGTAACATGTCAAGAACAAAGACACCTCTTTTCTTATGATTTAAATACAAAGACTTGTAAGTAAGGTGGTAAGTAAAAAACCTTTCATTTCTATTATTTGAATACAAAAGACTTCATATCAGAACTTAGCAAGACTTTACTTCATAACAGAACGTTAGCAATTCTTACAATTCAAGTTCCTACAAAGACATTAACAACGAGATTTCTCCAACCAAATCCAACGAAGAATTATTAAAAGCTTAACAACATAAATATTTTGTGGTTCTAAAAGAGTACGGTGCAACCTTTTCCAAGAATATCATACGGATGTTTCCCTACTCCAGGTATGTTAAGGCTATCCTTTCTTTCTTTTTGGCATGATCCAAATTATATAGAAGAAACGAGCAAACACACAGTTTTCATAAACGACTCTATTCATAGAAATACTAGGGGTCTTTGTGTCCTTGATTCCCCATGTCATATTATTATATCTTCTGTTCATGGGTCTCAGAATAATACGCAGTCAACAAAATTTTATCCGAAAGGAATATTGAGATTATTAACATATTTTCATACATTTCATTCATTTATACATGTATATTGACCCATGACCAGATGGCGTTATATACGCGTATTTATATGTATATGTATATATATGTATATGGGATATGAGAAAAAGGTTACGGCATTATATATGCACCACCACCTGATCAGTTGGTATATGTTGATGATGTTGCCCACAGTGGCCGAGACGATATGATGGGATGCCCTCAGAGGCTTGATGATGTTATGAAATCCTATACCTATTCATGACACGACATTTATATGCATATGCATGATATTATAAATGTTTCAAAAATTACAAAGTTATTCAGACTTACAGATGGATTTCTTTATTCCATGTTTCATCTATATCTTTTATGTACTGATTTTTATGCCTTACATACTCAGTACATTATTCGTACTGACGCCCTATTTCCCGGGGCCTATGTTTCATGCCCATAGGTACAGATAGGCAAACCGACGATCCCCCTTTTTAGGATCCTTGATCAGCGAGAGCTGGCGTGCTCCACTTGATCCGTAGCTGCTTTTGCTTTTGGTACGATATGCTTGTATATATATATATATATATAGTGGCTCAGTCCCGTCTTTGTACAATTGTATTTCTATTAGAGGTATGTAGACAGTTATGTATAGTTGGATAATATGTGGCCTTGTCGGCTTTCAGTTTTGGGTATTTAGTTGTCTATAGCAGCCTTGCCGGCTCGCCCACTATATTCCGCATGTATATGTACATATGTATTTTGGATAGATTTCCCTCACATATGTTATTCACGTCTATAACTTAAACGCATGCTTAAGGATGTTCGACACGTAGGATTCGGGCACCCGTCACGGCCCATCGGTTTGGGTCGTGATAAAAGTGGTATCATAGCAGTTCTATCCTAGGGTTGTCTACAGACAGTGTCTAGTAAAGTCTTGTTTATGGGTGTGTTGTGCACCACACTTATAGAAAAGAGGCTACAGGACATATAGGATGTTATCCTCTCTTCTTATCTTAGATCATGCGATATAAGAATTCATGTTCCTAACGATATATTTTCAGCGATGCCTCCAAAGACTACAGCCGCTAGCACGGGTCAGAAGGCTACGAAGGTATTATAAGGAGATATGAGTTACACTATGGAGTCAGATCCATCGGAGATCATGGGTTCTATCGAGGAGGATCCATCTGAGGATCCATATGAGTCATTCGTTTGCGTAGTTTCGATTTTGCCGGTAGCAGATGAGGTGAGGGGAGTTCCGACCTCACCAAGGCCCTTAGTTTCATTATCAAGACCCATTGATCAGGATATAAGGGAAGTGGTGCATGGATTGGCACAACCGGGTTCCCCTCAGGCTCAAAACTATGTCAAGGTATTTGCGGACACCAACTCTTATGAGGTTCCAGATAGTCCATAGTCTTGGGAGTCCGTCAATCAAGTTTTGTCAGCGTATGTTATGGGATATGCAGAGGAAGAGGATAGTAGTCGGGCCAAGAAGAGGAAGGTAACTGATAAGGATACGAAGATTCTGCTTCGAAGTGTGTCTGATTGAGGTTCTCATATAGGACGAGGCAAGGACCATCTACTGTAGACTTCCTCCAGATATCAGTTTTTGGTTGGTGAGTTCCACCTCTTCTTGGAGTATTACCAGGTCAGGGTTCTGAATATGTTAGGTTGTTTTATGAGGACGTAGGGAGCCCCGTCCCGACTTGTATATATTATGGTTATGTCTACTTAGAGGTTTTGCAGACATTATCTTGTATATAGTTTTGGGTATGACATGTCTACGGCCTTATCGACACCAATGTATATAAACCATTTTCTAAATTAGTTATGCGAGTTAAGTCTTAATATTGTTACTTATATATATGGATGTCGCCCATAATGGCCCGTGGTAGATTTGATAATAAACAAGGATAAGGTACGTGGTGTTCGGTTGGGTAGAACTTGATATTATAATGGGTATGGATTGGTTGGCTTTTTTTTTATGCTAATATCAAGTGTATATCAAAGATGGTTCCTTGCGGATGCATATTGATTATAGATAGTTGAATAAGGTGACAATCAAGAATAAGTACCCCCTTCAGAAGATTGATGATTTATTTGGTCAGTTGCAAGGTGCCAAGTATTTCTCGAAGATAGACGTGAGGTCCGGGTACCCTCAGGTAAGGGATAAGAAGAAATATATCCCGCAGATAGCATTCAGGACCAGATATGGTCACTTGAGTTTTATATCATGTCATTCAGTTTGACTAATGCCCTAGTAGTATTCATGGACTTGATAAACCGAGTGTTCAGACCCTTTCTAGATCTATTCTTGATTGTATTATTTGATGATATATTGGTGTACTCTCATTAAGAGACTGAGCACGCAGATCATTAGCATATTTTGCTCAAAGTTCTACAAAAAGGGAAGTTGTATACAAAATTCTCTAAATGTGAATTCTGTAGCTTTTCTTGGGCATACAATTTCAAGTGAAGGTATTCCGGTTAATACACAAAATATTGAGGAAGTAAAGACTTGACCTAGACCCATGACACCGACGGAGGTTCGTAGCTTTCTCGGTTTGGCAGGTTATTACAGGAAACTTGTAAAGGAATTTTCTTCTCTTTCAGCACCTTTGACAAAAGTAGTGTGACGACGTAATGTCTTGCTTGATGTTCCAGAATAAAATAAGGAATTATATGGTGCAAACAAGTTGAAGGAAGGTTGCGAATAAGTATAAATAGATATGTGTATCGCAAGCTAAAGTATGGCAAAGCGACGAGGTTTTAGAAAGACAGGAATAGGGATAATAAAAGGTGAGTGAGAAGGTGACGGGAATGGATAAGTCCTTGGGATTAAGCCCATGAAATTAAGAGAGCTGATGGTTTCTCTAAGTCATAGAAAGCTAAGTATAGCCTGAGTGAACTCAAATGAGTCTAAGACCAGTAGCATTTAGAAGAGATGGAATGCTGCCCTGGTAGTGGAGTAGGGGCATAATTGTGATAGATAAAGGATGACTTTTGGGCTTTTAAAAGGAGGAATTTCATGAATTGTAAAAGATTAGAATACCCATGTAAGTTGACTTAAAAGGGAGCTAAGTTTCAGTGGACTGATGCTTACAAACGGAGTTTCCAGGCATTGAAGGATAGATTAACTTCAGCACCGGTTCTAACGCTCCCAGAAGGGACCGATGGTTATATTATCTATTGTGATGCCTGGGTTGGGTTATGTACTGATGCAGCATGGTAAGGTTGTAGCTTATTCTTCTAGACAACTGGTAAAACACGAGAAGAATTATCCGACCCACAATTTATAGTTAGCCGTAATGATTCATGCACTAAAGATGTAGAGGCACTACTTGTATGGCATTCATGTTGATATCTATATGGATCATAAGAGCCTCTGGTATATCTTCAAGCAAAGGGAATTGAATTTACGTCAAAGGAGGTGGTTGGAGCTACTTAAAGATTATGACGTTGATATTTTATACCATCCGGGGAAAGCGAACGTGGTAGCTGATGCCCTAAGCCGTAGATCTATGGGTAGTCTGTCATTATTACAGCCAGAGAAGAGGGGAATAACCCATGAGATTCATCAGCTAGCTAGTCTTGGAGTTTGATTACTGGACTCAAGTGATATTAGAATTACTATTCAGGATACGACAACATCCTCGTTAGTAATTAAAGTGAAGGAACGCCAGTACGAGGATCCTGTGTTAGTTC
Source organism: Nicotiana tomentosiformis (assembly GCF_000390325.3). NCBI lineage: Eukaryota > Viridiplantae > Streptophyta > Magnoliopsida > Solanales > Solanaceae > Nicotiana > Nicotiana tomentosiformis. The sequence continues at coordinate 84,235,172 of NC_090823.1, forward strand.
ATTATAGGGATACCACCCCTCATAAGGAGAAGACACCGTTTGAGATTACAAAAGATGGGGTCCTCAGATATCGAGGACAATTATGTGTCCCTAATATTGCAGGGCTGCGTCGGTAGGTTATGGGAGAAACTCACTATTCTCGTTATTCTATCCATCTAGCAGCAACAAATTTGTATCATGATATCAAGAAGGTATATTGGTGGGATGGAATGAAAAAGGATATAGCGGAGTTTGTTGCTCAGTGCCCTAACTGGCAGCAGGTTAAAATTGAGCATCAAAAGCCGGTGGATTATTGCAGGCTATGGAGATTCCGACTTGGAAATGGGAAGTAATTAATATGGATTTCATCGTAGGCTTACCTCGTACCCAGCGTAAGTTCGATTCTATATGGGTAATTGTTGATAGGCTTACAAAATCAAACCATTTTCTGCCTGTTTGGACTACATATTCTGCAGAGGATTATGCAAGGCTTTATATTAAGGAGATAGTACGACTGCATGGTGTTCTGTCTCTATTAACTCGGATCGAGGAGCTCAATTTACAGGATTAGGGACTCAAGTAAGTCTTAGTACAACATTTCATCCCCAGACAGACGGACAAGCTGAGCGTACTATTCAGACACTTGAGGATATGTTACGAGCTTGTGTGATAGACTTTAAGGGTAGCTGGGATGATCACCTGCCGCTTATTGAGTTCGCATATAATAATAGCTACCATTCCAGTATTCAGATGGCTCCATACGAAGCTCTTTACGGGCGGAAGTGTAGGTCGCCTATAGGTTGGTTCGATGTTGGGGGAAACTACGTTAGTAGGACCAGAATTGGTACAACAGGCAATCGAGAAAATTAAGCTTATACAGGAAATGCTATTAGCAGCTCAAAGCCGTCAGAAGTCTTATGCGGATAATTGATGGCGAGACTTGGAGTTTCAGATTAATGACTGGGTATTCCTAAAGGTATCACCAATGAAAGGTGTCATGAGGTTCGGTAAGAAAGGAAAACTTAGTCCTTGGCACATTGGACCATATAAGGTCATACGCAAGGTAGGCCAGGTAGCATATGAGTTTGACTTGCCTTCGGACTTGGAATTTGTACATCCAGTCTTTCATATGTCTATGCTCCTTAAATGTATTGGAGATCCTTCCAAAATCGTGTCAGTTGATGACGTTCAGGTCACAGAGCAGCTATCATATGAAGAAACTCCCATTGTCATATTAGACAGACAGGTTCAATGATTGAGAACTAAAGACGTAGCTTTGGTAAAAGTACTTTGGAGAAACAACAATGTGGAAGAAATGACTTGGGAGGCCAAGGAATACATGAAGTCTAGATATCCGTACTTAATTCCTCCTCCAAAGAAGGGTCCGACTAAGATATCACAACCTTAAGGTACGTGTATGGATTCTTGTGTTAGTTATTGTCATTGGTCATGTAAGGCCATTGTCGTTATTGATGATTGTGGTCCTATATGGCGTGGAATTATTGAGTTCTACAGGAAGACTTGGTAGTAGTATTGCTACGAAGGCGACTCTGCCAAAGTTATATAGATCCCGGGAAGTTAAACATTTGAGGATGAATGTTTCTAAGGAGGGAAGGATGTTACATCTCGCATTTTCGTATGTTAAAGTTTCGCCTTCAGTTAATCGACGTAGACTTGGGGATGCGATTATCTTGAGGTTAACGTATTCATGCTATTTATAACAAGCGATAAATAAGTGCCATGAAGGGTAAAGGATATACGAATTAAAGAAAATGAGTTTTGTTAAAGGTTGCCGATTTGGGGATAAAATACGATCCGAGCTATAATACTCGAAATTTATGGACTAGTACCATACAAGGTACCATATGACCGTGATAGTATGATTTATAAGGTATATTAAAAATGAGTAGAACTTTAAGTAATGTGAGACAATTCTTAATTATGCGGGTAATTGGTTAATTATCGGGTAACGGGACATTACCTAGTTAATTAATAAATTATAAGATAAAGATTAAAACACCCCTCCCAAAACGTGGCAGCAAGCCACTTAATGATAGCAAGCCACTTCTTGAGAACATGACTATTAGTTATCTTTGGTTAGGTGGCAAGTAACATGTCAAGAACAAAGACACCTCTTTTCTTATGATTTAAATACAAAGACTTGTAAGTAAGGTGGTAAGTACAAAACCTTTCATTTTTATTATTTGAATACAAAAGACTTCATATGAGAACTTAGCAACACTTCACTTCATAACAGAACGTTAGCAATTCTTACAATTCAAGTTCCTACAAAGACATTAACAACGAGATTTCTTCAACCAAATCCAACGAAGAATTATTAGAAGCTTAACAACGTGAAAATTTTGCGGTTCTAACAGAGTACAGTGCAAACTTTTCCAAGAATATCATACGGATTTTTTCCTACTCCAGGTATGTTAAGGCTATCCCTTCTTTCTTTTTGGCATGATCTAAATTATACAGAAGAAACGAGCAAACGCACAGTTTTCATAAACGACTCTATTCATAGAAATACTAGGGGTCTCTGTGTCCTTGATTCCCCATGTGACATATTATTATATCTTCTGTTCATGGGTCTCAGAATAATACGCAGTCGACAAAAGTTTATCCGAAAGAAATATTGAGATTATTAACATATTTTCATGCATTTTATTTATTTATACATGTACATTGACCCATGACCAGATGACGTTATATACGCGTATTTATATGTATATGTATATATATGTATATGGGATACGGGAAAAAGGTTACGGTGTTATATACGCTCCACCACCTAATTAGTTGGTATATGTTGATTATGTTGCCCACAGTGGCCGAGACAATATGATGGGATGCCCTCAGAGGCTTGATGATATTATGTACACCTATACCTATGCATGACACGACATTTATATGCACATGCATGACATTATAAATGTTTCAGAAATTACAAAGTTATTCAGACTTACAGATGGATTTCTTTATTCCATGTTTCATCTATGTCTTTTATATACTGATTTTCATGCCTTACATACTCAGTACATTATTCGTACTGATGCCCTATTTCCCGGGGCCTGCGTTTCATGCCCGCAGGTGCAGATAGGCAAGCCGATAATTCCCCTTTTTAGGATCCTTGATCAGCGAGAGCTGGCGTGCTCCACTTGATCCGTAGCTGCTTTTGCTTTTGGTACGATATGCTTGTATATATATATATATATATACATGGGTATGATGTGGCTCAGTCCCGTCTTTGTACAGTTGTATTTCTATTAGAGGTCTGTAGACAATTATGTATAGTTGGATAATATGTGGCCTTGTCGGCTTTCAGTTTTGGGTATTTAGTTGTCTATAGTAGCCTTGTCAGCTTACCCACTATATTTCGCATGTATATGTACATATGTCTTTTGGATAGATTTCCCTCACGTATGTTATTCACGTCTATAACTTAAATGCATGCTTAAGGATGTTCGACACATAGGATTCGGGCACCCATCGTGGCCCATCGGTTTGGGTCGTGACAACATCTGTGCCAGTAAATCAACAGTCAAGGAATTGGATCAAGGTAATACTGATCGAGTACCTGTCGGATCGAAAGGTATACTTGGACACGGGGTTAACTCCCGAGCTCAGGAAAAAACTTATTGATTTCCTTAAACTTAATGCTGATTGTTTCACCTGGTCCCACTTAGATATGACAGGGATTCCACCAGAGGTGACAACTCACAAATTGAGCTTGGATCCAAAGTTTCACGTGGTCAAACAGAAGAGGAGGCCGTAATCTGACATCAAACATGCATTCATCAAAGATGAGGTATCTAAAATTTTGAAAATAGGTTCTATCTGGGAAGTTAAATACCCTGATTGGTTAGCTAACGTAGTAGTCGTACCTAATAAAGGAAATAAACTTAGAATGTGTGTGGATTATAAGGACCTAAATAAGGCATGTCCAAAAGATTCATTTCCTTTGCCTAACATCGACCGAATGATCGATGCGATGGCCGGACATGAGATAACGAGTTTTCTCAATGCTTATTCCATGTACAACCAAATTCAAATGGACCCGGGCGACCAAGAAAAGACTTCTTTTATAACTAAATTCGGCACCTATTGTTATAATGTAATGTCATTTGGGCTAAAAAAATGTCAGTGCCACATATCAACGCCTAGTTAACTGGATGTTCGAAGAACAGATAGGGAAATCAATGGAAGTTTATACTAACGATATGTTGGTTAAGTCCCTGCGAGTAGCGGATTTGAAGCATTTGCAGGAAACCTTCAGCATATTGAGAAAATACAACATGGAGCTGAATCTGGAGAAGTGTGCTTTCGAAGTCAGCTCGGGCAAGTTCCTCGGGTTCATGGTGTCCAACCGGGGAATAGAGATCAACCCGGACACGATAAAGGCCATAGAAGATATCACTGTAGTCAACAATGTGAAGGTAGTACAAAGACTGACCAGGCGGATAACCGCATTGGGCCGATTTATTTCGAGGTCGTCAGACAAGAGCCGCCGATTCTTCTCATTACTAAAGAAGAAGAACGACTTCTCTTGGACACCGGAATGCCAACGAGCTTCTAAAGAACTCAAACGGAATCTATCGAGCCCTCCCTTGTTGCACACTCCAAAGGCGAATGAGCAGCTATACCTCTACTTGATAGTTTTTAAGGTAGCGGTAAGTGGTGTCCTGGTCCGGGAAGAACAAGGTACGTAGTTTCCTATTTATTATATTAGTAGAACCCTAGGCGATGCCGAGACAAGGTATCCCCACTTAGAAAAATTAGCACTCACCTTGTTGAGCGCATCTAGGAAATTAAAATCGTACTTTCAGTGCCACCCCATATGTGTCGTGACCTCATACCCCCTAAAGAACATTTTGTACGAACTCGAGCTCCCGGGCCGGCTGGCCAAATGGGCCGTAGAGATTAGCGGATACGATATCGAGTACAAACCCCGGACTGCCATAAAATCTCAAATTTTGGTAGACTTTATGGCCGACTTTACGTCGGCCTTTATCCCCGAGGTCGAGAAGGAATTATTGCGCACCTAGAGGACTAGATCGGGGGTCTGGACCCTATTCACGGATGGTGCTTGCAACGCAAATGGGTCCTTGTTGGGGATTATATTAAAACCACCTACGGGTAACGTAATAAGGCATTCTATTATAACTGTGAAATTGACTAACAGCGAAGACGAATATGAGGCTATGATTGTAGGTCTAGAACTGGCTGGGGGGCGAGGTGATCGAGGCCAAATGTGACTCCCTCCTTATCATTAACCAAGTCAACGGGACGTTTAAGGTAAAATAGGAATGTATGCGGAGATACTTGGATAAGTTGCAAGTGACTTTGCATCAATTCAAGGAATGGACTCTATATCACGTACCTCGAGATCAAAATAATGAGGCCACCGCATTGGCCAATCTAGGGTCATCAGTTGACTCCGAAGAATTCAACTCCGGAACAGTGGTTCAATTGATAAACTCGATGATAGAAGAAGGTCACGCCGAGGTGAATTCAACAACCTTGACTTGGGACTGGAGAAACAAATACATAGACTACCTTCAAAATGGGAAATTTCCATCGGATCCTAGGGAGTCAAGGGCCCTACATATGAAAGCTACCAGGTTCGGCTTGGTCGGTGGAAAATTATATCGAAGAATGTTTTTCGGGCCGCTTGCTAGGTGCTTGATTCTAGGGGAGACTGACTACTTAATGAGGGAGGTACACGAGGGTACTTGTGGAAACCATTCGGGAGCAGAATCCTTGGTTTGGAAATTGATCAGAGTCAGTTATTACTGGAACGAGATGGAAAAGGATGCGAAAGACTTCGTTCGAAAGTGTAACGAATGCCAGAGGCACGCCCCGATGATTTATCGGTCGTAGAAAATGCTTCACCTGGTCTTATCCCCCTAGTCGTTTATGAAATAGGGTATGGACATCGTCTCTCCCTTGCCATTGATACTCGATAAAGCCCAATACATATTGCTCATGACCGATTATTTCTCCAAGTGGGTCGAAGCACAGGCGTTTGAGAAGGTTCGGGAAAGAGAGGTCATTGACTTCATCTAGGATCATATAATATGCCGGTTCGGGATACCAGCCGAGATCACTTGTGATAATGAGAGACAGTTCATCGGCGGCAAGATTAGTAAGTTTCTCGAAGACCACAAGATTAAAAAGATCTTGTCGATGCCCTACCACCCTAGTGGGAACAGTCAAGCGAAATAAACAAACAAAACTATACTCCAAAACTTATAAAAGAGATTGACCGATTCAAAGGGAAAGTGGAAAGCAATTTTGTCGAGGTCTTGTGGGCATACCGAACGACTTCGAAGTAAAGCACCAGTGCAACACCGTTATCTTTAGTCTACAGCGCGGAAGATCTAATCCCGGTCGAAGTAGGAGAATCGAGCTTAAGGTTCCAGTACGCTACCGAGACGTCGAATGACGAGGCCATCACCACAAGCTTAGACTTATCAAACGAAAGGCGAGAAGCTGCCCTAGTCCGGTTAGCGGCCCAAAAGCAACGAATGGGGAGATACTACAACGAAGGGCTAACCTTCAACACTCCCAAGTCGGGGACTTGGTATTAGGGAAAGTTATGTTGCATACGAGAAACTCGAACGATAGGAAACTAGGCCCGAACTGGGAAGGTTTGTACAGAGTCACCGATATAACCAGAAAAGGCTTATTTACGCTTGAGTCAGGGAACAGTGTATAGCTACCCAACAACTGGAATATGGCATACTTAAAGTGGTACTAATGCTAAGGTACGAACATAATTTCATTTGTAGTTTATTACTCTTTGAACTAACCCGTACAGGTATTCGGTCGAGTTAGAATCTGAGGATTAGATCTGAAAGCACGTGTTGCACTCTTTTTCTCTTGGACAGATTTTTTCTCGAAAGTGGGTTTTGTGGTAAGGTTTTTAACGAGGCAATAGTAAAAAATGCTACCCTAGTTTTGAAGACCGGCCTGAGGTCGGGATTGCAGATCATCGGTATTGGATCAATAGTATTCGAGCCCTCGCGAGTTCGGTCTCGAATACTAGGGGGCCCTTCACACCCTAAGTCAAGATCCTGAGTTTGAAAACTTAGAAGGCATTTTTTATTTGATATTAAAAGCCAAGGCTTGAATATTATAATTACTTGTAAAGGTCAACAGTCAAATGAACCGTGCCTGTGTAGCTCATTCTAGCCATGGCAGAAAGCTTTTTGTACCTTCGATTATGTACTCTAGATTCAAAATAATAAAAGAAGTTTTCCTTTTATATTTCATCAAGTTCACATTTTCACCAACGATATTATCATTAAGTTACTTAAATAAATAGTGAAGCCCACGAGCCTCCCTGAACCGGGGACTGGTATCCGACAGTAAGATTGGATAACTCGATCTACCAAATCCCAGAGACACCAAGCCTATTAGGAAGGGCCCAAACATGAAAGGCTACGACCAACTCAAGATGGCTCGGAGATGTCTGATTCCATACATAGAAAGTAAGGTCCTTACATATAGTTAAAATCTATGAAAGAATACTTCAGATCCGGCCATAAAAAGAGCCACCCTCGGCAAAGAATAATCGTTCTCGGTGAAAATATTCAAGTATTTTAATGACTTCATTTTTTATTAGACATTATGTTCCAAACAACTCGGAATTTTTACTTAAACCAGGCCTCATTCGGGCTCTAGGGGAACAAAGACCTAGTTATGTCAAATTTTATGCTAAGGCATTAATGACATATTTTAAACAAAATTGCAAGCAAATGTTGAAAAGTAAAGGACACAATATAGCTGAAGGGAAAAATTTTATATATCAAAAGAATTTACAAAGGCACTATGAGGCGACCCTAAAATATAAAAAAAATGTACAAAGGAAAACAAAAAATCAGCTAAGGCATTTCCGCCTAGTCTTCGCTGGAGCCCGACTCGCTGCCCGAACCTTCGGGCTCGTACACCTCTTTAGCCTCGGCCTCTTCGCCTCTTCGATCTTGGCTGTTAGATCGAACCCCCGGGCATGAATATCATCGAAGGTCTCTCTCTGGGATAGCCAATTCATGTACTTGGCCTTCGTTATTATACGGGCCTCGACCACCTCCATGTCATTTTTATATTGGACCAGCATATTCTGCACCTCAGAGGACTCGTTCGATGCCACCTCCAGTTTGGACTTCAGTGCGGTGTACTCCCGGCCAAGGGCATCCCGTTCCGAGATGGCAGAGTCCAGTTGTGCTCAAAGCTCATCATTCAGCCAAGACCACTTGTCGGCTTTATCCTTCATCACCCTGAGCTGGTCCTTGGTCGATGCCAAATCCTCTTTGGGAGCCACCTTTTTTGAGGCCAGGAGATCCATCTTGCTACTCAACGCCTCGGCTGAGGCTTTGACCTCGCTCATTTTGGCTCAGAGCTGGTTGATTAGGTTTATATTCTCTTGGACCTGCGAGGTTATAGCATTAGAAGCTGTGCTTAGCCTCTCGTTATTAATCTCAAATACCTTACCTTTTTTACCAGAACAACATGCTCCCGTTTCACCGACGAGGCCTCCTTTTGAGCTTTTTCCAGCTAAGCTAGGAGGATGGGGAGGTCCTTGAGGGCCTCATCTCTTTTCTCTCTAAGAGATTTGTACATGTCCTTCTGTCGAACCTACTCCTTGAGCGCGAACTTAAGATGACTCTCCTCAATCCGAGACCGATGGAAGTTTTCGTGATGAAGCACAAAGGCCTAAGGAACAAAAATGATGAAATCATGAAAAGATGCTAAAGTTAAATGAACCCTTTAAGGGACATAAGGAAAGGAAACATGTTCATCGCATGTTGTGCCTCGTTGAAAAGGCTCGGCGCGTCCACTTTGTTCATCTTCGCTTGGTCCTCTTCCGTCACCAAGCAACGAAGGTAGCTGGTTATGCCAATCGGTCAGGACAGCACCCTTGTATCTTCCGGGATCGTAAACATGACCATTATCTTATGGTCGGGATCCATGCTCAAGGAGGGGAACTGCTTTACCAACTTTGGGCTCGAGCTCGGCCCACCTGACTCCGGCAGAACATCCTTTTTCGGGATCTATAGGTGGCCGAACCCGGAGTAGTCCTCCAGTGCACCGATGTCCATGCCTTCAAAGAACAAGTTGAGGGCCGCATTTGTGGCCCCTAATGTTTCGGTTGGTTTTCCTTTATTGGCTTGAGCCTCGTCAAATTGAGACCTCATGTGAGACAGTGACTCTAGGACATCGATGACATCGACGGCTCCTCGGAGCCGGAGTAGTTTCTCTAGAGGCCGTAGCCATGGACTTTCCCTCTGGATATCGAGCTGAAGAGGTTCCAGCCTTGTGGTCACTTCCCTCTGATGCCGCCCGTTCTTCTGCAGCGATGGCCAGCTCACGAGCGACAAACTCCAAGTCGTCATCTTCAAGGTAGTCCCTGAGCTGATAAAAGGAATCAGGGTCCGGTACCCTAGCCCGAGTACTCTTTTTGTTGCTTTTTCAGACCCTAACCACGACCCTCTACTTCTTGGACTCGGCGTCCGCATCCGGGGAGCAAGAAGACCCCCTCTTTATTCTCTTCTTCTCTTCCTTCTTCGCAACGGCCTCGTCGGCAGGTTGTCCCAAAGCGGAGGGTTTTGTAGATGGAGACGGGGCCTCATTCTCATCTACTGCCCATAGCTCGATGGTCTTGGGCAAAGCTGTAGAAGAAATAAAGGGACTTAGTCGAAACGGTAATGAAACAAAAAGGGAAATTCAATCGGGGGAAGAAGAACACTCGCCATGGGAACATGCCTCTCACTTGCCTTTTAAGATTTTTTTCCACGCGCGCTCGGAATATGTCCATTTCTTGCAGATCCCCTCGGTCCAGTCCTTGAAACGGGGGACTGCATTGGGGACTCGGGCGACCGCTACACAATGGGAAAATCGGGCGAAGAGAAAGAAGAATAAAATCAAAGAATTATTTTAACTACTCAGGAGGAGATGAACCTACATTTTGAGTTTCACTTCTCGGGGAATAGAAGGAACTCAGAGGGAATGAGATCCTCGATCTTCACCTGTACGAATCTCCCCTGCTAGCCTCGGTCCCTGTCTTCGTCGATGCTCGAGAAGGGAGCCTTCTTTGCCCGTCGGGCAAGCTTGATCAACTCCCCTCTGAAGATTCGGGGGTCGTAGATGTGGAGTAAGTGGTTGATAGTGAACCAGGGCTCCTCCGTATTATTAACGAAGTGATGGAGGAGGATCACGATCCTCCAAAAAGATGGATGGATCTGCCCGAGGCAGACATCGTACCTTTTACAAAATTGAGGACCATTAGGACAAGCGTGAAGGGGTACGTGTAAACACTTAATTACCCCTCCACGTTAGTTGTAATGTACTCGTCACGACCAAGGATGATTATATCCTTGCCTCCCCACTTGCAGTTCTCCCGGACTGTCGGGAATGTGTCTTCGGTGATAGAGCAGATGTACCTCCACACTTCTTCACCACGATCCCCTTGTTTGGATGCCTTCTCAACCTTAAAATCATTGTCTATGGATAAACCTCCGAAAATAAAATCTATAAGGGGAGGTTTGGGAGACGTTATCGGTAAGGTCGCTTCAGGCAGCCGGGGTGGCAGTTGAAGGGGCGGTATTCTGAGGCACGGATTTTGATTTTTTGCCATCGAATACTAGGAATATGAATATTTGAAGGCGGATATGAAGGTTTGAAGATGAATATGAAGGTTTGAAAGTTAAACTTAAAGATTCAAGGAAGAAATATGAAATTTGAAGATGGTAAGATGAAGATGTGAAGAACAATGTATGAAGATTTGAAGGAATTATGAGCAAGTAAAATGTTTGGGGGTAACTTAAGAAGGTTTGAAATTGGAAAGTAAAAAAGTGAAAAAAGAACCGAAGCTTTTATAGGATGGAGGTAATTAATACGTGATGTTTTGCATTCGAGGACGGTCAACCGGCGGCTGACACACGTCCGAAGTCAGAACGACACGACTGATGGACCGTTTCACTGACTCGTCGACTCAATTGTAACATACAGAGGAATGAACCGGGGTCAATTAATCACTTCTCGTTGTTTCAATAAATCTGCTTTTCGAAAAGTGCGGGGACTATCTATGTGTGGGTAAATCGGGGATAAAGTTATACTCGATTTTCCGGTAAAGAAATGAGAAGGAAGCACGATCTGGTATGACCTCGAGTGAAACCGAGGGGCTCCACATCTCTGAACCCGGGGAGGACGAATGGTGTACCTAGGACTGGATACAGCTGAACTTCGGCTATGAGCAGAGTAAAGGTTTGAGACTAAGGGAAAAACGGTTAAGCACGATAAGCGGGGAGCCGTAATATCCGCCCTCAACCGGATATTATGGCGTGAATCCCGCCCGATATCAACTACAAATCAACATTTACTGAGAAGAGAAGATTTTTACCTTATTTAGACTTGTACTAGGATAGAAACTCTCCTACTATATAAAGGGAAGATTTTTTTTATTTTAGGACCATTGTTGGCACGCATATCAAAGAAATAAATATTCATTTTTGTTCACTAGCTACCGTTCAGAGTGTTCTTTAGCTGCTTAATTATTTAGTTGCAACCGAGCCCGTCTCGAGGGCTCAACCGAGGTTAATTTTCTGTGTTCATCCAAAAACCAGGCTTAATTGTATATCACGCTTCGTTTGACCGTTTCGCTTCTCTTTACTTTAATTATTTTATGTCCATAGATCATTCATGTTAAATTAAGTCACGTATCCTTTAAATCGTATACAAATTTAATTGTTACTCATTTTAATGGTAAAGAATTATATTCCTTTTGGTTGAATAAAATGTACATCAACTATAAATCTTAAAAATTATTACTAATACATCACCTTATGTATTAAGCAAACATGTGGGATGAGTTTGAACTTCCTTATCAAAGTAATTTCTAAAATTATCCACATACTATTTCGAATTTGTTATAAAATAAAGACTGTAAAGTAAAGACAAGTATAGGGAGAAAATGATATATCATTCAACTTCAAACTGATGTACATAATGAACTTAAAACTCCTCTATTTATAGAAGAAAGGAAGCAGCTGCGAGGCTTTTCTTGAGCTGCTTGTAAGTTGTCTGCATGAGCTGCTTGCAACCTGCCTGTTTAATAAGAAGCTGCTGCAAATTATTTCATTGAGTTGTTTGTAACCTGCCTATATCCGCTGCTTGTAGATAAACTACAATAGAGTATCAAACGGATAATCTTCTTCAGGAAGATTATCTATAATGGATTAATAAATTGACATCCACATTATAATTATTTTTATAACACTCCCCCTTGGATGTTCATTAGAAGATATTGTGCCTCGTTAAAACCTTACTAGGAAAACCCCAGTGGAAAAAATTCTAGTGAAGGAAAAAGAGTACACATATTTAGTAATAGGTAATTCTAGCTGCCTCATTAAAAACCTTACAAGAAAAACCCATGGGAAAAACCTTAGAAAGGAAAAAAGAGTACAACGCATATTTCACTCCCCCTGATGAAAACCTCGTTCCAAATATTTGAGTCTCCGCATTCCAATCTTGTATACCATATTCTCAAAAGTTGAAGTTGTCAAAGATTTAGTGAACAAATCTATTGGATTGTCACTTGAACGGATTTGTTGCAAATCGATGTCACCATTTTTCTGAAGATCATGTGTGTAGAATAATTTTGGTGAAATGTGCTTCGTTCTATCTCCTTTTATAAATTCTCCCTTTAATTGGGCTATGCATGCAGCATTGTCTTCGTATAAAATTGTGGATCTTTTATCACATTCCAAACCATATTTTTCTTGAATAAAATGAATCACTGATCTCAACCAAACGCATTCCCTACTTGCTTCGTGAATAGCTATTATCTCAGCATGATTTGAAGAAGTAGCAATAATAAATTACTTTGTGGAGCACCATGATATGACAGTACCTCCATATATAAATACGTACCCGGTTTGAGATCGAGCTTTATGAGGATCAGATAAATAACCTGCATCTGCATAACCAACAAGATCTGTACTACCTTTGTTAGCATAAAACAAATCCATATCAAGAGTTCCCTTTAAAAATTGCAAAATATGCTTAATCCCATTCCAATGTCTCTGTGTAGGAGAAGAGTTATATCTTGTTAGTAAATTAATAGAAAATGCTATGTCAGGCCTTGTATTATTAGCAAGATACATAAGTGCACCAATTGCACTGAGATAGGGTGTTTCAGGACCAAAGAGTTCCCCATCCTCTTCTGGAGGTCGAAACCGGTCCTTATTCACTTCAAGTGATCGAACAACCATTGGTTTACTCAATGGGTGCCTTTATCCATGTAAAATCGTTTTAAGACCCTTTATGTATAGGCAGATTGATATATAAAGATCTCGACTGCTAAATGTTCAATTTTCAAACCAAGACAAAGTTTTGTCTTTCCAAGATCTTTCATCTCAAATTCTTTTTTAAGATATTCAATTGCCTTTTGGAGCTCTTTTGGAGTTCCAATAAGATTTATGTCATCAACATAAACATTAAGTATAACAAATTCTGATGTCATTTTCTTTATAAAAATACATGGACAAATAACATCATTTGTGTAACCCTCTTTCAACAAATATTCACTAAGGCGATTATACCACATGTGCCCAGATTGCTTTAAACCGTACAAAGATCCTTGTAATCTGATTGAATGCATTTCTCGAGATTTTGAATTTGCTTAAGGCATTTTAAATCTTTCAGGGATTTTTATGTAAATCTCATCATCAAGTGACATGTACAGATAAGATGTAACCACATCCATCAGATGTATTTTAAGCCTTTCACATAAGGCTAAACTGATGATATATCGAAATGTAATGACATCCATAACGGGTGAATATGTTTCTTCATAATTGACTCCAGGTCGTTGTGAGAATCCTTGTGCGACAAGGCGTGCTTTGTATCTTTCAACTTCATTTTTGTCATTCCTTTTTTGCACAAAAACTCATTTATGACCAATTGGTTTTATACCAGCAGGTGTTTGGACTACTGGTCCAAAGACCTCTCTTTTAGCAAGTGCGTTCAATTCTGATTGAATTTCCCCTTGCCATTTTGGCCAATCAGATATTTGTCGACATTCTTTGACAGATCGGGATTCAAAATCGTCACTATTTTGCATAATGTTAAGTGTAACATTATATGCAAAAATATTATCCACCACTATTTCAGATCGATTTAAATTAATCTCATCACCAGTAGAACTTATTAAAAGTTCATCGCTCACTTGAGTCTCGAGTTCATTGATTTCTTCAGGAATCTCCGAACAAATCAGATCTTGGGTCTCTTCAGGAGATCCCTTTAGAGTATCGTTTTGATCATTTGTCGATTTTCGTTTCTGAGGATTTCGATCCTTAGAACCCAATGGCCTACTACACTTCAAGCATGCTTTTGGTTCACTAGCTCTCATGCTAGTAGATGGTCCTGCTGGCACATCAATTCAGATAGGCACATTCTCTGCAGGGATATGTGACTTAATTATCCTTTTCAAATCAGTAAATGCGTCTAGCATTTGATTTGCTATATTTTATAAATGGATGATCTTCTGGACCTCCTAATTACATATAGGGGTACGTGGATCAAAATGACATAATGATGAAACTTTTCACACAATTTCTCTTTTGATTTCCTTTTTTTCTCCCCCTAATTGTGAAAAATTTGTTTCATCAAAGCGACAATCTGCAAATCGAGAAGTAAATAAATCTCTTATCAATGGTTCAAGATAGCAAATAATAGAGGGTGATTCAAACCCAACATATATTTCTAACCTTACAACACATCCAAAAATTCAAAAATACAACACATCCAAAAATTCGTAGATGGACAATATTTGGTTCATGACCAAAAACTAATTGTGACGGAGAATCTGTGTTATAATGTGTCGCTCTGAGACGGATAAGTGATGTTGCATGCAAAATAGCATGGCCCCAAACAGTAGTGGGCAATTTTGTTTTCATAAGTAGTAGTCTTGCTATCAATTGTAGGCGTTTAATAAATGACTATGTAAGTCCATTTTGAGTATGAACATAAGCTACAGGATGTTTAACTTTTATCCCAACTGATAGACAATAATCATCAAAAGCTTGAGATGAGAATTCTCCAGCATTATCAAGGTGAATAGCCTTTATAGGATAATCTGGGAATTGTGCCCTTAATCGAATTATTTGGGCTAATAGCTTTGCAAACGCCAGATTGCGAGATGATAGTAGGCATACATGAGACCATCTTGAAGATGAAACTATTAGGACCATAAAATATCTAAACAACCCACTTGGTAGGTGAATAGGTCCACATATATCCCCATGTATACGCTCTAAAAAGGCAAGGGATTCAATGACAACCTTCATTGGTGATGATCTAGTGATCATTTTGCCTTGATAACCAGCATCACAAAAAAATTCATCATTTGTACGAATCTTCAAGTTCTTTAATGGATGCCCACTTGAATTTTCAGTAATTCGCCTCATCATTATTGATCCAGGATGGCCCAAACGGCCATTCCAAAGTACAAAAGTATTTGAATCAGTAAACTTCTGGTTTACGATAGAGTGTGCTTCAACTGTACTAATCTTTGAATAGTATAAGCCAGAAGATAAAGTTGGTAACTTTTCTACAATGCACTTTTGGCCAAAAACATTCTTTGTAATACAAAGATATTCCATATTCATTTCATCTATCGTCTCAACATGATACCCATTTCAGCGGATATCTATAAAACTCAACAAGTTTCTTCGGGACTTGGAGGAGAACAATGCATTGTCTATAATAAGTTTTGTTCCCTTAGACAGAAATATAGTGGCTCTTCCGGAGCCTTCAATCAAACTTATATTACCAGAAATTGTTGAAACATTTGCTTTTTCCTTATGCAAATAAGAAAAGTATTTCTGATCTTTGAATATGACATGGGTTGTTCCACTATCAATTACACAAATCTCTTCATAATTGGTCTTTGATCCAAAATTATCCATATTCTTCAAAATGACAAAAATAAAATATATTATAGTAAACATCATTATCAAAGCATAACTTTTTATTTATGTATAATAATTACATAACCATACTATCTACTACAAATAACAAAAATTAAAATATTTACATTTCTAAAGATTCATCACTGATCACATGACTTGTTTCTCCTTCTGGGAGTGCAAAGTAATCAGCTACATCCAAATGCATGAAGTCTAAATTATCTTCAAAAATAAAATTTACTTCAGCATTTTTCTCTGTCTTCTTCAGGGAGGCTTGATAAAGCTCAACCAGGTGCTTTGGCGTACGACAAGTATGCGACCAGTGCCTTTTTCCTCCACATCTATAGCATGCATTTTCTACATTTGTTTCTTGCACTGCTTCATGCTTTCGTTCCTTCTTTTTCCACTGCTGGTGGTGAGGAGGGTTCTTCCCCGACCACGGTCATGACCACGATTGGGGCTACGACCTCTTCCATGCTTAGCTTGGTAGAAGTTCGTCTCATTCATTTCAGGGAATGGACAAGAACCAGTAGGTCGACTTTTATGGTTTTTCACTAATAGCCCATTATGTTGCTCGGCTACAAGAAGATATGAGATAAGTTCAGAATACTTTTTGAATCTCATCTCTCAATATTGTTGTTGCAGGAGCATAGTCGAGGCATGAAAAATGGTAAAAGTTTTCTCCAACGTATCTGTTTAACCAAAGAATTTGATTCTCAGTCAAAGTCTATTTTTAGAAGTACTCGGGTTACTGATAATCAAGAAATTCAATATTTTCTCAGAAATAAGAAAGGAAATTAGAATAAGAAATGACAAAATAATCGATTGAGAGCACAAGAAAGTAGTTATATTTCAATAATAATCAGAGTCTGTCTTTACAAGTGAAATTCCCTTCCCTTATATAGGAATTTACAAATATAACATTTTTCCCCTTTTATGACCGAATCATTATGAGCATTAATGACATTAATGAAACGTTATAATTGGCAACCGTAACTGTTTATGAAGATTTTGTAATTGTTCCAATTCTTCTTCCACATTAATTAGAGGTTCATGAATCTTCCCTCTTTACTGTCTTGATTCATCCTGCATGTGTCTCTTCACTGAGTAATTTAGGCTCGAGCAACCGTACCCTTTCGTCTCGTGAGTGATTTATTCGTACATGTTGTAAATTGTGAATCTTTTAATGCGACACTCCAGTTGTCATCTTCTTAGTGATCCACGTATCTTGCCCTGTCATTCTCTTATAATTCCACGTGTAATATTTATTTTTTACCAATACAGATAGTCCCCCCACTTGCCGAATATTCTGCAATTAAATATTTGGGAAGTGGCATGTATTTATGGCATGAATATTTTGCTGTCGTTTCCCATGTATCATTGCATCTTCTTTAGATCCATCGCTTCCATGTCACTTCCATTTAATGTACGTGCTATGTGGCCTTCATCGATTGGGTCTGCGACTCTTCAGCGGTTTTAAAAGCTTTCTTGCGGTTGTGTCAGTCACTTTTAGTTTCACAAAACCTTCAATATACAGTGTTCTTCTTCTTTAATAGCTCTTGTTCTTCAGTGCGCATTATTTTCTTGTATAACCATGTCTTCATCAAACCCTAATCCTCGCAGAGTAGTAATTGTAGATGAACTTCCCCCTTCAATGGCTTCTGTTAGGAGTAGAAGAGGCGGTAGGTTGCATAGCTTAGGATATTTATCTGTTCGTGGTTCTACTTCTCGACCCAACGTTGCTACCCCTCCTTCTTCTAGAACTAGAGCTTCTTCAACTCATAGATCTTCTGCCAGAAATAGGGAGTCTAGTGAATCGCTTCGTGAACCCACTATTGATGAGATTATTCCCGTTGAACTTTCCTTCTTTACTGATAGATAATCGATTAGAAATCAAGTTACTTCCATGACTTCTCATGATCATGCTAATGTTTACCCTTCCCAGATTTCTGAGTGCTTGATTTCTCTTGTGCGAAAAGAATGTCATTGGAAATTCAATTTCCCAATTTTAGTCCCTAATGCAAATCAAAGGATCACTTCATACAAAGCTGGTTATTCCTTTGTTTATACATATCCCATTTACATTAGGCTTTAGACCACCTATCGACCCAGTCATATAATTGAACACAATTCGAATCTAATGCTACCAAGGACAAATGATAGCCATAACCGGAATGCAGGTACATCTTCCGATCCAGCTCCCGTCGTATGCAGCAACATCAACATCCAACATTTGAACGCAAGGTGTAGAAGTGTAGTATGAGTATAACAGACCCCATGTACTCAATAAGTAACAAACTTAACCTTAGGTTGAAATTAGTGACGAGTTGGGACACGAGTCAGAGTCCAACTCCAATAACCAGCAACACTCATAATAATAATAATAAAATGGTACATGAAAATAACTCAGAGGTAAGATGTTCAACTCGTTCACAGTTACGGAAAGATAGGCATACTTTTCAAGTATAACACTAAATCCCAAATCTTTCACCGAAAGCACCAAGAGCATATGAATAAGTTTGAAAACCGTGATTTTTCCCAAAAACCTTTCAACAATAAATAAGATGTTTCATTTTAAGATAGCATAGGGAAAATACATCTCTATTCCTACATGTGAATATACAGGTGAAGTCATGAATGTCACCAAAGCCAGGTAGCAGAAGGAAATGCATGTCTATGCATGTATCTCAAGTACGCAAGTCAAATGCAATGCATCTCAATGATGAACTCATATACTCACCCACTTAGAGTACTCCATCTCAATGTCTCGTATTCTCACTCATCATGCTCAATACTTAGCACACTCAGTCACTCAGTACTGTACAGGGCAGATCCAGCTCAAATGCAAATCAACCAAGGGAGATCCAGCCAAAAGAGGCAAATAAACTAGGGCAAATCCAGCCCAATGCAAATAAAGCTAAATGTAAATCAACCAGGGCAGATCCAGCCCAAATGTAAATAATTGCTAGCAATTGCGCCCACGGTGGGTGTGCAGACTTCGGAGGGGCCAATCCAGCCCAAGCGCTATAATAAACCAAATCCTTGTATGAATCAATAAAGCATGTTGCGGCTTATAGCTCGATCCCATAAATATCACTCACAATTATCCCTCGGCCTCACTCAGTCATCAATCTCTCTAGTCTCTCGAGCCCAAAACACTCATGCTAAGAAGCCCAAATCAATGATACAAGATGTGACAATATACGATAACAGAGACTGAGATATGATATGAAATTATAAATGCAACTGAGCACATAACTGCAATTAAGCAAATAACTCAACAGCAAAGAACGACCATTGTGGGTCCTAATATTATTAGCATATAGCCTAAACATGATTTCTAGCATGAATTACAGCTCAAGTGCTCTAACACATAGAGTACAGTAAAAATGTTCAGATAAAATAGCTACATAATTTCATGGAATCGACTAAATCACAATTTATATGGTGCACGCCCACACGCATGTCGCCTAGCATGCGCGTCACCTCAACATCAATCACATAACACTTAATTTGGGGTTTCATACCCTCAACACCCAGTTTAAAAGTGTTGCTTATCTCGAAGAAGCCAAATCCAATATCGAGCAAGCCAAGCGATGCTCCAAAAATTCCATCTCGCGCGTACCGACCTCCGAACGGCTCGAAACTAGAAAAACGAAACTCAAATACATCAAATAATGCCAAAGGAAACAAACCCAATCGATAAAGGTTGAATCTTTAATCAAATGCCCAAAATCAACCCAAAAGTCCAACCCAGGCCCGTGCCTTAGAACTCGACGAAACTTATAAAATCTGACATCTCATTCAATTACGAGTCCAACCATACTAGTTTCACCCAATTCCGACTCTAAATCGATGTTCAAAACTCAAAAATGCACTCTATGAAACTTTTGGCTAAAATCCCAATTTCTCCTTAAATTTCATAATCCAAACGCCAAAACGAGAATAGATTCATGAAATATAATCCACAATAAGTAGAGAACACTTACCCCTAATCCACATGGTGAAATTCCTCCCCAAGGTCGCCCAAACCGAGCTCCAAAATCCCAAAAATGTGAAAAGAAAATGACCAAGTCTCTAAATATAGTCTGCCCAGCTTCATAGCATTTGCGATCAACTCGTCGCATATGCGACCCTCGCTTATGCGGTAAATATTTCGCTTTTGTGAAGAATCCCTGAATCAGCAGCCATCGCTTCTGCGATCTTCTACCCCCTTCTGGGATCGCACTTCTACGCACTGAACCACATCTGCAGTCGTGCAAATGTGCCTATGCACCCGCACCTACGAACCTCATGCCCAACTGTCCCTTTTCGCTTCTGCGAAGAATACCCTGCATCTGTGAAGTCGCTTTTGCGACCAATTGCAACATGCGACGAAATGGTCTGGACCTCATCTGAAACTCACCCGAGCCCCTCGGGACCCTGTCCAAATATACCAACAAGTCCCATAGCATAATAGGACCTAGCCGAGACCTCAATCACACATAACAATATCAAAATGATGAATCGTACATCAATTCAAATTGAAAGAACTATGAATTTTGAACTTTCAAAACTCGCGTCGAAACATACCGAATCAACCCGGAATGAACTCAAATTTTGCACACAAGTTCCAAATGACATAGCGAAGCTACTCAAATTCCTGGAACCATAATCCGAGTCTGATACCATCAAAGTCAACTCCCGATCAAACTTGTGAACTTTCCAAACCTTCAAATTTCCCACTTTTGCTAATTAGTGCCAAATCCTTCAAGAAATATCCAAATGCAAATTCGGGCATACGCCCATGTCCAAAATCACCATCCAGACCAAACGAAACCATCAAAACTTCATTTCGGGGTCAAATTTACAAAAGTCAAACTTGGTCACCTCTTCCAACTTAAAGCTTCAAAAATGAAATTCATTCTTCCAAATTGATTCTGAATAACCTAAAAATCCAAACCGACGATTCACACAAGTCATAATACATCATACGGATCTACTCATGCCCTCAAACTACCGAGCGAAGTGAAAATGCTCAAAATGATTGGTCGGGTCATCACATCCTCCCCCACTTAAACATACATTCGTCCTCGAACGTGCCAAGAGTCATTCCAAAACCATCAAATTGTCGTGTACCCTTACCACGCACATACCCGGGGTGATACCATGTCACTTTATTCCATATAGGCCTGACAATGCAACATAACGGAAAATCATTACTTCAACCTTAGCCCATAAACCACATAATCCAATTTCCAACATCCAGAATTTCCTATAAGATCTGAATCTCCTATCTACACATTGTATAAGTTTAAACTAGTTGTATCAAGTCATAACCATAACCCAAGACAAAATCATGATATACCACATAACTCGCGTACTTGTAGCAATGACTTCTAATCATAATAACTGCTCAAAACAAATCTGGTACCTGTAATAAACCTAGTATCAAGCAAAACCTCGTTCTAAAACCTTCATACAATGCCAATGATGAAATAAACACGCAGAAACTCACAACCACTTATCATATCAACAAGTCATGGAGCTCCCTCTCCTTCGACAAGAACTATAGCCAATTCTAAGCCGATCAGCATCATTACCCTTCCATTATACCACAATCAGATCCGCTAGCACCCATTCTAGGTCTGACGACCTCGTCTTATCAAATACAGCCGCCCTATTGACGTGCCACACCAATACAACCGTAAGCCACAAACCGTGCAATTCATGAACCAATACGCAATAATTTAAGTGTACTCAAACATAGAAAATAACTCAAATGAGAGAACCGTCCCGCAAGCTCAACAAGTACCGCCGCAACGAAATGCTAAGAACCCGTCCAAACACTGGTCCATATGAAATACCCCAAGCCACCATGCTCAAAATAAATAACCACGTGCAATTCGACATCAAGTACCCAAGGTGCATGACCATAACCATGAAGGAACCAATAACACAATACCATAGTCTGGAAAGAACATAACCAAATGCGCAATCAATCATTCAACACCTTAATATCCATCTTGCTCAATTCCGCTTTAAGGCCCAAATAGGACTACACCATGTGTGCCTATAACCAACAGATCCCAACCCCTCATAGCATAGAAGGGTAATTCATAGAGCATCTCAGAACATGAATAAACTCAACTCTAACCGAATGGCACATCCCTCATAACAGCAATGTGGAATCAACAAATTCGACCCGGTGTGAAATACACATGATGCCTACCAATGGGCCCCAACTCAACTCTGGTCACCCACAAATAGATAAATAACCCTCCTAAAGTCCACAATGACCTAACCATAACATATGTTATCATCTAGATAGCTTTGTCCACATCTTCACATTCCACAACCACGAAACAATATGTTTCTGAGAACTCCTGGTCTCCCAGTCCATAGAACACATGAAGCACCATATCTGATCCGAACTCCGTCGCCCGAATGCCTAACACATGTCTCATACATGATCATCCCACAAGGAATACTTCTATAATTATTCCTTTCCACATAGCAAAAATCTGAATATAAACAGGTAAGCAACCAGGCAAGTACCGCAATACCAATGAAGCATTCGTAAGTCAACACACAGTGCGCCTTCTGAAATGCGCACCCTTCTCAGGAATTACCAAGTAGTTATAACATTCATCAAAATATTTGAAATTGTCCATGCTGTCAAACATTCATTACCTTCCCTCCAAATCCGGACCGTGACATTGCACCTGCAAATCTCGTCCCCCATACAACACACCGCATCTATCATGCCATCATATGAAAAGTACAAGAATCCATAATCAACTATGATTCTAGCAGAATACATACCCGATCAGTCAAAAATCTTCCATTTGATCCCATTCAGGAGAAAATATCTCACACTATGGTAAAAACTATCGAGAATACTTTGAAACCCATTTGCACACAATCAAGCCGCCAGAGCTGAATTTCTCTAACTCAACCAAGCCATGCAGGTCGCCAACTCCAAGAATGTTATCGCCGAGCACCTGTAGAGATTCACCACATCATAAGTACCCAAAGAACCGATCATATCTAACCTACTACCAAGCTGTATTATTTCTCTAAGTTCTTTGTGAATTACCCTCAAGGTGACACTTCTTATTGCTAGAACACTACGATCCTTAACCAAAACTCACCCCGCGAGCTCCTAAAATAAAACTGCACCGCCCTAAGGCCCATAAGCAGTTATATTCCCTCTTAAGTACCCCAAAAGTACCACAACTGAGATACCCATTTTGAAGAGACCTTCTATGAATCTGAAGTTATTTCCTCCACCTTTCTGATACCGAAATGTAAAATCCATAATGATATAGAAATACCGCGAGTCACGATACCATCCAATATAAATCTCAGATCCTAGCCATATATAAATTTGGAAATTCACAATTGCTACATGAAAATCTTGAATCAATTAGAATTTTCTCGAGAGTCATCCACCCTCCTCAAATATCAACTGCACCGACCAAACGGGTCGAACGACATGTGCCCCATTAGCACAACAACTCCCAAAGAAGTAATCCACACCTTTAAGCAACCGAGCAATATTTACTACTTCACACGCATTGCATCCTTCACGAATAATAACTCAATCATCCCATGATTCCCATATACTCATAAAGTGTAACATAACCCATATCCATAAATTTCTTTACTCGATTCATCCTCGATCTCAACCTCTGCAAGTCATAACCGATCCACAAGTATGCCTCAGACCAAAACCAATACAACACGTAACCATTTAATCAAATCATCGATAGTAGATTCCCTCACTTAGCTTAATGCCATATAATAGAACATATGATAACTCACCATACCCATACTCTATTACTGCCATAATACTGCATGGAGATTCAACTAAATCCTTCCTAAGTTCACATAACACAAACCATATAGTACCTCAAATCATCTACTAAGCTCGCATACAACCATATGACGATCATGTCAACTTTCTCAACCAAATTCAAATTCAAATCTCAACACATATACCCTGCTGGTAGAAAAGAAACTCTCCACACAACATTATAAGGATCAGATCATAGAATTTTGTCATTTTTTCAATGTTTCCTTTGGACAAATTGGACCTATTGTATGGAGAGTTGTGGCATGCTTGAGATACTTGCAAAACTTGGCCTCTTTACCCTTTACCTTCTATCATTTGATTCATCTTCATTCCCCCAAGTTATTTCGTTATGGGGTTTTTACTCTCGTGGCCAGGAATAAGAGAGTTTTAGTGAGCCCTGAAGATGACAAGGATCGTGGTTGGTATGCCTGATTCATTTCTACTCCCACAAGTGGGTTAGTGGGTGAAGAGAACATGCCTTTTCCAGAAAAGTGGAACTTTGCACGTAAGTTTCTTTTCAGATTTGTTCCTTCTCTTTTTTTTTGTGAAGAACCTGCAATCTCGTGACTGTTTTTCTTTTCCTTTTGTTTTAGCAACCATGGAATCTGTTGAGGAGATTCCAAACTTCTGTGGTTGGGTAGAAACATTGTTAACTGTTGCTTCTATGGAAGAAAGGTCCTGGAAGTACCTTTCTAATAGGTTTGTTTGGAAAGTGAAGACTCATGGTATCTTTCTCTTCTACTTTCTAACTTACTTCCATAAAACATTTACTAACTCCTCTCTTTACTAGAATTTCCCATTCGAGGTGTGAGTGACACATCTATTGCCACTTCGAGACTCTCTCTATCAATGGCTCAAGATATGATCTTGAGTTCTTCATCAAAAAGAAAAGCTGATAGAGCACACAGTTCCGAGGGTGAAGAGGAACATGATAAAGGCTCGATAGTTCGTAAGCCTTGAGCTAGGAGACGTGTCATTTCGGATGATGAAGATACTCCTCCTCCCAGTTCTGTTCCCATGCACGAGCCCAAAGGTGCTACCTTAGTGAGCTCTGATGAAGAGATGCATGTTGTACCCCGTGACTCTACTAAATAGCTCTTTTCTCGTGGGTTTGATAATGAAGACTTCAGCTTTGTTTCTGAGGAAACGCCTCTTGCCTCTTTTTCTGTATCTGTTCCAGTTCATCCTCAGTTCCCCGCACCTGTTGCTGCTACCACTGCTTCGCCCGTGGCTATTTTGACTCCCTCAACTGCCCTTACTATTACAACTTCTCGTATTGAAGGTTGTTCTTCCAGTAACGGTAGGGTAATAAAAAGAGTTACCATCGAGGTTCCTGAGGATGGTAATCATCTGAAGAAATCTGGCCAAGCTGTTGTATGGCTGAAACCATTGATTGACCTAGTTGAGAAGTCCAAATTGGAAAACCACAGTTCTTTAACGTGGATGAATGATATTGTACATTTATCTTTAAGGGTATAAGCCTTAGCTTTTTATTTTGCATGTGATTTCCTTTTCATCTATATTTGACAATCACATTTTCCTTTTCATTGTGTAGATCAACCTGATTGGTATGGAGATGATGAATATGATCGTCCATATTGAGCAGTTAATGAACGACTATCGCACCGAAGCGGACAACTGGAAGGAACAGTTCGAAGGTCTTCAACTTGAGAAAGAAGTCTTAGAGGAAGAAAAGTGTACCTTGGAGTAGCAGGTGAAGATAACGTTAGTAGAGTTGGCAGTTGAGAAAGCCTCATCCAGTCAAGCGGGCAAAGATAAAAACCTTCTCGAGTCTTCATTTTCTGAGCAGCTTTCCAAAGCCACTGAAGAAATAAGGGGCTTGAAGGAACTACTGAACCAAAAAGAAGTTTACGCCAGGGATCTTTTTCAAACGCTCACCCAAACTCAAGAAGATCTTCGTGCGTCTTCTAACCAAGTTCAGTTCTTAGAGAGATCATCGCCCCTTTACAAACTTCTTATGATGCTGCTTTGACTGAAAAAGAAGAGTTGGAGGCCAAAATTAAGCAATGGGAGAGGGATTACAAGGCCCTTGAGGATAAATCAACTCTTGATGTAAGTTGGGCTTTCTTGAACACGTACCTCGAGACTTAGATGGAGGCTAACCAGGAAGGTTTTGACTTGACTGCTGAGATTGCAAAAACTAAGGAAACCATTAAAAAAACTCAGCAAAGCCAAAACTTTTCTTCACCTGAGGTCGGCATTCCCGAGGGTGATAAACTTACTCCTGGTGAAGTTAGTGTTCAAATCTCTTCTGCTCAAGTCGAACCTTCTGCTGCTGATGATGATGCCATCTTGACTTCTCTCGCTGCTGATAGTACTACTTTAGAATCTACCCCATAATGAACTTGTGTTTGGAAAGTTTATTAGATTTGTTTTTTTATTTGTGGAATGGTCGGCAAGTTTTACCCCTAATCCGTTTTGGGGTTCAATATCAAATACTTTGGTTTGAACTAAGTTTACACTTAGTTTTAACTGGGTTTATATAATATTTTATTTTGAGTTTCTGTTCTACTCTTTTATTATGCATTTAAAAATACTTCAATACTCCGTGACTTTTTGAACAGGCACGAATTATAAAAGAGGGTCCTTTTATAAACGACACGTAATGAAGAAGACATCTCAACTTCATAATGGTGTAAACATATGAAAGAAATAGGAACACACACGTTTCTTTGAATAACTTTGAGGAAGTTTTGTATCATTCGAACTTTCAAATTGTATAATACTTTACATGTATTCAAGTATCATCTATAACTCTTTCGTAACTGTTTTCTTTACAACAGATTTTACAAAATTCAAGGGTATATCTTGCAACCCATGATTAATATTGCCTTTAACCTAAACATTCGTAAGATTTTGAAATTTACATCCACGAGTGTATTCTTCATAGGTTTTTGAATCAGGCTTGCGTTGTTGGCTCTTGACTTTGCTCTTAACTTTCGATTTGTTGGGTAGACCATAGGCTTGACCTGAATTCTGACTTTTCCAGTCTTATTTGCCTTCCTTATATATATATATAGTCCCCCAAGTGTTTGAGCTTTGAAGTATGAAATCTCGAGCACTTGGTTATTCCTTCCATGTGGTCCATTTCCTGAAAAGGAAAAACATACGGGACTCAGAGGTATATATAATTTAGATGATGACTGCTTAACCCTTTATATTTCCATCAGAAAGGTTGCAACCCTAGACCGGGAATAATGCTGCTTCTGCATGTCCTTCAGGTCTAATATCATCATTTGGCGTGGGCTAGCTTTTCGCCTATCATCTAAAATTGTTAGTATAATTTTAACTGTACAAAACAAAAATCATAATTGAACGATACCTCACCGTGGGTATTTCTTTTGTTCAGAAATAGTATTTCTTTAAATGAACAGCATTCCAACTCGAGGGTAAAACCTTTCCATCCATGGTTTCTAACTCGTAGGCACCTTTTCCAGCGATACCTCAAACTTTATAGGGTCCTTCCCAATTTGGATTTAACTTTCCTGCTCCGGCTGTTTTTGTTGATTGGAAAACCTTTTTAAGAACGAAGTCTCCAATTTTGAAGTACCTGAGGTGAGCCTTTCTGTTGTAATATCGTTCTATGATTTGCTTTTGTGCTGCCATCCGTATTAAAGCTGCTTCTCTTCTTTTTTCGAGTAAGTCCAAGTTTGTTCTTAATTCCTCATCGCTCGACTCTTCGGTTGCCAATATGAATCTCGAGCTTGGTTCTCCTATTTTAACCGGGATTAAAGCTTCTGAACCATACACAAGCGAAAATGGAGTTTCTCTCGTGGCTGTTTTTGCTGTGGTTCTATAAGCCCATAACACTCCTGGTAATTCTTCAGGCCAATTCCCTTTTGATTTTTCTAGTCTCTTCTTCAAATTATTGATGATAATCTTATTTGTTGACTCAGCTTGTCCATTTGCCACGGGATGGTAAGATGAAGAGGTTATTCGTTTGATTTGCCAACTTTGAAAGAACTCCGTGATTTTCGAGCCTATAAATTGTGGGCCATTATCACATACGATTTCTTTTGGAACTCCAAACCGGCATATAATGTTTCGCCAAATGAAGTCTTTCACCTCCTTTTCTCGTACCTGTTTGAAAGCTTCTGCCTCTACCCATTTTGAAAAGTAATCTGTTAATACTAATAAGAACCGTACTTTTCCTTTAGCTTGTGGTAAAGGCCCTACTATATCCATTCGCCATTTCATAAATGGCCATGGGGAAATAACTGTATGTAATAACTCTGCAGGTCGATGCATATTGTTGGCATATCGTTGACACTTATCACATTTGGCTAAAAAGGTTTTCGCATTTTCTTCCATTTTAGGCCAGTAGTATCCTGCCCCGATTAGTGTTTTAACTAAAGATCTTCCACCTGCGTGATTTTCGCAGTGTCCTTCATGTACTTCCCTCATCACGTACTCCGTTTGATTGGGTCCAAGGCACCTTGCTAAAGGACCACCAAACATTTTTCGATATAAATTATCTCGAATTAGGCAGTAACGAGCAGATTTTCATTGAAGCACTTGAGATTCTTTCTTGCCTTCAGGTACGATCCCGTACTGCAAAAAATTAACAATCTCGTTTCTCCAATCCCAGATTAAATTGTTAAAGCTTACCTCATGTTTATCCTAGTCAAGTGCTGAATGAAATAAATGTATTACAATAGCATTTTCTTCCCTCGTTACTTCTGCAACTGAAGCAAGGTTAGCCAACGCGTTTGCTTCTGTGTTTTCTTCCCTAGGTATTTGCACGATCTTCCATGATTGGAATTGCCTGACCAGTTCTCGTTCCTTTTCCAAGTATTGTTGCATTCGTGGCTCTCTAGCAGCGTAAGTCCCCTGCATCTGATTGACTACCAGTTGAGAGTCACTTTTAATCATGATTTGCTCTATAGAGAGTTCTCATGCTAGTTTCAAACCTGCAATTACAACTTCATACTCTGCTTCATTGTTAGTAATAGGGTAACATTTAATTGCTTGTCTTATATTTCACCTGAGGGTGGGATTAAGACAATACCCAAACCAGCTCCTATGACATTTGAAGAGCTATCAGTAAATAAAGTCCACATACCTGGATTAGCTCCAGTAAAAATTTGTAATTCCTTTTCTACTTCAAGAATTATTTTTGTATTAAAGTATGCGACGAAATTTGCTAGAACTTGAGATTTTACTGTTGTTCTAGGTTGATAAATAATGTCATATTCACTTAGTTCTATTGCCCATTTGGCTAGTCTGCCTGACAATTCTTGTTTATGCAAAATACTCCTTAATGGATATGCAGTTACTACGGAGATAGGATGGTATTAAAAATATGGTCTCAATTTCCTAGCTGCCATGATTAATGCTAAAACTAGTTTTTCTAGATGAGGATATCTAGTTTCGGCATCTAATAAAGATTTACTAACATAATAAATAAAAAATTGTTTACATTTGTCCTCTCTTACTAAAACTGCACTTACAGCTACTTCTACAACTGCAAGATATACAAATAGTCTTTCTCCATCCCTTGGTTTAGACAGTAGGGGAGGATTTGTTAAGTATGCTTTCAAATCTTTGAGAGCTTGTCGGCATTCTTCAGTCCATTCAAACTGATTTTGCTTCTTCAAAACTGAAAAGAATTTAAAGCTTTTCTCTGAAGATCTTGAAATGAATCTTCCCAGAGCTGCAATCCTACCTGTCAATCTTTGTACTTTTTTTTTGCTTGTGAGTATATCAGCTATTTCTTCAATAGCTTTAATCTGTGCAGGATTTACTTCAATTCCTCTATTAGATACGAGAAAGCCTAGAAACTTACCTGAAGCTACGCCAAAAACGCACTTTTCTGGGTTCAGTTTCATATTATATCTACGGAGGATCTCGAAGGTAGTTGAAAGATGTTGAAAGTGACCTTCCACTTGTGTAGATTTGACCAACATATCATCAATGTACACTTCTATCGTCTTCCCCGGGTGTTCTTGGAACATCTTGGTCATCAACCTCTAATACGTGGCTCCAGCATTTTTCAAGACAAAAGGCATGACTTTGTAACAATAAGTCCCCCTGTTTGAAATAAATAAAGTTTTTTCTTCGTCTAAGGGGTCCATTTTTATTTGATTATAACCAGAATACACATCTAGAAAGCTTAATAATTCGTGGCCTATGGTAGCATCAATCAATGGATCTATATGCGGTAAAGAGAATGAATCCTTCGGGCATGCTTTATTTAAGTCAGTGTAATCCACACAAACTCTCCATTTACCGTTATTTTTCGGAACAACCATAGTATTAGCTAGCCAATTAGGATATTTTACCTCGCGTATTGAATCAATCTTTAAGAGTTTCTGTACCTCTTCATCGATCACTTGATTTTTGAATGATCCTTGCTTTCTCTTCTTTTGTTTGACAGGTATGAATGATGGATCTTCATTTAATTTATGAGTCATCACCTTCGGAGGTATACCTGTCATATCTGAATGGGACCATGCAGAACAATCCGCGTTAGCTTTTAAATATTCAATTAACTTACCTCTCCTTTCTAGGTTTAACCTTGCTCCGATATGAATTCTTCGATCTGGCCATTGTTCGAAAAGTGAAACAGCTTCAAGCTCCTCAACCGTTGTTTTAATGTTTTCGTTCTCCTCTGGCTCTTGAATTACATCTGATTCACGTCTGTTTGTTTTGATACAGTTTCTGTTGAAATTTGATTTACCGCATCTTTCTCATTTTCCTCTGCATCATTTTGACTTGCACTTGTATCTCTTTGACTTGCACTCGTATCTTTTTGACTTGGCTGTATCACCGAATTGATGCTCCTTGAAGTTTGTTGATCTCCTTGAATTTGTTGAATTCCCCATTTTGAAGGGAATTTGATAACCTGATGTAATGTGGATGGCACAACATCCATATCACGAATCCACAGCCTCTCAAGAATCACATTATAGGCCATATCCGTGTCTATCACTTGAAATTTTGTTTCTTTGAGGACCTCTTCTGCGTATGTGCTTAGTTCACTCTTGCCCTTTGTAACCACGGTTGAGTTATCAAACCCGGATAAGGAACATGCTTTTGGAACTACACGATCGCCCATCAACATTTCGTTCACCACTCATAATAGAATGATATTCACAGAGCTACCTGGGTCAATCAAAACTCGTTTTACATTAGTATCATGTATAAGTAAAGATATTACCAGTGCATCGTTGTGAGGAATCATTAATCCATCGGCATCTACATCATCAAAGGTTATGTTGCCGTCTTCCAGAGTTTGGCGAGTTCGCTTCCCGTGAGTTATTGTGAACTTTGTTGTTTTTCTCGTAGCTGTATAGGTTGCGCCACTGACTTCTTCTCCGCCGTTTATCACATTTACTGTTCTCTTTGGAGATGGAGGTTTTGGGGGTTCTTGCCTATTTTTCATGTAAGCTTGTTTGCCTTTCTCGCTGAACAATTCCGTCAGATAGCCTTGCATCAATAAATGTTCCACCTCACCTTGTAATAATTTGCAGTCTGATGTTCTATGGTCGTGGTCATTATGGAACTCGCACCAAAAGTCTGGGTTTCTTCTATTTGGATTTGATCTCATCTCTTTAGGCCACCGTACCTTATCCCCCACGCTTCTTAAAACAGCGACCAACTCGAAGGTACTTACGTTAAAATTATAGTCCCCAATCCTTGCGTTTGTATTAGCATCTCTATTGTGTTCACCTCGATCTTTGCTGAATCTCGACGATGACGAACCTGAATCTCTATTTGCGAACCTGCGATCAGCCTGCATGTTTTCGAATTTGGAACGAGCTTCTCGCCCCGAAGGTCCCATATAAGGCTCGTACCTATTCTTACCGGACCTCTTCTCAGATTCCGACCGCCTCGAACCTTTTTTTTCTTCAACCATTGACTGAGCTACGATATCTTCTTCGATTCATAATTTGGTACTGTACCTATTATAGACACCATTCTATGTCGTGGCAGGGAATTCTCGTAGGCTCTCTTTAAGCCTCCTCGTAGCTTCTGAACTTTTCTCGTTTAAATTGCTTGCAAATGCCATGGCTGCCCAATTGTCGGGTACTCTTGGTAGCAACATTCTTTCACGTTGGAATCTTTCTACGAATTCTCGAAGCAATTCTGTATCTCCTTGCTTTACTTTGAATATATCCTCCATTCTCTTTTCAACTTTTTGTGCACCCGAGTGTGCTTTTATAAATAGATCTACAAGCTCAGCAAAAGAGTCAATAGAATTTTCAGGTAAAAGAGAGTACCATGTTAACGCTCCTTTAGTAAGTGTTTCCCCAAACTTTTTGACCAGCACAGATTCCATCTCCTGTTTGGTTAAATCATTGCCTTTTACTCCCGTGGTAAATGCAGTAATGTGGTCACGTGGATCGGTCGTTCCACCGTATTTTGGGATGTCAGGCATTTTGATTTTTTTGGGAATTGGTAATGGAGTTGCGCTTGGTTTCCATGGTTGTTGTGAATATTTGTCGAAATCAACTCCTTTGATCACAGGTGGTACGCCGGGTATTTGCTCAATACGGTCGTTTTGTTCTTTCACATGTTTCTACAAGGTTAGTATTAAAGTTTGTAAATCAGAATTATTAGGCGTACCTAGTCTCCCATCAAGTGACTCGTTGGGAGTTCCTCCGCTTCCAAAATTAACCAACCCTGACCGTGGAATTTCCACAGTTGTAGTATTGTTCGGTGAAGGTGTGGGTGGCACAGCTGGTACTCCCCTCACGAAAGCCTGGAGAGCATCATTCACGTACTCAGCAATTAACTGCTTCACAGCATCCTGCTCGACAGTTTGTTCATTTCCATGTTGATCATTGTTATGAGTAGTGGATCTTTCTGGTGATGCTTCTCTTGAATTGCGTGGGGTTTCCTGAGGTGATGGAACTGGAGTTCCTTCCACCTATTGGTTGTTGTCATTGACATTCGACATGATTCAATTGAGATAGAGTGATTTGGAAAGTAAGAGAAAATTATCAGATTCACGGTAACGGAACCAATTTGTTTAACCAAAGAATTTGATTCTCAGTCAAAGCCTATTTTTAGAAGTACTCGGATTACTGATAATCAAGAAATTTAATATTCTCTCAGAAATAAGAAAGAAAATTAGAATAAGAAATGATAAAATAATCGATTGAGAGCACAAGAAAGTAGTTATATTCCAATAATAATCAGGGCCTGTCTTTACAAGTGAAATTCCCTTCCCTTATATAGGAATTTACAAATATAACGTTTCTTCCCTTTTATGACCGAATCATTATGAGCATTAATGACATTAATAAAATGTTATAATTGGCAACCGTAACTGTTTATGAAGATTCTGTAACGGTTCCGATTCTTCTTCCACATTAATTAGAGGTTCATGAATCTTCCCTCTTTACTGTCTTAATTCATCCTGCCTGTGTCTCTTCACTGAGTAATTTAGGCTCGAGTAACCGTACCCTTTCGCCTCATGAGTGATTTGTTCGTACCTGTTGTACATTGTGAATCTTTTAATGCGACACTCCAGTTGTCATCTTCTTAGTGATCCACCTATCTTGCCATGTCATTCTCATATAATTCCACGTGTAACATTTATTTTTTACCAATACAATATCATGATTAGTAATATTATCACCACATAATTTCAATTGGGAAATAATTCAGAACATAGCAGAATTATACTCACTAATAGATTTAAAATCTTATAGCCTTAGATGAGTCCAATCATAATGTGCCTGTGGAAGAACGACCATCTTCGGGTGGTCATATCTATCTTTCAAATTATTCCGCAGTATGATTGGATCTTTAATAGTGAGATATTTCATTTTCAAGCCTTCATCAAGGTGATAGCGTAGGAATATCATTGCTTAGGCACGGTCTTGATTTGATGCCTGATTTTTGTCCTTAATGGTGTCTGCCAAATCCATCGCATCAAGATGAATTTCAGCATCAAGCACCCAAGACATGTAACTTTTGCCTAATATATCCAGGGCTACAAATTCAAGTTTAGAAAGATTTGGCATCATTTAGAAAAAGAAAGTTCGTACCTCTATACTTTCAAAGTATTTACTCGAGCTAGTAGAGTCTCGTGCTGATAACGTGTTATAAAATAAAGACTGTAAATTAAAGACAAGTATAGAGAGAAACTGATATATTATTCAACTTCAAACTGATGTACATAATGAACTGAAAACTCATCTATCTATAGAAGAAAGGAAGCAGCTGCGAGGCTTTTCTTGGACGGCTTGTAAGTTGTCTGCATGAGCTACTTGCAACTTGCCTGTTTAATAAGAAACTGCTGCAAATCATTTCATTGAGTTGCTTGCAACCTGCATGCATCAGCTACTTGTAGATAAACTTCAATAGAGTACCAAACAGATAATCTTCTTCAGGAAGATTATGTATAGCGGAGTAATAAATGGACATCCACATTATAATTATTTTCATAACAGAATTATAGCTTGTTTGGCCAAGTTGGAAAATCAGCTTATTTTGAAAAATATTTTTTTTCAAAATTATTTTTGAAAAAATTACTTTTGGAAAGAAGTAATTTGCGTTTGGCTAATCACTCGAAAAAGCACTTTTGAGCAAGAATTTGTGTTTGGCCAAACTTTTCAAAAAGTGCTTTTAAGTATCAAATTACAAATAAGGACATGACTAGATTTACTTAATAGTTAATACTATAAGTAAATAAATAATCTCAAAATTTTGTTATTACAAGCAATAATTAAATTTTTTTATTTTATTTAAGTAAAATATGAAAATAAAATTAAAAAGTACTTTAATTCTTTTAATATTATTCAAATATATTAAAAGTCATTCAACAAATATAAAAACATTCACCCCTAAAGTCACTATATATTAGAAAACTATCCTAAAAATAAGAATAAATATTATACATTAATATTCTAAGTATTAGGTTTAACGGTTATTTTAGTATATATTATATTTTGTTAAGGGTATTTTTGGTAAGAAGAAAAGTCAAAATTGTTTCTTCTGCTTTTGGGAAGAAGCTATTTTTCTCTGTTTTTTCTCAAAAGTAATTTTTTTCCCCAAAAAAGTTTGGCCAAACAACTTAAAGTTAAAAAAAAGTGCTTTTAAAAATAAAAAATAAAAAAAAAACTTTTGGCCTTCGAAGAAGGTTGGCCAAACATGTTATTAATATACTCTTTAGGTAGCTATTTTGAGAATTGATTGTTTGGGGCTCATTTATTCTGGACAAGTGAGGAGTTGGGCGACGGGTATCCGGGTTAAGAATCGAAGGCTAACAGAAACGCCAGCAAACGAGAAAAAGTGAAAAAATCAAATCTTTGAAAGAGAAAGAGAGAATCAAATAAAAAATGGGGGATTACCATTTCGTGTACAAGGATGTGGAAGGAGCATCAACACAGTGGGATGATATTCAGAGGAAGCTCGGAAATCTCCCTCCAAAACCCCCCGCTTTCAAGCCCGCCCCTTTTACTCCTTCTGAGGATCAAAATTCCAATTCCAAATCCAAAGACAAAGATTGGATCGATGATAAAACCCAAGATGAGCTTGACGATCTCGAAGATGACCCCGATCTCAATGACGATCGCTTCCTCCAGGAATACAGGTCCCTTTTTTCTTCCTCCCAATTTTCCTTTAATTCAATATACACACTTCATATAGTCCAATTGAGGGGTATTAGCAATTAATTGTGCGCTCCTAGTAGATCAGAGCCGATATAGTATTTGAATTTTATGGGTTCAGGAGGTCGCTGATTATTTGAATTACTGGGTCCCAAAATTAAATATTTGTACATATTTAGTAGATTTTGTAACTCATATACAGGACTTGAGCCAAAGCTACAGCTTTAATTGTACACCCACCTCTGGATGAGACATAGATTAAATCAAGTCAAGATCCTTCTTTTATTGAGTTTGTTAGTGTTCAAAATTGTTTCTTTACATCTTTTTCCTGATTTTCTTAGCAGACACAGACTAATCAAACCTTAGGATTTGTTGGGGTTATAGAAAGTGTCAGGAGCTTCAGTGCCATTTATAAAACGCTGAGTTATTACCTAGTACAAACTGTGGTCTTTTTCCTTTGTATCACAAAACTAAGTACCGAAATGTGGCTGTAGATGAATGAGGTAGCTGTGGCCTTAGCAGCTGCAAAGCTGATGTAATCATAAAAGAAGCATCTGTGCTGGCTTCTCATCCTAAGCTACAAATTAAGATGGGAAATAGGATATTTGTTCATGCGTCACCAGTTTAAGGCTATACAGAGATTGTTTGAACCTTTGGAATGGCATTTACTCCCTTTGGAACGTCACTGCCATAAAAGAATCACCTCATAAGCATTTCAGAGTTGTCTTCTAAGTGTCTTGTTTCTGTCAATGTAACAGCAACTTGCCAAGATCAGTTTTTCCGAAAAAATCACCTCATAATCATTTTTCAAGTAACAAGCATTTTTAAAGTAAACTAAAACTGCACAAAAAGAGTGTTAAGAAATTTACTAACTGAGAATTGTCCATGGACTACAGTATAGCCGTCATTCCTACCCATCTATTTCAAAATGCAATAAGGAGACATGATAGATTAATGTCCCATTCTTGAACTGCTTTTTGTAATGGGACTGTATATCATTTGTTCCCCACCTTAATGAACATATATAAGGTACTTACGATAAAACAAACATATATGGGGTACCACTTCCTTTGCAAAGCAGTCGGTTGGACCTCTAAAACATGGCACTCTGTTTGAGGTAAGCCTAATAGTTGTTCAGCCTCTACATGTACCCGTACTGCTACTAGCCGACCCATCACTAATTCTCTCAGACTACTTTTAGTTCCATCAGATGGTCTTTTCATTTTCAAAAGTGTCTTCCTTTAGAGGTTTTCCAAATATTCATTAATTTCCCTTGACTCTACGTTGTTACATTCTTGCATCCCTTTGTATCTCCATGTGTTTCAACGGATGTTGTGTTATCTATTCATACTCCATCCTCTACATCGGTATCCATCCTTTAAAGTCTGGCCGATTTGGTCCTTTGTTCAATAAAACCAAAATTCAGAGTGCAAGTCAAATAAAGAAACTATTTCCAAAGCAAAGAAGTGAGCATTATAGTTGTGTTATGATTAACAGACCAAGTGGCATTTTTTTTCTTGTACTCGTCTTTGGGTGAGATTAGTTTCTTGGGTCTTGTTTAAGAAACTATGGTATAACAGCTGTTTTGGCATTATACTTCTGTTAGTGGTTGACGTGCTCTTGAGAATTTGCCTTTGTTTCAACTTGGTTAACTTCATTTTTACTCCTTATTAGCTACACAATGCAAAAGTGCACATGCAATTATGCTGATATAGTACTTATGAGATATTGCCATATAGCTTGAGAGTAATATGAAGTTGAGGGTGTCTTATATGTGTTTCCTGTGTTATCGTTAAAGGATGAAGAGGTTGGCCGAGATGAAAGAAGTTGCTAAGGTTGTGAGATTTGGATCAGTGATACCAATTTCTGGATCGGATTTTGTGCGTGAGGTTTCCCAAGCTCCAGAAGATATCTGGGTGGTTGTTCTTCTGTATAAGGATGGGTAAGTAATGCTTTCATCTCTTCATCACCGTAGCCAGCTTACATCGCGCTCTTGAGCTTCAAATATGTTTACGTCTAGATGGTACTCTTTTCTCTCTATTAGCTCCATGCCAGTCTTTCTGATAGCATTTTATGCTCTTTATAGATACTCAGGCTGCCAGATACTTTTGCAGTGCTTAGAAGAATTGGCAACAAAATACCCTGCAACCAAATTTGTCAAAATTATCTCTACAGATTGCATTCCGAACTATCCAGATTGTAATCTTCCAACTGTTTTGGTGTACAACAACAGTGCGTTGAAGTCAAATTATGTTGGGCTTCATAGTTTTGGTCGGAGATGCACACCCGAAGGTATGTTCCTCATTGTGGTTGTCCCATTGCTACCCAACTCTTTCTCTTTCTTTCTCTTTTTGCATGATTTAACGAAGTTGTTGACTTTCTGGCTCAACTTCCTTTTACTTCTCTTTCAAGTGGTAGTAATTTGCTGGATTCATTTACAGTGTTGTGCCCACTGCCATCTGCCTTCCTATGAATATTTTGTGTAGGATGTTCATTCAGACGCAATATGGGTATAATCCATAATATAACCATGGCTTGTACAATTAACAAAACTTTTCTTCTTTTCTGGGAATTTTCTCTTAAGATCTTGTATAATTGCTGTAAAGCTTGAGCAGGACCTTTCTTTTATTTTCTCATTTGTTGTCATTGCAACATGGTCTATTTCTTCTTTTGTGGGAGTTGGTCCTGTGGCACCAAGAGGGGCTGTGGGTGGGTACTACTACTGAAATTAGGTGATACCTGCTCAAATTACTTCAAGAGCGTGTTGTAGGCTTGTAGCCATCAGCGTATCTCTCATGATACTCAAATATAACCACACCGACTATGCACCCAAGGGTGTGGCCTAGTGGTCAATAAGATATCTCAACATAGTTGTGACCTAAGTTGCTCGGACTAGTGTGGGGGACAAATCGTTCATGATCTAAATTTTAAGATTCCGGGGTATGGATCCACGTACCGATACAGGTGGCGGGATTCGGCTAAAAATAATTCAAATCTTTAAAATAGAATTATAGAAATGTCTAAATTATGGGACATTATGTGAAAAACTTACAAGGTATTCCGAGAAGGAGAAGATATTGAAAAAGAGGAGAATCCAAGAAAGAGATAAAAGGAAAAGCACGACATAGAAATTTTATATAGAAGGTATTCCATTTTCTTCAACATCACCCTAGCTTTTGTTTTGTTCTCAAAACTCATTGTATCTGTCCTGATTTCTCCATCGATTTTAGTCAAAGTACCCGAAATCGGTTGACGAGATCCAGTACGGATCCCACACCCACGTCGTGTCGACACGGGTGCGGCACCGAACGTGAAGAATCAGAGCAACTTAGGTTGTGATCATGGGTTGATCTAGAAGTTGGAATTGTGCCCATTGACCTTCATAACCTTTTCATAGGTTTTGTCATTCTTTGGCAAGTTCTCTCCTGTTACCTCGATTTGCCTGCTAGTATTTGAAGAATTCCTTGAATTGTTGTAAGTCACATAGCAGTTAATCTTGTACATGCGAAACCTAACCAGTAATGTTAATGAATCATGTGATAGTATTTATGCCCTTGGAAAAACCGTGGATCGCAGCCCTCTTTCTAGAAAATGTCGATTGGTGCATCTAACCATTCTAAGCAAACCTTGATAGTCACTCTAGTTCTTTATGCTGTTAAGTTCAATAATCTCTTTGGAATTTTGAACTGGTGCTAAGTATTGTATTAACAATATGTTTGCTACTTTCTGCTGGCCCTGTTTGGGTGATGAAATGATTGATCTGCATTTTCCTTAATTTCAGGTGTTGCATTGACACTCTGCCAGTCAGATCCTGTTCTAAATGATGGGTGTAGCAGGCAGGAACAGTCCAGAGAAGCTGTGCTGGATGGAGTAAGGAAGAGGTTTCTCGAGAAGGTTGTGGCAGCGCATGAAGACGATGATGGATCTTCTAGTGATTAGTCCTGAAAATTTTATTTGCTTCTTTTGTAGCTTGATGGAATATGTATGCTTTCTAGTGATACTTCTGATACACCTCTGTTCTTTCATTTTCGGTTTTCCCTTGGTAAACTTCTGTAGGTTTAGGTTAGATTTGCTTAAAAAATGAATTTTGCTCTATAAGTTATTGATGTTTTTGAAAAATTACTTCTTTCAAATCCTTTGAACGCTGAGAAGGGTTTTGACAAGAAAAACATTTCTATGTTCGATTTGATATGAGTTGAACCTATTTTTCAACAGGGGGGAATTTTGCTCAAAAGCGCGCATATGTAGCGGCAACTTCCAGAGGCAGCTATTTCAATAACTTTGACAACATATTATTAAGAATTTGTGATATCATAGGTAGTTTCTTGTAAATCAAAAGACATGCACTAAATGAAAATCATAAAACTATGATCCTGTATTATCAAACTTTGTAACTTTAGCATATTCTTTGGAAGGATATATCATGATTCGTGTGGTCCCATTGATCTCTGCAGATAACCAATGAAAAGGAACTTTATTTTATAGAAATAACTCTACAACATCACTACTATTGATAAGAACAAGTGAAGAGCAGGATAGTTGATCAATTTGAAGGATTGGGATAAACTTTTAAAACAAGCAGTCCATCATATCTCAGTTGAATTAGTCATTCACTTGTCCATCCAAGTGAATCCTTAAAACACAGTTTGGACCATTTCCTTTTGTCT
This sequence comes from Nicotiana tomentosiformis, assembly GCF_000390325.3. Classification (NCBI taxonomy): domain Eukaryota; kingdom Viridiplantae; phylum Streptophyta; class Magnoliopsida; order Solanales; family Solanaceae; genus Nicotiana; species Nicotiana tomentosiformis. The sequence continues at coordinate 84,275,208 of NC_090823.1, forward strand.
TAGCCGGCTAACCTCTTCTTATTCATGTCTTGTTTCTGCAAGAATTCTATCATATTATTGCAAATGACAGCTAATCTTTGTCAAAGTCTTCTTCACATGTGCTTGGACGGCCCTTCACAGTCTTTTCACAAATTACTCTCAAGTACATTTACATGCATCAAGTCTTTCCTCTCTTCTATATAAGCAGGCTAACTTATCAATCATATCATCCCACAATTAAACATCTTTCTTCTCCTGCTGAATCTGATAGCCGTAGTAAATTTTTGCTGTGTTAATGTGTTAGTTTTTGAGCCAAGTCCAATGCAAGATATCTGTGTGGCCGATCCTGCTAGCCTAGGTATTTCAAATCAGTGAATAGCGCGATAAGCATGTATTACATTTTTCTCTTATTTTTTAAAAAAATGAATGGTTTTATGAAATTTCTCACTGTATTTTTTCCATTGTTTCAGCCAGGGTAAACGGCTTTAGCTTGCAAAGATCCCAAGTCAGTTCAAGCAGAGAACTTTTTCTTCAGTGGCCTACATTTAGCTGGAAACACAACAAACCCTCTCCTCTTAATGTAGCTCAAATACCAGGACTGAACACTCTTGGTATTTCATTGGTTCGCGTAGACTATGCACAATGGGGAATCAACGCTCCTCACACTCACCATAGAGCTACTGAGATACTCACTGTTCTTGAAGGTATGGTTTCATAACCTGATCAAGTCCTGAAAATCGCCTTATTACTAAGGTCCTTAAGAAAGGCTACGCGTTTGTATTTCCTATTGGACTTGTTCACTACCAACGCAATGTTGGAAAAGGAAATGCTGTTGCAATTGCAGCATTGAGTAGTCAGAATCCTGGTGTTATAACCATTGCTAACACAGTTTTCGGATCGGATCCAGCTATAGCAACAGATGTTCTTGCCAAGGCTTTTCAAGTGGATCCAGCTATAGCAACAGATGTTTATGAAGCTTGGAATCTTTGTTATTAATTTGTGTGCTATGTTAAAGGAGTGAATTTATATTTGTTTGTTTACTGTGTGATTCATGAAAATGTAATTCCAAGAGGATACATTTAGATCTATTTATTTATTCTAGAGTAATATGTTGTATTCTTTTATATATTCAGTTTAATGGAGTACTTAATTTCTTGAAAGTTAAAATTTTATTGGCAGGTGAATGGCCCAAACTTTTGTTTTAGACTAGTTTTAGGATATTAATGAGTATAAAATTTTTAAATTACGCAAATATTATTAAACCATGTAATTGAGTTATTGAATATAATTTTAAAAAATATAAACTGTGGAAATATTTAATACTGATCCTATTTAGCCAACTTAATAGGGGGGAAGAATTATGCCACACAAAAGTAATCTAATGCTTTATTATAACTTCAATGTATGAGTTATGCATTTATTTTAGTAGCTCAGAGTCGAATTTATAGTATGCTGACTTGTACTTAAATATAATGCAACAATACTATGTTCTTCATTGTCTTAGAAATATGAGTTGTATTTGCTCAAGTACCTAATATGAATTTCATCGTATTTCTGTTGGAACTCAAATTGAAAATACGAAAAATAAAAAGAGAGTTCATATTATTAAGTTTAGTTATCATACAAAGAATTTAATTGGATGGTACTATTCAAATCCACATAAATTTATTTCTAGATTGAAATAAAATAATTGTCATAAAAAATTTAAGGTAGAAAATTAATAAAGAAGGCAACTCAGTGCACTAAGCTCCCGCTATATACGGGGTTTGGGGAAGAGCCGGACCATAAGGGTTTATTGTATGCCGTCTTAAATAGAAAATTAGTACTATTATTTATTTTATTATAAACGTTCAACAATATTTAGATGATGAAATAATTTTTCTTAGACCCTTAGAATTAATAAAAAAGAAATAGTAAAACAAAATGTATCCTAATTGCACTGATTAATTTTTATCTTCCGATGAAGGCTTGACACATTCGAATTTAGCTACCACTGAAAGTTTAAAATCTTCTATTCCAATTCAAATTTAGTGTTATATTACTTGTTAATATGAACTATTCATATTTTTGAGCTGGAAATAAAATCCCTTTTTAATTAATTAAAAGGAAAAAAAGTTTCAAAAAGGTAAAATTGGTAAATTATGAATTTAGAATCCTAAATATTTGTTCATTTATATTTTTTAAATATTGGCATATCCAATTCAAATTCTTTTCTTTTTTTTTACTTTTTAAATTTTGAAGGATTTTTAACAAAAGAGGTTTACTTTGCTTTGGAAGTAGTTTTAATTTAGTTAATTTGTTACATGTAGGTTGAAGTCTAAATGTAAGGACTTTTACATAATTCAAATAAGAAAAAAATATAATAAGTAAAATTTTAGTTGATTTTAAAGTCCTTATAATTAGGAAAATAATTAAATGACTATTTTGTCTAGTGTGAAGTCATTTTTAAAGGGTATAAAAGGCGAACGACATTTCGTTAAAGCCCTTCGTACTTTTAATATAGTATTAGTTTTAGTGTACGTGCGTTGCACGTGTATTCTGCGTCTATTGATTAAAAAATATATGGAATATTGAATAAAAATAAAATATGTGTAATAGCAATTGATGTAGAGATAGATACAACGGTCATTTAAATGAAAAAAAATACTTTATCTAAAAATGCAAATGTACTGACAAAGTAAATTCTAGGGATAAATTCATGCTTAGAAGCACTTTGGCCATGCTTATCGGAAAATGTACTTTTTTTCAGCTTCTACTACTATTCGAAAGCACCAAATAGACTGGCCTACATATTTTGGATGTGAGCAATGTGGCGGGAATCGGCCTTTTTTAATTTGTCTAACTCAATTTAAAGTTTGATCGTCCAATTCGTAGAGGCGTCAAAAAGCCACTAAACAACCAAACTAAGTTATCTTAACGAATCCATTCTACGGGCTACTGTAGGTTCGATAACTTTGGGAAAATGAAAGGAGAAATTAAAACACAAACCTAAAATTTGTGAATTCTAATCAACCTAAAACTGTGTGAATCTTCTTTTATAAGATTCAAGTATCATAGAATGTTGTGATATAACATACAATCTAAAAGAATACCACATACAAATACTACAAATAGGAGTGATGTAATGAGTATTACGATATGGAATATCATCAAATCAAGCAATTCATGAATTTAATTATGAATACACAGAATTTCAAGTTCCCAAACTACGTCCACCCCTCCACCCACCCACATATATATATATATATATATATATATATATATATATATATATATATATATATATATATATAGGAGTACTGAAATACAGTTAATAATATTACTATATACGTAAAAACTTAGCAGAGGTTATGCCAATAAAGGCATTGCAACCTAGAACAAAAAATTGCGTTGTAGAAATTAAATGGCTTTCATATAAAATTACTGACTTAATCAAGATATAGATTCATGTGACAAATACACAAAAGAGAGATTCTTACCGTTTATCATTGATGGCACATTGTTCTCGCAAAAAGTGCATGCTATTAAATGACAATTGTTGCAAAAATCACATGTAAGAATAAATAACCACAATTTATTTCTATTTAAGTTTTCATAGAGGAACTATCAATTAGAATCCATTACAAATAATGATCTCTGTAGCGGTGGTGATTTACAAAAATTTATACTCTGGCAAACTTATGGTTGATTTGAAAGTCCTATATGACCAAGATCTTAATTAATTTTCAAGTCCTAAATATTAGGACTTTTTAATTAAATAATTATTTTATCTAATACGAAATTAATTTTTAAAGGGTAAAAAGGCGAATGATATTTCGATAGGAGCTTCGTGTTTTTAATATAGTATAGTATAGATAGATAGATAAATAGTTTCGAATATGTCAAGCCTTCGTTGGAAGATAAAAGTTAATCTATAAAATTAGGATACATCACGTGTTTTACTATTTCAAACTTTGAGATGACTGCGGAACTTTCGATAAAATTATTTAATGGAAAAAAATTATTTCTGCCAAGTGCCAAATTATGAGGTTGTTTAGACTATTAAGAACTTGTTTCCAGTGTTAAGTAAATTAAAACTTGTACGTGTAAATATCATAATTAGATACAATTTGTATGCCCACGAGTTGTTTACATTCGTCCCTTTCTGGGGGAAATTTCCTGTGTCTTTTTTAAAAAAATTAATTTTTATTGTACTCTTTGTTTTGAATTATAGATACATCACTATGCAGAAGGTAAATCAAATCTCATTTCAAAAATAACATAGTTCCTTCTAACTTTTAAATGTCTATGAAATATTATCGGGGTATATGTGTGTTCATGAATGGTTTTTGGTATGATTTGTTGCATAGTAAGTGTGAACTGCGATAAGGCGATACTGATTTGATACACATGAATTTGCTTGCAGCAACATTTAGTTTATTATATAGCAATCTCCTTTATTTTTCTTTTTGGTTAATAATAGACCAAAAAGCACGTAGCAGAAACTGAAAATGTTAGGACCTTCCTTTTGACATGTATATTTTGATGGCTTAACATCTACATAAATTAAACTCAATTATTGCCTTCTTTTAATAGGCACCGGTCATAAATATAGCCCTACTTGAATAACATAGAAGTGAAGAACTTGAATAATTATAAATTTTTCAATCGTCACTCATGAGAGTCGAGATATATTATTTATTATTTTCAATGACTTATACTTTTTAAATTTTTATTTTATAATTCAAATATATTATTTAATAATATTTACGTGCCTCTTTAACGTTGTGTAATTATTGTTATGAGGTAGCATAATGGGATTCATTCGTAAAAACCAATTAATTTCCTCATATAAAACTTAGAAAAAGTACTAATTAATTAATTAATGAGTCCCATAGAAATATATTTTCTTTACATAACTTGATTTTACTTCGTTAGACAACTATTAGGAGTAGGAGATTTGACTTCCGTAAAAATCAATTAATTTTCTTGTATAAAACTTAGAAGTATTAATTAATTAATTAATTAATTAATATAAGGAAATAATAATAAAGCTTTTATAAATTAAAGATACAATGTATGTGCAAATTAGGACTCGTACAAGTTAAAATAGGAAAATATTTAGTAGTCAATATTTTAGTTGATTTCAAACACTTAAATATTAGAAAAAGAACTAAATTACTATTTTGCCTAGTGCGAAATCTATTTTGAAAGGGTAAAAAAGGCGAACAATATTTCGATAAGGGCCTTTGTGCTTTTAATATAGTATAGATATATAGATTATGCAAGCGATAATACTTTTAAAGAGATACTAATATACGCACTTGCACGATGCACGAATAATTCTAAAGAAAAAACAATGCATTATAAGATGTGCGAATTAAAGTAAAGAACCTAAAAGCACTTCTTATTAAACAATATTCTAGTACAACAAAATTAGTCAAGATCTTTAGGACTACAATACTTTTGTGCAACAAAATTAATATTTAGGACTCTACAATATGTGCAATAGAAGGAAAACATGCAATTAGCTTGATTTTATCACACAAAAGAAAAACAAAATAAAAATTACAAATTCACCATCAAATCATTTTCACTTCGAACTCCATTCTTCATCTTGAATAGGATTCTAAGTAGTTGCAATTGAAATGGTCTTTTCAAACCAACTTATATGAACTCTTTGTTTTCTATGCCTTGACTCTTATGCTGGAAATTCCAGTCCAACAAATGAATTAATGTAATCATCAAAGTCCAAGGTTGCATAATATCATAAAATAATCACTTCATGCTTCCTAAATTATCAACGTATTGCAAACACTTAATCCTTAAAATTTTCAAGACTAATTCCTAAACGCATACGACATAATACAAATTTACATAAAATAAGAGAGGATACATTACCAAATTTGACGCTAAAGGCCAAAGAGGATAAATGGACAAATTATGTATGTTTATGTTAAAAACAATATGGGTTACTACATATACCTTCAGAGCCTTATTTTTGTTTCAGGATGCAATTAGCTCGCTAACTTGTATTAATCATACAATCACTATTTACTAGGTATCTACGCGATGAGTAGATAATACAAAAAAAAAAATTAACTATCTATCCTAAATTTTTTCCACTGATGATAGATGTGTATTCACCCTTTGTACTGTCCAAGACTATTCCAAACCTGCATAAAAATTTATAAGATGCAGATTTATAAGGAAATCTTTATATTTCAATTGAAAGGTGACTTTAGTATCATTTTAACCACTAATTCACAAATCATAATTATTTATTTTCACATGTATCATAATAATCCATCTCATTAAATGCGTAAACATAGGGGACATACAAAGAACAGTCATTACATGGAGCAACGATAATTATCCATATGACCAAGTAAACTCTTTACTTGCTAAGGTGTAAGCTTCCATAATCTATTGAAGAAGCCAATTAAAAAGCTATGAAGAAACCGATACGGGACATGCTTCTTCCCTTACAATTGTACTCGAGACTTTTCCTACGCCTCAAAAGTCAATTCTTTTAGTGTTCCATTTTGATATATACCATATGTCCATATCTAATATTTATTTGCAGGATTTGTTTCACTACAAGAAAACATGCAGTTAGAGCTATCGAATCCTAGCTAATTTGCAACATTAACTAGAAATATTCTATCTCCTATTCGATTTTTAGTTTGAAAATTTAATCACGTATAGAAATTAGTCCGGGATTGTTTCAAGCTAAAATATAGTCAAATCCATAGTAATTTTAGTGGGAGCTAACTCGGCACTAAAATTACAGTTCAATGCACCCACTCTTAAAGGTTTGAAATCCTAATATTTTCTTTGATTTTAAAGTTTTTATAATAGTAATAAATTAAATATATTGGATTTCAGAAAAAAGATAAAATTATAAATAAATTGGCAACTGTTATAAATATATTATATTATGGATGTTCATTTAATACTCCATTGAAAATAAGCTTCCTGAAGAAGCTTATTCATATGAGACTCCGCCGTAAATATGTTTATCTATTTAGTACTCTATTGAAAATAAGCCTCATGAAGAAGCTTATCATTTCGGTACTCCGTTATGAAGATTATCTATATCTGGGACAACAACTTAGAGTAGCAGCTTACACAGCAGCAGCTTACACAACAGCTTACACAACAGCTTGCAGTAGCAGCTTACACGACAACTTCTTTTCTTCTATAAATAGAGGAGGATTCAGTTCATTATGTACATAAGTTTGAAGTTTGAATAATATATCAGTTTCTCTCTATACTTGTCTTTATTTTATAACACGTTATCAGCACGAGACTCTGCTATCTCGAGAAAATACTTTGAAAGTATCATAGGTACGAACTTTTTTTTTCTAAATAATGTCAAATCTTTCTAAACTTGAGTTTGTAGCCCTGGATATATCGGACAAAAGCTACATATCTTGGGTGCTTGATGCCGAAATTCATCTTGATGCGATGGGTCTGGCAGACACCATCAAAGATAAAAATCAGGCATCAAATCAAGACCGTGCCAAAGCCATGATATTTTTACGCCATCACCTTGATGAGGGCCTGAAAATGGAATATCTTACTGTTAAAGATCCAGTCATACTGTGGAATAATTTGAAAGATAAGTATGACCACCTGAATATGGTCATTCTTCCACATGCACTTTATGATTGGACTCATCTAAGGCTACAAGATTTTAAATCTACCAGTGAGTATAATTCTACTATGTTCAGAATTATTTCCCAATTGAAACTATGTGGTGACAATATTACTGATCATGATATGTTGGAGAAAACTTTCACCACTTTTCATGCCTCGAATATGCTCCTACAGCAGCAATATCGAGAGATGAGATTCAAAAAGTATTCTGAACTTATCTCACATCTTCTTGTAGCCGAGCACATAATGTGCTATTAATGAAAAACCATGAAAGCTGACCTACTGGTTCTTGTCCATTCCCTGAAGTGAATGAGACGAACTTCCACCAAGATAAGCGTAGAATAGGGTGTGGCCCCAGTCGTGGTCATGGCCGTGGTCGGGAAGGAAACTCTAATCGTGATAATAACAATGCACCAAAGAAACCTCCTCACCACCAGTAGTGGAAAAGGAAGGAACAAAAGCATGAAGCGGTGCAAGCAGCAAAGCCAGAAAATGCATGCTATAGATGTGGAGGAAAAGGGCACTGGTCACGTACATGTCATACGCCAAAGCACCTGGTTGAGCTGTATCAAGCCTCCCTGAAGAAGACAGAGAAAAATGTTGAAGTAAATTTTATTTCTGAAGATAATTTAGACTTCATGCATTTAGATGTAGCTGATTATTTTGTACTCCCAGAAGAAGAAACAAATCATGTGATCGGTAGTGAATCTGTAGAAATGTAAATATTTTAATTTTTGTTGTTTGTAGTAGATAATATGGTTATGTAATTGTTGTACATAAATAAAAGTTATGCTTTGAAAATGATATTTACTATCATATTTATTTTATTTATGTCATTTTAAAGAGCATGGATAATCCTCAAATTATGTTTGGATCAAAGACCAATCATAAAGATATTTGTGTAATTGATAGTGGAACAATTCATGCCATATTCAAAGATCAAAAATACTTTTCTTATTTGCATAAGGAAAAAATAAATGTTTCAACAATTTCTGGTAATATAAGTTTGATTGAAGGCTCCAGAAGAGCTACTGTATTTCTGTCTAAGGGAACAAAATTTATTATCGACAATGCATTGTTCTCCTCCAAGTCCCGAAGAAACTTGTTGAGTTTTATAGATATCCGCCGAAATGGGTATCATGTTGAGACAATAGATGAAATGAATGTGGAATATCTTTGTATTACAAAGAATATTTCTGGCCAGAAATACATTGTAGAAAAGTTACCAACTTTATTTTCTGGCTTATACTATTCAAAGATTAGTATAATTGAAGCACGCTCTATCGTAAACCAGAAGTTTACTGATTCAAATACTTTTGTATTTTGGCATGGCCATTTGGGCCATCCTGGATCAATAATGATGAGATGAATTACTGAAAATTCGAGTGGGCATCCATTAAAGAACCCGAAGATTCTTACAAATAATGAATTTTCTTGTGATGCTTTTTATCAAGGCAAAATGATCACTAGACCATCACCAATGAAGGTTGGCATTGAGTCCCCTGCCTTTTTAGAACGTATACATGGGGATATATGTGGACCTATTCACCCACCAAGTGAGCTGTTTAGATATTTTATGGTCCTAATAGATGCATCTTCAAGATGGTCTCATGTGTGCCTACTATCATCTCGCAACCTGGCGTTTGCAAAGTTATTAGCCCAAATAATTCGATTAAGGGCACAATTCTCAGATTATCCTATAAATACTATTCGCCTTGATAATGCTGGAGAATTCTCATCTCAAGCTTTTGATAATTACTGTCTATCAGTTGGAATAAAAGTTGAACATCATGTAGCTTGTGTTCATACTCAAAATGGCCTTGCAGAGTCATTTATTAAACGGTTGCAATTGATAGCAAGACCACTACTTATGAAAATAAAATTGCCCACTACTGTTTGGGGTCATGCTATCTTGCACGTAACATCACTTATCCGTCTCAGACCAACACATTATAATAGATATTCTCCGTCACAATTAGTTTTTGGTCATGAACCAAATATTGCCCATCTACGAATTTTTGGATGTGCTGTATATGTGCCAGTAGCATCACCACAACGCAGTAAGATGGGCCCCCTAAATAACGTTAGGAATATATATTGGGTTTGAATCACCCTCTATTATTCGCTATCTTGAACTATTGACGGGAGATTTATTTACTGCTCGATTTGCAGATTGTCGATTTGATGAAATAAATTTTTCACAATTAGGGGGAGAGAAAAAGGAAATCAAAAGAGAAATTGTGTGAAAAGTTTCATCATTATCTCACTTTGATCCACGTACCACTATATGTAATCACAAGGTCTAGAAGATCATCCATTTAAAAAATATAGCAAATCAATTGCTAGACGCATTTACTGATTTGAATATGATAACTAAGTCACATATCCCTATAGAGAATGTATCTATCCGAATTGATGTCTCAGCTGGACCATATAATAGCATGAGAGCTAGTGAACCTAAAGCACGCCTGAAGCGTGGTAGGCCTTTGGGTTCTAAGGATCGAAATCCTCGAAAAAGAAAATCGACAAATGATAATGATACTATGAAGGGATCTCCTGGAGAGATCCAAGATCTGATTAGTTCTGAGATTTATGAAGAAATCAATGAACCCAAGACTCAAGTGAGCGAGAAACTTTTAATAAGTTCTATTGGTGATGGGATTTACTTAAATCGATCTGAAATAGTGGTGGATAATATTTTTGCATATAATGTTGCACTTAACATTATGGAAGATAGTGAGGATTTTGAATCCCGATCTATCGAAGAATGTCGACAAAGATCTGATTGGCCAAAATGGAAAGGGGCAATTCAATCAGAATTGAATGGACTTGCTAAAAGAGAGGTCTTTGGACTAGTAGTCCAAACACCTGCTGGTATAAAACCAGTTGGTCATAAATAGATTTTTGTGCGAAAAAAGAAATGATAAAAATGAAGTTGAAAAATACAAGGCTCGTCTTGTTGCACAAGAATTCTCACAACGACCTGGAGTCGATTATGAAGAAACATATTCACCAGTTATGAATGCCATAACATTTCGATATCTCATCAGTTTAGCCTTACGTGAAAGGCTTGAAATACATCTAATGGATGTAGTTACAGCTTATCTGTACGGGTCACTTGATAATGAAATTTATATGAAAATCCCTGAAGAATTTAAAATGCCTGAAGCATATTCAAAATCTCGGGAAATATACTCAATCAGATTACAAAGGTCTTTGTACGGTTTAAAGCAATCTGGGCGCATGTGATAGAATCGCCTTAGTGAATATTTGATGAAAGAGGGTTACATAAATGATGTTATTTGTCCATGTATTTTTATAAAGAAAATGGCTTCAGAATTTGTTATACTTGCTGTTTATGTTGATGACATAAATCTTTTTGGAACTTCAGAAGAGCTCCAAAAGGCAATTGAATATCTTAAAAAAGAATTTGAGATGAAAGATCTTGGAAAGATAAAACTTTGTCTTGGTCTGCAAATTGAACATTTAACAGACGAGATCTTTATCCATCAATCTGCCTATATAGAAAGGGTCTTAAAACGCTTTTACATGGACAAAGCGTACCCATTGAGTACACCAATAGTTGTTCGATCACTTGAAGTGAATAAAGATTTGTTCCGACTTCCAGAAGAGGATAAGGAACTCCTTGATCCTGAAGTACCCTATCTCAGTGCAATCGGTGCACTAATGCATCTTGCTAATGCTACAAGGCCTAACATAGCATTTTCTGTTAATTTACTAGCAAGATATAGCTCTTCTCCTACAAAGAGACATTGGAATGGGATTAAGCATATTTTGCGATATTTAAAGGGAACTCTTGATATGAGTTTGTTTTATGCTAACAAAGATAGTGCAGATCTTATTGGTTATGCAGATATATATTATTTATCTGATCCCCATAAAGTACGATCTCAAACCGGGTACATGTTTACATGTGGAGGTACTGTCATATCATGACGCTCCACAAAGCAATCTATTGTTGCTACTTCCTCTAATCATGCTGAGATAATAGCTATTTATGAAGCAAGTAGGGAATGCGTATGGTTGAGATCAGTGATTCATTTTATTCAAGAAAAATGTGGTTTGGAATGTGATAAAAGATCTACAATTTTATACGAGGACAATGCTGCATGCATAGCCCAATTGAAGAGAGGATTTATAAAAGGAGATAGAACGAAGTACATTTCACTAAAATTATTCTACACACACGATCTTCAGAAAAATGGTGACATTGATGTGCAACAAATCCGTTCAAGTGACAATCCGACAGATTTATTCACTAAATCTTTACCAACTTCAACTTTTGAGAAGATGGTATACAAGATTGGAATGCAGAGACTTAAATATTTGAAACAAGGTTTTCATCAGGGGAGTAAAATACGCGATGTACTCTTTTTTCCTTACTAAAATTTTTTTCCACAGAGTTTTCCTTATAAAGTTTTTAATGAGGCAGCTAGCAATGCGTATTACTAAATATGTGTACTCTTTTTCCTTCACTAGGGATTTTTTTCCCACAGGGTTTTTCCTAGTAAGGTTTTAATGAGGCATATTATCTTTTAATGAATATCCAAGGGGGAGTGTTATAAATATATTATATTATGGATGTTCATTTAGTACTCCGTTGAAAATAAGCTTCCTGAAGAAGCTTATCCATATGAGACTCCGCCGTAAATATGTTTATCTATTTAGTAATCTATTGGAAATAAGCCTCATGAAGAAGCTTATCCTTTCGGTACTCCGTTATGGATAAATATTACACATGGTAGAAGATTATCTATATCTGGGACAACAGCTTAGAGTAGCAGCTTACACAACAACTTACAAGCAGCTTACACAGCAGCTTGCAGTAGCAGCTTACACAACAACTTCCTTTCTTCTATAAATAGATGAGAATTCAGTTCATTATATACATAAGTTTGAATAATATATCAGTTTCTCTCTATACTTGTCGTTATTTTACTGTCTTTATTTTATAACAACAACATATTTGTCAAAATATATTTTTATTTTTGGTAAAATACTTAATTTCTCTCAAAACTTGTATGGTATACGGCCTACAGAATTAAATAATTAATTTGATTCTGCCATATTCTTCTTTCTGCTAAAAAAAAAACATAAGTGGGAAAACTTTCCTCTGTTTTTCCCCAAAACCCTCTCTCTTTTAGCTTCACTTTTGCTGGCCTCCGTTAAACCCTTCGAACAGAGCTCTGAAGTAGGGGATTTGGAAATCGTAAGCCTCCTTTCCCTCTATGTTTCCATTGTTTCAATCTTAGGGTTTTGAGTTTTTTATGTAAATATACAGAAAAATCACTAATTTTTGCTGATGTTTTGATTCTTCATTGTCGTAAATTGATTGCTTTAAGGCTGGCATGAAAGAAAGAGTTTTTTATCTTTCAAAAAATTAGGTCTTGAAATAGTAATATGTTGTAATAAAGCAGAAAATTTGTCACTCGTATAACTGCATCTTTCCTTATTTTTCTTGGATAAAGCTGCTAGTGATAGTTAATAGTTCTATTTGTATATTTATGTTTAATCGTGCCCATTGTTTGTTGTTGCAGGGTGAAACGGATCATCTTGCTTTGTTTCAATTTGGATTCTTTCTGTTTCTGGTTTTCTTTTGCTGGAAAATTGATTGGCAATGGGTATGGGAGATGATTCCACCATGTCCAATCCGACAAATGACTTGAGCCACGGAATTGACAAGCAGTACCTTGCATCTCCTATTAAGAATTTGGTGGACAAGTATCAGCTTGTTCCAGAATTCTTGAAGGTGAGAGGATTGGTGAAGCAACACTTAGACTCCTTCAATTACTTTGTCAAGACGGAAATAAAGAAGATCGTCCAAGCGAATAAGGAGATTAGATCGATACTGGACCCTAACATTTATCTTAAGTACAATGATGTTCATATTGGTGAACCATCAATTATGGTTGATGGCGTAACGGAGAAACTAAATCCACAGAAATGTCGGCTGTGTGACCTTACCTATGCGGCTCCAATTTATGTCGATATCGAATACACAACGGGAAGTCATGGCCAGATATCAGTGCAAACAAAGAAGAATGTTACCATTGGAAGGATGCCGGTTATGCTTAGAAGTTGTTGCTGTGTGCTATATGGGAAGGATGAAGAAGAACTAGCAAAACTTGGAGAATGCCCACTTGACCCCGGAGGTTATTTTGTCATCAAAGGGACTGAGAAGGTAATTCTGATTCAGGAGCAGCTCTCGAAGAACAGAATAATCATTGATACCGATAAAAAAGGGTGTGTGCAAGCATCTGTTACCAGCAGCACAGAAAAAACAAAAAGCAAAACAATTGTAAAAATGGAGAAAGAAAAGGTGTACTTGGAGTTGAATATGTTCAAAACCAAGGTCCCCATCATGATTGTCATGAAGGCCATGGGTATGGAGAGCGATCAAGAGGTTGTGCAAATGATAGGAAGAGATCCTCGGTTTAGTGCTCTGCTTTTGCCATCAATCGAGGAGTGTGCAGATCTCAAGGTGTATACGCAACATCAGGCATTGGAGTTCCTCGAGAGTGATAAGATGCTGAAAATGTCTTCATATTCTGCTGGTCCAGTTGAGAAGGGAGCGCGAGCTTTAAGTATTCTTCGTGACATATTTCTTGCAAATGTTCCTGTACATCAACATAATTTCCGCAAAAAATGCATATATGTTGCAGTAATGATGAGGCGCATGATGGAAGCAATCCTAAACAAGGATGCTATGGATGACAAGGACTATGTTGGGAACAAACGACTGGAGCTCTCCGGTCAGCTGTTATCTCTCCTTTTTGAGGATTTGTTCAAGACGATGAATGATGAAGCTAGGAAGACAGTTGATGCCCTTCTAGCAAGGCCCAGTCGCTCCAGCCGTTTGGACATTTCTCCATTCATAGCCAAAGATAGTATTACTGTGGGCATGGAGAGAACCCTTTCTACAGGCAACTGGGATGTAAAACGATTTAGGATGCACAGGAAAGGCATGACTCAGGTTGTTGCTCGGTTATCATACATTGGATCATTGGGCCACATGACAAAGATCTCGCCACAGTTTGAGAAGTCTAGAAAAGTTAGTGGTCCTAGAGCACTGCAACCAAGCCAGTGGGGGATGCTCTGCCCTTGTGACACCCCGGAAGGTGAAGCTTGTGGATTGGTGAAAAACCTGGCATTGATGACTCATGTTACGACAGATGAGGATGAGCACCCTATTATTTCTCTGTGCTACTGCTTGGGTGTTGAGGACTTGGAACAACTTTCAGCAGAAGAACTTCACATGCCAAGTTCCTATCTCATCATATTAAATGGACTTATTCTAGGCAAGCACAGGAGTCCACAGGTATGTTCTTGCGAGAAGTGGAACAGCAATGGTTTTTTCCTGTATCTGTTTTTGAACATAGGCTTGTTGTCCACTTTTCACCAATAATCTGCTCTTCAATCAGCGATTTGCTAATGCAATGAGGAAGCTACGGAGGGCTGGTAAAATTGGGGAGTTTATAAGCATCTTTGTGAATGAAAAGCAGGTAATTTGACAGTTTGTTCTTTTGCATCGTCGTCCTAGTGTTGGTTTTGTCACTTGTTAAAACTACCTATATTAGTGTTGAAATCCCTTTTAGTTCAAGCTGTATCAGGGTGAAGATTGCATTCAGGGACCAAAGGCTTTCTTGGTGTCTTTTGGCACTTAAATCTAAGGGAACATGGCAACTATATATTTTAAATGAAGTCTTACTTTTCATACTAATGGAAGGAAAGATGAATAGATGTCCACTAAGGTATCATTTGCTTGTTTTACTGTAAAATGAGAATATTAAAATTTGAGAGGCTGAAACCGATCAGCTGGTGAAATCTTTCCGAGAATAGGAGATCCCATGTCTTTGGATTTAATTAAATTCTGTTAATTTTCCAAAACATAGATATTCCAAGGTCTGGGAGAAAATGGTTCCTTCTGTATCAGGAGCCATATAGATAATTCCTATATCTCTGATAGTTTTTATGGTAGCATTACTCCACCATAGTGATGCTGTTGGCAAAATATTTACATTTTCCCTCTTTGCTTTTATCATTTGGAATTTTCTGGTGATTCATTATCTCTTGCAGCGCTCTGTCTACATCGCCTCAGATGGTGGACGTGTTTGTCGTCCACTTGTTATTGCTGACAAAGGTGTTTCCAGAATCAAGGAACAACATATGAAAGAGTTGAGGGTACTCATCTTACCTGGATCTTACTTCGGAGCTGTATGTTTTATGTCAGTTCTGCATCTGATTTGAAAATTTATTCTTTGTAGGATGGTGTGCGCAACTTCGACAGCTTTCTAAAGGATGGTTTGATAGAATATCTTGATGTCAACGAGGAGAACAACTCATTGGTTTGTGTCAAGCAAATGAGGAGTGCATTCTGGTAGTGTATTGATTATAGTATTATTTACACTAGTACTGACTGCGCAAATGCATGTTTTTCAGATTGCTCTATACGAGAAGGAGGCTACGCCAGAGACAACACATATTGAGATTGAGCCTTTTACAATCTTAGGTGTTTGTGCTGGTTTGATACCTTATCCTCATCACAATCAGTCCCCTAGGAATACCTATCAGTGTGCGATGGGTAAGCAAGCTATGGGAAACATTGCCTATAATCAGTTGAGTCGGATGGACACATTGATCTACCTTTTGGTGTATCCTCAACGCCCTTTACTGACTACAAGAACGATAGAGCTGGTTGGTTATGATAAACTAGGGGCTGGGCAGAATGCCACTGTTGCTGTGATGAGTTATAGTGGGTATGACATTGAGGATGCAATAGTAATGAACAAGTCTTCTTTGGATCGAGGTTTTGGGCGTTGCATAGTGATGAAGAAGTACTCAGCCACATGTCTGAAGTATGAGAACAACACATCAGATAGAATAATTAAACCACAGCGTCAAGGATATGAAGCTGAGAGGATGCAGATTCTGGATGAAGATGGACTAGCTTCTCCAGGAGAAATTATTAGACCCCATGATATCTATATCAACAAGGAGTCCCCTACAGTCACGAGGACACCAGTCTCGTCTCCTATGAGCTTGCCGGATAGCGCATATAAGCCAAGTAGACAAACTTATAAAGGTCCCGAAGGGGAGACGCCTGTTGTTGATAGGGTAGCTCTTCACTCTGATAAGAACAACAATTTATGCATCAAATTTATGATCCGTCATACCCGCAGGCCTGAGATTGGTGACAAGTTCAGCAGTAGACATGGGCAGAAAGGAGTGTGTGGCACCATTGTACAGCAGGAAGATTTTCCATTTTCTGAACGTGGCATTTGCCCTGATCTTATTATGAATCCTCATGGATTTCCAAGCCGAATGACAGTGGGAAAGATGATAGAGCTTCTTGGAAGTAAAGCTGGCGTTTCATGTGGTAGGTTTCATTACGGCAGTGCTTTCGGAGAACCCAGTGGCCATGCAGACACAGTTGACACAATCAGTGAGACTCTGGTAAAGCACGGCTTTAGCTACAATGGCAAGGACTTTATTTATTCAGGTATAACTGGTATGCCACTACAAGCATACATCTTCATGGGGCCAATATATTACCAAAAACTGAAACACATGGTCCTAGATAAAATGCATGCTCGCGGGAGTGGGCCTCGTGTTATGATCACAAGACAACCTACCGAAGGGAGGAGCAGAAATGGAGGTTTACGTGTGGGAGAAATGGAACGTGATTGCTTGATTGCATATGGTGCAAGTATGTTAATATACGAGCGCTTGATGATTTCCAGCGATCCCTTTGAGGTTCAGGTTTGTCGAAAATGTGGTTTATTGGGATATTACAACTACAAGCTTAAGACTGGCATTTGCTCTATGTGCAAGAACGGGGAAAATATATCTACAATGAAGTTGCCTTATGCTTGCAAGCTCCTAATCCAGGAGCTCCAATCAATGAACATTGTCCCGCGATTAAAACTAGCAGAAGCCTGATTGTAGTGTCATTTGTACTTGGAAAATGATGCTTCCTAACTGATGGTTCCATAGCCAGATCAATGTAATTGTTTTTTTTTTGGCTACTAAATGTAATTGCTTTCAATTATTTGTGCTTATTACTATTCCCTCCTTTTTTGCAGGGAGAGACAAAAAGGTTCTTGCTCGTTCAGTGAAACATGAGACTGGAGAAAGGAGGCAATTCTCTGCTTTAATGGGAAATTGTTTGATGTGCAGCAGAAAAGAACTCTTGTTAACGTTTATTTGGCTGGTTTTGAGACTATCGATGCTTACTATTTCATACATTTCGGTTCCAATTTAGATCATGTAGTTTGACTTGGAACAAAGTCTAACGAAAAAAAGCCTTTTGAAATATGCAGTGTTAAAAGCTTAAAGTGCAAAAACTTTGTGGGGCCAAGATATTTGTATGTCTATAAAAGTTTTAAGTTAAATTGTTTCTTAATATAGAAATGTATCATTCTTATTGAAACAGACTAATAAGGAAAGTATCATTTAAATTGAAACGAAAGGGAGTATGAAAGTTTTCGTTGGTCTCTTTTCTGTTCTTGTGATTAGCTGTTGTCTTTTTTGAGACACTTCAGTTTTATCATGTTTAGTGTTCTAGCGAGCAAATTCCTTCGGAGAAATATAGTTCCTGGTATCCTGCTCATCTGCTGCAACTTTAGCCAAGCTGTCTGCTACCTTGTTATAGCCTGTTAAGCTTCAAAAATCAACTTAGTTTGAGAAATTGCTTTTCAAAAATACTTTGTTGAGAAGTAGTTTGTGTTTGACTAATCATATTATACTAATAGCCTGTTTAAATTCTTCCATTATACCAAGTTATCCATCCCCATATTCGATCTTCATCTTTTTCTCTTAACTTCACTTTTTATATTTTTATGAATTAAGTCTTTGCTTAAATACGGTTCATTCAGAGCTCTTTTACTATATAAATTCATGTACAAAAACGGGAAAATAGTTGTAAAGTCGATACTCTAATCATCAATAGCCTTCTTCTTCTCCCATCTTTTTAATTTTCTTCTGGCCTTTCAAATTATGAATATTAAAATTTAATTTAAGATGGGATCCATGCCAGACAATGGAGAAGCTTGTCATCACCGGAAGTGAAATAATACTCCCTTCCCTCCACATTCATCATCGTCCATAGATTACTCAGGAGAGCAACTTGACTCATATCCAAATACACCCATAGTAATTACTCTTATCTTGACTTAGACTCTTGCCTTTTTGTGTGAGTCTGTGTATGTTTTTTCCAATATTACAACGTTAAGGTTTAGCCGATTTTGAGAAAAGATTCAAATAATTAGTATACACAAAGTATAAAATTTTAGCAATGATTTACTCTTCTATAAAGATTAATATACAATTTTGATTGTTCGTTCTGTCTATAATTAAAATTATTTAATTCTATCTCTCTTTAAAAATCGTTTGATTAACATGAAAGTACAAAAAAATTTCATTAAGAAAAATAATTGTAGCCTCTTAATTTTCTCTTTTAAAGGTTTATATTTATTTTCACAAAAATAATATCACTTTGATCTTGCACTCTTTTCCTTTAAATTTTGTTTATACCTAATGTTAGGCTAGGAACCCGTATTTTATCTATATTTTGCACTCTAATTACTGTACTTTATTAGTGTTTGAGCTTAATTAAATAACGATAATTTGCACTTATTACGTGTATTATGCTTTGTAGGAGGTGATTCCATGTTAGGAAGCAATTGTGGAGCTAAAATGGATGATTTGGAGCTTTAAGGTTAGAGTAGAAGCCCAAGAAAGTGAATTGTGATCGCGTTTGGGGAGGAGGACCAAGTCCGGATATTAAAAATTGAAAAAAATTCCTATATGAAAAAATTGCACAATTGATTTTGGGATCGATGTCTTGCTAGACACTCAACCTATATCTATTCCGTCTTATAGAATGACCCCAACCGAGTTGAAAGAATTGAAGGAACAATTGAAGGATCTTCTAGAGAAGATCTTCATACAGTCGAGTGTTTAACCTTAGGGGTGCATCGGTTCTCTTTGTGAGGAAGAAATATGGTTCATTGAGAATGTGTATCGACTATCGGTAGCTCAACAAAGTCACAATCAAGAACAAGTACCCATTGCCGAGAATTGATGACTTATTTGATCACTTACAAAGTGCTAAGTACTTCTCCAAGATTGACTTGAGATCGAGATATCACTAGTTGAAGATAAGAGAGAAAGATACCTGAAGATGGCTTTAGAACTCGATATGAACACTTTGAATTTATGGTGATGTCCTTCGGGTTAACAAATGCTCCAGCAGCTTTCATGGATCTTTTGAATCGAGCTTTCAAGCCTTTCCTCGACATGTCCATGATAGTGTTCATTGATGATATTCTTGTGTACTCACGGAGTCGAGATGATCATTCTAACCATCTTAAAGAGACCTTGCAAACACTTAAGGATAATGAGTTGTATGCAAGATTTTCAAAGTGAGTTTTGGCTTGAGTCTGTGTCTTTCTTGGGCCACGCGATATCTAGTGAAGGGATTAAAGTTGATCCGCAAAAGATAGAAGCCGCGAAGAATTGCCTAAGACTTACAACGCCAACGAAGATTCGTAGTTTTTTGGGTTTGGACGATTATTGTAGGAGGTTTGTAGAAGGTTTTTCCTTTCTTACTTCTCCATTGACCAAGTTAACCCAAAAGGCAGCCAAGTTTCAATAGTCGAATGCTTGTGAGAAGAGATTTTTGACCACAACACTGGTGTTGACCTTACTAGTTGGTTCGAGTGAGTTTGTGGTATATTGTGATGCATCGGGAATAGGTTTGAGATGTATCCTAATGCAAAATGATAAGGTTGTTACTTATTCTTCCAGGCAACTTAAAAACCACTAAAAGAATTATTCGACTCATGATTTGGAGTTTGCAGTGGTGGTTTTTGCATTGAAGATTTAGCGTCATCATTTGTAGGGTGTTCATATTCATATATTCAAGGACCACAAACGTCTCCAATACATCTTTAAGCAAAGAGAGTTGAATTTGAGGCAAAGAAGATGGCTTGAGCTACTCAAAGATTACGATATCAACATTCTCTATCACCCGGGAAAGGCTAACACTGTAGCCGATGCTCTCAGCCGGAGGTTAATGGGGTGTTTGGCTTACTTGGATGAATCGAAAAGACCAATAGTGAAAGAGGTCCATCGATTAGCAAGTTTGGAAGTTCGACTCATGGACTCCGATCAAGGTAGTGTGGTTGTGCAAAATAGGGTTGATTCTTCTCTAGTGGTAGAGGTAAAGGAAAAGCAATATGATTATTTGGTGAAATTGAAGGAAGAAATTCACAAGAACAAGACTACGACCTTTGCACTAGGGGTGAATGTTGGTACAGTGAGGTACCAAGGTCGATTATGTGTTCCTAATGTTGATGGGCTTAGAGAGAGAATCATGACTAAGGCACACAGCTCGAGGAACTCTATACATCTGGGTTCCACAAAAATATATCATGATCTCAAGGAGATTTATTGGTAGAATGACATGAAGAATAATATAGCTGACTTTGTGGCTAAGTGTCCAAATTACCAACAAGTTAAAGCCGAGCACCAAAGGTCTGGAGGCTTAGCTTAGAACATAGAGATCCCGACTTGGAAGTGGGAAGTGATCAAATGGACTTTGTAGTAGGTCTACCGTGCTTGTTTCGTAAGTTTGATTCAATTTGGGTGATTATTGATCGACTTACGAAGTCAACATACCTTTTACCCGTGAAGACTACTGACACTGTAGAACAGTAAGCTTAGTTGTACATAAAAAAAAATAGTCAGGTTGTACAGTACCCTAGTTTATCTCTAATAGAGGTGCACAATATATAGCTAACTTCTGACAAAAGTTTCAAAAGAGCTTGTGTACTCAAGTCAAACTTAGCATAGCTTTCCATTCTGACAATTCAGCCATTCAAGTTTATGTTGCGAGCATGTGTTTTTGATTTCAAAGATAGTTGGGATGATCACTTGCCACTTATTGATTTGCTTAAAATAATAGCTATCACGCGAGCATTCAAATGGCTCCCTTCGAAGCTTTGTATAGGAGGAGGTGTAGATCTCCTGTTGGGTGGTTCGAAGTTGGTGGGGCGGAATTGTTAGGTCCCGACCTTGTTCACCAAGCTATGAAAAAAGTAAAAATAATCAAAGATCGATTAAAGACCGCTCAATATCGCCAAAAGTCCTATTGAGATATTCGACGAAGAGATTTGGAGTCCAAAGAAGATGATTGGGTGTTCTTGAAAGTTTCTCCCATGAAAAGTGTAATGTTTAGAAGAAGGAAAAATTAACTCCTATAGAATATCGAAAAATATTGGCCAAGTAGCCTATAGACTTGAATTGCCTCAAGAGTTGTCTTCCGTACATTTCGTGTTCCATGTGTCTATGTTGAAAAAAACTGATAGGTGACCTGTCCCTCATTTTACCTACAAAGACTATTGAAATTAATGAAGGCTCGACTTACAAAGAAGTTCCTATTGCTATTTTTAATAGGCAAGTTCTGAAATTGAAAACTAAGGAAATTGGCTCCGTTAAGGTATTATGGAGAAATTAACATGTCAAAGAGGCAACTTGAGAAGCGGAAGAAGACATGAAAAAAGATATCCTCATTTGTTTCATGAACAAGATGGAAGTATATAAAGAGAATTAGAATTTTCTTGTCTTATATATTATTATTATTATTATTATTGTTGTTGTTGTTGTTGTTGTTGTTGTTGTTGTTGTTGTTTACTCTATGTATGAGTTCATGTATTAGTGTCTATCCATGGCTTGGAGAATTTATGCCAGTTGATGATATGGAGAAGGAAAGGATGAGATGCTTAGTGGTGTACATTACTATGATGCTTTATAGGGCTAGTACAAATGTTTCTTGGTGTGGTTTCTTTTGTTTGCTGGCAGGTTGATAGGCCTTAGTTCAAAGGAACTCTGGCAAATTTTTCTGAAAAAAAGGAGTTAGTGAAATTTGAGGGTCTTATGGATTTTGGCATGTGGTTAACGTGTAAAGCTCCATTTCATGCGTAACAAGGGCTAAGTTTCAACATTCAGGCCGAATGTTTCTAAGTGGGGAGAATATAAAGCCCTGCAATTTCACTAGCATAATATTGATTAGTTTGAGCTCAAGGAAGTAGATTGGAGCTTAGAAGGAGAGTTGAATCTTTAGGGATTTATCCATGTGTAGGATACGCAGCCTTGCGTAGGCAAAAACAGAAGCTGCCAGTTGAGTGGAGGAAAAGCTCTCATCTTGCGGAGGCACATTGTGTAATTGTAAATTGAGTATAGTTGAATGTTGGAATTGGGGGATTAATTTCTTCTACCTATTGTGTTGTATAGATTAAAATTCTTACTAAGTGACTTCGGAATGAAGAAGCTGAGCTCCTTTGGGATATTTTAACGTATGTTGGCTAACCTCGCTCATAGAATTGATGTTCCCAAAATCCTCATGTCTTATAAATGTGATTTCATGAGTAAATAGTTTTCAAATTGTTAGTATATAGGTAACAACTAATTATACACTCCATGTTTTCCTTGGAGGATTTGTATCTATACCCAGTTTTTGGATCACATTTTAACCTATACCCACTTTGCAAAACAAAATTGTAAGCATACTCACTTTTCGGGTAACTTCAGGTATACAGGCCTGAAGTAGCAAATGTTTATGTCTGAAGTTTGAACTTGAGAATTTTTTGCCTGAAGTGTAGCCCTATCAAAGCAAAACTTCAGATATTTTTGTCTGAAATTTGGTCTGACTTGCAAAGGCAATCACGCAAATTTTAGTTCATAGTGCGAGGGAAAACTTCAGTTTCCCCTCACTTCATAGTGCAAACTTCAGATAAATTAGTCTGAAGTTCTTCAATTTGTAGTGCAAACTTGAGAAACTTCAGTTCATAGTGCAAGGGCAAACTTCAGTTTTTCCTCACTTCATAGTGCAAACTTCAGACAAATTAGTCTGAAGTTCTTCAATTTATAGTGTAAATTTCAGGAACATCAGTTCATAGTGCAAGGGCAAACTTCAGTTTCCCCTCACTTCATAGTGCAAACTTCAGACAAATTAGTCTGAAGTTCTTCAATTTGTAGTTCAAACTTCAGGAACTTCAGTTTATAGTGCAAGGGAAAACTTTCAGTTCCCCCTCACTTCATAGTACAAACTTCAGATAAATTAATCTGAAGTTCTTCAATTTGTAATGCAAACTTCAGGGCAAATTAACTTTTCAGTGTAACTAAGAGCTGGTTTGGCATCACATCGGGCTTTACCTCATGGAGAATTCTTAATGTTCTTCATACTGGATTTGAAACTTTTGTATATTCAGTATAAGATAAACACATAACAAGATGAACTAGAGAGTATCTGTTGCGCTCTCGATGCATTTGGATTTGTATCTCGAGCTTGCAAAATAAATGATTGTAAAATTTGCAGAAGCCCACGTTTTACCTTTTGTTGACAGGGTTTCTGAATTTAAATAGAAAACAATAACAATACTCTGTTTTGTTAATTTATGACAATATTTGATCAAATGTAGGTTAAGTTGTTAATTTGACTTCATATTTTATTAGTGAATATATTAAAATAGTGGTTGAAAAGTTAATTTGATAGACAAGAATAGGAGGAAGAAAGGAGCGCATAGGTCAGGAGGAAGAAGAGGAGGCATCTGAAGTTGTTAAAATTAGGGTATATGTTAAATAATTTTAAAAATATGGGTATAGGTTAAATGGGGGCGACCAAATAGGGTGCCGCGTGCAATTTTTACGTTTTCCTTTCGATGTTATAATCTCGCATGCTATGCTTTACTTGATGAAATTATAAATGTTTCAAGCCTATGGATGAAAATCCTTTAATGATTAAAGTTTTTCATGAACACGAATATGTCTCTACGGTGTTTCAAATGATAAATGTAAATGGTGACGAGATGGAAAGAGAATGTTTTGTGATTATTGAGCCTAACTCTAAAGTTAACGATTTTGGGCCAAAAGTGTCAAATGTAACGAACTATTTTGGGTGTCTTGCTAGGTAACCGAGAAAGTATAGGTTAAAGGTGCCTAATACCCGAAGCTACATGTACTGATGTAGGACGATGATCGTACCATTAGATTGGACGACTAGATAGCCCCCCTTTGCTGGGGTTAATGAATTAGCAGACTAATATCGATCCACACAACATAGCTTAGTCGATCGGGTCGAGATCGAATTCCATGCTTACACATGGTAGTTTAACAGAATGTCGATAACTAATGAACCCCCACCTAAGATAATAAGTTGTTTAAAATTCAAATTCTCAAATGTTTTATGAAATGATTTAATGTTTCTCTAAGTTTCATATTATCTCTACATGTTTTTCTTTATATATGTTTCTTATCCCATTTTATGTGAGGGAGCTTACGATGCATCATCCGGTCTTTGGTGAGCCCCATTATATATTCGGGACACCCCTTTTATGTTACGAACATTTAGATCTTCTTTTCGGTATAGCTGAGGCCTTGTCATCGGTATCTTTTCTTATTCATATTGTCATAGAGGCTTCATAGACACAATGAGTTAAGTTATGTTTTTGTCATTTCTAATTGAGGTCTCATATAGTATGTATGAATAACTTCTTTTGTTATTTTATTCACGTTTATGAAAGACAAATTGTATCAATAAAGGCCTTAAATGTTTCTAAAGAATGCATGAATTATGAAAGGTATGACATGAAAAGTTGGTTCGCTCGATCAAGTTAAAGTATCGAGTGTCTTGTCCATCTCCCAAGGTCGGGGCATGACAAAATAAAAACACTAGAAAAAATAAATCGAGAAAAATTAAATTCATCCTCTCAAGATTATCTGTTAACAACAACAACAACAATAACAACTAAGCATCAGTCACAACTATTAATGAATCGCACAATAAAATGTCTCTCCTTTAACATAGCACACAAATTAATAACAAAAATTTCAAGCTTAATTCCATAGGTGTGTTTATAAGTAAACTTACTGCTTAAAATTTTGATTGCATCGGAGCGGTTACGCTTTTATCCACTTGAAAAGCCTTGGCAAGAACATATGTATCTATATCTGGCTCCGATCCGAAAACTGCATTAGCAATGCTTATAACACCAGTATTCTGACTACTCAAAGCAACAATAGCTACACCACTTCCATATCCCACGTTGCGTTGGTAGTGTACAAGTCCAATAGGGAAAACAAACGCGTCCCCTAGCTTTTTTAAGGACCTTAGTAATAAGGCGATTTTTAGGACTCGAGATTACAAAACCAACTTGAAGAGTACCTTGAAGGACAGTGAGTATTTCAGTAGCTCTACGTTGATTCCCCAATGAAATACCAAGAGTGTTCAGTCCTGGTATTTGACCTTAGAACCAAAAGGGTTTGTTGTGTTTCCAGCTAAAAGGCCTCTGCTTGAACTGACTTGACGAAATAAACAACTAAAGTAAAAACTAGAAAATAGTCAATATTTAAGTCCCCGATAACGACACCAAAAACTTGTTGCTCCAAAATGCACACCCAAGTATACGTGGTCATACAAGTAATAAAGTGATAAATCGAGTGTGGAATCCCCATAGACTAGTGCCAACTACCCACTAGTTTCACCAAGATTATTATTCAGTCGAGTCAATCAGAATTCAAAAGTGAGATTATTCTAAGCAATAATTCTAACAAGTAACTAATTTATCAAGCAACAAAATAATTGTTGTGTATTCCGTAGAGATAAATATTCGAGGGTTGTGATCGATTCACTAATCCTATTGTATTCTAATTAACTCTCCCTTTCATATAATTCACTCATGGTTGCTAATTAATCGAACAATTGCCCTCGTAGTATTCTCCCGAATTACTACTCGCCTATTCAAAATAGATTAACACCTATATTCCTATGGAATCAATCTATTAAGAATGCATTAAGATTACAATATTTAATTAAGTATGGTGACTAGTTATATTCCTATCCTAACCACAAATCCACCCCTCCACTCAGAGTTAAGATCATGCTCTCTTCAATTCTTCTCTAATATAGACGTAGCTTTCCCAAGCATAACATATATAGTAAATCGAAAAGACCAATAGTGAAAGAGGTCCATCGATTAGCAAGTTTGGAAGTTCGACTCATGGACTCCGATCAAGGTAGTGTGGTTGTGCAAAATAGGGTTGATTCTTCTCTAGTGGTAGAGGTAAAGGAAAAGCAATATGATTATTTGGTGAAATTGAAGGAAGAAATTCACAAGAACAAGACTACGACCTTTGCACTAGGGGTGAATGTTGGTACGGTGAGGTACCAAGGTCGATTATGTGTTCCTAATGTTGATGGGCTTAGAGAGAGAATCATGACTAAGGCACACAGCTCGAGGAACTCTATACATCTGGGTTCCACAAAAATATATCATGATCTCAAGGAGATTTATTGATAGAATGACATGAAGAATAATATAGCTGACTTTGTGGCTAGGTGTCCAAATTACCAACAAATTAAAGCCGAGCACCAAAGGTCTGGAGGCTTAGCTTAGAACATAGAGATCCCGACTTGGAAGTGGGAAGTGATCAAATGGACTTTGTAGTAGGTCTACTGTGCTTGTTTCGTAAGTTTGATTTAATTTGGGTGATTATTGATCGACTTACGAAGTCAACATACCTTTTACCCGTGAAGACTACTGACACTGTAGAACAGTAAGCTTAGTTGTACATAAAAAAAAATAGTCAGGTTGTACAGTACCCTAGTTTATCTCTAATAGAGGTGCACAATATATAGCTAACTTCTGACAAAAGTTTCAAAAGAGCTTGTGTACTCAAGTCAAACTTAGCATAGCTTTCCATTCTGACAATTCAGCCATTCAAGTTTATGTTGCGAGCATGTGTTTTTGATTTCAAAGATAGTTGGGATGATCACTTGCCACTTATTGATTTGCTTAAAATAATAGTTATCACGCGAGCATTCAAATGGCTCCCTTCGAAGCTTTGTATAGGAGGAGGTGTAGATCTCCTGTTGGGTAGTTCGAAGTTGGTGAGGCGGAATTATTAGGTCCCGACCTTGTTCACCAAGCTATGAAAAAAGTAAAAATAATCAAAGATCGATTAAAGACCACTCAATATCGCCAAAAGTCCTATTGAGATATTCGACGAAGAGATTTGGAGTCCAAAGAAGATGATTGGGTGTTCTTGAAAGTTTCTCCCATGAAAAGTGTAATGTTTAGAAGAAGGGAAAATTAACTCCTATAGAATATCGAAAAATATTGGCCAAGTAGCCTATAGACTTGAATTGCCTCAAGAGTTGTCTTCCGTACATTTCGTGTTCCATGTGTCTATGTTGAAAAAAACTGATAGGTGACCTATCCCTCATTTTACCTACAAAGACTATTGAAATTAATGAAGGCTCGACTTACAAAGAAGTTCCTATTGCTATTCTTAATAGGCAAGTTTTGAAATTGAAAACTAAGGAAATTGCCTCTGTTAAGGTATTATGGAGAAATTAACATGTCAAAGAGGCAACTTGAGAAGCGGAAGAAGACATGAAAAAAGATATCCTCATTTGTTTCATGAACAAGATGGAAGTATATAAAGAGAATTAGAATTTTCTTGTCTTATATATTATTATTATTATTATTATTGTTGTTGTTGTTGTTGTTGTTGTTGTTGTTGTTGTTGTTGTTGTTGTTGTTGTTGTTGTTGTTGTTGTTGTTGTTGTTTACTCTATGTATGAGTTCATGTATTAGTGTCTATCCATGGCTTGGAGAATTTATGCCAGTTGATGATATGGAGAAGGAAAGGATGAGATGCTTAGTGGTGTACATTACTATGATGCTTTATAGGGCTAGTACAAATGTTTCTTGGTGTGGTTTCTTTTGTTTGCTGGCAGGTTGATAGGCCTTAGTACAAAGGAACTCTGGCAAATTTTTCTGAAAAAAAGGAGTTAGTGAAATTTGAGGGTCTTATGGAGTTTGGCATGTGGTTAACGTGTAAAGCTCCATTTCATGCGTAACAAGGGCTAAGTTTCAACATTCAGGCCGAATGTTTCTAAGTGGGGAGAATATAAAACCTTGCAATTTCACTAGCATAATATTGATTAGTTTGAGCTCAAGGAAGTAGATTGGAGCTTAGAAGGAGAGTTGAATCTTTAGGGATTTATCCATGTGTAGGATACGCAGCCTTGCGTAGGCAAAAACAGAAGCTGCCAGTTGAGTGGAGGAAAAGCTCTCATCTTGCGGAGGCACATTGTGTAATTGTAAATTGAGTATAGTTGAATGTTGGAATTGGGGGATTAATTTCTTCTACCTATTGTGTTGTATAGATTAAAATTCTTACTAAGTGACTTGGGAATGAAGAAGCTGAGCTCCTTTGGGATATTTTAACGTATGTTAGCTAACCTCGCTCATAGAATTGATGTTCCCAAAATCCTCATGTCTTATAAATGTGATTTCATGAGTAAATAGTTTTCAAATTGTTAGTATATAGGTAACAACTAATTATACACTCCATGTTTTCCTTGGAGGATTTGCATCTATACCCAGTTTTTGGATCACATTTTAACCTATACCCACTTTGCAAAACAAAATTGTAAGCATACTCACTTTTCGGGTAACTTCAGGTATACAGGCCTGAAGTAGCAAATGTTTATGTCTGAAGTTTGAACTTGAGAATTTTTTGCCTGAAGTGTAGCCCTATCAAAGCAAAACTTCAGATATTTTTGTCTAAAATTTGGTCTGACTTGCAAAGGCAATCACGCAAATTTTAGTTCATAGTGCAAGGAAAAACTTCAGTTTTCCCTCACTTCATAGTGCAAACCTCAGACAAATTAGTCTGAAGTTCTTCAATTTGTAGTGCAAACTTGAGAAACTTCAGTTCATAGTGCAAGGGCAAACTTCAGTTTTTCCTCACTTCATAGTGCAAACTTCAGACAAATTAGTCTGAAGTTCTTTAATTTATAGTGTAAATTTCAGGAACTTCAGTTCATAGTACAAGGGCAAACTTCAGTTTTCCCTCACTTTATAGTGCAAACTTCAGACAAATTAGTCTGAAGTTCTTCAATTTGTAGTTCAAACTTCAGGAACTTCAGTTTATAGTGCAAGGGGAAACTTTCAGTTCCCCCTCACTTCATAGTACAAACTTCAGACAAATTAATCTGAAGTTCTTCAATTTGTAATGCAAACTTCAGGGCAAATTAACTTTTCAGTGTAACTAAGAGCTGGTTTGGCATCACATCGGGCTTTACCTCATGGAGAATTCTTAATGTTCTTCATACTGGATTTGAAAATTTTGTATATTCAGTATAAGATAAACACATAACAAGATGAACTAGAGAGTATCTGTTGCGCTCTCGATGCATTTGGATTTGTATCTCGAGCTTGCAAAATAAATGATTGTAAAATTTGCAGAAGCCCACGTTTTACCTTTTGTTGACAGGGTTTCTGAATTTAAATAGAAAATAATAACAATACTCTATTTTGTTAATTTATGACAGTATTTGATCAAATGTAGGTTAAGTTGTTAATTTGACTTCATATTTTATTAGTGAATATATTAAAATAGTGGTTGAAAAGTTAATTTGATAGACAAGAATAGGAGGAAGAAAGGAGCTCATAGGTCAGGAGGAAGAAGAGGAGGCATCTGAAGTTGTTAAAATTAGGGTATATGTTAAATAATTTTAAAAATATGGGTATAGGTTAAATGGGGGCGACCAAATAGGGTGCCCCGTGCAATTTTTACGTTTTCCTTTCGATGTTATAATCTCGCATGCTATGCTTTACTTGATGAAATTATAAATGTTTCAAGCCTATGGATGAAAATCCTTTAATGATTAAAGTTTTTCATGAACACGAATATGTCTCTACGGTGTTTCAAATGATAAATGTAAATGGTGACGAGATGGAAAGAGAATGTTTTGTGATTATTGAGCCTAACTCTAAAGTTAACGATTTTGGGCCAAAAGTGTCAAATGTAACGAACTATTTTGGGTGTCTTGTTAGGTAACCGAGAAAGTATAGGTTAAAGGTGCCTAATACCCGAAGCTACATGTACTGATGTAGGACGATGATCGTACCATTAGATTGGACGACTAGATAGCCCCCCTTGGCTGGGGTTAATGAATTAGCAAACTAATATCGATCCACACAACATAGCTTAGTCGATCAGGTCGAGATCGAATTCCATGCTTACAAATGGTAGTTTAACAGAATGTCGATAACTAATGAACCCCCACCTAAGATAATAAGTTGTTTAAAATTCAAATTCTCAAATGTTTTATGAAATGATTTAATGTTTCTCTAAGTTGCATATTATCTCTACATGTTTTTCTTTATATATGTTTCTTATCCCATTTTATGTGAGGGAGCTTACGATGCATCATCCGGTCTTTGGTGAGCCCCATTATATATTCGGGGCACCCCTTTTATGTTACGAACATTTAGATCTTCTTTTCGGTATAGCTGAGGCCTTGTCATCGGTATCTTTTCTTATTCATATTGTCATAGAGGTTTCATAGACACAATG
Source organism: Nicotiana tomentosiformis (assembly GCF_000390325.3). Taxonomy (NCBI): domain Eukaryota; kingdom Viridiplantae; phylum Streptophyta; class Magnoliopsida; order Solanales; family Solanaceae; genus Nicotiana; species Nicotiana tomentosiformis. Next base: position 84,306,279 of record NC_090823.1, read on the forward strand.
AGTTAAGTTATATTTTTGTCATTTCTAATTGAGGTCTCATATAGTATGTATGAATAACTTCTTTTGTTATTTTATTCACGTTTATGGAAGACAAATTGTATCAATAAAGGCCTTAAATGTTTCTAAAGAATGCATGAATTATGAAAGGTATGACATGAAAAGTTGGTTCGCTCGATCAAGTTAAAGTATCGAGTGTCTTGTCCATCTCCCAAGGTCGGGGCATGACAAAATAAAAACAGTAGAAAAAATAAATCGAGAAAAATTAAATTCATCCTCTCAAGATTATCTGTTAACAATAACAACAACAATAACAACTAAGCATCAGTCACAACTATTAATGAATCGCACAATAAAATGTCTCTCCTTTAACATAGCACACAAATTAATAACAAAAATTTCAAGCTTAATTCCATAGGTGTGTTTGTAAGTAAACTTACTGCTTAAAATTTTGATTGCATCGGAGCGGTTACGCTTTTATCCACTTGAAAAGCCTTGGCAAGAACATATGTATCTATATCTGGCTCCGATCCGAAAACTGCATTAGCAATGCTTATAACACCAGTATTCTGACTACTCAAAGCAACAATAGCTACACCACTTCCATATCCCACGTTGCGTTGGTAGTGTACAAGTCCAATAGGGAATTTTTTAAGGACCTTAGTAATAAGGCGATTTTTAGGACTCGAGATTACAAAACCAACTTGAAGAGTACCTTGAAGGACGGTGAGTATTTCAGTAGCTCTATGTTGATTCCCCAATGAAATACCAAGAGTGTTCAGTCCTGGTATTTGACCTTAGAACCAAAAGGGTTTGTTGTGTTTCCAGCTAAAAGGCCTCTGCTTGAACTGACTTGACGAAATAAACAACTAAAGTAAAAACTAGAAAGTAGTCAATATTTAAGTCCCCGATAACGATACCAAAAACTTGTTGCTCCAAAATGCACACCCAAGTATACGTGGTCATACAAGTAATAAAGTGATAAATCGAGTGTGGAATCCCCATAGACTAGTGTCAACTACCCACTAGTTTTACCAAGATTATTATTCAGTTGAGTCAATCAGAATTCAAAAGTGAGATTATTCTAAGCAATAATTCTAACAAGTAACTAATTTATCAAGCAACAAAATAATTGTTGTGTATTCCGTAGAGATAAATATTCGAGGGTTGTGATCGATTCACTAATCCTATTGTATTCTAATTAACTCTCCCTTTCATATAATTCACTCATGGTTGCTAATTAATCGAACAATTGCCCTCGTAGTATTCTCCCGAATTACTACTCGCCTATTCAAAATAGATTAACACCTATATTCCTATGGAATCAATCTATTAAGAATGCATTAAGATTACAATATTTAATTAAGCATGGTGACTAGTTATATTCCTATCCTAACCACAAATCCACCCCCCCACTCAGAGTTAAGATCATGCTCTCTTCAATTCTTCTCTAATATAGATGTAGCTTTCCCAAGCATAACATATATAGTAAATCGAACCTAACTATTGGCCAGATAATTAAGCAATTAATCACAGAATTGAAGAAACAACCATATACTAGTGAATTGTAATTAAGGTCATGTCAACTTTAAACAACAATATTCATGGCTAAATCACAACCCCAAAACTATGGGTTTTAGCCACTCATGATACTATCAAAATAAATTTACAAGTGTTGAATAATTGAGAATATTAAGAAATGATGAAGAAACGTGAGATATCCTCGCTCCCGGATGTTCCCCGTATGTATTTTCCTCTCAAAGTAGTGTCTCCCCCCTCAAAATAGGCTTAGTCTTGCTTTTATACGCGTTTGGGAGGGGGGGATCTTGGGACGAAATAACCTTGTCCTGGGCGAACTGGGAGAAATTTCCCGTCACCAGCACCTAAGGTCGTGTTGCCTGTGGTGCTACTTTGTGGCCATTTTCCAATTTTTCTCCTTTTTGCCTCCAATCTCGCACCTTCGCCCCCATATTGCCTTCGAATGATTCCTACATATAAAAACATTACGAATTAGCACAAATCATTACATTTCACATCCGAAACCTACGAAACCTAAGTAAAATGCGAGGCGATATACATATAAATATACATACTTTAAGCTAAATATCAACACTCCACACTTAGACTCTTGCTCGTCCTCGAGCAATGGGACTATCAACTACACCCAACAACGTACACATCTCAACTCGATAGGAGCACTTCAATTTTTAATCATACACTCTACCCATGACTATGATCGATACCGGTAATAAAGCATTAACATACAAATTTCAAATTCTTCCCATTTTAAACATGCCCAATTATAAACATTTCAATTCAACCAATTCAAACAACCTATCCGTAACCACCCTACCTCAAGAGCCGATTCATTACCACTAACACCCTCAACTCGCACACTCACCCAACAAGAGAAATTCACAACATCACCCTTCATGAGATCATGTGCCCTCACCAACAAACAAAAGAGTGAATATAGAATAGTCCACAGATTCAAGTATGACCTTGAACATAATTTAAGGACATCACATAATTTGAACAAAAATCGCTCACTCTCACAAAGAATTCATATATATTTCGTGGTCATACCATAAGCTTGCCCGTAGTGTACATCTTTACTAATCTAAGCTAGCCAAATCTAGGATCAATTAGGACTTTAAGGTTGTAATGTAGGCTAAGGGACGGGTAGGATACATTTAGGAATAGTGACTAACCCTCCTAAGCACTTTAATACACTACATTCACAAATCGAGCACATATTCTTCTCAACCAACTCACTCACCACAATCCATATACATCATAACCCTTTTTCCAATTAAGCACTTTTATATTCCCACTAGCACCAATTAGTAGGATTAGGAGATGTGTGATTTTCTATATTATTATTTGAATTATTTTTTCTTTCTTTTCTTGCAATTTTTCTTTTTCTCTTTTTTCTTCTTCTACACACGCTCCATACATTAAGGTTCATCGGCTACTGACCTTTTTTCACAATTTTAGTGCACCTTAAGAGCCCTTACATGGTTCCACTCGAAAGAAACTTCTCAATCTCTCACCTTATTTCTTTAGCGACTAAGTGCCTTAGGAGATAAAGGTTCAACAATATCAAATTATGGACAAAATAGGGATACGACTTGTAATGCGGGTTCTAAAGAAAAGGCCTATAGGTTCAAAGGGGCTAGCAACGAAAATTTTTATTTTTAAGTGACAAACACATCTATGATCAAGAAAGAAACGTCTACGTCCATCTCCTAGACTAGCACAACTTAATGGTTTCGCTTCGATTAACATGCAAGGCAAGTTCTAGATTACACAGGATAACACAAAATATCATAAATCCTCACACACACATTGCACATGACTCAATCAAGATGGTTCTATTCAACTCTCAAGTCAAGCAAGCACATATAGTTGAGAAATTTTAAGCAATGTTGCACTAGGTGGCATACATGTCAAACAATTGAGACAAGGCATCATAGATTAGGCTATTTATTTTACTCAGGCATCATAATTCAAATCAAATATACGGGAAGACAGAGTGCATGCCATCGCCTAATGTGCCAGCACCAAACATGTTAATGGGTACCTCAGAACAACCCAGTGTTCTTCCCATCCTACTCCTAAAAAGAACAAAGTACCTGGTTCGAGCTACACCATTGGAAAAGAACCGGCGCCCAAAAAAAAACCAAGGGATATTACCTAACTATCCTAAAAAAAATAAAATCTTTTTAGTATTTTTTTAATCGGACTTTAATCCCTCAAGAAAATTATCCAAAAGATCCATCGTCGGAAAAAGTCCGAGCATTTTCTGATTTTTTTTCTATTTTTTTATTTTTTATTTTCTAAAACTAGACTATGTTTACTACGGGTTCCTAAAGAAAAACTAATAAAAAAAAATAGATTTATACAATTTATATCCCAAGAAGTAGTTCCCCTACCCCCACTTAGCATATGTATAGTCCCAGATGCATGTAAGAATTTAAGGTAAAGTAAGGTGGAAAGAAGAACACCCTGCTAATCAGATTCCTCCTCCTTAGAATGCCCACCAGCCGTAGCGCTGGGCTCATCATCATCATCCTCTCCCAGGGGCACCAAAGCCATGGGCCCCATGACTTCATCACCAATCTAGTGACGCGCATGCTAGGTGACGGGTGTGTAGGCGTACACCGTGTAAATTGTGATTTAGTCAATTCCATGGAATTGTGTAGCTATTTTATCTGAACATTTTTACCGTACTATATGTGTTAGAGCACTTGAGCTATAATTCATGATAGAAATCATGTTTAGGCTATATGATGGTACTATTGGGATCCACAATGGTCGTTCTTTGCTGTTGAGTTATTTGCTTAATGGCAGTTATGTGTTCAATCACATTCATCATTTCATATCATATCTCAGTCTCTGTTATTGTATATTGTCACATCTCGTATCATTGATTTATGCTGCTTAGCATGAGTGTTGTGAGCCCGAGAGACTGGAGAGATTGATTACTGAGTGAGGCCGATGGCCTATTGTGAGTGATATTTATGGGATAGGGCTGCACGCCGCAACATGCTTTATTGATTCATGCTAGGATTTGGCTTTTTATAGCTCTTGGGATGGATTGGTCCCTCCGGCGTCATCACACCCACAATGGTCACAATTGCTAGAAATCATTTACATTTGGGCTGGATCTGCCCTGGTTTATTTGCATCTTGGTTCATTTGCATTGGGCTGGATTTGCCTTGGTTTATTTGTATCTTTGGGCTGGATCTACCTTGGTTGATTTGCATTTGGGCTGGATTTGCCATGTTCAATACTGAGTGACTGAGTGTGCTGAGTATTGAGCATGATGAGTGAGAATACGAGACAGTGAGATGGAGTACTCTAAGAGGGTGAGTACATGAATTCATCATTAAGATGCATTGCATTTGACATGCGTACTTGAGATACATGCATAAAGATGCATTTCCTTCTGCTACCCAGCTTTGGTGACATTCATGATTTCACTTGTATATTGACATGTAGGCATATAGATGTATTTTTCTCATGCTATTTGAAAATGAAATATCTTATTTATTATTGAAAGGTTTTTGGGAAAAATCACGGTTTTCAACCTTATTCATATACTTTTGGTGCTTTTGGTGAAAGTTTTGGGATTTACTGTTATACTTGAAAAACATGCCTATCTTTTCGTAACTGTGAATGAGTTGAGCATCTTACTTCTGAGTCATTTTCATGTACCATTTTATTATTATTGTTATGACTGTTGCTGGTTATTTGAGTTTAACTCTGACCCTTTTTCCAGCTCGTCACTACTTTCAGCCTAAGGTTAGGTTTGTTACTTATTGAGTACATGTGGTCGGTTGTACTCATACTACACTTCTGCACCTTGCATGTAGACGTTGGATGCTGATGTTGCTGCGTACGGTGGGAGCTGGATTGGAAGATGTACCTGCGTTCCAGTTATGGCTATCACTTGTCCTTGGTAGCATTAGATTCAAATTCTGTTCAATTATATTTCAAACAGATGTTGTACTTATTTCAATTCAGTTTTATAAGAATCCAAATCTTAGACGCTCATGATTTGTACTACATGTCCTTGGGGAGTTGCATACAATTCAATTATCTCATCTTTGACTCACATCAATATTATTATATTATGTTTTATAGTTAATTGACTTACCTGACGGGTTGGGTTAGGTGCCATCACGACTAGTTGAATTTTGGGTCATGACAAGTTGGTATCAGAGCTCTAGGTTCATAGGTTCTACAAGTCATGAGTAAGTGTCTAGTAGAGTCTTGCGGATCAGTTTGATGACGTCCATAGCTATCTTTGAGAGGTTACGAGGCATTTAGGATAAACTTCCCATCTTTCTTTCCTTATTGTGCGGTATTGATTCAGCTTGAAGCGTAACTCTTTGAATTCCTTCCACGTATTCGTATGCGCATGTGAGCGCTCGGTATCGGTTGTGTATCGACGACTTATGATTCCATGGATGAGGTGCGATATGTGATTTCAGTGTGTTGATGATAGGCCAGTCTGGAAGACTTGAGACCGAGTTTTGACCGTAGCTTGATCACGGGGATTTTGGCTGTGCGAGCACATGCTTTTGGACTCATATTTCCGGTAATGTCCCCATGAGTGGAATTTGTAGCTTGATGAGTGGTTGGATGGCCATATGATGTGTGCAATGTGACTGCGGTATTTATTTAGATGGGTTAAATATGACGGGACGAGTTTCTTTGAGATGTAGAAAGGACTATTGGGTGCTTGATTCCTATCTTGATATGACGTATAGTCTCGAGTTATGAGTGTGTTGAAAGATTTTTCATGTTGTTTAATTGTGAGTTCAGACTCAGGAAGATTAAGTGATGGCGTAGTAATCGTGGATGCGAAAGGGTATAGCAAGATGCCAATTTGAGGCTAAGCAGGTGGGTTATCTCCTGTGGAGTAATATACGGAGGTCTGATCCTTAAAATGTTGTGTGGAGAGTTTCTTTTCTACCAGCAGGGTATATGTGTTGAGATTTGAATTTGAATTTGGTTGAGAAAGTTGACATGATCGTCATATGGTTGTATGCGAGCTTAGTAGATGATTTGAGGTACTATATGGTTTGTGTTATGTGAACTTAGGAAGGATTTAGTTGAAGCTCCATACGGTATTATGGCAGTAATAGAGTATGGGTATGGTGAGTTATCATATGTTCTATTATATGGCATTAAGCTAAGTGAGGGAATCTACTATTGACGATTTGATTAAATGGTTACGTGTTGTATTGGTTTTGGTCTGAGGCATACTTGTGGATCGGTTATGACTTGCAGAGGTTGAGATCGAGGATGACTCGAGTAAAGAAATTTATGGATATGGGTTATGTTACACTTTATGAGTATATGGGAATCATGGGATGATTGAGTTATTATTCGTGAAGGATGCAATGCGTGTGAAGTAGTAAATATTGCTCGGTTGCTTAAAGGTGTGGATTACTTCTTTGGGAGTTGTTTTGCTAATGGGGCACATGTCGTTCGACCCGTTTGGTCGGTGCAGTTGATATTTGAGGAGGGTGGATGACTCTCGAGAAAATTCTAATGGATTCAAGATTTTCATGTAGAAATTGTGAATTTCCAAATTTGTATATGGCTAGGATCTGAGATTTATATTGGATGGTGTCGTGACTCGCGGTATTTCTATATCATTATGGATTTTACATTTCGGTATCAGAAAGGTGGAGGAAACAGCTTCAGATTCACAGAAGGTCTCTTTAAAATGGGTATCTCAGTTGTGGTAATTTTGGGGTACTTAAGAGGGAATATAACGCCTTATGGGCCTTAAGGCGGTGCAGTTTTATTTTAGGAGCTCGCGGGGTGAGTTTTGGTTAAGGATCATAGTGTTCTAGCAATAAGAAGTGTCACCTTGAGGGTAATTCACAAAGAACTTAGAGAAATAATACAGCTTGGTAGTAGGTTGGATAAGCAAGGTAATAGATATGATCGGTTCTTTGGGTACTTATGATGTGGTGAATCTCTACAGGTGCTCGGCGACAACACTCTTGGAGTTGGCGACCTGCATGGCTTGGTTGAGTTAGAGAAATTCAGCTCTGGCGGATTGATTGTGTGCAAATGGGTTTCAAAGTATTCTCGATAGTTTTTACCATAGTGTGAGATATATATTTCCTACCGGCGTGAGGAGCATGTTGCGTATTGTGATTTTCTCCTGGATGGGATCAAATGGAAGATCTTTGACTGATCGGGTATGTATTCTGCTAGAATCATAGTTGATTATGGATTTTTGTACTTTTCATACGATGGCATGATAGATGCGGTGTGTTGTATGGGGGACGAGATTTGTAGGTGCAATGTCACGGTCTGGATTTGGAGGGAAGGTAATGAATGTTTGACAGCATGGACAATTTCAAATATTTTGATGAATGTTATAACTACTTGGTAATTCCTGAGAAGGGTGCGCATTTCAGAAGGCGCACTGTGTGTTGACTTACGAATGCTTCATTGATATTGCGGTACTTGCCTGGTTGCTTACCTGTTTATATTCAGATTTTTGTTATGTGGAAAGGAAGAATTATAGAAGTATTCCTCGTGGGATGATCGTGTATGAGACATGTGTTAGGCATTTGGGCGACGGAGTTCGGATCAGATATGGTGATTCATGTGTTCTATGGACTGGGAGACCAGGAGTTCTCAGAAACATATTGTTTCATGGTTGTGGAATGTGAAGATGTGGACAAAGCTATCTAGATGATAACATATGTTATGGTTAGGTCATTGTGGACTTTAGGAGGGTAATTTATCTATTTGTGGGTGACCAGAGTTGAGTTGGGGCCCATTGGTAGGCATCATGTGTATTTCACACCGGGTCGAATTTGTTGATTCCACATTGCTGTTATGAGGGATGTGCTATTCGGTTAGAGTTGAGTTTATTCATGTTCTGAGATGCTCTATGAATTACCCTTCTATGCTATGAGGGGTTGGGATCTGTTGGTTATAGGCATACATGGTGCAGTCCTATTTGGGCCTTAAAGTGGAATTGAGCAAGATGGATATTAAGGTGTTGAATGATTGATTGCGCATTTGGTTATGTTCTTTCCAGACTATGGTATTGTGTTATTGGTTCCTCCATGGTTATGGTCATGCACCTTGGGTACTTGATGTCGAATTGTGCGTGGTTATTTATTTTGAGCATGGTGGCTTGGGGTATTTCATATGGACCAGTGTTTGGATGGGTTCTTAGCATTTCGTTGCGGCGGTACTTGTTGAGCTTGCGGGACGGTTCTCTCATTTGAGTTATTTTCTATGTTTGAGTACACTTAAATTATTGCGTATTGGTTCATGGATTGCACGGTTTGCGGCTTACAGTTGTATTGGTGTGGCACGTCAATAGGGCGGCTGTATTTGATAAGATGAGGTCGTCAGACCTAGAATGGGTGCTAGCAGATCTGATTGTGGTATAATGGAAGGGTAATGACGCTGATCGGCTTAGAATTGGCTATAGTTCTTGTCGAAGGAGAGGGAGCTCCATGACTTGTTGATATGATAAGTGGTTGTGAGTTTCTGCATGTTTATTTCATCATTGGCATTGTATGAAGGTTTTAGAACGAGGTTTTGCTTGATACGAGGTTTATTACAGGTACCAGATTTGTTTTGAGCAGTTATTATGATTAGAAGTTATTGCTACAAGTACGCGAGTTATGTGGTATATCATGATTTTGTCTTGGGTTATGGTTATGACTTGATACGACTGGTTTAAACTTATACAGTGTGTAGATAGGAGATTCAGATCTTATAGGAAATTCTGGATGTTGGAAATTAGATTATGTGGTTTACGGGCTAAAGTTGAAGTAATGATTTTCCGTTATGTTGCATTGTCAGGCCTATATGGAATAATGTGACATGGTATCACCCCCGGGTATGTGCTGGTAAGGGTACACGACAATTTGATGGTTTTGGAATGACTCTTGGCACGTTCGAGGACGAACGTATGTTTAAGTGGGGGAGGATGTGACGACCCGACCAGTCGTTTTGAGCATTTGCACTTCGCTCGGTAGTTTGAGGGCATAAGTAGATCCGTATGATGTATTATGACTTGTGTGAATTGTCGGTTTTGATTTTTAGGTTATTCAGAATCAATTTGGAAGAATGAATTTCATTTTTGAAGCTTTAAGTTGGAAGAGGTGACCAAGTTTGACTTTTGTAAATTTGACCCCGAAATGAAGTTTTGATGGTTTCGTTTGGTCCGGATGGTGATTTTGGACATAGGCGTATGCCCGAATTTGCATTTGGATATTTCTTGAAGGATTTGGCACTAATTGGCAAAAGTGGAAAATTTGAAGGTTTGGAAAGTTCACAAGTTTGATCGGGAGTTGACTTTGATGGTATCAGACTCGGATTATGGTTCCAGGAATTTGAGTAGCTTCGCTATGTCATTTGGAACTTGTGTGCAAAATTTGAGTTCATTCCGGGTTGATTCGATATGTTTTGACGCGAGTTTTGAAAGTTTAAAATTCAAAGTTCTTTCAGTTTAAATTGATGTACGATTCATCATTTTGATATTGTTATGCGTGATTGAGGTCTCGGCTAGGTCCGTATTATATTATGGGACTTGTTGGTATATTTGGACAGGGTCCTGAGGGGCTCGGGTGAGTTTCAGATGAGGTCCAGACCATTTCGTCGCATGTTGCAATTGGTCGCAGAAGCGACTTCACAGATGCAGGGTATTCTTCGCAGAAGCAAAAAGGGACAGTTGGGCATGAGGTTCGCAGGTGCGGGTGCATAGGCGCATTTGCACGACTGCAGATGTGGTTCAGTGCATAGAAGTGAGATCCCAGAAGGGGGTAGAAGATCGCAGAAGCGATGGCTGCTGATTCAGGGATTCTTCACAAAAGCAAAATATTTACCGCATAAGCGAGGGTCGCATATGCGACGAGTTGATCGCAAATGCGATAAAGCTGGGCAGACTGTATTTAGAGACTTGGTCATTTTCTTTTCACATTTTTGGGATTTTGGAGCTCGGTTTGGGCGACCTTGGGGAGGAATTTCACCATGTGGATTAGGGGTAAGTGTTCTCTACTCATTGTGGATTATATTTCATGAATCTATTCTCGTTTTGGCGTTTGGATTATGAAATTTAAGGAGAAATTGGGATTTTAGCCTAAAGTTTCATAGAGTGAATTTTTGAGTTTTGAACATCGATTTAGAGTCGGAATTGTGTGAAACTAGTATAGTTGGACTCGTAATTGAATGAGATGTCAGATTTTATAAGTTTCGTCGAGTTCTAAGGCGCGGGCTTGGGCTGGACTTTTGGGTTGATTTTGGGCATTTGATTAAAGATTCGACCTTTATCGATTGGGTTTGTTTCCTTTGGCATTATTTGATGTATTTGAGTTTCGTTTTTCTAGTTTCGAGCCGTTCGGAGGTCGGTACGCGCGAGATGGAATTTTTGGAGCATCGCTTGGCTTGCTCGATATTGGATTTGGCTTGTTCGAGATAAGCAACACTTTTAAACTGGGTGTTGAGGGTATGAAACCCCAAATTAAGTGTTATGTGATTGATGTTGAGGTGACGCGCATGCTAGGTGACAGGCGTGTGGGCGTGCACCATATAAATTGTGATTTAGTCAATTCCATGAAATTATGTAGCTATTTTATCTGAACATTTTTACTGTACTCTATGTGTTAGAGTACTTGAGCTGTAATTCATGCTAGAAATCATGTTTAGGCTATATGCTGATAATATTAGGACCCACAATGGTCGTTCTTTGCTGTTGAATTATTTGCTTAACTGCAGTTATGTGCTCAGTTGCATTTATAATTTCATATCATATCTCAATCTATGTTATCGTATATTGTCACATCTCGTATCATTGATTTGGGCTGCTTAGCATGAGTGTTTTGGGCTCGAGAGACTAGAGAGATTGATGACTGAGTGAGGCCAAGGGCTTATTGTGAGTGATATTTATGGGATCGAGCTACAAGCCGCAACATGCTTTATTGATTCATACAAGGATTTGGTTTATTATAGCGCTTGGGCTGGATTGGCCCCTCCGGAGTCTGCACACCCACCGTGGGCGCAATTGCTAGCAATTATTTACATTTAGGCTGGATCTGCCCTGGTTTATTTACATTTAGATTTATTTGCATTGGGCTGGATTTGCCCTAGTTTATTTGCCTCTTTTGGCTGGATCTGCCTTGGTTGATTTGCATTTGAGCTGGATCTGCCCTGTACAGTACTGAGTGACCGAGTGTGCTAAGTATTGAGCATGATGAGTGAGAATACGAGACAGTGAGATGGAGTACTCTAAGTGGGTGAGTATAAGAGTTCATCATTGAGATGCATTGCATTTGACTTGCGTACTTGAGATACATGCATAAACATGCATTTCCTTCTGCTACCTGGCTTTAGTGACATTCATGATTTCACCTGTATATTCACATGTAGGCATAGAGATGTATTTTCCCTATGCTATCTGAAAATGAAACATCTTATTTATTGTTGAAAGATTTTTGGGAAAAATCACGGTTTTCAAACTTATTCATATGCTCTTGGTGCTTTCGGTGAAAGATTTGGGATTTAGTGTTATACTTGAAAAGTATGACTATCTTTCCGTAACTGTGAACGAGTTGAACATCTTACCTCTGAGTTATTTTCATGTACCATTTTATTATTATTGTTATGAATGTTGCTAGTTATTGGAGTTGGACTCTAACCCTTGTCCCAACTCGTCACTACTTTCAACCTAAGGTTAAGTTTGTTACTTATTGAGTACATGAGGTCTGTTATACTCATACTACACTTCTACACCTTGCGTGCAAATGTTGGATGCTGATGTTGCTGCGTACGATGGGAGCTGGATCGGAAGATGTACCTGCGTTCCGGTTATGGCTATCATTTGTCCTTGGTAGCATTAGATTCGAATTGTGTTCAATTATATTTCAAACAGATATTGTACTTATTTCCATTCAATTTTGTAAGAATTCAAATCTTAGACACTCATGATTTGTACTACCAGTCCTTGGGGAGTTGTATAAAATTCAGTTATCTCATCTTTGACTCACATCAATATTATTATATTTTGTTTTATAGTTCATTGGCTTACCTGGCGGGTTGGGTTAGGTGCCATCACGACTAGTTGGATTTTGGGCCATGAAAATCTCTTTGGAAGAACTGGACAAATCATTGTGTAGATGCATACGCTCCTCGTCCGACACACCCAACCTACTCATGATCACATTTAGGGAGCTATATAGATATGTGTTAAAGTTCTCGTCTCTCGCATTCCGTGCTGCCTCGATAAGCTTAGACGTAGACTCCAACAAAGATGTGATGTCCATCAACCCCTTAGAAGCCTCCACAACGTCATCATAACCGGGGTATTCAAGTACCCCCGAGACAATATGTACTGCGTGAGCAAGTTGCCAAAGAAGAATCTCTTGATTTTCTGCCCAAATCATGTGCAAGCCATCTCCCCTAGCATGATCTCACCCACATTGATGGGTCTCCCAGTTATCGGAAAACATATCACACACACTAGAGCTCGAGTTCTTTGACTGTTGAGCTCAACCGACATCAGTCTGTCCTGCAAGAAATTTTGCCACACCTTGGCGATCTTGTTGAGTCGAAGCGGATCATCTCAGGATGGGTGTCACCTTTAGTTCTTGTCCACCTTGCATTAGAATCGACACCACAAAGAGTGTGACGTATCTCCTGGTAGTTTGGGCATTTGATAAACTTTTGTAACCTTTGTGGATTAGGCTATCAACTCCCAAAAATTCGCGTAAGGAACGCCTATCCATTGGAACCTCCTTTCCACAGACCCATGACTTGAACAAGTCCCCATTCCTATTTGCATAAAGTTCTTGTACCATGCTCAAATTTGCATGGCCCGGGCACTCTAGGAACTTATCCATCTTCATTTCTCGCAATCGGGCAAGCACATCTGGGAAGTTCTTTTCCAAAGTTTTCACATTAATTCCCATTTCGGAGACGTACCGCCCATATGACACAAATATATCATTCCATTGGATGGCATCCTCACGAATTAGATCCAAATGAGTCCTTGGTCCTAATGGTGCCTCCTTCGATCTGTCGGCAACTTGTTTCCCATTAGCTTGCCGAGATGATCCTTCCCCTTGCTTGCGCTTTTTAGGAGCGGGAGCAGTGGTTGAGGACTTCCCCCAATCCCTTGCCTTTGTTCGCACTATCACGAGCCATATCAACCTACAATACAAATAATCATGAATGTGATAATGAATCAAGTTGTCCGCCTAAGGTTATCGTAAGAGTCAAAGATGACCCCACACTTAAAACCGAAGGTTCTATGTAATATACTCACAATATTGGTTTAAAACGCACAAGTATTGCACCACAAGGCGATGGATACTCAAGATTTCCCCATGCCGCACAATTGTAATGCACTAACTATGCCACACAAATCAAGTGGTCGACCGTGGCGTAGTGACTTAGTCTTAATGCAAGCACGTAACACATGGTCCTCAATCTCTACAACTAATATACTACACTAGCTAATTCGAACAACGTGCTACAACATACATAATACAAGATACATGGTATGGGTGACATGGTTGTAGCATGTGAACATTAAATACATTCTTCGGGTTATGTAAACCCACCCCAAACACCCCACACATAGCCCGATATCACATACAGCTACATTCAGCTACTCATACTTCACCGGTGCATAATTTGCTCTTCCAAGTATTTTATCAAATACATGATGGGCATTAAATATGTGCAACTCAATTCAACAATGGTGGAACATGGTGACCCTCCCAAATTTTAACGATGTAGAGGAAATTTTAGTTTACTACTCCGTATAAAACACAACAACCAAGTTGTAACAACCAATTTCGGTCTACAATAGGCCACCTGCCATAGAAAGAAGTTCTAAGAAGCAACTTATGGGAGAATTGGGGATTGGGGCGTTGGGAGGGGGAATGAGGATCTTAACTTAAAAAATAAAAAAGAATTATGGAGAAAAGGGAACAAACCTTGAGGATTGAGGATGAAAGCAAGAGAAAAAATTTGAAAAACTTGAGAGAGGGAGAGAAACAGAGATGCGGGCAGAGAGAGGAGGAGAGCTACGTGTGAGAGCTTTGGGTTTTAGGGGATTAGAGTTATGTTTTATTAAAGGGAAAATGGGTATGAGTATTAGGAGATGGGTTAAGGGGTGAATAAAAATGGGTATTTGGGTCGGGTTGTATGGGAATGGGTTAATAAAGAAAATAAACCAAACAAATGAAAAAAAATTAATTCTTACCTGCCCCTAGCCCAGCGCGTCGTGCTAGGCCTGGCGCTGGGGGAAACAATGTTTCTGTTTTCTGCGCCCCAGGTAGCGCTGGGCATTGTTTTCCATTTTTTTGGAACTCCCCGAAACCCCCCCCCCCCCCCCGGAGCACTTTATATATCCAATTTAAATACCCCATACAATTCTACCTATGATTTCAATGTCTACAAAGAAAATAAAAACTTTAGTCTACTCTAACTACAAAATAAAAATTGAAAAGCTAAGCTATGAAAGCAATAGAAATTGGGTTGCCTCCCAACAAGTTCCTGATTTAACATCGCGATATGAAGCAGAGCCTCGCTTACTCATCATCGAGTATTAATTTAGACTTCTCACGATCAATGACGCCTCCCCAATAGTGCCTGACTCTTTTCCCATTCACTAAAAATTTTATTTGACCATTTAAAGTGCAGAGATCAATTGCACCATAAGGAGTGACTCTCACAACCTCAAATGGACCTGACCACCTCAATTTTAACTTCCCAGGAAACAACTTGAGCTTAGAATTGAACAATAGTACCTTTTGACCCGGTTCAAAGTGACATGGCTTGATACGCTTGTCATGCCATCTTTTTGTTTTCTCCTTGTAAAGCTTAGCAGTTTCATAAGAGTGCAGCTCGAACTCATCTAACGCATTCAACTGCAGGAGCCTCTTCTTGCCCGCGACTTCAAAGTCCATGTTCAACTTTTTGATTGCCCAATACGCCTTGTGTTCAAGTTCAACCTGCAAGTGACATGCCTTCCCATAAACAAGCTTATACGGGGACACCCCAATTAGTGTTTTGTATGTAGTTCTATATGCCCTCAAGGCATCATCTAACTTTGCAGCCCAATCCTTTCTATTCACACTCACTGTCTTTTCTAATATTTGCTTTATTTCTCTGTTGGACACCTTAGCTTGTCGACTTGTTTGCGGATGATATGTCGTGGCAACTCTATGGCGGACCCCATATTTGGATAGAAGGTTATTCAATAACCGATTGTAGAAATGTGTCCCTTCATAAATAATCAAGGCACGTGGAGTCCCAAACCTCGAGAATATATTTTTCTTCACAAAAGCAGCTACCACCTTGGCATCATTAGTTGGGAATGCGATTGCCTCTACCCATTTTGACATGTAATCAACCACTAGAAAGATATATTTGTTTCCTCTAGAAAATTGGAACGTTCCCATAAAGTCTATCCCCCACACATAAAAAATCTCTACCTCCAGGATGGTATTTAAAGGCATGTCATGCCTCTATGCGATTGTTCCTGTTCTTTGACACTGGTCACACTTCTTAATAAATAAACGGGCATCCTTGAACAATGTTGGCCAAAAGAATCCATATTGTAGCACGTATGTAGCTATCCTATCGCCTCCATAATGGTCCCCATAAGGCGAGGCATGGCAATCATACAATACTAATTCCACATCCTTTTCTAGAATGCACCTCCTCATCAACTGATCAGCACACTGTTTGTACAAGAATGGCTCATCCCAGTAGTAGAAGTTTACATCATGTAGAAAGCTCTTCCTAGCCTCAGATACAATTTTAGGAGGAAGTACCCTACTCACAATATAATTAATATAATCTGTGTACCATGGGGGAGGGTCTTGGGTGATAGCAAAAAGTGTCTCATCAGGAAATGCCTCCTTAATTTGTCCACCTTCCTCCACGTGCTCATGATTTTCTAGCCTTGATAGAAGGTCGACTACTTGGTTTTCTGTGCCCTTCCGATCTCGTATTTCTACATCAAATTCCTGCAACAACAAAACCCAGCGCATCAATCTAGCCTTGGATTGTTTTTTGTAAATAGATACCTAATTGATGCATGATCTGTATGGACTAAAAATTTTGTTCCCACCAAGTATTCACGAAATTTCTCAAAGGCCCACACAACGACCAACAACTCCTTTTCAGTGGTGGTGTAATTTAGCTGTGCATCATCAAGAGTCGTACTCACATAGTATATGGAGTACAACTTCTTGTCCTGTCTTTGGCCTAGCACTGCCTCAATAGTATGGTCACTTGCATCGCACATAAGTTCAAATGGTGAGGAATAACCCGGTGCCACAATAATGGGGGTAACCACCAACTAATTTTTGAGCTCCTCGAATGCCGCCAGGAAGGCTTCATCAAAATTGAAGGTCACATCCTTTTCAAGTAACCTACACAAAGGAGCAGCAATTTTTGAAAAATCTTTAATAAGGTGTCTATAGAACCCCGCGTGCCCCAAGAAACTCCGGACACCCTTCACAGAAATGGGTGGAGGTAATTTTTCAACCGACTCCACCTTCGCCTTATCAACTTCAATGCCACTCTTTGACACTCTATGGCCCAACACGATGCCTTCCTGTACCATAAAATGATATTTTTCCCAATTTAGTACTAAATGTGTTTCTTCACATCGGGCCAACACCTTGCCTAAATTCTTCAAACACTCATCATAAGAAGACCCAAAGACTGAAAAATCATCCATGAAGACTTCTACAAATTTCTCCACCATATCAGTAAAAATGACCATCATATACCTCTGGAAAGTGGTCGGTGCATTACAAAGACCAAATGGATTTTGCTTGAAAGCAAAGGTACCACAAGGACATGTGAAAGTGGTCTTCTCTTGATCCTTTGGGCATATGAAAATCTGGTTATACCTCGAATAACCATCAAGGAAGCAATAATATTCATGCCCAGCCAATTTTTCCAATATCTGGTCGATGAATGGAAGTGGGAAGTGATCCTTGCGGGTTACTTTGTTGAGCCTTCTGTAGTAAATGCATACTCTCCACCCCATTATGGTGAAGTAATTAGCTCATTTTTCACATTTTCTAAAACAGTCATCCCTCATTTTTAGGTACACATTGCACTGGGCTCACCCAGTTGCTGTCAGAAATAGGGAAGATGATACCTGCATCAAGACACTTAATTACTTCCTTCTCCACGACCTCTTTCATAATGGAATTTAATCTTCTTTGTTGCTCAACACATGGGTGGTGTCCTTCTAGAAAGATTTTATGCATGCAAAATGATGGACTGATTCCTTTGATATCAATAATTATCCACCCAATAGCTTTTTTATGCTCACGAAGCACTCTGAGTAGCTTCTCTTCTTGCATATCGGTCAAGATGGATGAGATAATCATTAGAAATGTTTCAGAATTCCCCAAATAAGCATAGCGCAGGTGTGTTGGAAGAGGCTTGAGCTCTAGCTTTGGAGCTTCTTCAATATATGATTTAGGAGGGGTCAGAGTAACAGGTCTGTCCAACTCCTCGAATCTCCCAAGCCCATGGACATATTTGCAAGTCATGTTAAGTACTTGCTCAATTTTTTCCATTATCTCATCTTCGGTTTCTTCTTCATCCCCCATCAAAACTCATTCAAGAGGATCTACGGGGCTCATATAAGGCACCAATGACATCACATCACTTTCCACTACAGAAATCATGGATAGCTCTTCATAGTGGGCTGGCAATCTGAGTGCTTTATACACATTGAATATCTCCATTCGATCACTCACTCTCATCGTCATCTTTCCTTCGCATACTTCAATAATAGCTCGGCCCGTAGCTAAGAATGGACGCTCCAAAATAAATGGGACTTCCTGATTAGACTCATAGTCCACGATAATGAAATCAATAGGGAATATGAAAGAACCCAATTGAACTAACACATCTTCAATCACTCCTTCAGGATGAGCAAGGGAGCGATCAACCAACTGTAAAATCACGGTGGTTGGGCGCGGCTTGATAAGTGGGTATTTTGACTGCTTATTAGCGCCTTTTAGCTTTGTTTAAATCTAAAAACATTGAATTATGTACCCAAAACTAATGAAATTATGCAAAATTACAGGAATGTTGGAAGTTGGTCTCCCGAGATGAAACCCAACTCAAAAAGAAGTAGTCCGAAGCACAAGACAATAAAGGCAGAGGAAGCACAAATGTGCGGTCTGCAGAAGGAATTCTGCTGCCGTAGAAGAAATTATGGACCGCAGAACTCCATCTGCGACCGCAAACAAAGAAAGAAAATATAGCAGATATTTGTGGAAATTACAGACCACACATGAATTGTGCGGCCACAAAGCTAGGCTAAGAGTCGAAGATTAGAGAGTATGCAAAAAGACCAACTTCAGAACTTCACTTCTGCGGCCGCAATGCGAAATTATGCGGTCCGCAAGGCTTCATCTGCGACCGTAGTAAAATTGTGCGGACCGCAGATCCTTACCATGCAAGAATATTATGTCTGTGACCCTCACTATGTTTTCTGGTGTATTCTTGCCTATCTCCTATGTATGCCTTAACATTGCAATGCATCTAACAACCACCTTAGCTTGATACAGACAATGGTTCAATCTAGAGGCAGAGGCGATACTTCCAAAGGGAGGGGTGAACCTCCTCGGGGATGAGGCAAGAGAGATTTACCTAGTGCCCAACTGCAAGAAATCAGAAAAAGACAACATTCGGGAGAAGAAGAGGTGCAGATCTCTTCGAAACGAGTTCATATGCCCCGTCTAGGGATGTATCAGAGGGAAACTCAACTTTTGTTTAGGAATAATAGACAGTACAGTCTAGGTCATCAGGGAGATTTCAACTGAGGGATGAGCTGTCATCATCCCACATCACTTCTAAGGGTTCGGAAAGTGCTAGTCAGGCTTCTGATCCATCCACTACACCTGTCCTTGAGGCACTAGATACATTAGTTCAGGACATCCCCGATGATGGTAGAGGGGGAGATGCCACTACTGCTGGGATTGAAAGAACAAAGAATAAAAATATTTGGGAGGACCGATTTGTCATCTTAGCAGCTTTCACTAGTTTTCGCAATTGGTGGTCGGCGAGGTCGCTAACACTTGAGCGATAGTTCTTATTGACAAATTTAGAGAGGTACAACCCGACCGTGCTGAGGCAGTTTAGAGAACGCAAAGGGTGGATTACCCAAAGTGTGGTAGATGCTAAGGAATACCTTGTCTGGGAATTCTACGCCAATGTGGCACATATCAAAATAGGGACAGAGGTGACAAAAGTGATAAACTTCAAAGTGCGATTTGACCAGCACACACTGAACACATACTTGGGCTTTGATGATGTTGAGCCAAAAGAATATCTGGAAAGAGTGCACTTGGGGATGCATTTCGTCCTTGGTTAGCGGAGATTCTAGCTGCACTAGGGTCACCACCACCATGGATCACCGGTGGGGTTCCTATCCACCAGAGCACACTGAGCTACGAAGCAAAAGGGTGACAATCACTTATCTACATTAGACTGGACTCGAGTCAAAATGAGACTCACTTGCCGATTCCTTGGGCAGTCTTAGTTGCCTCTATTATGGTCGGGTACCCTATCAATGTGGGTGCAGTAATGTTGGCCAACATATCAGGGATTGCCTGCCAGGTTGACTCTTCCTACCCGTACCCCAACACCATTATAGAGTATCTTACGGATGCGGGAGTGGAACCAAGGGATTTTGATACAAAGGTGAGGACGAAGAAGCCTTTCTCATGGTACTCACTTATGGATGTGAACAACCCAAAGAGAAAAGGTCAGCCGTCTACCACCATAGGCAAGTCTGATAATCCAGCTGTGGTAGTTGCAGAGGCAGTTGATGTTCCATCCACTTCGGCCGATCCTTCCTCTAGTGCTACAGCTATGCCTCCTCCATCATCCACAACCCCTTCTGCAGCTCCTGTCACAGTTTCCACTTCAGCTTTGAAGCCGGTGCGCATGCTTACTGCTTCACTTTCTGCGCTGCGAGTCTCCCAAATATTGGCGAGCCTCAACAACTGGATGCAGACAGCAACTGCAAAGCTATTTGGCTTATCCAGTGCTGTTGTAGCACATTTTACTATTCATGTACCTTAGTTTCCTCCGACAGGTTAGGAGAAATTAAAGAATATCCTAGAGAACCAGAACACCATCATGGCTACCTTAGTACAATATGTGTTAGTGATCAAAGATCTAAGAAAAGAAGTAAAGAAAATGAGAAAGTCCCAAGCCAGCAAGAAGTCAATGGACAAGCTCCAGAGACAGGTGGCCAAGCTTGCTGTATTTGGAGATATCCCTTTTGACATGTTGATCGACCCACACCCTTTAGACCCAGATCCTGTAGCACCATCAGCCTCGGTAGCACTAACTGGCCAGTCTGAGGAGCCAGACTCTATTGCCGACACTGCCGAGGCAGTGCGTTGGATGTTCACCAACCCAGTCACACCCAGAGTTGAGGATGATGAGATTAAGTTGGATGAGACTGAGGGAGGTGACATTGCTAGGGACATAGATATTATTTGGGACAATGCTTATATTTATTAAGGGGGTGTAGTTTATTGTGATGATATTTGGTACATTCTGAGACATTTGGCCTGTAATAACTTGATATTATTTTCTTTCTCTTTCTTATTCTGTATATATTCTCTTTTTTTCTCTCATTATGTATATTTAGTAGTTTTTGTTAATTAGCTTCTTTATTTTTGTTTCTTTGTGAGTTCTTAGTTTGAGTTAGTAGCTTCTTTGTTTGATTTAGTAGCTTATTTTTATGTTCTAGTAGATAATAAGCCCTTGGTATTCTTAATGCCACGATTCTTTCCAAAGGTAGGTTTTGTGTGAACCGGGTAACTCATCCCAACGATGGATAGAGTGACAACCTTCTTAAGGGAATGAGTCCGTTTTTGGTGTTTAGGTAATAATAGTAATAGCAATGAATAAAAAGACCTAATTAAGTCATGCTATAAGATTCAAACATTCTTCAATTGGTACTAACACACTTAACTACGTGCTTATGGTTAGAAACCAGATTTTTGAGAAAAACAGCTCTAGTTAGTGACTTTGTGACTCTTGTGTTGACTTTGGAAACCATCGAGTGGTTTAATTGAACCGTAGTGATTTTCAATCTTGAATGTGGTCGTCGTGGGACCTCGACTCTATCCTCTTTAACAATCTAGTTTCGTGAGGGGTGAGATGCTTGGCTTGAGAAGTGATTGTAGGTATTCCTTAGCCCGTTTGAGTTTTCTATTGCCTACCAATGTTGTTATCCCTAGTCAACCCCTTTGAGCCTCGAGCCTTTCTCATTTGACAACCATGTTACAAGCCTTTACCCATTTCGTCTCGACCTTCTCTTGGCACCCGAGCTTTCCTTAACACTCTTGTGAATCAAATGGCTAAAAACTTAAGTTTGGGGGGAGAGATGAGGAACTTGAAAAAGGTATTAAGGTACAAAAAGAGAAAAGAAATGATGAGAAGGAAAGGCAAAGAAAAGAAAAGAACAAAAAGAAAAATGCAAAAAAGTGAATAAGTGGAAGAGTTGAAGGGATTCAAAGAGAGGTAATGATCCCAAACATAGAGAAATCAAAGAGGGAGAAAATGAATGTAATGATCAAGAAAGAATGATGTTAAGTATCTCTAGTTCCCCAAGGAAAAGAAAGTGCCTCAAAGAATTGGCAAAGTGTGAGCCGAGAAATGAAAAATGGAGTGCTTAAGGAAAGGTGTAACCACTGACCCATATTGTATCCAACCCTAATCCATAAGCCTTCATTACATCCCAAAAGAAGCCCTACTTTATTTCAAGCCGAGTGAGCTTACATTAGTGACGATCTACATGTGGGGCAAGCCTATGGTACTTGAAGCCGTACTTGCAACATTCTCTTGAGAGAGATGAGTGAACCTTTCATAAATCTTTAGATTGAGTTCTAAATTTATTAAGGGAGTCAAGAAAATGGAAAG
The DNA here is from genome assembly GCF_000390325.3 of Nicotiana tomentosiformis. NCBI lineage: Eukaryota > Viridiplantae > Streptophyta > Magnoliopsida > Solanales > Solanaceae > Nicotiana > Nicotiana tomentosiformis. Next base: position 84,328,761 of record NC_090823.1, read on the forward strand.
TAAAGGAGGAAGCGTTTGGAGTCCACCATGACCTATATGATAGAGCAGTAGTCCTTGATGAGTGAAATCAATTTTTGAAGCTCAAATGTCACATTAGAACTATATGTGCATAAATGTTTAACTTGTCTCCTTGTTGATAATACATGAGTAGTGTGGGTAATTGTTGGTCCCAACTGATGCGTGGATGGCTCACCTTCGACTCGCTGAAATGACCTTTAACTTTTGAAAGTGGGAACTAATTTATTTGCTTGAGGACAAGCAAAGACTTAAGTTTGGGAGAGTTCATAAGTGGGGATTTTGACTGCTTATTAGTTCTTTTTAGCTTTTGTTTCAGTCTAAAAGCATTAAATTGTGTTCCCAAAACTATTGAAATTACGCAAAATTACAGGAAAGCTGGAAGTTGGTCTCATGAGATGAAGCTCGACTCAAAAAGGAGTAGTATGAAGAACAAGGCAATAAAGGCCGCGGAAGCACAAATGTCAGGTCCGCAGAAGAAATTGCGGACCACAGAATTCCATCTGCGGCTGCAAACAAAGAAGGAAAATGTAGAAGATATTTGCGTAAATTGCGGACTGCATATGAATTGTGCGGCCGCAATGCTGGGCTAAGAGTCGAAGATCATAAAGTATGCAAAAATACCAAGTCTAGAGCCTCATTAAATTGCGGACCGCACAAGAATTGTGCGGCCGCAGAAGAGTGCCTTGTGGCCGCAGTGTGAAATCTGCGGATCACAGAAGAGTTGCCTTGCGACCGCTGTCTAGAAATGTCCGGCCGCAGAACTCCAGCTCCTGCCAGATGAAGAAATCTGCGGATCGCATATGGAATTGTGCGGCCGGAGAAGCTCCCGAGGCGCATTTTTGTCCGAGATTTTCAGCCTTGTATAAATAGACGAGTTTCATAAAATTAGGTCAAATTTGAACCTCTGAAGTTGCTGTAGCCATTTTTATTTACTATTTTAGGAAGTTTTACTTTGCTTTGGTGTATTTACAATAGATTTAATCATTTTTAGCTTCAATTATTAGTCTAATTAGTTTTTCTTATTTTCTTCAAAATCCATTATGAGTAGCTAAACGTTTACTAGGGTTGTGACCTAACCCTAACCTTATCGGTATCTAATTTAGTGCTTATTTATGATTGGTTGTTTATTATTTAGCTTAGTTCATGCTTTAATTATAGAATTAATGGTTGCAAATATTAGTTCATGCCTATTTGACTTAGTCTCTACTCGAAAAAGAGTCTAGGATAACTTAGCTAACAAGGAATTGGGTCAATTGAGAGATTGATTAACCCAATTAAAGGGTTCAATCTAGAGATAGTAATAACCCGACTTGAGATCTTATCAACTGTTTTGTTTGATACCCATTTGGTCTTGAGAAAGCCAAATTGGACAAAACCACTCTCTAATCGAGAGGTATTGAGTGGGTAAATTAGAGTTGATAGCTATATACACCCCAATCAACGAAACAAGCATTAAAGTCTTTATCCCATTAGGCAAACACCTTGGTCATGGTCACAACCCTAGGCTTTTCATCCATTTGAAAAAAACCTTTAAAACAATTTTCTCTAGTCCTCTTCCTTTATTTTGCAATCATTAGAGTAAAATTAGAAATAGAAAATATATCTTTGTGTGGAAGTGCAATCTAGAAAATCCAATTGCTCAAGTCGAAATATATACCCCTAACTCCCATCTTAGCTCCCTGTGGATTCGATACCGACTCTTAGTTGGGTTTCTATTATTGTATACAACTGTTTCATACTTCTTTTGAAGTGTGCTTTGGACGTGATCACGTCTCACCCAACCCTAACTGTATGAACACAGATAGCGACATCAAATTTATGCTCGCCCCAAGATCACACAAAGATCGCCCGATTGCGTAATTACCAATCGAGATTTGGATAGTGAAACTACCTGGATCCTTCAATTTTTGAGGTAGCATGCTTTGAATTATTGAGCTATATTCTTCAGTGAGTGCTACAGTATCAAACTCTGCCAACCTCCTCTTATTTTTCACTATGTCTTTGATGTATTTGGCATATTTGGGTACTTCTAGCAGGATGTCTACCAGCGGAATATTGATTTTTACATGCTTCAAAATATCAAGAAAACTTTTGTAAGCAGCATTATCCTTCACTTTTTGCAATATCGGAGGGAACGGAGGAGGTGGCCTCGCAACTAATGGTTGGGTTTCTTAGCCACCGCCTCTTCAGTTGGATTTTCTGACTCCTTTACTTTTTATGATTCTGCTTCTATGGTGGATGATTTCCCATTAAAGTTCACTTGCATTCTATTTTTCGATGGGACTTCTTCTAACTATATCCTATTCCTCAATGAAACAACATTAATGGATGCCTTAGGATTAGCCTCAGTGTCGCTTGGAAGGGCTCCAACTGGTCGAGTATTTTGGGCACTGGCAAGTTGCCCCATTTGTCTCTCCAAATTTCGAATAGCTGCCGAGTGAGCTGCTACGTGGGCCTGCTGATCAGCTGTCAATTTCTTTAGCATCTCCTCAATGTGACACGTCGGGTTTGTAGGTTGTTCAGCCTATGGTGTTCTATATTGCTGTTGAGGAGCTTGTGTCTAGTACTGATTTTGAGCACCTTGGTTTCCACCCCAAGAGAAGTTTGGGTGGTTCCTCTAGTTAGAATTGTATATGTTCCCATACTAGTTTGTCTGACCCCTATTTGTATTACCCACAAAATAGACAGACTATGGATTCGTTGGGCATAAATTGCTCGTGTGACTCTCTCCATATACTTCACAAAATAACTGAAACTGTTGCACTGGCTGAGCTTGTTGCTTGTTAATAACCAAGGTCATCGTATTGACTTGGTTGGCCAATGCAGAAACCTGCACTGATAATGCAGAGACAATATCTAACTCGAGAATCCCTGCAGATTTTTGCACTACGTTTCTGCCCATCTCTCCTTGCCAATCAGGGTTGCTTTTGGAGAATTTGTTCAATAAGGCATAAATTTCATCAAATCTTTTCTCTAATACTTGACCTCCTGCAGCAACATCCACCACAATTTTTGTCTCTGGATAGAGACATTCTATGAATGTGTGAGCTAACACTTCATTTGTCTGGTTATGATGAGGACAATCTCTGAGTAGCCCCTTGAACCTTTCCCAAGCTGAATATAAAGACTCCCCCAACTTCTGTTTGAAGGAGACTATCTCACTTATGCTCTTTGCAGTTTTGCCTGAAGGAAAGAATCATGCCAAATATTTCCTCGCCAGTTCATTCCATGATGTAATAGAGTTAGCTGGTTCCGCCTTCAACCACCGCTTTGCTTCACCCAACAAAGAAAACAGGAATAGTGTGAGCCTCACATATTCTGGAGTGACTCCGTTAGTGATATAAATATCACTAATCTCCAAGAAGTTCAGGATGTGTTGTTTTGGATCCTCATGTAGAAGACCCATAAATTGCCCATTCTCATGTGGTAGCTGAATCATGCTCTGTTTCAGCTTAAAGTGCCCAACGATTCTGCGCTTCATAATGCTGGAGGTGACATTAGCAATGCTGGACATCGCCACCTCCTAAACAGTCATTTGTTGCTCCTCTGCCATGTCCACAAGAAATTGAACAAGTGCCTGAAGATTATTTGTGTCCCTTACTTCCCGCAACCTCCTGTGAAATATTTTCTCAGGTTCGGGGTCAAAGCCTTGAAGTCTATCCTAGCTTCTGACCTTTCGTATTCAATCAAAGTTCCTGAGAGCAGAGCAACCAATAAGAAACATTAGACTTGACGAAATAAACAACTAAAGTAAAAACTAGAAAATAGTCAATATTCAAGTCCCCGACAACGACACCAAAAACTTGTTGCTCCAAAATGCACACCCAAGTATACGTGGTCATACAAGTAATAAAGTGATAAATCGAGTGTGGAATCCCCATAGACAAGTGTCAACTACCCACTAGTTTCACCAAGATTATTATTCATTCGAGTAAATCAAAATTCAAAAGTGCGATTATTCTAAGCAATAATTCTAACAAGTAACTAATTTATCAAGCAACAAAATAGTTATTGTGTATTTAGTAGAGACAAATATTCCAGGGTTGTGATCGATTCACCAATCCTATTGTGTTCTAATTAACTCTCCCTTTTATACAATTTACTCATGGTTGCTAATTAATCGAACAATTGCTCTCGTAGTATTCTCCCGAATTACTACTCGCCTATTCAAAATAGATTAACGCCTATATTCCTATGAAAATAATCTACTAAGAATGCATTAAAATTATGATATTTAATTAAGCATGGTGACTAGGTATATTCCTATCCTAACCACAAATCCACCTCCCACTCAGAGCTAAGATCATGCTCTCTTTAATTCTTCTCTAATCTAGACGTAGCTTTCCCAATCATAGCATAGATAGTAAATCGAACGTAACTGTTAGCCAGATAATTAAATAATTAATCACAGAATTAAAGAAACAACCATATACTAGTGAATTGTAATCAACGTTAAGTCAACTTTAAACAACAGTATTCATGGCTAAATCACAACCCTAGAACTATTGATTTTAGCCACTCATGATAATATCAAAATAAATTCACAAAGGTTGAATAATTGAGAATACTAAGAAAAGATGAAGAAAACTAAGATATCCTTGCTCCCAGATGTTCCTCATGCGTATTTGATGGTAGGCTATAATTGCGTGTTTTAGTCGCTTATTACACTCTAATTTACTGTACTTTAATAGAGTTTGAGCTTTAATCGCCAATGTTTCACACTAATTGTGTATTTTATGCCTTGTAGGAGAATTCCGAACTATGTAAATGTTATGGAGCTAATCTGAGTGATTTGGAGCTTTGAAGTCTGAGTAAAAGCCCAAGGTATTAAGCCGAGATCGCATTCGGGGGGTCAAGAACCGATCCTGGATATCAAAAAACGAGCGAAAAATATTTACTCTGAGAAACTTCCACAGCTACAGCGCCTGGCGCGTTGCCCCATGCGACGTGCCTGTATATTATTGACAGAGTATTTTCCAAATTCACGTAGGAAAAGGTATTTTCATCCGGCCCCTACCCTACTTAGCATAAATACACGGAAAAATGTTATTTTTGGGACTGGGGACACATCTAAGACCTAAGGAGGATAGAGAGAAGGTGGAGAAGCGAAAGAACAAGGTATTCATTATTCAATCCTCACTCAAGACAAGAGTTTGGATCGTTTTATGGTTTTTTTTATATTAGTGATGAATTACTCCATATCTATGGAGTAGTTTTCTTTAGGGATTGATGGATTTGGTTTATTGATATTTGTTTATGGATATTAACTCTAGGTTTTATGTATTGAATCATTTTGGATGTTTTATATAGTTGCATCTATATTCACATGTTTATGTAATCGAGAGAGACATAACATATGATATCCTTGCATTATTTTGTTGGTTAATTCATTAATTATTCTTAGTAATCGAAATAGGCTAGTTGAATTGTTGATTAAACCTAGTTAGGAGGATGATAGAGAGAGGTTCTCCTAAAGACCAATCCACTATGAACTCTTGCATATCTTCACCGAGCTTAAATTGGTTTACATTGTGAGGTTGAGACTTAATCGAGAGAGGTGTTTCTACTAAACGTTTGAATTAATAATTGAGTGAATTAGAGAGACTCACTTGAACATTAGAAGTGAATTAATTAGAGTTAAATCTTGATCAATTATTTTGCACCTATCCAATCAACCCCTATTTTCTCCCATTGATATATTCCTTGCTTACTTTTGTTGCGATTGTCATAGTCAATTAGTTCTAAATTCTTAGTTAATTTTAGTTTAATTCACATAATTCTCAACTATTGATCATCTTGGATAGCAATATATCTACAAACTACGATAATACTATTTAACTCCAATCCCTATGAATACGATATTATATTATACTATATTCGACTAGCGAGCATATTTAAGTGTGTTTTATTCTCGTTAAATTTTGGGGAAAATTTGTATGTTTTATGTATCTGTGTTAGTAACTTAGTTTTGTTATTTTAGTAGTTAGATAGAAAAATGAGAAAAACCATAAAAATTTAAAATTTTCGACTTTTCCGACGACGGATATCATTCTACGGGTTTCTTGAGGGATTAAAGTCGAAAGAAAAGAAAAAAAAGATTTTATTTTGTTAGGTAGTGTAATAATTTCTCCTTGGTTTTTCTTTGTATCGCGGTTCTTTTTCAATGGTTTTATTTGAACCGGGTGTAGTTAGTTTTAAATTTTTGTTAGGTGTAGGAAACCTTGTTCTATGATTTGAATTGGAAGCAATAACTCTTGACTTTATTATGCCTTGAGAATAGTGAGTGCTTTAGTTTTGATGCTCAGGCTCAGTTTTTGACTCTTGTATAAGTACCTTAAATTGTATGATCTTAACTTTGCTTTACTGCTTTGACTAGAGTGTCTTGATGATCCAATCGTGAGTGAGTTATGTGCCATGTGGGTGTAAGGTTTTGTGTATTCTTTGCATTGCATTTGATGTCTAGAACTTGCCCCGTGTGTTTGCAATGCGAAATGGTAGTTTTGTTCAGTCTTGAAAATGATCTAGGTGTTTCTTTATTGAGCCAATTATATGTTATTACCTACCTAATTGTTATATATCTTAGTTAACCCCGTTGAGTCTGTAATCTTGTTTCTTTGAAAACCACATTGCTAGCCCTAACCATTTATTTGAATTGACCATCTATTTGAACCTTGTACCTCTCACGAGCACTTAAATTTGCTATGAACTTTGTAAAAGTTGAAGTATGGGATGATTGGTTTGGCTTTTGAGTGGAACTAATGAAATAAGGAGAAATGTGCATTGTTTTGAAAAAGTAAGAGTCACTTGAATTGAAAGAGAAAGAAAAAATAATTGTATTGTAGTTTTCTCATGATCTAAAGAATACTTTTAAATAATAATTTAAGCTTAATTTATATCTTTCAACCTTGACAATAATCATCTATAATACTTTATGTATGCTTACAAATTATGTATTAGTTAATCAATTTTATTTGGCAGAATTGGAAAAATGAAATTAATTTTAAAACATATATTATTTCCAGTCATCACATGCCTGCAAATTAATATTTCAAAATCATAACATAATAAATATCTATCATAACACTAGTACAAAATAAATTTCATAAATAACAAATGATAAATATTAATATAAAAATAAATTATAAGTTCAGTAAGAAACTTGTATTTATTTTCGTCAAATTGCTCCAATCTCTCCAAGCAACGGCCAGAAAGAACATCATTTGAGCCCGAAAAATTATGTCATTTGAGACGTTTGTAGACATTCGCTCTGTCACAACATTAAATAAATAATTGAATATATATAATTTTGCAAAATTAATATTTCAAATGACCACATTAGAGATGAGAGAAACTGAGCGAGGAGATTGACTTGCAGTAAAAGTAGAAATGGTCTGTTAACAAACAATGACAGAATTAGAACGGATACCTTGCAAGAATTCATTGAAACTCTATTGGTAGTACTCCTATTATCTTTTTATACTCCTACAGTCCTATGCAGAGAGTAATTTAAAAGGGCAAATGAGTAATTTAACTTTTAACTTAAGGCCTTCTCACTTTTAATATAATACTAGTTTCTATATACGTGCGTTGCATGTAAATCTTTAGTCTATCAGTTATATGAAGGAACAATACGTTAAATTTACGGGAAAATTATATACAAGAACCGAATAAAGCCATTAACGTGGAAAAAAATGTAATAGTTTCATCAATGGGAACCAAACATGCATTGCACATATATTCCGTGTCAATAGTTATCTTTGTAGAAAAAAAAATGATACATGTAATTTTATACTCTCATTCATATTATGAATACACTTGTTTGATCTTTAAAATAGAAACTAATAAAGAGCACGAAAAGTTACTGCTAGAATTAAAATTTGTTATGAATATTGACTCTATTCTAGAATAACTCAAGAAGAATTTTAAGTGTAATATTGAAAGACTTGCTTTAGTTTCTAATAGTATAAACCGATGTCTCTTATCGGATCATAAAACCAAAAGAACTATAATGTCCATACAACTCCCTACACATGTTTACAATTTGCTTTGTGTGTGAACGATAGAACTTTTCACCCAAATATCTCATACCTCTTAAGAAAGAACCCTTGCTGGATACTTTTCTTTTGGAGCTTCACAATTATCAGATACCAATTAACTATTTAACATGTACACGTTTATCTCTCAACGAACAAACAATAGATGGCGTCCAGTGATCCACTCTTCATCTTCCTGATTTTCATCAACCTCTGCAAGCCTAATTATTTCTTGCCTTCAGTTAATTCGACAAATTAGAACAAAATCCATTGCTGCTGGTTATCAGACAGAAAAAAAACTAAAGTAACTCCTTTATGCCAACACCAATATATAGAACGTAAGTAAGCTGAAAGGTAATTTCTTTTAAACTTTAGGCAAAACCTTTATGTAAACAAACATTTAAGCCGTGGCTTTGGCATTGGAGTTCTAATACAAATAGGACCGTCAGTAATAAAGTTTTAAGGGAAAAGGCCCAAAAATGATCTTGTGGTATTCGAAATGGATCAATTATAACCCCCGTTTAAATTTGAATCCAAAAATGACTCTGCCTTTATAAAATAGGTCTAATAATGCCCTTGTGTTATTCAAAATGGATCAATAATGCCCTGGAATTTATTTTTTTTTAAAAATACTTTTAAAAACTGAAAAATATATATTCTCTAAAAACTAGAAAAAGAAAGGAATTTGCAAAATATATATTTTTAAGTCTTTTTAATTTTTTTAAAGTATTTGTTTTGTAAAAAACTGAATTTTTTTTTTAAAAAAAAAATGGAAAAAAAAACTCTCCTAAAGCAGTGGACTACATATGCATTAGTTTTAAAAAAATAAAAATATTTTGCAAAATCTTTTTTTTTTTCAATTTGACGGTTCAATATTTTTTCGGTTTATTTTTATAAAATAAAAAATCTACCATAATTATCGGTACAGTTATAGATTTATATAAAAATATACGGTTTTATTAAAAAAAACCTAAAAATCGGTTTGGCACGGTACGATTATATCAGTTTAGTCGATTTTTAAATATTCATTTACAGTTATATGTCAGTTTTTTTAAAATAAATTTCTAGTTTTTTAAATATTTTTTTTTCTAGTTTTTACAAAACAAATACTTTAAAAAAACTGAAAAGACTTAAAAATATATATTTTGCAAATACCTTTCTTTTCTAGTTTTTACAGAATATATATTTTTTAGTTTTTAAAAGTATTTAAAAAAATAATAAAATTCTATGGTATTATTGATCCATTTTGAATAACACAAGGGCATTATTAGACCCATTTTATAACGGCAGGATTATTTTTGGATTCAAATTTAAACGGGGGTTATAATTGATCCATTTCGAATACCACAAAGTCATTTTGGACCTTTTCCCAAGTTTTAATAATAATCTAAGAATAATGGAACTAAACATTCTGAAAGTTATGCTAAAAAGTGTAAAATCATTTAAATAATCCAACCACACATAATAACAGAACAAGTATATACAAAACGTATGGCCACGCCATGTAATTATAATATTTAACAGTTCAGATACATCAAAGTCATATTTTTTTTAGATTAAGATATATTAATAAAGAAGAAAGTAGAGATAATCATTCTTACCTTCCATGACATTACTTTTTTTATTGTTGTATTGCACAGTGTCAATTATTACAAAGCGCATACATGTCATAATTCTTATGCATGGTAGTTTATAAAATTTTATCATTCAGACAGTATCAGACACACGTATAAGGATTGATCCATACCTGATGATTTAGAGACATGAACTCAAGCAAATTTACACTATAAAAGAGAAATTTGAATTAACGAAGAAATTCATGATTTGGACAGAAACCTAAGGACAGACAAATAGTCATATAGAATATACTTTTAGCCTTGTTAAGTGCGCAAGGTCTTTGAGCAATGGAAAGTTTAAAATACATTTATTGAGTATTTTATATGAAAAACATAACATGCGATTAAAACAATATAGCTATTTTTATAATATTCATTATTCATACCCGGAGTTAACCCAAGCGTCAAAATCTTATAACCGAAGCGCGGACCTACACAAAGACAACATAATATTAATAACCATTTAGAAAAGAACTAAACAAAAGATTAAATAGATAAAACCAAAAGAACAAAAGCAAAGAAAACCACCTTCGGGTGGTATCTAATACATAAGAAACTAAACATAATCAACATATCATTAAAAGTAAGAGAGAAACCAAAAATTACAAATCAATTCTGTTTTTCTACGTTGATTTCCAAAAAGTTAAGAATTCCCTTTCGTACCTTTTTTTCCTATTAAAGATAAAAACTGTACAATAACATAAAACATTAATTCCTTAATGTACCTTAATTTCTCCAAAAGAAACAAAAATACTTTTCAATTTTATACTCCAACATTCCAAGAATGTGTGCTGCTTGACATAGTTGCAAGAACGTCCATGGGTCTATCTGCATTATAGAAAAGACCAACACCTAAAAACTAAATAATAATAGATCAAAGGTAGTCGAAACAAAAAAAGAAAGAAAAGAAAGTGGAAACAACATGCATGATCACCAACGAGGATGCAATCGTCACTATATTTATATAAATCTACGAATATATGAATGTTGAAAAAATTATTAACTTTTGTGCTATATAATTTGATGGAACAAAAGATGTGGATTTCCTCGGACTTCTTAGGGACCATATTCTCTTTAATGAGAAGTTGCATAGAGAACATGGTCCCTAAGAAGTCCGACGAAATCAACATCTTTTGTTCCATCAAATTATATAGCACAAAAGTTAATAATTTATTCAACCTTCATATATTCGCAAATTTATATAAATATAGTGACGATTGACGATTGATCTAATTATATTATAACTTAGTAGTTCCTTACCGTTCTCAAACTACACAATTTCTATCACCAAGTGAATTAATAAGAAATATTCCTTGGTCTTCAGCCGTGTAAGACAAGGGTTAGATGCCCCGGGATAATTTACAATTACATCATTAAATTATACTCCATCCGTTTTAATTTATGTGAACCCATTTGACTGGGCACAAAGTTTAAGAAAAGAGAGAAGACTTTTGAATTTGTGACGTAAAATGAGGCACATATATTTTGTGTGACTATATATCATTGTATAAAGGTAAATTGTTTCCAAATAAGGAAAGTGGTCATTCTTTTTGACACGAAATAGATTCACAAAAATTGAAACAGAGGAAGTATAAATATTTAAGGGCATTAAAGTCGATCAATGTTACGGGGATATTTTAATCGTTCAATATTTAGTATTAAATATTCGTATTTTTATAATATTATAGATAGATAGATAGATAATACAAGAGAAAATTTTTAAAAAATTTTGGAGCCACAAAACTGTTTGAACTAGGAATTCCCCAGTTTAAACATGAAGAATTTGCAAGTTGACAGTCTCAGATTCAGTTTCACAGAAGATACAACATAATCACCATGATAGCTATAATTAAGAGAGATGCAGGGAAGTTCTCAATCCTTCATTCATCTTATGACCCTACAAAGAGTTTCAATGACCCTTTTACAATTTAAATACAAGAAAATAACCTTACAATTGATACAAAGATCTAATACTTCCATGTTTTATTTACTAATTTCTTGTGATACTTCTTACACATCTCCTATAAAAAGGGACATATAACCAAGAAGATTTGTAAACGGTAACGGGTCACAAAACAGATCTCTCCAATTTATTCTCCATGCTCTACTAATAGAGTAATAGTATTTCGTTAATCATTGGTTCTCTTTTTGTCACTACTCGAAAATTCCTCGTTTGGACCGTGATGACGCCTAACATTTCACTTGCTAGGCAAGCCAATGTTAGAATAATATTAACCAATTTTTAAATTATTAATAATCAAGGAAACAAAAGCGGAAACAAAGTTTGAAATATAGTAAAATAATCCATAAAAATAACGGTGTCTAAACACCATCCTAGAATTGGTGTCACAAGTGCACGAGCTTCTAGAATAAATACAAATAAAGGTCTAAATAAAATAAAGCTGTCTGAAAATAAGCACACAGCTAAAGTAAAATAGACGGGGACTTCAGAACTGCGGACGCTATGCAGATATACCTCAAGTCTCCTCTGGTAGCTGAAATCTGAGCAAGTCTATGGTACGCCACTGGGACCAACTCCAAAATCTGCACAAGAAGTGCAGAGTGTAGTATCCGTACAACCGACCCCATATACTGGTAAGTGCTGAGCCTAACCTCGACGAAGTAGTGACGAGCCTAAGGCGGGTCACTTACATTACTTGTACGCAATATTAGTAACAACAACATTAATAGAAATAAATCAGGTAATTCATTTATAATAATAGAAGCCAACTCAGCAGTTATAACCAATTGTCATTTCCATCAATTCTGTTGTAGCGTGCAACCTGCTCTCACAATATACTCACATTCAATTCTGTTGCGACGTGCAACCCGCCCCTCCAATATATTCATTTTAATCAAGTCTATTGCGGCGTGCAACTTGATCCCCCAATATATATATGTATGTCGACTTTTAAATAAGTCTGTTGCGGCGTGCAACCCGATCCTCCAATATGGACTTTTAATAAGTCTGTTGCGGCGTGCAACCCGATCCTCCAATATATTCATTATAATTAATTCTGTTGCGGCGTGCAACCCGCTCCTCCAACATATTCATTTACCAATTCTTATAGAAGAAATTTCCCCAATAAATACAACAATTACTATAAAATTATAAGATAACAAACATACAATAATTATGATTTAATTATGAAACAAACAAAGGCAAATATCAAATTATTATGAAAATCAGAGAGAAAATATGCAGTTTAATATTTAATAGCCTAAATATCAAATAACAATTAAGGCACATAATTCAAATAGCATGTAGCAATTAATGAAGGAATTCAAGAATTAATATTTGACAAAGAATAGGAGAGAAATAATTATTATAATAATTAATTCATGATTTAAAATAATTTATGATTTTTCAAGTAAGCAGGCAAACAATTAATTTGACGACGTATAGACACTCGTCACCTAGTCTATACGTCGTTCACATGCAATTCACATAACAAATAATTTAAGGATTCTATTCCCTCAAGTCAAGATTAACCACGACACTTATCTCGCTTTGCAAATTTCAATCAATTACTCGACCACAACTTTTTCTTTTAAATTTATTTCCAAAAGCTTCAAATATATTCACAAACAATTCGATATATTCAATTCTAACCATAGGAATTAATTCCATATGAATTTATAAAATTTCCGGATAAAAATCCGAAATTTATTTAAATATTCGACTGTGGGATCCACGTCTCAAATCCCGAAAAAATTTGTGAAATCCAAACACTCGTTCTGATACGAGTTCAACCATATAAAAATTCTCCAATTCCGATATCAAATGGACGTTCAAATCTTAACTTTTCGTTTTTGAAAGATTTTATAAAAATCTGATTTCTTCCATCTAAATCCGAAATAAATGATGAATATAGACATGAATTTGTGAAATATAATCACTTTTGGTTAAAGAACACTTACCCAATTCAAAATCGTGAAAATCCCACTTGAAATCGCCCAAATCCGAGACTTGAAACTCAAAAATGAGTAAAAATGTCGACTTCCGAATTTAAAGGCTCTGCCTAGTCATTTTCACATCTGCGGATAAAAGTTCCGCATTTACGGACTCGCATTTGCGAGACAAAGCTCTATTTTACGAAGCCATGTGAAGTTCCGCATCTGTGGACACTCCTGTCGCACCTGCGACATCCGTTTCTGCGCAAAATGGCCGCACCTGCAAAGACCCTAGGCCAGCCCACTCCCGCATCTGCGTGATTTGGTGCGCATCTGCGGACATGCTTCTGCAAGAAGCTGCCCGCTTCTGCGATTGAAGTCTGGACACACCTGGGCGCATCTGCGATGGAAGGCTCGCTTCTGCGAGCTCGCACCTGCGGGCAAAAATCCGCAGGTGCGATTGCAACAGAAGGAAAAATACAGATTTTGCTTAAGTCCGGTTCTTGATCCGATTTCAATTTGTATCACTCTCGGGGTACTTGGGACCCCGTACGAATATACCAACAAGTACAATAAGATAATACGGACTTAATCGGGGTCTCGTATCACGTCAAACAACGCTGGAATTACAATTCACACCTCGATTCAAACTTTGAGTTTTAAACTTTTTAATTTGCAAATCTCGTGCCAAAACATATTAAATGAATCCGGCATGACTTCAAATTTGGCACACAAGTCATAAATGACATAACAGAGCTGTTCAAATTTCCAGAATCAGATTCCGGCTCCGATATCAAAAAGTCAACCCCGTGGTCAAACTTGAAAATCTTTAGCCTTTAAATTGCTAGTTCCGTTAAATGGTCATAACTTGAGCTATCCGACGTCGTGCCATGGCCGCGTCCTCGCGCGCGACACCCTGAAAACCTCTATTTGCGACATTGATTTGGAACATCACTCTTGACTTGTGCCTTGGCATCGCACGCGACACCCCGAAAAACCTCTAGAAGTGAAATTGGGTTTAGCGTCATAGGCAAGCCTTTCCCACAACACAACTAAGTGACAAGTCACATTTTCCACTTAATACACAAATAGAATACGAGGGACCTCCAAATTCGATTTCGGACATACACCCAAGTCCCAAATCACGATACGGACCTACCGGAATTGTCAAAATATTGACCCGAGTCCGTTTGCTCAAAATGTTGACTAAAGTCAACTCAGTTGAGTTTTTAAAGCTCTATTTCATATTTTAATCCATTTTTCACATAAAAACCTTTCGAAAAATTGAACAGACTACGAACGCAAGTTGAAGAATGATAAATGGTGCTTTTCGAGGTCTTAGAACACAGAATTATTTATTAAATTTAAAGATGACATTTTGGGTCATCACATTCTCCACCTCTAAAACAAACGTTCGTCCTCGAACAGAGTTAGAAAAAAGTACTTGAGCTGGTGAATAGGTGTGGATATTTACTCCGCATGTCCGACTCAGACTCCCAAGTAGATGCCTCTACCGGCTGACCTCTCCATTGCACTCGAACTGAAGGATAACTCTTAAACCTCAATTGTCGTACCTGCCGGGCTAGAATAGCCACCGACTCTTACTCGTAAGTCAAATCTTTGTCCAATTGGACTGAGCTGAAATCTAACACATGGGAAGGATCATCATGATATTTTCGGAGCATAGACATATGGAACACCGGATGAACCGCTGATAAACTAGGTGGTAATGCAAGCCTGTAGGCTACTTCACCCACCCTTTCAAGAATTTCAAAGGGTCCGATATACCTAGAGCTCAACTTGCCCTTCTTTCCGAACCTCATTACACCTTTCATAGGTGAAACTGGGAGTAATATTCTTTCTCCAACATTGAATGCAATATCACGCACTTTACGGTCGGCATAACTCTTTTGCCTAGATTGAGCTATGCGAAGTCGATCCTGAATAATCTTGACCTTATCCAAGGCATCCTGTACCAAATCGGTACCCCACAACCGAGCCTCTCCCAGTTCAAACCGACCAACTGGCGATCGGCATCGCCTTCTGTATAATGCCTCATATGGAGCCATCTGAATACTCGACTGGTAGCTATTATTATAAGAAAACTCCGCAAGTGGCAAGAAATGAACCCAAGAGCCTCCAAAGTCTATAACACATGCGCAAAGCATATCTTCCAATATCTGAATAGTGCGCTCTGACTGTCCGTCTGTCTGTGGATGAAATTCTATACACAATTCCACCCGCATGCCTAACTCACGCTGTACAACCCTATAGAAATGTGAGGTAAAGTGCGTACCTTGTTATGAAATAATAGACACGGCCACACCGTGAAGGCGGGCAATCTTACGAATGTAAATTTCAGCCAACCTTTCTAAAAAATAGGTAACTGCCACTGGAATGAAATGTGCTGACTTGGTCAACCTGTCCACAATGACCCAAACTACGTCAAATTTTCTCTGAGTCCGTGGGAGCCCAACAACAAAATCCATAGTGATACGCTCCCACTTCCACTCAGGAATTTCTAACTTCTGAAGCAAACCACTAGGTCTCTGATGCTTGTACTTAACTTTCTGATGATTCAGACACAGAGCTACATAAGCAACTATATCCTTTTTCATTCTCCTCCACCAATAATGTTGCCGCAAATCTTGATACATTTTGGCGGTACCTGGATGAATAGAGTACCTGGAACTATGTGCATCTTCAAGAATTAATTCGCGAAGCCCATCATTAGGCACACAAATATGACCCTGCATTTGCAGAACTCCATCTCTCCCTACAACAACCTGTTTAGCATCACCGTGTCCTTAAGGACAAGTAAATGAGGATCATCATACTGCCTTTCACTAATGAGCTCATATAAAGAAGACCGAGCGACTGTGCAAGCTAGAACCCGACTGGGTTCCGAAATATCTAACCTCACGAACTGATTAGCCAAAGTCTGAACATCTGCAGCTAATGGCCTCTCACCAACCGGAATATACGCAAGACTGCCCATACTCACAACCTTTCTACTCAAAGCATAGGCCACCACATTGGCCTTTTCGGGGTGATACAAAATAGTGATATCATAGTCTTTCAACAACTCCAACCATCTTCTCTACTCAAATTAAGATCCTTTTGTTTGAACAGATACTGAAGGCTACGATGATTAGTAAATACCTCACACGAGACACCGTAGAGGTAATGCCTCCAAATCTTCGGCGCATGAACAATGGCTGCCAATTCTAAGTCATGAACAGGATAATTCTTCTCGTGAACTCTCAACTGCCGCGACGCATATGCAATTACCTTGCCATCTTGCATTAACGCTGCACCAAGTCCAATGTGAGATGCGTCACAATATACCGTATACGATCCTAAACCTGTGGGTAATACCAACACTAGCACCGTAGTCAAAGCGTTCTTGAGCTTCTGAAAGCTCAACTCACACTTGTTTGACCATCTGAATGGGACACCCTTCTGGGTTAGTCTGGTCAATGTGCTTGCTATAGATGAAAACCCTTCCACGAACCGACGATAATAACCTGCCAAACCCAGGAAACTCCGGATCTTTGTAACTGAAGTAGATCTAGGCCAATTCTGAACAGCCTCAATCTTCTTAGTATCCATCTTTATGCCTTCTGCCGATACAATATGCCCCAAATAGGCAACTGAGTCTAACCAAAACTCACATTTTGAAAACTTGGCATGTAACTGATTATTCTTCAAGGTGTGAAGCACACTTCGAAGATGCTGCTCATGTTCCTCTCGACTACTGGAGTAAATCAAGATATCATCAATGATTACAACCACAAAAGAATCCAAATAAGTCTTGAACACCCGATTCATCAAATCCATAAATGCTGCTGGGGCATTTGTTAACCCAAATGACATCACTAGGAATTCGTAATGCCCATACCGAGTTTGAAATGTTGTTTTAGGGACATTAGATGCTCTAATCTTCAACTGATGGTAACCAGACCTCAAATCGATCTTCGAAAATACCTTGGCACCCTGAAGCTGATCAAATAAGTCATCAATTCTTGGTAGCAGATATTTGTTTTTGATAGTGGCCTTGTTCAACTACCGATAGTCTATACACATCCGCATAAAGCCATCTTTTTTCTTTACAAATAATACTGGTGCACCCCAGGGCGAGACACTAGGTCTAATGAATTCCTGATCAAGCAAGTCTTGTAACTCCTCTTTCAATTCTTTCAACTCTGTCAGGGCCATACAGTATGGTGGAATAGAAATGGGCTGAGTGCCCAGAGCCAAATCAATACAGAAGTCAATATCTCTATCGAGTGGAATCCCCGACAAATCTGCAGGAAATACTTCTGGAAATTCACGAACAACTGGTACTGAGTCCATAGAAGGGACATCCACACTAGGATCGCGAATATAAGCCAAATAGGCGAGACACCCTTTCTCCACCATACGCCAAGCTTTCATATAAGAAATAACCCCGCTGGCAGAATCACCAGGAGTTCCTTTCCACTCTAACCGAGGTAACCCCGGCATGGCTATGGTCACTGTCTTGGCATGACAATCCAATATAGCATGATAAGGTGACAACCAATCTATACCCAAGATGACATCAAACTCTACCATATCAAGAAGTAGAAGATCCACACTAGTCTCAAGATTACAAATAGTAAGCACATGAACGATAGACATGATCTACTACAATAGAGTCTCCCACCGGTGTAGATATACACACAGAAGCACTCAGAGAATCACAAGGCAGAACCAAATATGAAGCAAAATAGGAGGACACATAGGAATAAGTAGATCCTGGATCAAATAGAACTGAAGCATCTCTATGGCAAACTGGAATAATACCTGTGATCACAACATCAGACGATTCGGCCTCAGGCCTAGCTGGAAAAGCATAAAATCGGGGCTGGGTCCCACCACTTTGAACTGCGTCCCTGGGACGGCCTCTGACTAGCTGGCCTCCACCTCTAACAGTCTGACCTTCACCTCTAATGGCCTGACCTCAAACTCTAATAGCCTGACCTCTACCTCTAGCTGCCTGACCCCTACCTCTAGCTGGCTGAGCAGGCGGTGAAGCAACCGGTGCCGGTATGATGGCACAAGAATCTTGCCGAGATCTGTTACTCGCCAATCTAGGTCAATACCTCCTGATGTGACCAATGTTCCCACACTCATAACACCCATCATGATGCCATGGCTGCTGAGGCTGAAGCTGACCCAAATGGGCCGGATAACCGCTGTAGTAGCTCTGGAGTGGTGATGCACCGATAAGAGCTAAATGTGCACTGAATGCTGGCTGCCCAAAGTAAGGCATAATCGGACCGTGACTCCCTGAAGCACCGGCTGAACTTATCCAGTCTCAATAAGGCCTCAAAAGACATGGCGGGCCTATCACTGATCTATGCCGCAACAACTGGCTGAACTACCCCAACTGGCGGGGCTGCTGGAGCCTGATTATGGGGAGCCATCTGCTCCAGAGCGGGAGTAGTGGGATTTTGTGTTCCTCCCCAGCCTGTGAAATGGATGGTGCCATTGGAAATGTACCATTTTGGGCCACGCCATCTATAAGACTCATCAAACGGACTAGAGCGTCCTGAAGAACTGGAGTAGCTATAAATCCTTCCGGGACCTGAACTGGTCCAACTGGTACATTCTGAACTGGAACCTCCTCCGGAAGGTCAACTTAAGGTTCTATAATAGGTGCAGCTGCTCGAGCTCCGGACTGAGTTCTACCTCGGCTTCTAGCACGACCTCGACCTCAACCTCTACCCCTGGCCATAGTTTCCACCGGGGGTTATGGTCCCTGCCCATCGGTAGATGTATTACATGTTCTCTCCATCTGCGAGAGAATAAGAGTAGAATGGTTCAATCATCAATGATAGAATAAAATCGCACGACAGAATAAGAAAGAAGTGATATTGTTCCTAAACTTCATAGCCTCTGAGAGATAAGTACAGACGTCTCCGTACCGATCCTTCATAATCTCCTAAGCTTGCTCGTGACTCGTGAGACCTATGTAACCTAGTGCTCTGATACCAACTGTCATAACCCGAAATTCCCTCGTTCGGACCGTGATGGCGCATAATATTTCACTTGCTTAGCAAGCCAACGTTAGAATAATATTAACCAATTTTTAAATTATTAATAATCAAGGAAACAAAAGCGGAAGCAAAATTTGAAATATAGTGAAATAATCCATAAAAATAACGGTATCTAAATACCATCCCAGAATTGGTGTCACAAGTGCACGGGCTTCTAGAATAAACACAAATAAAGGTCTGAATAAAATAAAGTTGTCTGGAAATAAGCACACGGCTAAAGTAAAATAGACGGGGACTTCAGAACTGCAGACGCCATGCAGTTATTTCTCAAGTATCCTCTGGTAGCTGAAATCCGAGCAAGTCTATGGTATGCCGCTGGGACCAACTCCAAAATATGCACAAGAAGTGGAGAGTGTAGTATCTGTACAACCGACCCCATGTACTAGTAAGTGATGAGCCTAACCTCGATGAAGTAGTGACGAGGCTAAGACGAGTCACTTACATATTGAAGCCAACAATAATAGAAATAAATCAGGTAATTCATTTATAGTAATTGAAGCCAACTCAGCAGTCATACCCAATTGTCATTTCCATCAATTCTGTTGCAGCATGCAACCCGCTCTCACAATATATTCACATTCAATTCTGTTGCGGCGTGCAACCCTCTCCTCCAATATATTCATTTTAATAAAGTCTGTTGCGGCGTGCAACCCAATCCCCCAATATATATATGTATGTCGACTTTTAAATAAGTCTGTTGCGGCGTGCAACCCGATCCTCCAATATGGACTTTTAATAAGTCTGTTGCGGCGTGCAACCCGATCCTCCAATATATTCATTATAATCAATTCTGTTGCGGCGTGCAACCCGCTCCTCCAACATATTTATTTACCAATTATTATAGAAGAAATTTTCCCAATAAATGCAATAATTAATATAAAATTATAAGATAACAAGCATACAATAATTATGATTTAATTATGAAACAAACAAAGGCAAATAGCGAATTATTATGGAAATCAAAGAGAAAATATACAGTTTAATATTTAATATGCTAAATGTCAAATAACAATTAAGGCACATAATTCAAATAGCATGTAACAATTAATGCAGGAATTCAAGAATTAATATTTGACAAAGAATATGAGAGAAACAATTATTATAATAATTAATTCATGATTTAAAATAATTTATAATTTTTCAAGTAAGCTTGCAAATAATTAATTTGATGACGTATAGACACTCGTCACCTCGTCTATACGTCGTTCACATGCAATTCACATGCAATTCACATAAAAAATAATTTAAGGATTCTATTCACTCAAGTCAAGATTAACCACGATACTTACCTCGCTTTGTAAATTCCAATCAATTAATCGACCACAACTTTTCCTTTTAAATTTATCTCCAAAAGCTTCAAATCTATTCACAAATAATTCGATATATTCAATATTAATCATAGGAATTAATTCCATATGAATTTACAAATTTTCCGGATAAAAATCCGAAATTCATTTAAATATTCGACAGTGGGACCCACGTCTCAAATTCCATAAAAACTCGGAAATCCGAACACCCGTTCCGATACGAGTTCTACCATACTAAAATTGTCCAATTCCGATATCAAATGGACCTTCAAATCTTAACTTTTCATTTTTGAAAGATTTTATAAAAATCTGATTTCTTCCATCTAAATCCGAAATAAATGATGAATATAGACTTGGATTTGTGAAATATTATCACTTTTTGTTAAAGAACACTTACCCAATTCAAAGTCGTGAAAATCCCACTTGAAATCGTCCAAATCCGAGACTTGAAACTCAAAAATGAGTAAAAATGGCGACTTCTGAATTTATGAGCTCTGCCCAGTCATTTTCGCATATGTGGATAAAAGTTCTGCATTTGCGAGACAAAGCTCGCATTTACGATTCTAGGCTGCCAGGTGAAGTTCCGCATCTGCGGACATTCCTGTCGCACCTGCGACATCCGTTTCGGCGCAAAATGGCTGCACCTGCGAAGACCCCTGGCCAGCCCACTCCCGCATCTGCGTGATTTGGTGCGCATCTGCGGACATGCTTCTGCGAGAAGCTTTTCGCTTCTACGATCGAAGCCTGGACACACCTGGGAGCGTCTGCGATGGAAGGCTCGCTTCTGCGAGCTCGCACCTGCGGGCAAAAATCTGCAGGTGCGATTGCAATAGAAGAAAAAATACACATTTTGCTTAAGTTCGGTTCTTGATCCGATTTCAATCCGTATCACTCTCGGGGTACTCGGAAACCCGTACGAATATACCAACAAGTCCAATAATTGTTAAGATGTTCCTACGATATTTGTTGAGTTGTTAAAAAAATGGCAAGAAAACAAATATTGTACTACTAATTATTAGCAACATGAGACTTATTCAACATTAAGTAACATATTAACAGCCTCTTCAAATTTTAAATGTTATGAAACAAGTAACCATCAATTTGAAAGTCTCAACATTTTAGGATAAAGTATTGAAAGATTCTCCATAATTAAAGGAAAATCAAAATGTGGACTTTCTTGGTTCCTTACCTTAAACTTTTTCCAAGGTTTTAGGCCTTCTTGGCTTTTTACAATGTTGAATTTAAGAAAATGTATTTTTTAGATCTCTTATGTGTAAATGAAAGATCTTTTACGTGTAAAAGTAAATCTTCCATGTGTAAAAAAGAGGTAGAGTCGTAAAACTAAAAACAAGTTTGTAAAAGACCAAAAAACTCATATATGTTTTTCTAACATATATGGGTGATTATATGGAATAATTAATGTCCAATCCAACCATATATGGGTTTGAACAAGTGTTGGACAAGTGTTGAACAAGTGTTGGAGGCTCCGATGATTGGTAAATACCTCGCAAGACACACCATAGAAATAATGTCTCCAAATCTTCAATGCATGAATGATGTCAGCCAATTCCAAATCGTGGATGGGGTAGTTCTTCTCACGAGGCTTCAACTGACGCGAAGCTAAAGAAATCACTCTACCCTCCTGCATCAAGAAACACACAATACTGATCCGAGAAGCATCACAATACACTGTATAAGAGCCCGAAGCTGAAGACAAAACAAGAACTGGAGTTGTGGTAAAAGAAGTCTTGAGCTTTTGAAAGCTTTCTTTACACTCACCCGACCACCTGAAAGTAGCACCATTCTAGGTCAATTTCGTCAAAGGTAATGCAATAGATGAGAAACCCTCCACGAAGCGACAATAATAACTGGCCAAGTCGAGAAAGCTCCAAATCTCAGTAGCTAAGGACGACTTGGGCCAACTATGAACCGCCTCTATCTTCTTTGGATCCACCTGAATCCCCTAACTGGACACCACGTTCCCCAATAATGCCACCGAACTCACACTTGGAGAACTTGGCATAAATATTTTCCTCCATCAAACGCTGCAACACAATCCTCAAATGCTGGGCATGCTACTCCTGGCTACGAGAGTACACCAGTAGATCATCAATGAATACTATGACAAACGAGTCGAGATAAGGCCGAAATACACTGTTCATCAGATGCATGAATATTGCTGGGGCATTGGTCATCCCAAAAGACATCACAAGGAACTCTAATGACCATAACAATTCCTGAATGCTGTCTTTAGAATATCTGAGTCTCGAATCTTCAACATGTAATAGCCAGACCTCAAATCAATATAGAGAACACCCTCGCTCCCCGAAGGTTGTCAAATAGATCATCAATGCGAGGCAAAGGATACTTGTTCTTGATTGTAACTTTGTTCAACTACATATAATCGATGCACATCCGCATAGTACCATCGTTCTTCTTCACAAACAGAACCTGTGCACCCCAAGGTGACACACTAGGCCTAATAAACCCCTTATCAAGAAGTTCCTAAAGTTGTTCTTTCAATTCCTTCAACTCAGCCGGTGCCATATGATACGGAAGAATAGAAATGGGCTGAGTGTCCAGCACTAAGTCAATACCAAAGTCAATATCCATGTAGGGCGGCATGCATGGAAGGTCTGCAGGAAACATATCCGGAAAGTCTCGTCCCACCGGAACAGAATCAATAGTAGGGTTATCAGCACCAACATCCCTCACAAAGGCCAAATAAGATAAACAACCCTTCTAGACAACCTTTCTTCTCGATCCTTGGCAACTCCGGCATCACCAACGTCACGGTCTTAGCGTGACAATCTAGCATAGTATGACATGGAGACTGAAGGGAGACCCGGGCACTAGGATAACTAGTAGAAGGCCCTGTCATAGACGAGCCCTAACTTGATGAAGCACGGGACGAACTCTGAGCCAGGAGAGCACTGAGAGATGAATGACCCTGCTGATAACTGTGTGAATCATAGCCAGATGGTACACCACGGTGAACTGGGCGAGCCATCTGATCATGTTTGAAAAGACAACCTCTACCGTGGTGGAACTGACCCCCAGAAGGAACACCGCTAAATCCACCCTGACCACGACGCCTCTTGGACTCCCTCTTGACCTTCTCCTGGATGCGAACCATCTCAATCTGACGAGCAATGTCGACAACCTCATCAAAAGTAGCACCATACACTCTCTCTCTCTAGTCATAAGCAATTGTAGCTAAAGAGTGAGGCCATCTATGAACCTTTTTATCCTCTCCTTGTCTGTGGGAACCAACCAGATAGCATGACAGGCCAACTCTGAAAAAATCTCATCTCATACTGCATCAGTGACATATCACCCTGACAAAGCTTCTTGAACTGCCTGCGCAGCTCCTCTCTATGGGACTGTGGCACGAACTTCTCCAGGAATAGACCGGAGAACTGCTGCCATGTAAGGGGTGCTGCGCCGACTGGCCTACACATCTCGTAAGCCTCCCACCAACTGAAGGCAATCCCAGAGAACTGAAAAGTAATGAACGAGACCCCACTGGCCTCTTGAATACCTATGGTACGGAGTATCCTCTGGAACCTATCCAAGAAGCCATGTGCATACTCTCCTTCAGCACCACTGAAAGATGGGGGCTGAAGTCTCCCAAACCTCTCCAATCGACGATGCTCATTATCAGGCATGACAGGGACCACATAGTCTTGAGCAGCTGCAACCGGCAGGGCTGGTGGTGCCCCCCGTGTCTGGAATCCCTGTACCACCTGCTCTGGTGTGCGAGCGGCGGGAGTCTGAGCACCTCCCCCGGCCTAAGAAGTGGCTGCTGCGGCCGAAGAAGAGACCGATTGAGCAAGACTGGTACACACGGTCAGGATACGAGCAAAGGCCTCCTAAAGGCCTGGAATCACAATAGGCACAAGTGGTGCATGAGAAGGTCCCACAGGCTCGTCCACAACTGGAGCATACTCCTGAACTGGGGCAACTGGTGGATCAACACGTACTGCCCTAGCTGCGGTGCGACCTCGGCCTGTCGCGGCCCTGACTGGTGGTACTAGTGGCTGTCTATCCTGCCCCGTAGTACGCATCCTCACTATCTGTGAGAGAATTAGAACAATAGAAATTTAGGTACTAGAATCAAAAGATTCGCACGACAAGAATTCAAGAATGTGAAATTTCCTAAGGGTTCGGCAGCCTCTCAAAGATAAGTACAGACGTCTCTGTACTGATCCGCAAGACTCTACTAAACCTGCTCATGACTCGTGAGACCTATGTAACCTAGGCTCAGATACGAACTTGTCACGACCCAAAACCTAAACCATCGTGATGGCACCTATCGCGATATTAGGCAAACCGACATTTCCAAAACACTTTCAAAATTTAATAGAAATGAATTTAAGACATTTAAATAACCGGAGTTTTTCATAAAAATGTGGTAAAATCCAAAGCTTAAGTGCGGACAAATATCTCGACATCGGGGTGTCACTGAGTACATGAGCATCTATACTAGGAGCATTCTAATACAACATCTAAAGAATAAGAACTGAAATGCGAATAAGATAATAAAGGAGAGCCAAGGCCTGTGAACGCCATGCAACTACCTCGATAGTCTACGGAATCAGCTACTCAAATATCAACACTCACTACGACTGGGAACACCTGGATCTGCACATGAAGTGCATGGTGTAGCGTGAGTACAACCAACTCAACAAGTAACAAAATAAATAAGGAACTGAGAAGGTAGTGACGAGCTATACAAATACAGTTCAGTTTCGATAATTCCAGCAAAGAATAGACATGCTTTCAAATCTGGCAGTTTAGGTCAAATCATTTTTATACAGTTAAAGTGTCGGTAATCCGGATATAGAATCTTTCAGGAATTTTACAACAATGACAGATAGAAACTAAGTGCATCAATAAATGAAAAACAAGTACAGCCTCCCAAGGCAACAGTCACTCAACTCGTCACAACAGCTCAATCACTTGGCTCTCAGCCCTCGGTACTCACATTCAATAGGTTCCTACGCTCACTGGAGGTGTACAGACTCCGGAGGGGCTCCTTTCAGCCCAAGCACTATATCACTGCGGCGTGCAGCCCGACCCAATCATATAAGTAGCCATTAGGCTTATTGTAGCATGTAACCCGATTCACATTCCATAAATAGCCATAAGGCTCATTGCGGCGTGCAACCTGATCCATATACCCTCACATAGCTCACAACACGGCACTCAAGCGCTATCTCAGTCACTACCTCTCCTACCCTCTCGGGCTTTCAGAAATCATACAAATGAGCCAAAAGAGTTAATAACAAGTGTCAACAAGAAAACAAAAGGAAACAGAGATATGACTTGCAAGTAGCACTGTGACTGAGTTCAAGACAGCAAATAGCAGTTAATCAACAAGTACTCGACCGCTGCGGGTCCCAACAGTGATAACATATGGCCTAAGCATGGTTTCTAACATGAATGGCACTCAAATTTCTAGAAGACAGAAGGAACATGTAATTTACAATAACCTATTCGACTTTACAGTCTCACAGGACGGACCAAGTCCTAATGCCCCACGGTGCACGCCTACACGCCCGTCACCTAGCATGTGCGTTACCTCCAAAATAATCACATCATACCAAAATACGGGGTTTCATACCCTCAGGACCAGATTTAAAACTGTTACTCACCTCAAACCGCGCAAAATCATACTCCGTAATGCATTTGCGCCTCAAATCAAGCTCCAAACGCCCCGAATCTAGCCACAAGCAGTACGATATAATTTATATAGGCCTAAAGAATCTATTCCACAAGAAAAACACGAAATTATAAGCCAAAATTCAAAATAGGCTCACACAAGCCCCCGTCCCCACATCTCGAAATCCGACAAAAGTTATAAATTGTGAACACCCATCCAAATCCAAACTTAATGAACTTCGAAATTTTCAAATTCTACAAATGATGCTGAATCATACCAAACCACATCCGATTGACCTCAAATTTTGCACACAAGTCATGTACAACATTACAGACCTACTCCAACTTTCGGAATCGGAATCCGACCCCAATATAAAAAATTTAACTTTCGCAAGTTCAAGCCTAAATTAGCTACAAAAGTCAGATTCACAGTCCGGACACGCTCCTAATTCCAAAATCACCCAACGGAGCTAACGGAACTGACAGAACTCCATTACGAAGTCATCTTCACATAATTCCGACTACGGTCAAACTCCTAAGTCTTAAGCTTCCGTTTTAGGGTCTAATTGTCCCAAAACACTCCAAAACCAAAAACAAGACCTTCCGGCAACTCACATAAGTAGAACCTGATAAGGGGAAAGCAGTAAATAGGGGATCCGCGTTAATACAGTCAAAATGATTGACCAGGTCGTTACATCCTCCCCCTCTTAAAACAATCGTTCGTCCTTGAACGAGCATAGAGACATACCTAAATTGGTGAAAATATGAGGATAACGGCTTCACAAATCATGCTCGGTCTCCCAAGTCGCCTCCTCGACCGTCTGACCCCTCCACTGAACCTTCACAGAAGCAATATTATTCGACCTCAGCTTTCGAACCTTCCTATCTAAGATCATCACAGGCTTCTCAACATAAGATAAATCCTTGTCCAACTGGACTGAGCTGAAATCCAACATGTGAGACGGATTGCCGTGATACTTCTGGAGCATAAAAACATGGAATACTGGATGAAATTCTGCTAGATTGGGAGGCAAGGCAAGCTCATAAGCAACCTCCCCAACACGTCGCAATACCTCAAATGGACCGATAAACCTCGAGCTCAGCTTGCCCTTCTTTCCGAACCTCATAACACCCTTCAAGGGTGACACCCGGAGCAAGACCTGCTCTCCAACTATGAATGAAACATCGCGAACCTTCCGATTTGCATAACTCTTCTATCTAGACTGGGTTGTGCGCAGTCTAACCTGAATCACCCTAATATTCTCTAGAGCATCCTTAACCAAGTCTGTACCTAATAATTTAGCCTCGCCCGACTCGAACCAACCCACAAGAGACCTACACCGCCTACCATACAGAGCCTCATACGATTCCATCTGGATGCTCGACTAATAACTGTTGTTGTAGGCAAAATCCGCTAGTGGCAAGAACTGATCCCACGAACCCCCAAACTCCATCACGCACGCACGGAGCATATCCTCTAATATCTGAATAGTGCGCTCGGACTGTCCGTTGGTCTGAGGGTAAAATGTTGTGCTCAACTCCACTCGAGTACCCAACTCATGTTGTATGGCCCTCCAGAACCGTGATGTAAACTGCGTACCCCGGTCAGAGATGATAGATACCGGTACGCCATGAAGCCTGGCGATCTCGCTGATATACACTTGAGCCAGCTACTCTGAAGAATAGGTAGTCATCACAGGAATGAAATGAGCTGACTTGGTCAGCCTATCCACAATCACCCAAACTCCATCAAACTTTCGCTGAGTCCGTGGAAGCCCAACAACGAAATCCATAGTGATCCGCTCCCATTTCCACTCCGGAATCTCTAACTTCTGAAGTAACCCACCTGGTCGCTGATACTCATACTTTACCTGCTGGCAATTTAGGCATCGAGCTACATACTCCACTATGTCCTTCTTTATTCTCCTCCACCAGTAATGCTGTCTCAAGTCTTGATACATCTTCGCGGAACCCGGATGAATAGAATACCGCGAACTGTGAGCCTCTTGGAGAATCAGCTCACACAACCCATCTAAATTGGGCAGACATAGCCTACCCTGCATCCTCAATGCACCATCCTCCCCAATAGTGATATTCTTTGCATCACCGTGCTGGACCGTGTCCTTAAGGACAAACAGATGAGGGTCATCATACTGACGCTCCCTGATTCGATCATAAAGAGAAGACCGAGAGACCACACAAGCCAATACTTGACTCGGCTCAGAAACATCCAATCTAACAAACTGGTTAGATAAGTCTTGAACATCTAATGCCAACAACCTCTCTGTTGCTGAAAGATATGCTAAGCTCCCCAAACTCTCCGCCCGGCGACTCAAGGCATCGGCCACCACATTGGCCTTCCCAAGATGGTACAAAATTGTGATATCATAGTCCTTATGAAGATCCAACCACCTCCGTTGATGCAAGTTAAGATCCTTCTATTTGAACAGATGCTGCAAACTCTGATGATCAGTGTAAATCTCATAATGGACCCTGTACAAATAGTGCCGCCAAATCTTCAAGGCGCAAACAATAGCTGCTAACTCAAGGTCATGGATAGGATAGTTCTTCTCATGAGGCTTCAACGGGCGCGAAGCATAAGCAATCACTCTACCCTCCTGCATCTGAACACACCCAATACCGATCTACGAGGCATCACAATACACTATATAAGAACCGGAAGCTGATCTAGAACTGGAGCCATGGTCAAAGCGGTCTTGAGCCTCTGAAAGCTCTCCTCGCACTCATCCGACCACCTGAAAGGAGCACCCTTTTGGGTAATTTAGTCAATGACGATGCAATAGATGAGAATCCCTCCACAAAACGGCGGTAATAACTAGCCAAACAGAGAAAACTCCGAATCTCCGTGGCTGAGGACGGTCTGGGCCAACTCTGAACCACCTCTATCTTCTTCGGGTCTACCTGAATACCCTCACTAGACACCACGTGTCCCAAGAATGCCACTGAACTGAGCCAAAACTCATAGTTGGAGAATTTTGCATATAGCTTTTCCTCCCTTAACCGCTGTAACACATTCCTCAGATGTTGGGCATGAACCTCTTGGCTACGAGAGTATACCAGGATGTCATCAATGAATACAATAATGAACGAGTCAAGATAAGGCTGAAACACACTAATCATCAGATGCAAGAACGCTGCTGGGGCGTTGGTCATCCCAAAAGACATCACAATGAACTCATAATAGCCATATCGGGTCCTGCAAGTTGTTTAAAGAATATCTGAGTCCCGAATCTTTAGCTGGTGATACCCTGACCTCAAATCAATCTTGGTGAATACCCTCGCTCCCTGAAGCTAGTCAAACAAATCATTAATACACGGCAATGGATACTTGTTCTTGACTGTGACCTTGTTCAACTGCCTATAATCAATGCACATTTTCATAGTACCATCCTTCTTCTTTAAAAATAGAACTGGTGCACCCCAAGGTGACACGCTAGGCCGAATAAACCCCTTATCAAGGAGTTCCTGAAGCTGCTCCTTCAATGCCTTCAACTCCGCCAGTGACATACGATATGGTGGAATAGAAATGGGCTGAGTGCTCAACACCAAATTAATACCAAAATCAAAATCCCTGTCGAGCGGCATGTCCGACAGGTCGGCAGGATACACATCCGAAAATTCTCGCACCACCGGAACAGAATCAATAGTAGTGGTCTCTGTACTATCATCCCTCACAAAGGCCAGATAAGATAGACAACCCTTCTCAACCATCCGCTGAGCCTTCAAGTATGAAATTACTCTATTGGGAACATAGTCTATAGAGGCGCTCCACTCAACCCTCGGCAACCCCGGCATCGCGAATGTCACGGTCTTAGCGTGACAATCTAGAACAGCATGACATGGAGACATCCAATCCATACCCAAAATCACGTCAAAATCGATCATTCTAAGCAACAAGAGATCTACTCTAGTATACAGACTCCTAATAGTCACTACACATGACCGATATACACGGTCCACAATGACAGTCTTGCCCACCGGCGTAGACACATGAACAGGTGAAACTAGATACTCAGAGGGCATATCCAGAAAATAAGAGAAATACGAGGACAAATATGAATAAGTGGAACCAGGGTCAAATAATACAAAGTCATCTCTATGGAAAACTGAGACAATACCTGTAATCATAGGATCTGAAGCAGTGGCTTCTTGTCTGGTAGGAAGAGCATAGAAATGGGCCTGGCCGCCCTCTGATCAGCCTCCCCCTCTCGGGTGGCCCCTAGCTGACTGGGCTCCACCCCGAGCTGGCTGAGCGGGTGGTGAAGAAACTGGTGCTGATGCCATAGACTGGCTCCTCTACTGAGATGGACCTCCCACTAGGCGGGGACACTGCCTCCTGATGTGACCAAACTCTCCACACTCATAGCGACTCCCCGGTGCTGGTCTTGGGGACTGAAGGGAGCCGCAAGCATTGGGATAACTGGTAGAGGGACCTGGCATAGACGAGCCCTGACCCGATGGAGCACGGGACAAACTCTCAGCTGGGAGAGCACTGAAAGATGAATGGCCCTGCTGATAACTGTGTGAAGCATAGACAGATGGTGCACCACGGTGAACTGGGCGAGCCGTCTGATCATGTCTGAAAGGACGACCTGTATCGTGGTGGAACTGACCCCTAGAAGGAACATTGCTAAATCCACCCTATCCACGAGGACTCTTGGCCTCCCTCTCGACCCGCTCCTTGCTGCGAACCATCTCAATCTGACGAGCAATGTCGACAACCTCATCAAAAGTAGCACCAGTCACTCTCTCTCTAGTCATAAGAAATCACAGCTGAAAAGTGAGGCCATCTATGAACCTCTTGATCCTCTCCCTATCTATGGGAACCAACTAGATAGCATTACAGCTAACTCTGAAAATCTCAACTCATACTGCAGCACAGACATATCACCCTGATGAAGCTGCTCAAACTGGCTGCGTAGCTCCTCTCTGCGGAACTGTGGTAGGAACTTCTCCAGGAATAGATTGGAGAACTGCTACCATGTAAGAGGTGCTGCGCCAACCGGCCTACGCCTCTCGTAAGCCTCCCACCAACTGAAGGCAGCCCAGAGTACTGAAAAGTAGTGAATGAGACCCCACTGGCCTCTAGAATACCTGCAGTATAGAGTATCCTCTAGCACCTATACAAGATGCCCTGTGCATCCTCTCCCTCGGCACGACTGAAAGATGGAGGCTGGAATCTCCCAAACCTCTCCAATCGACGCTGCTCATCATCAGGCATGAAAGGAACCATATAGTCTTGAGCAGCTGCAACCGGCTGGGCTGGTGGTGCCCCGGTGTCTGGAATCCCTGTACCACCTGCTCTGGTGTGCGGGCGGCGGGAGTCTGAGTACCTCCCCTGGCCTGAGAAGTGGTTGCTGCGGCCGGAGCAGAGACCGCCTAAGAAAGATTGGTACACGCGGTCAGGATCTGAGCTAAAACCTCCTGAAGGCCTAGAATCACAATAGGCACAGATGGTGCCTGAGCTGGTCCCATAGGCTCGTCCACAACTGGAGCCTGCTCTTGAAGTGGGGCAACTGGTGGATCTGCAAGTGCTGTCCTAGCTACGGTGCGAGCTGCACTTCTGCCCCTACCACGGCCTTTACCGTGTCTTCGGTCTCTCGCGACCCTGACTGGTGGCTGTCCATCCTGCCCCGTAGTAGGCATCCTCACCATCTGTAAAAGAAATAGAACAACAGAAATTTAGTTACCAGAATCAAATGATTCGCACGAGAAGAATTCAAGAATGTGAAATTTCCTAAGGGTTCGACATCCTCTCGTAGATAAGTACAGACGTCTCCGTACCGATCCGTAAGACACTACTAAACTTGCTCATGACTCGTGAGACCTATGCAACCTAGGCTCTGATACGAACTTGTCACGAACCAAAACCTAAACCATCTTGATGGTGCCTATCGCCATACTAGGCAAGCCGAAATGAAATTAAGACATTTAAAATAATCAAAGTTTTTCATAAAAATGGGGTAAAACCCAAAGCATAAGTGCGGAAAAACAGCCCGACATCGGGGTGTCACTGAGTACATGAATATCTATACCAGGAGCAGTCTAATACAACATCTAAGGAATAATAAATGAAATGCGAATAAGATAATGAAGGAGAGCCAAGGCCCGCAAACGCCATGCAGCTATCTCGATAGTATCCGAAATCAGCCGCTCAAATATTAACACCCGCTACGACCGGAAACACCTGGATCTACACACGAAGTGCAAGGTGTAGCGTGAATACAACAAATTCAGTAAGTAAAAAAATAAATAAGGAACTGAGAAGGTAGTGACGAGCTATACAAATACAGTTCATTTTTGATAATTCTAGCAAAGAATAGACATGCTTTCAAATCTGGCAGTTTAAGTCAAATCAGTTTTATACAGTTAAAGTACCAGTAATCCAGATATAGAATCTTTCCAAAATTTCACAACAATGAGAGCTAGCAACTAAGTGCATCAATAAATGCAAAACAAGTACAGCCTACCAGGGCAACAATCACTCAACTCGTCACAACAGCTCAATCACTCGGCTCACAACCCTCAGTACTCACACTCAATAGGTACCCGTACTCATTGGGGACGTGCAGACTCCGGAGGGGCTCCTTTCAGCCCAAGCGCTATATCGCTGCGGCGTGCAGCCCGACCCAATTATATAAGTAGCCATAAGACTCGTTGCGACGTGCAACCCGATCCACATTCCACAAATAGCCATAAACCTCGTTGTGGCGTGCAACCCGATCTATATACCCTCACATAGCTCACACCTTGTCACTCAGGCCCTATCTCAGTCACTACCTCTCCAGCCCTCTCGGGCTTTGAGAAATCATACAAATCAGCCAAAAGAGTTAATAACAAGCGTCAACAAGAAAACAAAAGGAAACAGAGATATGACTTGTAAGTAGCACTGTTACTGAGTTCAAGACAACAAATAGCAGTTAATCAACAAGTACTCGACCGCTGCGGGTCCCAACAGTGATAACATATGGCCTAAGCATGGTTTCTAACATGAATGTCAGTCAAATTTCTAGAAGACAGAAAGAACATGTAATTAATAATAAGCTATTCGACTTTACAGTCTCACGGGACAGACCAAGTCCCAATACCCCACAGTGCACGCCCGTCACCTAGTATGTGTGTTACCTCCAAAATAATCACATCATAACAAAATCATGGGTTTCATACCCTCAGGACCAGATTAAAAACTGTTACTTACCTCAAACCACACAAAATTCTACTCTGCAATGCCTTTACCCCTCGAATCCGACTCTGCAATCTCCAAACGCCCCGAATCTAGCCACAAGCAGTACGATATAATTAATATAGACCTAAAGAATCAATTCCACAAGAAAAATATGAAATTATAAGCCAAAATCCGAAATAGGCTCAAACCGGCCACCGGGCCCACGTCTGGAAATCCGACAAAAGCCACAAATTGTGAACACCCATCCAAATCCAAACCTAATGAACTTCTAAATTTTTAAATTCTACAAACGATGCCGAATCATACCAAACAACATCCGATTGACCTCAAATATTACACACAAGTCATATACAATATTACAAACCTACTCCAACTTCCCGATTCGGAATCCGACCCCGATATCAAAAAGTCAACCCCCGGTCAAACTTCTCAAAAATTCGACTTTCACCATTTCAAGCCTAAATTAGCTACAGACCTCAGATTCATAGTTCGGACACGCTCCTAAGTCCAAAATTACCCAATGGAGGTAACGGAACCGACAAAACTCCATTCCGGAGTGTCTTCACACAATTCCAGCTACAGTCAAACTCCTAAGACTTACGCTTCCATTTTAGGGACTAAGTATCACAAAACACTCTGAAACCAAAAATAAAACCTCCCGGCAAGTCACATAAGCAGAAACAGATACAAAAAAAGCAGTAAATAGGGGATAAGGGCTAATACACTCAAAGCGACCGGCCGAGTCGTTACAATTCCTATCCATGTGGGATGATCTTTTTTCTCATATCTCCAATCTTTTTTTTTTCAAATTAGGAGGATTGACATTTGGCCAAGATATGATCTATCTCTTTCCTTGGTTGTAGTGAATCTTTGGTTATATTAGCGAAGAACGATTTCACTCGGCGTCGAAGATCAAAGCTAAAAGCTTTAGGTATTTTTTGAGTGCTGAATTATTTCTACATGGAGATAAGCGTGTGTAGAGTTATTTTATTAAAAAAGAACTTTGCAAAGTTCTATCGTTTCACATACTATCAAGACTTGTTAGACCTCACTTCTTTGGCTCCTACTATTTGTTTTTGGGTTGAAAAGAAAAGTAGCTTCCTCTAGATTGCACAGTGTTGACTCAAACAAGATTGTTCTTTATATATAGACAATCACATGAAGAGCGAATTGGAATAACATTCTTAAATCGTACATTACTGGCGAATCTAGGATCAAGAAGTTTGATAATGTTGGCACTGCAACCAGTAGTGGCTGCAATATTACCAGGTCATCCGAGAAACTAGTCTTAAATTAAAAATATAATTGCTGAATATGAACGAACAGTTGTCTAACACATAGTAAATGGTGATTATATTTATTTTAATATTGTATAGTTAGTGGGATATGATATATTTAGCATAACAGTTGTACAGTTAATCCTATTTCTCTGGCCAAAATATTTAACATTTGGTTAAGATGACTTATGGAAAGGACACAGAGGCTAGGAAAACTAATAGTTTAATTAGAAAACTTTAAGCTCATTAGATTCAGCTTCTTACCACAACACCTTTTCTTTTATTCCTTTTCAGATCTAATAATAACTTTATTTTTCAATATGAGAATTAGAAATTTGGACCATGATCTTAATTCAATTATGTAGAAAGAATATACAAATTTGTAAACAAAGTTGGGTCAAACTCAGAAAATGATTTTCACCTGTATTCTTGAATTGGTGGACACATTAAAGCAAAGAGGAAAACCCATGTATCAAATAGTTTAAAGCGAAAAAAAGATGTGTCGTGTAAAGCAAAATGCATAGAGAGAAAGGGCCCGATTGGATTTAGAGAATGGAATATTCAGTTTTCTTTCTCGTTGTATTGATTCTATACCGTGCCTTTGGCTTTATACAAGTATATGCTGTAAAAGAAATAAGAAAAGAAAATACTATATTTATGCTGGTCTATTTCTATTCACTACAATCTAACCAATATAACTAACTAATATTTTTCACACATGACAAGAAATTCTTACATGTAGGCAGCATTTAGAAATATTCCTTCAACATAGCTGGCCTATGTTATATCTGGACTGCGACAATTCAATCCATCTTAAAAACCATTTACCTTCACGGTTGCTTCATGATGGGATTACTTCAAGATCAATACAAAATTTATATACCTGTTAATGTAGCGGAGTAGGAATTACAACCCAAAAGGTTGCTCTAAAGTCCACTTGAATCTCTTGAAAACAAAGTAAAATTGCCACAAACGAAATATCTTTTTATGTGTTAATGTGGAAGAAAAGAAGAGAATTTATTTCTCTGTTTTCTCTTTTGCATCTCATTTTTTTGCCAAAGATCAAAACCTCTATTTTTAAGAGCAGTCTAATAGCAATTATCAACAAAAACTGCCTACACTTACGTGTAGTAACTTCTTTTGATAAGTTACTTCATCTGATCCTTTAATAAAAAGTGGGTCGAGTCTACACACATGGAGCGACTCATGACCTTGATCCAACATCCAGCATTTCTCACTTCACTCATGGTGGGCTAGACCCAAACCACTATCATGTAAATAACACACATAATTCATGCAGATAAATAGTTTGTGCGACTTGCGAGCATCAAGAGGTATAATATTTCAAACCCATTAAGGTTGTACTGAAACTTAATATAGGAATCCAATCACATGCGAAAAGAATCCACTATAAATATAAAAATCATATTACTCGCAATACCCTAGATACTATTCGCTACTCCAATAGCTAGTTATCTGATCCCTCATCCTCGAAAGTGGCAAACTCGAGTTCATATTTAATTTTATCCACAATTACACTTGTTACCCCTATGGTAAGTGTAATGGTAGACCTATGAATATAAATTATATTATTTATTTTAGTTGCCTTTCCTTTCTACTCGAAACTATCCATTCCAGATTAACTACTTTCCTAGACATGCACTGCATTATTGTCACGATCCGAAATTTTCACCTTCGGAACCGTGATGGCGCCTAAAATTTCACTGGCTAGGCAAGCCGGCGTTAGAATAACTTTAACCATTTTTAACAATTCATCTTAATTAGATAGTAAAGAAACCAACAACCGGAATAATGTATGTATTTAAATGAACAAACCAAAATAATAACGATGTCTAAATACCATCCCAAAACTTGAGTCACAAGTGCACGAGCTTCTAGAATAATACAAATAGGGGTCTGAATAAAATAAAGTTATCTGACAGCTATAACTCAAGTCTCCTCTGATAGCTGGATCCGAGCAAATCTACAGTACGCCGTTGGGACCAACTCCGATATTTGCACAAAAAGTGCAGAGTGTAGTATGAGTACAACCGACCTCATATACTCTGTAAGTGCCGAGTCTAACCTCGAGAAGTAGTGACAAGGTTAAGACAGGTCGCTTACATTAACCTGTACGAAATAATAATAATAATAATAAAATGAATAGAGGTAAGAAAGTTAAATCATATCAATAACAGAAGTCAATTCAACAGTCATATCCAATTATTTCTTTTATCATTCTGTTGCGGCGTGCAACCCGTTCCCACAATTTAATCTTTCTATTAATTTTCGTTGCGTTGTGCAACCCACACCAACAATATAAACTTAGAATAAAATCTGTTGTGGCGTGCAACCCGATCCATCAATATAATCTTTCAATTAAATTCCGTTGCGGCGTGCAACCCGCTGCAACAATATAAACTTAAAATAAAATTCGTTGCGGCGTGCAACCCGATCCAACAATATAAACTTAAAATAAAATTTGTTGCGGCGTGCAACCCGATCCAACAATATAATTTAACAACTTTTAAATGTAAACAAATATACTCCAATAAATACCAGATTTAATAAGAAATTACTAGGCAACAAAGCATACAATAATTATGATTTATTTAGAAAATAAGTAATGACAAGTAGCAATTAATTGGGAAAATCAGGAAGAAAATAGGCAATTTAATATTTAATATGCTAAATGTCAAGTAGCAATTAAGACACATAAGTCAAATAAGCATATAACAATTATAGCATAAATTCAAGATATATTATTGGACAAGGAATATGAGAGAAATAATTAATATAATAATTAATTCATGATTTAAAATAATTTATGATTTTTAGATAAATATACAAACAATCAGTTCGACGACGTATAGGCTCTCGTCACCTCGCCTATACATCGTTCCACATGAAATTCACGTAACAAATAATTCAAGGGTTCTATTTCCTTAAGTCAAGGTTAACCAAGACACTTACCTCGTTTCTCAATTTGAAATGATCACTCGACCACATATTTTCCTTTCGAATTAGTCTCCAAACCAATCAAACCTATCAAATTATTTGCCAACAATTCAATTGGAGCTTTAAAAATTATTCATAATCCGAAAGAGACTTAATTTAAGTCATTTTCGAAAAAGTCAACCAACAGTCAATGTGGGGTCCATTTTTCGGAACCCAATGAAAAATCACTAAATACGGACACCCGTTCTGATATGAGTTAAACCATACTAAAATTATCGAAATCCGACATCAGATTGTCTTTCAAATCCTAAATTTTTATTTTTGAAAAGTTTTACAAAAATTTCAATTTCTTTCATCTAAATCCGAAATAAATGATGGATATAAACATGGATTTATTAAATATAATCACTTTCGGATATAGAACACTTAACCAAGTCGAAGTCGTGAAAAAACCCTTTGGAATCACCCAAATTCGAGACTCAAAACTCAAAAATGAGTAAAAATGGCTAACACCGATTTTTTGTATGTTGTCCAGTATTTTCGCATATGCGGACACCAGTTCCGCATCTGCGAACTCGCATTTGCGAGACAAAGCTCAAATTTGTGGAACAAGGCAGCCAAGCAGAGGACCGCATCTGCAGACCTTCACATCGCAGAAGCGATTGCGCAGATGCGCAAAGGGATCCGTAGAAGCGCGAAAGGTCACATCAACGATCATGGCACCGCAGAAGCAGGCATCGCACCTGCGTCCCAAGCTTCGCAAAAGAGAAGATTCTCCCTTGGCCTCAAAATCACAGAAGCGACACTGCCTCCGCCGAAGCGGTCATGCACCTTCGGCCAAAATTGTGCAGGTGCGACACACTAGAACCAGACTTGCAAATTTTTACAAATATGGCCTGAAACTCGTCCGAAACTCACCCGAGCCCCTCAGGACCTCGTCTGAATACACCAACAAGTCCCGTAACATAATACGTAATTAATCGAGGACTCAAATCACGTCAAATAACATTGAAACTACAAATCACAACTAGATTCAGACTTAATGAATTTCAAACATTTCACTTTACAAAAGACATGTCGAAACGTAGTAAATGTATCCGAAATGATTTCAAATTTGGCGCACAACTCATAAATGTTGTAACAGAGCTATTCTAACTCTCGGAATCTCAATCCGAGTCTGATATCGATAAAGTCAAATTCGTGGTGAAACTTTGAAATCTTTAAGATTTCAAACTTCTAATTTTCAATAATTAGAGATAACTCAAGTTAGGAACCTCCAAATTAAATTCCAGGTAAATTACGATATGGACCCACCGGGACCATCAAATTATTGATCCGGATCCATTTGCTAAAAATGTTGACCGAAATCAACTTAAGTGAGTTTTAAAGCACCATTTCTCATTTCTTATCAATTTTTCACATAAATACTTTACGGAAAAATATACAGACTGCGCACGCAAGTCGAGAAATGTTGAAAGGTGCTATTCGAGGTCTCAAAGCATAGAATTAAATATTTAATTTAAAGATGACCTATCGGGTCATCACAATTACCAAATTACTCGTAGCTATTAGTGACATGATAAAGAAGCAATATTGATTGGTACATAAAGATACAGTACAAGGTCAAAAGGGCATTCAAATAGAAAGTCATTTTTGACTTTCTGGGTTTGATGCAATCACTACTAAAAAATAGTAGGTTGCGACAGAAACATTTGGACCACATTTTCGATAATATTAGGAGCAACGATTGGTGCTAAAGTCTGAGAAAATAATTTCCAACCGATTCAGTCGGAAATTAAAAGTCAAATTCTTTTGTTTGGCCTTTTGCGACCGAAATGGAAGCAAAATAGTTTCAAGAAAAAGTCAAATATTTTGGTGACCATTTGCGACTGAAATAGTCGTAAATTGTCTTACAATTTTATCTTCGTTTGCGTCCGAAACGGTCGAAAAATACTTTTAAATCCAAACCCCCGACCCCTATTCTTTTTATTCTCTTTTCTTTCTCCCTCAATTTGTGTCGCCCAGCTCTATTTGCCGCCGACCTCCGCTACTCGCCGGAAAAGGTTAGCCTCTCTCTCTCCAGTCTGTGTTCCCTTCCGCACCCCTATATTCTCTCTCCCTCCACTGTCCCCACCCCCTTCCTCGACCCCTCTGTGCTCCCCCTGCCCCCATCGCGAACCCCTTCCCCTCCCCTATTTTTTGATTATTTTTAAATTTTTAAAATTTGTTTGACTTGTATGATTATTACTTTTCATAGTCAAGAATCTTGATTCTAGATAATTTTTAGATCCCTACGTGAATTATATTTGAAATCATTTTAGAATTTCCATAGATTTGTTTTTAGAATTGCCATAGATGTATTTTGAAAATATTTTGTTTAGGTAATTATATTTGTTATTCAATGCTCTTGCAAAATAGTAGTAGTATTATTTTGACTTAACTCCCATACAAAGGTGAGAATGTATCACGACCCAAACTCCCTCCGTATAACATCGTGACGACACCTAGTCTCTACGACTAGGTAAGCCTAACAAATTTCGGAAAATAACAAAACGAAAATAAAACTTGGCAACTAACAAGAGTGGATAAGTGAGTAACTAGTAACAATGCCGCACGACATGTACAATAACCAATACTCTATAAATACACAGTCTTCCCAAAACCCGAAACATCATAAGTCACCAGCTACAGAAGGAAAACTAATGTTTCTATACACCAGAGTCTAACAAAAGACGTACGGAAGGTAAATGACATAGGAGAGAATAGAGGGGGACTCCGAGATCTGTGGACGCGGAAGATGTACCTTGAAGTCTCTGTACAACAGCAAGCACTCTCAGCTAGTAGCAGGGCTGATAATAAGCACCTGAATTTGCACACAAAACATGTGCAGAAGAGTAGTACGAGTACACCAAAATGGTACCCAGTAAGTGCCAAACATAACCTCAGTCGAGTAGTAACGAGGTCAGGTCAAGCCCACTGGTAAATAATAAATAAGGTAGGATAATATACATTATAATAAGATACTAGAATTTAACAAAAGGAAACACAGCAAGGCAACAATACAACACTCAGGGGTAAACAGCAGGGGATCTCCCGAGATACCATCTCGTAGTCCCAAAATAAATTTACAGGGAGAACTTCCGAGATACTACCTCGTAGTCTCAAAAGTAAATATGTAGGGAGAACGCCCGAGGTACCGCCTCGTAGTCTTAAAAATAATTGTGTAGGGAGAACTCCCGTGGAACCGGCTCATAGTCTCAAAAGTAAATGTGCAGGGAGAACTACCGAGGAACCGCCTCGTAGTCTCAAAAGTAAACACACAACTCAAACCGATAAATACAACAGTTAACATCACGTTTTCTACAGTTATACTGATAAAGAACAAGGAAAAGTAGGAATCAACTAGGCATGCTTCGTAGAGTTCAAATAAGAAGTTAAAACTCATAGACATACGATATTAGACTAAATAGGGATAACTACACATACTGGAATAGCTCAATTAAGAATGAAAAACAGACTAATGCTCATTTAAATAGAATAACTCAAATTAAAAGGAAAACAGGTTGATACTCAGTAAAAATTGGGTTTTACAACAAAATAGCCCGTGTACGTACTCGTCACCTCACGTACACGACGCTCACATATGACAACAGTACCAAATCCTAAGGG
Organism: Nicotiana tomentosiformis; assembly: GCF_000390325.3. Classification (NCBI taxonomy): domain Eukaryota; kingdom Viridiplantae; phylum Streptophyta; class Magnoliopsida; order Solanales; family Solanaceae; genus Nicotiana; species Nicotiana tomentosiformis. The sequence goes on from NC_090823.1 coordinate 84,370,487, forward strand.
GATTTCCTCCATACAAGGTTAGGCAAGCCACTTACCTCGAACCAAACTCAATTAGTCGGTAACAATGCCTTTTCCACGAATATCTGACTCTGAATGGCCCAAATCTGGCCAAAATTAATTACATATCATAAATAAAACTATAATAGACTAATCTAATTAATGAAATCAAGACTTTAACAAAAAGTCCAAAATCCGTCCTAAAATGTCGACCCGGGACCACGTCTTGGAATCGTCAAAAATCACAAAATCTGTAAGCCCATTCACTCACGAGTCTAACAATACCAAATTTATCAAAATCCGACCTCAAATGACCACTCAAAACCAAAAATCAAACTCTTCAAATCCCTAACCTCAAACTCTCAAATTCCACCTTAAATACACACTAGCTAGGTGAAAAATAAATGGGGAAGAAAGATTATTGATCTAAAATAAGTACAAGGGACTTACCTCACGAAATCGCTCGATAATGCTCTCAAGAAATCGTCAACCCGAGCTCAAAAATGAAGAAAATGGCCAACAATCTCGAAGCCTCGCTTAAAACGGTTCTGCCCAGGCATTTCTGCATATGCGGACCACCGGTCGAACCTGTGACGCCGCACATGCGGAATTTCCCTCGCAGGTGTAGAAATGACTTAAGGAGGCTGGGTTCGCATCTGCGAGCAAGGGGCCGCACATTTCCCTCCGCTCCTGCGAATATCTTCCGCTTCTGCTATCCTCACGCTCCAAACCCCGTCCGCTTCTGTGCTCCATCTTCCATAGATGCGGCTTCGCTTCTGCCAGCCAATCTCGCATCTGCGCCCACAGACCAAGATTGACCAAACCGCACCTGCGCTCCTCCTTCAGCACGTGCGAGTCCGCACCCGCGGTCTTCCCTCCGCAGGTGCGAAATCACCAAAAACCAGAAACTTCAGCAATTTGCATAAGTCCAAATTCAATCCGTTAAGCATCAGAAACACACCCGAGGCCCCCGGGACCTCAACCAAACATACCAACAAGTCCTAAAACACCGTACGAACTTAGTCGAGCCCTCAAATTACATCAAACAATGCTAAAAACACAAATCACCCTTTGATCCCAACTTAATGAACTTGAAACTTCCAATTTCTACAACCGATGACGAAACTTATCAAACCACGTCCGATTGACCCCAAATTTTGCACATAAGTCATATTCAACATTACGGACTTCCTCTAACTTCCAAAATCGAATTCTGACCCAGATATCGAAAAGTCCACTACCGGTTAAAATCTCCAAAAATTTGACTTTCGCCATTTCAAGCCTAAATGAGCTACAGACCTCCAAAACACAATTCGAATATGCCCGTAAGTCCAAATCACCCAATGAAGCTAACGGAATCGACGAAACTCCATTTTGGCGTTGTCTTCATAAAATTTCGACTACAGACAAAATCCTAAGACTTAAACTTTCGTTTAGGGACTAAGTTGTCCCAAAATACCCCAAAAGCAAAAAACAAAACCTCCCGGCAAGTCACATTAGCTGAAACAGATACAGGGAAAGTAGTAAATAGGGGATCAGGGCTATAACTCTCAAAACGATCGGCCGAGTCATTACATCCTCCCCCTCTTAAAATAACCGTTCATCCTCGAACGAGTATAGAGACATACCTGAAGTGGTGAAAAGATGAGAATAACGGCTGCGCATATCCTGCTCGGTCTCCCAAGTAGACTCCTCAACCGGCTGAGCCCTCAATTGAACCTTCATGGAAGCAATGTTCTTTGACCTCAGCTTTTGACTTGCCTGTCCAAAATAGCCACTGGCTTCTCAATATAAGATAGATCTTTGTCCAACTGGTCTGAGCTGAAATCTAACACATGAGCTGGATCACCGTGATACTTCCGGAGCATAGAAACATAGAATATTGGATTGACCCCTGCAAGACTGGGAGGCAAGGCAAGATCATAAGCAACGTCCCCAACACGCCGCAACACCTCAAATGGGCCGATAAACCTTGTACTCATCTTGCCCTTCTACCCGAACCTCTTAAGGCCCTTCATAGGCTAAACCCGAAGCAAGACCCGCTCTCTAACCATGAATACAACATCGTGAACCTTCCAGTCTGCATAACTCTTTTGTCTGGACTAGGTTGTGCGAAGTCAATCCTGAATCACCTTCACCTTATCCAGGGAATCCCAAACCAAGTTCGTACCCAATAATCTAGTCTCGCCCGGATCGAACCAACCCACTGGAAACCGACACCGCCTACCATACAGAGCCTCATACGGTTCCATCTGAATGTTCGCCTGATAACTGTTGTTGTAGGAAAACTATGCAAGTGGCAAAAACTGATCCCAAGCACCCCAAAATATATCACACAAGCACGGAGCATATCCTCCAGTATATGAATAGTGCTCTCGGACTGTCCGTCCGTCTGAGGGTGAAATGTTGTGCTCAGCTCAACTCAAGTACCCAACTCCTACTGTATAGCCCACCAGAACCATGATGTAAACTGTGTACCCCAGTCAGAGATGATAGATATCGGTACTCCATGTAGCCTTCTCGGAAATATAAATTCGAGCCAAGTGCTCGGAAGAATATGTAGTCATCACAGGAATGAAATGAGCTGACTTGGTCAGCCTATTCACAATCAACTAAACTGCGTCAAACTTCTGCTGAGTCCGTGGGAGTCCAACAACGAAATCCATAGTGATCCACTCCCATTTCCACTCCGAAATCTCTATCTTCTGAAGCAATCGACCTGGACGCATATGCTCATACTTAACCTGCTGGAAATTTAGATATAGAGCCACAAACTCCACTATGTCTTTCTTCATCCTCCTCCATTAGTAATACTGCCTCAAGTCTTGATACATCTTCGTGGCACCCGGATGAATGGAGTACCGCGAACTGTGAGCCTCCTGGAGAATCAACACATGCAACCCATCCACATTACGCATACATAGTACGCCATGCATCCTCAATGCACCATCATCCCTAATAGTGACCTCCTTAGTATCACCATGCTGGACCGTGTCCTTAAGGAAAAGCAGATGGGAGTCATCATACTGACACTCCCTGATATGATCATAAAGAGAAGACCGAGAGACCACACAAGCCAATACTCGACTCGGCTCAGAAATATCCAATCTCACAAACTGGCTGGCTAAGGCCTGAACATCTAACGCCATGGGCCTCTCTGCTGCTGGTAGATATGCTAAGCTCCCCAAACTCTCTGCCCGACGACTCAAAGTATCGGCCACCACATTGGCATTCCCCGAATGGTACAAAATTATGATATCATAATCCTTAAGCAGCTCCGATCACCTCTGCTGATGCAAGTTAAGATACTTCTATTTAAACAGATGCTGCAAACTCCGGTGATCGGTGTAAATCTCACAAGGGACACCGTACAAATAGTGCCGCCAAATGTTCAAGGCATGAACAATAGCTGCTAGCTGAAGGTCGTGGACATGATAGTTCTTTTCATACACCTTCAAATGTCTGGCGCGTAGGCAATCACCCTAGAATCCTGCATCAACACCGCATCGAGACTAATCTGCGATGCATCACAATATACAATATAAGATCCCAAACCTATAGTCAATACCAATACTGGGGCTATATTCATAGTTGTCTTGAGCTTCTAGAAGCTCTCCTCACACACGTCTATCCACCTGAACGGAGCACCTTTCCGGGTCAGCCTGGTCATAGGTTCTGCAATAGATGCAAAACCCTCTACAAATCGACAGTAATACCCCGCCAAACCAAGAAAACTCCGAATTTCCGTAGCTGAGGACGGTCTGGGCCAACTCTGCACTGCTTCAACTTCTTCAGATTCACCTGGATCCCATCACTTGATACTGCATGACTCAAGAATGCCACTGAGTCTAGCCAAAACTCACACTTTGAGAATTTTGCATATAACCTCTTTACTCTCAGGGTCTGAAGCATAGCCATCAGGGGCTGCTCATCATCCTCCCGAGTCTAGATAGGATCGGAACATACTGTGCATCAAGTTCATAAATGTTGCTGGGGCATTGGTCAGCCCAAATGTCATCACAAGAAACGCGTAGTGACCATACCGAGTCCTGAAAGCAGTCTTCGGGATATCTGGCTCCCGAATCTTCAACTGATGATATCCTGAACGTAAGTCAATCTTGGAAAATACCCTGGCACCGTATAACTGATCAAATATATTTTAAATACGAGGCAATGGATACATTTTCTTCACTGTAACATTGTTCAGTTGGCGATAATCCATGCACATATGCATAGAGCCATCCTTCTTCTTCATAAACAAGACAGGAGCACCCCAAGGTGACACACTGGTCCGAATGAAGCCCTTATCAAGCAACTCCTGTAACTTATCCTTCAAATCCTTCAACTCAGGAGGAGCCATACGATACGGAGGAATAGAGATGGGCTGAGTGCCCGGCAACAAATCAATGCCAAAATCAATATCTCTGTCGGGTGGCATGCCCGGAAGATCAGCTGGAAACATATCTGGAAAGTCTCTTACTACTATAACTCACTCAACTATAGGGGTATCAATACTGACATTTCTCACATAAGTTAGATACGTGTCACACCCCTTCTTAACTATTCGTTGAGCTTTAAAAAATGAAATAATTCTACTGGGAGTATACTCTAAGGTACCTCTCCACTCTAATCACGATAATCCTAGCATAACTAGCATCACAATCTTAGCGTGACAATCAAGAATAGCATAATGGGGTGACAACCAGTCCATGCCCAAGATAACATAAAAGTCTACCATACTGAGCAATAATAAATTGGCTCTGGTCTCAAAACCACTAAGAGCAATCAAACACAACCGGTACACGCAGTCCACAATAAGAGAATTTCCCATAGGAGTAGACACATAAATAGGGGAACTTAAAGAATCTTGAGATACGCTCAAATACGAGGCAAAATAAGAGGACACATAGGAATAAGTGGAGCCTGGATCAAATAAGACCGATGCATCTCTATGACAGACCAGAACAATACCTATAATGACAGAGTCGGAAGCAACTACCTCTGTACTAGTAGGAAGAGCATACTATCTGGCCTGGACTCCCCCTCTAGGGTGACCTCGACCTCTCTGACCTCCACCACAATCTGGCTGAGCAGGTGGGGCTGTAGTTGGTGCTGGAATCATAGTCTGTGGACCCGATAGAGCATACGGTGGCTGAGATGTCTGTGTAGGTGCACCCCTCTTATGTCTAGGGAAATCCCTCACCATATGGCGAGTGTCGCCACACTCAAAACTATCTCTCGGAGAGCATGGCTGATGTGACTGGCTCCGGCCAGGTTTGCTGGACTGACCGCTAAAAGCACCCCATGCAGGAGGCACACTAGATACTGGTAGTGCATAATAAGGCTGGAAGAGATGAATGAGCGGGGTGACTCACATAACCCCTACCATGGCGAGCTGCTAGGGCACGAGCACCATAATAAGAACCAGTCTCTCGAGACCTCTTGGTTTCTCTCTTCTCTCTATCCTGGGCAAGCATGCCCTCCAATCTCTTGGCGATACTCACAACCTGCTGATAAGAAATATCCATCTCCAACTCCCTGGCCATTTTAATCCGGATAATGGGGTGGAGTCCCTCAATAAACCGTTGAACCCTCTCTTAAACTATGGCAACCAATGCTGGTGCATGTCTGGCCAAATCACTGAAGCAGACTGCATACTCTGACACAGTCATAGCACCCTGGCGCAGTTGCTCAAATCCACGCGCCATGAGTCCCTGAGGCTCTGCCGGACATACTCTCTCAAAAACATGTCCGAGAACTGAGTCCATGTAAGTGAAGCTGCCTCAGCCGGACTACCCAACTCATAAGCACGCCACCACTGATAGGCTGCTCCTCTAAGATGGAATGTAGTAAAAGAAACCCCACTCGTCTCCGCTACGCCTATAGTACGGAGAATACGATGACACTCCTCCAGAAAACCCTGAGCATCCTCTGTAGCCAATCTGCTAAAGGTAGGTGGGTGGTACTTCTTATACCTCTCAAGTCTGAGCTGCTCCACCGTAGAAGCTGCTACCCTAACCTCGGTCTGGGCTAGAGCTACCGGCTGCATCTGTATAATCTCTAGAACATGATCGACCTGAATCCTCTGCTCAGGAGTACGAGTTGCGGGAGTCTGTACCCCTCCCCGGCTTGAGATGTGGTAGGAGCTAGTGGAATCAATCCAGCCTGAGCTAAGATTATGAACATGCTCATGAACTGAGCTAGAGTTTCCTGGAGGGCTAGTGCAGCAATAGGTACCTTAGGTGTCTGCCCTCCAGCTGGAGCTACTGGGGTCTCCTTTGTGGCAGCTCGTGCAGGTGCTCTGGCTGCACCGTGTACGTCCTCTGCTTCTAACCCGGGCTCTCGCAGGGGACGCGAGTGCCTGGTCATCAGATCCGCCTATATATTTCGTCACTGTTTAACCAAAGGATTAGATTCTCAGTCAAAGCCTATTTTTAGAAGTACCAAGGTTACTGATAATCAAGAAATTCAATATTCTCTCAGAAATAAGAAATGACAAAGTAATCAATAGAAAGCACAAGAAAGTAATTATCTTCCAATAATAATCAGAGCCTCCCTGTACAATTGAAATCTCCTTCCCTTATAGAGGAGTCTATAAGTACAACGTCTTTTCCCTTTTATGACGGAATCATTATGAGCATTAATGATATTAATGAGACGTTATAATTGGTAATCATAACTGTTCATGAAGATTCTGTAACGTTTGTGATCATTCACGCTCATTAATTGACGATTCATGGATTTTCCCTTTTTACTGTCTTGATTCATTCCGCCGATGCCTCTTAATTTAACTATTTAGAATCGAGCGACCATATCCTTTCATCTTGTGGGTGATTTGCTCGTATCTGTTATGACTCGTGTCTCTTTTAATGAATCTCTCCAGCTGTCGTGTTTTAATAATCCACGTGTCTTGCCATATCAATCACATATTTAATTCCACGTGTAATATTATTTTTTACCAATACAGATAGTCCCCCCACTTACCAATTATTCAATAATTGAATATTTGGGATGTGGATCATATTTATGGCGGGAATATTTTGCCGCCGGTTCTCATGTATCATTGTGTCTTCATTTGAACCAACGTATCGTATGTCACATTTATTTAATCCATGTGACATATGGCATTCATTGATTGGCTCTGCAACTCTTCAGCGGGTTTTAGGGCTTTTTTGCGGCTGCGTCAGTCACAAAATGACTGTTTCATTATGACGTTTCCATCATGACCCCCTTTATATGATTGTTTCTTCTTCGTATAAATACCTCATTTGCCTTTTTTTTACGAAAAAGTTCCTACAGTGTTCTTTGTTCATAATAGTTCTTGTTCATCAGTACATATTACCTTCTTATACAACTATGTCTTCTCCAAATCCTGATTCTCGTAAAGTACTTAGAGTAGATGAACTTCCCCCTTCATCTACTCCTATCAGAAGTAGAAGAGATGGCAGGTTACGTAGTTTAGGGTCTGTAGCTATCTGTAGTTCTTCTTCTCAACCCAGTATTACTACCCTTTCGTCTTCTAGAACTGGGACTTCTTCTTATCTTCTGCTAGATATAGAGATTATTCCCGCTCAACTTTCCTTCTTTACTGATAGGGAATCGATTAGAAATCAAGTTACTTCCATAACTTCTCATGATCGTGCTGATGTTTACCCTTCCTAGATTACTGAGGTCTTGATTTCTCTTATGCGAAGAGAATGTCATTAGAAATTTGATTTCCCAATTTTAGTCCCTAATGAAAATCAAAGGATCACTTCATACAAAGCTGGTTATTCTTTTGTTTACACATATCCTTTTACATTAGGCTTCAGACCACCTATCGACCCAGTCATCATAGAATTTTGTCGTTTGTTCAACGTTTGCTTAGGACATATTGGCCCTATTGTATGGAGAGTTGTGGCATGCTTGAGATACTTGTCAAACTTGACCTCTTTACCCTTTACATTCTATCATTTGATTCATCTTTATTCCCCCAAGTTATTTCGTTTTGGGTTTTTTACTCTCGTGGCCAGGAGTAAGAGGGTTTTAGTGAGCCTCGAAGATGACAAGGATCGTGGTCGGTATGCCCGATTCGTTGCTGCTCCCACAAGTGGGTTAGTGGGTAAAGAGAACATGCCTTTTCCAGAAAAGTGGAACTTTGCACGTATGTTTCTTTTCAGATTTTTTTCCTTCACTTCTCTTTTTTGTGAAGAACCTGCAATCTCGTGACTGTTTTTCTTTTCTCTTTTTCAGCAACTATAAAAGATGTTAAGGAGATTCCAAACTTCCGTGGTTGGGTAGAAACATTGTTAACTATTCATCCTATGAAAGAAAGGTCCTTGAAGTACCTTTCTAATAGGTTTGGTTGGAAAGTGAAGACTCATGGTATCTTTCTCTTCTACTTTCTACCTTACTTCCATACTTAAAAATTTACTAACTCATCTCTTTACTAGGATTTCCCATTCAAGGTGTGAGTGCCGCATCTATTGCTGCTTCGAGACTCTCTCTGTCGATGGCTTAAGAGATGATCTTGAGTTCCTCATCAAAAAGAAAAGCTGATAGAGCACAGAGTTTTGAGGGTGAAGAGGAACGAGATAAAGGCTTGATAGTTCGTAAGCCTCGAGCTAGGAGACGTGTCATTTCGGATGACGAAGCTACTCCTCCTCCCAGTTATGTTCCCATGCACAATCCCGAAGGTGCTACCTTAGTGAATTCTGATGAAGAGATGCCTGCCGCACCCCGTGACTCTACAGAACAACTCTTTTCTCGTGGGTTTGATAATGAAGACTTCGGCTTTATTTCTGAGGAAATGCCACTTGCCTCTTTTTCTGTATTTGTTCTAGTTGATCCTCAGTTCCCCGCACCTGTTGCTTCTACCACTGCTCCGCCCGTGGCTATTTTGACTCCCTCAACTGCCCCTACTATTACAACTTCCCATGTTGAAGTTGGTTCTTCCAGTAACAGTAGGGTAATGAAAAGATTTACCATAGAGGTTCCTGAGGATGGTAATCTCCTGAAGAAATCTGGCCAAGCTGATGTATGCCTGAAACCATTGATTGGCGCAGTTGAGAAGTCCAAATTGGAAAGCCACAGTTCTTTAACGTTGATGAATGATATTGTACATTCATCTTTAAAGGTATAAGCCTTAGTTTTTTATTTTGCATGTGATTTCCTTTTCATCTCTATTTAATAATCACATTTTCCTTTTCATTGTTTAGATCAACCTAATTGGAACGGAGATGATGAAGAGGATCGTCCATACTGAGCAGTTAATGAACGACTATCGTACCAAAGCGGACAACTGGAAGGAACAGTTCGAAGGTCTTTCAACTTGAGAAAGAAGTCTTAGAGGAAGAAAAGTGTACCTTGGAGCAGCAGGTGAAGGTAATGGCAGCAGAATTGGCAGTTGAGAAAGCCTCATCCAGTCAAGCGGGCAAAGATAAAGACCTTCTCGAGTCTTCATTTGCTGAGCAGTTTTCCAAAGCCTCTGAAGAAATTAGGGGTTTGAAGGAACTGCTGAACCAAAAAGAAGTTTATGCAGGGAGCTTGTTCAAACGCTTACCCAAACTCAAGAAGATCTCTGTGCGTCTTCTAACCAAGTTTTGTTCTTAGAAAGGTCTCTTGCCCCCTTAAAGGCTTCTTATGATGCTACTTTGAATGAGAACATGGAGCTAAGAACTGAGATTGAGTAGTGGGAGAGGGATTATGAAGCCCTTGAAGACAAGGCTACTATTGATGTTAGTTGGACTTTCTTGAACACATGCCTCGAAACTTTAACGGAGGCAAGCCGGGAAGGCTTTGACTTAGCTGCTGAAATAGCAAAAACTAAAGAAACTATTGAGAAAACTCAGCAGAGTCAAAGCTTTTCTTCACTTGAGGTCGGCATTCCCGAGGGTGATGAACTTACTCCTCATGAAGCTATTGTTTAACCCTCCTCTGCTCAAGTCGTTCCCTCTGTTGTTGATGATGCCAATTTGAATCCTTCTGATAATACTGGTTCAGATCCTTCCCCACAGTGAAAGTTTGATTGAAAAGTTTGAAGTGTTGTTTTGTTTTTTTTATTGTTGAGAGTTTACCCCTGATCCGTTTTGGGGTTTGGTAATGATTTGGAATGTTTTACCCCTGGTCAGTTTTGTGGTTTTGTATAAAACAATTCGGTTGGAACTAAGTTTATACTTAGTTTTAACCAATTTATTATAATATTACTTTTTGAGTTTTTGTTCAACTCTTATAATATCTTATTTTGAGTTTCTGTACTACTCTCTTATTATGCATTTAAAATGCTTCAATACTCCGTGACTTTTTGAACCGACATGAATTATAAAAGAGGGCCCTTTTATAAATGACACTTAATGAAGAAGACGTCTCAACTACATATTGGTGTAAACATACGAAAGAAGGGATAAGAACATATATGTTTATTTGAATAATTTGAGGAAGTTTTGTATTGTTTGAACTTCCAAACTGCATAATACTTTACACATATTCAAGGGTAACACATACTCTACAACTCTTTCGTAACTGTTTTCCTTATAACAAATTTTACAAAATTCAAGGGTATATCTTGCAACCCATGACTAAATATTGCCTTTAACCTACATAATCGTAAGATTTTGTAATTTAAATCCACGAGTGTATTCCTCATCATAGGTTTTTTAAATCAAGCTTGTGTTTTTGCTCTTAACTTTCGATTTGTTGGGTAGATTGCCTCAGGCTTGACTCGAATTCTGACTTTTCCAGTCTTCTTTGCCTTTCATATATATAGTCCCCCAAGTGTTAGAGATTTGAAGCATGAAATCTCGAGCACTTGATTATTCCTTCCATGGGGTCCATTTCCTTAAAAGGAAAAACATACGGGACTCGGAGGTATATATATTTTAGATGATGACTGCTTAAACTTTTTTATTTCCATTAGAAAGGTTGCAACCCTAGACCGGAAATAATGTTTCTTCTGCATGTCTTTCAGGTCTAATATCATCATTTGGTGTGGGCTAGCTTTTTGTCTATCATCTAAAATTGTTAGCATAATTTTAACTGTACAAAACAAAAATTGTAATTGAACGATACCTGACTGTGGGAATTTCTTTTGCTCAGAAATAGTATTTGTTTAAATGAACAGCATTCCAACTCGAGGATAAAATCTTTCCATCCATGGTTTCTAACTCGTAGGCACCTTTTCCAGCGATATCTCGAACTTTATAGGGTCCTTCCCAATTTGGATTTAACTTTCCTGCTCCGGATGTTTTCATTGATTGGAAAACCTTTTTATGAACGAATTCCCCAATTTTAAAGTACCCGAGGTGAGCCTTTCTGTTGTAATATCGTTCTATGATTTGCTTTTGTGCTGCCATCTGTATTAAAGATGCTTCTCTTCTTTGTTCGAGTAAGTCCAATATTTTCATAATTCCTCATCGTTCGACTCTTCCGTTTCCAATGTGAATCTCATGCTTGGTTCTCCTATTTCAACTGGGATTAAAGCTTCTGAACCGTACACAGGCAAAAATGGAGTTTCTCCCGTGGCTGTTTTTGCTGTGGTTCTATAAGCCCATAACACTCCTGGTAATTCTTCAGGCCAATTCCCTTTTGATTTTTCTAGTCTCTTCAAATTATTGATGATAATCTTATTCGTTGACTCAGCTTGTCCATTTTCCTCGGGATGGTAAGGTGAAGAGGTTATTCGTTTGATTTGCCAACTTTGAAAGAAATCCGTGATTTTCGAGCCTATAAAAATTGGGCCATTATCACATACGATTTCTTTTGAAACTCCAAACCGGCATATAATGTTTTGCCAAATGAAATATTTCACCTCCTTCTCTCGTACTTGTTTGAAAGCTCCTACCTCTACCCATTTTGAAAACTAATCTGTTAACACTAATAAGAACCGTACCTTTCCTTTAGCTTGTGGTAAAGTCCCTACTATATCCATTCCCCATTTCATAAATAGCCATGGGAAAATAACTGTATGTATTAACTCTGCAAGTCGATGCATATTTTTCGCATATCGTTGACACTTATCACATTTGGCTCCAAAAGATTAGTGTTTTAACTATAGAACTTCCACCTGCATGATTTCCACAATGTCCTTCATGTACTTCCCTCACACGTACTCTGTTTGATTGGGTACAAGGCACCTTGCTAAAGGACCGCCAAATATTTTTCTATATAAATTATCTCGAATTAGGCAGTAACGAGCAGCTTTTCGTTGAAGCACTTGAGATTCTTTCTTGCCTTCAGGTACGATCCCATGCTACAAAAAATTAACAATCTCGTTTCTCCAATACCAAGTTAAATTATTAAAGCTTACCTCATGTTTATCATGGTCAAGTGCTGAATGAAATAAATATATTACAATAGCATTTTCTTCACTCGTTACTTTTGCAACTGAAGCAAGGTTAGCCAACGCGTCAGCTTTTGCCTTTTTTTCCCTGGGTATTTGCACGATCTTCCATGATTGGAATTGCCTGACCAGTTCTCTGGTCTTTTCCAAGTATTGTTGCATTCGTGCCACTCTAGCACTATAAGTCCCCTGCATCTGATTGACTACCAGTTGAGAGTCACTTTTAATCATGATTTGCTCTATGAAGAGTTCTCGTGCTAGTTCCAAACATACAATTACAGCTTCATACTCTGCTTCATTGTTAGTAATAGGGTAACATTTAATTGCTAGTCCTATACTTTCACCTGAGGGTGGGATTAAGACAATACCTAAACCGGCTCCTTTGACATTTGAAGAGCCATCAGTAAATAAAGTCCACATACCTGGATTAGCTCCAGTAAAAATTTGTAATTCCTTTTCTACTTCAGGAATTATTTTGTATTAAAATCTGCGACGAAATTTGATAAAACTTGAGACTTTATTGATGTTCTATGTTGATAAATAATGTTATATTCACTTAGTTCTTTTGCTCACTTGGCTAGTCTGCCTGACAATTCTTGTTTATGCAAAATATTCCTTAATGGATATGCAGTTACTACGGAGTTAGGATGGCATTAAAAATATGGTCTCAATTTCCTAGCTGCCATGAGTAATGCTAAAGCTAGTTTCTCTAGATGAGGATATCTAGTTTCATCATCTAATAAAGATTTACTAACATAATAAATAGGAGATTGTTTACCTTTGTCCTCCCTTACTAAAACTGCACTTACAACTACTTCTGCAACTAGAAGATATACAAATAGTCTTTCTCCATCCCTTGGTTTAGACAGTAGGGGAGGATTTGTTAAGTATGCCTTCAAATATTTGAGGGCTTGTCGGCATTCCTCAGTCTATTGAAACTGATTTTTCTTCTTCAATACTGAAAAGAATTTAACGCTTTTCTCTGAAGATCTTGAAATGAATCTTCCCAAAGTTGCAATCCTACCTGTCAATCTATGTACCCTTTTTTTGCTTGTGAGTATATCAAGTATTTCTTCAATAGCTTTAATCTGAACAGGATTTACTTCAATTCCTCTATTAGATACGAGAAAGTCTAGAAACTTACCTGAAGCTACGCCAAAAGCGCACTTTTCTGGGTTCAGTTTTATATTATATCTGCGGAGGATTTCAAAGGTAGTTGAAAGATGTTGAAAATGATCTTCCGCTTGTGTAGATTTAACCAACATATCATCAATGTACACTTCCATCGTCTTCCCCAGGTGTTCTTGGAACATCTTGGTCACCAACCTCTAATACGTGGCTCCAGCATTTTTCAAGCCAAAAGGCATGACTTTGTAACAATAAGCCCCCCTATTTGTAATAAATGAAGTTTTTTCTTCTTCTAAGGGGTCCATTTTTATTTGATTATAACTACTATATACATCTAGAAATCTTAATAATCTGTGGCCTGCGGTAGCATCAATCAATTGATCTATATGCGGAAAAGGGAATGAATCCTTCGGGCATGATTTATTTAAGTCAATGTAATCCACACAAACTCTCAAGTAACCGTTCTTTTTCGGAACTACCACAATATTAGCTAACCAATTAGGATATTTTACCTCTCGTATTGAATCGATCTTTAAGAGTTTCACTACCTCTTCATTGATCACTTGATTTTTGAACGATCCTTGCTTCCTCGTCTTTTGTTTGACAGGTATGAATGATGGATCTTCATTTAATTTATGAGTCGTTACCTTCGGAGGTATACCTGTCATATCTGAATGGGACCATGCAAAACAATCCGCGTTAGCTTTTAAATATTCAATTAACTTACCTCTCCTTTCTGGGTTTAACCTTGCTTCGATATGAATTCTTTGATCTGGCCATTGTTCGAATAGTGGAATAGCTTCAAGCTCCTCAATCGTTGTTTTAATGTTTTCGTTCTCCTATGGCTCTTGAATTACATCTGGTCTGGAGTCCACGTCTGTTTGTTTTGATACAATTTCTATTGAAATTTGATTTACCGCATCTTTCTCACTTGCACCCGCATCTTTTTGACTTGCACTCGTATCTTTTTGACTTGCATTCGTATCTTTTTTACTTGGTTGTATCACCGAATTGATGCTTCTTGAAGTTTGTTGATATCCTCGAATCTATTGAATTCCCCATTTTGAAGGGAATTAGATAAACTGATGTAATGTGGATGGCACATCATCCATATCATGAATCCACGGCCTCCCAAGAATCACATTATAGGCCATATCTGTGTCTATCACTTGAAATTTTGTTTCTTTGATGACCCCTTCTGCATATGTGCTTAGTTCAATATTGCCCTTTGTAATAACGGTAGAGTTATCAAACCCAGATAAGGAACATGCTTTTGGAACTACACGATCGCCCATCAGCATTTCGTTCACTACTCGTAATAGAATGATATTCACAAAGCTACCTGGGTCGATCAAAACTCGTTTTACATTAGTATCATGTATAATAAGTAAAGATATTACCAGTGCATGGTTGTGAGGAATCATTAATCCATAGGCATCTGCATCATCAAAGGTTATGTTGCCGTCTTCCAGAGTTTGGCGAGTTCGCTTCCCATGAGTTATTGTGAACTTTGTTGTTTTTCTCGTGGCTGTATAGGTTATGCCGTTGACTTCTTCTCCGCCGTTTATCACATTTACTGTTCTCTTTGGAGACGGAGGTATTGGGGGCTCTTGCCTATTTTTCATGTAAGCTTATTTGTCTTTCTCGCTAAATAATTCCGTCAGATAGCCCTGCTTCAATAAATGTTCCACCTCACATTGTAATAATCTGCATTCTGATGTTCTATGGCCGTGATCATTATGGAACTCGCACTAAAAGTCTGGGTTTCTTCTATTTGGATTTGATCTCACCTCTTTAGGCCATCGTACCTTATCCCCCATGCTTCTTAAAATAGCGACCAACTCGGAGGTATACACGTTAAAATTGTAGTCCCCAATCCTTGCGTTTGTATTAGCATCTCAGTTACGTTCACCTCGATCTTTTCTGAATCTCGACGATGATGAACCTGAATCTCTATTTATGAACCTGTGATCAGCCAGCACGTTTTCGAATTTGGAACGAGCTTCTCGCCCCGAAGGTCCCATATACTGCTCGTACCTATTCTTTCCGCACCTCTTCTCAGATTCTGACCGCCTCGAACATGTTTTTTCTTCAACCCTTGACTGAGCTACGATATCTTCTTCGATCCGCAACTTGGTACTGTACCTATTATAGACATCATTCCCTGTCGTGGCAGGGAATTCTCATAGGCTCTCTTTAAGCCTCCTCGTAGCTTCTAAACTTTTCTTGTTTAAATTGCTTACAAATGCCATGGCTGCCCAATTGTCAGGTACTCTTGGTAGCAACATTCTTTCACGTTGGAATCTGTCTACGAATTCTCGAAGCAATTCTGTATCTCCTTGCTTTACTTTAAATATATCCTCCATTCTCTTTTCAACTTTTTGTGCACCCGAGTGTGCTTTTAGAAATAGATTTACAAGCTCAGCAGAAGAGTCAATAGAATATTCAGGCAAAAGAGAGTACCATGTTAACGCTCCTTTGGTAAGTGTTTCCCCTAACTTTTTGAACAACACAGATTCAATCTCTTACTTGGTTAAATCATTGCCTTTTACTCCCGTGGTAAATGCAGTAATGTGGTCACATGGATCAGTTGTTCCATCATATTTCGGGATGTCAGGCATTTTGAACTCTTTAGGAATTGGTAATCAAGCTGTGCTTGGTTTCCATGGTTGTTGTGAATATTTGTTGATATCAACTCCTTTGATCACAGGTGGTACGCCGAGTATTTGCTCAATACGGTCGTTTTATTCGGTTGTTGATATCAACTCCTTTGTTTCTGCAAGGTTAGTATTAAAGTTTGTAAATTAGAATTATTAGGCGTACATGATCTCCCATTACGTGACCCGTTGGGAGATCTTCCGCTTCCAGAATTAGCCAACCCTGATCGTGGAATTTCCACAGTTGCAGTATTATTTGGTGGAGGTGTGGGTGGCACAACTGGTAGTCCCCTCACAAAAGCCTGGAGAGCAACATTTCTCTGCTCGACAGTTTGTTCATTTCCATGTTGTTTATTGTTATGAGTAGTGGATCTTTTTGGTGATGCTTCTCTTGAATTGCGTGGGGTTCCTTGAGGTGGCGGAACTAGGGTTCCTTCCACCTGTTGGTTGTTGTCATTGACATTCGACATGATTCAGTTGAGAGAAAGTGATTTGGAAAGTAAGAGAAGATTATTAGAATTCCCGGCAATAGAACCAATTTGTTTTACCAAAGAATTAGATTCTCAGTCAAAGCCTATTTTTAGAAGTACTCGGGTTCCTGATAATCAAGAAATTCAATATTCTCTTAGAAATAAGAAAGGAAATTAGAATAATAAATGATAAAGTAATCAATAGAAAGCACAAGAAAGTAATTATCTTCCAATAATAATCAGAGTCTCCCTGTACAAGTGACATCTCCTTCCCTTATATAGGAGTCTATAATTACAACGTCTTTTCCCTTTTATGACCGAATCATTATAAGAATTAATGATATTAATGAGACGTTATAATTTGTAATCGTAACTGTTCATGAAGATTTTGTAACGTTTGTGATCATTCACGCTCATTAATTAACGATTCATGAATCATTCCTTTTTATTGTCTTGATTCATTCCGTCGGTGCCTCTTTATTTAACTATTTAGACTCGAGCGACCATATCCTTTCATCTCGTGGGTGATTTGCCCGTACCTGTTACGACTCGTGTCTCTTTTAATGCATCTCTCCAGCTGTCATTTTTTAGTGATTCACGTGTCTTGCCATATCAGCCACATATTTAATTCCATGTGTAATATTTATTTTTACCAATACACTCACCATCTGTGAGAGAATAGAATATAGAAGTTTAGAATTTCGAAGTCAACAATTTCGCACGACAAGGAATCAAAGAAGTGTAATTTTTCCTAACAGTTTCATAGCCTTCCGAAGATAAATACAGACGTCTATGTACCGATCCACGAGACTCTACGAAACCTTCTTGTGACTCACGATACCTATGAACCTAGAGTTCTGATACCAACTTGTCACGACCCAAACTCCCTCCGTATAACGTCGTGATGGTACCTAGTCTCTATGACTAGGTAAGCCTAACAAATTTTGGAAAATAACAAAAATAAATTAAAACTTGGCAACTTACAGCAGTGGATAAGTGAGTAACTAGTAACAATGGCGCACGACATGTACAATAACCAATACTCTATAAATACACAGTCTTCCCAAAACCCGGAACATCGTAAGTCACAAGCTACAGAAGGAAAACTAGTGTCTCTATACACTAGAGTCTAACAAAATACGTACGGAAGATAAATGACATAGGAGAGAATAGAGGGGGACTCCGAGGTCTACGGACACGGCATATGTACTTTGAAGTCTCCGTACAACAGCAAGCACTCTCAGCTAGTAGCTGGGCTGATAAGAAGCACCTGGATTTGCACACAAAACATGTGCAGAAGAGTAGCATGAGTACACCAAAATGGTACCCAGTAAGTGCCAAGCATAACCTCGGTCGAGTAGTAACGAGGTCAGGTCAGGCCCACTGGTAAATAATAAATAAGGCAGGATAATAAACATTATAATAAGATACTGGAATTTAACAAAAGGAAACACAACAAGGCAACAATACAACACTCAGGGGTAAACAGAAAGGGATCTCCCTAAAAACCATTTCATAGTCCCAAAATAAATATGCAGGGAGAACTCCCGAGGTACTGCCTCGTAGTCACAAATGTAAATATACAGGGAGAACTCCCGAGGTACCGCCTCGTAGTCTCAATAGTAATTGGCCAGGGAAAACTTCCGAGGAACCACCTCATAGTCTCAAAAGTAAATGTGTAAGGAGAACTCCCGAGGAACCGCCTCGTAGTCTCAAAAGTAAATGTGTAGGGAGAACTCCCGAAGATTCGCCTCGTAGTCTCAAAAGTAAACACACAGCTCAAACCGATAAATACAACAATTAACATCACATTTTCTACAGTTATACTCATAAAGAACAAGGAAAAGCAGGAATCAACTAGGCATGCTTCGCAAAGTTCAAATAAGCAGTTAAAGCACGTAGACATGTGATTTTAGACTAAACAGGGATAACTACACATATTGGAATAGCTCAATTAAGAATGAAAAATAGATTAATACTCATTTAAATAGTATAACTCAAATTAAAAGGAAAACAGGTTGATACTCAGTAAAAATCAGGTTTTACAATAAATAGCCCATGTACGTACTCGCCATCTCATGTACACGGCGCTCATATATGACAACAGTACCAAATCCTAAGGGAATTTCCCCCACACAAGGTTAGGTAAGCCACTTACCTCGAACCAAGCTCAATCAATCGGTAATAATGCGTTTTCCACTAATCTAATTAATGAAATCAAGATTTTAATAAAAATTCCGAAATCCGTCCAAAAAAGATGACCCGGGCCCAGGTCTCAGAATCAGAAAAAATCACAAAATCCGAAAGCCCATTCACTCATGAGTCCAACCATACCAAATTTATCAAAATATGACCTCAAATGACCACTCAAAATCCAAAATCAAACTCTTCAAATCCCTAGCCTCAAACTCCCAAATCCCACCTTAAATACACACTACCTAGATGGAAAATAAATGGGAAAGCAAGATTATTGATCAAAAATAAGCACAAGGGACTTACCTCACAAAATCCCTCGATAATGCTCTCAAGAAATCATCAACCCGAGCTCAAAAATGAAGAAAATGGACAACAATCTCGAAGCTTCGCTTAAAACGGTTCTGCCCAGGCATTTCCGCATATGCGGACCACCGGTCGCACCTGTGACGCCGAATCTGCGGAACTTCCTTCGCAAGTCCAGAAATGACTTAAGGAGGCTAGGTCCACATCTACGAGCAAGGGGCCGCACCTGCGCGCCCGCTCCTGCGATCCTCACGCTCCAGGCCCCATCCGCTTCTACGCTATATCTTCTGCAGATGCAGCTCCACTTCTGCGGGCCAATCTCGCACATGCGCCCATTGACCAAGCTTGACCAAATCGCACCTGCGCTCCTCCTTCTGCACGTGCGAGTCCGCACCTGTGGTTTTCCCTCCGCAAGTGCGAAAACACCAAAAACCAGAAACTTCAACAATTTGCATAAGTCCAAATTCAATCCGTTAAGCATCCGAAACACACCCGAGGCCCCCAGGACCTCAACCAAACATACGAACAAGTCCTAAAATACCATACTAACTTAGTCGAGCCCTCAAATCACATCAAACAATGCTAAAAAAATGAATCACCCTCTGATTCAAACATAATGAACTTGAAACTTTCAATTTCTACAACCGATTCCAAAAACTATCAAACCACGTCCGATTGATCCCAAATTTTTAACACAAGTCATATTCAACATTAAGGACCTACTCCAACTTGCAGAATCATATTCCGACCCCGATATCAAAATGTTTACTACCGGTCAAAATCTCCAAAAATTCGACTTTCGCCATTTCAAGCGTAAATGAGCTACAAACCTCCAAAACACAATCCGGACACACCCCTAAGTAAAAAAATCATCCAACGGAGCTAACAGAAATGACGAAACTCCATTGAGGAGTTGTCTTCATACTGTTTTGACTACGGACAAAATTCTAAGACTTAAACTTCCGTTTAGGGACTAAGTGTCCCAAAACACCCCAAAAGCCAAAACAAAACCTCCTGGCAAGTTACATAAGCTGAGATACGGGAAAAGCAGTAAATAGTGGATCCGGACTATAACTCTCAAAACGACTGGCCGGGTCATTACAAAATGATTAGGTGGATATGCTAAAATGAAATAATATTTAACCTTTTAAAATAAGAACCTTTAAATGAAATAATATTAAACCTTTTTGCGTAGATGTAATTTGAACATCGTAGATCGATGTATAATAGGAAGCATCCTAATCATATGGGATTAATGGATGAATTTAAAGAAGGACTTGCTGGATTTATTGCTAAGGCAAGGACACTTGATGCTTTTTGTGTTGAAGGAACGATTAGATCTCCTTGTGTGAAATGCAAGTGTCTTAATTTATTAGGATAAAATTTTATTACATGTCATCTTTTTAAAGAGGAATTTATGGAAATTATTATGTGTGGATTGCTCATGGTGCGAATTGTGATAGCGTAGATGATGTTGATTTTTATAATTCTTTTGGCGGTGAGGAGGGTAGTCCCATAGTGGAAAATAATGTTGAAAATTCTTGCTTCAATGAAATTATGAGGGATGACTTTGAGTTGTTCTTGGGAGCTCAATCTAAACCAAATGATGAGGCTAAACGGTTCTTCAAACAGTTAGAGGAAGCTAGTTGTCCATTGTATGAAGGCTCAATGCATTTCTGTTGTTGTTCGATTATTTCAGATTAAGTCGGATAGTCTATTTCTCAAGCGGGTGTGAAATCTATCATTGGGCTTATGAATGAATTTAATCCGAGTAATATTGTCCTACCCAAAGATTTATACACGGCAACAAATTGATTTCCAAGTTGGGTCTTTCAATAGAGAGGATTTATTATTGTGAGAATGGTTGCATGTTATTCTATAAGGATGATGCATCTCAAGAGAATTACAAATTTTGTAACAAGTCTCGTTACAAGGATGTCACAAATAATAAAAAGAAGAAGATTCCATTGAAGTCGATACACTACTTACCCCTTATACCAAGGTTAAAGAGGTTGTATGCATCAATGAGCTTCACTCTTCCTATAAGATGTCACTATGAGCATAGAAGGCCAGATGGTGTTCTATGTCATTCGTCAGATGAATAATTATGGAAGCATTTTGATAGGATGTTCCTCCACCTATACCAAATATGAGCCCTCCTCCTGTTCCTCCTTGCCCTTCCATACCGGCTTCACAACCAACTGACTTTTTAAAAGTTCCTCCCCCATCTAGCTCGCTTTAGTATTACTCTATGTCTTATCATGGTGGCTTATATTTAAATACTATTAATTTTATTCCCATACCACATTTTTCAGCTTGTTCCCTGCGTGATCTTGCTTCTCAGTTTGGTGGCTCCCACCAATTTCATCCCCGAGCTATTATAGTAGCTAGCATGATGGTTTGTCTTTTGTACCTCAAACATCGTCTATTCAATTATCATCTCCAATGTCATCCACTACAAGTATATTTAACTTGGATATTGGAGGCTCTCACACAGTTGCATTCCCATCTATAAGTACTTCTTCAGTTGCTGGAACCTTGAGACAGTGTACTTGAGGGACTGTACAATACGATTCTCTTCATCGGCTGATTATCGTTCCCTATGGTGATGAGTGAGTTTTCCTTTCCTTTTATAATCTTTCAATTTTTTTTTGCATATAATGAATTTACTGAATGCTTATTTTATATGTTAAATTTAATGCAGGTTTTTGCCATCCTATCAGGCCGCACATATGGTGGTATAATCTATGAAGCTATTTTTTCATGAGCCGTTGAATTCCTGGAAAGATATACGATACCAGATCAGAATAAATATATGACAACAATTAAGGTAATAATAAAATATATTTTTTCAATATTTATCCTTATTTGTCTAATGTTATTAATTATTTTTTGCATGTTAGGTGCGTATGAAAGCCTGCAATTAAAAATGAGGTGAATGTTAATTTCGAGAAGAAAGCACAAAAATGGATAAAAGATTCATATCATGTTGCTAGGAAAGATAGAAACAAGCTTGATTGAATATGTGAAGATGTCTAGAATCGGTTCTTGGTGAAGTGGAACACTGCCGAATGGCAGAAGAAGAGTGAACATGCAAAAATATATAGAGCTTCTAATAAGGGTGGAGTTGATTTCATATTGGAGGTTCAATTAGTTTTATGGCTCATCATTTGAGAATGGTAATTTCATTATCAAATATTTCTTAGTTTTTCAAGTATGCACATAGAACATACATACATATATATATATATATATATATATATATATACACCCTTTAATTTTGTAGGAAAAGGAACATGGGTAGAGAGATGTGACTCATGCTCAGGTCTTTGTGGAGACCCACAAGAAGAAAAAAAAGGATGACACAAGAGAAGAATGGTCGAACCGCGTGCTTCAAAGATATTTGTATGATCCGAACTCCAACATTATATTATTTTTCTACGATTATTTTGTTTATACAATGTGTATAATTTTTATTTTAGGAAAAGTATTAGAATAATCTGGATGAATGGCAACAAACTTAGCTTGATGAAACTTAGCCGGCCCAGAGGATATGACTATAATATGGACACAAGCGATGTGTGATGTGAATAAAGGTATAGAGGTATGCAAAATTATCTATTTTATATTAGTTTGAAATTTGTGTGTTTATTTTCTTACTCATTTTACTGTTTTTCTTTGTCTTTCATGAAAACAAATAAAGTTCGAGTCGATGGGCTTGGAGTACATCCATCCTATAGTCGTTCAGCAGCATTATTTGCTGGTGCATCAGTTTTTCAAGAAGACATGGAAGCTATGCGTCAAAAAAATGATGAAATATCGTAAGAATGAAGCACAACTCAGGCTTTTATTCAGAAATTATTTAAAAAGAAGGCAGTCAACCTACAAAGAAGAATCTGAGAGTGACGAGTAGACTGAGTCTGAATAGGAGTAGCTATTTGAGTTGTATGTTATGACATGGTTGTAATATGTAGACATTCTTGGAATATTTATGATTTATACTTGAATAATCATTTAATATTTTAGGCTTGAATGTGGATGTTATATTTTAGACTTCATTATGATTTGGTTAGTATATTTAAAATATGAATGTGAGTTAGTATTTTGATTTTTGAATGTTATTTGGCTTTGATATAAGGTGTTTTGTTTGGTTTGATGTGATATTAGGTGTTGGATTGGTGGATGATTAATTAGGTGTTTGATTGGTTGGTTGTTCTATTTGGCAGGCGATGTAGTTGAAAATATAAAAGAATTTTACTAAATATTTTCCAGATGTGGGGCTTATTTGCGCCCGAATCAGTTGTTGTCACGACCCGGTATTTTCACCGTCAGGACCGTGATGGCGCCTAACATTTCACTTGCAAATAAGCTATAACGAGTTTAAAATGAGTGTGAAACTATGTAATAGCCTCATTATATATATACTACTACCCATATTTGGAGTCACAATTCACGAACTTCTAGGATTTACTACAAGTAAAAGTTTGAAAGAAATACAACTATTTGAATGAAAGAAACAGTAAAAAAACAGAAAAGATAGACGTGGAATTCAAGGTCTGCGAACGCCAACAGATCTACCTTGAGTCTCCGATGAATCAGTCTGAGCTGCTACGCCTCTCGATCAGCTGGGACCAACACCAAAATCTACACAGGAAGTGCAGAGTACAGTATCTGTACAACCGACCCTATGTACTGGTAAGTGTCGAGCCTAACTTCGACGAAGTAGTGACGAGGCTATGACAAGACACCTACATAACAAACATGTGTAATTTAATAGTATATGTACAAATAACAGCAAGGAAAAACTTGACAGGTAATACGAGATAGAGAACTACAACAGAATGGTAACTTGAACAACCAATATACTTTGAACCAATAAGAACAAGTAAACACAGTAAAGGAAAAATGTACGGCATCACCATTCGTGCTTTTACTCTCAACCTCACCATAAAATCAATAAAAACAACACGACATCACCCTTCGTACATTAACCCTCATAACATGGCACGACATCACCCTTCGTGCATTAACACTCATAATATGGCACGGCATCACCCTTTGTTCATTAACACTCATAATATTGCACAGCATCACCCTTCGTGCATTAACACTCTCCCTTATCATAATGCAATGAACAAATAACAACAGGGAGATAGAATAATAAGTACAAGCCTTACTTCAACATTTGGTTTCCATAATATCAACCTCAACTTCAGAATCAATACTCAATTATCACCAGGAGATCCGTAAACATGATAAGAACGATCAATTTAACAATACTAGTCTAAACACGGATAACATGAACAAAAGAAGCTATAATTGCGAGAAACCAAGCCCCACCCGCATGCTTTAACCCGACTACAATGCATAAGTACTTGTCACCTCACATATACATTGTTTCCCAACATTTAAACATGTAGAAAATAGACAAACAAATCCTATTCCCTCAAGTCAAGGGTAACAACGACACTTACCTCGCTCCAAAGGCCACTCAATGCTAAATTACCGCTTTTCCTCTAGAATCCACCTCCAAACCACTCGTATCTATCCACAAACGACTTAATAATATCAAATATTGCTAAAGAAATCAATTACAATGCATAAATTTAGATTCCCCAAACTTTCCCCCAAAAGGTCAAAAATAGACCCGGGCCCGCTTGGTCAAAACCCGAGGTTCGGAGCAAAATCCATTCACCCATTCACCCCCAAGTTCGATTACAAAATTTATTTTGAAATCCGACCTCAATTCGAGGTCTAAATTCCAATTAAGCAATAATCCCTAATTCTACCCAAAACCCCAATTTCCACCATGAAAAACCTAGATTTTAGGTTGAAAACTGATGAAAGGTAATGGGTAATTGAACGAAAGTAGGTTAGAATCACCTACCAACGAATTGGCAAGAACATCTTATGGAAGAATCGCCTCTAGGTCTTTTAGTTTTGAAAATTTTCAAAGAATGGCAAGAATCCCATAATTGGGACTGTTTTATCACTAAGCGTCAGTGTTCATCGTGTTCACGTGAACACTGACGCGTTCGCGAAGTGCACAGCCCTAGTGGATTACGCGATCACGGGAGACACCACACGTTCGCGAAGGTATAGCTCGCTTCACCTTCGCGTTCGCGAGATAGGGCTCGCGTTCGCATAGAGTCACCTTAAGCCCCCTGCCCCGCCTAGCTAAAGCTACGCGTTCGCGTATGACGGGTCACGTTCGCATAGAGAAAACTCCCCAATGTTCTGTGTTTGCGACCATGGTCTCGCGTTCGCGTAGTGAAAAATCCTCCCCCAACCCAGATCCCCTTCGTGATCACGAGAGTTGTTTCGCGATCGCGAAGCACAACGGACCAGAACACCAGTTGCAGCAAAGCATTAACTTTGTCTAAGTCCAATTCACCCCATAGCCTATCCGAAACTCACCCGAGCCCTCGGGGCTCCAAAAACAAATATGCACACAAGTCCTAAAACATCATACGTATTAGCTTGCGCGATCAAAAGACCAAAATAATGCCTAGAACTACGAATCAGACACCAAATCAAAGGAAATTTTTAAGAAGACTTTAAAACTTCTATTTTCACAACCGAATGTCCGAATCACGTCAAATCAACTCCGTTTCTTACCAAATTCGACAGACAAGTCATAAATATTATAGTGGACCTGTACCGGGCTCCGAAATAAAAATAACCCGGTAACAATAAATCTAAACTTCAGTCGATTCTTAAATATCATAAATCTTTCAAACTTTCAATTTTTAACAAAAAATCAATAACTCGGGCTAAGGACTTCCGAATTCGATTTCGGGCATACGTCCAGATCTCAAATTACGATACGGACCTACCGGGGCTATCAAAATATGGATCCGGGTCCGTTTGCTCAAAATGTTGACCAATGTCAACTTAAATGAATTTCTAAGGCAAAATATCTTATTTTTATTGGTTTTTAACATATAAGCCTTCCGGAAGAACACCTGGATTGCATACGCAAATCGAGGTAGGCTAAAATGAGATTTTTGAGACCTCAAAATACAGAATTAGATTCTAAAATATAAGATGACCTCTCGGGTCATCACAGTTGCAAATCTTACAAGATATTTCCCAAAATTGCGAACGATTCAGTGGAAAATATGAATTTCTTTAATTATTTTATTCTCACATTCTATGACAGTTTTGGCCGGTAAATTTAATTAAGTTATTTTATTATTTAATTTTTTGACCGAATTGGTCAGAATACTTATTTATTTATTCATTTTACTATTTATATTTTGACCGATTCGATCAGAAATTTACCAACCAATGCAGTCGCAAATCCCTAAAAATTCAACAAGTCCTTGTTTATCCATTTTGCGACCAATTCAGTCGGAAATTTTCGATCGTTTAAGTCGCAAAATATTTTCGACCATGTATTTTCTAACTGATCATTTTCGGTTGGTAATCCGTAGGGAAAGCTCGATTTCGACCATTTTGATGGTCAAAACTTATCCATTTTCTAGTAGTGAATGAAGAGAAGGGATCCATTCTTCCATTAACTCATTGGTCGCTAAACACACATGGTATGAAATTCGTGTTATGGTATTCTTGCCTTGTATTGGCACACGTGTCTTATTATTTTTTACATATTCAATATCTTATAGATCTTGGACTAGGCGCCTACAAATGTCTAACCTGAATTTCTCACTTCGATAATCCTCAATCCATCTTCTTAGAGAAACTCACATCTAGCTTACAAAATAAGTCATAAACGAATGGTGGAATTCGTAAATCTGGCTAGTTGCCTACACCTACCTTTACAAGTGAAATATGCGCTCGCACTATTCAAGGTTTTTGTCATGACCCAAAAACCACACCAAGTCATGATGGTACCTAACCTACCCCCTTATATAAACTAAACAATATAAATTACTACTACTATGATAAATCATCAATATTATAAATGAAACTACACAAGAAGTCAATACATCTATCCCAAGGACTGGTAGTACAAGCCATGAGCCACTATGATTTGGATTTATAAAGCTGGTAAAAGAAATATATACAATAGCTATTTGAAGGTTACATAAATAAAAATGAGATCATATTCTACCATGAACAATGGTAGTTCAAAACTGGAACGAAACTACAACTTCAATGCATGCCTTTATCATCCGCAGCAACTCAGTTTCAAGAATCTGCATGCAAGGTGCAGAAGTGTAGTATGAGTACAATCGACCTCATGTACCCAGTAAATATCTTGACTAACCTTAGAGAAGTAGTGACGAGGTTTTTAAGTCAAAAGATATTCACGTTGCAGAACCCGTACAGCTCAATAACATGTATAATACAGAGAAAAATATTCTAAAAAGACAATTATAGAATAAAAAATATCAACAGTAGAGGTGCACTAGGATAGGGTAATAAACAAACTCTACCAATTAGACAGGTTAAACAAATACAACTTGAACCAGCCCCCGCTCACAAGAGGTATTCACCGTATCATATGTGTGTTAAATACCCATACATGACTGTAAACCTATTCCCAACATGGTCCGATTACATATCAATTTCCAAATGACACATCCAAGAGAACCTTTTAAGAATCAAATACATCAATGCATGATGACAATGTTTTTTACACATCAATCCGACACTAACAACTCAATAGAACATGAGATACCAACTCCACGTAGGTAAATCCATATTGATAACTAAATCATCAAATAATAATAGAGGCATAGATTATCATGTTAGAAGCAACACAACAAACCATGTAAAAATACATGACACGCATAAAGAAGTCATATCCACAATCAAGAATACCACTTCCGTACCACCACACAGACATAATCAATAAAATCTCCCCTAGACCATCACATAACCTCCACACAATTCCACCCTTATTTCTCCGCATGTGTATATCACCATGGCAAAGACCTCGTGCTGACACCCCCAATCACAATCGCACTAAAAAGTCCTCGTGCCAAAATATCATCACAATCAATCCTCTCAACATGTCCACAATTCTAGAATCACAACAATGCAAGACAATAATTTATCATCAAGAGGCCTATCCTCATAACTTATCAATAAAGCGCACAAGGACATGATAACAATAAAAATGCGGATAAGGAATGACTACGGCTAAATCGATTACAACAACCAAGTTCAGTAGTCATATAGAGGATTGCATATGTATCAAAGATTGCACAGGTCCCAACCAAGGCACAACAAAAGAACATGTACAGATGTGTGTTCATAACATATGTGTATGTACATCTGAGGAAAGTTTAGCATAAATCTCAAGATTTGCTCATCATGTTCTGCATAAGGTACCAATTTCCTCAACATTTCTCTAGCATGATTTATTGTGCTCACGTCGTCGATTAATTAAATAATATATAGAATCAAGTAAAACAAACAAACAAATAAGACATAGAGTAAACTAGAATCTACCCCGAGTATGAATACCGATGACACATGTATATACTCTTGTCACATCATATATACATCACCCCCGCATGTAACAAGTAATACTAATTATTAAGAAAAATTTCTTAAACCAAAGTTAGACAAGACACTTACCTCAAACAAGCTAAATCAATACTCTAAAAATGTCTTCCTGTATGAATCGACCTCTGAATGGCTCAAATCTAACCAAAAACAACTCAATAACATCAAATAATACCATAGGAATCAAACCCAAACGATAAAGGTCGAATCTTTAATCAAATGCTCAAACTCAACAAAAAAGACAACCCACATCCACACCCCAGAACCCGATAACAATCACTATGCCGAACACCCATTCAAATATGAGTCCAATCATACAAGTTTCATCCAAAACCTACTCCAAATCGGGGTTCAAATCTCCATTTTTCACTCTAGAAAAGTGTTGCCAAAACCCCCAAAATGCACTTTCTTTTCTTTCAAGCCAAAACCCTCTTTTCTTCTTTAAGATCACTTGATTTAGAGCTAAAATCAATGATAGATTCATGTTTTAATTATAAATTAAAGATAGATTTACTTACCCCAATGAAGTAGATGGAAACTCCCTAAACAATCGCCACTTCTCGAGCTCCAAAACCTTGTGAGAACAAGTAACTAAATTTCAAAATAAGTAAAACAATGCAGCAGCTGTCCTAGCCCGAATCAGATCCTACATGATTCAAAAACTCACATTTTATAAGCCCAACATAATCTTTGCAAGATAGCCTTCTGAATCACCCAATTTGGCCTCAAAATGAGGGAGATATGATGTTTTTAAGTTTAAAGAAAGTCTGAATATTTGAGGGACATAATCAGTATTTTTCAGAACTTTTACACCATAAAAATCAACAATCGTAAAAGCTTTATTCTAGTATCCAAAACTCATTCGCAACCTCCTGGATACAAACCATATATGCACTTCAATCATAAATAGGCTACGAATCTGCTTGCACGCTCAAACACCAAAAAAGGTCATCTTGACCCGATATGGACCGTGGTCAAACTCCAAATCCTTAACTTAACTAGTCTCTCAAACAATGATCCAAAATTCATAAAGCCCCTTATGACCCCATCCAATAATACTAACAAGTACAAATACATTATCCAAAATTATTCAAAGGCTCAAACCACCCACGGGAACATCACAACAAAGAATCTAGACTCAAACAGAATAGAACTTCCCTTAAGTTGTTAAATTTTCATTCCTTCAAAAGAGTGTCTGAATCACACTTACACACTTCATATTACTTCCAAACTTTGTACACAAGTTCAATTCAACTAGGTAGACCTTTCCAAAGTCTCGGAACAACAATTGGAGACCCATAATATCAAAGTCAACTTTTGATCAAACTTATGAACTCTTCAAATTGTCAACTTTCTACAAATAGTGTCGAATTCTTCTAAGAACTTTCAAAACCAAACTCGAATATACGTACAAGGACAAAATTATCATACGAACCTATCAGAACAATCAAAACCCAATTACGATTTTGTTTACCTAAAAGTCAAATCTTGGTCAACTCTTCCAACTTAAAACATCCAAATTGAGAGTCATTCTTCCAAATCAATCCCGAACCACTCGAAAACCAAAACCGACCATACACGCAAGTCATAATATATCATATGAACCTACTCAAAGTCTCAAACTATCGAATGGAATGCTAAATCTCAAAATGATCGATCTGATCGTTACATTCTCCCCCACTTAAATATATTCATCCTTAAATGTAGTAAAAGTCATTCCAAAGTCATCAAATCACATTATTAGCTCACCACACACAATACCCATGAGTAATCCCATGCCACCACAATACATCTAAGACCATTGGCACAACCCTCACTGAAGATCCTTTCTTCCACCTTAGCCCATAATATTAGGACAAAATCCCAACATCCAGAATTCCATATAAGATCTGATTCTCGCATATACACCCCGTACAAGTCTCAACAAGCTGCATCAATCCATAACTATTTTCCTAGGATGTACCCACACAATGTACCACATAACTCATGTATTCATAGTAACAACTTTCGACCATAAAAGCTTCTAATTATCAAATCTGGTATCAGTAATATACCTCATATCAAATAGAACCTTGTTTGAAACCTCCAAAACGCTGCAAATGATAAAAGAAACATGTAAAAACTCTTAACAACCAATCAACAAGTCATGGAGCTCGCTCGCCCGATAAGGACCGTTGCTAAATTTTGAGCTGACTAATGACTTTATTCTTCTAAATATACCTTACCCAAATCTCATTGCTCTAATTCTAAGTGCAATAACCTTATCTCACCTAGTACAAGCTTCCCGACCGACATGCGACACACAGTGCCACCTAGAGCCAAATATGACATAATTTGCACCCAACAAGCAACAAATCGAATATAACCAAATATGGAAGGAGAATCAAATAAGAGAACCACCCAACAAGTTTAATAAATACCACCACAAAGCACAACGCTATGAACCCATCTCACAAGGGAGAAACAAAACACACGAAGTAAGCACGAAGAATCATGTCCTATCATAACTCCGCCATGACATGTTGACAGATCCAAACATACCAATCCACATGGAATACCCATCTAGCGATAATGCTCACAATCAACAACCACATGCGTATCAACAACAAGCGCACGAAGTGCATGACTATAACCATGGAGAAACAGATAGCACAATATACCATAGACAGGGAAATATACGACCAAGGTAAAATAAGCAACTAAATACCCTAAGAGACATCTCACTCAATTCTCGCTACAAGGCCTAAGAAGAATCATATCGTGGGTGTGAATAGTCAAGTAGCCTCACAACCTATCGTAGCCTAAAAGAGTAACACATAAAACAAGGAAAGACATGAATGAGATCAACACTAGCCATTGACTCACCCCCAGCAACAATTGTGCTGAGTAAACAACCCGATTCGATGCAGAATACACACTCCTACATGGCCTACCAACAGACCCCTATATCAAATCTGATCATTCAAGAATAAATAAATAATCTTCCAAAAGTCTAGAGTAACATATCCATAAGAAATAAAATCAGCTGTCTAACCCTAAACATACCTTCACAGTCTGCAACTAAGGAATTGTTTGCCTCTTAAAACATCTAGTCTCAATAACTCAAGAATACCAAAATCCCCATATTTGATCCCGACTCTACCACTCAAAGGACTGCCACATCACTCATACACAATTAACTCATAAGAAATATTTCCATAAGCCTTTCACCCCACGTAGAAAAAAATGATCTCATCAACAGTCAACAACCAGGCGATCTCTGTAGTACTAGTCAAGCATCCACAAGTCAAAATACAATGCGTCTTCGACAACACACACTCTTCTAAGGCGACAAAATATAGTTCTAGCATCCTCTGAATATATGAAATCTCTCATGCTATCTAAAACTCATTACCTTATTTTAATACTGAACCACAACCTTGTCCATGAAAATCGCAATCCCACACGGCGCAATGCATATTATCAATGCTAAATTGTAAAAATACAAAAATCTCATAACCAACTCTGAATCACAAGAAGGATAAATACCCTATCAATCAGAAACCTTCTACTTAAACCTAATCCAGGAGAACATCACAACACGCATTAGACCTTATATACTCGTAGAGGACATCAGTCTATAATTGTGGTCATAACCATCACGAACTCTTCAAAACTTGTTATCACATAATCAAGCCATTAGAACTGTGTCTATCCACTCATCCAAACCTCGCTGACTGCCAAGCCCAAAAGTAACTCAAATCGAAATGCTCGCTCTTATGAGACCTTCTATGAATTCGAATCATTTTCTTGTATCTCTCTAATACTTTCATGTAGATTCAATAATGATATACAAGTACCGCAAGTCTAGAAACCATACAACACAGATCTCAAAGAGAATCCTTAAATTCCACATAGGAGTCTTAAACCGATTTGAACTTTCTCGAAGATCATTCACCTTGCTCTAATCCCCAATGCATAGCCAATACATATCGAACAATTCGCGCTCCTCTAGCACATGAATATCCAAGAGAAGCAACCAAGAAATTTCTTTTCCTTGCACACTATATCCATAACGAGTATCAAACCTGAATCATCCCAAGACCTTTATATACCCACATGGTGTAGTACATCATGCATCCATCTGATACCTTGATAAAAATCATCATTGATGAAATCTTTCTCAAATCATAGCTAATTAGAAAGCATATCCTAGTCCAAGAACTAATATAACGCATGACTATGTGTAAAGATCCGACCGATCATTTTATGTATTTCATTCATTTTGGTATTTTAAGTCCATGAGTAGCTTAATATGGTGTATTATGACTTGCGTGTATGGTCAGTTTTGGTGTTTGAGTGGTCCGAAATAGATTTCGAAGAATGATTTTTTAACTAGTAAGCGTTAAGTTGGAAGAGTTGACCGAGTTTGACTTTTGGTGTATATGAACTTGGATCAAAGTTTTTATGGTTCCGTAAGGTCGGGATGGTAATTTTGGACTTGGACGTATGCCCGAATTTGCATTTGGATGTTTCTAGAAGGTTTTGTTTCTAATTGGCAAAAGATTGGAATTTCAAGGTTTGAAAAATTCATATGTTTGACTTTGATATTATCGGGTTCAAATTGTTGTTCAGGGAGTTGTAATAGGTTCGTTATGTCATTTGGAACTTGTCTGCAAAATATGAGGTGATTATGAGTTGTTTGGACGTGTTCGACATAAGTTGGGAATATGGAAATTCGAAATTGTTCATTAAGCTTGAATTGAGGTGTGATTCATGGCTTTGATGTTATTTTGTGCAAATTTGAGGTCTTGAGTAGGCTCGTGTTATGTTTTGGGACTTTTTGCCATGTTCGGGATCCTTAGGGGATCGAGTGAATTTCGGGGTAGTTTAGGACCATTTTGGAGATTGCATGAGATGCTGGTTTTCTAGTGCTTTAGTTGATCTTTGCGATCGCGGGAGCAGAATCGAGATCACGTAGAGTATTTGGCTACTTGTGTTGGTAGTTCATCTCATTTGCAGAGGATCCATCACGTTCATGGAGAAGGAGATTGGATTGGAAGAGATTGCTCTTCTTGTTCGCGTGAAGCCAGTCACGTTTGCGATGGGGAGATACGAGTTGGTGTTGTTGCTTTGGCATTCACGTGGTCACAACTGCGATCGCGGAGGTTGACTGAGTTGTTCATTGTGATCGCGATCTTGGAACCGTGAATGCGTAGTATTTTCCTAGGCAGTGTTCCTTCAGTGCTTCGCGATCACAAATTGTGTCCCGCGATCGCGAATGGTACACCTGAAGTAGAGATATAAGATATTTGTTTTGAACTTTGAGCTCATTTTATCATATTTTGTGTTTATCATGTTTCGATTGTATTATTCATGCTCGGGTAGTGCTTAGACTAAGATATGTCTTGGGTTGATTACTAAGCTTCATGTTGTGATGATTCTTATATTTCTACCCCCGTTGTGAGCTATTTGAGCCATGTCTGAGGTTTCATAGCGGTTAATCTCCTGATTGAACCTGATAATTGCTACTTCGGTGATATAACTGCCTGATCTATGCAATGATAGCACACTTTGCACATGCCTACACTTTAGCATGTCAGTTTTATAATTCCAAGAGTATTGTAACGACCCAACTTGTCGTTTTAAAAATTAACACCCCGTTCAGTGACTTAAGGTCTCGAGAAGCTTTGTAATATGTATTATAACCCGCGGGTGTGGTCAAATTTTATTTTCGGAAGATTCAGGATTAAATTGAAAGAACAATTCTCATTTTTGAAGCTTAAATAAAAAGAGTTGACTAGAGTTGGACTTTTGACTAAACGACCCCGGAATAGAGTTTTGATTATTCCAATAGCTTCGTATGGTGATTTTGGACATAAGAGTGTGTCCGAAAAATTATTTGGAAGCCCATAGTTAAATTAGGCTTGAAATGGCAAAAACATGAAGTTTAAGTTGGAAGTTTGACCGGGGAGTTGACTTTTTGATATCGGGGTCAGAATCCAGTTCTGAAAATTTTCATAGGTTCGTTACGTCATTTATGACTTGTGTGCAAAATTTGAGGTCAATCGAACTTGATTTGAAAGGTTTCGACGTCGAATGTAGAAGTTGAAATTTCTTAGTTACATTAAACTTGAATTCATGATTTTGATATTGCTTGATGTGATTTGAGGCCTCGAGCAGGTTTGTGTTATGTATTGGGACTGGTTGGTATGATTCGATGGGGTCTCGGGGGCTTCGGGTTTGATTCGGTGTGGTTACAGACAAAGTTTAGGTGTTTTGATGATGTTGGTTGCTGGTTACTGATTCTGGTGTTGTTCGTCGCGCTCGCGAGGAGCCTCTCGCATTCGCAAAGAAGGATTTTGCAGTTGGGACTTTGTTCTTTGCATTCGCGAAGAGGCTCTAGCGTTTGCAAAGAAGGAATTTTTGATGTCTGTCGTTTGAATTTGGAGGCTCATAGCTCGAAATCTATAAAGAATTTGATAGTGATACAAACATGAAAGTTGTAGTCCTTTGTGTCTAGTATTTAGAAACATAAACCATTTGCCATTTGGAGTTATGTACAAGAAGTTATGGTCAATACACTACAGTCTATCTGGGAAGAGTTTGGAAATCTCTATTGCATAGGGCTGACTTTGAAAGCTTATATCTCACAATATATAAGGCGTTGAGATGATAAATAAATTAATGTTATAGCCCTTGGACTCTAGTTTTCAGAAAGTTAAACCATGCATCATTTCAAGTTTTGTACAAATAGTTATGATCATTATACTAGAGGCTGTCTGAGAAGGGTTTGAAAATGGTTGTTGGAGAATTTGTTCATCGCAAACGCGAGGGGAGGGTCGCGAACGTGAAGAACAAACCCCTGGGCAGCAGATTAAAGTCCAAATTCATCTCATTCTTCCATTTTTGGTCCAAGGAAGCTCGGGTGAGGCCATGTTTCGATAGTGTTTCAAGGAAAACATTGATGTACGAATTCCTAACTTGATTTTGGTTAAATTACATGAATCTATAGTTGTTTTTATCACTAAATTAGTGAATTGGGTTGAAAATGGTAGAAATTCTCTAGACTTTAATTTAAGATTTGAAAGGCGATCCGTTACCGAAATTTGTTAATTTTGGTATGGTTGAACTCGTATCGGAATAGGTGTTCGGATTTTGTAAAACTTTTGTCTGGTTTTGAGCGATGGGCCCCGCGCTGACTTTTTAGAATAAAATTTTAAGTTGGTGCTTTATTATCCGGAATTGTTTTCGATGAATTTTAATGAAGTTATACAATTAATTTGGATAGATTTGACCTGTCCGGAAGTCAATTCAAACAAGAAGGCTATTTTTGAATATCGGACTAACTTCAAAAAGGTTAGTATGTTGCCTAACCTTGAGTGGGGGAATTACCCCTTAGGTATCGAGTATTATGTGCCATATGTGAAATATGAAAAGCCGTGTACGCTAGGTGACGAGTACGTACTGGGGCTTATATGTGCAAAATATATTGGGAGGTCTTATGCATATTGTATAGTAAATTGGATAATTGTTGACATTTATTAAATCATCTATTTAGCCATGCCTCAATTCGTGTTTGTTGAATTTATTTTTATATGACAATTTGATGTGATTATTACTTGTATATTTATGTGGATTCCGTGAATTGATGATTTGATATTTCTTGGAAATTAATTTCATTATGGATTTTTCATCTGCAAATAATTAATTAAATAAGCTTAAGAAGAGGTGTTTATATAATTATTAAGAATTTAGATTAATGAAGGCATTGCCCTATACTGAGTATTTTCCATCTCTGTTGATTGTTTGAGGTTTTATATACGTTGCGTGCAGCCTTGGGCTATTTGTTAAGAAATGTATTGATTCTGCTACATATTTGGAATTTGAGTGTGGTTAGTGGCAAATTGTGAAATGAATTGTTGTATTGCGTTGTGGCTTAAACACTCTCCTTCATGTTATTTATGCTTCCTACCTTGCTTGTTAATGATATACATGTGCTTGGTAAGGAAGAGCGTAAAGCACGAAGGGTAATACCGTGCCATTTGAGAGTGTAAAGCACGAAGGTTGATGCCATGCCATTTGAATTATATTATCATATGAGGGAGATTGTAAAGCACGAAGGGTAATGCTATGCCATTTCATTTATATTATCAGACGAGGATGAGAGTAAAAGCACGAAGGGTGATGATGCGCCATTATTTTTTTATTATCATATATTCATGGCACAAAGGGTGTTTCCGTGTAGGGGAGGATGAGAGACATACATTATATTGTGATATCGTTTTGTTGTGTCTACATTTATGCCTTTATCTTGAGATGCTATTGTGCACCTATGTTTTCTATGTGACTTGTAGTCATTGTTGCTTATTGTGTGCCTCCCACCTTATTTCTTTTATTGTTATTGACTTTTCTCCCACCTAGTTGATATTGTTATATGTATGCACAGTGAGAAAGAGATAAATGCACGAAGGGTGTTGCTGTGCCAATTGATTTGGTCTACATATATATATATATATATATATATATATACTGGGTGAGAATGAGACAAGTGCACGAAGGTATTGTCGTGCCATTTGATATGATATGTAGAATATATTTCTCACGCTAGGAAAGTTAAATGAGGTATCACATGGTGACTTTAATTTGAAAGAATTATATTTGAAAGATATTTACTTGAAATAATTATATTTCAATGATATTTTACTTGAAAGAATTACATTTGAAAAAAATTTACTTGAAAGAGTTATGTTCGGAAGATATTTATTTGAAAGAATTATGTTCGAAAGATATTTATTTGAATGAATTATAATGGAAAGATATTTATTTGACGGAAGTATGTTCGAAATATATTATTGAAAATGATTATATTCTAGAGACTTTTATTGAAAAACTTATAGATAAAGGATGTATATCTTGAAGGACTTGATTAATTGGTTGTACTTGTGTTTATTATTCGTTTGAGAAATATTTATGGAGTTCATGTTGCCTTGCAGTTTAAATCACTAGTTGATTGGTGTTGCTATCACTGCTATTTGTTTTCTATTATTTTTGTATTCTATATTGCAGATGTTATTTGACTAGTGAGTGTCTTGACTGTATCTCGTCACTACTCCACTGAGGTTAGTCTTGATACTTACTGGGTACCGACCGTGGTGTACTCATACTACACTTCTGTTCATTTTTGTGCAGAGCCAGGTATTGAAGATATCAGATTCGGACAGAGATTTCAGTATGATTGCAAGGATTCAAGGTAGGACTGCTTAGTCATCGCAGTTCCTTGGAGTCTTTCAATTTTATTGTACAGTTAATTTCTTATTCGAACAATATTGTACATTCGGTCCTCGAGATCATTCCTTGTATTCAGTTAGAATTCGTGACTCAGTATTACCAGTCTAGGGAGGTTGTATTAAGTTATATGTTTTTTAAAAAATGGCTTGAATTATGATTATAATCGGCTTACTTAGGCTTAGAGACTAAGTGCTATCAATACGCCTGTGGTGGGAATTTTTGGTCGTGACAAGTTGGTATTAGAACTCTAGGTTCATAGGTTTTATGAGTTACGAACGAGTCTAGTAAAGTCTTGCGGATCGGTACAGAGACATATTTACTTATCTTCGAGAAGCTACAAAACTGTTAGGAAATTTCCACTTATTTCATTCCTGTCGTGCAGAATTTGTTGATTTTGGAATTTGAGCCTTTGTATCTCTATCCTGGCACAAATTGTGAGGACACATGCTACCGGGTCATCTGAGCAAACACCCGCGCACACTGCTAGAGCCGCAAGAGGCTGGGGGCGAGGTAGAAGCCGAGGTAGAGGCTGAGTCAGGGCACGTGTCATAGCTAGAGTACCTGTCAAAGTAACAACTGAGGAGCCGTCAGTAGCTCCGGTTGGGGGACAAGTACCGGAAGCACCTGTTGTTAACCCAGGATTTCAGGAGACTTTAGCACAGTTCCTGAACATGTTTGGTATATTAACTTAACCAGGGTTCATCTCCGTTGCACCAAATATTTCACAGATTGGGGGAGGAGCTCAGGCTCCTACCGCTCGTACTCCAGAGCAACATGTCTACATTGGTCAGGTTCTGGTGTAGTGCCGGTATAATATGTTATTCCGGTCTAGTTTGAGGTCGGGCCAGATGCATTAGAAGAACAAAAGGGGATTGAGAGGTTTAAGAGATATAGTCAACCTACTTTAGTGGCACAACTACCGAAAATACCCAGGGATTTCTAGGAAAGTGTCACCATATTTTCCGCACCATGGGTATTGTGGAAGTGAGTGGATTTTCCTTTACTACATTTCAGTTGTAAAGAGCAGCGTATCAGTGATGGCAAGTTTATGAAGAAGGTAGACTTGCCGGTGCAATGGCACCAACCTGGGCTCAATTTTCGGAGATGTTTTTAAAAGGGTTTGTCCCCTAAACTCTCCGGGATGTGTGGCGCATAGAGTTTGAATTGTTGTGTCAGGGCATGATGACGGTGTCAGAATATGCTATCAAGTTCAGTGAGTTAGCCTGCCATGCACCTAACTTGGTTTGAACAGTTAGAAAGTGAGTCCGCAAATTCATTGAAGGGATCGATTATGATTTTAAAATATGTATGGCTCGAGAGTTGCAGACTGACATTCCATTTCAGCTAGTAGTAGATATTTCTAGGATGTTAGAACATGTTCGAAGTGAGGAAAAGGAGGCTAGGGAGGCCAAAAGGTTTCGGAACTTTGGAGGATTTAGTGGATTTTACTCTGCAGCTATGACTCATCATGGCGGAGGCTCGGGCATCGGTCAGCTCAATCTGCAATTCACAATACTCGTAGTGCTCCAGTAAATAATTTAATGTGCCATTGGAACTAGGTTCTTACGGTGGTTATTTCAGTTATCCAACACAGACTCAGTATGAGCAGTCGCGGCCTTAGATGGGTTGTTATGAGTTTGGTGATACTAGACATATCAAGAGAAATTGTCCCAAACTTGGGAGGGGTGGATTTCATCCGAGCACTCAAGCTAAAAGCTTTATTCCAGTTAATACTCCACGTGCACAGCCAGTTAGGGGTAGAGGACAGGCGGGTAGAGGGCGCCTAAGAGGTGGAGGCCCGACCCGTTGATATAATTTCTATGACTTGGCTAAGGCCGATACACCAGATAGTGTCATTATAGGTATGAATCAATTTACAATAAAAGGAGCACTATTCCTATTTTGATTCAATTCCGATTATCGAGGTGAGAACTCCTTTCATGCTCCTTATATGGTGGATTAGTTAATTTGTACTCCACTCCCGTGTTTTCCCTGTTGGGAGATTTTATGGTGTTATCCCGTGTGTATCATTTTGTTTTGTATATTATTATGGGCTATGAGTCCAAAAGGTGACTTCTTATAACTCACTACAATGGGTTTTGATGCGATTTCGGGATAATTGATTACAATTTTATGAATTACATGCACTACTGGTTTGGGGGTTCATTATGTATTGTGGAAATTGTTTACGAAATTTATTGAAAAGAAGAAAGAAAGGAAATTGAAAATTTCAGTTGGCACAATATGCAAAAATTTTTGTGATTCGGAGTTGAGGACGAGATCCTCGCATTTTTTTATATGGTGTGAAATAATTAAACTTGGCTATAAGCAGCGGTGGAAATTATATAAGGACGAGGTACTTGTGGTGAAAAACTTATGAGTTTAAATTCTCCTTTTGTGAAATTAAAATTTGTACTATAGTATTAATAAAAGTCATGCCTTTTAGGCTTATTTGATAATTCTTTTATGTGTTTATGTGCATATTTATCCATAATTGTTAGGATAATATTGAGTTTTAGCCCATGAGGTGAGTGCCCAGGCGGCGTTAAATGTAACTCATTAAGTCAGGTAAATAGTTATGAGGTCTTCATGCCTCACATTTTGTTGTCAGTGTTGTGAAAATTCAAAACGAGGTTTTGGTTATTATGATGTTAATTGGCGATGTTGTAATCGATTATGAACAACTATTAAGACCAGAGATGTGGAGATGGGAATACATATGATGTGCTTCATGTCCTAATATCATTATGATAATGCAGTGCTTGTAATGCTGAGATTAGTGTTATTGATATATACATTGTGGTGCTTTGTTGGGTTGAGGATGTGTTGTTAGGATTTGTTTGGTGTTACTCTGGCAGGTGGATAGGCCCCATTCATAGGGGAGATTCTGTCGAAATTTCTGATAAATTTGGGAGTTAGTAAAATTTGGGGGATTGAGACGTGCGAAATACGAGATAAGTTATGTTATGTGTTTGAGGGCGGACTCTACTTCTCATTCAAGGGAGAATGATCCTAAGTGGGAGATAATGTAACACCCTGAAAAAATTTTAAAGTACTTCAACACTATCAAGAAAGTTGATGTGTGCGTATGCACGAGTTGCTATAGCCAATTGAGACTAAGACCATGCGTTGATGTGAAAATCAGGCCATTTGAAAATGTTTGGAGTGTAATAAATTGGTTTTAAAGTTTATAAGTATGGATAAAAGAAATAATTTTAACTGAGATAGTGTTGTCGGACCCATGTTAAATTGTTGAAAATAGAATCACTAGCGAGTATGTGTGTAAGAATACATTCAGTAATTTCATGTCATCAGAAAGATTCTTGGCACGTTCGAGGACGAACATATATTTAAGAGGTGGAGAATGTAACGACCCGACGTGTCGTTTTAAGAATTAACGCCCCGTTCAGTGACTTAAGGTGTCAAGCAGCTTCGTAATATGTATTATGACCCGCGGGTGTGGTCGATTTTAATTTTCGGAAGATTCAGGATTAAATTGAAAGAACAATTCTCATTTTTGAAGCTTAAATGAAAAGAGTTGACCAGAGTTGGACTTTGACTAAACGACCTCGTAATAGAGTTTTGATTATTCCAATAGCTTCGTAAGGTATGTTTGGACTTAGGAGTGTGTCAGAAAAATTATTTAGAAGCCCGTAGTTAAATTAGGCTTGAAATGGCGAAAATATGAAGTTTAAGTTGGAAGTTTGACCGGGGAGTTGACTTTTTGATATCGGGGTCAGAATCCAGTTCTAAATATTTTCAAAGGTCCGTTATGTCATTTATGACGTGTGTGCAAAATTTGAGGTCAATCGGACTTGATTTGATAGGTTTCGACGTCGAATATACAAGTTGAAATTTCTTAGGTTCATTAAACTTAAATTGGGGTGCGATTCGTGGTTTTGATGTTGTTTGATGTGATTTGAGGCCTCGAGAAGGTTTGTGTTATGTATTGGTACTGGTTGGTATGATTGGACGGGCTCCCAGGGGCCTCTGGTTTTATTCGGGGTGGTTCTGGACCAAGTTTGGGCATTTTGATGCTGCTGGTTGTTGGTTCTGGTGTTGTTCTTCACGTTCGTGCGGAGCCTTTATCGTTCACGAAAAAGGATTTTGCTGTTGGGACTTTGTTCTTCGCGTTCGCGAAGAAGGAATGTTTACTGTCCGTCGTCTAACTTTGGAGGCTCATATCTTGTAATCTATAAGAAATTTGGAGATGATCCAAAAATGAAAGTTGTATCTCCTTGTGTCTAGTTTTCAGAAAGGTAAGCCATTTATTATTTGAAGTTGTGTACAAAACGTTATGGTGGAGACACTACAGGCTATTTGTGAAGAGTTTGGAAATCTCCGTTACACAGGGCTGACTTTGAAAGCTTATATCTCGCAAAATATAAGGAATTGGGAGATGAGCAACAAATGAAAGTTATAGCTCTTGGAGTCTAGTTTTCATAGAGTTAAACCATTTCTCATTTGGAGTTTTGTACAAAACGTTATTATGATTATACTAGAGGCTATCTGAAAAGAGTTTGAAAAGGGTTGTTGGAGAATTTGTTCATCGCGAACGCAAGGGGAGGGTCACGAACGCGAAGAACAAACCCCTGGGCGGCAAAATAAAGTCCAGTTCGTTTCATTCTTTCATTTTTGGACCAAGGAAGCTCGGGTGAGGCAAGTTTTCAAGATTGTTTCAAGGAAAGCATTGGGGTAAGAATTCCTAACTTGATTTTGGTTAAATTACATGAATCTATTATTATTTTTATCACTAAATTAGTGAATTGGGTTGAAAATGGTAGAAATCCTCTAGACTTTAATTTAAGATTTGAAGGGCGATACGTTATCGGAATTTAATAATTTTGGTATGGTTGAGCTTGTATCAGAATGGGTGTTCGGATTTCGTAATTATTTTATCACGTTTCGAGGGGCGGGCCCCGCACTGACTTTTTAGAATAAAATATTAAGTTGGTGTTTTATTATCCGAAATTATTTTCGATGAATTTTGTGTAGTAAATTGGATAATTGTTGACATTTATTAAATCATCTATTTTGCCATTCCTCATTTCGTGTTTGTTGAATTTATTTTTATATGATAATTTGATGTGATTATTACTTGTATATTTATGTGAATTCCGTGAATTGATGATTTGATATTTCTTGGAAATTAATTTCATTACGGATTTTTCATCTTCAAATATTTAATTAAATAAGCTTAAGAAAAGATGTTTATATAATTATTAAGAATTTAGATTAATTAAGGTGTTGCCCTATACTTAGTATTTTCCATCTCTGTTGATTATTTGAGTTTTTATATACGTTACGTGCAGCCTTGGGCTATTTGTTGAGAAATGTATTGATTCTGCTACATATTTGGAATTTGATTTTGGTCAGTGGCAAATTGTGATATGAATTGTTGTATTGTGATGTGGTTTAAACACTCTCCTTGATGTCATTTATGCTCCCTACCTTGCTTGTTAATGAAATACATGTGCTTGATAAGGAAGAGTGTAAATCACGAAGGGTGATGCCGTGCCATTTGAGAGTGTAAAGCATGAAAGGTGATGCCGTGCCATTTGAGTTATATTATCATGAGAGGGAGAGTGTAAGCACGAAGAGTGATGCCGTGCCATTTCATTTATATTATCCGGTGAGGATGAGAGTAAAAGCACGAAGGGTGATGTCGTGCTATTATTTTTATATTATCATATATTCATGGCATGAAGGGTGTGTCCGTGCAGGCGAGGACGAGAGACATACATTATATTGTGATATCGTTTTGTTGTGTATACATTCATCCCTTTATCTTGAGATGTTAATGTGCACCTATGTTTTCTATGTGACTTGTAGTCGTTGTCGCTTACTGTGTGCCTCCCACTTTATTTCTTTTATTGTTATTAACTTTTCTCCCACCTAGATGGTATTGTTATATATATGCGCAGTGAGAAAGAGATAAATGCACGAAGGGTGTTGTCGTGCCAATTGATTTGGTCTCCATATATATATATATATTGGGTGAGAATGAGATAAGTGCACGAAGGTATTGCCGTGCCATTTGATATGATATGTTGAATATATTTCTCATGCCAGGAAAGTTAAATGAGGTGTCACATGGTGACTTTTATTTGAAAGAATTATATTTGAAAGATATTTACTTGAAAGAATTATATTTGAAAGATATTTAGTTGATAAAATTATATTTGAAAGATATTTACTCGAAATAATTATATTTGAAAAATATTTAATTGAAAGAATTATATTCGGAAGATATCTAATTGAAAGAATTATATTCGAAAGATATTTATGTGAAAGAATTATAATGGAAATATATTTATTTGAAAGAAGTATATTCGAAATATATTTATTGAAAATGATTATATTCTCAAGACTTTTATTGAAATATTTATAGATAAAAGATGTATATCTCGAAGGACTTGATTAATAGGTTGTACTTGTGTTTATTATTCGTTTGAGAAATACTTATGGTGTTCCTGTTGCCTTGCAGTTTAAATCATTATTTGATTGATGTCGCTATCACTGCTGTTTGTTTTCTATTATTTTTGTATGCTATATTGCATAGGTTATTTGACTAGTGAGTGTCTTGACTGTACCTCATCACTACTCCACTGAGGTTAGTCTTGATACTTACTGGGTACCGAACATTGTGTACTCATAGTACACTTTTGCATATTTTTGTACAGAGCCAGGTATTAAAGATATCGGATTCGGACAGAGATTTGAGTATGATCGCAAGGATTCAAGGTAGGACTACTTGGTCATCGCAGTCCGTTGGAGTCTTT
This sequence comes from Nicotiana tomentosiformis, assembly GCF_000390325.3. Lineage (NCBI taxonomy): Eukaryota > Viridiplantae > Streptophyta > Magnoliopsida > Solanales > Solanaceae > Nicotiana > Nicotiana tomentosiformis. The sequence goes on from NC_090823.1 coordinate 84,415,086, forward strand.
CCATTTTATTGTACTGTTAATTTCAATTATATTATCAGGTGAGCATGAGACGACGTTAAATGTGAGTCGTTAAGTCGGGTAAATGGTTATGAGGTATTCATGCCTCACAATTTGCTGTCAGTATTGTGAAAATTCAAAACGAGGTTTTGGTTAATATGAGGTTAATTGGCGATGTTATAATCGATTATGAACAACTATTAAGACCAGAGATATGGTGATGGTCATACATATGATGTGATTCATGTCCTGATATCTTTATGATAATGCAGTGCGTGTAATGCTGAGATTAATGTTATTGATATATACATTGTGGTGCTTTGTTGGGTTGAAGATGTGTTATTAGGAGTTGTTTGGTGTTACTCTGGCAGGTGGATAAGCCTCATTTATAGGAGAGACCCTGCCGAAATTTCTGAAACAGTTGGGAGTTAGTAAAATTTAGGGGATTAAGACATACAAAAGACGAGATAAGTTATGTTATGTGTTTGATGGCGGACTCTACTTCTCATTCAAGAGCAAATTATCCTAAGTGGGATAGAATGTAACACCCCGAAAAAATTTTGAAGTATTTCAACACTATCAAGAAAGTTGATGGGTGCGTAGGCACGAGTTGCTATAGCCAGTTGAGACTAATCCGTGCGTTGATGTGAAAATCAGGCCTTTCGAAAATGTTTGGAGTGTAATAAATTGGTTTTAAAGTTTATAAGTATGGATAAAAGAAATAGTTTCAACTGAAATGGTGTTGTCGGACCCATGTTAAATTGCGGAAAATAGAAACACCAGCGTGTATGTGTGTAATACACTCAGTAATTTAAAGTCCCCAGAAAGATTCTTGGCACGTTCGAGGACAAACGTATGTTTATGAGGTGGAGAATGTAACGACCCAACTTGTCGTTTTAAGAATTAACGCCCTGTTTAGTGACTTAAGGTCTCGAGCAACTTCATAATAAGTATTATGACCTGCGGGTGTGGTCGATTTTGATTTTCAAAAAATTCGAGATTAAATTGAAAGAACAATTCTCATTTTTGAAGCTTAAATGAAAAAAGTTAATTATAGTTGGACTTTTGACTAAACGATCCCGGAATAGAGTTTTGATTATTCCAATAGCTTCGTATGGTACTTTTATACTTAGGAGTGTGTCAAAAAAATTATTTGGAAGCCCATAGTTAAATTAGGCTTGAAATGGCGAAAATATGAAGTTTAATTTGGAAGTTTGACCGGGGAGTTGACTTTTTGATATCGGGATCGGCATCCAGTTCTGAATATTTTCATAGGTCTGTTATGTCATTTATAACTTGTGTGCAAAATTTGAGGTCAATTGGACTTGATTTGATAGGTTTCGGCGTCGAATGTATAAGTTGCAATTTTTTAGTTTCATTAAACTTAAATTGGGGTGCGATTCGTGGTTTTGATGTTGTTTGATATGATTTGAGGCCTCGAGCAGGTTTATGTTATGTATTGGGACTGGTTGGTACGATTGGACGAGGTCTTAGGGGCCTAGGGTTTGATTCGGGGTGGTTCCTGACCAAGTTTGGGTGTTTTGATGCTGATGGTTTCTGGTTCTGGTGATGTTCTTCATGTTCGTGAGGTGCCTCTCGCATTCGCGAAGAAGGATTTTGCTGTTGGGACTTTGTTCTTCGCGTTCGCGAAGATGGAATTTTTGCTGTCCATCGTCTGACTTTGGAGGTTCATATCTTGTAATCTATAAGAAATTTGGAGATGATCCAAAAATGAAAGTTGTATCCCTTTGTGTCCAGTTTTCAAAAAGGTAAACCGTTTGTCATTTGGAATCGTGTACAAAAGGTTATGGTGGATACATTACATGCTATCTGGGAAGAGTTTGGAAATCTCTGTTGCACATGGCTGACTTTGGAAGCTTATATCTCGCAATATATAAGGAATTGGGAGATAAGAAACAAATGAAAGTTATAGCCCTTGGAGTCTAGTTTTCCGAAATTTAAACCATTCATCATTTGGAGTTTGGTACAAAACGTTATTATTATTATACCAGAGGCTGTCTGAGAAGCATTAGAAAATGGCTGTTGGAGAATTTGTTCATCGTGAACGCGAGGGGAGGGTCGCGAACGCGAAGAACAAACCCCCGGGCAGCAGAATAAAGTCCAAATTCATCTCATTCTTCCATTTTTAAACCAAGGAAGCTCGGGTGAGGCGATGTTTCAAGAGTTTTTCAAGGAAAATATTGGGGGTAAGAATTCCTAACTTGACTTTGGTTAAATTACATGAATCTATTGTTGTTTTTATTGTTAAATTAGTGAATTGGGTTGAAAATGGTAGAAATCCTCTAGACTTTAATTTAAGATTTGAAAGGCGATCCGTTATCGAAATTTGATAATTTTGGTATGGTTGAACTCGTATCCGAGTGGGTGTTCGGATTTCGTAAATGTTTTGTCGGTCTCCGAGGGCGGGTCCCTCACTGACTTTTTAGAATAAAATGTTAAGTTGGTGTTTTATTATCTGGAATTTTGTTCGATGAATTTTAATGAAGTTATACAATTAATTTGGATAGATTTGAGTTTTCCGTATGTCATTAAAACAAGAAGGCTATTTAGGAATATCGGCCTAACTTCAAAAAGGTAAGTGTCTTGCCTAACCTTGAGTGGGGGAATTACCCCTTAGGCATCAAGTCTTATGTACATTTTGTGAAATATGAAAAGCCGTGTAGGCGAGGTGACGAGTACGTACTCGGGCTTATATGTGCAAAATATATTGGGAGGTCTTAGGCATATTTTGTAGTAAAGGTCTTAGCCATTGAGAGTGTAAAGCACGAAGGGTGAATGTGCACATATGTTTTCTATCCGACTTGTAGTCGTTGTTGCTTACTGTGTGCCTCCCACCTTATTTATTTTATTGTTATTGAATTTTCTCCCACCTAGTTGGTATTGTTATATTTATGCACAATGAGAAAGAGATAAATGCACGAAGGGTGTTGCCGTGCCAATTGATTTGGTCTCTCTCTCTCTCTCTCTCTCTCTCTCATATATATATATATATATATATATATATATATATATATATTGGGTGAGAATGAGATAAGTGCACAAAGGTATTGCCATGCCATTTGATGTGATATGTTGAATATGTTTCTCATGCCAGAAAAGTTAAATGAGTGTCACATGGTTACTTTTATTTGAAAGAATTATATTTGAAAGATATTTCTTGAAAGAATTATATTTGAAAGATATTTAGTTGAAAGAATTATATTTGAAATATATTTACTTGTAAGAATTATATTTGAAAAATATTTACTTGAAAGAATTATATTAGAAAGATATTTAATTGAAAGAATTATATTCGAAAGATATTTATGTGAAAGAATTAAAATGGAAAGATATTTATTTGAAGGAAGTATATTCGAAATATATTTATTGAAAATAATTATATTCTAAAGACTTTTATTGAAAAACTTATAGATAAAAGAAGCATGTCGTGAAGGACTTGATTAATTGGCTGTACCTGTGTTTATTATTTGTTTGAACAATATTTATAGTGTTCCTTTTGCCTTGCAGTTTAAATCACTGGTTGATTGATGTTGCTATCTCTGCTATTTGTTTTCTATTTTTTTGTATGCTATATTGCACAAGTTATTTGACTAGTGAGTGTCTTGATTGTACCTCGTCAATACTCCACTGAGGTTACTCTTGATATTTACTGGGTTACGACCGTAGTGTACTCATACAACACTTCTGCACATTTTTGTGCAGAGCCAGGTATTGAAGATATTGGATTCGGATAGATATTTGAGTATGATCGTAAGGATTCAAGGTAGGACTGCTTGGTCATCGCAGTCCCTTGGAGTCTTTCCATTTTATTGTACTGTTAATATCTTATTCAAACAGTATTGTACATTCGGTCCTCGAGATCACTCCATGTATTCAGTTAAAATTCGTGACTCAGTATTACCAGTCTTGGGAGGTTGTATTAAATTAAATGTTTTTAAAAGAAAGGCTTGAATTAAGATTATAATCGGCTTACTTGGTCTTAGAGACTAAGTGCCATCACGACGCCTGTGGTGGGATATTTGGGTCGTGACAAGTATGAAATTTGATATTCATTGAACATTTACATGTATTCTTGAATATTTGCTTTTTGTGTAATATGGTTTGGACTGGTAGCCTGTGACCACGCGGGGGCGGATTGTGATATTGTGCCTGTGACCACCCAGGGCGGATTGTGATATTGAGCATATGACCAGGCTAGGAAAATTGTGATATTAAGCATGTGACTATGCCGGGCAGATTGTGACATTGAGCTTGTAACCACACCGGACGCATCTGTGATATTAAGCATGTGACCACGTCGGTAGTTATGATATTGAGCCTTTGACCATGCAAGGCAGATTAAGGTAGCACGTGAGTTGTCCGTGCTACATGTGGATATGGATCCATACCCCTAGGGTCACCCTCTCATATGTCTTTTTGATGGTGTACATAAGTATTGTGAGAATTTGACAGGTTTCTAGTTGATGTGGGCGGGAAGGTTTATTAGTGGTTTGGTTCGGTTATTGAGATCTGATGTGGTCCTTATAGTTGTATTGTGATATCTATTTGGATCGGGTTATCCGACGAAATGGATTGATATTTGGTTATTATATTTCTTCTTTACTTGTAATTTTCCGGAAAGTTTTTATATGAAAAATTGATTAAAATGTGAAATAGAGCCTTAAAATTCAATTGAGCTGACTTTGGTCAACATTTTGAGAAAAGCAAACCGGATCAGTGTTTTGACACTTCTGGTAGGTCCACATCATGATTTGGGACTCGGGCGTATGCCTGGAATTTAAATTGGAGGTCCGTAGCTCATGTTATGGCCATTTAACGAAAATTAGGAATTTAAAGGCTAAAGATTTCCATAGTTTGACCACGTATTTGACTTTTTGATATTGGGGTCGGAATCCGATTCTGGAAGTTGGAATAGCTCTATTAATATGACTTGTGTGTCGAATTTGAAGTCATTCCAGATCCCTTTAATATGTTTTGGCACGAGTTTTGCAAATTGAAAAGTTTGAAACTCAAAAGTTCGGATCGAGGTGTGAATTGCAATTTCGATGTTGTTTGACGTGATTTGAAACCCCGAGTAAGTCCGCATTATTTTATGGGACTTGTTGGTATATTCGAACAGGGCCCCGAGTACCCCGAATGTGATTCGAATCGAAATCGGAACAAATATTGGACTTAAGCAAAATCTGGAATTTTTGCTGCTTCTAGTGCCTTCTCTTCTGTGAAGCCTTAGCCGCAGAAGCAGCTCCGCGGAAGCGTGAATTGCATCGCAGAAGGGGAAGTAGAGGATTTGGGCAAGAAGCCTCAGAAGCGAAAAGTTGGACATTCCTGCGAGTCCACAGAAGCGGACATTTGTTCGCAGAAGCGGCACTTTCAGTCGCGAAAGCGACGCCCCAGATGCGGCAATTGCGTCGCAGAAGCGACTGTTGATAGAACCTTAAGGGGTCGAAAATGGCCATTTTTCTTCATTTCGTTTAGCTTTTAAAACCTCGATTTTTGGGCGATTTGAAGGAGTTTTTCACAATTTTGAATTGGGTTTCATAAATCCATGTCTATATTCATCCTTTATTTCGGATTTAGATGGAAGAAATTGAAATTTTTATTTCCAAAAAAGAAAATTTATGATTTGAAGGTCCATTTGACATCGGAATTTGGTAATTTTTGTATGGTTGGACTCGTCTCAGAAAGGGTGTTTGGATTGCGTAAGTTTTTTCGAGATTCGAGACGTGAGCCCCACTAATGATTTTTAAGATGAATTTCGGATTTTAATCCAGAAAATTAGTAAATTCATATGGAATTAATTCCTATGATTTGTATTGAGTATATTAAATTATTTATGACTAGATTTGATGATTTCAGACATGAATTCGCGAGGCAAAGGTTTATTGGATTCTTAAATTTGGTCGCAAAGCGAGGTAAGTGACTTGGTTAACCTTGACTTGAAGGAGTAGGACTTATTTGTCTATTTGCTACGTGATTTAATATGTGAGTACAATGTATATGTGAGGTGACGAGTAATTATGCGTTGTGGTTGAGTCTAAGCATGTGGGTGGAATTTTTTTAATATGAATAATTGCCTATTTAATTAAGATATTCCTGTTTAAGTTTATTATTGATTATTTGATCATTATTCGTGAAATTATTATTCATTTAATTATTGTTGAATATGTTGGAAGGTGAAGTCCGTATTCTAGTATTGAATTGATTGATAAGTGCATATCCCCGCATTTAAATACTCTTCCAAATTAATATTATTATTTTCATGGTAAGGAAGAGTGTAAAAGCACTAAGGGTGATGCCGTGCCATTTTCATTATCTATAATATCATTATCATGGTAAGGAAGAGTGTAAAAGCACGAAGGGTGTTGTTGTGCCATTGGTGAGTGTAAAAGCATGAAGAGTGATGCCGTGTATTTTTCAGAGAGTGTAAAAGCACGAAGGGTGATGCCGTGTCAAATGAGAGTAAAAGCACGAAGGGTGGTGCCATGACATTTTCATATCATCAGTTGCTCATTTTATTGTTGAAGAATTATTTGGCTGCTAAGTGATAATTCTCCTGCTAAAATTATTATAACAACCCCATTCGCATGTTCCCTCCCAAATTTATAAAGCGTTATTTATTGTTTTATTGTTGCTTCGTATTTGTATATACTTGTACAAGTTGTTTACATACGTGTCCTGCCATAGCGTCGTCACTACTTCGTCGAGGTTAGGCTTGACACTTACGGAGTACATGGGGTCGGTTGTACTTATACTACACTCTGCACTTCTTGTGCAGATTTGGGAAGTTGGTCCCAGTAGCGTACCATAGACGTGCTCGGATTCAGCTACTCAGAGGAGACTTGAGGTATAACTGCACAGCGTTCGCAGTTCTGAAGTCCCATTCTATCTATCTCAGCTGTGTATTATCTTACAAACAACTTGAATATTATTCAGACCTTTATTTGTATTATTCTAGTAGCTCGTGCACTTGTCACACCAGATTCGGGGATGTATTTTGATAATTCGATATTTATGGCCCTCCGCTTTTTATTTCAGCAATTGACTTCTATTTAATTAAAATTGCTTAAAAATAGTTAAGATTATTTTAACGTTGGCTTGCCTTGCAAGTGAAATGTTAGGCGCCATCACGATCCTGAAGATAGGAATTTCGGGTCATGACAGTTTACCTGATTTATTTGCATATCTTCCTTATTAGCTGTATTGTTGACTAAGCAGAGCACGTTAAGAAAATTATGTGAACCAAGGTGTTCTTATCTATGATTTCATGATTTGTTCATCTTACTGATCTGTACTCATTGGAATTTTATGAATTATACAGGTGATTGGCGAGTATCATTTATAATTCTTCCTTCTACTACCTCACTGAGATTAGTTATGATACTTGATGAGTACATGCGATCGATTATACTTATACTACACTTCTGCACCTTGCGTGTAGATCTTGGAGCTTAGATGTTATGGATGATGAGAGTTGGCACTGATGGTGCACCTGCCTTTCGGATATAGCTACCACTTATCCTTGGTAGCTTTAGATTCAAATTATGTTTATGTACATTCCAAACAGATGTTGTATTTATTTCATAACAACTTTGTAAAATCTAAGTCTTCGTGACTCATGACTTGTACTACCAATCCTTGGGTTATTGTATGAGAATTCAGTTATTTCACTTATTGTTTTCTTATTATTTTCATTAGAATTGGTTTGATGGTTATTTGGCTTACCTAGCGGGTTGGGTTAGGTGCCATCACAACTACATGAATTTTGGGTTGTGACAAGTTGGTATTATAGCTCTAGGTTTATAGGTTCTACGAGTCAGGAGCAAGTGTCTAGTAGAGCCTTGTGCATCGGTATGATGACGTCCACACCTATCTTCAACAAGCTAAAAGGCATTTAGGAAATTTCCCATCTTTCTTTCTTTATCGTGTGACATTTATTAACTTTGAAGCATATCTTTTTTAATTCCTTCCATCAAATTGCGTTACATTGAGCACTCGATATCGGCTATGCATCGACAACTTGTGATCTCATAGTTGATTCTACATGAGCTTATGAAGGATTTAGTTGGAGCACAGTGTTGTTATGGTAGATATGGTGTAAGGGTACTGTGGGTTATCAGATGTTTTGCTCTATTACTTCAAGCTAAGTGGGGGAGTCTACTACTAACAATTAGACTGTATGTTCATGTGGTATATTAGTTTCGGTCTGAGGCATATTTGTGGATTAGTCATGACTTGAAGAGGTTGGTTTTGGGCATTACTAGAGCAAGGAAATTGCTGGATGCCTGATGTGCCATACTTTATTGATATATGAAAATCTAGGAATGATTCAGGTTTGTTATTCGTGGTGGATGTAGTGTGCTAGGAGAAGGGATTCACCCGGTTATTGAAAAGTGGAGTTACTTCTTATGTGTTTTGTGTGCTAATGGAGCACAAGTTGTTCGGCTCGTTTTGGTGGTGCATTGGAGATTAGAGTAGAGTGGATGATTTTCGAGAAGGTTCTAATGAGTTCAAGATTTATATATGGTATTTGATAATTTTCCGAATTTGTAAATTGCTAAGATATGAGAATTGCATTTTATGGTGTCTGGGCTTGCCGTATTTATGTATCAGTATGGATTCTATATTTTCGTGTAAGGGAGGTTAGGAAAATATTTTCAAATTTACAGAAGGTCTCTTCAATCGCTATATGGATGCAGCATTATTGGGTGCTTAAGAGAGAATACAATGGCTTATGGGCCTTAGGAAAATGGGGTTTCACGCTAGGATCTCTTGTGGTGAGCTTTAGATAAGGATCGTAGTGTAATAATAAGGTGAGGTATTAACTTTAAGGAATGTCGAGAGGGACTCAAAGAAAGGGTCAGCTTGGTAGTGGTTTGGGTCGGCATGGTAATAAACATGATCTGTTCTTTTGGTTTGGCAAGGCATTGTAGGTGTGTTGTGGCAATACTCTTGGGTTTGGCAATTTGCATGATTTGGTTGAATTACAGGGATTCAGTTATGATGGCTTGGTTTCGTGCTAATATGTTTCGAAGAGTTCTCGATCATTTCGACCAAGGCTTGGGGAAGATGTTTTGTACATGCATGGGGAGTTTGTGCATGTAGTGATTATCTCATGGATAAGGGTCAAGTGGAATGTTACAGGTTGATGGGGTGTCTATCCTACTTGTGATTCAGAATTGATAATGGGTCTCTCATGTTTTTATATAATGGCATGACAGATGAAGTACAACGCTTGGGATTGAGGTTTACAAGTATAAGGTTGATGTTCCGTTCGAAGGGAAGGTCATGAGTTCTAGGTAGCATGTACGTTTTTAGATGCTTAGAAAAAGGTTTGCACTATTTGGTATCACCTAAAAAAGTGTGCATTTTAGAAAGGCGCATTCTGTTTTGACTCGCGGATGCTCGATAAGTATTTCAGTAATCGCGGGGTTGTTGGCTGTTGATATTCGGATTTTCTACGTGGCGCAGAAGACTCATGTGTGTTTCTCGTGAGATGATTATGTATTAGGGGTGTGTCAGTATTTGAGTAGTGGATTTGGGATCGGATATGAAGATTCTTGTATTCTTAGGATTTGGACAGTGGGAGTTCTCAGAGCCAGATCGTTCCTTGTTTGTGGATTGTTGAGGTATGTTAAGAGTTTGATGGCTGATTTTATATGTTATGGTTAGGTTACTATGGACTTTTAGAAGGTTATTTATCTATTTTGGGATGATCAGAATTGATTTGGGGGCCCATTGAAAGGCCTAATGAGAATATGTCTTCTATATCGGACATGGTTGATTTACTCAGCACAACCATTGTTGGGGGTGTGTCATCGCTAGAGTTGATCTTATTCATGTTCTAATATGTTCCATGTGTTACTCTCTTGTGCTACGATGGGTTGTAAGACTATTGGCTATTACACACACGATGCGGTTCCGTTTGGTCCTTGTGGCAAAATTCGAAGGAGATGGCTTTTTGGGTGTTGAATGGTGGATTGCGCCTTGGTTATTGTCTTCTTGTTTGTCGTATATTGTGTTATCCATTTCTTCTTGGTTATGGTCATGCACTTCGCGTGCTTTATGTTGATATGCATATGGTTGATAATTGTGAGCATCACGACTCGATGGGTATTTTATGTGGACCGGTATGTTCGGATTGGGTCATGCATCGCAGCATAGTTATGTTGGAATATGATCCTTGGTTCTTATTTAGTGTATTTTGTTTCTCCTCTGTGAAATAGGTTCATAGAACTGCATTTTATGGGGGTATGTGTTGAGATTTCTGGACAGTTCTCTCATTTAGTTCTTCTTTCATCTTTAGTTACATTTGAGTTGTTGCTTGTTTGGTGCACGAAATGCATGGTGTGTGGATCTTGGTGGTATTGATGTGGCATGTCGGTCGAGCAACGGGCACAGTATGAGATGAGGTTATTGAATCCCGGATGAGTACTATCGGAATTGATTAAGGTATGTTTGGAGATGAGATTATGTCACTAGTCATCTTCGAATTTGGCTATGGTTCTTGGCGGGAGAGAGAGCTCCACGACTTGTTGATCTGATGAGTGGTTATGAGTATCTACTTGTTGTCTTTCATCATTGGGAGTGTACGAAGGTTTAGAACAATGTTTTACTTTATATGAGGTTTGTTACCGGTACCGGGTTTGTTATTGAGTAGCTATTGTGGTTGGAAGTTATTGCTCTGAGAATCTGAGTTATGTGGTATATCATGTGATTATACCTTGGGATATGGTTATGGCTTGATACATGTTGTTTAGGTCATATGCAGTGTGTAGATACGAGAATGGAGTCTTATAAGGAGTTCTGTGTGTTGGTGATTGGGTTCTAATGCTTATGGACTAAGGTGGAAGTAAGGATCTTCAGTTAGGTTGTAATGGTAGGCTTATTTGGATTGAGGTGATGTGGGATCACCCGTGGGTATGTGCATGGAGATTTTATATGATGATTTGATAGCTTTAGAACAACTCTTGGCACTTTCGAGGACGAACATATGTTTATGTCGGGGAGAATGTAACGACCCGACTGGTCATTTTGAGCATTTGCATTCAGTTTGGTGATTTGAGGTCATGAGTAGCTTCACATGGTGTTTTATGACTTGCGAGTATGGTCGGTTTTGGTTTTTGAGTGGTTCGGGACTGATTTGGAAGAATGATTTTTCAACTAGAAAGCTTTAAGTTGGAAGAGTTGACTGAGTTTGACTTTTGGCATATTTGACCTCATATTAGAGTTTCTATAGTTTCGTTTGGTTTGGATGGTGATTTTGGACTTGGGTGTATGCCCAGATTTGCATTTGGATGTTCCTTGAAGGTTTTGGCTCTAATTGGTGAAAGTTGGCAATTTCAAGGTTTGGAAAGTTCATAAGTTTGACTGGGAGTTGACTTCGATGTTATCGGCTTCGGATTGTTGTTCCGGGAGTTGGAGTAGATTTTTTTTGTCATTTGGAAGTTGTGTACAAAATCTGAGGTGATTCCGAGTTGTTTGCACGTGTTCGACATAAGTTTGGAAATTGGAAATTTGAAATAGTTCATTAAGCTTGAATTGAGGTGTGATTCGTGGATTTGATGTTATTTTGTGGGATTTGAGGCATTGGGTAGGTCCATGTTACATTTTGGGTCTTGTTGTTATGTTCGTACGGGGTCCTGAGGGAATCATGTGAGTTTCAGGGTGATTTCGGACAATTTCAGAGTTTGCATGAGATGCTGGTTTTCTGGTGCTCTAGTTGAGCTTCGCGATCACGGGAGCAGAGTCGCGATCGTGTAGAGTATTTGGCCAGTGGTGTTGGTAGTTCATCGCATTCGTGGAGGATCCATCGCGTTCGTGGAGAAGGTAATGGGATCGGGGGATATTACTTTTTGTGTTCGCATGAATCCAGTCGCGTTCGTGAAGGGGAGCTGTTAGCTAGTTCTGGTGCTTTCGCATTCGCGTGGTCTCAACTGTGATCGCGGAGGCTAGGCTGAGTTGTTAATCGCAGTCGTGATCCTGGAACTACAGACGCGTAGTGTTATTGGGCAAAGTTCATTCAGTGGTTTGCGATCGAGAAGTGGGTCCCGGCGATCGGGTAGTGGGTCCCGCGATCGCGAAGGCTACACCTAAATCAGGGATATAAGATATTATTTTAGGACTTTGAGCTCATTTATCACATTTTTAGTTTGGGAGCTCGTATTTGGGCTATTGTGGTGGGGATTCTCACCACATGGATTGGGGTAAGTATTTTTGACTCGGATTTCATTATTTTACATGATTCCATCTTTGATTTTGGTATTTGAGTGATGAATCTAGAAGATAAATTGGGGGGGGGGGGGTTGTCTAAAATTTTTTAAATTGAATATTTAGATTTTGAACATCGATTCAGAGTCGGATTTAAGTGAAACTAGTATGGTTGGACTTGTATTCTAATGGTTTGTTGGAATTTGTAAGTTTTGTCGGGTTCTGGGGTACGGGCATAGGTTCACATTTTGGTTGGCTTTGAGTGGTTGATTAAGGATTGGACCTTTATTATTTGGGTTTGATTCCTATGGCATTATTTGATGTTTTTGAGTTGCTTTTGGCTAGTTTCAAGCTGTATGGAGGTTGATTGGTGCAGGATTGTGCTTCTAGAGTATTGATTTGGCTTGCTTGAGGTAAGCATCTTACCTAAACCTGGTTGAAACACTAGTTGCCTAAGTTATATGTGATAGATACACGCTAAGGGTGGCGCACATGTATGGTTATTGAGCCCATGTGCGGGCACCGGGGTATTAATCATGCTCGGGTAGTGCTTAGACTATGATATGCCTTTAGTTGATTTCTATGCTTCATGTTGTGATAGTTCTTATATTTGTACCCCTGTTGTGAGCTATTTGAGCCATGTCTGAGGTTTCATAGCGGTTAATCTCTTGATTGAACCTTATAATTGCTTCTTTTGTGATGTAATTGCCTAATATGAGCTTTGATAGCACACTTTGCACATGCCTACACTTTAGCATGTCACTTATACATGTCGATGAGTATGAAATTTGATGTTCATTGAACATGTACATGTATTCTTGAATAATTGCTTTCTATGTGATATGGTTTGAATTGGTAGTTTGTGACTATGCTGGGCAGATTCTGATATTTAGCCTGTGACCATACCGATCGGATTGTGATATTAATCCTGTGACCATGCCGGTCAGATTGTGATATTGAGTATGTGGCCACGCCGGGCGAATTGTAATATTGAGCCTTTGACCACGCTGGGCGGATCTGTGATATTGAGCATGTGATCATGCCAGGCGGTTATGATATTGAGACTCTGACCATGCCAGGCAGATTATGATAGCACGTGAGTTGTCCGTGCAACGTGTGGATATGGATCCACCCCCCTAGGGTCACCCTCTCATGTGACTTCTTTATGGTGTACACACTGATTGTGAGAAACCAGTGGGTTTCTAGGTTTTGTGGGCCTTGAGAAAGTTGATCAGTGGTTTAGGTTTGATTATTGAGATTCTGAAGTAGGCCTTAGAGCCGTATTATGATTTCTATTTCTATCGGGTTTTGTGCCATAATAGAATGATATTTGGTTATTGCATTTCTTCTTTACTTGTAATTTTCCTTGGTTTTACCTAGTTTATCTTCCTTATATGCTATATTGTTCACTAAGACGAGCATGTTAAGAAAATTGTGTGCACCAAGGTGGTCTTATTTGTGATTTCATGATTTTTTTATATTACTGTTTTGTACTTGTTGGAATTTTATGAATTGTACACGTTATTGGTGAGTATCATTTATAATTCTTACTTCTATTACTTCGTCGAGGTTAATTATGATAATTGCTGAGTATATGAGGTCGGTTGTACTCATACTACACTTTTGCACCTTGCGTGCAGATCTTGGAGCTGAGATGACGTGGATGACGGGAGCTGCCACTGAAGATGCACCTGTTTTCCAGATATAGCTACCACTTGTTTGTGGAAGTTTTATATTCGAATTCTATTTATGTATATTACAAACAGATGTTGTATTTATTTATTACCAACTTTAAAAAATCTAAGTCTTAGTGGCTCATGACTTGTACTACTAATCCTTGGGTTATTGCATTCGAATTCAGTTATTTCACCTATTGTTTTCTTATTATTTTCATTAGAATTGTGTTGATTGTTTGGCTTACCTAGAGGGTTGGGTTAGGTGCCATCACAACTAGATGGATTTTGGGTCGTGACATCAATCAATCCGATCGTCGATAGCAGACTCTCCCACTTGGCTTGAAGCAATATAACACATCATCTGTAACCAAGAGTACCCTTCCTTTATAGCTGCCCCGATCCCGCACTGTTAATTAGTTTAGTACATCATAAACTTATAACATTAGTCATAAAACACTCCAAAGACTCTGCTAAATGCAAAATCATCCTTAAGACAGTCAAGCCAACTTACGCAAGTGCTTCGAAAGGATAGTATATGCATTCCAATGAATAGAAGCCTCATACGAAACACACAACCTCAAATCCCACCGGCCCAAAATCCAATCGTCTAGCCTCAAATCAACATTTTCCCACAACTCTACCATGATCACAAAAACTAGGCAACCGGTTAATCCTCCTGAGTCTACAATCATCAACAAGATATAAGAATCAACTTAATTCCTCAAATGAACAACCGAAAGATCCACCGACACACCCACTTCTCAAAACAGTACTACACATCGAGATGATGATCAAGTATTCCTAGATTTTCGCATCCCATCCGCAACACCACAAGCCATCAGTGCACCACTGATATTGAGTGATCAACATCACATACGATTGAATGGAAAGAAAATAAAAGGTATAAGCTTCAAGATGAAACAAAGTCACACGATAAGGGAAGAAATATGGGAAATTTCCTTGATACTATGTAGTCTCTCCAAGATAAGTATGGACGTCAAGTCGTGATGGCACGTAACCCAACCCACTAGATAAGCCAAACAATACAAGTTACTACAACTATGAGAAATCAGCAATATTATAAGTGAAACTATACAATAAGTCAATACAACTACCCCAATGACTGGTAGTACAAGCCATGAGCCTTTATGATTTGGATTTACAAAGCTGGCAAAAGAAATAAATACAACATCTGTTTGAAGGTTACATAAACAAAAATGAGATCCTATCCTACTATGAACAACACGGTTCCAAACTACAACTTCAATGCCTGCCTTCGTCATCCGCAGCAGCACGGTTCCAAACATTTGCACGCAAGATACAATAGTATAGTATGAGTACAACCGACCCCATGTACTCAGTAAGTATCTTGACTAACCTCAGAGAAGTAGTGAAGAGGTTTTTAAGTCAATGGATACTCACGTTGCAGAACATGTGCAACTCAATAACATGTATAATAGAGAGAAAAGTATTCCAAAAAAATAATTATAGAATTAAAAATATCAACAGTAAAGGTGCATAACTGGGATAGGGTAATAAACAAACTCTACCAATTAGACAGGTTCAACAAATACAACTTGTACCAGCCCTCTCTCACTATGCATCGTATCATATATGTTTTCAGTACCAATACATGACCGTAAACCTATGCCCAACGTGGTCTGATTCCATATCAATTGCCAAATGACACGTTCAAGAGAACCTTTTTAGAAGCAAATACATCAATTCATGATAACAATTTTTTAATCACATCAATATGGTACAGTACCAACAACTCAGTAGAACATGAGATATCAACTCAACGTAGGTAAATCCATCTTGACAACCAATTCATCAAATAATAACAGAGGCATAGATTAGTATGTTAGAAGCAACACAACAAACCATGCAAAAATGCATGACACACATAAATAAGTCATATGCACAATCAAGAAAGCCACTCTCGCACCCCTACACACACATAATCAATAAAATCACCTCTAGTCCATCACATAACATCCCCACAATGCCATCCTTATTTTTCTGCATGCGTATATAACAATGAAATGCCTCCTTTATTTTGCCACATTCACATATCGTCACCTTATTTTTCCATGTGGGCAACCCCAGAAAATGCCACCCTTATTTTTCCCCAGGCGCACAACAATAGACACGATCGCACTGCAAGGACCTCGTGCTAACACCCCCAATCACAATCACACGGCAAAGACCTCATGACACAATATCATCACAATAAATCCACTCAACATGTCCACATGTTCAATAATCACAACAATGAAAGACAACAATTTATCATCAAGAGGCATATCTTCATAACTCATCAATAAAGCGCACACGGATATGATAACAATAAAATGCGGATAAGGAATGACTACGGCTAAATCAATTATAGCAATCAAGTTCTAGTAGTCATACAAAGGATCACATAAGTATCATAGAGTGCACACGTCCCAACCTAGACACAACATAAGAACATGTACATATATGTATTCATAACATATGTGTATCTACATCCGAGGCAAGTTTCACATAAATATCAAGATTTTCTGATCATGTTCAGCATAAGGTACCAATAGTCTCAACATTTCTCTAGAATGGTTTATTGTACTCACGTAGTCGATTAATTAAATAATACATAGAATCAAGTTAAACACACAACCAAACAAGGCATAAAGTAAGCTAGAATCTACCCCGATCATGAATACCCTTGGTACATGTATATACACTCATCACCTCATATATACATCTCCCTGCATGTAACAAGTAATAACAATTATTACGAAAAATTCTCTCAACCAAAGATAGGCAAGACACTTACCTCAAACAAGCCAAATCAATACTCTAAAAATACTTTCCTGCATGAATTGACCTCTGAACGACTTAAATCTAGCCAAAACAACTTAGTAACATCAAATAATATCATAGGAATCAAAACCAAACGATAAAGGTCAAAATTTTAATCAAATATTCAAAGTCAACTAAAATTTTAACCCGGGACCGCACCCAAAAACCCGAAAAACTAACAAATTCCGAATACCCATTCAATACGAGTCCAATCACACAAGTTTCATCCAAAACCGACTCCAAATCGAGGTTCAAATCTCCATTTTTCACTTTAGAAAAGTTTTTCCAAAACCCCCAAAATGCACTTTCTTATTTTTAAAGCCAAAATCATCTTTTCTTCTTTAAGATTCCTTGATTTAGAGCCAAAATCAATGATAGATTCATGTTACAATCAAAAATTTGAGTTAGGTTTACTTACTCCAATGAAGTAGATGAAAACTCCTTCAAAAATCGCCTCTTCTCGAGCTTCAATTCATTGTGACAAAAAAGTAACTATGCTTCAAAACAAATAATAAAATACTGCAGATGTCCTAACCCAAATCAGATCTTAGATATTCCTGAAACTCACACTTGATATACCCAACATAATCTGTAATGACCCGACCGGCGTTTTGAGCATTTGCATTTCGCTCGGTGGTTTGGGGGTATGAGTAGCTCCGTACAATATAGTATAACTTATGTGTATCGTCGATTTTAATTTTTGGGTGATTCAAAATTAGTTAGGAAGAATGATTCTCAACTAGGAAGCTTTAAGTTAAAAGAGTTGACCAAGTTTGACTTTTAATTATTTGACCTCAGATCGAAATTTTGATGGTTCCATTAGGTCCGGATGGTGATTTTGGACTTGGGCGTATGCCCGAATTTGTATTTGGATATTTCTAGAAGGTTTCGGCCCTCATTCGTGAAAGTTAGAAATTTAAAGGTTTGGAATGTTCATAAGTTTGACCAACAATTGACTTCGATGTTGTCGGGTTTGGATTGTTGTTCCGGGAGTTTGAATAGGTTCAATATGTCATTTAGAACTTGTATGAAATTTTTTAGTTCATTCCAGATTGGTTAGGCTTGAATCGGACGCTTGGTTTGAAGTTTATGAACTTAAGAGATTGATCTTGATCGGCGATTCATGATTTTGATGTTGTTATGTGTGATTTGAGGCCTCAAATAGGTTCGTGTTATGTTTTGAGACTTGTTGGTATGTTCGGACGGGGTTCCGAGGGGCCCTAGTGAGTTTCAGGGTGGTTTAGTACAATTTCTAGGTTATTTTTAGCTGCTGGTTTTTAGCTATAAGGGTGTACATTGGGATCGCATAGAATTGGTCTTGATCGCGAAGAGTGAAATAGGAAAAATAGACATGTGAATCGCGATCGCGTAAGACCTTTCGCGATCGCATAGAAGAAAATTCTGCTGTCATTGATTCGACTTTGGAAACTATATCTTGGAATCAATAAGGAATTTGGAGATGATCCAAAATAACAAAAGTTGTAGCTCTTTGTGTCTAGATTTTGGAAAATCAAACCGTTTGTCATTTGGAGTTTTGTAGAAAAGGTTATGTCTAATAAACTACAAGCTGTCTGAGAAGAGTTTGGAAAGGGTTATGGAAGTTTGTTCTTCGCGATCGCGGAAAAATGGCCGTGATCGCATAGGGTAAATGTAAGGCCCCGTTTAAATAATTTCCTATAGATTTAAGATTTTAAAGTGAGCCAACGGTATTCGGGAATAACGTATTCGAGTATTAAAGGAGACCCATGGGACAGAACCACATCATTTTGAAATGAAAATATATGTTTAATGTGTCTTGGAACATACTGAGGAGTTTTGTGAATGGCAAGAACTTGTGTGAAACAAGTTGTATACATTAAGTGGAAAGGATGTTTCAATTAGCTCAAGACCCGAATTCAAATGAATAGAACTCCCACAATATAAAGACATAGGTGGTGATATACCTATCAAATTAACGCCCTCTGAGTCTAGTTTCCAACGCATCAAACCATTTGTCATTTGGATATTTCTATAGAAAGTTATGGCCATTTTACCGGACCTATGCCCTATGTGTGCCCAGATACGCGACCACGCATATTGGAGGGTATTCTGCTTTGTGTGTGCGGCCATATGTGCGCTCACTTTCCCAGGTGTGCGACCGCACACGTAGGAGTCCTATAAATACCCCAAAGGCTGCGTAGAGAGAGTGTCTAAGTCATTTCTTTGAGCTAGGGCTTGCTCTATCAAGGGGAATTCGTCCTATACTTCCCTCCCATGAACCAAGGTAATGTTTTTGGAGTATTTTGAGTTGATTACTACTCCTAAACACTTATATTAACAAGGAATAATATTGAAGATCCATAGATTTCCATTCAGATTCCCAAATTGGTCAAGAAGACAACAAGTTGTGATTCTAAAGAGTTTCACTATAAGAGGTATGTCTACCATCTCTAACTAATCTATGGTGATTACTTATGTATGAAACATGTGTTATGACTTATGGGATGGTGATTGGAAGACATAAGTGCCTAGCCTAGGCTGTGTTGGTATTGTTGAGATTGTAAAATGAATTAATTGATAACATTTATGGGTTGGGAGTGAAGTGTTGGGCATGCATGTGCTTATGGAAGTTGTGAGGTGAATCATTGTTGTGGAAGGTGGTTGTTATGTTAAGAAATTCCATTGAAGAAGGTTGTGGAAAGATATGAACATTAGATGTTTGATAAAAAGTCTAAATGACTTAATGTATAGAAATCTTGCTAATATTGGTGAAATTGTGTTGCATTGTTGTAGATTGAAGTTGTTTAGTGTGGTGAATCGTCGTAGTATTATTAAGGGATGAATTCCAGGTATGTTGGCTAAACTCCTCTTTTATAATTGAACCCCACAATGGCCTTGTAAGTCCCGTGTTGCTCATTATAAATTGATTATTCCGAATAAGCCATGTGTTAAGAGATACATGCGTTCAATTTGTAGTCCAAATGTGCCTGTTATGTTGAGTTACTACCTGTTATGGAATTTAGGATAAACTTTCCATCTTTCTTTCCTTATCGTGTGGTATTGATACAGCTTGAAGCGTAAACATTTTGAATTCCTTCCACACATTTATGTGCGCATGTGAGCGCTCTGTATCAGTTGTGTATCGTCAGCTTGTGATATCAAGGATGATGTGCGAGGTGTGTATTATGTGT
Organism: Nicotiana tomentosiformis; assembly: GCF_000390325.3. Taxonomy (NCBI): domain Eukaryota; kingdom Viridiplantae; phylum Streptophyta; class Magnoliopsida; order Solanales; family Solanaceae; genus Nicotiana; species Nicotiana tomentosiformis. Next base: position 84,435,001 of record NC_090823.1, read on the forward strand.
TTTGGTGATGGGCCAGTCTAGATTTAATGAGGCCATGGTTGAACCATATCTTAAGCTCGGTAGCTTTAGTTGTAACTTGTACATTTGGACTCAAATGTCCGGTAATGTCCCTACGAGTGGAATTTGTGGCTCGATGAGCTGTGAAATGGCTTTGTGATAAGTATGATGTAACTGCGGGGTGTGTTAAGACGATGTGAATGTTGCGAGAAGTGTTTCATTGAAGTGTAAAGGAAGGTCGTTGAGTGCTTGATTTTCGTTTTGATGTGACATACAGTCTCAGATGTGAATTTTTTTTAATGATCTTTCACATTGTTAAATTTTGGGGCAAATTAAATTCCCGTGTCTGGTTAATGAGTTTGGACTCAAAAGGATTAAGTGATTTCATAGTAATTGTGGCTACGAAAGGGTATAACAAGATGCCAGTTTGAGATTAGGCAGGTAGATTATCTCCTGCGGAGTAATCTACGTAGGTGTGTTCCTTATAATGTGAATAGAGAGTTTTTTTTCTTCCAGCGGGGCGTATGTGTTGAGACTTGAATTTGAATCTGGTTGAGAAAGTTGACTTGACTGTCAAGAGAAATAAATGCGTGCTTAGCGGATGATGGACGTATTTTATGGTTGGTGTTGCATGAGCTTGAGAAGAATTTTCGTTGAACTCACTGTAGTATCATGGCAGAAATACAGTATGGGTGTTGTGATTTATTGAATGAAATGATCTATGGCTTTGAGCCAAGTGGGGGTGCCTACTATTGACGATTTAATTTCATAGTTATATGTTAAAATTTTAGTTTTGGTCTGAAAAATACTTGTAGATCAGTTATGAATGCAGAGGTTGAGATTAGGGATGACTCGAGTAAGGAAATTCCTGGATACGGGTTATATTACACTCTATGAAAATATGAAAATCATGCAATGATTAAGTTGTTATTTTAAGGATGTAGTGTGCACGGAGTATGAATTTGATTGGTAGTGTTAAAGTAGGGTTAATTCTTTGAGTGTTGTTGTGGTAATGGGGCACGTGTCTTTCAGCCTGTTTGGGTGGTGCAATTTAGATTTGAGAAAAATGGGTGACTCCTGAGATGGTTCTAATGGGTTCAAGATTTATATATGGCAATCGAGAATTTTGTCGGATTTGTGTATGGATAGAATCTGAGATTTACATTTAATGGTGCCGGACTTGCTGTAATGCTATATGACTATGGATTCTATAGTCCAGCATAAGAAAGGTAAAAGAACAATTTTAAATTCACATAAAATATTTTCAGAGTGGGCGTTTCGGTTGTGGTACTTATGGGGGTGCTTAATAATAATACAGTAACTTATGGTCCTTAAGGCGATGTGGTTTTATGTTAGATGTCTTGTAGTGAGCTTTGGGTAAGGATTGTGGAGTTCTGACAAGGAGAAGTGTCAACTTGAGGATAATTCAGAAGAAACTCGGAGAAAATAGAACGACTGGTAGTAGGCTAGACCAGTATGGTAATGGTATAATCGGTTCTTTGGTTACCTATGATGTGGTTAGGCTCTACAGACAATTTGGTGGCAATATTCTTAGGTATGGTGACCTGCATGGCTTGGTAGAGTTAGGGAGATTCATCTCTAATGGCTTGGTTTAGTGCAAATAAATTTCAAAGTGTTCTTGATGGTTTCTACCATGGTTTGAACCGGATATTATTTTTTTACCGATGTGGGGAACGTGTTGTGTATTGTGATTTCCTCCTGGAAGGAAGCAAGAGAAAGGTTTCTTACTAACCAGGTATGTAATTTGCTGGTGACTTAGAGTTCCTAATGAGATTCTTGTGCTTGTCACATGATGGCATGATAGATGTGGTGTGTTGTGTTGAATTAAGATTGACATCTACAAGTTGGTAGTTCAGTCTTGAAGGAAAGGTCAAGAATTTTGGACAATATGGTCAGCTTCAGATATTTAGGTGAATGTTATAACTGCTCGGTAATCCTTGAAGGGTGCGCATTTCAGAAGGTGCATAGTGTTTTGACTTACGGATCTTCATCAGTATTGTGGTACTCACCTGGTTGATAGACTGTTGATATTCTAGTTATTGCTATGTGGCACGGAAAATATTTGGAAGAATTCCTCGTGGGATGATTGTGCATGAGAGATGTGTTAGTCATTAAAATGCTAGAGTTGGGATCAATTATGGTGATTCATACGTCCTATGAATTTGGAGACTGGAGTTCTCAGAAGCATATTATTTCAAGGTTGTGACCTATTTGAAGTGAGTATTATATTCAAATCCAGTGGAGGCACTAGTTGCGTTAATTATTTTTGATATCTATGCGCTATGAGCGTGCATATATGTGAGGTTTGAGCCAGTGTGCGGGCATCAGGGCAAGTATTTATACTCGAAAGAATGCTTAGGCTATTATATGCCTAGAGTTGACTGTTAAGCATAAAGTTATAACGTTTCTTGTGTTCTTACCTTTGTTGAGAACTATCTGGGCTACACTTGAGGTTACAAAAGGCTAATTCCCTGAACAAACAGGGTAGTTACTATTTCTGCGTTAAATTACCAATTTGAAGTGTGATAGCAGACTTTGCACATGCTTACACTATGGCGTATTATTTATACTAGTCCAGGAGCATGAGAATCTTATTTCATTATCATATACAAGTATACTTGTTTAATTGATCTTGTATGATATGCTGGGACTGGAGGCTTGTGACCATGCCAGGCGATTCATATTATTGGCACGTGAGTTGTCCGTGTCGTATGTGGGAATTTTATTTCTTTGATAATTTATCGGATTTCATTACTTCCTCTATGATAAAAATTACATGAGCACCATATTTTAGGAATTGTGTACATGCGCCTACGATTATCCTCTTCACAAAATTAGAGGAGTTGGTTGTAAATATTAGGTTGTGGTGGTGCTAGCTGAACTTGCAAAACAGTTCTATTCTTTGAGATATTTTCCATTTTTGGGTGCACGGATTGCAGAGTTTTGGCTTGAGATATATTGGTGTGGCGTATATATGGAATATTTGTGGTTAATAATATAAGGTCATTGGACCTAGAATGGGTACTATCAGGTTTGATTACAGTATATTCGGGAGAATAATATTGAAAGTCAGCTTAGAAAGTTATTATGGTTCTGGTTGGGGCGAGAGAGCTCCATGACTAGTTGATCTGATAAGTGGTTAATAGATTCCACTTGTTTCTTTAATTATCAGCAGTGTACGAAGGTTTTGGGAATGAGGTTTTGTTTGATATGTGGTTTAATACTATTATCGGGCTGGTTTTCAGTAGTTACTGTGGTCGGAAATGGTGTTGCGAGTATGCTAGTTGTGTAGTATGTTATGTGATTATATCTGGGATATGGTTAAGGCCTAATACATCTTATTAAGACTCATACAGTGTGTAGATGTGAGACTCGGGTCTTGTAATAAATTTTGAATTTTGGAAATTAGGTTCTAAGTTTTAAGGACTAAGGTTAAAGTAATGATCTTCAATTATGTTGTGTTCTTAGACCTATATGAAATAGGGTGACGTGGGATCACCCCGGGTATATGTGTGGTAAGGTGGAATAGTGATTTGAAGGTTTAGGAACATCTTTTGGCATGTTCGAGGACGAACGTATGTTTAAGTGGGGGAAAATGTAATGGCCCGACTTGTCGTTTTGAACATCTACGTTCCTTTTGACAATTTGAAGTCTTGATTAGCTTCGTAATGTGTATTATGACGTATGTTAATCGTCGGTTTTGATTTTCAGGTGTTTCAGGATTAGTTCAGAAGAATGAATTTCTTGTTGAAAGCTTAAATGAAAAGGGTTGATCGGAGTTTGACTTTTCTGCAAACAATTCCGGATTGGAGTTTTAATGGTTCCAATATCTCTGTATGGTGATTTTGGACTTAGGAGTATGTCCGGAAAATTACTTAGAAGTCAGTAGTTAAATTAGGCTTGATATGGCTAAAATAGAAATTTAAAGTTTGAAAGTTTGACCGGGGAGTTGACTTTTTGATATCAAGGCTGGAATCATATTTTGGAATTTGGAATAGCTTTGTTATTTCATTCATGACTTGTACACAAAATTTGAGTTCATTCTGGATTGGTTTATCATGTTTCGGAATCGAACCTAGAATGTTTGATGTAGATTTTTTAAGAATATGTGGTATCACATTAAGCAAATGAGCTCCAAATTCAGTTTTGATTGAAGCATTAGATTCGTATTGAAATCTACGGAGCCATAGCAAAAAGAATCGTCGAATTCGGACATCATAAGAGAGAGTTATGCTTATTTCCGTGTCGAGAATGATTTTCCGTCGCCACGAGCGCCCAGGGTAGCGTGGGGCGCTAGCCCTGGCGCTGGAAATTTTGGGATGCTGGAAACTGTGCCACAGACAGCGCCCCACGCTACCTGTAACGACCAAAACAGCTGAGGGTCTATAAAATGGGGCTCTTGCCATGTTTACTCATTTTTGAGTTTATGGAGCTCGGTTTAAGCGATATTTGTGCGATTTTCACGGAAAAAAATTGGGGTAAGTGTTTCTTATCATATATTGATTATATTTCATGATTTCATATTTATTTACATCATAAATCCATGAAATTATGGAAGCAAAATCAGATTTTTATAAAATCTTCCAAAAATGTAAAATGAAGATTTGAAGGTCAATCCGATGTCGGAATTTGATAATGTTTGTATGGTTGGACTCGTATCGGAACGAATGTATGTATTTTGTAACTTTTGTCGGGTTCCGAGATGTGGGACCCATGGGCAATGCTTGAGATAAATTTTGGAATTTTATGGAAAATTAGCATTTTCATATGGAATTGATTCCTATACCTCGTGTTGATTGTATCAAATTATTTTGACTAATATTCGAGGCGTTCAGAGGTCGAATCACGAGGAAAAAGTTTATTGGAATAAAGAATTTTCTCGGATTGAGGTAAGTAACTCTTCTATTCTTGGAGATGATGGTATAAACCCTAAATTATACGTGTTATGTGTTTGGTGTTGAGGTGACGCACATGCTAGGTGACAGGCATGTGGGCGTGTACCGTGTGAACTGTGATTCCGTTATTCTTGTGGTACTCTGTAGTTACCTGAACTTATCTGAAATCATGAAAATCTCTATGTACTAGAGCTATTGAGGTAGGAATCATATTAAAATCATGTTGAGGCTATATGCCAGTATTATTGAGACCCACAGAGGTCATATTATTGTTGAATTTGATTAAATTGAAATTTTAAAACTCAAACATGTGAATTCATTTCATATCATCTCTCAGTCTCTGTTGCTATTTATTGATTCATAATATCATTATTTTTGGGGCTAATTTTCATGACATTGTGAGCCCGAGAGACTGGAGAAATTGATGATTGAGTGAGGTCGAGGGCCTGATTGTGAGGATGATTATGGGATCGGGCTGCACGCCGCAGCATGCCATTTTGTCTTTATATATATTATTATTTATGGGATCGGGCTGCACGCCACAGCATGAGTGACTGATTTATTCCATGATTGGTTTAGTATAGCGCTTGGGCTGAAGGAGTCCCTCCGAAGTCTGTACACACACCAGTGAGCGCAGGTACCTACTGAGTGCGAGTGCCGATTGACTGGGATGCATGAGTGATTGTGAGGAATGCTCGAGTGGCACGAGTGATTGTGAGGAATGCTCGGGTGGCATAAGTGATTGCGAGGTATGCCCGACTGGCATGGGTGACTGTGAGGTATGCCCGAGAGGGATTAGTGACTGTGAGGTTTGCCCGAGGGGCTGTATATGAGTGATGTTCTTCCTGAGGGGCTGCTTATGATTTTATCACTGAGTTGCATAGCAATGGCATGCACACATGACATACAGGCATAAAGATGTATTTTCCTCATGCTGTAAAGCATCACATCATTCATGATTTCTCACACATTTTTGACAGATGGGCATAGTGATGCATTTGTTTTTACACGGGTTATCCGGATAGAAAATGAAACATATTATTTATTATTGACAATATTTTGGGAAAAATTTATTGTTTTCAAAATATTCATATTTTTGGCAACCCTAGCAAAAGATTTGAGTTTTCACTGATGGATTTGAAAGGAAGAACTATTATTTTTGAAATCATGATTTGGCTGAGCATTTATCTCTGAGTTACTTCTGGTATTATTTGCTTTATGTTGTTATGGATTATTTTGTACTATTGGTTTTGGACCCGACCTTGGTGGAAACTCATCACTACTTTTAACCTAAGGATAGGTTTGTTACTTACTCAGTACATGGGGTCGGTTGTACTGATTCTACACTTCTGCACATTGCATGCAGATGTTGGCTGTTGTTGTTGCTCTGCTCGATGGTTTTCGGATTTGAAGATGTACCTGCGTTCTTATGGTAGCTTCCTCTTATTCATGGAAGCCTTAGATTATAAAAACTCTGTTTATGTACTTTTCAAACAGAAGATGTATTTACTTCATATCAGCTTTGTATATTCTATTCTTAGAAACTCATGATTTGTACTACCAGTCCTTGGGAGTGTATTATAGTCAGTTAATTATTAATTAAATCAGATTGTGTTATTTGGCTTACCTAGCGGGTGAGGTTAGGTGCCATCACGACTAGTTGGATTTTGGGTTGTGACAGTTATTCATTCCTATGAAATGTAATACAAAGTATGTATAAGTACGTTCCTAAGTCTCTATTGAGGTATATGATAAAGACATTAATGTTCATAATGGTATTATATGCATCATACGATATGGATAATAGTCTCAAAGAGAAGAATTATATATATAAGTATAATAAGTATGCATATACTGTGGCACTTCAGAGATTCAGCTTGATTCTTATATCCCTTTAATTAATGTTGACTTATGGATATATTTCAGTTCTGCCTTACACACTCAGTATATTATTCGTACTGACGTCTTTTTGTTGGGGACGCTGCATTCATGCCCGTAGGTATAGATAATCAGTTTGACAAGCCCTCCTAGTAGACGAGGTCAGCATTCAGTGAAGGATCGGTAAGACTCCACCTAATTCGGAGTGCAACCGAGTCTATAAGTCATCGTGTCAGAGTTTTGCTATAGACTTATGGGTAGGCCGGTACCCTGTCCCATTTGATGTCAAATAATCTTAGAGGCTTTGTAGGCAAAGGTTCATTTTGTACAGTTTGTCAGAGGCCTTGATGACCCATATGTATTCATGTTTTAAGAACAATGGTTCATTAATACAGTGTTTGCTTACTTATATTTATACATTACGGGTTGTGGCCATGTTAGCCCATGATAGTTATAAAAAAAGTTGCAGAGTGGTTCGCTCGGGACAGTACAGCACCGGGTGCCAGCCACGCCTCCCCAGGTTTGGGGCATGATAGGTGGTTATGAGTTTCTGCGTGTTTTATTCATCATCTGCAGTGTACGAAGGTTTCGAACGAGGTTTTATTTGATATGAGGTTTATTACCGGTATCGGGTTTCTTTCGAGCAGTTATTGTGGTGGGATATTATTGCAACGAGTACGCAAGTTATGCGGTATATCACGTGATTACATCTTGGGTTATGGTTATGCCTTGATACAGCTTGTTCAGACTTATACAGTGTGTAGGTGCGAGATTCAAGTATTGTAAAGAATTCCGAATATGGAAATTGGATTCTAAAGTTTACTGTCTAAGGTTGAAGTAATGATCTTCAGTTATGTTGAGCTGTTAGGCCTATATAGAATAGGGTGACATGGGATCACCCCCAAGTACGTGCATGGTAAGATTACATGGTGATTTGATGGCTTTGGAACGACTCTTGGCACATTCTAGGACGAACGTATGTTTATTGTTTAAGTCATACCTTGTGTGTATCACTGGTTTCGATTTTCGGGTGATTCAGAATTAGTTTGGAAGAATGATTCTCAGATAGGAAGCTTTAAGTTGAAAGAGATGACCAAGTTTGACTTTTGATTATTTGACCTCGGATCGGAGTTTTGATGATTCTGTTAGGTCCGGATGGTGATTTTGGACTTGGCATATGCGAGATTTGCATTTGAATATTTCTAGAAGGTTTCGGCACTCATTGGTGAAAGCTGAAAATTTGAAGGTTTGGAATGTTCATAAGTTTGACCGATAATTTACTTCGGATCGGGTTTGAATTGTTGTTCCGGGAGTTGGAATAGGTTCGATATGTCATTTGGAACTTGTATGCAAAATTTGGGTTCATTCCGAATAGGTTAGGCTTGAATCAGACACTTGGTTCGAAGTTTGAAGTTTATGAACTTAAGAGATTGATCTTGATCGGCGATTCATGGTTTTGATATTGTTATGTGTGATTTGAGGCCTCGAATATGTTCGTATTATGTTTTGGGACTTGTTGGTATGTTCGGACAGGTTTCCGAGGGGCTCGGGTGAGTTTCAGGGTGGTTTTGGACCATCTCTAGGCCATATTTAGCTGTTGGTTTTTGGCTACATGGGCATACATTTAGATCGCGTAGAATTGGTCGCGATCGCGAAGAGTAAAATAGGAATAATGGACCTATGAATCGCGATCGCGGAAGACCTTTCGCGATCGCATAAAAGAAAATTATGCTGTCGCTGATCGAACTTTGGAAGCTTATATCTTGCAATCAATAATGAATTTAGAGATGATCAAAAAATGAAATTGTAGCACTGTGTCTAGTTTTTGGAAAATCAAACTATTTGTCATTTGGATTTCTGTAAACAAAGTTATGTCTGATATATTACAAGCTATCTGAGAAGAGTTTTGGAAGGGTTATGGAAGTTTGTTATTTGCGGTTGCGCGGAAATGGCCGCGATTGCATATGGTAAAAATTGTCCTGGAAAATTTTGTAATCATGATCGCGAGGTTTATGACTGCAATAGTGAAGGGTACCTCAGGAACAGTGTATAAAATATTCTATTTCGAAGGTCTCAAACATTTTAGCATATTTTGAGCTATGGAGTTTGGATTGAGGTGATTTTGAGGCGATTTTCTCTACATGGATTGGGGTAAGTGTTTCCTACTCGATTTTTTATTATATTTCGTGAATCCATATTCGATTTTTGCATTTGATTGATGACTTTGAAAGAGAAATTTGGGGGTTTTGTCTAAACTTTCATGAAGTGAATGTTTTGTGAGTTTTTTGGATTACGAGGTACGGGCCCGATTTTGACTGTTTGGTTGACTTTGGGATTTTGATTAAAGATTAGACCTTTATCGATTGGGTTTATTTCCTTTGGAATTATTTTATGTTCTTGAGTTTCTTTTGGCTAGTTTTGAGCCGTTCGAATGTTGGTACATGCGGGGTGGCATTTCTAGAGTATTGTTTGGCCTTCTCGGTATTGGATTCGGCTTATTTGAGGTAAGTAACACTTCTAAACTTGGTGCTGAGGGTATGATCCCCTGAATATACGTGTTATCTGTTCGGTGTTGAGGTGGCGCGCATGCTAGGTGATGGGCCTGTGGGCGTGCACCATGTGAAGTATGACTCAGTTGATTTTGCGATACCGTGTAACTACCTAATCTTATTTTTATCCATGCAATTTCTACGTGCTAGAGTAATTGAGCTATGATCCATGTTAGAAACCATGTTTAGGCTATATGCTTATTCTGTTGGGACCCACTGAGGTCATTTCTAATGTTGCATTATTTTCTTAAATTGCAATTACATACTCAGTCATACTCATTCATTGCATATCATATCTCAGTCTATGTTATTATTTGTCTCACATCATATTATCATTGTTTGGGCTGATTGGCATGCGATTTGTGAGGCTGAAAGACTGGAGAGATTGATTACTGAGTGAGGCGGAGGGCCTGATTGTGAGGATGTTTATGGTATCGGGCTGCACGCCATAGTAGGCTTTATTTATTTATGCTATGATTGTCTTATATTAGCGCTTGGGTAGGATCCGCCCCTCTGGAGTCTGCAGACCCTTAGTGAGCGTAGGTAACTACTAAATGCGAGTGCCGAGAGCGAGTGCCGAGAGCGATTGCCAAGTGATTGGGAGGGCTGAGTCTCTATGAAGACTGAGTGACTCTAAGGACTGAGTGAATTGATACTCTGAGAGTATGCATATGGTTTTATCATTGTGTTGCATTGCATTTGACATGCACACCTGACATACATGCATAGAGACGCATCGTCCTCATGTTGTACGGCATTACGTAATTCAGGACTTCATATACACATTGACATGTACGCATAGAGATGTACTTTCCACATGCCATTTGAGAATGAAACATCTTACTTGTTATTGAAAGGTTTTGGAAAAAATCACAGTTTTTCAGATTTACTCATATTTTGGTGATATCAGTAAAAGATTTGGGTTTTCACTGATATACTTGAAAAGCATGCCTATTTTCCAAATCTATGAACGAGATAAGCATTATATCTCTGAGTTATTTCTTGTACCACTTTTATTATATTGTTATGAGTTGTTGTTGGCTATTGGTGTTGGACTATAACCTTTGTCCCAGCTCGTCACTACTTTTAACTTACGGTTAGGTTTATTACTTATTGAGTACATGGGGTCGGTTGTACTCATACTATACTTATGCACCATGCGTGCAAATGTTTGATGCTAATGTTTCTTTGCGTGGCGAGAGCTGGAATTGAAGAAGTACATGCGTTCCTGTCATAGCTGCCTCTTATTTTTCGTAGCTTCAGCATTTTAAATCTGTTCATGTATATTTTAAACAGATGACGTATTTTTTTCATAACATCTTTGTAAACTTTAAATCTTAGAAGCTCGTGATTTTTACTACTAGTCCTTGGGAAATTCTTTGTATAGAAGTTCAGTTATTTTATCCTTAGTTCTATTAGTAAATGTCATTGGTATTGGATTTTTGTTAAATTGGCTTACCTAGCAGGTTTGTTTAGGTGCCATCACGACTAGTTGGATTTTGGGTCGTGACACTTGCGAGATTACACCCAAGATAGCCTTTTGAATCACCTAATTTGGCCTTAAAATGAAGGAGATATGATATTTTTAAGTTTTAAAGATAGTTTGAAAATTTCAGGGACATAATCGGCATTTTTGGAATTGTTACAGCAGAAAGGTCAGCAATCGCAAAATCTTTGTTTTAGTATCCAAAACCCATTCAGAACCTCTCGGACACAAATTATATATGCATTTCAAACATAAAACACTCTACGAAACTGCTTGCGCACTCAAAACACCGAAAATAGGCAATCTTTAGCCTATATTAACTGTGGTCAAACTCTAAATCTTTAACTTAACTAGTCTATTAACCAATGATTCAAAATACACCAGAGCTCCTAAGGATCACATCCAATCATACCAACAAGTATAAATACATTATCCAAACTTATCTGAAGGCTCAAAACACCTACATGAACATCATAATAAAGAATCGAGGCCCAAACCGAATAGAAATTCTCATAAGTTGTTAAATCTTCATTACTTCAAAAGAGTGTCTGAATCACACTTACACACTTCGGATTACTTCCAAACTTTGCACAAAAGTTCAATTTAATTGTATAGACCTATCCAAAGTCTTGGAACATAAATTGGAGTCCAATAACATCAAAGTCAACTCTTGATCAAACATATTAACTCTTAAGTTCTTCAAATTGCCAATTTTTGACAAATAGTGTCAAATTCTTCTCAGAACCTCCAAAACCAAATTAGAACATACGTACAGGTCCAAAATAATCATATGAACCTATCAGAATAATCGAAAGCTAGTTCCAATTGCATGTACTCAAAAGTCAAACCTTGGTCAACTATTTCAAATTAAAGCTTCCAAATCGAGAGTCATTCTTCCAAATTAATCCCGAACACCTCGAACACCAAAACAGACCATACACGCAAGTCAGAAGCATTTTGGGATTGAGAATTCCCATGCCCACTTAGATCAAGAACAAGATCTTGATCAATTTTATTATCAACCGTGTCAAAAGCCACTTGCTGACTGTCCGAGTTCAACATTTCAAAAAGAGGCTCTTCATTCTTTATCTCGCCCTTCTTTGGAAAATAATTTTTGAGCAATGTGACATCTCGTAATTAAATCTCAGTAACATTTCCATCCTCTAATTCACCAATGAACACATGCCCTTTGGAGAGTTCTGGTAATATTATAAAGATATATTTCTTGCCTTTTGGACCTAATTTTCCAAACTTGCTAAAAGAATCTTTTACATATGCAGCACAACCCCAAGGTCATAAATTAACCAAGTTTGGTTTATGACCATTCCAAAGCTTATAAGGAGTGGAAGAAACTGATTTAGAGGGCACTTTATTCAATATGTAGGCTGCAGTCACAAACACATCTCCCTAAAAGGAGATAGGTAAATTTGTATGTGCCACCATGGACCTTGTCATGTCCAATAGTGTTATATTCCTCCTTTTTCCTATAGCATTTTGTTGAGGTGTCTAAGGAATAGTTACTTGTCTAGTGGTGCCTTTTTCATTACACAATTCTTCAATTGTTTTTGATAGATATTCACACCCACTATCAGTTCTTCAGGTCTTAATCATTTTGTCTAATTGATCAACTTCATTCAAATACCTCTTAAAGCATTTAAGTGCTTTAGATTTATGAGAAATCAAATAGACATAACCAAAAGTGTGTGAAATCATCAGTAAACGTAACAAAATATAATGTACCCGACCTAGCCCTCACGTTCATTGGACCACAAATATCATAATGGATTAATTGCAATGGAAAATCAGTTCTCTTAGCCTTTCCAAGTGGTTTACATGTAATCTTTTTGGCAAGACAATTTTCACACGTTGGCACTTCAATTTTAGAAAAAGAACCTAAACGTCCTTCCTTAGCCAATCTATTCATTCGATCTGGCCCTATATGACCTAATCTTCCATGCCATGTAATAACATCAATATCATTGTTACTAGAATAACATGCCATAACAAAATGGTCAATATCATAGTTATATGTAGAAGGATTACAATACAACACAATAAAACCATCATAACGATGCCCAAAACCATAAAACACATTGTCTAGAGTAATTCTAACACCATTGCGGCTAAAGTTCAAATTAAAACCTAAATGCAGAGAAGATACATAGAGACTAAGTTTCGTCGAATCTATGGAACATTGTAAGGCCCCGTACAATTTTGCATAAAACCCCGAGTTTCGTGGTGCCGAAGACATTTATACGGTCCACCATGCGGCTGCTGAATCACTCTGCGGGTCGCTGAATGGCCGCAGAGTGAAGTAGAAAACTGCTCAAGTTTGGATAATATTGTACTGTCCACTATGCGATCGCAAAACCGTTTCGCGGGCCGCACATCGACCGCGGAACCAGCATGAAAATTTTTGGAGGGAAGTTCTGTGGTGCATTATGCGACCGCAGAATAGGTCTACGGACCGCATACTGGTTGCAAAGTGGGGCAGCCTGGCCCTGTTCCGGAGGGACAATTATACAGCCGATTTGCGGACCGCATATCTCAGATTGTGTTTCAGAGCTTCATTTTTTTGGTTTTGTAAACACAACCCATTCTTATAAAACAATGTTAAGGGTCATTTTAGAAGGTTCAAACTTATGTTTTAGAGAAAGAGGAAGGTGGTCTAGAGTGAGAAAAAGAGTTCCAAGTCATTTTTTCATCAATCTTTGTTCAAACCTTGAAGATTTTTCTAGGGTAACTCACAAGGTCTTCAACCAAAAAGTAAGATTCTACACCCTCACCTTTAATTTCGGAATTTAACTAAAAATGGGTAATTAGTAAAGCAATTCTTGGGTGTCGCGGTTGTTTATTTTACATGCATGTACCATTTGGGGTAATGAGGAGATTGTTGAGCCCTTTAGGGTGAACTTTGGGTAGTGGGATGAAAGAATCCACCATAGGAGGACCTTGAAACCTTAATACACACCTAGTGTTTGATAAAATGATGAAGTGAGCTGGAACTATGAAATCCTTCATAATTTATGTTCAATTTTGCTATATCTCTAAATAGATCGAAGTGGTTAGGATTTCCGGAATATTATAGTAAATTAAAAAGCTCGAGGCAAGGTATGTTGGCTAAACTCTTCTCTTAGAATTGAACCCCGCGATGTCCTTGTAAGTATCGTGATGCTCTTTATAAATTGAATATTTGTCGAATAAGCCTTGTGTCGAAATAATTATGCGTTCAATATGTATTCAAAAGATTCTTGTTATGTTGAGTTAATGTTTGAGAATGTGGTTTAAGTATGGGTTGTGTGTTAATATGTAATGATTTAAAAGAGTAAATTTTTATGAAAGTTATCATGTTAATTGTGTAAGATCTCATAGGTTCCTAAGACCCTAAAATTGCTCAAGTATGTGTGTAAAGTCTTAATTTGAAAGGCCTTGTTATTGATTATCAATGATAATGATTGAAAGTGAAATAGTGAGCATGAGTTATAAAATATGGCCAACGTGCCAAGAACGATACTGTGTTATGGGCAATGATGCCAATTAAATGAATGACATGTAAAAGAATACGAACTGAGTGGTAAGTAATTTTAATAATAAATGCCTTGGGAGTATCGTTTAGCCACCGAGGAAGGGTAGGTCGGAACAACCTAACCCCAAAACTACACGTGCCGGTGTAGGAGGGATTGTGGGGCAAATTCCTATGTTAATGTGATGAGACTGTTTCCCATTAGATGGGATGAGCTTATTGCTAGCGAGATGTGATGTGATTTTAACCTACACAACATTGTGGTGAGATGGCTTAGCCGATAGGGCTGAGATCGGATGCCATGACGTGTACATGGTGGTATTGTAAGTGTATGTCTCAAGGTGAGACGGCTTAGCCGGTATGGCTGAGATCGGACTTCATGCTAAGACACGGTGGTGTATCAGTGGTAAAGATCTCCCAACTAAATTACCGAATCCTGTTTGAAATTTACCTTTCCCTTGACTTGATACCTTAATATTGTTTGAGTCTCTTATTGATTTCATGTTTTATTCTCCGATTGTTGTTGCTCGTTCTATTGAGAGGGTGTTTAGTTTTACATACTAGTACTATTCCATATGTACTAACATCCCTTTTGCCGGGTTAATGGATGCAGGTGATTCCATAGCAGGTAGCATTGACCTGTCATAGCAGCATACCCTCTCCTCTACTAATTTGGTGAGCCCCACTTCATCTCGGGGTCCTATGTCTTTTTTATCCTTTGTACATAGAATTTTAAGGTATAGCCGGGGCCTTGTTGCTGGCACTGTCATAACATTCTTTTATTCCTGTTAGAGGCTCCGTAGACATAGTGTGGGTTGTGTCTATTTTTGGGAAGGTTAAACTAAATATTTTGTAATCGTATCACCTGTTCCACTTCAGCTATGATTGTACAATGTAATATTTTTAAGACTTGTTAATGACGTGACTAATGGAAAAAGGAGCGGTGTTGTTCACATGACTTCTTACTGACTTATTAATGAAATGTATTCTTTTCTTTATTCATGGGTGAGTTGGGTAGATGACACTGTGCAGGGTTTCTCGATCGGGGTAACCTTGTTGAGCACCTATCACGTTCCCCGAAGTAGTGGCGTGACAAACATACATGACTCATGCAATATCAAAGATCGTCCACCACTCATATCCATTCTTCAAGTGACTATCACTTTGACTTCAAGCTTTGCATTATTTCTCACATATACATGCCTTGATCTAGGTAAAACTCGACGAAACTTTATAAATTCTTCTCTATCATGGCTCACTTGGTCGGTGGCCCCTGAGTCTATAATCCACACAAGATAAGATTCAGTTAGTAAAACAATGCTAGAAACATATATAACACTTAGAGATGCATTTTGAAATGCTACCTTTTTTGGCTCAGTTCACTCACGAGCAAAATGCCCCGGAACATGGTAATTATAGCAAAGCATCTTGATCTTGTCTTTCTTCTCATTGAACCTTTTGCCTTTCTTGGAATATGACTTGCTTCTTTTCTTGGAGGATCCTTCTCCGATATCCTTACTCTTTTCATCATTTTTCCAGTTTCTCTTGGAAGCTTTATCTCTTTGTAGCACTTGATTCTACCACAAAGGCATTAGCTATAACTTTAGCAGCACAAAGCTGCTCGTCTTCAAGCTCTACATGACAGGAAACACCAACAAAAGTTTTTATGCTACCATTGTGGGTCAAGTTAACCTTAAAATATTCCAGTTATCATAAAAAACTGGAACACTGCTTGAACATGCTTCTCATCGGAGAGAACATGACCAACACCTTTGAGTTGAGCAATCATGTTTGACATCATCCTTAAGTGTTTCTTGACAGTGTGATCATGACGCTTCTTATATGTATCAAACTTGATTGTCAACTGTTTAAGGTGAGTAGCAGCTATACCGCCATATGCCTCTCTTAAATATGCCCAGATGACTTGTGCATTAGGATATTTCTCACATTCATGGATGAGATCATCAACAACTGAACTTACACTAATTCCATGCGCAGTAGAATCTTTCTTTTTTCAAATATTATAAGTTTGCAGATCCCTCCTTGGTTGGGCAGTATTACCCTCCTCTAGATGACTCATAACATGGTTAATGCTTTCAAGAGCATCTTGCTCTTCGAATACATACCATATATTACCACTCCAAATGTCGTAATTTTCACCATTATGTTTGTTACCCTTGTTCAAGGCAGCAATGATACTTTTCGATGCCATGTCTGTTATTAGAGACAATATTATAAGTTTAACTCATCAATATATAATTCAGTCAATTTATTTATGTGATTACACACTTAAGCAAATCGATTAAAATATTAATTTTACATTTAGCATAGAATCGAAAGGCTACTATATTTCCATCATTATATATAGCTGAATATTTAACCAATATTAAAATCATTTTTAGTGTGTTTATAATTATGTCAATGAATTTATTTCACAAATTCATTTATTTCTGAACACAAAATAATAGTGAAAACGACATGAAATCAAAGAGACAAATAACATGATTTAAGTTTTCATAAAAGGAAACATTTACAAAAACAAGTTACATATTTTCCGGGACACGTATATATTATTGGTGTACAAGTTCCTGCACATATACACTAAAAAGTGCACTAGACAAAATATTATGATAAATATCAGTTAAAACTTCATCCCAAGGCTCTCGAAGAGTGTTCGCTAAAATAGCTAAAACTTCCCAATCTAAAATCACAATATTATTAGATAATACATCTCGTATTTACCTTACAATTCTTAATATGATCAGGTAAGGAAACATTAGGAGGCATTTTGAATTCCTTGAAATTTTTAAACTTCTTTTCTATTTCCCTTTGCTCAGCCATTCGATGTGTCACGACCCAAAATCTCACATTGGGAGTCGTGATGGCACATAATCTTTAAGACTAGGTAAGCCTAATACATGAAGAGGATTAACAAAAATTAACTATGATGACACAAAAGGTCATCTTTAAATTTAATAATTATTTCTATATTCTGAGACCTTAAATAGCACTATTCATCATTCATCGATGTGCGTGCACAGTCCGTATAATTTTCCAGAAAGTTTTTATATGAAAAATTGATTAAAATGTGAAATAGAGCCTTAAAACTCAACTGAATTGACTTTGGTCAACATTTTGAGAAAACAGACCCGGATTAGTATTTTGACAATTCCGGTAGGTCCGTATCGTAATTTGGGAGTATGCCCAGAATTTGAATTGGAGGTCCCTAGCTCAAGTTATGGCCATTTAACAGAAACTAGGAATTTAAAGGCTAAAGATTTTGAAAGTTTGACCACGGATTTGACTTTTTGATATCGGGGTCGGAATCCAATTCTGAAAGTTGGATTAGCTCCGTTATAACATTTATGACTTGTGTGCCGAATTTGAAGTCATTCCGGATTTGTTTAATATGTTTTCGCACGAGTTTTGCAAATTGAAAAGTTTGAAACTCAAAATTCCGAATCGAGGTGTGAATTACAATTTCGATATTGTTTGACGTGATTTGAAACATTGAGTAAGTCCATATTATGTTATGGGACTTGTTGGTATATTCGGACGGGGTCCCGAGTACCCCGAGTGTGATTCGAATCGAACTCGGATAAAAAATTGGACTTAAGCAAAATCTGGAATTTTTGCAGCTTCTAGTGCCTATGCTTCTGCGAAGCCTAAGCCGTAGAAATGGCTCTGCAGAAGCATGAATTGCGTCACAGTAGCGGAAGTAAAGGAGTTGGGAGGGAAGCTGCAAAAGCGGAAAGATGGACGCTCCTACGAGTCCGCAGAAGCGGACATTTGTTCACAAAAGCGAGGAGCAGTGCAGAAGCGGAATTTTCAGTGGCAAAAACGACGCCGCAGATTCGGCAATGACATCGCGAAGCGACTGTTGACAGAGCCTTAAGGGGTCGAAAATGGCCATTTTTCTTCATTTCGTTTGGGTTTTAAAAACTCAATTTTTAGCGATTTGAAGGAGTTTTTCATGACATTGAATTGGGTAAGTATTTTATAACCAAAAGTGATTTTATTTTATAAATCCATGTCTATATTCATTCCTTATTTCGGATTTTGATGGAAGAAAATGGAATTTTTATAAAACTTTCCAACAATGAATATTTAAGATTTGAAGGTCCATTTGACATCGGAATTCGGTAATTTTTGTATGGTTGGACTCGTCTCGGAATGGGTATTCGGATTTCGTAAGTTTTTCCGAGATTCGAGACGTGGGCCCTACTGATAATTTTTAGATGAATTTTGGATTTTAATCCAGAAAATTAGTAAATTCATATGGAATTAATTACAACGGTTTGTATTGAGCATATTGAATTGTTTATGACTAGATTTGAGGTTTTCGGTCACGAATTCACGAGGCAAAGGCTTATTGGATTCTTGAATTTGGTTACAAAGCGAGGTAAGTGTCGTGGTTAAGAAACAACTTGAATATTATTCAGACTTTTATTTGTATTATTCTAGTAGCTCGTGCACTTGTGACACCAGATTCGGGGATATATTTTGATAATTCGATATTTATGGCCCTCCACACTTTATTTTAGTAATTGACTTCTATTTAATTAAAATTGCTTTAAAATAGTTAAGATTAATTTAAAAATGGCTTGCCTAGCAAGTGAAATGTTAGGCGCCATCACGATCCTGAAGGTGGGAATTTCGGGTCGTGGCATTAACTAACTAAACTGCAACACAATGATTAACTAAAATAACATAGTTGAACCAACATCAGTTATATAATCCCAAAATCGGTAGTACAATTCATAAGGTCTCTTAAGAGTAACTAGGAATACCAAGTACATCACTGTTCCGAAATAATAGTAAACAGTGGAAATAAAAGACAACATACAGTAACTCCGGGGTCTGTGAACGTCAAGCAGGTATACCTTGAATTCTCTAGTTGCGCAGACATAAATCTTAAAACCAACTCGATCAAAAGTACCTGGATCTGAATAAAAATGTGCAAGAAGCGTAGCATGAGTACACCACAATGGTACCCAATAAGTATCAAGCCAAACCTCGGTAGAATAGTGACGAGGATAAGTCAAGACACCTACCAGACATAGAACCTGTATAAGACATAGCATGAAACTAACAATGGAAAGAACATAAATGTAGGACTAACAATGGAACGATTATAATTTACAACCAATAGTGAAAATAATAGAAGCACCAAAGGGAAACAAGAAATAAACAGGTGATAAAGCAACAACATAGTTAGAATACAAGTTAAATATGAATGAACACAATTAAGGAAAATCGATGACAATTCAATTAATCATATAGTTCCTAATGCACAAATTACAACAAGAATTATCCGAGGTACCACTCCTCGTAATCACAAATCAAGAGTCACAACTTTCAAATCTTACATGTATGGCACCTCATGCCCATAATAGCAATCACCTTCCCACGGCAAAGTCCTTGTGCTACCATGTACATCGCATTCATATCAATATCAAATAAGATGATCGAGGAATAAATTTAGACAAAATTTCAAACTTGAATAAAGTAAAGCGTCAAATAAGATATTAAGTTTATTTTTAGGATTCAAATAAAGTAACATAAATGAGATGTGGTGCAAATAGAGTATCAGATGAGCTTAGTTTAGAAATTAACGAGATGAAGAAAAAATATTGTATTTAAACGAAGTAAAACATCAGTTAAATTTAACGAGTTAAATATATAATTTGTTAAAATAAAACATGATAACAATTTTTTTAGGTAAAGTACACAACAGTAAGGTGATGAGTAAAATTTGAGAATCCAATTAAAGTAAGGTGATGAGTAAATTAGTAAAGCACCGAGCGAGATACAAGAATTCTTTCATTTAAAACCGCTAAGTTGCCAAAAACGCAATCGGAAATGATATAATGACCCCATGCACATAAATTCACCTCGACAATCAATTTATCAAGAAATAACGGAGGCACGATGTAACAACCCGATCGGTCATTTTGTGTAATTACGCCCCATTACCCCTTTTTATTCTTCACACATGTGTGCTTATGGTTTTATGACTTGCAGGGTTGGTTAGTTTCGTTCCGAAAAGCTTTCAGGTAAATTTGGACCATTGATTCTTAACTTAGAAGTTTAAATTAGAAAGTGTTGACCAAACTTTGACTTTTGTGAAAAAGACCTAGAACTGTGTGTTTTATCGCTTCGATAGCTTCACAATGTAATTTCGGACTTGGGCATATGCCCGGATTTAATTTAAAGTTGAAATATTTGACCTTAGGTTGACTTTTAGCTACCGAGCTCAGAATTTGATTTTAAGATTGGAATAGGTCCTTTATGGTATTTAGAACTTGTCCGCAAAATTTAGTGCCGTTTGGAGTTGATTTGATAAGATTCGGAAGTTTAGTTGTAACTTTAGAAATTCTTGAACTTTACTTTGAAATTCATGCGTTTTAATATTCAATTCATAGATTCAGATGTTATTTTTGTGTTTTGATCGCGAGAGAGTTCGTATGATATTTTTAGTCTTGTGTGGATGGTTGATTTGGAGCCCCGAGGGCTCAGATGAATATTAGACATGATTCAGAGTCTTTTGGAATGAAATTGCATAATCTGTTGTGCTGATATTTCAGGTGTCGCATTTGTGAACGCCAAGTTTGCAATTGCGAGCTTAGCAGGGGGCCTCAGGTGTCATAATTACGATGTCAGGCTCACAATTGCTAAGGGGTCTGGGATTTTAGGTAGTTCGCATATGCGACAAATATGTCGCTTTTGTGAGGGCAACATAGTTCGCAATAGTGAACCCATCTTCGCATTTGCGAATAGCTTCCAAGGTCTGTCAGTGCTGCAATTTCGAGGGTTCGCAATTGGGAAGCCATATCGAAATTGCGATAACTGTAGCTGAACGTAAGGGCTGAAAGTCGGGATTTCATCTTTCATTCTCACATTGTTTAACCATATACTCGGTAGGAGGCCATTTGGAGAGGAGATTTTAACCTCCAAATTTTAGGTAAATGATTTTAATCTATTTCTAATCATATTCCATCAACATATCTTAGATTGTAACATCAAAATCATGTGAATCAAAGTGAAAATTTATGAAACTTTGTCAAGTTTTTGAAAAATAAAAAATTGAAATTTGAGAATCGATTTTGGCTCGGATAGGACTCGGATATTGAAACTAATCACATATATTAACTCATGGGGTCATGAATAGACGAAATCTACCATTGGACCCGAGTTTCGACCGGGCGAACTCCGGTTTGACTTTTGTTGACGTTTTGGGAAAAGTGTAATGATCTTAGTTTTATCTATTACAATTGATTTCCCTAGCATTATTTGATGATATAAAGTCGATTTTGGTTAGATTTGAGCCTTGTGGATGCGAATTTTAAGGGAAAAGTTATTTCTGAGTGTTGAGTTGGCCTAGTTGAGGTAAGTGCCTTGCCTAACTTTGTGTGATGGTTCAACCCCTTAGGATTATTATTGATTGATTCATTTGTGCTATGTGAAAGCCGTGTACGTATGCAAGGTGACCAATAGGTACACGAGTTGTATTTGGTAATTGACCGATTTAGGCTACTTAGACTCTTTCCATGCTTTAATTGAATTGTAGTATCATGTTCAAAATTCTCATAATTAATCTATTCTTACTTGTGTTAGTCTATCCATACATGCCTTAAATGATTTCATTAACACTTGTTCCAAATTCGGATTGATATATTGTTCTCATGCTTTGTTGAACTTGTTGCCTCTATTAATGTTACATATTATCTCTCTCATTGTTGATTATCATTATTTGAAGTTGTTATTAGTGTTATTTCTCTCATTGTTGATTATCATTATTTGGAGTTATTGTTCATGTTATCCCTTCCCTTGTTGATTTCCATTACTTGAAGTCATTTTACACGTCATCACTTTTATTGTGTGTTATTTTTATTTAATAACGTGGTTGTACATTATCTCTCATTGTTGAGTTATTAGTGTTGAATCTATGAAAGTCGTTATCACGTTGAGGCGAAATTATTATTGTTGAAACATCTTCCCTGTTGAGCATTTATATTCATTGTTGCTGTTGATATTCTTGTACACATTTTAGTGGAGCCGTGGGCTATTGTTGTGGGAACATTGATATTGTTGATTGTTAGCAAGTTGTGATATATGGGCACTTGTGGTGCGAGATGTTATTGTGATGTGATATTATCGCGCTTGCGGTGGTATAAGGCTTGGGGTTAATGTGCATGTGGCGGTGTAAGGTGGGACTTATGTGCGTGTTTCTTTTAGGGGAATTACGTGAAGCCACGCAGTATCATAAGGTGGGCTAAAGTGCGTGTAGCTATTTCGGGAAAACTATTTTCGAAACTTATTCCAAATGTAAGGCTAACATGGCGGTATAGAAAGAATGTGATTCAGATTATGAATTGTGAATACGAGGCGATACCTCAGTTGTGATTCTTGAAATATATACACGAGGCGGTACCTCGGTGGTGGTTCTTATTGTACATGAGGCGGTAACTCATTGTGATTCTTGTTGTTTATCTCATGTTGCAAAGAGTTTTGGTGGGAACATTTCCTGTTGTTTTGTTCTCCCTTGTCCTATAAGTTGTTGTACGTATATGATTATTTTGGTTCTTTTTAGTTTGTTCTTTATGTTATTTCCATGTTTGATTCCGGTATTAGTTTATGCTGTTAACTATTTCGTATCAGTTATTTCTCCGCTTTCCATTATTTATCCTTATTATGTTTTCATTCTGTTTATTATATCCTAGTAGGTGTCTTGACCTGGCCTCGTCACTACTCTACCAAAGTTAGGTTTGATACTAACTAGGTAGTATTGTGGTATACGCATACTACGCTTCTGCACAATATTTTGCAGATCCAACTATGTTTGCCCGTGTCGGACGCTAGAGTTGAATTGAGTTGCTGCTTTGGAGACTTAAAGGTATGCATTCTCCTCTTCCGCAGGCCTGAGAGTCATCTTCCCTTATTCTTATTTATTGTTGTATTTTCTTTCGGACATTGATATACTAGACAATTTAGCTTACTCTGTAGAGCTTAGGACTCTGTTCCGCCGTTCTTGGGAAGTGTATGGTTGAGATTCTATTTTTCGGAAGTTTATATGAGTTTATCAGGCTGGTTTTTAGTATTTTGTTCATTACATTTGTTCAACTGTTATCAAATATTAGTCTTACATAATCGTAGAGACTAGGTGCCATCACGACATCCTATGGAGGAAAATTGAGACTGTGACAAGTTGGTATCAGAGCTCTACGTTCATAGGAGTTACGAGTCATAAGCAGGTTTAGTGGAGTATTGCGGATCAACAAAGAGACGTTTGTACTTATCTTCGAGAGGCTACAAAACTGTTAGGAAAACTTCACTACTTTGATTCCTTATCATGCGAATTGGTTGTCTTCAAAAACTAAAGCTTTGACTTTATATTCTATCATAGATGATGAGGACACGTACTGTTAGATCTGATGATCAGACACCCGCGCCCCCTGCTAGAACTGCGTGAGATCTGGGCTGGGGCAGAGGCCGAGGAGGGGCACGTGGTACTGTCAGATCACCTGCCCGAGCTACAACGGAGGAGCCACCAGTAGCTCCAGTTAGGGGACAGGCACCTGAGGCACTTGTTGCCATCCCAGCACTTCAGGAGACCCTCGTACAATTCTTGAGCATGTTTAGTACTCTAGCTCAGGCAGGGTTGATTCCACTTGCACCAGCCAAATCTCAGGCTGGTGGAGGAACTCAGAATCCCGCTGCCCATACCTTAGAGTAGCAGGTCCAGGTTGATCAGGTCCCACAGGTTATACCAATACTGCATGTTTCTCCGGTTCAACCCGTGGTTAGGGCAGCAGCATCTGAGGAGGAGCAGCTTATACTTGAGAGGTTCAAGAAGTATCACCCTCCTACTTTCAGTTGTTTGGCTTTAAAGGATGGAGATGGTTTTCTTGAGGATTGCCACTGTATTCTCTGCACCATGGGTATTGTGGAGACGAGTGGGGTGACTTTTACTACGTTCCAGCTATTAGGAGCAGCGTATCAGCAGTGGAGAGTGTACGAGGAGGGTTGCCCAGCCAATGCAGCTTCACTTACATGGACTTAGGTTTTTAGAGTTTTTATTGAGAGGGTTTATTCCTCAGACCATTCTAGATGCATGACACACAGACTTTGAGCAGCTGCGCCAGGGTACTATGACAGTGTCAGAGTATGCTGTCCAATTCAATGATTTGTTCAGATATACACCTGCCTTGGTTTCTACAATCAAATAGCGAGTACGTTGATTTATCAAAGGTCTCAACTATGCTATTAGGTTCAGCATGTCTTGAGAGTTGGAGACAGATACCCCATATAAGTAGGTAGTAGAGATTGCACAGAGGTTGGAGGGTATGCGGGGCCGTGAGAGGGAGGATAGGTAGGCCAAGAGGCCTTGAGGTACTGGAGGATTTAGTGATGGCTACGATACATCTATAGCCCGTCATGGTAAGGGCTATGTGAGTCATCCAGTTCACTTAACACTTCCAGCTTCTAGTGGTGCTCCGGTTATTCTGAGGTCTCAGGTTGCACGCTTTGCTCAACCACTTTCTAGTGTACCTCATGTGCGGAGTGCATTCATCGATCAGTCCAATAGAACAGTCTCGAGCCAGTCCCAGTAGCCAAGCCCACCTAGAGCTTGCTTTGAGTGTGGTGATACCCGCCACATGGTTAGAGACTGCCCTAGACTCAGGAGAGGTGCACCTCTATAGACTACTCAGGCTCCACGGATTCAGTCAGGTCCGCAGACTTCTTAGGCCATGATTACTGCCCAGTTGCCGCTTCACCCGCACAACTAGCTAGGGGTGGGGGACTGGAGGGTAGAGGTCACCCTAGAGAGGGAGACCAGGTCAGATTCTATGCTTTTCTGGGTAGGACATAGGCGGTTGCTTCAGACTGATTCATATGTGGCATCTTACATTTCCCCGTATTTGGATATATCTCGTGATTTTTTAAGTTCTCTTGTTGATGTGTCCACTCCTGTGGTAGATTCTATTATTATGGACCATGTGTATCGGTTATGTTTAGTTGTTGTTGGTGGTTTTGAGACCGGAGTTGATCTATTGTTACTTAGTATGGTACACTTTAATGTTATCTTGGGCATGGATTGGTTGTCTCCCTATCATGATATTCTGGATTGTCACGCCTAGAGTGTGACGCTGGCTATGGCAGGTTTACCACAATTAGAGTGGAGGGGTGAATTAGATTATGTTCCTAGTAGGGTTGTATGATTTCTAAAGGCTCGACGGATGGTTGAAAAAGGGTGTGATGCTTATCTAGCCTTTGTGAGAGATGTCAATGCTGATACTCCTACCATTGAGTCAGTTCTGGCAGTGAAAGACTTTCCAGATGTATATCCAGTAGATCTTCTGGGCATGCTACACGATAGGGATATCTATTTTGGTATTGACTTGTTGCCAGGAACTTAACCCATTTTTGTTTTACTATATTGTATGGCCCCAGCGGAGCTGAAGGAGTTAACGGAGTATTTGCAAGAGTTGCTCGATAAGGGTTTCATTCGTCCTAGTGTGTCGCCTTGGGGTGCTCCGGTCTTGTTTGTGAAGAAAAGGGATGGTTTTATACGTATGTGTATTGATTATTGACAGTTGAACAAGCTTACAGTGAATAACAAGTATCCATTACAACACATTGATGACTTATTTAATCAGCTACAGGTTGCCAGAGTGTTCTCAAAGATTGATTCGCTGTCAGGTTATCATCAGCTGAAGATTCAGGATCCAGACATTTCGAAGACTGCCTTCAGGACTCGGTATGGTCACTACGAGTTCCTTGTGATGTCATTTGGTCTAACCAATGCCCCAACAACATTTATACACCTGATGAACAATGTATTCCAGCCCAATCTTCATTCATTCGTCATTGTATTTATTGACGACATTTTGATGTACTCCCACAGTTGGGAAGATCATGAGCAGCACTTGAGGAACGTGCTCCGGAACTTGAGAGAGAAGAAGTTGTATGCAAAATTATAAAAGTGTGAATTTTGGCTTGATTCGGTGCCGTTTTTGGGGACACGTGGTGTCATACCCCGGGCCTGGGGGCGAGACCGGCACCCGATGCCTCATCTATCCTTGCGTACCAACTTGTGACTAAGGAATTATGGACATATAATATCATACTTTGGCCAGGGGCCACATTGTCAATATAATTAAGATGTGATCTTTACACGTTAGCAAGTGAGTGCTTACAAATTCCTACAAAATAACACTACAATTAGAAGTGGGGAACGTTGGCCATTACTGATAAGTTTCCAACTTTTTTCATTTTCAAAATCTTACATTAAGCAACGTGATTCCTACAAGCTTCAACAATTCCAGCGAGAATTATTTAAATATTAGCAACATAAGATTTTGTGATTCTAAGGGAGTACAGTGCTAACTTTTCCAAGAATATCATACGGAATTTTTTCCTACTCTAGGTATGTTAAGGCTAAGCTCTTCCTTTATTTTGCATGATCTTGTAATTATACAAATTTGATAACGAAGTATAAAGAAAATAATTCATGTCCCGGAATTTACGTATATTTTTCTAGTCTTGTAAGTTACAATATTCTCCTTATCGGGATTTCATATTCAATTGAGTATTTCCTTTTTCCAGTCAAGAGAGAATAAAGTCTATATATACAGTATTACAGTATTTTCATTACCATCAAGTTATAATCGATGGGCAGGCCCCTATTGGGCAACTTCTGATCAGATGGTAAGTTATATACCGACCCTATTGTGGCCGAGCGCCTATGAGCGAGCCCACTTGGCTGAGAAACATAGCCTAGTATGGCTGAGCGCCTATGAGCGAGCCTAGTTGGCCGAGATACAGAGCCTAGTGTGGCCGAGCACCTATGAGAGAGCCTACTATAGCAGAGCACTTTTATTTATTTATATATATATATATATATATATATATATATATATACCGAGCCTTATAAGGTCGGGCAACTATTTTACTTACTGTAATAGAGTCAGTATCAACAGGTGAGCATATCTTCAGATTATCTTTGACCCCCAGTTGCTTTCAGTTATTATATTATCAGTTCAGTTTTAGCTTTCGGTATATTGCCTTACATATTGGGTACACTATTTCGTACTGACGTCCCTTCCTAGGGGCGCTGCATTTCATGCGTGCAGGTTCAGACAGACAGACGGGTAGACCTCCTCAGTAGGTGTTGCCCGAGTTCAGCTTTATCGGTAATCTCCCCGTCCTTTGGAGTTGCCGGGTCTAGAAGTTTTGTGTACATCTCGTGTACGCATGTAGATAGGTTATGGGTAGGTAGGGGCCTTGTTCCGATCACAGTACATCCATCAGTAGAGGCTTGTAGACATATCGTGTCAGTTAGTGCAGTATGTTGGGCTTGTAGGCCCTGTACGTATATTTTGTTGGCTTGTTAGTTATAGTAGTTATGACGGCCTTGCCGGCCCAGCTTTATGTTGACATTTAGTCAGCGTGAATCTCTATTCAGTTTTATATTTTTCTTCGCAAATTGTCTTGCAATGTGGCCCCTGGCCAAAGTATGACATTATATGTCCAAAATTTCTGAGTCGCAAGTTGGTACGCAAGGATT
The DNA here is from genome assembly GCF_000390325.3 of Nicotiana tomentosiformis. Lineage (NCBI taxonomy): Eukaryota > Viridiplantae > Streptophyta > Magnoliopsida > Solanales > Solanaceae > Nicotiana > Nicotiana tomentosiformis. Next base: position 84,462,920 of record NC_090823.1, read on the forward strand.
GATGAGGCACCGGGTGCCGATCTCGCCCCCAGGCTCGGGGCATGACACGTGGTGTCGAGTGAGGGGATCAAGGTAGATTCGAAGAAGATTGAGGCAGTGCAGAGTTGGCCCAGACCATCTATAGCCACTGAGATTCGAAGTTTCCTTGGTTTGGGTATTATCGTCATTTCGTAGAGGTTTTCTCATCTATTTCTGCACCTATGAACAGATTGACCCAAAAGGGCTCTCCTTTGATATGGTCTGAGGAGTGTAAGGTGAGCTTTAAAAATCTCAAGATTGCTTTGACTACAGCCCCAATGTTGGTGTTGCCTATGGGCTCGGGGTCCTATACTATGTATTGTGATGCAAGACGATATGGTGATTGCCTACGCGCCTCGACATCTGAAGACCCATGAGAAGAATTATCCGTTCCACGACTTGGAGTTAGCATCCATTGTTAATGCATTGATGATTTGGAGGCATTATTTGTACGGTGTCCCTTGTGAGATGTTTACTGACCATCGGAGTTTACAACATCTGTTCAAATAGAAATATCTTAACGTGCGACAACAGAGGAGATTAGAGTTGCTTAAGGACTATGATATCACCATTCTATATCATCTAGGTAAGGCCAATGTGCTGGCCGATGCATTGAGTCGAAAGGCGGAGAGTTTGTGTAGTTTAGCATAACTACCGGCAATGGAGAGGCCATTAGCAGTAGATGTTCAAGCCATAGCCATCTAGTTTGTTAGATCGGATGTTTCGGAGCCCAATCGAGTTCTTGATTGCATGGTTTATCGGTCTTCTCTATATGATCATTTCAGAGAGCATCAATATGACAACCCCCGTTTGCTTATCCTCAAAGACACGGTTCAGCATGGCAATACTAAGGAGGATACTAATGGAGACGACAGTGTGTTACGGATGCAGGGCCAATTATATGTGCCCAATGTGGATGGATTACGTGAGTTGATTCTTCAGGAGGCCCACAGTTCGCGGTACTCCATTCATCCGGGTTCCGCTAAGATGTACTAGAATTTGAGGTAGCACTATTGGTGAAGGAGGATGATGAAATACATAGTGGAGTATGTATTTCAGTGCCTAAATTATCAGCAGGTAAAGTATGAACATCAGCGGCTGTGTCATTTGCTTCAGCGACATGAGATTACCAAGTGGAAATGGGAGTGTGTTACCATGGACAGACAGTCCGATCGCACTATTCAGATATTGGCGGATATACTTCGTGCATGCGTTATGGATTTCGAGGGTTCTTGGGATTGTTTTTTCCAATTGCGGAGTTTTCCTAGAACAACAACAACTACCAATCGATATTCAGATGGTTCCTTATGATGCCCTATATGGGAGACAGTGTCATTCTCCAGTTGGGTGGTTTGAGCCGGGAGAGGCTAAGTTATTAGGCACATATTTGGTTCAAGATACTTTGGAGAAGGTCAAGATGATCCAAGATCGGCTTAGTACAACCCAATCTAGATAGAAACGTTATAAATTTCCAAATTTCCTCTTTGATTGTAATAAATTTGATGTTAAATCTAATATATAATCATGAAATATAGTTGAAAATCTATTAGAATCAGTTACCAATAATTTGGTATGAAAATCTCTACACAAAATCGTCTCCTACCGAGTCTATGGTTCAAAATATGTTAAAGTGAAGCTAAGTCCTTAAGTGCTCAGTTATAAACTAGTTGTAGATGTCGTATTTGCGACATGGCATTTGCAAATGCGGACAAGGAATCACAAAAACGACCCCTGGCAGACCATATGAAGATCGCATTTGCGATAAAAATCTTCGCAAAAGCGAAGCAACAGCAATCACGAAAGAGAACACTATCATCGCAAAAGCGGACAGCTAGAGTCGCAAATGCGACTCTAACATCGCATTTGGGATAAATGCCCAATCCTCCCCTGGTTCGAGAAATCAAAAAAGTAGTCACAAATGCGATGATGGTTGCATTTGCGACCTGCTCATCGCAATTGCGATGACACCAATACCAGCATACAAAATTCTTAACAAAACATACTGAAACTAATTCGAACCCACCCGAGCCCTTAGGGCTCTACACCAAACATCCACAAAACTCTAAAAATATCATATGAACTTGCTCGCGGGATTAAAACTTCTAAATAACATCTAAAACCATGAATCAAATGTCGAAACGCATGAAAATCACAATGAACTTTAAAACCTGCTAGAATTGCAACCAAGCGTCCCAACCACCTCAAACCAACTCCAAATGACACCAAATTTTGCAGACAAATTCTAAATGAGAAAACGAACATATTCGAAGATACAAAATAAAAATCCGAACCCGATAGCCATAAAGTCATACCATATTCAAACATAGAAAAATTCTAAAACTTTAAATTGCCAACTTCCGCCAAATGGTGTCGAAACCTTTTAGAAACATCCAAATTCAAATTCGTGCATACGCCCAAGTCCAAACTCACCATCTGTACCTATTGGGACCATCAAAATCCCGATCTGAGGCCAAATATACCAAAATTAAACTTGGTCAACTCTTTTAACTTCAAGCTTCTCAAGTGAGAGTCATCGCTCAAAATCAATTCCGAACCACTTGAAGACCAAAACCGTCGATGCATACAAGTCATAATACATTATGTGAAGCTAATCATGACCTCAAACTGCCGAACCGGATGCAATTGGTCAAAATATTTTGCATCGGCCTTGGGATTTTTCTGATGACTTCTGGATCCAAGTCTGAATTGTTACATAAATAATTCCTGCAACGATGCTTCCTTCTTTGTTGTCTCCTTGCTCAACTTCGAGAACTCCCACATGCAGTAATTCGAGCTTGTCCCTGTTTAGACATGTTTGAAATAGGACCAAGGAATCAATAAAAGGGCTACAGCCCTTCAATGTGATAACATATATAACATTACCCATCGAAGAATAGGGAATGGGGCTAAACTAATTTTCTATACTAAGAAGGCAGTGCAGTTATTAAGATCTTTGCTTTAAATAAATATAATTTTCCAAATGCATTACTGGATCCTTTTAATAATAATATTTTTACATGGTACCGAAAGGAATACTATTTCGTAAGATCAAATAAGTGAATAAATAATTCACATCTTAGATTTAATCCAAGCATACATGCAAATGTAATGCATTACCTTGCCTTACATAGACCAAATTCGCAGCTTCAAACTTTTACATCAAACATAACAAACAAAAAATCACTTAATGATGCAGCACCATGGTTATTCATGTAGGGAAAATAGTATATAGAATCAATCAAAAATAAAATTTGTACACTTCACCAATAACTGCAGCAAGGTGATGCCAGATTATATAGTCACATAGATAGAATATTGAGAAATGATGTATGTATGATGAACTATGGCCACCTAGTCACAGAGTATGGAGAGCCTTACATACCATATCATAATGTTATGACAGTTGCAATTAGGAATCCTGTGACTCAGATCAAGTCTCCCTTCAGGTTCTTTAATGTTTGGGAAAGTCAGACAACATTTCAATTATTAGTAACTACAGGGTGGAGGATGTATAAAATATATGACAAAATGAAGAACATCTGGTTCAAGCTCAAAGATCTTAAAACTCAATTCAAACACTTAAATGCAACAGAGTGCAAAGGAGTAACATAAAGGATTGAGCAAGCTAGGATAACACTCAATCAAATCCAAATCCAAATGCAAACTCACTATTCTTATGCACTACCAGACCAGGAAAAGGAATGACTACACAAATTGGAGACATGGTCACTTGTGGAAGAAAGTATCCTCCAACAGAAGGCTCGAGAAAATTGGATAAAGTTGGGAGATTCAAACAATAAGTTCTTCTCAACAGTGATTAAAAAGAGGAAGCAAAGAAAGCAGATCACTAAGCTATAAGCTCTAACAGGCTTTACACTTACTGAACTAGCAACCATTAAGGAAAAAATAGTGCAATTCTATAAAAGCTTGATGCGGTCTAGAGAAAACAATCTACCTACTATCAGTATACTGGTTATGAAGAATGGACCAACTCTTACTTATCAGCAACAAGTAGACTTGTGTGCAGAAGTGACTAAACAGGAGATATATGAAGGTGTGAAAGATATAGGAAGTGACAAAGCTCCAGGAATAGATGGTTACATTGAAGAGTTTTTCAAGAAAGCATGGCATTTTATCAAAGAAGAAGTTTGTGGAGCAGTCAAAGACTTCTTTCATACAGGTATTATGTACCCAGCCATTAACTGCACCGCTATCACCTTGTTTTCTAAGATCCCTAATCCAGTTACGGTCAAGGATTTTAGACCCATTGCTTGTTGCACTATATCGTACAAGTTGATTTAAAAGGTTATGACAAGTAGATTATAAAAGATAATGCCATACATCATTTCTGAAGCTCAAGCAGGATTCATTCATGAGAGAAAAATTGCAGATAACATCATATTAGCTCATGAGCTTGTCAAAGCCTATAATAGAAAGCATATATCTCCCAAATGCATGCTAAAGGTTGACATGATGAAAGTATATGACTCAGTGAAATGGGTGTATTTTGAGCAGGTTATGGAATATTTGGGCTTCCCTGCAAAATTCCTCGAATTGGTGAAGACATGTTATCAACAGTGAGTTATTCTATAATGATTAATGGTGTATTGATAAAGCCATTTAATGCAGCAAAAAGGGCTTCGACAAGGAGATCCCATATTACCATTTTTATTTTCCATTGACATGGAATACTTGAGCAGACAACTTAATGGAGTGAAGAAGATAAAGAAGTATAAATATCATCCAAGACGTGGCAAGCTAAACATCACACATCTCAGTTTTGCTGATAATTTATTCCTGTTTGCCAGGGGTGACAATGGTTATGTACAAGTACTTAATGTTTCAAACAATTTTCCTCTACTTCAGGCTTACAAGCAAATCTAACAAAAAGTGCTATCTATTTTGGAGGTGTGTTGAATTCAAAACAAATGAGAATATTGTAAAGTACATGCTATTCATAAGGTGAGCTACCTTTCAAATATTTGGGGGTACCCTTAGCCACAAAGAAGTTAACTATACTCCAGTGGCAACTACTGATTGAGAAAATTGTAGCAAGAATATCATCATGGACTGCTAGAAAACTATCTTATACTGGTCGAGTGCACCTGGTGCGCACTGTGCTATTTGGCATTCAATCATATTGGGCTATGATGTTTATCATACCAGCTAAAGTTATGAAGTTGATTGAGGCATATTGTAGGAGTTATATTTGGTCTGGTACCAACACAATCACAAGAAAGGCACTGATAGCTTGGGATATGCTATGACTTCCTAAATCTGTCGGGGGTTATAATCTAAATAATCTTTAAGTGTGGAATATTGCAGCAATTACCAAAATATTTTGGTACCTGGCTCATAAGAAGGATAAAGTATGGATAAGGTGGATCCATGCATACTACATTAAAAGACAAAGTCTAGTTGATATGGATATTCCACAGCAAGCAAGTTGGATGGTGAGGAAGATCATGGCTGCTAGGGATAAAGCGCAACATATACCTGTTCTAAACTAGAAGAAGAGCCTCATTAAATAGATTTATCTATGTCTACTGGGGTTCATAATCGAGTAGAGTGGAGGGGCATGTTATTTGACAATGAGGCAAGGCCCAAAGATGTGTTTACAATGTGGCTCCAATGTCATGGAAGATTGTTAAAAGTGGATTTATTAGCTCAGTGGGGAATCCAAGTGAACTCAAGCAGTGCTTTATGTATGACAGAAGATGAAACTCACCACCATCTGTTTGGTGAATATAGGTTCTTAATAGCTGTATGGATTAGATTATTGAGATGGCTCTAGTTACCAACTACTCAAACTAATTCATGGCAACAATTATTTACCCGGTTGATCCCACACACTAAAGGAAAGTTGACGAAGGCAAGAATTCTTAAAATGACATATGCTGAATACAATTATGTGATATGGAAAGAGAGGAATAGTAGAATCTTTGAACGCCAAACAAGGACTATTGAGCAATTTGTTAGAGAAGTTGCATGAACATGCAACATCAGAGTTCGCCGGGGCGGGGGAGTTGAGGAAAAAGATGTTGCAACTTCTTTTTTGACACATACCAATCATATATAGACCAGCTGGCTAGATATTAGTTTGTTGATTTATGTGCTGCGTATAGTATAGTTATAGAGATAGAAATGTATAAGGGATGACTTAGCTGGCTTTGTAATTACTGTTCTTGGTGATTAATGAAATATTCTAATTACCAAAAATAAAAAGTAACAAAATTTTAAACAACCTTTACATGATGTAATTCTTAAAGGTAGAGTAGTAAATTAAGTAATTAATTATTTTCTCAATGTATTTCCTGAGAACCATCAATTCTCATAGCAAACAATGACAAACAATACTTGCTTTTTGACTCATGTGTGAAGAAAATATTTTAAAAAAATCAAGGCATCACGTGATTCATCATACACAAATCACAATTGTACCAAACCCATTTTAACTAGTCAATACAACATATGTTATTCTTATTTATATATATATATATATATATATATATATATATATATATATATATATATATATATATATATCCTTTATAAAGTAAGCCATTTGACACATGTATAGGATAAATAGAAGCCAGAACTTTGATGGTGATTGTAGTGCTATTCATAGATATTATTACTTTTGGCTTTAACACTCTGTACCGATTTCTTCTCTGGTTGGACAAAAGAATTTAACAAAAATTTACAATGGCAGTGAACTTCAAGAGAATTAGTGGTAGACTTGGAAGCAGATAAAATATGTTCTACTGCCATTAATGGGATTATTTCAAAATTAATACAAGATTTATATACATGTTAATGCAGTGGAATAGAAATTACAACCCAGAAAATTGCTCCAAAGTCAACTTTGAATCTCTTGGAAACAAAGCAAAATAGCCACAAACTAAATGTCTTCTTACGTGTTAATTTGGAAGAAGAGAAGAGAACTTATTTCTCTATTTTCTCTTTTGCGTCTCTCACTTATTTTTCCAAAGATAAAGACCGCTATTTTTAAGAGCATACAAATAACAGTTATCAACAATAACTGCCCCAACTACACTTACGTGTAGTAATTTCTTTTGAGAAGTTATTTCATCTGGTCTGTAACGATCCATTCGGTTGTTTTGTGTATTATAGTCTTGTTCTCCTATTTATTATCTCTTATATGTTCATTTATGGTTATGTGACTTTCCAGGGTGGTTGGATTGGGTTCGAGAATATTTCGGAGTGAATTGGGACACTTAGTCCCAAGGTTGGAAGCTTAAGTTGAAAGAGTTGACCAAAGTTAGACTTTTATGTAAACGACTCCAGAATAGAGTTTTGATGGTTCCAATAGCTTCGTATGGTGATTTTGGACTTAGTCATATGTCCGGATATTGATTAGGAGGTCCGTAGGTCGTTTTGGCTTGAATTGCCGAAAGTTGAAAAGTTGAAGGTTTGGAAGATTGAGAGGTTTGACTGAGAGTTTCCTTTTTTATACTGGGGTTCATGTTTTGGTTCTGAGAGTTGGAATAGTTTCATTGTATCATTTGGGACTTGCCTACAAAATTTGAGGTCATTCAGAGTTGATTTGATATGCTTCAGCATTAGTTTTAGAAGTTGAAAGTTTATTAAGCTTGAATTGGGACGCGATTCGTTGTTTTGATATTATTTTTTGTGATTTGAGGCTTCTAGTAAGTTTTTATTATGATTTAGGACTGGTTGGTACGTTTCTTTGAGGTCCATGGGCCTCGGGTATATTTCGGCTGAGTTTTGGACCATTTCTCCAAGTTTTGTGTTGTTGATATCTAGTGTCTGGTTTTCTTCTTCACGATCGCGAGGAAAGGTTCACGATTACATAGAGTGTTCTGGGTGGTAGGTGAAATATGCTTCACGTTAGCAAAGATTTGGAGGTTGTGTTCTTCGCGTATTTGCTGTCGCGTTCGCGCAGTAAAGTGAGTTCAACTGAAGTGTCATGTGTAAGCCTATGCGATCGCGATGTTGTTTCTGTGTTCCCGTTGTTCTGGAGCATGTGTTCTTCGCGTTCGAGGCTCTGAGCTCGCGTTCGCGTATGGCATTTTGGTGGATCTAGAAGTTTCTCTTCGTCATCGCGAGAGTGTGTCCACGATCGCGAAAGGCAAATGACTGGGCAAACTGTTCAAAATGCATTTCGAGTGTTAGAGTTATTATATCATATTTTGAATTGTAGAGCTCGATTTTTGGCAATTTTGGAGGGAATTTTTATTATTTGGATTGGAGTAAGTGTTTTGACTTGGATTTGTTCATTATTCATGATTCCATCTTAGTTTTTATCATTTCATTGATGAATTAAAGTGAAGAAATGGGAGATTTTAGTAAAAACTTACTAAAGTGAAAATGGGAGATTTGATGAAATTAATATGGTTGAACTCGTAATCGAGTGTGTATTCGTAATTTGTGAGTTTGACCGGGTTTCGGGGTGCAAGCCCGGGGTTGACTTTTTTATTTTGAAAAAATATCGAAACTTTAGTGTTTGAAATTGTTTCCTACGGCATTATTTGATGTTATTAAGTTGTTTGTGACTATATTTGAATCGTTCGTAGGCTGATACGTGTGGGAAGGGCTTATGGAGTATTGCTTTGTGTATTTTGAGGAATATAACATCTCTATACTGTGAGTTAAGGGTATTTATCCCTAGGAAAACATGTTATTTGTGATGTGTTGGGGTGACGCATATGCTAGCTCACGGGCGTGGGACGTGCACCGGTGTAATAATTTTCTTAGTTGACTATTGGACTGTGTTGCTATCATGTCTTGTATTATTCGTTCCTTTCCTACTTGTTAGATTAATTGAGCCATGAGTTATGTTAGAAATCATATTTAGGTTATTTGGTTATTTGATTTAGACCTGATGAGGCTATTTCTGTTATTTTGGGTTATCTAATTTCTATTATTTTGGGTTATCTAATTTAACAATACTTTTACACTCAGTCATGATTCTTCATTGGCATGCTATATCTCAGTCTCTGTTCATCATTTACTGTTACATCGCATGTTATCATTGTTGTTCCATATGTTGAATTCTTGGGCTGAGTGAAATGAGATTGTAAGCCCTTGAGACTTGAGAGATTGATGACTGAGGTGGGGTGTCAGAGCCGTGTTGAGAGTGTTATTGTGGATCGGGCTGTACGCCGCATCATGTCATAATGGCTTTATTATTATTATTATTATTATTATTATTATTATTATTATTGAAAGTGAGAGTACTTAGGGATATCACTGTTAAATCATTCTTGGATATGAATACTTGACATGTAGGCATATACCATTCCTCATGCTACCTGTAACTGATATGTTCTTATTCGTGTTGGGCTTTATTTCTTATACTTGAAAGCATGTTTTAATTCATGTAACATGAACTATCAGATTTTGATAATTACTTTGAGTTACTTATTGCTATTGTCATCATTATATTTGTGTTGTCATTTATATTGGCTTTTGACTTTCTTTTCTGAGCTCGTCACTACTTTCAGCCCAACGTAAGTTCTGTTACTTATTGAGTACATGGGGTCAGTTCTACTCATACTACACTTTGTACTTCGTGTGCAGATCCAGGTACATCGGGAAGTGGTGATTGCTAGATCCATGTTGGTACCGACGTTTGGAGATTTTGTGGTAGATGTTATGACATCTGCAGACCTTGGCTCTCTTTTCTTTTTCTCCCTTATTACTGTTCTCTTGTTTAGATCGTTGTACTATGGATTTGGTTGTATTTTGATATTCCGTAATGCTCATGTACTCGTTGAAACAATATTTTTGGGATGGTTGTTGCAGTATTTTGGTTATTTACATAAGATATTTCATGATTATTCCGTTGTTAAGTTATAAAACTATGTCTCTATCAAATTCCTTATTTTTCGGTGACTATTGGCTTTCCTAGCAAGTTATATTAGGTGCCGTCGCAGCTCCGGTAGGAGTTAAGTCGTGACAAGTTGGTATCATAGCACTAGGTTGCTTACATCTTATGAGTCATGAGTAGGTTTAATAGTCTTACGGATCGGTACAAAGGCGTCTGTACTTATCTTCAAGAGGCTACCGAACTATTAGGAAACTCCACTTTCTTATATTTTTATCGTGCAGATTTGTTATTCCCAAAGATTGAAACTTGACTCTTCTATTCTCTTACAGATGGTGAGAACACGTGCAGCCGGCTCAAGCGAACGACCATCAGTAGCACCAGTTAGGGCCGCGATAGGCCGGGGCTGTGGTAGAGGCCGAGGTTGGGCTCGTACTATAGCCGGAGCAGCACCTGTGGAGCCTCTAGTTGCTCCAGTTGAGGAGTAGGTTCCAGATTTTTTTTAGCCGGTGGGACCAGCTCAGGTACCAGCAATGCCCATTATTATCCATGGCCTTCAACAGGCCTTAGCCTAGATTTTGACTATTTGCATAAGCTTGGCTTAGGAGATTTCTATTCCAGCTGCACCAACCACATCACATGCCGGGGGAGGTGCCTAGACTCCCACAACCTGTACTCCAGAGAAGCTAGCTTAGGGACTCCACACACCGGGGTACAACTAGCCTAGCCAGTTGATGCTTCTCTGGCCGATGTTTCCCCACCTATGAGTGATGATGAGCAGAAGTGATTGGAGCGTTATGGGAGGTTTAAGTCTCCCGAGTTCAGTGAAGCAGAATCCGAGGATGCTTAGGATTTGCTAGATGGGTATCACCGGATTCTTTGCACAGCAAGTCTTTTGGATACTAGTGAGGTTGCATTCACTACATTTTAACTGACAAGGGTAGCCTACAGATGGTGGCAGGTCTATGAGTTGAGCAGGCCAGCCGGCGCAACACTACTTCTGTGGCATGAAATTTCAGTTCTCTTCTTAGAGATGTTTGTCCCACAGACTAGCAGGGAGAAGTTGCGTAGACAGTTCAAGCAGCTATGACAGTGACTCACTATGAGATGAGGTTCTCCGATCAGACTCGTCCTACAGTTTGGTTGATTCCTACTAATAGAGAGAGAGAGAGAGAGAGAGAGAGAGAGAGAGAGAGAGAGGATTAGGAGGTTCATTAATGGCCTCAACTATGGCCTATGCTTTAATTTGGCTCGAGAGGCCGAGACAAATATTAGGTTTGACTAGGTGGTCGAGATTGCTAGGCGCTTGGAGTCGGTTCGCAGGCTTGAGCTCGAGGAGCGGAAGTGCAAGAGGCCCCGTGTTTCAGGTGGTTTCAGTGGTACCTCATCTGGTGGTCAGTCACATCACAACAAGGGTCGTCCTTATAGGCCTACTAATATGGCTCGTCTGGTTTATCGTGGTGCATCAGCTAGCCATGGATATAGTACTCATCCAATTCAGTCATCCTTCAGTGCCCTCCCAGCTTAGAGTTCGTACCGTGCTCCATCAGTTCAGGGTTTGTTAGTACCAGGTTCTTCAGGTGGTTATTCTAGTTCTCGAGGTCTGGTTCAGGCACTACAATCATCTTTAGAACGAAGTTGTTTCGAGTGTGGGGAATTAGGGCATGTGAGGAGATATTGCCCTCTTATTATCGGAGGTCCTGTTTAGTAGAGAGGTCAGGCTATAACTCTCTCCACAATTACTACACCACCTGCTCAGCTAGCTCGGGGTGGGGCTCAGACAGTACAGGGTCACCCTAGAGGGGGGGTCGATCAGGTGGTTGTCAGGCTCGATGCTATTCTTTTTCCCCTAGGTAAGATGCAGTTACTTCCGATGCTTTGATCACAGGTATTGTTTCAGTATGCCATAGGGATGCTTCAGTATTATTTGATCCTGGTTCCACTTATATATATGTGTCATCATGCTTTGTCCATTATTTGGATATGCCCCATGATTCATGTTACACCCCATGTTTTTGTACGTAAGAGTACGTCGGAAGACAATTGATGTAAGCTCAGAAATGAGATCAGTTTTTAAAGTACATAACGTAAGGTAATCATGTTACCTTGGAAGTTACAAATATTTAATATCATAGATAATAAGTACCTAGAGGGTTGAAAGACTCAGAAGCTAAACAAACTGAAGAAAATAAGTTTCGTCGAAAGTCGACAAGTTGGGAATATTATAACATGTACTCTTGGGATAAGAATAGGACGCTTAACATGATAAGGAAGTTATGTTATGAGTTATTTTAGTCGTATGATAGTCGTGTATTACGTTTTGAATTCAAGAGAGTTGTGGAATAAAAGTAGGCTAAGGTCATCACAAGTTACATTCATAAATGTGCTGAAAAGTAGGTCAAATGTTGCTGCGATTTTCTCCCAATATACTTGGAATTGGTTATACCTTGTGCATCCCAAGGTGACGTATAATAAATATTCGACTTGTTAATCATTATTTAAATGAGTGTAAAGTCATAATGTGACTCTATATGATTGTTGGATATAAAATATAATGTTTGGGAAAAATCGGATTTAAGTTGCGAAAAAACCGACTAAGGATTTGCCTTATAACGAAGTTTTTTAAGAAATATATTTCGTGTGTTATATACGGTCTTTTTGGGACATATTATTTACCAAATTGATGGTCTTGGAATATATTTTCCAACTCTTTTAACCATTCATTCATACGACATCCAGATAAATCTATATAAGCGTCAGAAGAAGGGTCAATGCTAGGGTGCCAAACTAGCACCTCTTTGACTTTTCAAAAGTGGATATATATATACCTCTTATGTCGTCTCTTTCTTCATTTTTATACTGACCACGACCAAAATAAGACCATAAACTTAACTTTAAGCTCTCTACAATGGTTTCAAAGATGATTAACGTCCCGAGTACGGAATGAATAAGCGATAACATTAGAACGATCCCTACGACATAAGTATCATTATACCGCCTCTCTTTTTCTTTGTAGTTTGAGTTTTGGAAGGTACTTCATAGTTAAGAAAACTCTTTACTTCATAGTTAAGAAAACTCTTACTTTCTGTATTTAAGCTTTTAAATATCAAGAAAGTTTGATAAATTCATTTTCTAATAGTTAGAATTCGCAGGACGGTGATCGGAAGCCGAAAGTTCGATTTATATCACTTTTAGTGGACTATTTTGTAGTCCACTCGTGTTGGCCTATTATGCTACTGATTTATGGAGTTTGGAAGGGTAAAGGGCATGGATAAATGCCATATATAGTAGGGTAGTGGGCTGGTCGCTCGTCGTTGCAATTTTAGGCTAATTGATAACTTGTTGATTGGGTGTGTTATGGTATATTTAGGTTTTTTGCTGTATTGTTGGTCCCAAATTGTAGTTAGGTTGTTTTTGAGTTGCTGGTTGTATTGTTTTGTTGTCTCGCCTATATAGTCTTGAGGGAGCAGGAAAATCAGGGGAAATGCTACCCGTTTTATTTTAGAATCGAGTTATCGTTTGAAATACGTGGTATACTAGCACCATCTAAGTTGTACGTGTATTTCTTTGTTATAGAGTTGGCACGCTAGTTGTAATTAGCTTGTTTTTGTGTTGAATTAATGACTTGAGATTTGTTAAGGCTATCTCTTCTTTCCTTTTGTCATGATCCATATGATACAACGATACGATTAAACACGCAACTTTCACAAATGACTTTATTCTTAGAAGTACTAGGGGGTGCCTATGTTCTTGATTCCCCATATGTACTATTGTTATATCATCTGTTCATGGGTCTCAGAAAATACGTATATAAAGTTTATTTCATGATATTAACCGAAGGCATATTGATCTTATGACATTCAAAGAGATCTTATTGACTTACTTAATTATGTATTGCATTTATTTATACATGTATATTGACCCATGATCAGATGGCGTTATATATACATATATTATATGTATATGTGATATGGAGAAAGGTGATGGCGTTATATACGTACCACCACCTGATCAGCTGGTATACATTGATGATTTCGCCCACAGAGGCCGAGATGATATAATGGGATGCCCTCAGAGGCTTTATGATGTTATGTACGCATATACCTATGCATGATATGACATTTATACACATATGCATCACATCATAAATGTTTCATGATTCATAGAGATATTCAGACTTATAGGTTGAGTTCTTTACTCCATGTTTCTTTCATGTCTTTTATATACTGCTTTCATGCCTTACATACTCGGTACTTTATTTGTACTGACATCCATTTTGCTTGGGGACACTACATTTAATGCCTGTAGGTCCTGATAGATATGTTGACAGTCCTCCTAGTAGACTATTAGCTCAGCGGAAGGTATTGGTGAACTCCACTTGTTCGAGAGTTTCCTATTTGGTCAGTACAATTGAACATGTATTGATTGGTATGGCGGGGCCATGTCCAAACCTTTATGACATTTATATACTCTTAGAGGCTTATAGATATATGTCATGTATATGGATACTTGTATGGCCTTGTCGACCTATGTTTTGAGTGTACAAATGATCATGCCGGCCTTATAGGCCGGTATGTCACATGTATAAGTTTCTATATTATGTTGGGTCATCCTATTTCTAGTATTCCCTTATGTTTTATATTGGTTATCTCATAACAGCACTTCTGGCCTATTTACGTGTGATGGTGTGATAAGAAAGATATGCTACGTTGGTACTCGATTATTTAAGGCACCGAGTGCCCATCGCAACCCTCTGATTTGGGTTATGACAATTCATTAGTTACGCATGTTCATGTATCTACGTCGGTCGATGCTTTATTGGTTTGGCGGGTTATTATCACTATTTGATGGGGGGTTGTAATCTATTGATGCACATTTGACTAGATTGACCCATAATGGTGCTTCTTTCTAATGGTCTGGGGAGTGTGAGGCAAGCTTTTAGAAGCTTACAACTGCATTGACTACAACCCTAGTGTTGGTGTTGCCGACGGGTTTGGGATCTTACACAGTGTATTATGATGTATTGCGTATTGGTATTGGCGCGGTGTTGATGCATGACAATAGGGTGTTTTTCTATGCATCCCGACAATTGAAGGTTCATGAGAAGAATTACCCTGTGCATGAACTAGAGTTGGTAGTTGTTGTTCACGTATTTAAGTTTTAGAGGAACTATGCATACGGTGTTCATTGTGGGGTCTATACCGACCATCAGAGTCTATAACACATGTTCAAGCAGAAGGATCTTAATTTTTGATAGAGGAGATGGTTTGAGTTTCCAAAAGACTATGATATCACTGCATTATATTATCCGAGGAAGGCCAATGAGGTGGCAGATGCATTGAGTAGGAAGGCAGAGAGTATGGGTAGTTTGGAATATTTACCGGTAGCAGAGAGGCCACTAGCCATGGATGTTCAAGCCTTGGAAAATCAGTTTGTGAGATTGGATGTCTCAAAGCCTAGTCGGGTTCTTGCTTGTGTTGTGGCTCAGCCAATCTAGGCTCACCAGTTTAATGATCCTTACGTGTTGGTGTTAAAGGACACGGTGCAGCGAGGTAGTGCTAAGGAGGTGGTGATTGGTGATGATGGTGTTATGCGGCATAAAGTCCGGATTTGTGTTCTGAATGTTGATGAGTTAAGAGATTTTATCCCTGAGGGGCATCACAACTCGCGCTATTCCATTCACCCAAGAGTCACGAAGATGTACCGTGACTTGAAACAATACTATTGGTGGGGAAGAATGAAGAAAGATATTGTTGTTTATGTCTCTTGGTGAAGAATGAGCATCAGAAATCGGGAGGGTTGACTTAGAGATTATAGATATCGAAGTGGAAGTGGGATCGTATCACTATGGATTTTTTGGTAGGCTTTCCATGGTCCTTGAAGAAATATGACGCAGTCTGGGTTATTGTGGAGCGATTGACTAAGTCTGCACACTTTATTCTGATGGTGACTTCGTATTCTTTAGAGCGGTTGGCTTAGATTTACATCTAGGATATAAACTGCTTGCATGGCGTGCCTATTTCGATCATTTCTAATCGAGGCACGCAGTTCACATCGCAATCCTGGAGAGAAGTTCAACGAGATTTGGACACCTGAGTTGAGTTGAGTATAATATTACATCCTCACACGGATGGGAAGTTCGAGCGTACTATTCACAAATTGGAGGATATGTTACATGCTTGTGTTATGGATTTCAGAGGTTCTTGGGTTTAGTTTCTTCCATTAGCAGAGTTCGCCTATAATAGCAGCTTTCTATCGAGTATCCAGATGATTCCTTATAAGGCTTTATATGGGAAGAGATGTCGTTCTCCAGTTGGCTGGTTTGAGCCTGGGGAGGCTAGGCTATTGGGCACTGATTTGGTCTTTGATGCTATACAAAAGGTTAAATTAATTCATGAGAAGCTTCACGTATCATTGTTCAGACAAGAGAGTTATGCTGATAGGAAGGTTAGTGATGTTTCATACATAGTGGGTGAGAAACTTTTGCTAAGGCTTTTGCCCATGAATGGTTTTATGAGGGTCAGGAATAAGGGCAAGTTGAGCCCTCGATATATTGTCCCATTTGAGGTGCTTGAGAGGATTGGAGAGGTGTCCTACAGACTTGCCTTGCCACCTAGTCTATCGAGTGCACCCAGAGTTTTATGTTTCTATACTCCGAAAGTATTATGGTGATCCATCACATGTTTTGGACTTCAACACGGTTTAGTTAGATGGAGATTTGACTTACGATGTGGAGCCAGTGGCTATTTCGGGCCGACATGTTTGAAAGTTGAGATCAAAGAA
Source organism: Nicotiana tomentosiformis (assembly GCF_000390325.3). NCBI lineage: Eukaryota > Viridiplantae > Streptophyta > Magnoliopsida > Solanales > Solanaceae > Nicotiana > Nicotiana tomentosiformis. The sequence continues at coordinate 84,479,532 of NC_090823.1, forward strand.
TATAACATCAGTGAAGGTCCAATGGAGAGGTCATCCAGCTGAGGAGGCTACTTAGGAGACTGGTCAGGAAATGCGGAGTATATATCCACACCTATTTGAGGCACCAGGTATGATTCTAGACTCGTTCTAGGATGAACGCTTGTTTAAAAGAGGGAGAATGTAACCACTGGGCTAGTCGTTTCTTGTATTGTAGCCACGTTCCCCTATTTCTTGCCTATTCTATGTTTATTTGTGGTTATGTGACTTGTCGGGGTAGTTGGATTGGGTTCGAGAATATTTCAGAGTGAATTAGGACACTTAAACCCAATGTTGGAAGCTTAAGTTGAAAGAGTTTACCGAAGTTTGAATTTTGTCTAAACGGCTCCGGAATGTAGTTTCGATGGTTCTAATAGCTTTGTATGGTGATTTTAGACTTAGGCAAGGTCACGATCGCGTAGAGTGTTCTAGGTGGAAAAAAAATATGCTTCGCGTTCGCAAAGTGGCGAAGCATTCACGAATCTTTGGATGGATGTGGTCTCTGCAATCACGTATTTGCATTCGCGTTCGCGTAATAGAGTGAGTTCAGCTGAGGTGTCAGGCGCAAGGGTATGCGATCGCGATGTTGTTTTCGCGTTTGCGTTGCTCCGGAGCATGTGTTCTTAGCGTTCGTGACTCTAAGCTAGTGTTTGCGTAAGGCATTTTGGTGAAGCTGGAAGTTGTTCTTCGTGATTGCGAGGGTGTGTCCGCAATCGCGAAAGGCAAATGACTGGGCAGACTATTAAAAACCCATTATGAAGGTTAGAGTTATTATATCATATTTTGAGTTGTAGAGCTTGATTTTGGGAGATTTTGGAGGGGATTTTCATGATTTGGATCGGGGTAAGTGTTTTTTTTCTCGGATTTGTTCATTGTTAATGAATCCATATTTGTTTTTATCATTTAATTGGTAAATTAAAGTGAAGAAATGGGAGATTTTAGTAAAACCTCCTAAAGTGAAAATTAATGTTTTGAACGTCAAATCGAGGTCGAAATTGGATGAAATTGGCATTGTTGAACTCATAATTTAATGGGTATTCAGAATTTGTGAGTTTGACCGGGTTCCAGGGTGCTAGTTCGTGGTTAAATTTTTTATTTTGCTAACAATCGTAACTCTATTGTTTGGAGTTCTTTCCTACAGTATTATTTGATGTTATTAAGTTGTTTGTGACTAGATTCGAGTCGTTCGGATGCCTATATGCGTGGGAAGAGATTTTTAAAGTATTTATTTGCACGTTTTGAGGTAAGTAACATTTCTAAACTTGGAATTAAGGGTATTTATCCCTGGAAAGACATGTTATTTATGATGTGTTTGGATGACGCACATGCTAGGTGACAGGCGTGTGGACGTGCACCAAGGTAATCATGTTCCGGGTTAACTATTGGACTAGGTTGCTATCATGTCTTGTTTTATCCGTGACTTTCCTACTTGTTAGATTAATTGAGCCATGATTCATCTTAGAAATCATATTTAGGTTATGTGGTTATTTGATTGAGACCTGATGATGATATTTTTGTTGTTTTAGGTTATATGATTTAACTATACTTTTACACTCAGTCATGATTCTTCATTGGCATGTCATATCTCAGTCTCCGTTCATCATTCATTGTTATATCGTTGTTATTCCATATGTGGAGTTGTTGGGCTGAGTGATATCATATTGTGAGCCCTTGAGACTTGAGAGATTGATGACTGAGGTGGGCCTCATAGCCGTGTTAAGAGTGTTATTATGGATCGGGTCGCACGCCGCAGCAGTACATATTGGCCTCACTATTATTATTATTATGTGGATCGGGCTGTATGCCGCAGTCGGCCTTATTGGCTTTTTATTAGCGCTTGGGCAGGATCTGCCCCTCTAGAGTCTGACATACCAGTAGTGAGCGCAGGAACAATGATATTTACACGTGCTTTGATGAGGGGAATTGATTCTAGGCACCCATACAATGTTGTGTGATGAGTGGGCATTTAAGGCAAACAGATTGAGTATGTTGAGAGTGAGAGTACTTGGGGATATCACCGTGAAATCATTCATGGACATGCATACTTGACATATAGCCATAGAGATGTATCATTCCTCATGCTAGCTATAGTTGACATGTTCTTATCACTGTTGGGCTTTAAGTATTATATTTAAAAGCATGTCTAAATTCCGATAACATGAATGAGCAGATTTTGATAATTTCTTTGAGTTACGTTTTGCTATTGTCATCATTATATATGTGTTGTCATTTATATTGGCTTTTGACTTTCTTCTTCCAAACTCGTCACTACTTTCAGCGCAAGGTTAGTTCTGTTAATTATTGAGCACATGGGGTCAGTTTAATTCATACTACACTCTGCACTTCGTGTGCAGATCTAAGTACATCAAGACATGGTTATTGCTAGATCCGTGTTAGTACCGACATTTGTATATTTTGAGGTAGCTGCTATGACGTCTGTAGACCTTGACTCTCTTTTCTTTATTTTCCCTTATTACTGCTCTCTTGTTCATATAGTTGTACTAAGGATTTTTTTTATATTATGATACTCTATGGTGCTCATGTACTCGTTGACACCAAATATTTGGGATGGTTGCGGCAGTATTTTGGCTATTTACATCAGATATTTCATGTTTCCGTTGTTAAGTTGTTAAACTATGTCTCTATCAAATTCCTTCTTTTTTTGGTGACTATTGGCTTGCCGATCAAGTTGTGTTAGGCACCATAGCGGCTCCGGTGGGAGTAGGATCATGACATGGTCCCTTTAATAAAACATGGGTCGTGAGATAGACCCAACATCCTACACTTCACGTGTCTCAGTCTTTTTCTCTATGAAGACTGAGTTTGACCAAGAGATATAGGGTCCAAATGTTTGGACATTACTTTACTCTTCTGATCCGATAAGTACAAAACCTTCTTCTTCATCCCTTCTCTATGGGAATCCATGGCCTGCATAACTTTATCTATTTTTTCAAATCCACATTGAGAATAAAAAAAATATTATGATTCGCAACATCTTCCTCCCCCCACACCTCAAGTCGGAGGAGAAAGTAGTGACATGCAACATGCAAATGATGGATATGTGAGATGGCCCAACCAATGGTTTGGTCAAAAAGTTCCGCAAGTTGTAATACTGAAGGGTCGTAGGAAAGTGAAGTTAGCCCTAATATCAATTATTGTCGCACAAAATTGCAGTATAATTTGACATGTTTTGTGCGTTTGTGAAAAATATGACTATGAGCGTTATTAATAGCCGCCTGACTATCAGATTATACAGGTACTTGAAAAGATGGTGAACTGATAAATCTTTAAGAAATATCGCTAACCAATTCAGCTCACCAGTAACCTTCCACATAGATCTATATTCAGCTTTTCCCGACGAAAGAGAAATAAAGGGTTGTTTTTTGGAATGAGATGGGTGACCCCCCCCCCTCCAAGATGATGAAAACACACTCACTAATCATCAAGAATCTAGGCTTGATGTCCAATCATAATCGCAATAAGTAATCAGTAAGAACGAAGGTGTTGCATTTAAGAATAATCCTTGGTCTAGATATATTCGTAAATAAATCAATACTCGAATACCAACAGAAAAATGACCCACACAAGGCCTCTACATGCACCGTCTCAAAATCAGGACATTAAAAGAAAGGACAAGCATTGTATGTGTGAGGTAATTGAGTTTGCCAACAATTCATCACTGTATGATGGGATCAACAGGCGGTGGACCTGAAACAACAAATAACTTCGAACAAGGATCAAGAGGTGCGGAAGCTGAAGTCAATGATTGCAATCGAACTCTGCAAGTAAGTCTAAGGTAAATTTCCTTTAACTCAGAATAATCACATCTTTTTCTCTCAATATTTACATTCCTAGAAAATAGTGTAATTCTCCAAGATCCTTAATGCAAAAATAGGTATGTAGAATGCCCTTCAACTCTGTGAGATTCTTTAGGATGATTTACTGTTATCAAAATATCATCCACATATACTGTCACAGTAGTTATAAAGTCACATGTTCTTTTGAAGAATAAATAATAATCATTTAGTGAAAAATAATAACCTTTGAAATTAAAAGCACCCACAAGCCAGACATACTGTTTCCCGGAGGCTTGCTTCGAACCATTCAAATACTTCTTTGGAATGCACATAAAATTAGGGCTATGAGGGATTAGTCCAGCATGGAACTTCATATAGACATTTTCCTGTAGATCCCAATACAAAAAGGCATCATTAACTTCTAACTGAGAGATAGGCCAATCGGTCTTGATTATAATAGCTAGTAAGCATCTGATTGTGGTCATTTTGACTAATGGAAAGAAGGTCTTGTTGTATTCAATGTGTTCTCTATAATTATATCTCATTATCACCAATCTTGCCTTTAATCTATCAACTGACCGATCTGCATCATGCTCTACCTTGTAAATCCACTTACTAGTAAAGCTTTTCTACCTGGTGGTAAACCTGCCTCTTTCTAGGTTCGGTTTGCCAATAAAGCTTTAATTTATGATTCCATGGCTTTCTTCCAGCCTGCATGAAGTGAAGCTTGGGTCAAACTAGTAGGTTCAGCTGCATTAGTAATGAAATTCAACCATTGTTGGTTATGAAGTGAGATCTAATCAAAAGACAAAGTGAAACGTGTATGGGTAGCACAAAACAAGTTAAATAAGCATATGCGAGATAGATGTTGTTATAAATATATAATTTTATATATTCAGGTATCTTACTTACTCTTTCTTATTTCCTAACTTTGGCGATCGGAAGCCATGAGTTCGAGTTATTCAACTTGTAGTAGACTATTTTGTGGGCTATTTCATGTTTCTGTTGGATTGCGTGTTTTACTACTATTTTAGGGAGTTTTGGAGGAGAAAGGGTGTGGAGAAACACCATATAAATTCCGGGCGATGGGTTGGTCATTCGTCGTAACATTTTTGTGTTGTCTGACACTACTACAGTGGTCGTTTTGTGTTTGAAGAGATTGGGGTTTGTTGGGATGTTTTATAGTATTTTGTGGTGTATATAAGGTTGGAAAATAATATATATGTATTGTTACTGTTATGTTCTTGTGTTGTTGGTGTTATCTCGAATCGAGAGGAAGTAAAGATTATAGGGGAGATGCTGCCCGTTTTAATATAAAATAAGCTTGTCGTTCGTTATGCGATAGTTGTACCTTACGTAACTTAATGATAGTATTATTATCGTTGTTGTATATTAAGGTACAAAGAGACAAGTTCAATGTGGTTATTGGAAAGATTGTGATAAGGTATGTTAAGGCTAAACCTTTCCTTCATTTTGGCATGATCGCATACCTACATGTGTTTGATAACGAGACATAAAGAGATGTTCGCATTCCTGAATTTATTCACATTATCCTTGTAATGACCTGGCTGATTTTTTTGAGAGTTGTAGCCCTGTTCCCCCATTTACTGCTCATTTTGTACTTTATAGATGTTATGTGACTTGCCAGGGTAGTCGGTTCGGGTCCGATAAGCTTTCAGAATGAAATGAGACACCTAGTCTCAATGTTGAAAGCTTAAGTTAAAATGATTGACCGGATATTGATATTTGTATAAACGACCCCGAAATTGAATTTTTATGGTTCCGTTAGCTCCATTAGGTGATTCTGGACTTAGGAGCGTATCTGGATTGTGATTTGGGAGTCCGTAGTAGAGTTAGGCTTGAAATGGCGAAAGTTGGAATTTTAGAACGTTTGACCGGAAGTGGACTTTTTGATATCCGGGTTGGATTGGATTTACGAAAGTTGGAGTAGGTTTGTGATATCATTTGTGACCTGTGTGCAAAATTTGAGGTCAATCGATCGTGATTTGATAGGTTTCGGCGTCGTTTGTAGAATTTGGAAACTTTAAAGCTCATTAGGCTTGAATTGGGGTGTGATTCATGTTTTTGATGTTGTTTGAGGTGATTTGAAGGCTCGACTAAGTTCGTATCGTATTTTAGGACTTGTTGGTATGTTTGGTTGAGGTCCCGGGGGCCTCGGGTTGATTTCGGGTGGTTAACGGACATGGAATTTAGTTTCAGAAGCAACTTTCTCCCCCATTTCTCATTTTGTTGATTGAAAGAGAATAAGCGCTATCCATTGAGTAAAGAGAGGGCGGTCAACTTAGAGGGGGCCCGCCTCCTCTTCAGACATATCCTCGATAACCTGGCGATTCTTCGGTCTCCGCTTTTGGGGGCGGGAGTGCTTGGTCACGTGAAGTTTGGTTTCTGCTAGTGTGATCACACCTGCGAGGGTCTTGGCCGCACGGCAGGTGGAGCACAAGTGCATACTTGTAGGGAGTCAACAGAGGTCGCAGGTGCAATGGGTTTTCCACACATGCGATTGGGCAGATGCGGGTAAGGGGTCGCAGAAGCGGAGGCAGCTGGGATTAGTGACTTTCGCAGAAGTGGAGATTTCACCGCAAAAGTGGATTTTGCGACAGCAGGTGCGGTTTGACTGGGCAGAACATATAAATGCTAAGGTTTGCGATTTTGTCTTCATTTTACCATTTTGATCTCGGAATTGGGATATTGTTTAGAGAGATTTCAAAGGGATTCTTGAGCTAAGTCGCTTGTGGTTAAATTTTTTCAATAATTATGTTTCCCCATTGATTTTCCCACATAGTTGGTGTGTTCTTTAGGTATAATTTGGGGATTTGAGGCTAGGGATTTGGAGAGTTCATTTTGGGGATTTGAGTGTCAATTTGGTGTCGGATTTTGATAAATTTGGTATGGTTAGACTTGTTGTCGAATGGGCTTTCAGGTTTTGTGACTTTTGTCGAATTTTGAGACGTGGGCTCGGGGGCCAGCTTTTGAGCTGTTTTTTTATTTTTATTATAACTAAGCATTTTCTCATGGAGTTGATTCCTTTAGCCCGTATTCATTATATCGCATTGTTTATACCTAGATTTGAGGCATTCAGAGGTCGTTTTACGAGGCTAGGGTATACTGGAGTAGAGATTGGCTCGAATTGAGGTAAGTAACGGTTTTAAATTTTGTTCTGAGGGTACGAACCCCCGTATTACGTATCATGTATTTGGTTTTGAGGTCATGCACCTGCTAGGTGATGGCCGTGTGGGCGTGCACCGTAGGAATTGTGACTTGGTCAAATTCCATGGGACTGTGTAGTGAATAATCTGCTGTTATCTGTTATTTCTCCATATATTAGAGAAATTGAACCAAAAACCATGTTTAGACTACGTGTGTGCATTATAGGGACCCATATAGATTGAGTACATGTTGAATTATTTACTAAATTGTTGTCCTATACTCAGTCATAGTTTATTTGTTTATTACATCTCAACCTCTATTGTTCATTGTTGATGCATCATATCATTGCGGTCTGGGCTGCTTATTATGATTTCTGAGAGCCCGAGATACTGGAGAGGTTGATGACTAAGTGAGGCCGAGGCTTGATTGTGAGATATTATACTATAACACGTGAGTTGTCTGTGTGGATCTAGATATATAGCACGTGAGTTGTCCATGCGGATTATAGAACTTGGGCTAAAAGAAGCCCCTCCGGAGTCTGCACACACCCCCTATCTTGTTTCTCCTTGCATATCTTTTCACTTATTGTATTTGGTTTCAGATTTTCATAGAGAGTATTTTTCCGAACATGTGATGTATAGATGCTCATGTAGTCGGTGACACCCTGATATTCAGAATTTCTGCGTTGTATTTTAGATTTCAATCCTGTTTATGGGAAGTTTTTATTTAAACTATGTTAAATCCGTTTTCAGTTAAGTGTTGGAGTTATTTCATAAATGTCTGTTTGCCTAGTACCACAATAGGCGGCATCACGACATGTTAGAATTTTGGTCATGACAATCCTAGTCTCATAAGTTACAATATTCTCCCTTATTGGGACTTTCTATTTAGTTAAGTATTGTCTTCTTTCAGTCAATAGAGTAGAGGGTATATATATATATATACAGTATTACAGTATTTTCACCACCACTGAGCTATAAATGATGGGCAAGCCCCTATTGGGAAACATCTAATCAGATGGTAAATTATATACCGAGCCTACTGTGGTCGGACGCTTATAAGAGAGTCCAGAAGTATACTTATGTGGTAGGGTGTATTATTGTAGTTGGTATATATTGAAAGAGCCTTATTGGCACTTAAACCTATGGGAAAAAAGAAGTCGTTAGTAGTTACGGGTATTTGGGAGTATAGTTTAACTCTAGGTTGGGCTACTCTCCCCGACACAAGTATTGCCTTGGGCCTTGAGACCCTTGGAAACTTTGAAGTGTTAGGGGATTCAAAGGGGGCATCGACCTTGAGTGGAATTCTCTCCTTAGCCCTTAATTCATTAACACTTTTTATTCTCTTTGGGTTTAGTATTTAATGACAACAAAAGGTTTTCAATGTAAATTATTTACCATATATAACCGCCACATTAGTATAAGTTCTCATAGTATTTGAGTATTGTTATTTTGTTATATTTTTCTCCTATCATTTACTTATGTGTTTCATGCATGATTAAATATACATAATATATAACTAATGACCTTCTTTCTTTTTTACATGTACATCTGGTTTGGGCCTGTTGAGTTATTAAGGAACTCGGTCCTAAATCTAGCATTGTTATATCTCAGAAGGTCCAGAGTAAGCTGTTGCACGTCCCTGTATCGCTGGGCCTACCTCTTTGAGGCCCAAATACCAGAGTACATTCCTCTCCTTTAAGCTCCTTTATTATTTACTACTTCATTGCCTTAGCCTTATTGCCTTGTCGCATTTTGTTGTGTTCTCGTTGTTATTTTATCTCAAAAGTATACAACAATTATATATCGGATTGAATGCTTTACTTTATATCTTAAGTCATATAAAACTTAGGCAAGCCTTAAAGAACCTATGATTAAAAGAAGCATTAGTTAGTAACTAATCCTACATTCGCTAATTATAAGTTGTTCTGCAATGTTTTTCGCTACCTTTTCTTAATGATTTTGAAGGCCCCAAAGCTTAGCAAGAGACGACAACTCTTTTTTCATAAAAGAAAAACATAATTGAATCACAATTTTGATCTTCAAAAGGAAAATCAAATCATTTCTAAAATATGGTGTTGTCGCCCAAAACATATAATGACTTCAGTGCTTGTGTTGGTAATTATATTTTTCAAATGGATGATGCTATGATCGAATATTTAAAAGAGGTATTTGTGCATAAAAGAACTAAGTAGATTAAGTGGTTGTATGGTCACGATCTTGTATTATTTCACTTGGTGCTTGTTATATTCTTTTTTTGCATTCCTACTTATTGTGATTTTATGTTGGTTGGTTGTAGCTCTTTGAGATTCAGCGATGAATATTCCTTAAGAGGGGGGGATAACAGATGGAGGCTAAACTCCACTGAAGGAGCAAATATGGTCAACATCAAGATTCGAGGACGAATCTTATTTAACAGGGGAATAATGATGGCATCCAAGAAAGCTTAACTCCATTGAAGATCATCGGATATCAAGACAAGCTTAATAGGCTAAAATATGTCTTATGATGGAGGAAGAGATTCAACCAAAGAAGATCTTTTAGGCAATATCTTATAGCTATTCGTAGGCCCAAGTTGAAAACCAAGAGGAGGTGGATTATGGCAGAAAATCTATCCTTAAAAGAAGCAAATCTAGTAGCCCAAGCTAGTGTTTCTAGAAGCTTATTTAATTCTATGTTGACTGCCTTTAAATCTTTACTGAATAAAGTGTTGGTAGTCTTTTATGTACCTAGGAAGTTTTAGCTTATTTAATTTTGTTTGACTACCAAGGAAGCCTAGAATGTTATTTTAGCATTTTGTTTCTTTATGGTGGCAGCCACCATTTACTCCTATATAAGGGAATATTTTCTTTTTCATTGTAACTCAGACTGAAGATTAATATTGATATTAGTAGCCTTTGGCTTTGTAGAGACCTTGTAAGATTTTTATTGGGGTTTGCCTTTTTTGTTCTACCTTGAACTATTACTTGAATATCTTTAATTGTAGAATTCCTAGTTGAGTTCCCTCCCTCATATTCTTCTTCTTCTTCTTCTTATTCTTCTTCTTCTTCTTCTTCTTTTTTTCTTCTTCTTTTTCTTCTTCTTTATGTATGATTCATTGATTCGTGTTTCAAGTACTGAGTTTGTGTTATTTTCTTTCAAGAATCAATCATTTCTTTTTTCAGTCTTCTAATTTTATGTCTCCAGCTATCCCCAATTTTATCAAATTTGGAAAGTCCAATGGTGTTAAGTCATTTCACCAACTGATCACGTCCAATTCAGACCCAATTAACTAGTTTAGAACGTTCGTTACATTTATAAAAATCCAATGCTAGTCGGAGTCGAATCCATAAGGAATTTACACACTAGGGTTGGGTCACAACCCTAGATAAAACCTTGCTTCCAAGCCGGCCCGGCCGCGAGGAATCAAGAGATCTTTGCCGGTGCTGACTTGGATCCGATCCTCCCCTGGTTCGAATCACCCTGAATGAAGAGTGGGCGAACCATAAGTTTTACATATTGGGTCACAACCCTAGATAAAATCAAGCTACTCATTCTCATATGCCTGGAAAATAAATAAAAAAAAGAAGTAATCGAAGACATAACAATAAATTTAAAAGGTAAAAGTAATGGTCTTCTTTAATTTTAGTCATCAATTTCCCAAAATAGATAAGTCTAACTGCTACCAGGTGCTACAGTACCAAAGTTTTCCTAAAATAATGTTTCTCATCTATTTATATTAATCTGAAATTCGCTGACAAAAATGTCCTCCGGGAAGTTCTGTGGCCGCACAATTTGGCTGCAGACTGCATTTTCATCTGTTGCTTTTGCAGCATGAGGGATTATGTAGCCGCATAATAACTTCTCCGACCGTACTTATTTGGTTGCGGACCAGGCTTCAATGAGGCTTCAGATTTGGTGTTTTGCAACTTCTCTGATCTTTCCAAGCTTGTTAGCACGAACAACTTCTGTGGAAGCACAATTTGGTGTGCAGACCGCACTGCTTCTAAAATTCTCTAAAGATTTTAGGGTTGATCTACACCTGCAACTATCTTTCTGTAGGTCGCATCTTCATCTGCGGCTGTAGAATAAGTACTGCGGACGATACGATTCTTTGCATTACTCATCTTGACTAGTTGAGATGGGATATCACCTTTTTTATTTAGATTTCTCCATTGAGCTCACGTCCTCTAGCATGCCTGCAATTCACAAATTACATTAGATTCGGAAACAAAAATCACTACTTTCAGACTAAAAACTAAAGCAAGAAGGTACAAGAGGTTAAAATCCACACTTATCAACTCCCCCGAACTTAAGTCTTTGTCTGTCCTCAAGCAAATAGATTAGTTCCCACCTCCCTTAAGTGAAAGTTCATTTCAAAGAGTCACTTGTAAATCATTCATACTCAATTGGGACCAACAATTACCTACAATACTCATGCATCCTTAACAAGGTAACAAATGTTTTAAACAGTTGCAACTTGCATGTAACTCTAGTATGACATTTGAGCTTTAAGAATTCGCTTTACTCATCAAGGGCTCTTGTTCTTTCTTGTAAATCATGGTGGAATCCAAACTCGTCCTCCCCGACCTTCCATTTGCCATGCTCAGTTCGAGATTTAACACTCAATTTCTAGAGCAATAAAGGCTTCACTCTTCTCTCACAAAGGAATGCCACAAGTAGAGCTTCGAGTACCATAGACTTACCCCTCATGAAATCTCTACTAATGTAAATCGCCAATTATTCATCTCACCACTAATGCAACTAGACCATAAAAGAGGATAGAATCTAAAATCCACAATGATCATAGTCAAGTTACGATCACCACGGTCCATTTAGCCACCTAATGATTATCAAAGTCAAATAAAAAATCTCAAAGTCACAAAACTTGAGCTATTTCCTTCAAAAACCTTGTTTCAAACCATAAGTATGCAGTTAATTGTGTTGGTGCCAAATGAAGCATAATTAACTATTTTTAGAGAATGAATTAGTTAGTGATTTTACTCATTACTACTTACTACTACTATTACCTAAACATGAAACTGACTCATTCCTTTAAGAAAGTTGTCACACTATCCATCCTCGGGAAGAGTCATCCGGCTCACACACAAGACCAGCTTAGGAAAAAACCATAGCATTAATAAAATCAAAGGTTTATTATTAACACTAAGAAGAAAAACAAAAAACTACCAAAACAAACACAATTAAAGATAAACAACTAAAGATGCTAATAAATGTAACAACACTACTAAATATAAACAAAAAGTAGAATCATCCAATTATTACATCCTAGTGTTGTCAAATGTATCAAATAATCATCAAATATACTCCACCCCTGAATAAAAAGAATCATTGCCCCCAATGCTTAGCAGAATAAGATTAAAGAGCAGAAAAGGCGAAGAAATCTCTAAGTGTCCTCAGTCATCAAAGTGTTACCAGTAGCATTAGTCCCAGCTGGTTTAGCTAACCGAATGTCATCATCGTGTGTGGGAGCGACCAAAGAGTTGAACATATGACGCACCGCCTCAGCAGTGTTGGAAGCAAGGCATGACCTCTCAGACTGAGCAGCGGGATCCTTATGAGAAAACAGAGCTAGGTGAGACTAGGAGGGGTCTAGTAGCATGTCAAACGGCAAATCACCGACCTCAGCTACTCGGGTCACCTCAGCTCAAAGTGCATCAACTAACTTCTTGCTGGCATGTGTATTCCTCATCTTCGTTACCTGCTTGGTCAACTGCTCTATCACTGTACTATATTGTACCTGTGTATCCATATTAACCTTTTGATTGTCCAAGACTATGGTGAGCTTTTGGTTGTCTAAGACTGTGGTGAGCTTCTTATCCATGTCAGAGGGATCCAATGGTAACTGTGAAGATGATTTCCCTATAACTGTACTGGAGATCTTAGACAGCTTTGAATTAGATGCATGCATCCAGTTGTTGAGGATCGCAAGTATTTGAGAGACCGCAAGGAATACAACGGGCCTGTAGGCATAAGAACTAACCTCGGAGCTGGAGTCGGCACTGTAGTAAGGGCTAAGGATGGTGTCTTAGGGATGGTAGTTGTGGCATCGATAGAAGGCTCAACCGCAGTAGATGTAATATCAGATGGCCCATGGGCTACAATTACCTTCTCATCAGACTGGACAACAACAGTAGAAGGCTAAATTCTCTTCTTTGGGTTCCTTAGATCTTGTAGCTTGTACCACTCAAATGGCCCGGTCGACTTGACCTTGCTGTCAAATGGCTTAGACTCTACCTTGGCAGCAGTCAGATACTCAGTAATAGTGTGGGGATAGGGGTAAGATGTATTACCCTACTGTGTCACAAGTGAGATGTTGGCCAACATCAAGACACCCACATTGATTGGGTACCCAACCATGATAGAGGCTACCAATATAACTCGTGGCAGAGGCATGTTGTTCTCATTCAAGCATGGGTCAAGTCTACTGCACACAAAGGTCTCCCACCATTTTGCCTCAAAGTTCATAGTGTTTCGAAGGATTGGCCCTGAGAACTATCCAAGGGGGAGTAAGTCCAAGTGCAAGAATTTCACCAAGCCACGGTCTAGCTTCCTTCTTCAAATCCACCTTTTAGAAATACTCTTTTTGCTCCATATCATCAAATCCTAGGTATGCATTCAAAGTGTGCTGATCAAACACTACTTTTAGGTTGCACACCTTGGTGATCTTTGTACCTTTAAGAATATATGCTGTGTTGGCATAGAATTCCTAGACAATATGCTCTTTCACATCCACCAACTTCTCACTACACGACATCCACCCCTTTTTCTTGGTAAACTGCTCTAATACTGCGGGGTTGTATTTGTCTAAGTCTTTGAGGAGGAATTGCTTGTATGAGTCAGATATCTTTCCTTCACCACATTCGAAAGTCTATATATGCTTGTAAACTCAAGAAACAGTCTTCCTAAACAACCTTCTTTGTAGTCCGAGTCATGCCTGCATGTGCACTTGCTCCCCCTCTCCCATCATCTAGTGATCATCAGAATCAAAGTTTAGAGTAGCTGCATTGGACACATGACTGTCACTATCTGAACCCTGGGAGGTACTGTGATATGTAGAAGGTACATCTAGAGGCTCAGACTACCTCTATGGCCTAGATTACTATTCATTGTGCTCCTCAAGTAAAGACACATAATTTCCATCTGGGGCCTCCCTCGACGGGGCATAAGAACTTGACTTTGAGAGTCTTTTACCTCTTCCCGGACTGTAGTTGTCTGCTTTGTAATTGCTCGTTGCACGTTTGGGTGCATGGCACCTCTACCTCTACTTGTTGCATATTATCGCCTTCCTTTTGAAGATTCACCTCGTCCTCTTGATCGCTCCATTGTCTGTATATACAAAGAGAGTTTTGTCAGTTATATTCCTGTTGTAAATAGTTAATGAGTCATATAATCATGTGAGGACATCATAGAACCAGTAATGTCTCAGGACTGCAACATGCAGTAGAAAAGGACTAAAAACGGTTCGTAAAATTTGGTGTGTGGTCTGCAGAGTGGAAGTGCGAACTGTATAATTCCAAATATGGGCTGCACTTTATCCAAGTTGTGCTCAGTTCTCAGGTTCATCTCTCTGATAGACATTGCGAGTGCCATATGCGGCCGCAGAAGTCATATGTGGTCCGTACAAATATGTATGCGGTCCGCACTTGAGATGCTTAGAGAGTGGTCTCTGAATATCAGGGCGGACCTATTCTGTGACTACATAGTCCCCACAATTAAAGTGCGGCTGCACAAACCACAAGCCAAACAAGTTACTCAAAACAATACTTTGTGGGCCGCACAATTACCAGTGCGGTCTACACAATTAAGAACAATAATGTTTATAGGTCTCTTAACCTAGGTTACGCAAAAATTGAGTTCAATCCTACTAGGAAACATGGTATAGACATGAGAAACAACAACCCAACACTTTCTAAGTATGCTTTAATAATTTCCCAGTATTGAACTACCCCACAAGGATACATTAAAGGAATATAATAAACGAATGACCTAAAAAGAAGTTAAAGAGTCAAAATAAATTCAAAGATAAAATCAACAAGATTGAAGTAATGCATACCATAAAATGTTAGTGTACTAAGATCCAAGTGAGTGCAAAGGGTTGTTAGTGATTGAAAGTGCATGTACTGTGGTAAAATTCTCATAGTGCAGTGAAACACTAAGGGTGGTGAAAACATATAAGAGGATGATTCACTGTTCTATTTATACTTAGAGAAGTAGGAGAGTTAGAGAGGCGAGTGCGGCCGTACAATTCCAAGTGCGATCCACAATCTGTTACCTGGCCAGCAGTGGAGAACATAGTCGTGCACTCCGTACTCCTAACACTATCGTACAACCACTTCTCTAATAATGTGCATTTTCGACCACATAATTTTATGATGGTCTTCAAACTGGCTTCGCACTATTGGGAGAAAAGTTCAGAGGACCTTCCATTTAGTACCTGTGATTTATTCTACCAAAGTGTGGTTCGCAGATGAAATCTGCGGCCATACAAGATCTTACACCAAGATGGTTGTAAAGGGTCCATAAAGTCAATACCCCAAATATCAAAAATATCAATCTCCAATATAGTTGTATAGGGCATCTCATGTTTCTTTGAAATTCCACTGGGCCGTTGACACTCATAACATCTTTTCACCAACTCATTTGCATCTTTGTAAAGAGTAGGCCAATAGAAACAACAACTTAGGACTTTAGCCGCCGTTCTTACTCCACCATGATGACCACCATATGGCGAAGAATGGCAAGCTCCAAGAATATCACCTTGCTCTTCCTCCGACACACACCTCTGAATCACCATATCCGTGCAAATTCGAAAACGGTATGGTTAATCCCAATAGTAGTCTTAACAATCCCTTTGAGTTTCTTCCTTTGGTTTGAAAAGAACTCATCCGAAATGATATCACTCACAAGAAAATTTTCCAAATCCGCAAACCAAGGTATCTCTTTCGTTGAAAGTTCCAGAAGTTGCTCATCGGGGAAAGAGTCATTTATTTCAAGGACATCATGTCGCCTCCCCTCCTCCTCCAGACGAGACAACTGGTCCGCCACTTGATATTTTACTTCCATTCTTTTCTTGAATGTCAATATCAAATTCTTGCAGCAAAAACACCCATCTCATCATCTGAGGTTTAGATTACTTTTTTCTCATAAGATAGCAAAGTGCCGCATGATCCGTATGGACAATAAATTTGGTATCCATCAAGTACGGGCGGAACTTCTCAATGAAAAATATAATAGCAATGAGCTCTTTCTCCGTAATGGTATAATTGACTTGGGCACTATTCATGGTCTTACTAGTATAGTTAACTTGATGAAAAACTTTGTTGATGCGTTGCCTCAAAATTGCCCCAAATGCTACATTACTTGCATCACACAAGAGCTCAAACGGTAAACTCCAATATGGAGAAGTAATGGTAGGAGTAGTTGCCAACTTGAGTTTCAATTGTTCAAAAGCTCTCACACAATCATCATTGAAATGAATCTTGGAATCCTTCTCAAGGAGCTTGTACAACGGGTTCACCACTTTAGAGAAATCTTTGATAAATTACCGGTAGAAATCCGCATGGCCCAAGAAACTGCGCACACCCTTCACCGAGGTGGGGATTCAAGCTAAGAAATAACTTTAATATTGGCCTTGTCCACTTCAATACCATTCATTGAAATCTTATGGCCAAGGACAATGTATTCCTCGACCATAAAATGACAGTTCTCCCAATTGAGTACAAAATTTATTTCCTCGCATCTAGCCAATACTTAGTCCAAATTAGCAAGAAAATCATCAAAATAATCCCCAACCACCAAAATTTCATCCATGAAGACCTCAAGGTAGTCTTCCACCATATCCGTAAAAATTTCCATTATACACCGTTGAAAAATTATCGTTGCATTGCCTAAACCAAAAGGCATTCGTTTGATAGCAAAAGTACCATATGCACATGTAAACATGGTTTTCTATTGATCTTCTGGAGCAATAAGAACTTGATTATAGACCAAGTACCTATCAAGAAAATAATAGAAAGCACGCCCGGCCAATCTATCTAGCATTTGATCCATGAAAGGAAGAGGAAAGTTATCCTTCCTTATGACTTTGTTGATCTAATGATAATCCATACAAACTCTCCAACCAATGACCGTTCTTGCAGGAATTAACTCATTCTTCTCATTGGTAACAACCTTCAAGCCCCACTTTTTTTGGGACACATTAAACCGGTGAGGTCCATGAACTATCGGAAATGGGGTAGATAACCCCAGAATCCAACCACTTGATAATATCCTTTTTGACCACCTTTTACATGGCTTCATTGATTTTTCTTTGATGTTCTATGGAAAATTTGGAACCATCCTCCAACTTGATCTTATGTATGCCAAATGTGCCTATACTCCGAATGTCCGCCAAAGTCTACCCAATAATTTTCTTCCTCTTTTGGAACACTGCCAATATGGAGTAAACTTACACGTTAATCATACAAGAGTAAAGAATAACCGGTAAAGTAGAGCAAGAGCCAAAAAACTCATACTGCATGTGAGATGGAAATGGTTTTAACTCCAAAGTAGGTCGCTCTTCAATAGAAGGCTTTGTAAAAGGAGTCTTCCTATTCTTAAGTTCCAAAAATAACATCAGGGGTGTGTAGTTGTAGGACCCCATTCCTTGTCAAGAGTTTACACATTCCATGAAACCATCCATATCATCATCATCAAAGTTGAGAATAATGGCTTCCAACATATCACCAACATTAATTGTAGCACTTGTGTCATTGATAATGACATTGTTCACTAAGTCCACAAAAGAACACACATTATTGCTATGTGTTTGATGCATAGACTTGCACACATGGAATACCACTTGTTCATCACCAGCCTGGAAAGTGAGTTCTCCGACTTTCACATCACAAAGGGCCTTACTCGTAGCAAGGAAAGGCCTCTCAATAATGATATTCACTTAATAATAAACCTCACAATCTAGAATTACAAAGTCCGTCGAAGAATAAACTTATCAACTCGAACAAATACATCCTCAATCACTCCTAATAGCCTCTTCATGGTACAACAGGCCATTTGCAACCTCATAGATATGGGTCTTGGTTTTTCAATTCCAAAATTTTTGATTACCGAGAAGGTTATCAAATTGATACTCGCCCAAAGATCACAAATAGCTTTAGCAAAATCGGCACTTCCAATAGTACAAGGAATCATGAAAGTATCGGGATCCTCCAACTTAGGAGCCATGGAATGAAACATTTCCCTCATTTGATGAGTGACCTTGATAGTTTCAAAATTCATTGACCTCTTCTTGGTCACAAGATCTTTCATAAACTTGGCATAACCGGGCATTTATTCCAATGCTTATACCAATGGCACATTAATGGATAGACCTTTCATCATTTGAATAAACTTCTCGAATTGATTCTCACCATTTTGCTTAGCAAGCGTTTGATGATAGGGAGGTGGAGGTTTGGCAAGGGTGCCTTAGCCTTTTGCACTACTGGTTCCGGTATGTCA
The DNA here is from genome assembly GCF_000390325.3 of Nicotiana tomentosiformis. Lineage (NCBI taxonomy): Eukaryota > Viridiplantae > Streptophyta > Magnoliopsida > Solanales > Solanaceae > Nicotiana > Nicotiana tomentosiformis. The sequence goes on from NC_090823.1 coordinate 84,498,010, forward strand.
ATAAAGTGCTCCCTAGACAGGTTCACCTCTTCTTGGGTCTCTTCTATACTATCATTAATATCAGCCCAAACCTCATCACGTATTTGAAAATTATTACGTGGGATTTCCTCATCTTGGATCACTTGGTTATCATCCAAAATTTGCCTTTCATTTGAGGTGGGTGCAGTCTCACTTTTTCCACTTCTTGTGATAACCGCCATGGCATGCCCCATGTTATTACCAATATTTAGGTTCACTACCGTATCACTTGGTAATGTCCCCTTAGGACAAATATTATGAGCTTGAGATATTTTCCCCATTTGAATTTCAAGATTACGATTTGATGTGGTATGTGAGGCAAGTTGGACATCTGAATTCACATTCTTCTCCATCATTTTCTTGAACATGTTCTCAATACGGACCATTTTATTGTTTGAAGAACGTGAACCATGGAAAGAATAAGGAGGTGAGTTTCTTGATTGTTGGTACATTGGGGGCCTTTGAAAATCCGTACCTCGATTTGCATGATTGTTATTGTTTCTCTAATTTTCTGGATTGCTGCCTTCCAAATTTCCTTGGTTATTGTTATTGTTATGCCAATTCCCTTGATTGTTAGAACCCCAATTACCTTGGTTATTTTGAGAACGCCATTAATTTTGATTGGTGCTTTGAAAATTGCTCTGTTGCCCTGGGTAATTTTTCACAAATTGTACCTCTTCTTCTTGTTCTTGATAAGAATCATCTTGGTCAAAACTACCATCATCTTGTACATAAACATCCACTCGGAATTGAAATTGTGGACTTTTAATCCTCTTATTGGCCTAGGCATTAACTCCCTCAACATCATGAACTTACTTACGATCTTGGGTTTGATGAAGTTGAGCCTTAGCAAGTTGAATCATGGTTGTGGTCAATTCGGCTATAGCTTTCCCACGATCTTGCAACTCTTTATGAAGATGGATCATGTTGGGATCACATCGGGGAACATTATCTCGGGATTTCCAAGCCGAAGAAGTTTCTACCATCTCAGCAAGAATTTCACATGCCTCCGCAAAAGGCGTTGACATAAAATTTTCTCTTGCCAATTGATTGACCACACATTGGTTCGTAGTATTAATACCACAGTAAAATATTTTTTGTATCATGTTGTCGGTCATTTCATTGTTCGAGCACACCACCATTGTCCGATATCGCTCCCAAATTTCATGCAAAGGTTCATTGAGCTCTTGCTTGAAAGCCAATATTTCATCCCGTAGGGTAGCCATGTGCCTGGGAAGAAAAATTTTGAAATCAACTTTGCCGCCAATTCATTCCAAGTATGGATAGAATGATGGCAAGCATTCCAAGCAATCCAAAGCCTTACCCCTTAGTGAGAAGGGAAACAACCTTAGCCACAAAGTATCATCCAAAATATTTATTTGTTTGATACCACATCATGTATCTACAAAACCATTTAAATGCTTGTGGGCATTTTGATTTGGCGCCCCGGTAAAATAACCTCGTTGCTCGAGAAAAGTAAGCATTATATTGGTAATTTGAAAGATTCTTGCCCTAATGTGAGGGGGACTATGGCCCTTGCATAACCTTCATTGGGCAAAATATGATGTTGCGCCACTTGTGGTTGTGATGGTGGTGGAGGTGGAGGAGGTGGAGGCACAATAATAACTAATGAATTATCAACAAAGAAAAATGCAAACTTTTTTGTTATTCACAAGTTGATCAAATTTAAATATATTATGAACTTTTTCCCTCCTTAAATTTAACGCTAAGAAATTACCAAAATGTATTCCCTATAAGTTCATATGCTACAAATAAGCCTACTTATTATTATGCTAAAAATATGTTATTATAAATTTTAAATTAGAATGTGAGGAATAGACAACACACAAACACAAAGAAAACCCAAATTGATGAAATATTGGTTATATTTTTACTCTTTTTTCTTTGATGTTTAATTCGAACAAATTAAGTTTAAAATTAGATGGCTAACTCGGAAATGCAATAATTTTTATCGAATAAAGATGCATAAGAAGTTCTTATTTTTAAATATTATTTAAATGAATATGAATGGTTTTACAAAACAATTAGAGTAATACAACTAAGAAAATATTTTTGTAATTACGTGTTGGGCCCATGAGCCATCCCTCATCTAGTAGTGATGATAAAGAAGAAGACGCCATTGTTGGTGTTTGTTGTTGAGAGATAAAGTGGGTAAGGAGGGAAAATTTATTCCCAATTCCAACATTGGTAAAACTGTACAAGAGAAAATTTATTGGCTTTCCTTTAACCACCCCCACAAGACTTGTAAATGCTACAAGGACAGTGTTGTAGCAAACACAAAAAGATGATTTTTTTTTCATGGAAATGTTTAATTTTCTGCTCCAAACACACACTAAAGCTGAAAATTTGACAAACCTTCAGCAATATTCACATGACCATCATCATAATTATCTCTAGTAATTTCACCATAGCAAATTTTGAGCAAATATTCTTCAAGATTTTTGGCTAAATCAACACCCCAATTGGATTCTAAATCCCTAAGTGGCTGTACAACACTGAAATTTCACATTTTCTTCATCTGCCGCGCCGCCGCGGCTCGCTTCTTCTTGACTGCTTTTCATCTTGTGGGACTACAAATCCCACCTTCCATTACTGAAAAAGAATCCTAAATTCTACAATTTGTGAATTGTTCAAATGAATTTACAAATCCCCAATTTTTGGGGAAAGGGTACATTAAAGTGACGTCGTTTAACTTCTGGCTCTGAGGGGAACGGAAATTTTTTAAATTTTTGGAGTAATGTTTTTCCACCTTTTTCCCGCTCCGAGGTGTATATATATATATGCTGGTAACCGATAGCCCATACTGCGCGCGAGCTCAATAAACATATGCTAAATATTAGACTACAATTTTTGGGATCTTCGTACAGATAGACGGTTATTGGTTTTTTCTAGCATATATACACAAAACGTACACTAATGATACATGATTGTTCATATAATATATATAAATTGTACATATATATTATATATTTGACCGGCATTTTTAGCTTAAGCAGTTGGATGTACGGCTATTTAGCTTAAAAATCCTAAAGTTAATCTTAAATCACCTAAAATAATTGAAAAGGAAAAACAATATAATTTTGTTGGTCACAACTATTACCTGAAATTCAAATTTTAAAAGGAGTCTGCTTTTATGATCATGTTGTGCTAATTAACATGAGCAAATTTTTCGCCTAACTTAAGTTGAATGATACAAAGATCCCTTTTTATAACATAAGAAATTACATATCGTCGCTTCTATGTTCTCTCTGTGATTTTTTTGCTTCTAAAGTTCTTCTCTTATTTTCTTCGTCTCTTTCTCTGTTTTTATAGATGTTTTGTTTCTATTAAAGGTGCTCATGCAACTATTTTCACTGTCAATTTTTTGTATATCTTTCTAAGGTAATTAATTTTCTTTAATATGTCTTGAATATAAAAAATATGGCTATAGTTTAATAAAAAACTTAGGTTTAATATGTCTATCAGTCTTTAATCGCTCCTCTTGTGGCCGCTTCTGCGGCTCTGCACCTGCGGCCCTAACCTCACAGGTGCGGTTACACCAGGAGACAGCAGCCTCAGCATTTCTTCCAAGATACCGAGCCTAGTATGGCCGAACGCCTATGAGCGAGCCTACTAAGACCGGGCAGCTACATGTTCCGAGCCTTATAGGGCCGGGCAAATATTTTACTTACTATATTGTAAGAGTTGAGTTAGTATCTGCAGGTAAGTATATCTCCATATCATCTTTGACTCCCAGTTACTTTCTGTTATTATATTATCAGTTTAGTTTCAGTTTTCAATTATTCTATTTCCTTACATACTCGGTACATTATTTTGTACTGACAATCCTTTCCCGGGGGAGCTGCATTTCATGCATGCAAGTTCGGATAGACAGACTGGTAGACCTCCTCCGTATGTGTTGTCCATGTTCAGCTAGATCAGTATGCTCCACGTCCTTCAGAGTTGCTGGGTCTAGGGTTTTGAGTACATATTGTGTATATATGTATAAATATTATCGGTAGGTCGGGGTCTTGTTCCGACTACAATACATCCATTAGTAGACGCTTGTAGATATACCCTTGTTAGTTAGTGCAGTATAATGGGCTGGTAGGCCTTATATGCAGATTTATGTTGGTTTGTCAGTTGTAGTAGTTATGACTGCTTTGTCGGCCCAACTTTATATTGATGAACAGTCACAACTAGTTTTTGTTAAGTTTTATGTTTTATTTCACAAATTATCTTGCAATGTGGCCCTATGGCCAAAGTATGATATTGTATGTTCAGGGTCCCTCACTCTGAAGTTGGTATGCTCGGATAAGTGAGGCACCAGGTGCCGGTCTCGCCTCCCCCAGGTTTGGAGCATGACAAACTTGGTCTCAGAGCAGTTTTATCATAGTAAGTCTACAAGTCGTGTCTAGTGGGGTCTTATTTATCGATATATTGTGCACCACATTATATAAGCTGTGAACTACAGAGTATTTAGGAGTTGGTTACCCTTCTTTCAAATCTAAATCGTGTTGTAAAGCTGAGATATAGGAAATTTGAGTTAAACTAACGTATTGGTATTTTCATACATAGATGATGGTGACTAGGAAGACTACGGCTAGTAAGAGGAGAGACACAATAGCGGGTGAGGTGACCAGCAGGGTACCCCCAGTAGATGGGGCCTAGTCGGAGGCCCAGGGCAAGACCCCTACTCAGGCATTACCAGCTCCTCCACCACCTAAGGAGATTCCTAGGGATACCGTACATCCAGTTACCCCTACACTTCTATCAGACCAGGACTTGAGGTGTGCGGTGCATATGTTGATACAGTTGGTAGCTATTCAGCAACAGGCTAGGGCATCTACTAGTGCAGGATCATCTGAGGGGTCTGGGAGTTCAATGGCCTAAGAGTTTATTACTTTGAGTCCCCCAAAGTTGTCACGACCCAAAATCCATACCGTCGCGATGGCACCTAACCCAACCCGCTAGGTAAGCCAATTAACAAAATAACATAATATAATAACATCAAGTGAATCAAAGATTAGATAAATGAATTTTATACAACTCCCCAAGGACTGATAGTACAAGTCGTGAGCTTCTAAGATTTAGGGTTTACAAAGCTAGTATGAAATAAATACATCATCTATCCAAATGTACATAAACAGATTTTCATAAGTCTAGAGCTACCATGAACAAGAGGCAAATATAACTGGGATGCCGGTACAACATCAAATCCAGCTCCCGTCGTGCACAACAACATCAACATTCAACATATGCACGCAAGGTGCAGAAGTGTAGTATGAGTACAATCGACCCCATATACTCAATAAGTAACAAACATAACCTTAGGTTGAAGGTAGTGACGAGATGGGACAAAGGTCAGAGTCCAACACCAATAGCCAACAACAGTTCATAACTATATAATAAAAGTGGCACAGGAAATAAATCAGAGATATAATGTTCAGCTCATTCAAAGTTCTGGAAAATAAGCATGCTTTTCAAGTATCACAGTGAAAACCCCAAATTTCTTACCGAAAGCACCAAAATATGAGTAAGTTTTTAAATCGTGATTTTCTTTCCAAAACCTTTCAACAGGTAAATGTTTCATCATCAAATGGCATGAGGAAAAATGCATCTTAATGCCTACATGTCAATGTATATGAGAAGTCATGAATGACGTGATAGCGTACAACATGAGGAAAAAAATGCATCTCTATGCCTGTATGTCAAGTGTGAATGTCGAATGCAATACAACATAGTGAATAACCATATGCATACTCTTAGAGTATCAATCCACTCAATCCTCCTAGTAACTTAATCCTCCCAATCGCTCGGCGCACTCTCACTCAATAGGTATCTGCGCTCACTATGGGTGTGCAGACTCCGGAGGGGCTCCTTCAGCCCAAGTGCTATAATGAGCCAATCGTGGCATGAATCCGCACAGACAACTCATGTGCTGCACGGATAATTCACGTGCCATAGTATCAATATCTAGATCCACCCGGATAACTCACGTGATACATGGACAACTCACGCGCTATAGTATCAATATGTGGATCTACACGGACAACTCACGTATTGCATGGACAACTCACGTGCTATAGTATCAATAACCTCACAATCAGGCCCTCGACCTTATTCGGTCATCAATCTCTCCAGCCTCTCGGGCTCACAACACTCATGCTAAGCATACCAAATCGATAATATGAGATGTGACAATCTACTATAATAGAGACTGCGATATGATATGAAATGATGAATGCGACTGAGTACATAACTGTGAGTAAGAAAATAACTCAATAACCAAGAACAACCACTGTGGGTTCCAATAGTACCAACATATAGCCTAAACATGCTTTCTAGCATAAATTATAGCTCAAGTGCTTTAACACATAGAGTGCAGTAAAAATAGTCAGATAAGATAGCTACATAATTCCATGGAATCGACTAAATCACTACTAACGCAATGCACGCCCACACGTCCGTCACCTAGCATGCGCGTCACCTCAACATCAATCACATAACATGTAATTCAAGGTTTCATACCCTCAACACCAAGTTTAGAAGTGTTACTCACCTCGAACATGCCAAATCCAATACCGAGCAAGCCAAACGATTCTCCAAAAATGCCATCTCGCGCGTACCGACCTATGAATGGGTAGAAACCCAATCCATATAGTGAAATTTGCCTCCAACTCAAAATATGACCAAATGAACAAACCTTCGATATTAAATATTTTTGCCCATCTGTTCTACCTTGTTTCATATGCCAAACGATCCCAAAACTCACTTTTGATACCTCCAATGGATTCATTGTGAAATTCCAACCAAGTTAGTCTTTTGAATCACTCCATTTGACCTTATAATGAAGGAGATATGTTGGTTTGAATATTTGGAAATAGTGGAGATTTTTAAATACTTCAGTGGCAATTGCGTAATTATTCTGAAAAAATATGGCAACCCAATTCTTAGTAAAATGACCATAAATTCCTCATACGATGTCGAAACTCGATGATTCCAGTTGCTATGGTTCCACAATTACGATGCCGATCTAATACTTCAATAAAAATAGAAATCGGAGCTTAGTTTCTTAATGTGTTACCATTTATGCTTGAAGAAACGATGTTGAAACACATCAAACACGAGTGCAACACTATCTAAACCTATCTGAAACATACCCTATCCCCTCGAGACCCCGTCCGAACATATCAACAAGTCCCATAATATAACATGGACTTACTCGAAGCCTCAAATCTTGCATAACAATATTGAAACGATGAATCACACCTCAAATCTGTCACGGCCCAAACCGATTGGCCGTGACGGGCACCCGGTAGCTTACTCAACTGAGTACCAATGTAACGTATCTTTGTTATTACTTCGTCGTATACACATGAAATACGGGCCTAATAGGCCAAACATGATCATTTTTAAACTCAAAACATAGGGTGACAAGGCCGTACAATCTTTCACGTACATGACATATGTCTACAAGCCTCTAAGAGTACATAATTGTCATAAAGGTCGGGATAGAGCCCTGCCATACCAAACCATAAACATCTAAATCATACTGACCAAACAAGCAACTCCATAGTAAATGGAGTGCACAAATATCTTCTACTGAGCTGATCACCTACTTGGAGGACTCTCGACCTGTCTATCGAGACCTGCGGGCATGAAACGCAGCGTCCCTAGATTAAAGGGATGGTAGTACGAAATAATGTACCTAGTATGTAAGGTACTATACTGAAAGCTGAAACTTAACTGATAATATAATAATTGAAAGCAACTGGAAGTCAATCATGATAATCTGAAAATATGCTTACCTGTTGATACTGACTCAACTCTCTCTTAATATAGTAAGTAAAATAGATGTTTGTCCTTATAAGGCTCGGTATATATATTACTACTCTGTCATAGTAGGATCGCTCATAGGTGCTCGGCCATACTAGGCTCTGTATGTCGGCCAACTGGGCTCGCTCATAGGCACTCGGTCACAGTAGGCTCGGTATATAACTTATCATCTGATCAGAGGTTTCCCAATAGGGGTCTTCCTATCGATTATAGATCGATGGTAATGAAAATACTGTAATATTGTATATATAGGCTCTCTTGACTAGAAGAAGACAATACTCAATTAAATATGACGTCCCGATAAGGAGAATACTGTAGTTTATGAGACTACGATAATGTATAAAAATTTGGGAGTATGAACTTCTCTTTATGCTCATTATCAAACATATGTAATTACGAGATCATGCCAAAATGAAGGAAGGTCTTAGCCTTAACATACCTGGAGTATGGCAAAATAGGTATGATATTCTTGGAAAAGGTTGCACCGTACTCCCTTAGAATCGCAAAATCCCGTTGCTATTACGCAGTATAATTTCGTATGAATTTCTTCACAATTTTAAGAACTGCTGTTGCTATTTTAACATAAAGTCCATATGAACTCCAAAATCTCCTCCAAAAATGGATTTTTGATATCAATTGAACACAGTTGTAAAGATGACTAACATCGTCATTCTTTCCACGTTTTTGAGGGCTAAGTGCATAGTATACTTTCATTTTTTGAAATGGGGAATGAACCTTGCTGAAAATTTCTTACGAAAATCTCACATTTCATATCATCTCTCTTTGTTAGAGATGTCCTTTATTATAATGGATGTGGGACCCACTTTATAACGCTTAATTGGCCAACAATTTCCTCCAAATATGACACCTTGTTTTGTAATTCAATAGTCATTACTTTATACATGGGTTGCTGCCACGTTAGGGTGGATTTAAGCTTATCCAAAGTTTATCCACCCATTTCCTTAATTACATGGTTAATCTTCTACCAAAAATCCACAATTTACCAAATATTCACATAATTAAGAATTATCTCAAATTACTTAAAATACTACTCGCTTTTGTCATACTTTATACATCTTACTATCATGGTCATGTGGTACTTTGTATGGTACTAGTCCATAAATACCGGGTATTTTAGCTCGGGCCGTATTTTATCCCAAAATGTCAAACTTCGACAAAATTCATTTACTTTGATTCGCTTACCCTCTCGCCTTCACGAATTTACTTATCCCTTGTTTGAAATAACATAATACTTATAATCTCAAAATAATCTCATTTCTGAGCTTACGTCGATTAACTTACGATGAAACTTTAACATAATAAAATAAAATACGGGATGTAACATCTCATTTTTGAGATTTCATCAATTTATTTATGGCTAACTTCCACATACGAAAATATGGGGTGTAACATCATTCTCCCCTTTGGAACATTCTTCCTCGAATGTTGACTGATGCACTTATCATTTTCATGACTTATGCCTTCCGATTACTTTAGTACTCCTCTTTCCATCTAGGCAATTGTTCTTTGAATGAATCCCAAAAGCCAAGGCACTCCCCCCTTTAGGCGTCTTTCTCATACCACGACTTGTAGTCGGAATCTTTCCAATCTCGTAATTGTTGCTACCTTCTATCATGCAGCCTGTATGACTCTGACTTTGTAACTGCGCCTATGCGACTCTTCTCTTCTCTTTCCTCCAACTTTTAGCCAATATCTAGGCTTCACTTTGTGAACATATACAAAATTATGTTAAGCTATCCCTCTGGGTGTTAAGCCATACTATACCATAGTTCTTACTTCGATTTATCATTGCGGAGGTCTGCTATCAAATTCCAGCTTACTCTTGTTGTTTATGCCATATGTATAAATCTAAGTCCTTTAATGCTTCCTCATTAATGTTCATCTTAAGAATGACGACCTAATCTCAGCTTATACTTTGTGACTTTTGCCCATCCATTATGATTTGCCTCAATATTGATCTACAATATACCGCTGATAATTTGAAACTTCTTACGTAAAACATTGCCACTAGGGCTTACGTTGCATCGAGGAATATTTGAAGTGATTTACGTAATCGTATTTCATAGTATCTCGATGTGATTCGCTTTATGGGGGTATTCTGATCTCGTGCCATTCGCGAAATCTTTTCTCCATCTCCCTTTTTTCTTTCTTCAAATCATTATTCAGTCGAAGGCCCAACCATTATCTTTTATCTGTCACAATTACACCTTCATTTCACTACCAGGGAAGCATTCCATCTCTTCTAAATACTACTAGTCTTAGACTCATTTGAGTTCATTCAGGCTATACTGATCCTACTCTAACTTAGAGAACCCATCGACTCTCACATTTTCATGGGCTTAATCCCGAGAACTGACCTATTCTCGTCACCTTCTTACTCGCCCTTTCTCATCCTTACTCCGGTCATAAAACCTTGTCACTTTACTGTACTTTAGCTTGCGACCCATACATATCCATTTATACTACTTGCAGCCTTCCTTCAACTTTCTTGCACCATAGATTTCCTTGTGTTATTCTGGAATTATCAAGTGAGACATCACATTGTCTCTAACTCTTCTTTTACTTTCTTAACTAGACCTCTCAGTACCTAGAAACCATAGGCTATAAGATATGCCACTGACGATGCCGTTATCATTCCTGGATATTGAATCCCTGCGGTTCTAGCCTTCTATCTGAAGTATGTACTATTCCCAACCTTCTGCATCTGAGTATCTCGTATGTTGTTCACTTTTACCTTACTTACCTTAAAATCTCGCATCACATCTTCTATCTCTTTCATGACCTCCTTTCCACATAGGTATAATTCATATTAATAACTTAAAGCTCTATTATAATACTTGCACCTCGGGTGTTAAGAGTGATTTTACTATGTTCCCAAGCGCAATCTCTATAATTTTTTAGGTCCAATAATCAGACTCCTGATTTATTTCATTGTTGTAACTCTTTAGTTTCCTCTTCCTTCTGATCAACCTTTATGGAGGCTTAAGCTATCATCCGATCTGTGGCTCGTGGTAGTAGTTATTACTTTAGCCCTTCATGGACGCTATGGAATATCCATGATACAATCTAATAACAATTCAATCTTTTGTCTATGACCTAGGCTCAATTCTTTCTTTTAACCTATATCGGAATCTTCTATGGCTGTATGATTGTCAACATATATGCCTCATGGATAATACTCCAAAATCTTAGGTACATTCATTATGTAATTATATCTGGATCATTGATCAACTAATTCTTTTCATTGCTTCTCAACTTTCTTTAAATGCAAGCAATTGCTTTTCCTGGACGTTTTGCCTCCTTGTTGCGTGCATACTTAGCTTATTTTAGTGCCCACACATATTGGAATTCCATACAAACCATATGATCTTGAATATCACCTTTTGATTTTGATATATATATATATATATATATATATATATATATATATATATATATATATATATATATTTTTTTTTCTTCTTCCCATTCATTAGCCACGATAGGTGCCACCTGCTGATGGAGTGCATACAATGTTGTTGTGAGATTGTTGTTACATGACCATTTCCTCTTTAGGTGACTGTGCTTGGTTAAAACCTTCTTCCTTATTTCCTCCTCTAGTCTTTCATTGTAGCACATAGGGAGGACCCTCTGATTTTTGCAAGGCTGCTAGATTATTGCATCGTATACTCGACGGAATTTTTGATGTTCGTACTCACATATAAAATTCCTTAGTTACTTACCTCCATACTTATATGCTTGTATGGTTGCTCCCGAACTGAAGTTTTGACTATCTTCCCTTAACACTCATATGGTATCTTTAACTACCCAACTCCTATCCGAATATTTCTCAAGGTCACGATGTCATATCTGCGAGACTAAATTCCCCATGTTGGGTTCACTCCGTTTATCTTGCACGATCAATTGATTTGTCTGTATCCTCTTGTCTAGCCATAACTAGGCTCTTCCAGAATCAACTACTAACTACTCATTGACTCATTCTCATATCAATATTCTGCGTAATCTTTCGTGGGTCATTTCCTTTATCTTAACTTATATCCCGCACTGGCTCCTTATCTATCAATAACATCTCAGGCAGCAACCCTTACCTCCTGTCCTTGACGTCGTGATTGCATAATATTTTGGAATCGTAGCGTATCTACAGGACTTGAATAAGTGCAATCTTATCCCTTTCTCATTCTTATCACATTTGTCCTTTAACATTTCCATAGTTACTAGAACCACTTAATTCTAACCTAATGCCACATCACACCAGATTCCCCCCTTTAGGGGAGCACTAAGATTTAGTGCTACGATGATCTACGTATATATGTTTTACCCTCTCATCTTTGACATCTTTTCACATCATCGTTGATCCTTACTCGCCTCGCGGTAATCCTTCAGTACCAAAGATAACAAAATTCCTCACTCGCAAGGGTGACACTTAGTGTAACTGGCACATACTCTCCCTTAAGCTTAACTTTACTCACCTTGCTTGCTTTAGGGAGGCGTCTTCCTGAATGACCATTCTCTGAATTTGTCATGAATCTTCTTCTGTTGTTCACTCTATTATCGCCGAACAAAATCTGAAATTCTCATGATGCTGACTATTATCCAATCACTTAGCTCCTAATTCATGTTTAGTTTATCTTGTTCACCAGCCCATACTGAATTCTATTATTCTGGGGTCTAACTTTTCCTTTCGGTAGTTGCGTTGGAGTCATGAACTTATTTCTTAAAGTTAGGATATGACTTTATGGCCTATAGTCTTTTGTTATCTCAAGGCCTGTCACCTCTCGTCTTTTCCTTCACTTGACAATAGACTCTGTAATACTATCATCTTTTTGACCTACCATTGTCATCCATGTATCACATCTTACTCTTAATGCTTCATTAGCTCTCTTCTTATTTCCTACTAATATTTCAGTCTGTCACCTTATTATGAAAACTTCAACAAGATATTCTTTTGCTTTTAGCTCCCCTTTTCTCCTTCCACTGGCTCTTCGGGTTGCCTAGCATTATCTCTCTACTAGGGGACGGGAGCCATACTAAGATAATATTTATCCTTTCCAGGCTTCCAGGCTTATCTTTATAGCACCCATATCTAGCTGTACTATTTTAGAGTGCACCATCTGGGTGCCTCACAAGGAGACCTATTAGCACATTTTGCAATATCCTTCGGAAAGGTAAACTAAAGCAAATAATCCATTCACCATTTTGGGTTACTCTAACCCCAACAGGATCCTGATATCCCGTCCTTCTCTTAAACTACACCTGTTAGCTTCCGTATGGCATAAATGAGATGGGTGTGGCCAATTAAACATACCTCTGTTACTGTTGAAGGTAACTCACAATGCTTATATCTCTTTTCCTGAATTATAGGTAAAGATCATCTTCACTAACTGGGTACCTCGTTCCTTTCTCCACCTTGCTTCTTTTACATGTTGAAACTTGTATCTATCTTCTGAATCTCTTATTGCTTTTCACCATATGGTGGATAGATATTCATGCCTTATGAATCCTTTTCTAGAAGCACACACGTCTTAGTACACACATGATCTGTTGGAGACCTTACATTTACTCATCATAAGCATGTAGCAAAAATCGAGTCCCTCTGACTCAACTTTTCTACAGCTATATCTCTTACCATCCGTTTTTCTGGATGTAGGCATCATCGTATCATGAATAAGATAGAGTAAGAAGAAAGAGTGACATTCCTAAAAGCCCTATTGCCTCCTGCTTATAAGTGTGGTGCACGACACACCCATAAACAAGGCTCTACTAGACACGGCTTGTAGACTCCCTAGGACAGAACTGCTTTGATACCATTTTTGTCACGACCCAAACCGATGGGCCGCGATGGGCACCCGGTACCTTACTCAACCGAGTACCAACGTAACGTATCTTTCTTATTACTTCGTCATATACACGTGACATACGGTCCTAATAGGCCAACATGATCATTTATGAACTTTAGACATAGGCCGACAAGGCCGTACAAGCTTTCACGTACACGACATATGTCTACAAGCCTTTAAGAGTACATAATTGTCATAAAGGTCGGGAAAAAGCCCCGCCATACCAAACCATACACATCTAAAACATACTGACCAAACAAGCAACTTCGAAACAAATGGAGTGCACCAATATCTTCTGCTGAGCTGATCGCCTACTAGTCCATAAATACCGGGTATTTTAGCTCGGGCCATATTTTATCCCAAAATGTCAAACTTCAACGAAATTCATTTTCTTTGATTCGCTTACCCTATCGCCTACATGAATTTACGTATCCCTTGTTTGAAATAACATAATACTTATAATCTCAAAATAATCTCATTCCCAAGCTTACGTCGATTAACTTACGATGAAACTTTAACGTAAAAAAAATGCGGGATGTAACATCTCATTTTTGAGATTTCATCAATTTATTTATGGCGAACATCCAAATACGAAAATATGGGGTGTAACAAAATCAAACTTAATGAACTTTTGAACTTTCAACTTCCAAAATGCACGCCGAAATATATCAAATCAACTCGGAATTAACTTAAATTTTGCACACAAGTCCCAAATGACAAGTCTCAAAGTCAACTCTCGATCAAACTTATGAACTTTTCAAACCTTCACATTTTCAACTTTCGCCAATTAGCGCTGAAACCTTTTTAAAATATCCAAATGCAAATCCGGGCATATGACCGAGTCAAAAATTACCATTCGCACCTAACGGAATAATGAAAACCCCAATCCGAGGTCAAATACTAAAAAGTTAAACTTGGTCAACTCTTCTAACTCTAAAGCTTGAATCATGAAATTCATTTCTCCAAATCAATTCCGAATAACCTGAAAACGAAAGCCGACAATTCACAAAAGTCATAACACATCTAACGATGCTGCTCAAGACTTCAAATATCTGAACGGAATGCATTTGCTCAAAACGACCGGTCGGGTCATTACATTGTCCCCCACTTAAACATACGTTTGTCCTCAAACAGGCTAAGAGTTGTTCATAAGCCGTCAAATCACTGTGTAACCTTGCCATGCACATACCTGGGGGTGATCACACGTCACCCTAATCCATATACGTCTGACGACACAACCTATCAGAAGATCCTTAATCCAATTCTAGCCCATAAACCTTAGAATCCAATTTCAAATATCCGAAATTTCCTATAAGACCTGAATCTCGCATTTTAACCCTGTATAAGCCTGAACAAGCTGTATCAAGCCATAACCATATCCCAAGGCACAATCACATGATATACCACATAACTTCAATACTTATAGCAATAACTCCCGATCACAGTAGTTGCTCAGAACAACCCAATACCTGTAATAAATCTCATATCAAACAAAACCTAGTTCTAAACCCTTCATACACTACTGATGATGAAAGAAACATGCAGAAACTCAAAACCACTTATCAGATTAACAAGTCATGGAGCCCTCTATCGTCCGATAAGAAACAAAGCCAAACCCTAAGCCGACTTCTGATATTATTCCCCCATCCATATTGTAATAAAATCTGATAGTACCCATTCTAGGTCCAATGACCCTATCTCATCAAACACAACAATTTTATTGAAATGCCATACCAATAAAACCCTAAGCCACAAATCATGCAATCCGTGCACCAATAAGCAACATATCAAATGTGCTCAATCATGGAAAATGACTTAAATGAGAGAACGGTCCCGCAAACACAACAAGTACAACCATAACGCAATGCTAAGAACCCATCACACTATAGGACCAAAACACACGAATCTAACACAAGGGATCATATCCCGACATAACCTATAGTGACCCCATCCAAACACTGGTCCATATGAAATACCTTAAGCCACCATGCTTAAAATCAACAACGACGTGCAATTCGACATCAAGTACCCAAGGTGCATGACCATAACCACAGAGAAGAAAATCACTCAATGCCACAAAACCGAAAGAACCATAACCAAGGCACAATCGACCATTCCTCACCCCAATCACCAAATCACACGAAGTCAGCTATAAGGCACAAACACCTCATGTGTGATGGGTTCATAGCATAGAAGAGTTACACATAGAATATATTAGAACACATAGAAGCTCAACTCTAACTGAATAACACACCCTTCAACAGTAACGTTGCTGAGTCAACAAATCTGACCTGGTGTAGAATACACATCCTCAATGAGCCTACCAATGAGCCCCCATATCAAACTCGGTCATCCTCAAACGGATAAATGGCCCTCCAAAAGTCCACAATGACCTAACTGTAGTGCGTACTACCATCTAGCTAACTTTGGCCACATCTTCATAGTCCGCAACCCCGAAACAATCTTCTTCTAAGAACTCCCAGTCTCTAAATCCATAGAACACATGAATCACCATAGCCGATCCCAACTCCAACACTCGAATGACTAACACATCTCTCTTACATAATCATCCCCCTGAGAAATACTTCTATAATTCTTCCATGCCATATAGCAAAATTTGAACATCAGCAGTCGATCAACTAGGCGAGTATCACAATACCAATGAAGCATTCGTAAGTCAAAACACAACGCGCCTTCTGAAATGAGCACCCTTCTCAGGCAATACCAAGTAGTAATAGCATTCATCTAGTCATCTCAAACCATCCATCTTCTCTAAGAATTCATGACCTTCCTTTCAAAACTGAACCGTGACCTTGTATATGAAAATATCAATCCCACACAATACACCGCATCTATTATGCCATCATATGAAAAGTATGAGAACCTCATAATCAACTCTGAGTCACAAGTAGAATACATACCCGATCAGCCGGAAACCCCTCCATTTGATCTCAATCAAGAGAAAATTCCAATACGCCACATGGTCCTTATGCCAGTAGGAAATATCCACCTCGAACCGTGATAGAAATTATCGAGCACTCTTCGGAATCCATTTACACATAACCAAGCTATCATAACTGAATCCCTCTAACTCAACCAAGCAATGCAAGTCACCAAAACCCAAGAGCATTGCCATGAAACACCTGTAGAGACCCACCACATCATAAGTACCCAAAGAACCGATCATACCCATTACCGTGTTGATCCAACCTACTATCAAACTGTCCTATTTCTCTAAGTTACTTCCGAATTACCCTTAAGGTGACACTTCTCCTTGCCAGAACACCATGATCCTTAACCAAAACGCATCCTACGAGATCCTAGAATAAAATCACACTGCCCTAAGGCCCATAAGCCGTCCTATTTTCCCTTAAGCACTCCAAAAGTACAACAACTGAGACACCCACTCTAAAGAGACCTTCTGTGAGTCTGAAGCTGTTTCTGTCACCTTCCTGGTAGTGAAATATAGAATCCATAATGTTATATAAAAATCCTTCATAAGCTCACATAACACAAACCTTATAGTACCTCAAATCATCTACTAAGCTCGCAGACATCCACATGACAATCAGGTCAACTTTCTTAACCAAATTCAAATTCAAATCAAAATTCATATACCCCGCTGGTAGAAAAGAAACTCACCACTCAACATCATAAGGATCACACCTCCGTAGATTACTCCGTAAGAGATAACCCTCCTACTTATCCTCAAATTGACATTTTGCTATACCCTTTCGCAGCCACGATTACTATGCCATCACTTATTCTTCTTGAGTTAGAACTCAAAACAAGACATGAAAATCTACTTCATTCCACAATTAAACAACATGAAAAATCTTTCAACACACTCATAACTCGAGACTATACATCACATCAAGACGGAAATAAAGCAACCAATAGTCCTTCTCACATCCCAAGCAAACTCTTTCCGTCACATTCAAACCATATGAACACATCCCGCAGTCACATCATACTTACCATATGGTCATCCAACCACTCATCGAGCCATAAATTCCATTAATTGGGACACTACCGGACTTATATGTCCAAAAGCATATGCTCACATAGCTGAAATCCCCGTGCTCAAGCTACACTCAAAACCCGACCTCAAGTCCTCCAGACTTACCTATCATCAGCACGCCATAATCACATCTCGCACCTCATTCATGAAATCACAAGCCGTCGATGTCAGCTGATACCGAGCGTTCACATGCGCATATGAATGCATGGAATGGATTCAAAGAGATACGCTTGAAGCTGAATCAATGATGCATGATAAAGAAAGAAAGATGGAAAGTTTATCGTAAATGCCCTGTAGCCTCTCGAAGATAGGTATGGACGTCATCATACCGATCCGCAAGACTCTACTTGACACTTGCTCATGACTTGTAGAACCTATGAACCTAGAGCTCTGATACTAATTTGTCATGATCCAAAATTCAAACCGCCGCGATGGCACCTAACCCAACCCCCCTAGGTAAGCTAATTAACAAAATAACATAATATAATAACAGTGAAGTGAATCAAAGATGAGATAATTGAATTTTATGCAACTCCCCAAGGACTGGTAGTACAAGTCATGAGCTTCTAAGATTTAGGGTTTATAAAGCTAGTATGAAATAAATACATCATCTCTCTGAATGTACATAAACATTTTTTCATAAGTCTAGAGCTACCATGAACAAGAGGCAGCTGTAACTAGAACACCGGTACAACGTCAAATCCAGCTTCCGCCGTGCACAGTAACATAAATATCCAACATCTGCACGCAAGGTGTAGAAGTGTAGTACGAGTACAACCGACCCCATATATTCAATAAGTAACAAACCTAACCTTAAGTTTAAGGTAGTGACGAGCTGGGACAAATATTAAAGTCCATCACGAATAGTCAACAACAATTCATAACTATATAATAAAAGTGGTACAGGAAATAACTCAGAGATATAATGTTCAGCTCATTCACAGTTCCAAAAAATAGGCATACTTTTCAAGTATCACAGTGAAAAACACAAATGTCTTACCGAAAGTACCAAAATATGAGTTTGTAAAATTGTGATTTTCTTTCCAAAACCTTTCAATAGGTAAATGTTTCATCATAAAATGGCATGAGTAACAATGCATCTCTTTGCCTAAATGTATATGAGAAGCCATGAATGACGTGATACCGTACATCAGAAGGAAAAGAAAATGCATCTCTATGCATGTATGTCAAGTGTGCATGTTGAATGCAATACAACATAGTGAATAACTATATGCATACTCTCAGAGTATCAATCCACTCAGTCCTCCTAGTCACTTAATCCTCCCAATCGCTCGGCGCACTCTCACTCAATAGGTATCTGCGCTCACTGTGGGTGTGCAGACTCCGGAGGGGCTCCTTCAGCCCAAGCGTTATAATGAGCCAATCATGGCATGAATCCGCACGGACAAATCACATGTTGCACGGACAACTCATGTTCCATAGTATCAATATCTGGACCCGTACGGACAACTCACGTGCTGCATGGACAACTCACATTGCTATAGTAGCAACATTTGGATCCGCACGGATAAGTCACGTGCTATAGTATAAATAACCTCACAATCAGGCCCTCGGCCTTACTCAGTGATCAATCTCTCCAGTCTCTCGGGCTCACAACACTCATGCTAAGCAGCCCAAATCAATGGTATGAGATGTGACAATATACAATAACAGAGACTGAGTTATGATATGAAATGATGAATGCGACTAAGTACATAACTACTATTAAGCAAATAACTTAACAACCAAGAAAGACCCCTGTGGGTCGCAATAGTACCAGTATAAATTACAGCTAAAGTGCTTTAACACATAGAGTACAATAAAAATGTTCAGATAAGATAACAACACAATTCCACGTAATCGACTAAATCAAAACTCACACAGTGCACGCCTACACGCCCGTCATCTAACATGCGCGTCACCTCAACATCAATTACATAACACGTAATTCGACATTTCATACCTTCATCACCAAGTTTAGAAGTGTTACTTACCTCGAACAAGTCAAATCCAATATCGAGCAAGCCAAATGATGCTCCAAAAATGACATCTCGCACATACCAACCTCTGAACGGCTCGAAACCAAATTGATATGGTGAAAATCGCCTCAAATATTGCCCAAATCCGAGCTCTTCAACTCAAAATATGACCAAATGAACAAACCCTCAATATTAAATATTTTTGCCGAACTGTTCTGCCTCGTTTCATGTGCCAACGATCGTAATACTCGCTTTTGATGCCTCTAATGGATGCATTGTGAAATTACAGTCAAGTTAGGCTTTTGAATTACTCCATTTGACCTTATAATAAAGGAGATATGTTGGTTTCAATATTTGGAAATAGTGCAAATTTTTAAGTACGAATTCAGCGGCAATTTCCTATTTACTCTGGAAAATATGGTAACCGAATTCTTAGTAAAATGACCAAAAATTCCTCATACGATGTCGAAACTCGATGATTCCTGTTGCTATGGTTCCAAAATTATGATAAGGATCTAATGCTTCAATCAAAATAGAAATTGGAGCTCATTTATTTAATGTGGTACCATTTATGCTTGAAGAAACAACGTCAAAACACATCAAAAACGAGTCCAACACAATCCAAACCTATCTAAAACTCACCTGAGCCCCTCGAGACCCTGTCCGAACGTACCTGCATGTCCCATAACATAATATAGACTTACTCTGGGCCTCAAATAACACACAACAACATCGAAACGATGAATCGCACCTCAAATCAAACTTAATGAACTTTTGAACTTTCAACTTCCAAAATGCGCGCCGAAATATATCAAATTAACTCGGAATTAACTCAAATTTTTCACACAAGTCCAAAATGACAAAATGAATCTATTCCATTCCCCGGAACCATAATTCGAACAGGATATCCTCAAAGTCAACTCTTTGTCAAACTTATAACATTTTCAAACTTTCAAATTTCCAACTTTTGCAAATCCGGGCATACGACCGATTCCAAAATTACCATCCGCACCTAACGGAACAATCAAAACCCCAATCCGAGGCCAAATACTAAAAAGTTAAACTTGGTCAACTGGTCTAACTCTAAAGTCTAAATCATGAACTTCATTCTTCTAAATCAATTCTGAATAACCTGAAAACGAAAACCGGCGATTCAAACAATTCATAATACATCATACGATGCTACTCAAGACTTCAAATAGCTGAACGGAATGCATTTGCTCAAAACGACCGGTCGAGTCATTACATTGTCCCCCACGTAAACATACGTTCGTCCTAGAACATGCTAAGAGTTGTTCCTAGGCCGTCAAATCACTGTGTAACCTTACCATGCACATACCCGGGGGTGATCCCATGTCACCCTAATCCATATACGCCTAACGACACAACCTATCTGAAGATCCTTAATTCAACTCTAACCCATAAACCTTAGAATCCAATTTCCAATATCCGAAATTTGCTATAAGACCTGAATCTCGCATCTACACCCTGTATAAGCCTGAACAAGTTGTATCAAGCCATAACCATAACCCAAGACACATTAACATGATATAACACAAAACTCCAATACTCATAGCAATAACTCCCGATCACAGTAGTTGCTCAGAACAACCCAATACCTGTAATAAACCTCCTATCGAACAAAACCATGTTCTAAAACCTTCATACACCACCGATGATGAAAGAAACATGCACAAACTCATAACCACTTATCAGATTAACAAGTCATGGAGCCATCTCTCGTCCGATAAGAAACAAAGTCAAACCCTAAGCCGACTTCTGATATTATTCCCCCATCCCTACTGTAATCAAATATGACAATACCCATTCTCGGTCCAATGACCTCATCTCATCAAACACAACCATTCTATTGAAATGCCATACCAATACAACCCTAAGCCACAAATCGTGCAATCCGTGCACCAATAAGCAACATATCATATGTACTAAATCATGGAAAATTACTCAAATGAGAGAACAGTCCCGCAAACTCAAAAAGTACCACCACATCGCAATGCTAAGAACCCATCACACCGTAGGACCAAAACACATGAATCTAACACAAGGGATCATTTCCCGACATAACCTAGAGTGACCCCATCCAAACACTGGTCCATATGAAATACCTCAAGCCACCATGCTCAAAATCAACAACCACGTGCAATTCGACATCAAATACCCAAGGTGCAAGATCATAACTACGGAGAAGAAAATCACTCAATGCCACAAACCCGAAAGGACCATAACCAAGGCGCAATCGACCATTCCACACCACAAATACCAAATCATACGAAGTACGCTATAAGGCACAAACACCATGTGTGCATATAGCTAACAAATCACAACCCTTCGTAGCATATAAGATTACCGCATAGAATATATCAGAACATATAGAAGCTCAACTCTAACCGAATAACACACCCTTCAACAGTAACGGTGCTGAGTCAACAAATCCGACCCGGTGTAGAATACACATTCTCAATGTGCATACCAATGAGCCCCCAAATCAAACTCAGTAATCCTCAAACAGATAAATGGCCCTCCAAAAGTCCACAATGACCTAACTGCAGTGCTTACTACCATCTAGCTAACTTTGGCCACATCTTCATAGTCCGCAACCCCGAAACAATCTGCTTCTGAGAACTCCCAGTCTCCAAATCCATAGAACACATGAATCACCATAGTAGATCCCAACTCCACCACTCAAATGACTAACACATCTCTCTTATATAATCATCCCCATGAGAAATACTTCTATAATTCTTCCATGCCATATAGCAAAATCTGAACATCAGCAGTCGATCAACTAGGCGAGTATCGCAATACCAATGAAGCATTCATAAGTCAAAACACAGTGCGCCTTCTGAAATGTGCACCCTTCTCAGGCAATACCAAGTACTAATAGCATTCATCTAGTCATCTCAAACCGTCCATGTTATCTAAGAATTTGTGACCTTCCTTTCCAAACTAAACTGTGACCTTGCACATGAAAATCTCAATCCCACACAACACACCGCATCTATGAGAACCTCATAATCAACTCTGAGTCACAAGTAGAATACAAACCCGGTCAGCCGGAAACACTCCATTTGATCTTAATCAGGAGAAAATTCCAATACGCCACATGCTCCTCATGCCAGTAGGAAATATCCACCTCGAACCGTGATAGAAATCATCGAGAACTCTTTGGAATCCATTTTCACATAACCAAGCTATCATAACTGAATCCCTCTAACTCAACCAAGCAACGCAGGTCGCCAAAACCCAAGAACATTGCCACGAAACACCTGTAGAGACCCGCCACATCATAAGTACCAAAAGAACTGATCATACCCATTACCGTGCTGATCCAACCTACTATTAAACTGTCTTATTTCTCCGAGTTACTTCTGAATTACCCTTAAGGTGACACTTCTCCTTGCCAAAACACCATGATTCTTAACCAAAACTCATTCTACGAGATCCTAGAATATAATCACACCGCCCTAAGGCCCATAAGCTGTCGTATTTTCCCTTAAGCACTCCAAAAGTACCGCAACTGAGACACCTACTCTAAAGAGACCTTTTGTGAGTCTAAAGTTGTTTCCTTCACTTTCCTGATACTGAAATGTTGAATCCATAATGTTATTGAAATATCGCGAGTCTCGATATCATCCAATGTAAATCTTAGTTTCTAGCCATATACCAATCCGAAAAATTCTCAATTGCTACATATAAATCTTGAATCCCTTATAGCCTTTTCGAGAGTCATCCACTCCGCTCAAATCTCAATTTCAACAATCAAATGGGCTGAACAACCTGTGCCCCATTAGCACGACAACACCCAAATAAGTAACCACGTTTTAACTCAACCGAGCAAAGTTTTACTCCATGCGCACTACATCTTACACAATAACAACTCAATCATTCCATGATTCCCATATACCCATAAAGTGTAAGATAGCCCGTATCAAGAAGTTCCTTTACTCGATTCACCCTCGATCTTAATCTCTGCAAGTCATATCCGATTCACAAGTATGACTCAAACCGAAACTAGTACAACAAATAAGCACGCAATTAAATTGTCGATAGCAAACTCCCCCACTTGGCTCTAAGCCATAGAACAAAACACTCGATAACTCATAATACCCATACTCTATTACTACCATAATCCCACACTGAAGTTCAACTAAATCCTTCATAAGCTCACATAACACAAACCATATATTACCTCAAATCATCTGCTAAGCTCGCAGACATCCACATGACAATCAGGTCAACTTTCTCAACCAAATTCAAATACAAATCTCAACACATATACACCGCTGGTAGAAAAGAAACTCTCTACTCAACATCATAAAGATCACACCTCCGTATATTACTCCGCAAGAGATAACCCACCTGCTTATCCTCAAATTGGCATCTTGCTATACCCTTTCGCAGCCACAATTACTCTGCCATCACTTAATCTTCCTGAGTTAGAACTCACAATAAGACATGAAAATCTACTTCGTTCCACAATTAAACAACATGAAAAATCTTTCAACACACTCATAACTCGAGACTATACGTCACATTAAAACGGAAATCAAGCAACCAATAGTCCTTCTCACATCCGAAGCAAACTCTTTCCATCACATTCAAACCATATAAACATATCCCATAGTTACATCATACTTACCATATGGTCATCCAACCACTTATCGAGCCATAAATTCTATTAATAGGGACACTACCAGACTTATATGTCCAAAAGCGTATGCTCACATAGGTGAAATCCCCGTGCTCAAGCTACGGCCAAAACCCGGCCACAAGTCTTCCAGACTTACCTATCATCATCACGCCAAAATCAAATCTCACAACTCATCCATAGAATCACAAGCCGTCGATGTCAGCTAATACCGAGCACTCACATGCGCGTATGAATGCATGGAATGCATTTAAAGAGATACGCTTAAAGCTAAATCAATGTTGCATGATAAGGAAATAAATATGGAAAGTTTATCCTAAATGCCCTATACCCTCTCGAAGATAGGTATGGGTGTCATCATACCGATCTGCAAGACTCTACTAGACACTTGATCACGACCTATAGAACCTATGAACCTAGAGCTCTGATACTAACTTGTCACGACCCAAAATCCAAACCGCTGTGATGGCACCTAACCCAACTCCCTAGGTAAGCCAACTAACAAAATAACATAATATAATAACACTGAAGTGAATCAAATATGAGATAACTGAATTTTATACAACTCCCCAAGGACTGGTACTACTAGTCATGAGCTTCTAAGATTTAGGGTTTCTAAAGCTGGAATGAAATAAATACATCATTTCTCTGAATGTACATAAACAATTTTTCATAAGTCTAGAGCTACCATAAACAAGAGGCAGTTGTAACTAGAATGCCGGTACACCTTCAAATCCAGCTTTCACCGTGCACAGCAACATAAACATCCAACATCTGTACGAAAGGTGCAGAAGTGTAGTACGAGTACAACCGACCACATATACTCAATAAGTAACAAACCTAACCTAAGGTTTAAAGTAGTGACGAGTTGGGACAAATATTACAGTCCAACACCAATAGCCAACAACAATTCATAACTATATAATAAAAGTGGGAAATAACTCGGAGATATAATGTTCAACTCATTCATAGTTTCGAAAAATAGGCATGCTTTTCTAGTATCACAGTGAAAAACATAAATGTCTTACCGAAAGTACCAAAATATGAGTAAGTTTGTAAAATTGTGATTTTCTTTCCAAAACCTTTGAACAGGTAAATGTTTCATCATAAAATGGCATGAGGAACAATGCATCTCTTTGCCTACATGTCAATGTATTGAAGCCACGAATGACGTGATACCGTACAGTATGAGGAAAGAAATGCATCTCTAACCATGTATGTCAAGTGTGCATGTCGAATGCAATACAACATAGTGAATAACCATATGCATACTCTCAGAGTAGCAATCCACTCAGTCCTCCTAGTCACTTAATCCTCCCAATCGCTCGTGCAGCATGTGATTTGTCTGTGCGGATTCATGCCATCTTTGCGTACATGTCAATGTATTGAAGCCACGATTGACGTGATACCGTACAGCATGAGGAAACAAATGCATCTCTAACCACGTATGTCAAGTGTGCATGTCGAATGCAATACAACATAGTGAATAACCATATGCATAATCTCAGAGTATCAATCCACTCAGTCCTCCTAGTCACTTAATCCTCCCAATCGCTCGGCGCACTCTCACTCAATAGGTATCTGCGCTCACTATGGGTGTGCAGACTCCGGAGGGGCTCCTTCAGCCCAAGCGCTATAATGAGCCAATCATGGCATGAATTCGCACAGACAAATCACATGCTGCACAAGCAACTCATGTGCCATAGTATCAATATCTGGATCCGTACGGACAACTCACGTGCTATAGTTGCAACATTTGGATCCACACGGATAACTCACGTGCTATAGTATAAATAACCTCACAATCAGGCCCTCGACCTTACTCAGTCATCAATCTCTCCAGTCTCTCGAGCTCACAACACTCATGCTAAGCAGCCCAAATCAATGGTATGAGATGTGACAAGATACAATAACAGAGACTGAGATATGATATGAAATGATAAATGCGACTAAGTACATAACTAAAATTAAGCAAATAACTTAAGAACCAAGAACGACCACTGTGGGTCGCAATAGTACCAGCATAAATTACAGCTCAAGTGCTTTAACACATAGAGCATAATAAAAATGTTCAGATAAGATAGCTACACAATTCCACGTAATAGTCTAAATCAAAACTCACACAGTGCACGCCTACACGCCCGTCATCTAACATGCATGTCACCTCAACATCAATTACATAACACGTAATTCGATATTTCATACTTTCAGCACCAAGTTTAGAAGTGTTACTTACCTCGAACAAGTCAAATCCAATATCAAGCAAGCCAAATGATGCTCCAAAAATGACATCTCGCACGTACCGACCTCCGAACGCCTCGAAATCAAATTCATATGGTGAAATCGCCAAAAGAATTGCCCAAATTTGAGCTCCCCAACTCAAAATATGGCCAAATGAACAAACACTCAATATTAAATATTTTTGCCCAAGTGTTATGCCTCGTTTCATGTGCCAAACAATCCTAAAACTCGCTTTTGATGCATCCAATAGATGCATTGTGACATTACAGTCAAGTTAGGCTTTTGAATCACTCCATTTGGCCTTATAATGAAGGAGATATGGCAACTCAATTCTTAGTAAAATGACCATAAATTCCTCATACGATGTCGAAACTCGATGATTCTAGTCGCTATGGTTCCAAAATTACGATACGGATCAAATGCTTCAACCAAAATAGAAATTTTAGATCATTTTCTTATTGTTGTATCATTTATGCTTGAAGAAACGATGTCGAATCACATCAAAAATGAGTGCAACATAATCCAAACCAATCTCAAACTCACCCGAACCCCTCGAGACCCCATCCGAACATACCAGCAAGTCTCATAACATAACATGGACTTACTCTAGGCCTCATATCACTCATAAAAATATCAAAACGATGAATCATACCTCAAATCAAACTTAATGAACTTTTGAACTTTCAACTTCCAAAACTCACGTCGAAATATATCAAATCAACTCGGAATGAACTCAAATGTTTCACACAATTCCCAAATGACAAAATTCGAACCCGAGATCCTCAAAGTCAACTCTGTGTCCGAGGTCAAATATTAAAAAGTCAAACTTGGTCAACGCTTCCAACTCTAAAGCTTTAATCATGAAATTCATTCTTCCAAATCAATTCTAAATAACCTGAAAACCAAAACCGATAATTCACACAAGTCATAATACATCATAAGATGCTGCTCAAGACATAAAATAGCTAAACGAATGCATATGCTCAAAACGACATGTTGGGTCATTACAAAAGTTCACGGGGACAGATCCGAGGGAGGACATGCAAGATTTCATAGATCAGATTCACAGGATCTTTCGGGTTATGTATGCCATGGAGAAAGAGGAAGTTGAGCTAACAGATTTTCAACTCCAAGATATAGTCGTCCTTTGGTACAAGGGATGGAATAGGTCCAAGGGACGTGATGCACCTCCAGCTATATGGGAGAATTTTTTAGATGCCTTCCTTGACAAGTACTTACCGTTGAGATCGGATAGGCTCGAGTTTATCAATTTCTAGCCCTCAAGCAGGGCAATATGAGGGTTTGAGAGTATAGTCTATGGTTAGACTCAATGTCCAGATATGCTTCATCTATAGTTACTACTATGCGTGATAGGATCCACTAGTTTATAGCAGGGTTGTCTCCAGAGTTGGCTGAGGCATGCTCCACCGTTGCATTGCAGGATAATATGGATATTTCCCAGATTCATGCATTCACCCAGAATATAGAAAGGGGAAGGCGTCGATAGCAGAGTACAAAGAGGAGTGAGCAAGGGCAGCATAAGAGGATGAGATTTGCCAGGTCTCAAGAGCAGTCTCAGGGTAGTTATAGGCCCAGTACTTTGGAAGGCCACCTAGGCATCCACTGCCTCAGTTACAGGGTTACAGGTATGACTGATATACTCAGTTAGGACCAGGTGAGAGCTCACAGGTGTCTAGTTTGCAGCGATAGTAATGTTCAAGAAAGACATGGTCATTTCCACCGTCGTGTGTCATCTCTGGTAGAGGACACTTGGGCCAAAGCCTAGCAGGTTCTAACGCTTGTTATACATGTGGGCGTCCGGGGCATATAATGCGAGATTGACCAAACGAAGATTATGTGGTATGGCACAACCAACAAGTTTAGAAACAGGATCATCTATGTACGTGTATCCTTCAGGGCGCGAGTCTCAGTCTTCGACTGGTAGAGGTCGAGGCAGAGTTAGAGGTTCTAGTTCAGGTGGCAATCAGAATCATATCTATGCTTTAGCGGGTTGACAACACTAGGATTCTTCACTAGACATTGTGATAGGTATATTGACCATTTTCTCATGATGATTATGCCTTGATAGATCCAGGATCTACTTTATCGTATATTACCCCATTCGTCGCTAGGAAATTTGGTATAGTGCTTGAAATACTAAGTGATCCTTTTGCGGTATCTACACCGATCGAAGAATCGATTATTGCTAGACGGGTTTACCAAGGTTGTATGGTGACAATTTGTAGTCTCCAGACCTCAGCCGAACTAGTTTAGGTAGAGATGATGGATTTTGATGTTATCATGGGCATGAACTGGTTGGCAACTTGCTATGCCACAGTTGATTCCCGAGAAAAAGGCCGCCAGATTTCATTTTCAAGGTGAGACGGTTCTTAAATGGGTAGGTAATACAGTGACACCCAGAGGTAGGTTTATTTCCTATATGAAGGCAAGGAAAATGATCACAAAACGGTGCATGTATCATATTGTGTGAGTTAGAGATGCAGATGCGGAGATACCTACACTTCAGACTATTCCAGTAGTTAGAGAGTACACAGATATGTTTCCAGATGAGCTTCCAGGTATTTCTCCAGAGCGAGAGATTTATTTTAGCATTGATTTGCTTCCGGGAACTCAACCAATATCCATCCCTTCGTATAGAATGACACCTGCCAAATTGAAGGAGTTGAAGGAGCAGTTACAAGATTTGTTAGAGAAATGTTTAATCAGGCCCAGTACCTCACCTTGGGGTGCACCGGTACTGTTTGTGTGGAAGCAAGATGGCTCGTTGAGGATGTGTATCTATTATAGGCAACTGAACAAGGTAACTGTTAAGAATAAGTATCCACTTCCAAGGATCGATGACTTGTTTTATCAGTTGCAGGGGGCTAGATGCTTTCCAAAGATAGATTTGAGGTCGGGGTACCACCAGGTCAGAGTTCGGGAGAAAGATATTCCGAAGACAACCTTCAGGACCCGATATGGCCACTTCGAGTTCCTTGTCATGTACTTCGGGTTGACAAATGCACCCGTCGTATTTATGGACTTGATGAATAACGTATTCCGGCCATTTTATGATATGTTCGTGATTGTATTTATTGATAATATTTTGGTTTATTCCCGTTCAGTGGAGGAGGATGCAGACCACCTATGAGTTGTACTCCAAACCCTATGTGATCGTAAGTTGTAAGCTAAGTTTTATAAATGTGAGTTTTGGTTAAATTCTGTAGCATTCTTGAGGCATATTGTATCAGATGAAGGTATGAAGGTAACACTTAGAATATTTAGGCCGTGAAATCCTAGCATAGACATATCACTCTGAGAGAGGTTCGTAGCTTTCTAGGCTTAGCAGGCTACTACCGGAGGTTCGTAGAGGGGTTTTCTTGCCTTTCGGCACCATTGACGAAGTTGACGCAGAAAGAAACTATGTTTTAGTGGATAGAGGCTTGCGAACAAAGTTTCCAAGAGCTTAAGAACAGGTTGACCTCCAGTTATAACACTTCCAGAGGGTCTAGAGGGTTATGCCATATATTGTTATGCCTCAGGTGTCGGGTTGGTTTATGTCTTGATGCAGCATTGGAAGGTTATTACGTACACTTCAAGGCATTTGAGGAAGTATGAGAGGAATTATCCGACCCACGACCTCGAGTTAGCTGCGGTTGTCTATGCACTTAAGATATGGCATCATTATTTATATGGTGTTCATGTGGATGTATTTACAGATCATAAAAGTGTGTAATATATCTTCAAGCAAAAAGAGTTGAATTTGTGATAGATGCGATGACTGGAGTTATTGAAAGATTACGATGTTAACAATCTCTACCATCCAGGGAAAGCTAATATTGTAGCAGATACCTTAAGTCACCGATCTATGTATAGCGTTGCACATATAGAGGCTGAGAAAAGAGAACTGGCTAGAGGGCTTCATCAATTAGCTTGTTTGGGGGTTAAGTTTGTAGATTATGGCGATGGTGAAGTACTACAAAACACTGCAAAATCATCTCTCATAGCTGAAGTAAAGGAAAGGTAGTACGAGGACCCAGAGTTGGTCGAGATGAGAGAGAGAGTTTCGCATCAGAAGAAGCCGTTGTTAGAGCTCAAGAAAGATGGGGTTCTCAGATATAGGGGTCGTCTGTGTGTCTCGGATGTAGCACGGCTACCAGACAGGATTATGTCAGAGGCACATTATTCATGGTAATCAATTCATCCTGGGTCGAC
This sequence comes from Nicotiana tomentosiformis, assembly GCF_000390325.3. Classification (NCBI taxonomy): domain Eukaryota; kingdom Viridiplantae; phylum Streptophyta; class Magnoliopsida; order Solanales; family Solanaceae; genus Nicotiana; species Nicotiana tomentosiformis. Next base: position 84,528,850 of record NC_090823.1, read on the forward strand.
GAAGATGTATCATGACATAAAGGATGTGTACTGGTGAAAAGATATGAAGAAAAACACTGCTAAGTTTGTCGCCCAGTGTCCTAGTTGTCAGCAGGTGAAGGTAGAGCACCAGAAGCTAGGAGGGATAATGTAGACTATAGAGATCCCGATGTGGAAATGGGAGGCGATAATCATGGACTTTGTCAGATAATCGGGTGGTTTGATGTTGGTGAATATGGGTTACATGTGCAGACTTGGTTCAACAGGCTATAGAGAAAGTAAAGCTTATCCAGGAGCGATTGTTGATAGCTCAAAGTCATCATAAGTCAAATTCTGACGTGCGATGACGAGACTTAGAGTTTGGGGTTGATGATTGGGTATTCTTAAATGTGTCGCCTATGAAAGGCGTAATCAGGTTTGGTAAGAAAGGCAAGCTTAGCCCACAGTATATTAGGCCTTATAGGATTTTTCAGAGAGTGGTCGAGTAGCTTATGAGTTGTATTTGTCCTCGAAATAGGAGTCTGTCCATCCAATCTTTCCCATATCTATGCTACAGAAGTGCATTGGGGATCATACCCAAGTAGTGCCCACTGATAATGTACAGATCATGGAGGACTTATCATACGAGGAATTTCTAGTTTCCATCCAAGACCGACACATCCGCAAGCTACAAAATAAGGAGGTAGCCTCCGTGAAAGTTTTATGAAGAGGCAAGAACGTGGAAGAGATGACGTGGGAAGTAGAGGAAGAAATAAATTCTAAATACCCCTACCTATTTCAAACTGAAGATATGGCTTGATATGGGATACTTCATAACAGTTCTATTCAGGCCAGTAGGTCATTAGGTAAGCTCTTATTTTTGACTTTCACTATTTATGATTGACAGCCTTGTGAGGCCATGTGTTGCTATTTGTAGACATTGGCCATGTGTGGCATGTATAGAATGTTTCTGGCTGCGTGCAGGTTGGTTTTAGTCTAGTGTGCGGAGGAGAATCTGGTAAAGTTTTCCCAAGTCTCTAAGAGTAAACATTCGAGGATGAATGTTCTAAAGGGGGAATGATGTTACACCCTATATTTTCGTACGTAAGAGTCCATCGTAAGCAAACTAATGTAGGACCAAAAATGAGATCATCTTTGAAAGTATATAAATTAAGTTAATTATGTTATCTAGGAAGTTACAAATATGGAACATCATGAACAACAAGTACAGAGAGGGTTGAAAGGTTTAGAAGCTAAAGGAATTGAAGAAAATAATGTTTCGTCGAAAGTCGACAAGTTGGGAATATTATACCCCATAACTTTAGGGTGAGACTAGTGTTTTTAACGTCATAAGAGGGTTATGTTATGATTTTTTTAGTCTTGTGATATTCATGTGTTAAGTTTCGAAGTCAAGCGAGTTGTGGAACAAAAGTCGATGAAAGTCATCACAAGTTACTTTCATAAGTTTTACTAAAATTTGGGTCCAATGTCACTGCGATTTTCTCCCAATATACTTAGAGTTATGGGGTGATCCACCCATAAAATTGAATATATATGAGGCTATTTTTTAAATTATTAATTCGTTTGTCAATATGAAATCAGAGTAGAGAGATATATGAGTTTTTGTGAGATGACACAGACTGCTAAGTGACAAGTAGGTGTGTCACCTACTTGGTTAAATGAGATGATTAAATATTTCCAGAAAGGGGATATTTTGGGTAGTACAAAGAGCCCTATTAAGGGCTTATATCCTTCAAATATAACACATATTATATATCAAAATAACCAGAGATAAGCCCCTGCAAATATCCTCCTAAAAATTGAACACAAACCCTAATTGATTTTCTCTTCTTTTCAAGTTCTAGTTGGAGGAAAACCTAGGGTTTGAATAATACAAGATAGGAGCTGAGATATTAAACAATTAAGGTAAGTTTACTGCTCTCTTTCATCCATTTTTTTTGCTGGAATTTTATGAAAAGTCGTTCTATAATTGTAAGAATTTTAGGGATGGTGATCAGAAGTCGTGAGTTCGAGTTATTCAACTTGTAGACTGTTTTGTGGGTTGTTTTGTGTTGCTGTTGGATTACGTGTTTTGCTCTGTTTTAGGGTATTTTGGAGGAGAAAGTTTGTGGATAAACACCACATAAATGCAAGGTGATGAGCTGGTCATTCGTCATAATATTTTCGGGTTGTTTGACACTACAACGGTGGTCGTTTTGTGTATGAAGAGATCGGGGTGTGTTGCGCTTTTTTGTAGTATTTTTTGATGTATATAAGGTTGAAAAATAATATATATATGTTTTTATTGTTTTGTTATTTTTTTGTTGGTGTTATCTCGAATCGGGAGGAAGTAAATATTATAGGGGAGATGTTGCCCGTTTTAATATAAAATAAGCTTGTCGTTCGTTATGCGATAGTTGTACCTTTCGTAACTTAAGGATAGTATGATTATCGTTGTTGTAGATTAAGGTAAGAAGATAATAGTTCAACGTGGTTATTGAAAAGATTATGATAAAGTATGTTAAAGGCTAAACTTTTCCTTCATTTTGGCATGATCTCGTACCTACATGTGTTTGATAACAAGACATAAAGAGATGTTCGTATTCCTGAATTTATTCACATTATCCTAGTCTCATAAGTTACAGTATTCTCCCTTATTGGGACTTTCTATTCAATTAAGTATTGTCTTCTTTTAGTCAAGAGAGTAGAGGGTCTATATATATACAGTATTATAATATTTTCACCACTATCGAGCTATAATCGTTGGGCAGGCCCCTATTGGGCAACCTCTGATCAGATGGTAAATTATATACCGAGCCTAATGTGGCCGAGCTCCTATGAACGAGCCCAAAATGGCCGAGATACCGAGCCTTGTATGGTCGAGCGCTTATGAGCGAGCCTACTACGGCCGAGCATTTACACGTTCCTAGACTTATAGGGCCGAAAAACTATTTTACTAACTATATTGAGATAGTTGAGTCAGTATCAACAGATAAGTATATCTCCAGATCATCTTTGATGCCCAGTTACTTTTAGTTATTATATTATCAGTTTAGTTTCAGGTTTTAGTTATTCTATTGCCTTACATACTCGGTACATTATTTCGTACCTACATGTGTTTGATAACAAGACATGTACCTAATTTTTGGTAAGTTTTATATTTTGTTTCACAAATTATCTTGCAATGTTGCCCTATGGAAAAAGTATGACATTGTATGTTCAGGGTCCCTCAGTCTTAAGTTGATACGCTCGGTTAAGTGAGGCATAAGGTACCGGTCTCGCCCCTTCCCCCTCAGGATTGGGGCATGATATTGGGCTACTCTTAATGGGTGAAAGACTGCTTGCTAGACTAGGAATAGGACTGTTCTAAGGTCTAGCAATGTGATTGGGTGAGGATGGTAGAGTGAGATTCTGATCATTAGGTTGAATTGTATCAGGTGAACTGGAAAGATAGATTGAGGTTCCACCACATGGTTGTAAAAGGAAAAGTAGCTTCATGAAAATGTACATCTCTAGATAGTATGATATTTCTAGTGTCTAGTTCCAAGGATTTATACGCCTTCTGTCCCTGAGGATACCTAGAAATACACATGACTTGGTCCTTCGTTTAAATATTTTCTTGTTTTGTGCCAAAGTGAATGCGTAGCATAGGCATCCAAAAATTTTGAATTCTGCATAAGTAGGAAGTTCTCGAAAAATCACTTGATATGATGATTTTCCTTTAATAACCCTAGAAGGAATTCTGTTAATCAAGTATGTAGCTTTCAGCACACATTCACCCCAATAATTGCTAGGAACTATAGATTGGAGCATCAATGCCCTTGTTATTTCTAATAAATGCATATGTTTCCTTTCAACTACCCCATTCTGTTGAGGGCTGAAAACATAAGCTTTTGATGTAAAATTCCTTGAGATGATAAAAATTCTAAACTAGCAAATAATTTCTCAATTCCAATGTATTATCTTACCCGATTGTTTTAACTCTCTCATTAAAATGTATCTAGTCATTCTTAAAATATATTGTTGGACACTAAATGAATTACTTTTAACAGCCAATAAGTATGTTCATGTTTCACTATTAAAATCAACGACAATACTTAAAAAATACTTATAACCATTATAAGTGGAAACCTTGCAGGTTCCCAAGTATCTAAATGAATAAGATCAAAAATCCTTTTTGTTGAAAGTTGAATCATTGAAAAGGGCAACCTAGTTTGTCTTGCAAAAGGATATATATCATAAGAGTAATCATAAGTAGGCAGAAAAAAATAGAACTGATATCTTTCATTGCATGAAAAAGAAAATGCCCTAACCTATTGTGCCATAACTTTACATTACATGCTATCTTAATAGAGAAACATTTGATTGAATTACATTTCTAGACTGGGTACTACATGGCTTAAGAAAAAATATAACCTTTCTTGACTTTAGCTAAAAACTTGAGGTCCCTTCATTAAAGAGTTCGGCAAGACACATCCAATATGAGTAAAAAGTACTAAACATTTAAACTGATATGTGACTTTGCGAGAAAATAACATGTTGAATATACAAGAAGGAACAAATAGCACATTCTCTAGGATACGATCTGGAAAAATAGCTACATTGCTTGTGTATGTAATCATTACCTGATAAGAATTAGGCAAGTTAACAACAAATGAAACAAAAGGTAGAGAAAAGACTTAAAAAGATCTAGGATCATAATATATATGCTCTGAGGCTCTTGAATCTATGTTCCGGGTGCTAGAGTTATAAAAAAAGATAAACCAGAGAATAAGTTATTAAAAGCAATACCAACTAGAGCATTTGCATTGATATCTGCCTCAGTTCCTCCTGAAGTATCCCAATAAACCTTGACATGTTTGAGCATATTCAGAAGCTTAGAAAACTAGTCCATGGACAGATTTTGTGTTGTATTGACCCTGTCAATCTTCATTGCTAGTGGTTCGTCCCCTGATGTTGCACCATTTTCCTTTATTGGACCTTTTAACTTCTTGTTCTTAGTAAATCTGTAGTCAAATGGATATCCTATTAGTCTGTATTATCCCCCTACTATATGATTAGTCATTTTGCAGTAGTTACAGAACTGCTTTAGTTTCTTTTCCTTGTAGTTAAATTTGTCTGCATTCTAAGAATTGTTTCCTAAGTTTCCTGTAAACCTTGGTCTTGTATATGCTTGATTCCCATTTGTGGAATAATAGCCTTGATTTTATGCCATGAAAGATAAACCTCTTGCACAAAACTCAGTGTAAACATGAGTTTCTCTCTGATTATCATCTTGTAGCAGAAGTGAATAAGCATAAGTCACTGTGGGTAGTGGCTTAGTTATTAGGATATAACTCATAGATTGAGCATAAACATCATCCAATCATATAAGGAATTGAAAAGCCTTTCACCTTCCAAATATTTGACTAACTTCTTCTTACCTCCACACACAAAAACACAACTACAATTTGTATTATTGTTCAAAGAGCTCATTTCATCCCATAATTTGTTAATCTTTGTGTAATATTCTGGTATCTCACTTGTCCCTTGTACTAAGTCATTCAACTTTTTCTGTTACTGATAAGTGTGGAGTACTTGTTAGTATTTTCTTGCTTTAGCTTTTAGACTGAAATTAGTGATTTTTATTTCCGAATCTAATGAAATTGTGTGAATTGCAGGTATGCTGGAGGATATGAGCTCAATGGAAAAATATAACTCAAAATGGACATATCTCACCTCAACTAGTCAAAGCGGAGCAGCGCAAATAATTGGGTGATCCGCAAAACTTATTCTGCTGCCGCAGATGAAGATGCAACCCACAGAAAGACAAGTGCGGCTGGAGATTAACCCTCAAAGCTTCAGAGTATTTTAGCATCAGTGCGGTCTACATACAAAATTGTGTGGCCACAGAAGGGTGTTTTGCTGACAAGATTGGAAAGATCAGAGAAGGTGCAAAAGACCAAATCTAAAGCCTCCTTAAATCATGGTCCACAGCAAAATTGTGCGACCGCATAAGCTTAAGTGCGGACGCAGAAGTTATTGTGTGGCCACAGAATCCCTCCTGCTGCAACAGAAACAACTAAAAGTGCGGTCCACAGCCAAATTTTGTGACCGCGGAACCTCCCGAATGGCATTTTTATCTGCGAATTTCATAGCACTATAAATAGATGAGAAATATATTTTAGAGCAACTTTTGTACTGTAGCAGATGGTAGCGGTAAGATTTAGCTATTTTGGGAAATTGGTGGCTAAAATAAGAGAAAACCCATTTCTTTTGCTTATTAATTTTAGTTTTGTATCTTCAATTACTTCATCTTTTTCGTTTTTCATGCATATGAGTATGAGTATCTAGATTTTATCTAGGGTTGTCACCCAACCTTAGTGTGTAAAACTTATGGGTAATTAATATTAATGCTTGTTATTGATTTGGTGTTTATTATTTAGCGTTGTTTACACTTTATAAATAGAATTAATAGTTGCAAACAATGATTCATCCATGTTTGACTTAGTTCTTATTTGAGAGAGAGGAACCTAGTTTAGGAAAATTTGGCTAACAAGAAATTGAGCTAGTTGAAGTTTTGACTAGTTTGATTAAAGGATTTGAACTAGAGATAGGGATAATCCCCCTAGGACTAATATCAATTGTTTAGATTGCTACCCATTTGGTCTCGAGAAAGTCAATTTGGGCATAATCATTCTTTGACCGAGAGGTATTGAGTGGGTACTTGAGAATTGAGAGTCATAACACTCCCCGATCTACCAAATAAGTATAGATTTACTCTACCCATTAGGTTTACACCTAGGTGAAAGTTACATCCCTAGGATTTTCCCTTATTTGATATAAACACCAAAAATATTTCATTCACTTATTGCTTACTAGTTTGTTTAATTTCATAGAAGTTAATTTAGATAACAATTTCTCACTTTTGTTTGAAATATAAATCTAGTTATTTCAAGTCCTTTTCTGAAGTGTTTACCTTAGCATCGAATTAAACTCCTTGTGGATTCGACCCGACTTGCGTTGGGTTGTTGTAATTGCAACGACTGTTTCATACTCGTTGGGTGTGAATTGAACATGATCAATTTTTGGTGTCGTTGCTAGGGAGTTTTACGGTGTTAGATATATACTTGAGTTTGTTTCTTGAGATATCTTCTTTTATTTTTATGATTCTAATTTGTTGAAGTGATTGTAGGTTCCAAATGGTGAACAACAAACTTGAAAATTTGCCATTGGGAGAGGTGGATGGCGAAGAGGACCAACTTGATGAAATGCATCAAGCTCAGTAAAGCCCTATGAACAGTAAAGGGTCATTAGCCAAACCAAAAGCTTATGAATACCAAGAAAACATACCATATTTATTGTTGCACCATATTTTGCACTCAAAACAAGATTCAACCCGTGGTTTCTCTATTGCTTATGAAAGAGAGTCGCCGCCTGATATTTGAAGGTATACTAGGGTACCTATTTAATTACTAAGACATATTTATTAGTCTGCTAACCGGAGAGATTACAGGTAAGGGTTCTTATTCTTCTAAGGGGGATGTGTTAGGCACCTCTTAAAATCTACCTGAGGTAGCTCCATAGGACTTAGACTAAAATCAAAATTAATTACTTGCACTATGCCTTAACTAGTTTTAAAAGAGAGTACGACTTGCTATGCATTAGGACATAATGCTTATGAAAGAAGTGCGTAAAAAGGTATGAGTTTATAGAGAAGTCATGGAAAAAATAATGTTAGTGCATATACGCTTTGAAAAGAGAGTTAAAAGAGTATATATGATGTTTGTATTTAAGAAAATATGTGAAAAGAAAAACTAAATTAAAATAATTTGTTCCTAAAGCATGGAGATGCATATTACTCTAAGGAGATGAAGGTTCTATGAAAATGAGCCTAGGATATACCTTGGCTTTTAAACTTGAAGAAAACTGTTTGCCAAGCCTAACCTCGACTAAGTAGTGACAAGGCTAATGCGGGTCACTTACAATAACCTGTACGCAGTATAATAATAATAAAAGGAAAGGAATTCAAGAAAGTAAGGCAGTTAACTTATGAAAATAAACTCAATCCTCGGAATCGGTAAAGAAACCAGAAACACCAGCACTCAAAATCTCGTATGAAAGCATCGAAAGCTAACGCAGTACAACAATGGATACAAAACACATAATCCGTTACGACGCGCAACCCGATCCCACCGTACAAATACAATCCTCCTTATTTTACCTGTTGCGGGTGTGCAACCCGATCCCACCGTACAAATACAATCCTCCCTTATTTCACCCTATCAATATCAATAATAACATGTAAAATCCATTACGGCGTGCAATCCAATCCCACCATATAATCAGAATCAATGTCATATTCCTCCCTTATTTCACCATATCAAAATTACATATAAAATTTATTGCGGCGTGCAACCCGATCCCACCATATCAATATCAATACTCTCTTATTCCACCCTTTGTGGTGTACAACCCGATCCATAAACAAAAATCAATAAATGTAATCAACTCAGCAACTTAAATCACAAGAATCTCTACGATTAACGAATATGAAGGGAAAACGATAAAGGAGTCTCGTACCGAATCAAGAAATGCTACCATTAATACTAAGCAACAAGCCAAGCTAAATATATGACAGTTAAAGTGTACAAGTAAGACAACTAAGGCAAATAGCAATTAATCATGGAAGCTTGGAAGAAACAAACATTTTAATACGAGAATAACAAATGAAAAGTAGCAAGTTAAGGCATAGGAGGCAATTAAAGCATGTAACAATTAAGAGATGGAATAAAATAATTAATGGAATACGGGAATGCATGGAAACAATTACTTTGACGGTGTATATACACTCGTCACCTCGCATATACGCCGCTACACATGTAATTCACATAACACATAGCTCAAGGGTTCCTATTCCCTTAAATCAAGGTTAGACCCAACACTTACCTTGCTCCGCAAGCAAATCAAAGCTCAATACCATCAAATAATGCTGGGGAAATCAATTATAATACATAAAGTTAAGATCTTTACACTTTTCCCAAAAGGTCAACAAACGTCAACCCTGGGCTCGTTTGGTCAAAACCCGAGATTCACACCAAAACTCATTTATCCATTCACCCCCGAGCCCGATTATGTAATTAGTTTATAAATTCGAGCTCAATTTGAGGTCTAAATCCCAAATTTATAACCCCTCAATTCTTCCCAAATCCCTAATTTTCTACCATGAAAGAACATAGATTAAGGTTAGAAATTAATGGGCGTTGATGGAAATGGAAGAAAATAAGTTAAAGTACACTAACTTATGAAAGGGTGATGAAATTTCTTTTCCAAAACGCCTCTAGGCCGAGCTCTAATGGAAAGATGGTAAAAAAAAGTTGAAATCCCGACTTTGAGACATTTAATAGACTAGGCGCCATGCCTTCTTCGCGTTCGTGAAGGGCCTGCCGCGTTCGTGAAGCACAACAGCCAGAGTGGCCTACGCGTTCGCGAGGTTCCTCAGGCGTTCATGATGGCTTCTCCCCCCGGGCCTACGCGTTCGCGATCTAGGGCTCGCATTCACATAGAGGAAACCCCAGATTCCCCTTCCCAGGACCCTCAACACTACGCATTAGCGAGAGGCTGTCTGCGTTCGTGAAGGGCAACCCCCCCAAAGCTTCGCGTTCGCGTACCAGCCATTGCGTTTGCGATGAAAGAAAGCCTCCCCAGTTTAGATTACTCTTCGTAATCGCAAAGAAGAACACATCAGACACCAGCATAAGTCAAAAACCAGAAATTTTCTAAGTTCAAAATCATCTGTAGCCTATCTGAAACTCACCCGAGCCCCTCTGGCTCCAAACCAGACATGCACACAAGTGTAATAAAATCATAAAAACTTGATCACGCGATCAAAACATCAAAATAACACCAAAAACCATGAATCGGACACCAAAACAAATGAAATTTTTAAAGAAACTTTAAAACTTTAAAATTTTTAACCGGACGTCCTAATCAGGTCAAATCAACTCCGTTTTGCACCAAATTTTGCAGACAAGTCATAAATACTGAAATTAACTTATACCAAGTTCCGGAATCGAAATCCGAACCTGCTAGTAATAAAGTCTACTCACGATCAAACTTAAAAATCCTTTAAACCTTTAAATTACTAATTTTCAATAAATTATGTTAAATCAAGTTAGGGACTTCAGAATTCGATTCCGGGCATATGCCCAAATCCAAAATCATGATACGGACCCACCAGGACTGTCAAAACACTGATCTAGCTCTGTTTATACAAAACATTGTCCATAGTAAACTAAAATAAGTTTAAAGGCATGATTTCACATTTACATCAATTTTCTCATAAAAACCTTTTGAAAAGAGGACACAGACTGTGTACGCAAATCGAGAAAGGCTAAACAGAGCTATTCAAGGTCTCGAAACACAAAAATGAAGGGTAAAACTATAAATGACCTATCGGGTCATCACATTCTCCTCCTCTAAAACAAATGTTCATCCTCGAACAGACATAGAAAGATACCTGGACTGGTGAAAAGGTGTGGATATCTACTCTGCATGTCCGACTCGGATTCCCATGTGGTTGCCTCGATCGGCCGACCTCTTCATTGCACTCGAACTGAAAGATAACTCTTAGACCTCAACTACCGAACCTGCCGGGCTAGAATAGCCACCGACTCCTCCTCATAAGTCAAATCCTTGTCCAATTGGACTTAGCTTAAATCTAACACATGGGACGGATCACCGTGATACTTCCGGAGCATGGACACGTGGCACACCAGATGGACTGGTGCTAAACTAGGTGGCAATGCGAGCCTGTAGGACACATCACCCACTCTCTCAAGAATCTCAAATTGTCCGATGTATCTAGGGCTCAAATTGCCCTTCTTCCCGAACCTCATCACACCCTTCAAGGGTGAAACACGGAGAAATACACTATCTCCAACCATGAATGCAACATCACACACTCTACGGTCGGCATAACTCTTCTACCTAGACTGAGCGGTGCGAAGTCGATCCTAAATAATCTTGACCTTATCCAAGGCATCCTGTACCAAATCTATACCCAACAATCGAGCCTCCCCCGACTCGAACCATCCAACTGGCGAATGGCATCACCTCCCACATAATACCTCATAGGGAGCCATCTGGATGCTCGACTGGTAGCTGTTGTTATAGGCAAACTCCGCAAGCGGCAAGAACTGATCCCAAGAACCCCTGAAATCCATTACTCAAGCATGAAACATATCCTCCAATATCTTAATAGTACGCTCGGACTGCCCGTCCATCTGGGGTGAAACGTTGTACTCAACTCCACACGCGTGCCAAACGCACACTGTACATCCCTCCAAAAGTGTGAGGTGAACTGTATACCTCGATCAGAAATAATAGACGGACGATCTCACGGATGTAGATCTCAGCTAACCGCTCTGAAGAATAGGTAACTACCACTGGAATGAAATGTGCCAACTTAGTCAATCTGTCCATAATGACCCATACCGCATCAAACTTTTTCTGAGTCCGTGGGAGTCCAACAACAAAATCCATAGTGATACGCTCCCACTTCCACTCGGGAATCTCTAACCTCTGAAGCAAACCACCAGGCCTCTGATGCTCATACTTTACTTGGTGACAATTTAGATACCAAGCTACATATGCAACTATATCCTTCTTCATCCTCCTCCACCAATAATGTTGCCGCAAATCTTGATACATCTTGGCGGCACCCGGATGAATAGAATATCGAGAACTGTGGGCCTCCTTAAGAATCAACTCACGAATCCCGGTTACATTGGGCACACAAATACGACCCTGTATCCGTAACACCCTATCATATCCATATGTAACCTGCTTGGCACCATCGTGCCATACCATGTCCTTAAGGACAAAAAAATAGGGATAATCATAGTGACACTCTCTGATGCGCTCATACAAGGAAGACCGAGCGACTGTGCAAGTTAGAACACGACCGGACTCGGAAACATCTAACCTCAGGAACTGATTGGCCAAATCCTGAACATCTGAAGCAAGCGGCCTCTCACCAACTGGAATATACACAAGGCTACCCATACTCACAACATTTCTACTCAAGGCATCGTCCACCACATTGGCCTTCCCAGGGTGATGCAAAATAGTAATATTATAGTCTTTCAACACCTCCAACCACCTATTTTTCCTCAAGTTGAGATCCTTCTACTTGAACAAATACTGTAGACTCCGATGATCTGTGAATACCTCACATGACACGCCGTAAAGATAGTACCTCCAAATCTTCAGCGCATGAACAATGGCTGCCAACTCTAAGTCATGAACATGATAATTCTTCTCGTAAACCTTCAACTGCCGTGACGCGTATGCAATCACCCTGACATTCTGTATCAATACTGCACCGAGCCCAATACGAGATGCATCACAATATACCATATAAGATCCTAAACCTGTGGACAATACCAACATTGGCACCGTAGTCAAAGCAGTCTTGAGCTTCTGAAAGCTCAACTCACACTCAATCGTCCATCTAAGTGGGGCACCCTTTTAGGTCAATCTAGTCAACGAAGCTGCTATGGATGAAAACCCCTCCACGAACCGGCGATAATAACCCGCCAAATTCAGGAAACTCCAGATCTCTATAGCTGAAGTAGGTCTAGGACAGTTCTGAAGTGTCTCAATCTTCTTAGGATCCATCTTTATGCCCTCTACCGATACAACATGCCCCAAAAAGGTGACTGAGTCTAACCAAAACTCACATTTTAAAAACTTGGCATATAAATGGCTATCTCTCAAAGTCTGAAGAACAATCCAAAGATGTTGCTCATGCTCCTCTCAACTGTGGGAGTAGATCAAGATATCATCAATGAATACGATAAAAAAAGAATCCAAATAGTGCTTGAACACACGGTTCATCAAATTCATAAATACTAATGGGGAATTTGTCAACCCAAATGACATCACTAGGAACTCATAATGCCCATATCGAGTCTGAAAAGCCATCTTAGGGACATTGGATGCCTTAACCTTCAACTGATGGTAGCCAGACCTCAAATCAATCTTCGAAAACACTCTAGCACCCTGAAGCTTAACAAATAATTCATCAATCCTTGGCAACGGATACTTGTTCTAGATAGTAACCTTGTTCAACTGCCGATAATCTATACACATTCTCATCAACCCATCTTTCTTCTTCACGAACAACACGGGCTCACCCTAGGGCAAGACACTAGGTCTAATGAAGCCCGTATCAAGAAAATCTTGCAACTGCTCCTTCAATTCCTTCAACTCTGGCAGGGCCATATGGTATGGTGGAATAGAAATGGGCTGAGTGCCGGAGCCAAATCGATACAAACATCAATGTCCCTGTCGGGTGGCATCCCCGCCAGATCTGCAGGAAATACCTCTGGAAACTCACGAACAACTGGTATTGAATCTATGGAAGGAACCTTTGCACTAGAATTATGTACATAGGCCAAATAAGCTAGAAATCATTTCTCGACCATACGCCAAGACTTCACATAAGAAATAACTCTACTGGTAAAGTGGCCAGGAGTCCCTCTCCACTCTAATCGAGGCAACCCCGGCATGGCTAAGGTCACTATCTTGGCGGGATAGTCCAATAATGCATGATAAGGTGACAGCCAATCTATACCCAAGATAACATCAAAATCTACCATATCAAGAAGTAGAAGATCTACGCTAGTCGCAAGACTCCCAATAGTAATAACACACGAGCGATATACGCAATCTACAATAATAGAATCTCTCACAAGCGTGGACACATACACAAGAGCATTCAAAGAATCATGAGGCACAACCAGATATGAAGCAAAATAGGATGACACGTAGGAATAAGTAGATCCCGGATGAAATAGAACTAAAGCATCTCTACGGCAAACTAGAACAATACCTGTAATAACGACGTCAAATGACTCGGCCTCAGGCCTATCTGGGAAAGAAAAACGTCGGGCCTGGGCCCTGCCACTCTATCCTACGTCTCTAGGACGGCCTCTAGCTGGCTGGCCTCTACCTCTAACGGCCTGACCTCCACCTCTAACGGCCTGACCTCCGCCTCTGGCTGTCTGACCCCTGCCTCTAGCTGGCTAAGCGGGTGGTGGCGCAACCGGTGCCGGAACCATGGCACGAGAACTCTTCTTTGGCATGCCGCCCAACAATCTCGGATAGAACATCTTAATGTGACCAGTACCTCCACACTCAAAACACCCATCCTGTTATTGTGGCTGCTAAAGCTGAATCTGACCCGAACAGGCTGGATAACCAAGGTGATAGATCTTAATTGGAGGTGCACTAATAGGAGTTGATGGTGCACTGTAGGGCGGTTGCCTAGAATGAGGCACATAAGGACCATGACTCCCTGAAGTATTATGAGATGCTTGAAGCACTAACTGAAGTGGCCTGGGAGGATGGACTCTAGCAAAAGTACCCCTGCCTCCAGATAAGGCGCCACTGAAACTATCGGAATGATGAGGCCTCTGATCAGACACCGGCCCCCTCTCCTGAGCACGAACCATCTCGATTTGTCTAGCAATATCTACGGCCGTCTGGAAAGAAATATCACCCCCAGTCTCCTTGGTCATCTGTAGCCTGATAGTGTAAGTGAGCCCATCAATGAATCTTCTCACTCTCTCCCTCTCAATAGGAATCAAGATAATATCATGGAGAGCGATGTCCACAGATCGAGTCTCGTACTGGGTGACAGTTATACTACCCTGCTGAAAATGCTCAAACTGCCTACGGTACTCCTCTATTAGAGTGACAGGAATGAACTTCACTAGAAATAGCTATGAGAACTAATCCCAGGTAAGTGCAAGCGACCCAGCTAGTCTAGTCAACATATAATCTCTCCACCACCTCTTGGCGGAATCAGTCATCTGAAATGTTGCAAAATCGACCCCATTGGTCTCGACTATACCCATGTTCCGCAGCACCTCATGGCAGCGGTCTAGATAATCATGTGGATCCTCAGAAGATGCACCACTGAAGTGAATAAGGAAGAGCTTTGTAAGCTTGTCCAACCTCAACAAGGCCTCAGAAGACATGGCGGGCCTATCACCGACCCGTGCCGCAACAATCGGCTGAACCACCCCAACCGGCGGGGCTACTGGAGTCTGATACTAGGGATCCACCTGCTCTGGGGTGTGAGTAGTGGGAGTATATGCCCATCCCCCATCCCAAGAGATGGTTGGTGCCACCGGGAAGGTACCAGTCTGGGCCACACTCTCTATAAGGCCCACCAAATGGACTAGAGTGTCCTGAAGCACTAGAGTGGCTATGAACCCCTTCGGGACCTGAGCTGGTCCGACGGGTACAGTTTCAGCTGGAACCTCCTCCTCAAAATATACCTGAGGCTACACTGCGGGTGCTGCTGCCGCTCGAGCTGTAGGCTGAGCTCTGCCTCGGCCTCTGGTGCGAACTCGGCCTTGACCTCTACCCCTGGTCGTAGCTGCCACTGGGGGTTCCAGCTCCTGTCTAACTGTAGATGCAGTGTATGTTCCCTCAATCTGCGAGAGAACAAGAATAGAATAGTTCAATCATCAATGATAGAATAAAATCGCACGATAAAGAAAGAAAGAATTGAAAGTTTTCCTAAACTCCACAACCTCTAGAAGATAAGTACACACGTCTCTGTACCGATTCTCAAGACTCTACTAAGATTGCTCGTGACTCATAAGACCTAGGCAACCTAGTGCTCTGATACCAACTTTTCATGACCCGGAATTCCCACCCTCGGGACCGTGATGGCACCTAATATTTCACTTGCTAGGCATGCGAACGTTGGAATAGATTTTAGCCATTGTTAACAAATCAAACTAACCGATAACAATTAAACTGTAATAACTGTAATAGAACTGAAATAGAGTATGAGAAACCATAATAACCGCAATATCTTGATACAATCCCAGAACTGTTGTCACAAGCGCACGAGCGATTAGATTAATATAGATAATGGTCTGAATGAAAGTAAAACCTTCTGAAATATAATAAACATCTAGGATAAGGTGGAAGGGGACTTCAGGGCTACGAACGCCGAGCAACATTACCTCAAGTCTCTAAATATGACAATCAATCCGAGTAATCTACTGACCACCGCTAGGACCAACTCTAAAATCTATACAAGAAATGCATAGTGTAGAACGAGTACAACCGACCCCATGTACTTTGTAAGTGCCGAGCCTAACCTCGACAAAATAGTGACAAGGCTAAGGCGGGTCACTTACAATAACTTGTACGCATTATAATAATAATAACAAGAAAGGAATACAAAATATTAAGGCAGTTAACTTATGAAAATAAACTCAATCGTCAGAATCAGTAAAGAAACCAGAAACACCAGCACTCAGAATCTCATATAAAAGAATCAAAATCTAACAAAGTACAATAATGAATATAAAACACACAATATGTTGCGGCGCGTAATCCGATCCCACCGTACAAACACAATCCTCCCTTATTTCACCTGTTGCGGCATGCAACCCGATCCCACCGTACAAACACAATCCTATCTTATTTCATCATATCAATATCAATAACAACATGTAAAATCCGTTGCGGCGCGCAACTCGATCCCACCATATAATCAGAACCAATTTCATATTCCTCCCTTATTTCACCATATCAAAATCACATACAAAATCCGTTGCGGCGTGCAACCCGATCCCACCATATCAATATTAATTCTCTCTTATTTCACCCATTGCGGCGTGCAACCCGATCCATAAATAAAAATTAATAAATGTAATCAACTCAGCAACTTAAATCACAAGAATCTCTACGATTAACGAATATGAAGGGAAATCCATAAAGGAATCTCGTACCGAATCAAGAAATGCTACCATTAATACTAAGCAACAAGACAAGCCAAATAAATGACAGTTAAAGTGTACAAGTAAGACAATTAAGGCAAGTAGCAATTAATCATTGAAGCATGGAAGAAACTTACATTTTAATACAAGAATAACAAATTAAAAGTAGCAAGATAAGGCCTAGGAGGCAGTTAAAGCATGTAACAATTAAGACATGGAATAAAATAATTAATTGAATACGAAAAAGCATGGAAACAATTACTTTGACGGTGTATATACGCTCGTCACCTCGCATACACACTGCTATACATGTAATTCACATAACACATAGCTTAAGGGTTACTATTCTCTCAAATCAATGTTAGACCCAACACTTACCTTGCTCCGCAAGCAAATCAAAGCTCAATCGGGGCCTTTCCTCTAAAATCCGCCTCCAAACCAATCGAATCTAACCAAACGCGACTCAATAATATCAAATAATGCTGGAGAAATCAATTACAATACATAAAGTAAAGATCTTTATGCTTTTTCCAAAAAGTCAACAAAAGTCAACCCTGGGCTCGCTTGGTCAAAAGAAGTCAAAAACCAGAAATTTTCTAAGTTCAAAATCATCAGTAGCCTATCCGAACTTACCCGAGCCCTTCCGGCTTCAAACCAAATATGCACCCAAGTGTAATAATATCATATGAACTTGTTTGTATGATCAAAATATCAAAATAACACCTGAAACCACGAATTGGACACCAAAACAAATAATGATTTTAAAAGAAACTTAAGAACTTTAAAATTTTCAACCGGACGTCCGAATAACATCAAATCAACTCTGATTTGCACCACATTTTGCAAACAAGTCATAAATACTGAAATGAACCTATACCAAGTTCCGGAATCGAAATTCGAACCTGGTAGCAATAAAGTCAACTCACTGTCAAACTTAGAAATCCTTTAAACCATTAAATTATTAGTTTTCAACAAATTACGTTAAATCAAGTTAGGGACTTCCGAATTCGATTCCGGTCATACGTTGTCACGACCCCAATTCACCCTCCGTAGGATGTCTTGATGTCACCTAGTCTCTAAGACTAGGTAAGCCTAACAATTTGCGGAATATCATAATATAAAACTGAAGTCCAATTCTCAACACATGAAATAAATATAAAACTGCAAATCAATAATTACAACTCCCAAAACCCGGTGGAAATAAGTCACAAGCTTCTAAGAGTAAATACTAAGTGTCTCTATACATCAGAGTCTAAAGAGAATAAGAAAAACAACATAGTAAGGATAGAGGGGGATTGCGAGGTTTGCGGACGCTGACAGATATACCTTGAAGTCTCCACGTGCGGTCCAACTCACTGGTATCAGATCTGGTGGGAAGAACTGGATCTGCACAAAAAGATGTGCAGAAGTATAGTATGAGTACACCACATCGATACCCAGTAAGTGCCAAGCATAACATCGGTAGAGTAGTGACGAGGTCAGGTCAGGGCCCTACTAGTTTAAAAGAAAAGTAAGGCAGAAGATATAATAATATTTTGAAATGACTGAGAATTTAAACAATAAGAAGTTTTAGAAAATATCAGCACAGTAAATAGAGGTAAACAACAGGGGCACTCCCGAGGTACCGCCTCGTAGTCCCAAATGTAAATATGCATGACAGGGGGATCTCCCGAGGTACCGCTGTCACGACCCAATTTTTGCTCCGTGTGATGTCGTGACGGCACCTAGTCTCTACAACTAGGTAAGCCTAACATTTTGCGGAATAATAAAATAAAAATATAAATTTAACCCACTATTCAAAAATACACAACAAATCCCAAAACCCGGAACATCGTGAATCACAAACTACAGAAGAAAAAATATAGTGTCTCTATACATCGAAGTCTAACAAGGAAAAATACAGAAGATAATGGACGTGAGAAAGAGTAGAAGGGGACTCTGAGGTCTGCGAATGCGGCAGATATACCTTGAAGTCTCCAAAGCTATGACGGCTCACTGATAGTGCGGCTGATAAGGTGCACCTGGATCTGCACACAAAATATATGTGCAGAGAGTAGCATGAATACACCACAATCGGTACCCAGTAAGTGCCAAGCCTAACCTCGGTCGAGTAGTGACGAGGTCAGGTCAGGGCCCTACTGGTAAATATATAATAAAATAATATAGAGTGTAATACCGCAATAAAATAAAGGCTGAAATATAACAACAATAAAATCATAGAAGGTAACAGCTCAGTACATAGAAACACAACAGGGGATCTCCCGAGATACCGTCTCGTAGTCCCAAACGTAAAAGTGCAGGGGGATCTCCCGAAATACCGTTACATAGTCCCAAAGTAAAGGTGCAGGGGATCTCCCGGAATACCGTTCCATAGTCCCAAAGTAAATGTACAGGGGGATCTCCCGCAATACCGTTCCGTAGTCCCAAAGTAAATATGCAAGACAGGGGGATCTCCCGAAATACCGTTTTGTAGTCCCAAAGTAAATATGCAGTACAGGGGGATCTCCCGGAATACCGTTCCATATTGCCAAAGTAAATATGCAGCGCAAATAATAGAAATGCAACTACATCACAAAATCTTACGATTTAGACTAAGTACCAGTCAAGGAAGAAGCAGGAAATTCACTAAGCATGCTGCATAGAGTTCACATAGGCAATTAAGACATGATGTATTAGACTAAACAAGATAGCTACGCAAATGGGAATAACTCAATTAAGAATGAAAATAGATTAATACTCATAAAAATAGTATAACTCAAAATAAAAGGAAAACAGGTTGCTGCTCAGTAAGGAAATCGGGTTTTTCCACAACTAGCACGTGTATGTACTCGTCACCTCACGTACACAATGCTCACATATCACAATAGTTCCAAATCTTATGGGAATTTCCCCTACACAAAGTTAGGCAAGCCACTTACCTCGAATCAAGCTCAATCAATCAGTCACAATGTCTTTCCCATGAATATCCGGTTTCGAATGGCCCAAATCTAGCCAAAAGCAATTACATATCATAAATACAATCATAAAAGACTCATCTAATTAACGAAATCAACATTTTGACGAAAATTTAGAAATTAACTCAAAAATTGCTCGTGGGGCCCATCTCTCGGAATCGGGTAAAAGTCATAAAATACGAAAGCTCGTTCACTCACAAGTCTAACCATATCAAATTTACTAAAATCCGACACCAAATGGTCCTCCAAATCCACAAATCAAACTTCCAAATCCCTAGCCTCCAATTCCTAATTTCCACCTTAAATACGCACTAACTAGGTGGGAAAATACATGGGGAAGCAAGATTATTGATCAAAAATAAGCACAAGGGACTTACCTCAAGAAACCCCTCTAAATGCTCTCAAGAAATGGCCAAACCCGAGCTCAAAATGTTGAAATTGAGCAAAAATTGCGAACACTTGCATTTAAGTGTTCTGTCCAGCCATTTCGCACCTGCGGACTCTCTGTCGCATCTGCGACTATCGCAAGTGCGGAAATGCATCGCACCTGCGGCTTTCCTTCGCACCTGCGTCCAGCTGCCCGCATCTGTGACTTTCGCAGGTGCGGGAAAAATCTTTGCACCTGCGGTTCCTGCTCAACTCCTTCTTGACCGCATTTGCGGCTCCTACTTCGCACATGCGATTCCGCACCTGCGGTCTCCCCTCCGTAGGTGCGAAAACAACATAAACCAGATAATCTTCAACTACTAGCCTAAGTCAAAATTCAATTCGTTAAGCATCCGAAACACACCCGAGGCCCCCGGGACCTCAACCAAATATACCATCCAATCCTAAAATAATATTCGAATTTAGTCAAGCCCTCAAATCACATCAACTAACGCTAAAATTACGAATCACCCTCCAATTCAAACTTAAAGAACTTGAAACTTCAAATTCCTGCAACCGATGCTGAAATCTATCAAACCACGTTCGAATGACCTCAAATTCTGCACACAAGTGGTATTCAACATTACGGACCTACTCCAACTTCTGGAATCGGAATCCGACCCCGATATCAAATATTCCACTACCGGCCCAAAACTCTAAAAATTTGACTTTTCGCCATTTCCAGCATAAATGAGCTACGGACCTCCAAAACACAATTCGGACACGTTTCTAAGTCCAAAATCACCCAACGGAGCAAACAAAGCCGACGAAACTCCATTCTGGAGTCGTCTTCACACAGTTCTAACTACGGTCAAAATCCTAAGACTTAAGCTTTCGTTTAGGGATTAAGTGTCCCAAATCACTCCAAAAACCAAAACGAAACCTCCCGGCAAGTCACAATAGCAGAAATAGATATGGGAGAAGCAGTAAATAGGGGATCGGGGCTATTACTCTCAAAACGACCAGCCGGGTCATTACATCCTTCCTCTCTAAAAACAATCATTCATCCTCGAACGAGCATAAAGACATACCTGAAGTGGTAAAAAGATGGGGGTAACAGCTGCGCATAACATGCTCGGTCTCCTAAGGCGCCGCCTCGACCGGTTGTCCCCTCCATTGAATCTTCACAGAAGATATGTTCTTTGACCTTAGTTTTGTTACCTGCCTACCTAAAATAGCCACTAGCTCCTCAACATAAGATAGATCCTTGTCCAACTGGACTGAGCTGAAATCCAACACATGAGACGGATCGCCGTGATACTTCCGGAGCATAGAAACATGGAATATCGGATGAAATCCTGCTAGACTGGGAGGCAAGGCAAGCTCATAAGCAACCTCCCCAACTCGCCGCAACACCTCAAATGGACCAATGAATCTTGGGCTCAGCTTGCCCTTCTTTCCAAACCTCATAACGCCCTTCATAAGCAAAACCCGGAGCAAGACTCGCTCTCCAATCATGAATGCCACATCGTGAACCTTCCGATCCGCATAACTAATCTGTCTGGACTGGGCTTTGCAAAGTCTATCCTGAATAACCTTCACCTTTTCCAAGGCATCCTGAACCAAGTCCGTACCCAATAATCTGGCCTCGCCGGGCTCGAACCAATCCACTGGGGACCGACACTGCCTACCGTACAGAGCCTCATACGGTGCCATCTGAATGTTGAACTGATAACTGTTGTTGTAAGCAAACTCCGCAAGTGGCAAGAACTGGTCCCAAGCACCCCCAAAATCTATCACACACGTACGGAGCATATCCTTTAATATCTGAATAGTGCGCTCGGATTGCCCGTTCGTCTGAGGGTGAAATGTTGTGCTCAACGCAACCCTAGTACCCAACTCATGTTGTACAGCTCTCTAGAACCGTGATGTAAACTGCGTACCCCGGTCAGAGATAATAGATACCGGTACGCCATGAAGCCTGACAATCTCACGGATGAAGATTCGAGCTAGCTGCTCCAAAGAATAAGTAGTCATCACAGGAATGAAATAAGCCGACTTGGTCAGCCTATCCACAATCACCCAAACTGCATCAAACCTCCGCTGAGTCCGTGGGAGTCCAACCACGAAATCCATAGTGATCCGCTCTCATTTCCACTCCGGAATCTCTAACTTCTGAAGCAATCCACCTGGTCGTTGATGCTCATATTTTACCTGCGGGCAATTCAGACATCGAGCCACATACTCTACTATGTTCTTCTTCATTATCCTCCACCAGTAATGATGTTTCAGGTCCTGATACATCTTTGCGGCACCCGGATGAATAGAGTACCGCAAACTGTGAGCCTCCTGGATAATCAACTCAGGCAAACCATCTACATTGGGCAAACATAGCCTTCCCTACATCCTCAATGCACCATAATCTCCAATAGTGATCTCCTTAGCATCACCATGCTGGACCGTGTCCTTAAGGACAAGCAGATGGGGGTCATCATACTAACGCTCTCTGATACGATCATAAAGAGAAAACCGAGAGACCACACAAGCCAATACTCAACTCGGCACAGAAATATCCAATCTCACAAACTACTGGCTAAGGCCTGAATATCCAACGCCAATGGCCTCTCTGCTACTGGTACATATGCTAAACTCCCCAAACTCTCTTCCCGGTGACCCAAAGCATCGGCCACCACATTGGCCTTCCCAGGGTAGTACAAAATAGTGATATCATAATCCTTAAGTAGCTCCAACCACCTCCGCTGACGTAAGTTAAGATCTTTCTGCTTAAATAGATGCTGCAAACTCCGATGATCGGTGTAAATCTCACAAGGAACGCCGTACAAATAATTTCAACATATCTTCAAGGCATGAACAATAGCTGCTAACTCAAGGTCGTGGACAAGATAGTTCTTTTCGTGCACCTTCAGCTGTCTGGATGCATAGGCAATCACCCTATCGTCCTGCATTAACACCACGCCAAGACCAATCCGCGATGCATCACAATATACAGTATAAGACCCCGAACCTGTAGGTAATACCAATACTGGGGCTGTAGTCAAAGCTGTCTTGAGCTTCTGAAAGCTCTCCTCACATTCCTCTGTCAACCTGAATGGAGCACCCTTCTGGGTTAGCCTCGTCATAGGTGCTGCAATAGATGAGAATCCCTCTACAAAATGATGGTAATACCCCGCCAAACTAAGAAAACTCCAGTTCTCTATAGCTAAGGACGGCCTGGGCCAACTCTGCACTGCTTCAATCTTCTTCGGATCCACCTGGATCCCCTCACTCGATACTATATGACCCAAGAATGCCACTGAGTCTAGCCAAAACTCACACTTATTTTGCATATAACTTCTTTTCTCTCAAGGTCTGAAGTGCACTCCTCAGGTGCTGCTCATGATCCTCCCGACTCTGGGAGTATAGCAGAATGTCGTCAATAAACAAAATGAATAATGAGTCAAGATAAGGCCGGAACACACTGTGCATCAAGTGCATAAAAATTGTTGGGGCATTGGTCAGCCCAAAAGACATAACAAGAAACTCATAGTAACCATATCTAGTCCTGAGAGCAGTCTTCGGGTTATCCGGCTCCCGAATCTTCAACTGATGATAACCTGAATGTAAGTCAATCTTGGAAAACACTCTGGCACCCTATAATTGATCAAATAAGTCATCAATACGAGGCAATGGATATATGTTCTTCACTATGACTTTGTTCATCTGGCGGTAATCAATACACATCCACATAAAATCGTCCTTCTTCTTCACAAATAAGACAGGAGCACCCCAAGGTGACACACCGGGCCGAATGAAGCCCTTATCAAGCAATTCTTGTAACTGCTCTTTCAACTCCTTCAATTTAGGAGGAGCCATACGATATGGAGGAATAGAGATGGACTGAGTGCCCGGCAATAAATCAATGCCAAAATCAATATCTCTGTCACTGGAAGATCAGCTGGAAACACATCTGGAAAGTCCCTCACTACTGGAACTGACTCAACTGTAGGGGTGTCAATACTAACATCTCTCACATAAGCTAGATACATGTCACACCCCTTCTCAACCATTCGTTGCGCTTTAAGAAATGAAATAACTCTGCTGGGAGTATACTCTAAGGTACCTCTCCACTCAAATTGCGGAAATCCTGGCATAGCCAGTGTCACGGTCTTAGCGTGACAATCATGAATAACATAATGGGGTGGCAACCAGTCCATGCCCAAAATAATATCAAAGTCCACCATGCTAAGTAATAATAAATCGGCTCTGGTCTCAAAACCATTAAGAGCAATCAAACACGACCGATACATGCGGTCCACAACAAGAGAATCTCCCATAGGAGTAGACACATAAATAGGGGAACTCAAAGAATCCCGAGATACGCCCAAATACGGGGGAAAATAAGAGGATACATAAGAATATGTAGAGCCTGGGTCAAATAATACTGACGCATCTCTATGAAAGACCGGAACAATAGCTGTAATGATAGAATCAGAAGCAACTGCCTTTGTACGAGCAGGAAGTGCATAATATCTAGCCTGGCCTCCGCCTCTAGGGCGACCTCTACCTCCCCGACCTCCACCTCAAGCTGGTTGAGCAGGTGGGGTGGCAGTTGGGGCTGTAATCATAGCCTGAGGACCCGGTGGAGCACTCTATGGCTGAAAAGTCTGTGGAGGTGCACCCCTCCTAATCCTGGGGAAATCCCCCACCATGTGGCAAGTGTCTCCACACTCAAAACAAGCTCTGGGGTGCGTGGCTGCTGTGACTGGCTCAGGCTAGGTCTGCTGGACTGGCCGCTAGGAACACCCCGTGCAGGAGGCACACTAGATATTGGCGGTGCATAATAAGGCTCATGGGGTCTAGAAGGAGCTGGAACACCGCTTGCGGCTGGAAGAGCTGAATGAACGGGGCGGCTCATATAACCCCTACCATGGAGAGCTGCTGGGACACGAGCTCCAGAATAATAACCAGTCTCTCGAGACCTCTTGGCCTCCCTCTCCTCTCTATCCCTGGCAAACATGCCCTCAAATCTCCTGGAAATACTCACAACCTGTTGATAAGAAATATCCATCTCTAACTCCCTGGACATACTACTCCGGATGTTGGGACGGAGTCCCTCAATAAACCGTCGAACCCTCTCTCGAACTGTGGCAACTAAGGCCGGTGCATGCCAGGCCAAATCACTGAAGCGAACTGCATACTCTGTCACAGTCATAGCACTCTGGCACAGCTGCTCAAACTCCGCAACCATGAGTCCCTGAGGCTCTGAGGGACATACTCTCTCAAAAATATGTCCGAGAACTGAGTCCATGTAAGTGAAGTTGCCTCAGCCGGACTACTCAACTCATAAGCACGCCACCACTGATAGGCTGCTCCTCTAAGCTGGATTGTAGTAAAAGAAACCCTGCTTATCTCCGCTACGCCCATAGTACGGGGAATACAATGACACTCCTCCAGAAAACCCTGAGCATCATCTGTAGCCAATCCGCTGAAAGTAGGTGGGTGGTACTTCTTATACCTCTCAATTCTGAGTTGCTCCGCCTCGGAAGCTGTTGCCCTAACCTCGGGTTGAGCTGGAGCTACCGGCTTCATTGGTACAATCTCTGGAACCTGGTCGACCTGAACCCACTGCTCTGGAGTACCAGCAACGGGAGTCTGTGCTCCTCCCTCGGCCTGAGATGTGGCAGGAGCAAGTGGAATCAATCCAGCCTGAGCTAAGGTGCTGAATATGCTCAAAAACTGGGCTAGAGTCTCCTGGAGGGTTGGTGCAGCAACAGGTATCTCAGGTGTCTGCCCTCCAGCTTGAGCTACGAGGGGCTCCTCTGTAGCAGCTCGTGCGGGTACTTTGGCTGCACCACGTCGACGTCCTCGGTCTCTACCCTGGCCTTTCGAGGCTCTAGCAAGGGGCACATCAGATCCGCTTGTACATGTCTTCACCATCTATGAGAGAATAGAACGCATAAATTTAGAATCTCTGAAGTCAATAATTTTCGCACGACAAGGAATCAAAGTAGTGAAATTTTCCTAACAGTTCCATAGCCTCCCAAAGATAAGTACAGACGTCTCCGTACCGATCTGCGAGACTCTAATAAATCGGCTTGTGACTCACGACATCTACGAACCGAGAGCTCTGATACCAACTTGTCACGACCTAATTTCCCCTCCGTGTGATGTCGTGACGGCACCTAGTCTCTACAACTAGGTAAGCCTAACATTTTGCGGAATAATGAAATAAAAATATAAATTTAACCCACTATTCAAAAATACACAACAAATCCCAAAACCCGGAACATCGTGAATCACAAACTACAGAAGGAAAAGTGCAGGGGGATCTCCCGAAATACCGTTACATAGTCCCAAAGTAAAGGTGCGGGGGGATCTCCCGGAATACCGTTCCATAGTCCCAAAGTAAATGTACAGGGGGATCTCCCGCAATACCGTTCCATAGTCCCAAAGTAAATATGCAAGACAGGGGGATCTCCCGGAATACCGTTCTGGAGTCTCAAAGTAAATATGCAGTACAGGGGAATCTCCCGAAATACCGTTCCGTAGTCCCAAAGTAAATATACAGCGCAAACAATAGAAATACAACTACATCACGAAATTTTACGATTTAGACTAAGTACCAGTCAAGGAAGAAGTAGGAAATTCACTAAGCATGCTGCACAAAGTTCACATAGGAAATTAAGACACGTAGACATGTTGTATTAGACTAAACAGGATAGCTACGCAAATGGAAATAACTCATCTAAGAATGAAAATAGATTAATACTCATAAAAATGGTATAACTCAAAATAAAAGGAAAACAAGTTGCTGCTCAGTAAGAAAATTGGGTTTTTCCACAATTAGCACGTGTACGTACTCGTCACCTCACGTACACGACGCTCACATATCACAATAGTTCCAAATCTTAAGGGGATTCCCCCCCCCCCCCACAAAGTTAGGCATGCCACTTACCTCGAACCAAGCTCAATCAATCGGTCACAATGCCTTTCCCACGAATATCCGGCTCTGAATGGCCCAAATCTAGCCAAAAGCAATTACATATCATAAATACAACAATAATAGACTCATCTAATTAACGAAATCAACATTTTAACGAAAATTCCAAAATTAACTCAAAAATTGCCCGTGGGGCCCACGTCTCGGAATCAGGTAAAAGTCATAAAATACGAAAGCTTGTTCACTCACGAGTCTAACCATATCAAATTTACTAAAATCTGACACCAAATGGTCCTCCAAATCTACAAATCAAACTTCCAAATCCCTAGCTTCCAATTCCCAATTTCCACCTTAAATACACACTAACTAGGTGGGAAAATACATGGGGAAGCAAGATTATTGATAAAAAATAAGCACAAGGGACTTACCTCAAGAAACCCCTCTAAATGCTCTCAAGAAATCGCCAAACCCGAGCTCAAAATGTTGAAAATGAGCAAAAATCGCGAACATTTGCATTTAAGTGTTCTGTCTAGACATTTCGCACCTACAGACTCTCTGTCGCATCTGCGACTATCACAGGTGCAGAAATGCATCGCACTTGTGGCTTCCCTTCGCACATGCGCCCAGCTGCCCGCATCTGCGACTTTCGCAGGTGCGGGAAAAATCTTCGCACCTGCATTTCCTACTCAACTCCATCTTTACCGCATCTGCGCCTCCTCCTTCGCACATGCGATTCCGCACCTACGGTCTCCCCTCCGCAGGTGCAAAAACAACAGAAACCAGAAATCCGTTAAGCATCCGAAACACACCCGAGGCCCCCGGGACCTAAACCAAATATACCAGCCAATCCTAAAATACCATACGAACTTAGTCGAGCCCTCAAATCACATCAACCAACGCTAAAATCACGAATCGCCCTCCAATTCAAACTTAAAGAACTTGAAACTTTAAATTCCTACAACTGATGCCGAAACCTATCAAACCACGTCCGAATGACCTCAAATTTTGCACGAAAGTCACATTCAACATTACAGACCTACTCCAACTTCCGGAATCGGAATCCGACCCCGATATCAAAAATTTCACTACCGGCCCAAAACTCCAAAAATTTGACTTTTTGCCATTTCCATCCTAAATGAGCTACGGACCTCCAAAACACAATCCGGGCACGCTCGTAAGTCCAAAATCACCCAACTGAGCTAACAGAACCGACAAAACTCCATTCTGGAGTCGTCTTCACATAGTTCCGACTATGATCAAAATCCTAAGACTTAATCTTTCGTTTAGGGACTAAGTGTCCCAAATCACTCCAAAAACTAAAACGAAACCTCCCGGTATGTCACAATGGAAGAAATAGATATGGGAGAACCAGTAAATAGGGGATCAGGGCTATTACTCTCAAAATGACCGGCCGGGTCGTTACAACCGCTTCGTAGTCCCAAAGTAAATATGCAAGACAAGGAGATCTCCTGAGTAAACGCCTCGTAGTCCCAAAGTAAATATGTAGTACATGGGGATCTCCCCGAGTAAATACCTCGTAGCCCCAAAGTAAATATGCAGTATAGGGGGATCTCCCGAGTAAACGCCTCGTAGTCCCAAAGTAAATATACAGTACAAGGGGATCTCCCGAGGAACCGCCTCGTAGTCCCAAAGTAAATATGCAGCAGCTAATCGAAGGAAACACGAATTTACAGCAAGAAATCTTAGAGTTAAAGATATAATTCAAATCAAGGGAAATAGGTAATTCAACTAAGCATGTTGCAAAAATTGCAAGTAAGAGTTAAGGCACGCAGACATGCGATACTATGCTAAACATGATCACTACATATGCTAAGGCAACTCAGTTAAGGAATTTAAAAGAAGACAACTCAGCAAGAACCGAAAATTTTCACAATTAAGACCATGTACGCACTCGTCACCTCGCGTACACGGTGCTCACGTATCACATATGATTACAACAGTACCAAATCCTAAAGGGATTTCCCCTACACAAGGTTAGACAAGTCACTTACGTCAAATCTTGCTCAATCAATCGATAAGGATGTTTTTCCCTCGATTTTTCGACTCCGAATGGCCCAAATCTAGCCAAAAGTAATTACATATCATGAATACAACTACAAGAAACTAATTTAAATAATGAAACTACGACTTAAGCAAAGAATCAAAAAATCGCCCCAAAAAGTCGACCCAGGCCCGCGTCACGGAATCGTATAAAAGTCAGAAATTACGAACACCCATTCGACCACCAGTCCAACATACCATTTCTACTAAAATCCGACACCAAATCACCACTCAAATCCTCAATTTATACTCTCCAAATCCCTAGCCTCAAACTCTTAAATTTCACCTTAAACATACACAATCTAGGTGGAAACATCAATGGGGAAATAAGATTATTGATAAAAAAAATAAGCACAAGGGACTTACCTCAAGAAATCACCCGAAAAATGCTCTAAAAATCGCCCTAGACCGAGGTTGCAAAGTCCAAAATGATAGAAATAACGAAACCCTTCGGTTTTAAGCACTGCCCAGGCTTTTCGCACCTGGTGCCAGTTCCACCGCACCTGCGGAACCGCTTTTGCGGTAAATTCCTCCGCTTCTGCGGAAATCATTTAAGTCCCTCAAGGCCCGCACCTGCACTCCCGGTTTCGCACCTGCGGATGCGCTTCTACGGTCCTAATCCAGCTTCTGTGGGTACGCATTTGCGCAAACACGCCCGCTTCTGCGTACAGGCCTCCCCACACTCGCCCGCTCCTGCGATCAATCTTCCGCACAAGCGACTCCGCTTCTACGGCCTTCACACCGCACCTCCAACCACTGGCCATCCTCCTAGCCTCCGAATCTGCGACTTCCAGCTCGCTTATGCGAGACCGCACCAGCGGCCAAATCCACCGCAAGTGCGAGAACACCAGAACCAGCTCAGCACCAGAAATCTTCTAAGTCCAAAAATGATTCGTTAACCATCCAAAATCCACCTGAGGCCCCCGGGACCTCAACCAAACATACCAACAAGTCCTAAAACATCGTACGAATGTAGTCGAGACTTTAAATCACATCAAACAATGCTAAAAATACGAATTGCACATCGATTCAAGCCTAATGAATTTTAAAGTTCAAACTTCTACATCCGATGTCGAAACCTATCGAACAAAGTCCGATTGACTTTAAATTTTGCACACAAGTCATAATTGACATTACGGACCTACTCCAACTTCCGGAATTGGAATCCGACCCTGATATCAAAAAGTCCACTACTAGTCAAACTTCCCAAAAATCATCCAATTTTTCAACTTTCGCCAATTGGCGCTAAAATGACCTACCGACCTCCGATCCAACATCCGAATACACTCCTAAGATCAAAATCAGCCTATGGAGCTATAGGAACCGTCAAAACTCCATTCCAGAATTGTTTTCATACAGTTCGAACTACAGTCAATTCCTATGACTTATGCTTCCATTTTAGGAATTATGTGTCCTATTACACTCCGAAATCGAAAATAAATCCTCCCGGCAAGTCATAAAATCCAAAAATAAAATAGAGGGGGCAATAATTAGGGGTTCGGGGCTAATACTCTCAAAACGACCGGTCGGGCCGTTACATACGTCCAAGTCCCAAATCACAATACGGTCCCACCGAGACCGTCAAAATACTAATCCGGGTCCGTTTACACAAAACCTCAACCGTAATCAACTCAAATGAGTTTTAAGGCACGATTTTATATTTTCATCAATTTCTCATAAAAACTTTCCGAAAAAAGGACACGAACTGCGCATGCAAATTGAGGAAGGCTAAACCGAGCTATTCGAGGTCTCGGAACACAAAAATAAAGGGTAAAACTATATATGATCTATTGGGTCATCACACATTATTAAAGTAGCACAAATATGCTTCTCCTTCGTTGGGGTTAACCAAAATAGATACCCAATTCATATGACACTGATATTTCAGTGAGCTGGACACCACATAATATGCCAGCTCACCGCGCCAACCTATTTTAGCTATTTTATCTCTTTTACCTATGCTTTTTTCACATAAGCACAACTAAAGGCTGGACCTGAATTAATATAATGGTTATGATAACGTTAGAGGTATTTTTTTTACCGAAAGTATCAAATAAAGTGAAAGAAAAGAAATATTAGTAATTAGTCCCTCCGATCCAAAGTAACCAGTTTGCTTTACGTACATTCATTAAGAGTATTCTGAGACGCCGTCTATCTGACTTTGTAATCATGTAAGAGTCCGAACCAAAATATGGTTCTTTTGGACTCAAAGAATCAAAATGTATGGGGGAAAACATTGGTAACTATAATATACATAACGATCTTTTATAATGCGCTATACCTTAACGGCCGTTTGTCCAATTAAGTATAACGCCTTTTTTTAAGGCGTTATATTTGAACTCAAACGGACGAGAAGGTATAGCGTACTCACTTAAGACGCTATAGTATAACGCCTTTGCCTAAGGCACTATACTTACATAAATAATCGTCCCTTCTCCAGCAAAACAGAACGGTCCCTCCCTCCATTGTTAACCATAAAAGGTCGAGTGGAGCCCACCGATCCCACAAAAAGTGTAGATTCTCGGTCCCACATCGTATCTAAGGCGTTATCTCGTAGTGAATTACTTGTTTCAGCTCCAAATCACTAAATTTTTAACTTTCCAAAAACTTTAAATCGAGGTATTCCGACTTATTTTATATTAAAATTCATGAATAAAAATTGCCTATTAATTATTTTTATTGTGTTTTGTGTTATTTCGTGATTGTTTTGCGATATAATTAATTTGTTATTTTTTATCCGGATTATATTATTAGTGTGCTAAAAATTTAGTAAAATAGAGAAATTATTATTATTTATTAAAAAAATATTAATTAGTTACTTTTTAATGTGGCATATGTTTTTTCGTAATTGTTTTGTGATTAAATTAATTTGTTATTTTTATCCGGTTTAGATTATTTATTTGTTAAAAGACTAGTAAAATAGATAAATTATTATTTTAGTAATAATTAATCTTATTTAGATGTTATTGTTGTACATATATGAATATGTGACTTTAGTTCCCTGTAGTGGTATCGTGTGCCCTAATGTAGTGCTCGTATTTGTAATGTAGTGCCCTTTGAGCGTAGTAAAATGTAGTGCACTTTAGCGTAGTATCTTTGTAGTTATTGAAATTAATCATTTAAGTACCTATTAAACCCAACAATATCTCAAAAAAGTTGATAGTTCAAACACAATCTCTCTCCAATTCTAGTCAACAAACGTAAGAAAATAATATGAAAAAATAATAATATTTGTCAAACTAAGTATTGTTATATGAATATTTAATAATTAAATCAATAATTAATTATTTAATTTTATTATAGTCAAAAATAAGTAAGTAACAAACAAATATATAAAATAATAAACCAACATATAAAATAATAAACTAACATATGAAATAATAGATCTGTTGAGTGATAAATTGGGAAACTTTTCTCATCATGAATACAAGAACATTGGATTCCTTGGTGCTACTGGGCCTCAAATATCAAGTCCGGAGCCAAAATATTATTTATTTGGACTCAAACTAAGTATTGTTATATGAATATTTAATAATTAAATCTTGTATAGTTATGAAACATAATTATTTAAATTTATTATAGTCAAAAATAGGTGAGTAACAAACAAACATATAAAATAATAAAGTAACATATAAAATATAAAATTATAATATAAAAAATGTATCAACGTAATTAACAATATAGTAAAAATATCGAATAAATTTTAATATTAAAGATATTACAATATATTTAAAGATGTTAAGCAATAAAAAAAAAATACTTTAATTAATATTGTTCAATTTACAGTAGTCGTCATGGAGGTTCCGCCTCTGCATCCCGGGCCTGTCTTGCTAGAGCTACTGTTGCTACTGGCCGAGCATAGGTCTTCATACATATGGGAGGGGCAGTTATTGGCCCAGACGTTCCGTGCTAGAAGAGTAGACGATATGTGGGACTTTCTTAGGGACCACCATCTCCATCCCCATATAGTCAGACGCCTTCAGGATACGGGTTTCTATAGGATTATTGAGATCGGCCGGCTGCAGCTAGATTGATCGTTGATCACGACTTTGATAGAGCGGTGGCGATCGGAGACGCACACATTTTATTTATCCATTGGCGAGGCTACTATTACGCTTCAGGACGTAAAGGTTCTGTATGGGCTGTCGGTTGATGGACATCCTGTAGCTTTACCGCATGATATCAGAGATTATACGGGATTGCAGTACCTGGAGATGTTGCAGCGGCTCACCGGTTTTCGGCCAACGAATGAGGCTGCATTGGTTGGGGCTATTCGTCTGCAGTTGACGCCCGTCCGGCTGCATCTGGAGGCGATATATGCGGACATTACGGATGATACACCGGATCTTCATATTAACTAGTACATGAGGTTGTTAATGTTGCTTATGTTTGGAGGGGTATTATTCCCGAACACTTCGGGAAACCTAGTCAGCTTGAGATTTCTTCATCATCTTGAGCGGCTAGATGATTTACATGATTACAGCTGGGGAGCAGCTGTCATAATCACTCTTCTCTTCCTGACTCTGCGCATCTGCCAGATCCCGATTAAATATGTCGTCTTCGGGCAATTGAGTAAGGACAGGACCTTCAAGTTGCTCATTTTCACTACACAACCAGCAAAATAATGAGTTACTCAAATTGATCCAAACTTTACATATACCTTTATCAGTTCACTTACAAATCATAATGTGTTGATATCCCATGATGGACACCTATCCTATTGGTGATAACTCTCGGATAGACCACCATGATCCAACACACCAAAACTAGATATATTCCAACTGGGCGTTGGTTCATAAATTGTAAAATTCATATCTGGCTGGTACCCCCTGTGGAATATATGAGTGTTAATACAAATTCAATACATCAAAAATAAACATCGTAACACAAAGGAAAATTGAAATTTACCACTCAGCTTGTGAATTATGTAAACTAGGGGAAAAATTATTTTCTCGCTCATCATTCGCCTGTGGAGATAAGTTTAGATGAGGCCAAACTCTTTCACCTGGAACCTGTTCGGCTAAAACTGCTCCAAAATAACCACCCGATAATTGAGGGATATCCCTACTTTGTGCAACCTCATTATTGCGAACATCTTCAGCCTTGACGTACATTTTCAATATTTTTATTACAAGAAATTCCCGGTATTCATCCGGAGTCCTTAAAAAATCTCTCAGAGTTTCATCGTCTTCGATGTTAAACTCAGCATAGCAAGCAACCCCTTGTAGAGTGACAGAATATAGATATCTTCCGGTTACTTTAATATTCACCGAACGTTTGCTCACAATCATTTTTTTACATAATAATAATATCATTGTATCGCACTCCATTGTAAGTGGCAACTTAACATGACACTATGAAGATAAACTATAGCTTACTGAATTATTCGCCACCACAACCTCACCCCTCACCCCAATATAATGAAACCATAATTTTTTGCTTTTCAGACATTATGACAAAATGCAAAATAATTTAACGAAGAAATATTTCAGAAGACGTGAGAATATTTATGAATAGATGTTTACAAAATCTTTAACCTCTTTAAATAAGGCAAAAATCAGTCTGGGGAGTATAATTATTTGCGGTATAGCGCCTTAAATATGGGCGCTATACCCAGTTGAATTATTGTTATGTCAGTTAAGCCCAGAAGAATCATTTGTGAGTCACATAATATATATAGCGCTGTAAGTTAGGGCGTTATATATATAGCGCCTTAAGAAAGGGTGCTATACTTAACTGGGCAAATGGCCGTTAAGGTATAGCGCCTTATAAAAGGGCGTTATATATATTATGGTCACCAATTTTGTTTTCCACACATTTTAGTTATTTGAGTCCAAAAGAATCACATTTTAGTTCCGGACTCATCAAGCAACTAGGTAATAATGTCTTTTCTCTCGTCTATCCCCATAGCCTTGATGTCATCGACACCAAAAGTATTAATGCTACGTAAGATGTGCTTCCTCCTTCCGACATTTATATGGTGTCATTTGATTTGATACGGAAATTTAAGAAAAAATAAATATTTTTAAAATTTATGGTGTAAAATAAATCTTAAATAATTTATGTGACTATATATTTTTTTATTAAAGATATAATAAGAACTTTTAAATTAAATTACTTTTAAAATACAAAACGATGATATCTTTTTGAGATAAACTAAAACGGAAAGAATACCTCATAAATTGGGACGGAAAGAGTAATTATGTATTACAAGATGTATAAAATGAAAAATAATTAAACACGACATTTCTAAATGTTTGCACCTTTAACAATAATATTGTATTTTATATAACTTATTAGCTTAGAAACTCAAATTCTTTATCCTAATTTAAAGAATCCCGCTAGAGATCGTGGTCACGAACCATTAACCCTAAGCGGTTCCCATTAGCAAGAATCTCGTTCTCTCATTATCCAAATTCCTAATGTGCTGCTTGAGGCTCGGAACAACCATGCTCCTGCTCGACTATAAATATTCTACTGATACCATTTGTAAAGATCATCAAAAAAGCAATTAGCATTCTCTAGTATTTCAATTGTATTGTTTTTTAGCAGCATCGCCTTATTATCTTCGGGATTGTATTTCATTTCGTCATTGCAGCCTCCTGATGCCTACGTTTAATAAGATCTACTTTACATTTATTGTTATTTTATCTTGTTGATACTTTATAATATTTTGCATACGCTTTGGAGGTTGATAATAAAGGTAAATAGTTAGGCAGTCGAGTGTTGTCTTTGTTTATAACAACTACTTTAGTATATTACTTAGTGTCATTCGTTTATTTATGTATTCCTTGATCTCTGTTTTACTTCTTGTTGCTTTTGTTTTAGCTTTCTGATTGCATTACTTAGTATTAGTTTTGTATTTTCGCTTCGGTTTTGCGATTGGTTTGTTTGTTGTTTCCCTTCCTTTTATCTTTTCTAAGCCAAGTTCTACTAGAAACAGTCTCTCCGCCTTATTAAAGTTAGATGTAAGGTTTGCGTATACATTACCTTGTAGGATCACACTGCATTTATTGTTGTTGTTGTTCGCTTTGGACTAATCTGATTGCTAGAGATCTTAAAAATATAAATTTAATTGTTTATTCCGAAATCAGTTTTTGGTTAAATATTTTTAATTAAAGTAAACTTACATATATTGAAGAACACGAGATTTTAAAAAGTATTCTTAATATTTTATATAAATTTATGTGTTAAAACAAAAGGCTTTTGTTTTTCTTTCTGGATCTAGTTGAAACTGAATTAGTGAATGTAAAACTTAAAAAGAGTTTTGTTGATGAGCGATGTTACATGCTACTGCCTCCGTATTCTGAATTTGTAATTGCTAAAATCTTGTTAGGGTCGGGAAAAATAATAATCCCGCTCAGGAATAATATCCACGACAAATAATAATAATACAAGAGAGTAACAACGACACCAACTCTTTTAATTGGTAAAATACAATACCCGAGCTGAGCAATATAATCACTATAATATTATAACTTAGTAGTGTCAAGAGACAACTACAATCTTGAAAGAAATAACACTTTTTATTTAAAATAACTCACTACAATATTACTCACACTCACTATTTATCTCACAGACTACAATCTGTGGATTACTCTCTCTAACTTCTATTGCTTCTCTCTTACTTTGGTGTAATTGAAATGAAGAATGGAGGCCTCTATTTATAGTAAGAGATGACATCCAACTATTACAAAGAAGATGGCTTATTGTTGATTTAATCATATAATTTTTTAACAAAGTTAGGCACCTCCCATTTTCTTCAACAAAGTTAGGCACCTATCCCATTTTTTCTTCAACAAAGTTGTCAACAAACTTAGACACCTATCCCATTTTTTCTTTAATAAAGTTAGGCACCTCTCATCCCATTTTTCTTTATTTTCTTTTTGTTTTTCTTCAATATGAGCCCCACAAATCTCTCCCTTAATTTATATTTTTTTTTTCATTCCAAGACTTGATATCTAGTTGAAGGATCTTCCACTTTATTTGCGTCGCCTAAGAGATGAGCAAACGAATTGTCTCTATGCGGCCAACAGGTGCATAGACATTTTTATAGTCAATGCCTTGCCTTTGCTTGTAGCCTTTAGCCACAAGTCGTGCCTTGTATCTCTCCACATCTCCATCAACATTCTTCTTTGCCTTGTATACCACTTTAACTCCAATTGCTCGATGACCCTTGGGAAGTGTTGTTAACTCCCAAGTATTGTTCTTCTCTATTGACTCGATCTCCTCCTGCATGACTTGTCACCACCTTTTGTCTTCAATAGCTTCATCAAAGTTCATTGGTTCACTATCAGCAAAGAGACAATATAAAAAATTAAAATTAGTAACTTCTTTTGTGTCCTCATAGAGCTCTTGAATACTCCTTGTCCTTTACGGTTGTTCAATTGAACTTTCTTGAGAAGAGGGAGATGCAACATTTGTTGGAGAAGGAGGTGAAGTTGTATCCTGCACAGGTTCCATGGTCTCTGGTTCTTCTTCATCACCAAAGTATGGAAGAAAATCATATGAAGTTTCTTCCTGAGCTTCCCAGTTCCATGCCAATTCTTCATCAAATTCAACATCGCGACTTACCACCATCTTGCCGCTACTTAGGTTGTATAGCTTGTAGCCTTTTGAACTCGTAGCATAGCCAACAAACACATGCTTGACACTTCGATCGTCAAGCTTCGCTCTCCCTTGATGTGGCACATGAGCATAGGCTATGCTCCCAAAGGTTGTCAAGTGCTTGACACTTGGCTTTCTTCCACTCCATGCTTCTTCAGGGGTTTGATCTCTAACATTCTTTGTTGGAGACCTGTTGTTCAAATAAACTGCATAAGATACAGCTTCTGCCCAAAATTCCTTGGGCATATTTTTAGTTTTTAACATACATCTAGCCATATTAAGAATCGTTCGATTCTTCCTCTGCAACTCCATTTTGTTAGGGTGAATAATGTACCGTTAGAGGGAGACGAATTCCATGAGATTTACAAAAGTCATTAAATTCTTTTGAAGTGAATTCGCCTCCTCTATCGAACCTTAAAGCTTTTATTTCATAGCCACTTTCTTTTTCTACATGTACTTTAAAAATTTTAAAAGCAGCAAAAGCTTTAGATTTTTTGTTCAAGAAATAAACCCAAGTCTTTCTACTAAAGTCATCAATGAAAAGTAAAAAGTATTTACTTTTATCAAAGGAAGGTGGATTGATTGGTCCACATACATCAGTGTAAACAATATAAAGCGGTTTGGTTGATCTTGACATGGCCTCCTTTGAAAAACTCCTCCTTGCATGTTTTTCAAGAAGACAAGCTTCACACAATTGATTGGGATGGCTTATTGATGGTATCTCATGCACCATGTTCTTTTCTCCCATTAATTTGAGCGCTTCAAAATTCAAGTGCCCAAATCGCATGTGTCAACACTATGATTCATCTTGCACATTAGCCTTCAAACACTTTGCATTAATTGTCTTAAGATTCAGAGAGAATAATCTTTTCTTAGCCATATGCACTTTAGCAATTAGAATTTCACTTGAATCTCTAAGCCAAAGATGCATATTTTTTAAGTGGATGTCATATTCCTTTTCAAGAAGTTGGCTCAAACTCAAAATATTACTTTTTAATTTTGGGACATAATAAACATCTTGAATTAACTTGTGACTACTATCTTTACAGGAGATCAGAATCGTACCTATCCCTTCAATTTGAATCTTTGAGGTATCTCCTAAGGACACATTACCTCTCACCGTTTTATTGATCTTCACAAATTTCTCTTTGCATCTACACATATGATTACTTACTCCATTGTCCAAATACCACGAGCTGCAATCATCCATGTCTTCTTCCTTGAGTGCCATCAACAGCGTTGACTCAACTTCTTCTTTCTTGTCGTCAACAAGGTTAGCTTTTTCTTCAACATTGCTACGACATTCCCAAGAGTAATGGCCAAATTTATGACAATTATAACACTCAATTTTGGATTTGTCATATCTTTGTCCATTATTTTCTTGGTAGTAGCCACGTCCTCTTCCTCCTCTATGTCCACGACCACGACCTCTGAATGTCTGGTGGATTCTAACTTCGTTGTTGAAATTGTTACCGTTACTTCTTCCTCTTCCATGACCACCACGGCCTCATCCTCTCCCGTTTCCTCGATAACTCTTTTCACCTCCATAATCCTTAAAGGATGCCTGAGTTTTAAGAAGTTGCTCCAATGGCTTTTCTGGTCTCCTCTTGATCTTTTCTTCATGGTCCTGTACAAACCCTCCAATTGCTCTACCATCATAGAGTAAAAATCTTTAGACTCCTCAATAGCACACACCACAAAATTAAATTTAGGTATTAAAGTGCGAAGGATATTTTCTACCACACGGACATCTTCTATGTCCTCCCCATATCTTCTTAGTTGATTTACTATAGCCTTCACTTTTGAACAATAATCCGAAGTGAATTTGAATTCTTTCATTTTTAAAACTTCAAAATCAGCCCTTAGAGTTTGAAGTTTTACCTTCCTCACCTTGTCAACTCCTTTAAGAGAATTTTGTAAAATCTCCCAAGCTTCCTTTGAGGTGGTAGCATCTGCCACCTTCTCAAACATGGCATCATCCAGACATTGATGAATGAGCGTGAGGGCTTGTTGATCCTTCTTTCTTGTCTTTGCCAAGACATCTTTTTTATTTTGAGGCAGAGCTTCCTCATTATCGAGTTTTTCATACCCTTTATCTACGATTTCCCACACATCCTGAGAGCCAAGAATGGCTTTCATACATAGACATCATTTCTCATAATTATGTTTTGTGAGACGGGGGTACTGAAAAGATAGCGTACCATTATTTTCCATGACTCTGATACCACATTGTTGGGAAAAATAATAATCCCACCCAGGAATAATATCCACGACAAATAATAATAACATAAGAGAGTAACAACGACACCAATTCTTTTAATGGGTAAAATACAATACCCAAGTGGAGCAATATAACCACTATAATAATACAACTTAGTAGTGTCAAGAGACTATTACAATCTTGAAAGAAATAACACTCTTTATTTAAAATACCTCACTACAATATTACTCACACTCACTATTTATTTCACAGACTACAATCTGTGGATTACTCTCTCTAACTTTTATTGCTTCTCTCTTATTTTGGTGTAATTGAAATGAAGAATGGAGGCATCTACTTATAGTAAGAGATGCCATCCAACTACTACAAAGAAGATGGCTTGTTGTTGATTTAGTCCTATAATATTTCAACAAAGTTAGGCACCTACTATTTTCTTCAACAAAATTGTCAACAAAGTTAGGCACATATCCCATTTTTTCTTCAACAAAGTTGTCAACAAAGTTAGGCACCTCCCATCCTATTTTTCTTCATTTTCTTTTTGTTTTTCTTCAATATGAGCCCCACAGCTAGCGTGCTCTCTAAATCCTTTCGACCATTAAATCGAAAACTATCAGAATTTACAGTAATCATGAATTCATGGATCAACTGTAAATCTTTTCAAGACACAAAGAAAGAGAGCAGTTGTATATATACATAATAATCATCCCCTTAGCAAAATTTCATCCCATTCCCAAGAACTGTACAAACCCAACCTTCTTTAACTGTTGAGAAATGTTTAGTGCTGGGAAAAAACCCCCAAAGAAAGAATGAAGATGAAATTGAAGAAAAATTGGAAAAGAAAAAACAACGAATGGCTCAGTTACTACGTGCCTCAGATTCTCCTCCTCCTTGGGAGGATGCCTTAAATCACTTCAGCCATCCTCTTCCGTTGCAGCAATTGTAACTTTAAGGTAGAGTACGCATCAAATGCAATTTCTGCCATATCATAATCACTGGTCGATGTTTTGCTTGCTAGCTGTATACGGTCAAAATCGATTTTACCCTTCATGTAATTAGTTAAGATTGGAACATTATGGACCGAGGGTCGTCATCATAATATCGAGATGAGATCTGAAGCCATGTTATCGAGCTCAAGATTCAGGGACCGATCAATACCGAGCTCGAAGTCAATATCGAGCTCAAGTTCAAATTGAACTATGATATGAAGTGGTATTATCGAGCTCGAGATCCAGACCGATCAATACCGAGATCGAAATAATATCGAGCTCGAGTGAATACCGAGATCGAGTCAATATCGAGCTCGAGATCCAGAGATCGACCAATACCAAGATCGACCAAAATCGAGCTAAGAGACAAAGAGCCATTGTAGCCGCACCAGCGGAGAGAATCTCGGCAGGAATTAAGGAAAAACTAATTAACTAATCTATCATGAGATCCTCACTATGTATTTTTAATTATATCTAAAGTAGGATTCCTCCATTATATGAAGAGTGGCTATCATTTCTGTAAGGCGCATTGAAGATTCAGACATCAATACACTCTCACATTTCAAAGATTATTACACTGATATATAGTAGAGATTATCCTTTTTGGGGCTTTGGACATTGATTCATCTTGCTTGTTTAAAAATCATTCTCTACTCAATTTGGTTTGTATTTTCATTCCTTTTTTACAGTCAATATTCGATATATTTCTACTTATTTTTCCAATTTATACCAAGTTATACCACATATCCTTAGAACTACCTATAAATTCAACTCTATCCGTTTTTCGAGTAAACAGTTTGGCGTTCACCGTGGGGCTAAGGATAACAGTGGTTATTTGGTACGAATCTCTGCAAAACACACCATTTTACGCTTGCTCTTAGAAGTGTCTTTGATTTCAAGTTAAAAACGAAGAACTCTCAATTAATGGCCCAACCTATCAACAACGAAGCTGGCTTTCAAAATGAGAACAACAACCTGACAACCGGTGATAAAAGGCCACCCGTCGATCCCGTTGGAACTCGGGCTGCAGATCCAATTGACGTTAATTCACATGTGGCCATCGAGGCGAACCAACGTTCTGACCCCGAAAATAGCATTCATGGTGGAACTCGATCTGCAGTTCGAAATACTCAAAATGTTGGAGAAGATGGGATCAGCTTGCGTATGATTTTCGAAATGTTACAAGTCCAACAGGTAGCAATAGCTCAGTTGCAGAGCCAAACCCAAGCACCGAGCAGGGCCGATCCCGGTCGACCCCGAGAAATCACCCACAAAATGGAGCCAGCTGTAGTAAGATCAAATTAACAAGAAACGGAGACTGATCCCGAAATTATTAGGATGCTCGAGGAAATGACAAAACGAATTGAGTTAGGAGAAAAGAGTATTGAAGCAAACGACAAAAAAAATAGAAACTTATAACTCCAGAGTTAATTAGATCCCGGGGGCACCACCAGTATTGAAGGGCTTGGATTCCAAAATATTCGTACAAAAGCCTTTCCCCCGAGCGCGGCTCCCAAACCGATCCCCAAAAGGTTTCTCATGCCCGAAATTCCTAAATATAATGGGACGACCGACCCCAACGAACAGGTCACCTCTTACTCATGTGCCATTAAAGGGAACGATCTAGAAAGAGACGAGATCGAATCCGTATTATTGAAGAAGTTCGGGGAAACCCTGTCAAAGGGGGCAATGGTATGGTATCATATTTTACCGCTTAACTCTATCGATTCCTTTGCTATGCTTGCAGATTCTTTCGTAAAAAGCACATGCCAGAGACATAAAGGTCGAGACCAGGAAGTCGGACCTTTTCAAGCTAAGGCAAAAATATAACAAGATGCTAAGAGAGTCCGTATCTCGTTTCCAAATAGAGCAAATGGATCTACCACCGGTCGAAGACGATTGGGCTGTTCAAGCTTTCACTCAAGGACCGAAGCAAAACTTAATAGAATACACTGTCACTACATAGGCGATGTGCACAATAGGTATCAACCGAAAATCAGAGTCGAAGATGGTCAATTCGGAGTCCCTTCAAAGCCTATTTATCCAGCTATGAACCTCGAAAGAACCAAGAGAGACACCGATCGCGGGACAGGGTCTAGTAGGGATCAATATCGTCCATATAACAAAGATCGGAGGAGCATCGAACCCAGTCGGAACCATGTGAGAAATGAAAGAAGAAATTATCAAGGTCGAAATAATCAGGGGTCACGACCAAAAATGACTTCGACAGGCCCGTCAGGAAGCACCGAGGCTATCGGGCCTAACAATTGGAATGCAACTCACCTAAAAGCGATACTACTGCTAAAGTACGACCCCCGTTCGTTTCTCTTTTTTATGCTTCAAAACTAACAATTGTAGGTAACTTAGAACCGCGGTTCGGTGTTAAATGTTGCGTCATCAGTATCTGAGGCTTCTCTATCTGATCAACCTCGAATACTGGGGGCGTCGCCCTCGGATATCAGCTGCATCAAAGAAAGCGATTTACATTAAAAGGTCCTCGAGAAGACAAGATTATTGTATGGGCCAAACAGTCAAATGAACCGTGCCCGCGTAGATTGCTCAAGTCTTAAGCATAAAACATGTACGTATGTAAGATTATTTCACACAAGAATGAAAAGAGGTCCCTCCAAGAATTTATTGCATCAGATTTCTATGGATATATCGAGCCTAAGGGAAACTTTACTTCGAGTTCGGGATCTTATTCTAACTCGACTACAAAGCCCAAGGGCTACCTTATTTCGAGTTCGAGCAAGTTTGAGCAAGTCCTGACTCGACCACTAAGCCTCAGGGCTACCCTTATTTCGAGTTCGAGCAAATCCTCACTCGACTATAAAGCCTAAGGGCTACCCTAACTCGAGTTCAAGCAACCATTCTCACTCGGGGACTATCTATCGAGCCCAAGGGCTGCCATTAATTCGAGAATCATTCACACTTGACTACAAATCCTAAGGGCTACATTAACTCGAGTTTGAGCAAACACTCACTCGACCATTAAGCCTAAGGGCTACCTTACTTCGAGTTCGAGCAAACACGCACTCGACCATTAATCCTTAGGGCTACTCTTACTTCGAGTTCGAGCAAACACTCACTCGACCATAAAGCCTAAGGGCTACATTAACTCGAGTTCGAGCAAACACTCACTCGACCATAAGGCCTAAGGGCTACATTACTTTGAGTTCGAGCAAACACTCACTCGACCATTAAGGCTAAGGGCTACATTAGTTCGAGTTCGAGCAAATACTCACTCGGCCATTAAGCCTAAGGGCTACTCTTACATTGAGTTCGAGCAAACACTCACTCGACCATTAAACCTAAGGGCTACTCTTACTTCGAGTTCGAGCAAACACTCACTCGACTATTAAGCCTAAGGGCTACATTAACTCGAGTTCGAGCAAACACTCACTCGACCATTAAAGCCTAAGGGCTACTCTTACTTCGAGTTCGAGCAAACACTCACTCGACCTTCGAATAATTATTCAATGCTAAGGCACTTTTGACTTGTGTATAAATTAACAAAAAAGCAAAAAGATTCGGAAGCAATA
The DNA here is from genome assembly GCF_000390325.3 of Nicotiana tomentosiformis. Lineage (NCBI taxonomy): Eukaryota > Viridiplantae > Streptophyta > Magnoliopsida > Solanales > Solanaceae > Nicotiana > Nicotiana tomentosiformis. The sequence goes on from NC_090823.1 coordinate 84,573,275, forward strand.
AAAGGGAAAAAGTTTTATATACAAATCTTTTACAAAGGCAACTCGGCTCGAAGGAAGTTCTTTACAAAGACCGGAAGCAGCCTCAATAGAAATAACAACAACTACCTATGATCCTAAATGGCTTGGTCTTCATCGGAGGCCGCGTCCTCGGCATCTTCCCCGCCTTTAGATTCGCTCGAGCTATCGGAGTCTTCCTCAGGGAAGGCCAGCCTTCGAGCCTTGTTTTCCTCCGCCTTGGCAATTTCAATCTCGGCTCCAACATCGAATCCCTGAGCACTGACCTCCTCAAGAGCTTTTCTCCGAGCCTGCCATTTAGCATGCTCGAATGGCTTTGTCTTGGTTGACCTCAACATCGATCCTGAACTAAGCCACAACTGTAACAGAAAAGAAAGAGTGGATCAAGAAAATGAAAGGCGGCCCCATATTAAAATGCTTGAAAGGAAGTAAATACTCACGACTCATATTCCATTTCTCAGGAAACGGCATGTAGGCAGCAGAAATCAGGTCCGAGGTTTTGACTCGAACAAACCGGCCTATCCAACCTCGATCACGAGTTTCATCTATACTTGAGAACGACGCTTTAGTGGCTCGGCGAGCTAGCTTGATCAGCCCTCCTCGATAGAGTCGGGGACTATAAAGGCACATAAGGTGATCGAGGGTGAAAAGATACCCCTCGATTTTACTTGAGAAGAATCACTATTCTCCAAAATGAAGGATGAATTTGACCAAGGGTCATGTCGTATCTTTTACAAAAAGCGACGATGACGGGATCTAATGGACCCAATCTGAAAAGGTAAGTATAAACACTTAAGAACCCTTCCACGTGGGTAATAATTGATTCTTCGGGCGATGGGACTATCACATGCTTGTCGCCCCAGTTGCATTCTTTTTTTACCTTTTCGAGAATTTTCTCGGTGATTAAACACTGGTACCTCGAGACCGGCTCACATCGGCCCAGTACCGAAGAGGGTTTTTCGACTTTGAAATCAATGACAGTCGAGCACCCTACCAGAACGAACTCCTCGGGGCGGGGCTCCGCCGCATCCTCGCCGCCGGTAGGCCACGATGAAGAAGCGGCCTCTTTCCGCGGCACCGTTTTAGAGGTTTTCGCCATTAATGAATAAAGGAAAAGAGAATTGGGTTTGTTTGTGATGTAAAGTAGATGAAGCAGAGGGATTTTTGAAGAAGATACGAGAGTAGAGGAAAAAATTTGGATGTGAATAAAAGTTTGAATATTTATAGGCCTCATGATGATGGTTCAGAACCGGTAGTGGTCGACCAACGACTGACAAACATTTAATGTCTTGGTAACTGGACCGATGGGACGTTTTTCGTATACGTCATAATTGGGATCATCACTATTGCCATCGCCCACCTAGTTAGAGTTCGGAAAATCATGTCGTTTCTCGCCACATTCCTTCCAAGAAACGAGGGGACTATCTGTATACGGTCAAAACCGGTTTTTCCCTTCGTGTAATTAGTTGAGATTGGAACATGATGGACCGAGGGTCGTCATCATAATATCGAGATGAGATCTGAAGGCAGGTTATCGAGCTCAAGATTCAGGGACCGATCAATACCGAGCTCGAAGTCAATATCGAGCTCAAGTCCAAATCGAACTATGATGTGAAATGGTGTTATCGAGCTCGAGATCTAGACCGATCAATACCGAGCTTGAATGAATATCGAGCTCGAGATCCAGAGATCGACCAATACCAAGATCGAGCTAAGAGATAAAGTGCTGTTATAGCAGTACCAGGGGAGAGAATCTCGGCGGGAATTAAGGAAAAACTAATTAACTAATCTATCATGGGAACTCCACTATGTATTTTTAATTATATCTAAAGTGGGATTCCTCCACTATATGAAGAGTGACTATCATTTCTGTAAGGGGCATTGAAGAGTCAGACATCAATGCACTCTCACATTTCAAAGATTATTACACTGATATATAGTAGAGATTATCCTTTTTTGGGCTTTGGACATTGATTCATCTTGCTTGTTTATAAATCATTCTCTACTCAATTTGGTTTGTATTTTTATTCCTTTTTTACAGTCAATATTCGATATATTTCTACTTATTTTTCTAATTTGTACCAAGTTATACCACGTATCCTTAGAACTACGTATAAATTCAACTCTATCCGTTTTTCGGGTAAACACGAGCATTGTGATTATTACATTCATGATGTTTGTAGTAAATTTCCTAAAGAAATTCGCCATGATTTTCACCATACTCTTAGGGTGTGTTTGGTATGAAGTAAAATATTTTCCGAAAAATATTTTTCAATTTTTTCATGTTTGATTGGCTTAAATATTTTGAAAAATATTTTTCTTATGAACTCATTTTTCTCCAATTGGAGGAAAATATTTTCTTTATCAAGAGAAGGAAAAATATTTTCCAAAACTCAATCTCAACCTTCCACACCCTCACCCCCCTCCCCCCCACACACACCCTCACACCCACCCACCTAACCCCACACCCTCTCTCCAATAAAGCTTTTTCTTTTTCAAATTTCAGTTTTTTTTCCGTCACCACCCACCCTACAACTCCCCCCTCCCCCCCAACTTTTTTTTTTGTAATTTTAAATTTTTATTTTTTCATTTTTCTAAATCCTTCCTCACTGCCCCCCACCCCGCACAAAAAAAAATTTACTTTTTTTTTGTAATTTTCAAATTTATGTTTTTTTTTTTCCAGCACCATCCACCCCCTCCCCCCACCTCATTGCCCCCCACTCCGCACAAAAAAAAGTTTTTTTTTAAACTTTTTTTTTTGTAATTTCAAATTTTTATTTTTTCATTTTTCTGCACCTCACTCCTACCGGGAAAAAAATATTTTTTTTATATATTTTTATTTTTCGGTTTACAAGTTCTAAAGTTATGAATTCGGAGGTTTATGTATTTAGAAGTTTACGAGTTTAGAAATTATAAAGTTTACGGGTTCGAAATTTCGCGATTTCAAAAGTTTAGCTGTTCGGAAGTTTATGAAATTTGTGGGTTCGAAAGGTTGTTGGTTCGAAAGTTTATGACTTTATGTTTATTGTATCTAAATTATTTATGAATACTCTTGAGAAGTTATTTTCCTTAATTTGCGTACAAAACACCAAAAAATGAATAAGATTACTACTTGTTTTTCAAGAAAATATTTTCTTGGAAACATTTTTCGTTATATCAAACACACCCTTATTCTCAGGCCCTTTCAATCCAGAAGCGGCCGAGAGCAGGTTTCGTTGCGATGCGTAGTAATAACGCTGATCTTTCCCTGTTCCAATCATATTATAGTTGTGACTCGTGCAGTTTCAATCTTCATGTTATATATATGTGCTTCTATACCCATAACCTTGAACCAAGAAATGAAATACCCTCTTCCTCTCTTCTTTTCCTTTCCTATAACCAGTGAGGCCACTACTCCTTTTTGTTCCCTTTGTGCTAAAGTTGTTCCCGCTTCCGGCTGCTGGGTATTTTACAACCACGATCATGATTACATCTGTCACTTCCACGGTGCTGTAGCACAATACGTAAAGGAGATTAATTATGATATAAAACTATAAAAGGTGGCCTTATTTTTAGGCTTTTTATTTGTAAGCCCTGTTGGCATATTTGGAGCCTTTTATTTAAGGCCTTGTTGGCCAAATAAATGGCCTTGTATTTTGAGAGGATGTGGCCAATTGTTGGCCAAGCATTTCTTTCCTCTCTTCCTATATAATGAGGACTCTCTACTCATTTGGAGACACACCAACAAGACTTGAGTCTTCATTTCTTGTTTCTTTCTTTCTTCCTTTATTAAGAGTGTTTTGTATGAGAGTTAGTGTGAACCCTTTCTTTGGAGTGATCTTGTGAGGTTAATCCCTTAGGGTATTTGGGATTAATTAGAGTATTTACTCTAATTTTGTACTCTTATTTTTATAGTAAATTGCCCCTCTCCGCTTGTGGACGTAGTTCACTTTGACCGAACTATGTTAAATTTGTGTCTTCTTTATCTACTTTAATTGTCGTTGTTATCAACTTCCATTGTCTTTGTTATTGCCATTATACCGTTGTTTGGCTATATTTCGCACTACCCGGGTTCCCGATCCTAACAAATTGGTATCAAAGCCGGATCTAACCGGGTTAGTTTCAATAACCAAAATGACTCTAACAAAGACCTATGTTGAGAAATTTGATCGAAGTGCAAATTTCGGAATGTGGCAATTAAAGATGGAAGCTATCCTAATTCAGGATGGCTTAGACTTGGCGTTGCAAGGAAAGGAGAAGAAGCCGGATAAAATGACGGATGAGGAGTTTGTCGTCATAGACAAAAGAAAAAAAGCATGTATCATTTTAAATCCCTCAAATGAGGTTTTACATGAAGTTTCTGTAGAAACCACAGCCAAAGGCATGTGGAAAAAATTGAAAACCTTATATATGAAGAGGACGGTAGAAAATAGACTTTACCTGAAACAGAAACTTTATACAATTCGTATGGGCGAAGGTACCTCTATTCTCTCTCATCTTGATACCTTTGATTCCATTCTTATGGATTTGAGTAATATAGATGCTGAAATTAAAGATGAGGATCAAGTCGTGTTACTGCTTTGTTCTCTACCCCCATCTTTTAAGCATATAAGAGATACTATGCTTTATGCAAAGGATAATATCTCTTATAAGGATATTAAATCTATCTTAAAATCAAAAGAACAGATAGATAGTGATATTACTGGGGAAGCTAGTGGAACTCAAGGGGAAGTTGGCTTGTTTGTTAGGGGCAAATCCGACTCCAATTTCGGATACAATAATTTAGAGTATCGCTATTGTCATAAGAAACGTCACAATATCTCTGAATGTTATAAACTGAAAAATAAAGAAAAGCATAAAGAAAGAAAAAATGAGCACAAAAATACTGACACCGCCGAAGCTAGTGTAGCAACTGATGAGATTGAGGGAACTATATTTTTAGCAACTGAAACTAGTTTCAGATTAGACAATGAGTGGATTTTAGATTTTGGATGTTCATATCATATGTGTCCTAGTAGGGACTTGTTTTCTACATATGATTCAGTTGCAGGTGGAGTTGTCCAACTGGGTAACAATGTTACTTGTAACGTTATTGGCAAATGTACAATTCGGGTCAGAATGCACGATGATGTGGTGAGAACTCTCACCGATGTTAGATATGTTCCTAAGTTGAAGAAAAATCTCATATCTTTGGGCATTTTAGAATCCCTTGGGTGCAAATTTACTAGTGAAGGTGGAGTTTTAAAAGTTTTTCAAGATGCTCTTGTGATCATGAAAGTACATAGATCTAGTTCGTTGTATACTTTATTGGGCTCCACTGTTATAGGCCCTACTGCAGTTTCAGTATCAGACAACTTGTCTGATTTTGATAGCATTAAATTTTGACATATTCCCATTGGAGCTTTTGCGGAGAAGGTGAAGCAAATTTACTATATCAGCCAAAATTAGGCCAAGGTGGAGATTTGTAAAAGGTGGCCTTATTTTTAGGCTTTTTATTTGTGAGCCTTGTTGGCACATTTGGAACCTTTTATTTAAGGCCTTGTTGGCCAAATAAATGGCCTTGTATTTTGAGAGGATGTGGCTAATTGTTGGCCAAGTATTTCTTTCTTATCTTCCTATATAATGAGGACTCTCTACTCATTTGGAGACAGACCAACAAGACTTGAGTCTTCATTTCTTGTTTCTTCTTTTCTTCCTTTATTAAGAGTGTTTTATATGAGAGTTAGTGTTGGGAAACACTTGTGTGAACCCTTTCTTTGGAGTGATCTTGTGAGATTATTCTCATAGGGTATTTGGGATTAATTAGAGTATTTACTCTAATTTTGTACTCTTATTGTTATAGTAAATTGCTCATCTCCGCTTGTGGACGTAGGTCACTTTGACCAAACCACGTTAAATTTGTGTCTTCTTTACCTACTTTAATTGTCATTGTTATTAACATCCATTGTCTTTGTTATTGCCATTATACCGTTGTTTGACTATATTCCGCACTACCCGAATTCCCGATCCTAACAAAATCCGACTTCAGTCCCTTTCTGTAACAAATCGTCCTCCTACACTGGCAAGTGGGGAGGTCACGCATTTCACTCACCGCCATGCTCTCAAGGTATATAACTCGGACAATCCCCTGAGTTGCAACTTCGAATTCTCAACAGGTTATATTTGCAGTGGTTGCGATTACTTTATCGATTCGATTTGCTTTACCGTTCCATCCAATATTCAACATATGTCTCATCCCCAACACCCTCTCAAATTGACTTGCTACTTAGATTTTCAAAATGAAAATATCAATTGCCCGGGCTGCCAAGGTGATTCCAGTGTTGGTCGTACTATTGCGCCCGTTGTAAATTTTATATTAATCGTCAATGTGCTGGAGCTCCCAAGACATTGTACTTGGGGGATAATGTCTCTTACGAGCTCTTCTTTTCATTCCCGTTTAAATATGAGAATGCAGAGATCAAGTGCAACATTTCCTCCTAAATAATAGTGACCAAAGATGGACTGTTATACTATATTTGTATCGATCCGACTTGTCGTTTTGAGTAATTACTCTCCTTTCTACTATTTGAAATCTTGAATAGCTTCATATGATGTATTACAAGCTCTTCTTTTCCTTTCTACTATGTGAATCGTCGGTTTTGATTTTTTCAGGTGTTTCGGAATTAGTTCGTAAGAATGAATTTCATGTTGGAAGCTTAAATTAAAAGGGTTGATCGGAGTTTGACTTTTGTGCAAACTACCCCGGAATAGAGTTTTGATGATTCCAACAGCTCCGTATGGTGATTTTGGAATTAGGTGCGTGTCCGAAAAATTATTTGGAAGTTCGTAGTTAAATTAGGCTTGAAATGGCGAAAATAGGAAAATTGAAAATTGGAAGTTTGACCGGGGAGTTGACCTTTTGATATCGGGTCGGAATGCGATTCTGAAAATTTGGAATAGGTCCGTTATGTCATTTATGACTTGTGTGCAAAATTTGAGGTCGATCCGACTTTATTTGATAGGTTTCGTCATCGAATGTAGAAGTTGGATATTTCTAGTCGGTTTCGACGTCGTTTCTTCAAGATTTAAGTGGTATCACATTAATCAAATGAGTTTCAAATTCAGTTTTGATTGAAGCATTAGATCCGTATTGAAATTACAGAGCCATAGCAAAAAGAATCGTCGAATTCGGACATTGTATGAGTAAGTTATGCCCATTTCCGTGTCAGGAACGATTTTCCGTGTCAGGTTATCTATTCAACGCTTAAACGAAATGAGGATAGTTGATTAAACCGAACTTAGTTCCTCAGCGAGACTACAGTAGTTTGGAAGTTGCAGTAAGTCTCTTGTCAGGAACAGGTTCACCCTAGAGGTGTTTGTTTTTGGGAGTATGTTACGTTTTGGTGTTTTTGTTTCTGCTGTCTGATTTTAGTACTGTTTCTGTTGTGTGTTAATCTTTGAATGAAAACTCAGTTGCCCTTCTTTTTTTATGGTTAAGCATAATTTCTGCTGAAATGTCTAAATAGTGAAAAAGGAAAACAGAGTTGAATTAGAATTATATTCATGCCCAGTAAGCGTACTAGTGAACTTGTATGCCACACAAAGCTAGACAAACTTCCTAATAAACTTTATCTTCACCTACAATTCATTTTTTCTACAGAAAATATGATCATTTTGCGTTATACTATGATTTTTGATAAATAAGACGTCCAGAATTTAAGAAACCAAGAGAAAAATATCACGAGGACATGCAGCAGCACCACCTTCCCAACAAGAATTAATTCATCGTCTTAGTGCTTTAGAGAATAAAATAACATGGATCCTCTTAGAGAAAAATAACCAATAATAATAATAATAATAATAATAATACCTTCACATTCTGAATTTTAAATAAAATCTTACGAGCGTGTCTCAAGTCAATTCAACCATCAAGAACACAAACTCTTGAAAACATTTTAAAAGGTATATATTGACACAACCCATTTTAACCCAAGTGAACTTTGTGTGGGGTTGCGTCCATCTTAACCAGCTCACACTAACTCATCTAAATTGAAACGGAGGAAGTAGTTGTTAATGTGCTGGAGCTCCTAAGATGTTGACCTTGACGGATAATGTATCGTACGAGCTGGTGTGCACATCTGCTGTTTAATTGGTTTTAGTTATAGTGTTTGTATTTGTTTTAGTTTTTCTTCTTTTCTTGATTTGTGTCTTCAACGGATATGCAGTTCAAATTAGCTTCTGTTGGCCCTTTAACCTGTTATAAATCTCAAGCTATTAGTCCGTAATCAAATTGCTTTTTTCCTTTTAATTTCAATTTCAATTTACTCTGCTTATAAACCTGAGGCATTCTACGATATGTTTTGGTGAACTTATCAATTGCATTGGTTCAAATTAATTTACTTAAGTACAAGCGAAGTAGAATGCTTTGAGTAGGCTAATGAACATAAATTCAGGCTCCTGACCTTGAATCCAGCAAGATAGAAGTGAATTTGCAAATTAGTTAGCTTGCCAAGAACAAACGAATACATTATCTATAGTAGTTTTTACCATGAAAAACAACAGACAGGAAAAACAGGGAATAGACAAGGGTTGCTTATTAACTGAAGAAGCATGTTAACATGCAAGATAAGAAGCCCTTTTTTATAGTATCCATCTCTCTGTCCCAAAATATTCTTCTATAAAGAATTACTCAAATTATACTCTACAAAAGAAATTCATTTTGCAAATTGATTCAAGTTTATTGTACCCATCCATCTCTATAATCTGAAATAGAAAAAGATAACGAATAAAGAGCTTCCATATAGGATGTCGTTACAAGAATGGTGGAATCCTCCTATTTTTTGGGTGAAATCCTAAACAAACTCAGTGGAATAAATTTAGAGTCCAAGTTGTCTTATACAGTTATACTACTATTTCCTTATATATTATTTAATAAATATTAAAAAGTGAAAATAATTGAGAATATTGGTAGATATTGGTTAAAATCATGTACGTTCAAGCTCTTGTACAGAGGTTTCCGTGTATATCGGCCTTACTAGATTGCTAGATTTTTCAATTTTTGTACTGTATGTATATCTTTAATTAGTGTTCGATGTGAAGCGAGGACACCAAGAGGTAATTTTCTATAAATATGTTATTAAGCAAGGTAATTTTTCCTTCAGCCTCTTTGGCTTCATCTTTTTCAGCTTTCGACAAAGGTAAGAGATGTATATTGCTGACAATATACCGCTGGATATGAATGAAAACAAAACTCAAGATAAAATTGGACACAAAAATCGAAGAATAATGACGAAGTTACTAAGAGCTGCTTTTGTTGATGCCTCAGATCCTCCTCCTCCTCGTGAGGGTGACTTGAATCACTTCATCCATTGCTGCGATTACGCCTTTGAGAGAGTGAAGGCATCAAGTGCAACTTTTGCGATATCATCATCTCTGGTCGAGGTTTTGCTTGCGAGCATTGTGATTATTAGCTTCATGAGGTGTGTAGTAAGTTTCCTAGAGAAATTCGCCATCCCGGTTATGACCGCACTCTTGTGCTTAGGCCCTTTAAATGAGCAGTTTCATTGCGCTGCTTGTGGCTATGGTGATGATTCCCTGTTTCAGTCATACTATTGCTGCGAGTCGTGCAATTTCAATCTTCATGTCGAATGTGTTTCTATACCCATAACCTTGTCCCGAAAAGTGAAATACCCACTTCACCTGTTCCTTTCCTTTCCAATAACCAGTGAGGCTGCTGCTCTCTCTTGCTCAATTTGTGCTAAAGCAGTTCTTACTTCGGGTTGCTGGGTATTTTACAATCATGATCATGATTACTTGTGTCAATGAGAAGGTCGAATGCCCGGGCTGCCAAGGCAGTACTGTCAATGTTGGTCCTGTCAGGGCGTACTATTGCACCCCATGCAAATTTTATATTAATCGTCAATGTGCTGGAGCTCCCAAGACCTTGACGCTGGCGGATAATGTCTCTTACGAGCTCTTCTTTTCCTTCCCATTCAAACATGAGAAGGCAGAGATCGAGTGCAACATTTGTTTCCAGAAAGTGGTGGCCAAAGACGGACTGTTATACTATAGTCTGGAGCGTGATGAAGCTTTGCACGTTTACTGTGCCCTCAAGGAAGAAAGGTTATCTATTCAACGCTTAAACGAACTGAGGATGGCTGATTAAGCAGGATTTTTTGCCTCAGCAAGACTTTAGTTTGTCCAAGTTGCAGTATGTTTCTTGTCACGAACTCGGTTCGCCACTTTCCTAATAGGTGTCTGTTTTTGGTAGTGTGTTAAGTCTTGGTGTGTTTGTTTCTTTTTCTTTTTTCTTTTTTCTTTCCGCCTAATGTATTTGATTCTGCTGTTTGATTCTAGTAATGTGTCTGCTGTGTTTAATCTTGGAATGAGAACTCTGTTGCCCTTCTTTTTGATAGTTAGGTTTTAATTTACTGTGGATTTTGCTCTTCCTTTGCTGAAGTCTCTAATACTGATAGTTGAACTAGTAAGCAACTTCATGAACTGTATAGACACAAAGCTAGATAAGCTTTCTAATCAACTTCATTGTCGATAACAATTATCTATTCTACAGAAAGAAAAAATCATTTCCAGTTATAGTAGGATTTTGGATAAAATAAACAAACTTCTATATGAGAAGGAAGGCAAGAATTCAAGCAACCAAGAGAAAAGATCACGAGGACATGCAGCAGCTACCACTTTTCCCACCAGAATCCGATTCCTGTCCAGGGACAATGATCCTAGTGCCCTTTAAAGATTGTGACTTCCCGTAATCTGCACCTGGATTTGCAGTGAGTGTGTTCTTGCTAATGATTCGATAAATTTCTGTTAAAATTGTCATAAATGCATCCTCGACGTTTGTGGATTGAAGGGCTGATGTTTCCATAAAGAATAGATTCTCCCTTTCTGCAAATTCTTGAGCATCTTCAACTGGTACAGCTCGAAGACTCCCTAGATCACATTTGTTACCAATGAGCATTATAACTATGTTCTTGTCTGCGTGACCTCTTAGTTCCTCCAGCCATCTAACCATATGGTCAAATGATTGACGTTTTGTTAAGTCGTAGACTAGCATTGCGCCAACTGCACCTCGATAGTATGCACTTGTTACTGCTCTATATCTGTGTGAGAGAGGAGATATTTGTTGTGTTAAAACAATTATCCAATTGGCAAAAGTTAATAGTATGAGCCTATGACAGGGAAAAATACTGACACCTAAATCCCAAAGTATAACATTTTAAGTAGAATTCATCCAATCAAAATATAGGTCTCTGCCCTTTCCTTCCACCTAATGTACTATATTACCTCATAAGGAGGAAGATAAACCAGGAGAATAAATCCATCTACTTAGCTTGATATATACTAGATTTAGATACTTACAGATTCCTCACAATTTTCTTCTTTAACAACATTAACACTATAATGCTATTCTAGAAGACAACATGTCTTTACGGTGTACGCATTATTTTAAATGTTTTGTCGCTGAAGCTTTCTTGCTGGCCTTAAATACTTTACAGGATGTTCGTATACAAGCTGCTGTAAATTGTGTTAGGTGCTCTTTGAATTGCAAAAATAGAAGGAAAAAAACAAACAAGAAAGGAATGCAGTGATGTAGAAGGGTTCTCTTGAAGCGTTATGCAATTGTTAGAGATAACATCAGCAAGATAGAATCGCATAAATTTTCTAGTAGTAGCTTTGTTAGCTGTGTGTGAACAAAGTCTCGCGTGGAATGTAGAAAAGAAAAAGAAGCTACTTATAACAAGTTAGATGTTCTTAAGGGTGTGAGGCCTTTTGGGAAAACCCTGCGAATTTGGCCCAAAACAAACAATATCACACGGTGTTAAGAGTATCTTTGGACTGTTTTAGCCCAACAGCTTTTACGATGAACAATAATAGAAACTAGAAATTAAAGACAGAAGAAATGGGGAAACAGGCAAGGGCCGCAAAAAGGAAGATGCATGCCAAATATTCTGGTACTTGAAGTAGGATCATACATTGTTAAGAATAAATTATGACTTCTATGAGACTATGACAAGTAACTTCTGAAAATTGGTAGAAACCAAAATTCAAGAAAAAAAACATATATATAGAAATTAGTCCTTAATCACGAGGACCTAATTTCAATTTATATTTGGCTTGGGAAGGAGCATTAAAACTTTCTTTTTTCCTCTTTAACCATTATGTATCCATAGCTCACCGGACCGACTAATACGCATTTCACGTTAGATAAGCCTACTAAAGGAAGGATATGTGGGATTCTCAATGAACAAAAATGACCCTCAAATTAACCATCTATGTTATGCGATGACTTAGTCATTTTCTCCTCTGGGAATAAGAGGTCAATGAAGATGATAATGAAGAAGCTGCAAAAGTATGAACAAGCCTCAGAACAAGAAATTAGTAAAGAAAAGAGCTTTTTTCTCGCTCCTACGCACACTCCTCAATCCAGAAGAGATAGAATTCAGAGAGTGACTGGTTTCAAATACCAACACTTTTCACTAAAATATTTGAGGTGCCCTATCTATTGTGGTAGAAAGAAGATCAGTTTCTTCACAGACATGGCTACTAAAATTGTCTACAAAATCCAAGGATGGCAGGGTAATCTTTTATCAGTGGGCGGAAGGGCCACCCTGATCACACACGTTCTTCAGTCACAGTGACATAATGGTTGTTATCTTCCCTCCAAAGTCCATCCTCAAACAATTAGAGAAGCATTTTGCGGACTTATTTTGGGGAAACAATGATACCAAGAAAAAATTTCACTCGAGTGCTTGGAACAAACTGTGCTTTCTTACTAGTGAGGGAGGAGTAAATTTCAGGAGTTTAGTGGATATACAAATACTGTCGGAGGAGTCATTCCATGGCAAAAAAGAAGCAGCCTAGAGGTAGTGGAGGTTGAGATCACAAGACAACCTTTGGTCTAAGTTTATGCTAAGCAAATACTGTCGGAGGAGTCACTCCATGGCAAAAAAAAAGCAGCCTAGAGATTCTAGCAGCTGGAAAGAACTTATGGATATTAAGGATAAAGTTGACTCTCACATTTTGTGGAGAATACATGTAGGAGAATTATCTTTTTGGTGGGATAACTGGAGTAGGCTGGGCTACCTAGCCTCCTTACTGCAAATTCACAATCCCGGTACCCTTCTGGTAGAGGATTGCATTGTCGATGGAAATTGGAACCTTGATCTCATTAGTGAACTAGTTCCAGTTACTATTTTACAACACATCAAGCATGTGAAAATTGAGAATAATCAGGAGAAGGATAAGTCTATCTGGAAACCTTCTACTAATGGTTTATTTTTAGTCTCCTCAGCCTTTGAACTACTCAGACAAAGAAGGGAGCAACAACAAATCTGGAAACAAACTTGGATCAAGCATATCTCTTTCAAGATATCTTTCTCACTTTGGAGGATTTGGATGAAAAATATCTCACTTGATGATATTATACTCAAGTTTGGGCTTACAATTATTTCTGAATGCTCATGTTGTCGACAACCTCACGCAGAAACAATTGAGCATGTTTTTCACACTAGTAAAAAGGCCAAACAAATATGGTCTTTTGTTTCCACAGCTTTGGAATTTACATCATACTCCCCTATTCTACTAATGAGATTTTTCACTTGGAACAACTTCATTTCTACCAATTTCTATATTAGAGCTCTGAGTCATTTTGCTCCGGTTTATATTTGTTGAAAAATCTGGAAAGCTAGCTGTGAAGCTAGATTTGGAAGAGGATATCCTCATGTGGAAAGAATTTGTGAGGAATTTTATTTTCATCTGAAAATCCATTTAAAGAAGATTGGTGCTCCAATTGACTTAAAATGGAATTGGCATACCTTATGTAATGCTCTAGACAACGCCAAACCTATGTTAACTATTGTACCAGTTAGTTGGGAAAAACCTCCACTTAATTGGTTAAAAGTTAATACAGACGGTAGCAGTAACTCAGCTAACCAAACTGTTGGTATTGGAGGTATTGTGAGGGATAGAAATGGAGATTTGATTATGGCTTTTGCTAAAAAAACTCCATTTCTTCACTAACAATCAAGCTGAGGTACAAGCAGCCTTATTTGCAATTAATTGGTGCAATCAAAAAGCTCACAGTAACATTATTTTGGAAATAGACTCATTGCTTGTTGTAAATTTGCTAACTGACAGGAATGTTATTCCATGGGAATTAGCTCAATGGGTGGAGGAGATTAAATAGGGTCTACAAACCCATCATTTCAAAATTCAACACTATGGCAGATGTTTTAGCAAAAACTGGGAGCAACTTATTTGATGGTACTACTGTCTTGTTTGATGAATGGAAAGACCTCCCTAAAAAAGCTAAAGGATGCTCCAGAATGGATCAAAATCAAATTCCTAATTTCAGAATTAGGAAAAAGCACAAGAATGGAACTTCCTGAAGCTATGTTCTTACACATCGGTAATAGGGAGTTGTGTTCCCTCATTTTTTGGAAGTTTCACTGTTTATTCCTAATCAATCCAACACTAGGATCAACTTATTTATTTGGTGATCAATATGGGAATGACCTTGCATCATGTAATATTTTGCTAACTTTACGGTTAGGAATACCTAACTTACTTGTTGTAGAAGGAGAGGTAAGGTTTTATGTCCCCCGTCTGCATGTATTTCCTTTTTGGATTCTAATATACAGGTTGGGGTCAGTTTAAACCCCTCGTGATGGTTGGTATGGGAAAAAAAACGGCCTAATAAAGGAGTAAAAGAAAGGTTATTTATATACAGGGATCAAACCCGAGAGTTTTGGTAAAGAATAGAGGATCCAACCATCCCACCACACGTCTCCGGGGTTTAGCCAGCTTTTCTCTTAGGAATATTTTTGAAAGGAGAACGTGAAAAAAACATACAAAATTAAAAATAGAAGCAGAGAATGAAAAATTAAAGTGAAAACTGCACACCTTTCTTGTCCTGCAGTGTCCCAAATCTGTGCCTTGACGGTCCTGTTATCTACAAGCAGAGTCTTTGTCTGGAATTCAACCCCAATTGTAGCCTTTGAATCTAAGTTAAATTCATTCCTTGCAAATCTTGCCAAAAGCTGAGATTTTCCAACTGCAGAATCTCCAATTAAAACAATCTTGAAAACATAATCAATCTTTCGATTATAATCTCCATACAAATTCGACATTATACCCCAAAAATCTCCCTTAACCGAAAATTCGTATCAGCCTCTCTTCCTCAACCGATGCCTTTCAAAATCTCCAGATTTTAGCATAGAATCGAGATTAATATCGATCGAAATTTCTACTGAAAATAATTCAAAAGGCTAAAATGAACCTGATGCCAATTTCTCATGAATTTGAAATGCACGATTTGAGTTAGAATTAGGCTTATTGTATGATAAAGATAATTAATTTTGAAGATCTGTTGCTCCATGCATTCATGGGAGAGTTGAGGAGATAACTTGGAAAAATACCAACGGTTAGTACGGGCCCCTTCAACTGTTTTCTGGAAAAAGGAAAATGAAACAAGGAAAACAGTTTTTCTTTTGTTTTAATTTTCTCCGGATTTTCTAATATAGAATGTCATGGACATTGCTAACAAATTTAGTAAATTTTCAGTGAAAGTTTTTATCATTTAATTAAGAGTAAATACTCTAAAATCCCCCTAAACGGTCGAGCTTTTGTCCGTTTCCTACTTAAACTATTCGGTGTCCCCAAACCTCCCCTGAACTATATTGCCCTTCATATTAAAATCCCCTCATTGCATTCTTAGATGTGCGTCTAGTACTCGCTCCTAGTTGTCTAAAAAACGTGTCATGTAGCACTACACGTGACTATTTAACTCAGCCTAATATCCGCCTAAACTATTACTTTTTTGTCAGTTACCTACTTAAACTATTTGGTGTCCCCAAAACCCCCATGAATTATATTCCCCTATATATTAAAACCTCATGTTGGACTTTTAAAGGTACGTTTGTCTACCTATATTAACTTATGTTTTGTACAAAAAAATTTATATAGTTTATTCATGATGTATTACTCTCGAATGATTGATTAATTCTATGAGTTTTGGCCAAAATAATATCTAATGTACTATGTTAATTTTAAATTTAATTATGATTGTACTTTATGCTAGACTCCAGTTGATAAGTCCTTATTTATATTCGCTTTGTAGCACAGTTAAAATATAAATAAAGGCATATAATGTAATATTTCTTAAAAGTCATCTTGTATTACATAAAAAAGATTACACAAAATAAAATTTCGCAAATAAAAAATCAATTGCCCAGCAATTATATTCTCTAATTCCAGATTACATAAAGAAGGTTCAAGAGATTCAACTTTATTCTTTATAAGGTGTTGAGTTTAATAAGAAGATTTAAATTGATATTCTTTTAGCAATATGTGTAAGGCATGAAAGAAGACTAAAACAAGAAAGAGAATATATAATTTCAGAGGAAACAAGAGAGGGAGAAATTTTTCCGAGGAAACCCATATGAAGAACCGAAGAAAAAAGGTTAAAAATGAAGAAGAATGTGAAAATCAAAGAGGAAGGTGAAAAAATAAGGATGAATGGTGAAAAATGAGGAAGAAATATGGATATAACTGAAATAAGGAGAATATTTATTAAAATAAATAAATTTGAAAGAGGGTTAGGCTAATTAGCCATTATTTTCTGTTAGGCGGGCCATTTTGATGGCTTTTTTCAGCTAGCACGCGCTCCCAAGCGAGTATCTACATATGTTATGCCAGTTCAG
This sequence comes from Nicotiana tomentosiformis, assembly GCF_000390325.3. Taxonomy (NCBI): domain Eukaryota; kingdom Viridiplantae; phylum Streptophyta; class Magnoliopsida; order Solanales; family Solanaceae; genus Nicotiana; species Nicotiana tomentosiformis. Next base: position 84,589,966 of record NC_090823.1, read on the forward strand.
CGACAATGGGTTTTTAATACGAGCGGCAATATAGTTCAGGAAGGTTTCGGGGATACCGAATAGTTTAAATAGAAAACTCACAAAAATATGATAATTTAAGGAGGTTTTAGGGTATTAACTCTTTAATTATTTAATTAACGGATAACTAAAAATAAAGAGCTATGTGTCCTTAAAATGCTTATCATGATAATTGTTGATTCATAGATGTCTATATTCTTGAAGCTGATCAATCGTTGTTGAGTGTTTATCACAAACGTAATGATTAGATTATAATATAAACTAGAAATTTAGTTGTGGACACTAGATACGTATAAGGAGCCCCCTCCATTAGGTGAATCTTTCAAATGTGGACATAATCTCTATTATAGATTTAAGATATATTGTAATGCAATTTTCACACCATAATTTAATATTGTATAGGAAGTCACTTGTAGTATTTTATTTTAAGTTATCAATAGATATTATTTTATTAAATAACGTTATCTACATTCATCTTTTAGGTGATCTCTAAATAATTTATACCAATAATATATATACTCCATCTATTTCAAAAAGATTGGCAGCTGTAGTACGTTACTATTAGCTACAGTAGTATGTTACTAATTAGTTAGATTGTCAGCAGCTATATTATAATCCTATATATTAATTAGCATACATCATTATATTATACAGCATGATCTTCTCCTTACAGGGACACTAATACACTATTGGATTTGATAAGTAAAGTTTAGCTCAATTATATAATCAGAATGTAATCACAGCTTAAAGACGGATCACGTTTGTTTGAATTCAAAGAAAGAATAAACAAAGAAGAGATAAAATAATCACAGCTTGTGGATTTGTGTCTTAGGTCACGGGTTCAAGCCCCCACACCATGCAAAGCAAAGCATGATATTTAAGTGGAGAAGGGTAGAGGGGCGGGCCCATTATCCACCGAGTTTCGAAGGCTGCGGTTGGTCCAAAGGATCGGCCCCAGACGGATTTCTCGGTCATCAAAAAAAAAAAAAATCACAGCTTAAAGACGGTCTCGATTATTAAGTGACCTTTTGTAGTGGTGATGAATATACAGTACTTCCTCCATTCTGGTTTATATGAATCTATTTAATTTTTGATCTGTTCCAAAAAGAATGACTCATTTCTAAATTTGAAAATAATTTAGCTTAAACTTACAATTTTACCTTTAATGAGAAAGTTTTATAACCACACAAATATTCTAGGCCCCTTTTTGACTTGTTTAGGACCACAAATTCCAAAAGTCTTCAGTTTTTCTTAAACTCTGTGCACAATCAAACAAGTTCACATAAATTGGAACGGAGTACTTAATATATAGATATGTTGTATGAAAAGTACATTGGATATACAGTGTGCGTGATTTTCAGCCTTGGGCCCTCAGGCTCATGTATAGAGTTCAGAACCCATTTGTGGTTCTTTTTGACAAAAAGAACGAAAATACGTGGAAAAAAGTGTGATCTAACTATGTATAACGCTCTTTTAAAGAGTGTTATACCTTAACAGACGTTTTGGACGTTAAGGTATAGCGTTCTTTAAAAGAGCATTATAAATATATAACGTCCTTATAAACAGCGTTATGCCTGGGCTGATAAGACAGTTATGCATAGCGCGGTATATAAAAGCGCTATATGTATAGCGCTGTTATATACCGCGCTATACATAGATAAAACGGTCCCCTTCCCTTCTTCCCCGAGATTAAAACCAGTCCCCTTCCCCCATTTTTTTAAAAATCTTCAGCCCCCCCCCCCCTCCCCCCTATTTTCTTTCTTAACAAAATTTAGTGGACCCCACCCGTCCCATAAAAAGACAAGATTGTTGGTCTCACATCCTAGCCATCCATTCCTATTATTGTGGTTTGCTTGTTTCGGACTCAAATATTCAATTCTTCAACTTTTCGAAAAAATAAATCGAGTTATTCCGATTTAGTTTATGTCGAAACTCATATAAATAATGCATATTAGGTGTTTTGAATTTGTTCCATCTTGTTTTGTATTTTTTTTTGCGTTTAAACTGGTATATTATTTTTATCCGGACTAAGATATTAGTGTTCTAAAATAATATGTAAAAATTGAGAAATCGTTATTATTTGTTAATAAAAATGTTAATAAATTACTTTTACTGTTTTATATGTATTTTCGTGAATGTTTTGTGATTAAAATGTATTTGTTGATTTTATCTAGTTTAGATTATTTATTTGTTTAAAGACTAGTAATATAGTGCCCTTTTAGCTTAGTAAAATGTAGAGCCTTTTGCGTAGTATCCCTATTTTTTAGTATATCTTATACTGATAGATCAAACACAAACTCTGTCCAATATACAAAAATTAATCATTTAATTTACAAACAAACATATAAAATTATGAAACTAACATGTAAAATGATAAAATTGACACACATAAGAATTCAGGATAACTTGATGCTACTGGGCCTCAAATATCGAGCCTGGAACCCATATATGAATACTTTATCTAATTAAATATTGTATAATTATAAAAAATAATTATTTAATTTACAAAACAAACATACAAAATTATGAAACTAACATGTAAAATAATAAAATTGACACATACAAGAATTCACGATAGCTTGGTGCTATTGGGCCTCAAATATCGAGCCTGGAACCCATATGTTAATACTCTGTCCAATTAAATATTGTATAATTATAAAAATTAATTATTTAATTTACACAACAAACATACAAAATTATAAAACTAATATGTAAAATAATAAAATTGACACATACAAGAATTCAGGATAGCTTGGTGCTACTGGGCCTCAAATATCGAGCCTGGAATCCATAGATATATACTATATCCAATTAAATATTGTATAAGTATCAAAATTAATTATTTAATTTATAAAACAAACATACAATTAATGTTGTTTAATTTACAGTAGACGACATGGACGTGCCTATGCATCCCGGACCTTTTTGCGATGAGCTATTAGTGTTACAGGGCGATCATAGGTCCGCCCACGTATGGGAGGGAGATTTACTGGCCCAGACTCTCCGCGCCAGGAGAGTGGACGACATGTGGGATTTTATGAAGGACAGAGATCTCCATCCCCGTGTAGTCCAGCGTTGCAGCTCGACTAGTCTTTGGTCATGGCCCTGATAGAGCGGTGGCGACTGAAGACGCACACATTCCATCTGCCCATTGGCGAGGCCATCATCACGCTGTAGGACGTGGAGGTTTTATATAGGCTGCTCGTTGCACTGCCTCAGGCCATGAGAGAGATGACGCGTGGGCAGTATTTGGACATGCTGCAGCAGCTCACTGGTTTCAGGCCACAGGATGATATTGCACACTCAGGGGCCAGTCGCATGAGTTTGACAGCTATTCGACAACATTTGGAGATATTGCACCCCGACATCACTGGCGAGACAGATGATCTGCATATTCACCGGTATACGAGGTTGTTGCTGCTCCTTATGTTTGGAGGGGTCTTGTTCTCGAACACTTCGGGGAACCTAGTCAGCTTGAGATTTCTTCATCATCTTCAGCGGCTAGATGATTTACCCCAGTACAGCTGGGGTGATGTTGTTCTCGCCTACTTGTACAGGCAGATGTGCCGGACGAGCATGGGCACCCAACATGATGTATGTGGATTTTTGTCGCTGCTACAGGTGACAACATATTCGAATACTCTATTCATTATAACATATCTAGTAAAAAATTATCATTTAGTTTTACGTCAACTTTGTATGTTAGGTTTGTGCCTGGGAGCGGTTCCTGCAGTTGCAGCCACCTCTACCACCATTACCTCTGGATGTACCACCTCCTTTTCTCCCTCTAGCTAGGAGGTGGGTTCTCCGGCTGGGAGACGTACATATCTACGAGGCTCGGCATAATCTCCCCCTTTGCAGGGATTTGTTGGATATGCTGGAGGGAGCAAAGGTAAATGTATACCTAAGTTTACTTGGTATAGCTTCACATGTGTTGCGCATACTCACGTTTTCTGTTGTCATTTAATAGTTCATTTGGACGCCATACAACGACGACTTGATAGGTGGCCTGCCCGATTATTGGTCGGCCGACCGACTGATTTGGAGCACTTCCGTCCCGCTGATGTGCCTCGATATTGTGGAGCATCATGCCACGGAGCGGGTACTTCGCCAGTTTTGCCGTTCGCAGCTTGTACCGAGAGGGCCCACATGGGAGCCCACACATTATCAGCTGGATGATCGTTCTAGGATGGACGACGCATATATGGCATGGCTAGAGGCGCAGGTCGATACTTGGAACCGGCGAGCTGACCTGATTCAGCCCCCCCTTCACAGAGCCGGACGGATACTATTCATGAGTATATGCCCCGGTACCGCCGCGTTACCCGACTTTTCGTCGGGAATCCTATTTATCAAGCTGGCGGTCGGTACGTTCCATACGCCGGGCAGCACGAGGCCCCGGTATGTTTTCTGGTATTATTACTTATATAACTGTAACATAGTGTTATGTAGTTTATATTTTATACGTTGTGCAGGCTATTGGCCTACATATAGTCTACTAGATGGGATTGCAGATGCAGCAGCATGCCGGCGAGGGAGCGACCGCTTTGCACGATTATGGCCAGTAGGTTACAGAGGTGGCTGCCCGAAAATTGCAGCGAGCCTGAGAGGATCAGCGCTTAGGACACGACCCTGCTTATATGGCGTCGGAGCAGTACCAGTGAGGTAGGGGTGCCCCACGAGGCAGGGCTGCCCCATGGGGTCATGGTGGGCGGCGAGGAGGTGGTCCCCAGCAAGGGGGCGTTGAGGCCCCTGTTGATGATGTTGATGCTGATTTGCCGGGTGACCTTCATGAGCCGGACGAGTATCCCAGCAACATGCCGTCATACAGCCTTGGGTTGCAGCTCACTCTAGGGACTTCGCAGGTGACCCCGTCAGGTCCATTATTGACCACGGGCACGGACATTACCGGAGAGGATTGGGATGCGTACTTCCCAGACCTATCGACCGCTGCTAAGGATCGGCTGACCCAGATGTGAATAGTGGGTGTCGGCTGAGTTATGGCTCATCATCGAGGGGTGCTTGGGAGCTTTCACAGGCGCATGTATATTTTTATTAGTATTTATTCTAAATTTGTTTTTTCTTTTCTCATTTATTTTCCATAAATAACTTTATTAATTTTCTTATTAAGGCTTCATCCTCGCCCGTCACGGAGGCCGCTTTGTGCGATGCTGACCTGGCTGCGACGGATGATTATATTCAGGAGTCCGATGAGATCGTGGTAAGAAAATTTAAATTGTTGTGACTTAATATATATTTTCCTATACTGAGCTGACTTATTCTTCTGTAGGTTACTACTAGACTGACGGCCCCTTCTATCGATCCTGCCAGCCCTACTGATGATCATGTTGCAGCGCATCCTGCTATAAAGAAGCGACATGATAAGGATGATCCTGATAGCGTAGCCGGGCGGGATGGGATGCGCCTTAGGCCAGCGGCTGCATTGAAGCACACAGGTTGTGGAACACATTGATTTTTTATTTTTTTTTTGTATTTGATGTAAATATTATTTTATGTAAATAATAGCAATAATTTTTATTATTTTCGTTATATGCGCATTATGTATATATTTCTCGGGTTCTTCGTTATTTTAATACTGCAACACAAACACAAACACAACAACTTAACATAATTTAAATTCGGCACACATAATGAAAATACATGACATGGAAAGCATAAAGATAAAATACAACACTCAACACATACATTGGTTTGTTTAGTCAACTATTCTCTTCTTCAACCACTCAAATTGATCCAACAACTTATTTTTTTTCTTCTTCCACCTCTTTTAGTTTCTCCTTCAACGCCGCAATTTCTCGTTTATACATAACCTCATCACGTTCGTATTTTTTGTTCAAATCATGAATATACTGCAAAATTTGTTTGTAGCATTCCTGCTTACAGGGTTCATCAATCCACACATCAAAATTGCAAAAAGGTTCGTCGGGAATCCTATAAAACTTGTTCACACACATCCAGTATCGGCGCCCAACTTCACCATCATCCCAATAGTCCGCCATCATACATCTTTTGCCGCACTGGCACCTTGGTACATAAAAGCGTTCAGACATTTATTAAAGCGAAAAAAGAAACCCTGCTTTTATGGAGAGTTTTGCTATTGGTTATTGTTAAGCGCAGAATATAACTAGAATGCGCCCGTTATTTATAGGAAAGATAACACACATAACATAGTATTTAACTGCGATATGCTAACACATAATATAGTATTTAACCGCGCTGTCTTATCAGCCCAGGCATAACGTTGTTTATAAGGGCGTTATATATTTATAGCGCTCTTTTAAAGAGCGCTATACCTTAACGTCCAAAACGTCCATTAAGGCATAGCTCTCTTTAAAAGAGTGTTATACATAGTTAGGTAACTCTCTTTTTTTTTTACACGTATTTCCGTTCTTTTAGTCAAAAAGAACCACAAATGGGTTCTGGACTCCTCATGTATAGTAGTAGTAGTAGTACTGTAGTAGTCAATAACAGTTTCACGCAACGCAAGATATTGTTCAAACATCAAATCAAATCACTTGTTTATATGTTATCTACTCAACTCATAAAGTCTCAGTTTTTCTCATTCTTGTCATTAGCACTTATCATCACACTTCTTTTTGTGACACAGTAAAAAAGACGTACTGTTCAATATTTGCCTGAACAAAAAATTTAGAAGAATGGGAATGATGGGGAAGATTATGAGGCATCCAGATGAAGTATACCCATTGATGAAGCTCATGCTAGCTGCAAAACTCATCGAGAAGGGGACACCATTGCAGCCACACTGGGCCTTCTGTAATACTACTCTCCACAAGGTCTCTCGCAGCTTTGCTCTCCTCATTCAACAGCTGCCTACCGACCTTCGCAACGTGCTAAGTCAAAAGCCTTTTTTCCTTGTTTTAATGTAAAAGAAACTTTACTCAATTACCTTCAAAGTGTCTACAAGTAATAATTTTAAAAATAAGGCAAATTACCTTTCCTTTCCAACATATTAAGATTAAAATATACCTATGATTATACAAGTGTGAAAGTGCAAGAGGGGGGTGAATTGTAATTTTTCTTTTCTTTTACGAGGTAGTCGACTAAATTGCTTTCTAATCGAATAGACTTTTGATATGGGATGTAAACTAAATACAGAAAAGTAAATGACACGGGATGTTTCCGAATGAATCCTACATCCACTCGCCTTGGGTTATAAGGGTGTTCTCTTTCAAGTATGAAGTTTCTTGATACAAGTTAGTTGGTGTTGTTAAACACCAACAACTATGTCACTATATTTGTTCTTTCCTCTCTTCTTGATACAATGCCTCATCAGTGATTTATCTCTCTTTCTTATCTCCCTAGTTACACAGTAAATCTAGAGTAGACTACAATGCTTGTTTGGAGTAGAACAAAGATATTGATATTGGTTCGATCAAAGTATGTCCTTCCTTTATATCTTTTGTTGTATATATAATAACTGGGTTCTATTCTTCACCGCGTGACAGTTCAATGATATCACGATTTTTATTAAACGGAACAGTTCCGATACCGATAATTTTTTCTTTTGAATCATCACCAAACATAATGTTTCGCCATTGATGTTGGTAACTTCCTTGAAAGCTTTTTGTTTCCCGTCATGTGACTGGAACACGCACTGGCGAGATACCATTTTCTTTTTCGATGTTTCCTGTGGTGTTCCTGCAAAGAAAGATTATTACCTTCTTTTAGATACCCAAGCTTGCTTGAGTCCTTGTTGTTTAGTTCTACCAGGATCAGGGCTGTTTTTTTGTTTCCAAATCCATCGTGAGACATTTGATTTGCGAAATCTACAGAAGGAATAATTGTGTCCAACCCTATTATAGTAATAACACACATGGGTTCATCTAGTCTTTGATCTACTACTAGTGTTAGTACTTGTGGACTTTGTTCTGACAAGTCCTTTTCCAGTTGATTTGTATGTCACTTGGTTGTACTTGACAGAACTGTGACTGGTGGACTTGCGCATGCCATTAAGTTGTATTTGCAATTTCTGAACCTCATCTTGAAGTACATCTCTTTCGATTTCATATACTTCAAGTTTGAGTTCCCAGTCCTTCTTTTCCCTATTGAGTCTCTTTAATTCATTTAGCATTCTTTTTAGACTCTTTTAGGGTAAGATCAAGAATATCCTGCAATTCGTTACATCTATCATAGTTATAAGGTCTTACCTCACTTGTTTCACCTTGTGCCATGAAGCAATTTTCAGTATCTTCTTTACAGTCGTCGTCTGATGCATCTTCATCAGTCCAGCATCTAGAGTATTAGTTCATATTATTTTCCAAAATCGTCATAAAACATAGATTGGTTATTTCTTCATGTTCTGAACTATCTTCATCGCTCCAACTTTCGAAGGATTTATTTTTGTTGAATCCTCTAAAGATTTGTCTTTTAAGATCTGAGCATTCAGCTTGAACATGGCCATACCTTCCATATTCAAAGCACTTTCCGTTATTTTTGTCTTGCTCATTGTATTGCCTGGTTCGTCTAGATGACATCCTTCCCTTTTTTGTCTTTCTGTATCTTCTCATCAATCCATTCATGTTTCTTGACACCATGGGAATTTCTTCTTCAAGAGCTTCTGGATCATCATCAAAATCATTTTCAGGACCTTCAGTTGTAGTTTTGAAAGCAGTTGTATTCTTCTTTTCTTCCTGACGCGTTTTCTCAAATGCTATAAGATCTCCTTGTACATCATATGAAAGTTTGTCTAGATCTTGAGATTCGAGTGCAACTACTTTTGTCTGCCATGTGTTGAGCAAACTTCTCAGGATTTTTCGAACTTGATCACCACTTGAGTAAGGTTTACAAAAGGCTTTCAGATCGCCAATGATTTTGCTGAATCTTGCAAATATCTCCTCAATGGATTCTCCTTCTTTCATCTAGAAGAGTTCATAATCGTGAACCAATAGGTTTATCCGAGTTTCTTTCACTTTGCTAGTTCCTTCATAGGTAACTTCCAGTTTGTTCCACATTTCCTTGGTGGTATCACAGCTTGAAATTTTCTCATACTCTTCTCCACTTATAGCATTATAAAGCAAGTTTCATTCCTTAGCATTAACTTGAACGACAGTTATTTGATCGTCTGTGTATTTATCTATATCTTCAAGATCAGCGGGTGGTTGAGCTGCTGCTGGTAGTGGATAATTTTCCTTTTTCATAACACGCCATACTTTGACACCATAGGACTTTGCATAAATTTCTATGCGCACTTTCCAGTGAGAGAAGTATTGTCCATTGAAATGTGGTGGCCTTACTTGCGATGCCTCTTCTTGAAAGAGTTCTCTAATAGTTACTTGGCTTGACATGATCTTTTATCACTAGCTGTTAAGCAAAAGATAAAAGTGTAAGACCGGCTCTGATACCAATTGAAAGTGTAAGGAGGGGGGTGAATTGTAATTTTTCTTTTTTTTTACGAGGTATTCGACTAAATTACTTTCTAGTCGACTAGACTTTTGATATGAGATGTAAACTAAATACAGAAAAGTAAACTACAGAAAGTAAATGACACATGATGTTTTATACTGGTTCAGATTCAGAATGAATCCTATGTCCAGTCCCCTTTGGTTGCAAGGGTGTTCTCTTTCAAGTATGAAGTTTCTTGGTCAGGTTGGTTGGTGTTGTTATACACCAACAACTTCATCACTAGATTTGTTCTTTCCTCTCTTCTTGATACAATACCTCACTAGTTATTGTTTTCTCTTTCTTCTCTCCCTAGTTACACATTAAATCTAGAGTATACTACAATGCGTGTTTGGAGTAGAACAAAGAGATTGATATTGGTTCAATCAAAGTATGTCCTTCCTTTGCATCTTTTGTTGTATATATAAGAATTGGGCTCCATTCTTCATGGCGTGACAGTTCCATAGATGGAGGAGGGCAACCCAAGGGAGTTGATCCTCAGAATCAATCAAGATGATCTATTCCAAGAATAGAATGGAACTTCCTTTACTGAACCGTTGCTTCCGTGATTTTCTTTTCTTCGCAAGCCGTTGTGATTGAATATTCTCTGTGATGCGTGATTGAATATTCTCTATAGATCTTCTACATTGATTGATTGATGCCTTCCATAAATAGATGAATCGAATATTTGTTTTTCATGAATCTCGCAATCACAACACATTTGCTCCTTGATTCTTGCTTCTGGATCTTGACTTGCACGTTTGACTCCTTGATTTTATCTTTCAGATCTTTTACTAGAATCTTTTCAATTCTTGTGGCTTCCTTCTTTGGGATTGATTTCCTGCAATTAGAATTAAGTTATTTTCTATCATTAAAATATATATCTAACAATCTCCCCCTTTATTATGATGACAAAAAAACTTAATTCATTTCACTTCCCTGTTTATACACTCCACTTGCTTTTAGAGATTTTTGTAGCTTTAGTCGGCTCCCCCTCAACTTGTTGTCAGGTACTTTGAGTCGACTCCTCCTTATTCAGTTGCCCAGTAGTTGACTTTTGTTGAGTTAGTCCACTAAACCTTACCTATAAGTTAGTAGTACTCTATTCTCCCCCTTTGGCATCAATCAAAAATAGGGCTAAGCAAGTCTAACTACTAGCAGATAAGATTAGCAGATAGTAAGCTTAATTACAGTCATCCATAGAGTACCAAAAAAATATGCAAGATATCCAGATAAACCAAAAGAAATTGTCTAAGCAACCAACACAGATCATCGACGAAGGAAATAGGTAAGGGTGTTGCAGATAGCTTCTTTGAGGCGATCAAAGCTTGTGTTCATTGTGACTGAGATTCCATCAACACAATCATGAACTTCCTTGAAAGCTTTCACTGCCTTTTATGCGGTTTTCAGAACCATGACTCTTAGCTTGGACATGTTAGATCATATTTCCTTTGCAACTACGTAGGTATATCCAACTAAGGTCTGGGTGGCGAGGAGTAGCTCTTTGATGGTAGTCAGTTTGTCATCAAGTGCATCTATCTTTTCAAGCAACTCCGGATTGTTGACAACAGCCTGAGAAGTATCAACTTTTACCTTGGAACTGGAGAGAATCACTTTGGCTTCAATTTTCTGCGTCTTCATCCAAGTACCATCCACAACAACATATCCCATGCTAATAAATGCCCTATTGTTATAACACTTGGAAACAGATATATAGGGATAGTTTGAGAGAAGGATATTGAAGGCCTCGATGAGGTGAGTGATGACCATCCCGTAAGGTAGACTCGAAGGATCTTCGGCACATTCAATCATGAAATTGATTACCCAGGAGAACAGTTTCACCTTGTGCTTGGTGAGAAGACAGTAGACCAAAAAGGTGTCCCTTTGAGATAATGTGGTGTAAGAACCTGTTCTGGGAAGAATGATGGTGGCAACAATGTGGGCAAGAATACCGATTTCAAAATTGATGTCACTAGGTCCTAATTGACTTGGCAGTGAATCAGACAGGGAGTCAGCAAGGCATTGTTTGGCTTGTTCAAACAACACTTCAAAATCATCAGGCCAGGAGTTTTAAATAGAGCAGAGTAACCAGAACTTTTACACTTAAGCAAAGAATCAAAAGTAGAACAGTCTAGAATGATACGTTGACCTAGCATGAGTGATTCAATTTTATCATATTTCTGGGAATGAAGATTTACATAGAACATACGAACTAGATCTTCATAGACTTTTGGAGGGATTAGGTCAAAGAAATTTTTCCATCCTTGAAAAGTTAAAAAATCTTTTACCTTGCAGTTTAGGATTTCCATCTCTTCCAGGTTGATGATTCTTCCATGAGCAATTGATTTTTCTTTGAAGGTGACGAACTTGTCTTTGTTGGGTGAATCCCAATAGTTTAATTCTGACTCCACCGCACTGTTCAGGTCTATCTTCACTTTCTTTGGGATGAACGCTTCTACTTCTTCTTCCATGGGGCACTTTCCTAGGGCCTTTTCTATTCGAGCATCATCAGAGAGGTTTTCTTGAGAAGATAAGAAACCCTTAGAGTGGTCAGAGCCAATAGTAGCTGGTTTTGACGGTTGAGAAGGAGGTTTCCCTTTAGACCGAATGTTTTTGCGAGTGAAAGCAGAGGTTTTTTTAAGCTTTAGCCATTAGAGAGTTTGAATGGAGATTGCACAGAGAAGACTCAAAGAAGAGGTGGACTTATAGATATGGAGGGAGGAGTGAAGAGACATGACTGAACCGACGTGACTGATAGGTCAGAGAAAGGCAAGATGCACGGCTGATTGATTCAGTTTTCATCTCGATAAACTAAAAGGTGGAAAAAAGTGCTAAAAACGGAGGCGCTTAATTAATGCTACAGGCAGTAATAATGAGATACACGGTACAAAAGATTTTTTACCAAAATCACTAAAACACGCAATCTTTGAAAAGTACCAAAATTCCAATACCTTATTTTAAAAAAGTAACAATGCCAAGTAAATCCCTAAGATTTTGAAATATGTCCACTAGAAGTGGCTTAGTAAAAATATCAGCTAATTGATTTTCAGTACTAACAAATGATAATTCAATGTCACCCTTAAAAACATGATCTCTAATTAAATGATGCTTGATATCTATATGTTTTTCCCTAGAATGATGCACTAGATTTTTTGATAGACAGATGGCACAAGAATTATCACAAAAACTTTTAACATGCTTAAAAGAAATATCATAGTCACTTAGTTGATGAGTCATCCAAAGTAGTTGAGCACAACATTGTCCGATGGAAATGTATTCAGCTTCAGTTGTAGATAATGCAACTGATCCATGTTTTTTACTTTTCCAAAAAATAAGCGATTTTCCAAGTAGTTGACAAGTTCCACTTGTGCTTTTCCTATCATCTTTATCTCCTGCAAGATTTGCGTCTGAAAAACCTTCAAGCTTAAAATTGTTAAGACATGGATATCATAATCCATGTGATGTAGTTCCAATAATATATCTAATAATTCATTTCACAGCTGATAAATGTGACTCCTTGAGAGCAGCTTGGAACCTGGCACATCTGCACACACTAAACATTATGTCAGGGAAACTGGCAGTTAAATACAGTAGAGATCCAATCATTCCACGGTATTTTGAGTCATCCACTGGTTTTCCTTCCTCATCTTTGTCAAACGATGTAGCTGGACTTATGGGAGTTACAAGTGCCTTTACATTGCTCATTCCGAATTTTTGTATCAGCTCCTTCGTGTACTTTGTGTGATATATAAAGATCCCTTCATCTGATTGATGAATTTGAAACCCAAGGAAGAAAGTCAATTCTCCCATCATGCTCATTTCAAACTCATTTTGCATGAGATGTGAGAATTACTTACATAGAACAGGGTTAGCACTTCCCAATATAATATCATCAACATAAATTTGAATAATGAGATTTCCAAATGGCAGTTCCAAAAAAATGCACTTCGACATCAAAAAAGACCCATAACATCTATGTCAACTTTTGGTCTGAATACAGATAAAATAAATAGCTTTGTAGATGATCCTTCTAGAAGAGGGGGTATTCTGCCTAAATAGTAGACACAAATAATTTTTTTTGGGGGGGTGTGAAGCAGTGTCAAACCAAAACACCCAACAAGCATTAGCTCTCCCTAAAAAGGAGGTGATCCAGTCGCACCTTCCAGTACGGCTACCTTGTTACGACTGGAGTACCTTTTGATGAAGAGGGTAGTATCAATCTTACCTCTTGAGAATCCATGACTGACCAAAAATGAGCTTAGTCTTTCATACCAAGCTTGAGGTGCTTGTTTTATCCCATAGACTGCCTTAGTCAACTTAAACACATGATAAAGGAAATGTGAGTTTTTAAATCCAAGAGGCTATTTAACATAGACCTCATCATCAATGAAGCTATTTAAAAATGCTCTTTTAACATCCATTTGAAATAATTTAAAACCTTTAAAAGAAACATATGCTATTAAAATACGAATTGATTCTAACTGTGCTACCGTTGCAAAGGTTTCATCATATTCGACTGCTTCTTGTTCAGAGTAGCCTGAGGGACTAGCCTAGATTTGTTCCGGATAACTTTACCTTCTCCATTCAGTTTGTTTCTAAATACCCATTTTGTTCCTATGATTGCTGCGTTTGCTGGCTTGGGCACCAATGTCCAAACTTGATTTTTGTCAAACTGATCAAGTTCTTCTTGCATAGCTTGTATCCAACTTGAGTCTTTCACAGCTTCATCAACTTTATTTTGGCTATATTTGGGATATGAGTGCAATGTTAGCCTTTTTCTTTAGAGCTCCTCTTGTTTCCATTCCATCAGTTGGATTTCCAATTATAAACTTTTGAAGATATTCAGGTTTGCTTCTCTATTCGTTTGGTACTACTTCAGTACGTTAAATAGTTGACTCATTCTTAGGTTGATCATGCTCACTGATGTCTTCATTAGTCGACTGTAGGATTTCATTTGCATTGTCAGCAAATTCTTTTGAAATCATTTGTTCACTAATCTTTCATTGATTTTGACTGATCTCTTCATCACCTGCAAGATCTCCTTTCTCGGACATAGAGTTATTATCATCAAAAATAACATGAACTGATTCTTCTACACATAAAGTATGCTTATTATAGATTCTAAAAGATCTACTATTATTAGAGTAACTGAGAAACATACCTTCATCACTTCTTGGGTCAAACTTACCAAGATTATCCTTACTATTATTGTAGACAAAGAATTTGCTTCCAAAAGGATGAAAGTATCCAATATTGGATCTATTACCTTTCCATAGTTCATATGGAGTCTTCTTTAAAATAGGTCGAATTAAGCACCTATTGAGAATGTGACATGCTATGCTTACTGCTTCTGCCCAGAAGTGATTTGGTAGGAAATGCTCTAGTATCATAGTTCTTGCCATATCCTACATAGTTCTATTTTTAAACCACTTCATTATGCTGTGGTGACCTTTGGTGCTGAAAAGTTACGAGTGTATCCTTGATCATTGTAGAATTACTCAAATGCTCTGCTTTCAAATTCTCCTCCATGATCACTCTGAATAGTTGAGATAAGGCACCCCTTTTCTCTTTCTATCTTTTTGCAAAAAATCTCAAAGTTCTTTAGAGCCTCATCCTTGTGAGCCAGAAATATTATCCATATAAAACGTGAGTAGTCATCCATAATAACAAAAGCATACCTTTTTCCTCTTATACTAGCAGTTCTAGTAGGTCCCAACAAGTCCATATGTAGTAGTTGAAGAGGCTTGCTAGTGGAAATTATATCCTTAAGTTTGAAAGAGTTTCTAGTTTGATTACCAAGCTGACATGCAACACATACATGATTTTTAGAGTAGTTTAGCTTAGGAAGACCAATGACCAAATCATATTTGGAGAGTTTTTCAATCAAATGCATGCTGGCATGACTAAGCTTTTTGCGCCAAATCCAGGGATCATCATTGATGGATGCAAAACAGATATGACTTTCCATATTATCAATGCAATCTAAAATGTAGACATTTCCAAACCTCTTTCCTAGAAGAATGATTTTACCGTATTCATCTTTAAATAGCACAGCCATCTCTTTTGAATTTCACTTCATATCCAGAATCACATAGTTGGTTGATGCTTAGCAGATTGTAATTTAGTCCGTCAACAAGATAAACTTCAATGATATCACAGTTTTTATTAAACGGAACAGTTCTGATACCGATAATTTTGCCTTTTGAATCATCACCAAACATAATATTTTCTCCATTGATGTTGGTAACTTCCTTGAAAAGATTTTTGTTGCCTGTCATGTGACTGGAACACGCACTGGCGAGATACCATTTTCTTTTTTGATGTTTCCTGTGGTGTTCCTACAAAGAAAGATTATTACTTTCTTTTGGTACCCAAGCTTGCTTGAGTCCTCGTTGTTTAGTTCTACCGAGATCAGGGTTGTTTTTTGGTTTTCAAATCCATCTTGAGACATTTGATTTGCGAAATCTACAAAAGGAATAAATGTGTCCAGTCCTATTATAGTAATGATATACATAGGTTGATCTAGTCTTTGATCTACCACTGGTGTTAGTACTTGTGGACTTTGTTCTGACAGGTCCTTTTCTAGTTGATTTATATGTCCCTTGGTTGGACTTGACAGAACTGTGACTGGCGGACTTTCGCATGCTATTAAGTTGCATTTGCAATTTCTGAACCTCATCTTGAAGTACATCTCTTTCGATTTCATATACTTCAAGTTTGAATTCCCAGTCATTCTTTTCCCTATTGAGTCTCTTTAATTTATTTATCATTTGTTTGAGACTCTTTTAGGGTACGATCAAGAATATCCTGCAATTCGTTACATCTATCACAGTTATAAGGTCTTACCTCACTTGTTTCACCATGTGTCATGAAGCAATTTTCAGTATCTTCTTTACAGTCGTCATCTGATGCATCTTCATCAGTCCAGCATCCAGATTATTTGTTCATATCATTTTCCAAAATCGTCATAAAACATAGATTTGCTATTTCTTCATGTTCTGAACTATCTTCATTGCTCCAGCTTTCGAAGGATTTGTTTTTGTTAAATCCTCTAGAGATTTTTCTTTTAAGATCCGGACATTCAGCTTGAAGATGGCCATACCTTCCGCATTCAAAGCAATTTCTGTTATTTTTGTCTTGCTCATTGTATTGCCTGGTTCGTCTAGATGACATCCTTCCCTTTTTTGTCTTTCTGTATCTTCTCATCAATCCATTCATGTTTCTTGACACCATGGGAATTTCTTCTTCAAGAGCTTCTGGATCATCATCAAAATCATTTTCAGGACCTTCAGTTGTAGTTTTGAAAGCAGTTGTATTCTTCTTTTCTTCCTGACGCGTTTTCTCAAATGCTATAAGATCTCCTTGTACATCATATGAAAGTTTGTCTAGATCTTGAGATTCGAGTGCAACTACTTTTGTCTGCCATGTGGTAAGCAAACTTCTCAGGATTTTTCGAACTTGATCACCACTTGAGTAAGGTTTACAAAAGGATTTCAGATCGCCAATGATTTTGCTGAATCTTGCAAATAGCTCCTCAATGGATTCTCCTTCTTTCATCTAGAAGAGTTCATAATCGTGAACCAACAGGTTTATCCGAGTTTCTTTCACTTTGCTAGTTCCTTCATAGGTAACTTCCAGTTTGTTCCACATTTCCTTGGCGGTATCACAGCTTGAAATTTTTTCATACTCTTCTCCACTTATAGCATTATAAAGCAAGTTTCGTTCCTTAGCATTAACTTGAACGACAGTCATTTGACCGACTATGTATTTATCTATATCTTCAGGATCAGCGGGTGGTTGAGCTACTGTTGGTAGTGGATAATTTTTCTTTTTCATAACACGCCATACTTTGACATCATAGGACTTTGCATAAATTGTCATACTCACTTTCCAGTGAGAGAAGTGTTGTCCATTGAAATATGGTGGCCTTACTTGCGAGACCCCTTCTTGAAAGAGTGTTGTAATAGTTACTTGGATTGACATGATCTTTTCTCACTAGCTGTTAAGCAAAAGATAAAAATATAAGACCGGCTCTGATACAAATTAAAAGTCCAAGGGGGTGAATTGTAATTTTTCTTTTTTTACGAGGTATTCGACTAAATTGCTTTCTAGTCGACAAGACTTTTGATATGAGATGTAAACTAAATACAGAAAAGTAAACTACAGAAAGTAAATGGCACATGATGTTTTATACTGGTTCGGATTCAGAATGAATCCTACGTCCAGTCCCCTTGGGTTGCAAGGGTGTTCTCTTTCAAGTATGAAGTTTCTTGGTCAGGTTAGTTGGTGTTGTTATACACCAACAATTTCGTCACTAGATTTGTTCTTTCCTCTCTTCTTGATAAAATACCTCACCAGTGATTTTTCTCTCTTTCTTCTCTCCCTATTTACACAGTAAATCTAGAGTATACTACAATGCTTGTTTGGAGTAGAGCAAAGAAATTGATATTGGTTCAATCAAAGTATGTCCTTCATTTGCATCTTCTGTTGTATATATAAGAATTGGGTTCTATTCTTCACCGCGTGACAGTTCAATGATAACACGATTTTATTAAACGAAACAGTTCCGTACCGATAATTTTTCCTTTTGAATCATTACCAAACATAATGTTTTCTCCATTGATGTTGGTAACTTCCTTGAAAAGATGTTTTAGCCCGTCATGTGAATGGAACACGCACTGGCGAGATACCATTTTCTTTTTCGATGTTTCCTGTGGTGTTCCTGCAAAGAAAGATTATTACCTTCTTTTAGGTACCCAAGCTTTCTTGAGTCCTTGTTGTTTAGTTCTACCAGGATCAGGGATGTGTTTTGGTTTCCAAATCCATCCTGAGACATTTGATTTGCGAAATCTACAAAAGGAATAATTGTGTCCAGCACTATTATAGTATTAACACACATGGGTTGATCTAGTCTTTGATCTACCACTGGTGTTAGTACTTGTGGACTTTATTCTGACAGGTCCTTTTCCAGTTGATTTGTATGTCGCTTGGTTGGACTTGCGCATGCCATTAAGTTGCATTTGCAATTTCTGAACCTCATCTTGAAGTACATCTATTTCGATTTCATATACTTCAAGTTTGAGTTCCCAGTCCTTATTTTCCCTATTGAGTCTCTTTAATTCATTTAGCATTTTTTTGAGACTCTTTTAGGGTAAGATCAAGAATATCCTGCAATTCGTTACATCTATCACAGTTATAAGGTCTTACCTCACTTGTTTCACCTTGTGCCATGAAGAAATTTTCAGTATCTTCTTTACAGTCATCATCCGATGCATCTTCATCAGTCCAGCATCCAGAGTATTTGTTCATATCATTTTCCAAAATCGTCATAAAACATAAATTTGCTATTTCTTCATGTTCTGAACTATCTTCATCGCTCCAGCTTTCGAAAGATTTATTTTTGTTAAATCCTCTAGAGATTTTTCTTTTAAGATCCGGGCATTCAGCTTAAAGATGGCCATACTTTCCACATTCAAAGCACTTTCCGTTATTTTTGTCTTGCTCATTGTATTGCCTGGTTCGTCTAGATGACATCCTTCCCTTTTTTGTATTTCTGTATCTTCTCATCAATCCATTCATGTTTCTTGACACCATGGGAATTTCTTCTTCAAGAGCTTCTGGATCATCATCAAAATCATTTTCAGGACCTTCAGTTGTAGTTTTGAAAGCAGTTGTATTCTTCTTTTCTTCCTGACGCGTTTTCTCAAATGCTATAAGATCTCCTTGTACATCATATGAAAGTTTGTCTAGATCTTGAGATTCGAGTGCAACTACTTTTGTCTGCCATGTGTTGAGCAAACTTCTCAGGATTTTTCGAACTTGATCACCACTTGAGTAAGGTTTACAAAAGGCTTTCAGATCGCCAATGATTTTGCTGAATCTTGCAAATATCTCCTCAATGGATTCTCCTTCTTTCATCTAGAAGAGTTCACAATCGTGAACCAACAGGTTTATCCGAGTTTCTTTTACTTTGCTAGTTCCTTCATAGGTAACTTCCAGTTTGTTCCACATTTCCTTGGCGGTATCACAGCTTGAAATTTTCTCATACTCTTCTCCACTTATAGCATTATAAAGCAAGTTTCGTTCCTTAGCATTAACTTGAACGACAGTCATTTGATCGTCTGTGTATTTATCTATATCTTTAGGATCAGCGGGTGGTTGAGCTGTTGTTGGCAGTGGATAATTTTCCTTTTTCATAATACGTCATACTTTGACATCATAGGACTTTGCATAAATTTTCATGCGCACTTTCCAGTGAGAGAAGTGTTGTCCATTGAAATATGGTGGCCTTAGTTGCGATGCCCCTTCTTGAAAGAGTGCTCTAATAGTTACTTGGCTTGACATGATCTTTTTTCAATAGCTGTTAAGCAAAAGATAAAAGTGTAAAACCGGCTCTGATACCAATTGAAAGTGCCGGGGGGGGGGAATTGTAATTTTTTTTTTTTTACGAGGTATTCGACTAAATTGCTTTCTAGTCGACTAGACTTTTGATATGAGATGTAAACTAAATACAGAAAAGTAAACTACAGAAAGTAAATGACACATGATATGATATTTTATACTAGTTCGGATTCAGAATGAATCCTATATCCAGTCCCCTTGGGTTGCAAGGGCGTTCTCTTTCAAGTATGAAGTTTCTTGGTCATGTTGGTTGGTGTTGTTATGCACTAACAACTTCGTCACTAGATTTGTTCTTTCCTCTCTTCTTGATACAATACCTCACCAGTGATTGTTCTCTCTTTCTTCTCTCCCTAGTTACATAGTAAATCTAGAGTATACTATAATGCTTGTTTGGAGTAGAACAAAGAGATTGATATTGGTTCGATCAAAGTATGTCCTTCCTTTGCATCTTTTGTTGTATATATAAGAATTGGGCTCCATTCTTCATGGAGTGACAGTTCCATAGCTGGAGAAGGGAAACCCAAGGGAGTTGATCCTCAGAATCAATCAAGATGATCTTCTTCCAAGAATAGAATAGAACTTCCTTTACTGAACCGTTGCTTCCGTGATTTTCTTTTCTCCGCAAGCCGTTGTGATTGAATATTCTCTGTAGATCTTCTACATTGATTGATTGATGCCTTCCATAAATAGCTGAATCAAATATATGTTTTCCATGAAGCTCGCAATCACAACATATTAGCTCCTTGTTTCTTGCTTCTGTATCTTGACTTGCATGTTTGACTCCTTGATTTTTTTCTTTCACATCTTTTACTAGAATCTTTCCAAGTCTTGTGACTTCCTTCTTTGGGATTGATTTCCTGCAATTAGAATTAAGTTATTTTCTATCATTAAAATATATATATATATATATATATATATATATATATATATATATATATATATATATATATAATAAAGTGAACATTTTTTCATTCCTTTGTTTTCTCCTTAAGTTCATCTTCAAAAACAAAATTTGGCAACCTAATACCTTTCTTCTATGCATGGATTTTGTTTTGCCATCGATTTCATTTGGATGGTCACTCAACTATTATTTCGTTTCATTAGAGTTATTAAACTATTTTTTGGATGGCCTATGCTTCTTTTCATCTACTCTCTAGCCGAGGGTCTATCGTTAACAGTCTCTCTACCTTCCTAAGGTAGGAGTAAGGTCTGTGTATACATTACCCTCCCCAGATCTTACTTATAGAAACTCACTGGGTTTATTGTTGTTGTAATATTATTAAATTATTTTTTGCAACGAAAATGTTAGTCAACTTTATTTAAGTATCACAAAAGTCACTAATTATCTTTCGTAAACAAAAAGTGTGTCAACTTTCATGATTAAGGAGTAAAGGTGAGTTACTTTTTATTATAAAAATAGATCTATACGTCAGTGAAGCTAGGTTACCAACTACATCATACCCCTTTGGTGCGGCCTTTCGCGGACCTTACGTAAAAGCAGGATTACTTTTTTTAGTATAAATGTTTTTCGTACAATAAAGTAAAAGTCAATGATCATACATAAATTACCCCTGTTGCCTTGTGAAGGTTGAGTTTTATAAACTTCCGTCCAACTCTGCAGGTTTGTGTTTACTATTTGGTTCTACGAGTACTTGACACTGTTGGTATGTTCAATTCCATAATCTCTCATCAGTTTAATTTCATGATATACAGTAGGAATTCTAATCAATTTAAGCATTATTCTATTGGTTGATTTCTGTAAGCATTGGAATATTGCTTCACTAATTTTGTTTTTTCCTTCTAATGGACAGAGGATGATACCAGCTTAGCTACTGAGGTTAGAGTACCTATCCTGAGAAATGTTTACTGCCACTTCTATGATCGTGAATGGCATTTTTCATGTGAGTGCTAATTGCATCTCAACTTTGTTATTCTTGCTTTTGTAATTAAAGAGGCTCCATAGGACAAGCTTTGACAAACATGCGTATTTGGTTCTTGGTTTTCTTCTTCATAAAATCTTTTACACTATTAATTATAAGGTTTCCAATTAATGCTTATCAAAAAAGTAATTTATTATTACTTTGCAAGCGACCTGATCGCTTAAATACTTTTTACACCGTCAAGCAGGGGCGGAGCTAGAGTGTCGGTTGCGGATTCAGTCGAACCCAGTAGTTTTGGTTCAAACCTTGTATTTATCTTATAAAATTCATTTGATATGTTAATTTAGAACTATTTACTTAAAATGATTAGAATCCCGAGCTTATAAGCTTCAAATCCTAGTTTCGACTCTACCGTCAAGTGCACAGAGCGTAAATTCAATGCACAATAGTATCAGTTGTTTTCCAAAAAGAAATAATTAGCATTGTACTTTTATTTTAGAGGAAATGATCTCACCTTAGTTTCATTTCGAGATATAGTTTTTTCCCCCCTTCATTATTCTTTCCTACTTCTCTTCTATAGTAATTGAGTCATTTCTTTTCTTATTTTATGATATTTATGTGAAGTTTTCTGGATTAGTTGCCTTATACCTGTTGTTATTCATTAGGTGGTACAAAGGCCTTCAAGGTTCTCATGGACCAATTCCATGATGTTTCCACTGCTTTCCTGGAGCTTGATAAAAAGTTAGTTCTTGCAAAAGATTTTTGCTTTTCTGCTACTAATTAATGTATTGTTGTATATTAAGAATTGATTGCAAAATATTCCAGAATCATAGTTTGAAGTCAAAATCAGAACAATAGTTTTATGTGAATGAACGTTCTACGTATTTTGCAGTTATCAGGAGGTGATTAAGGATATTACCAAGAGGATGGGTGAAGGGATGGCAAAATTTCTATGCAAGGAGGTGATTCAGGATATATATTAACTTGAACATGTCTAATGTGCATTATGAACTTTAATAGAATGGACGGGACGGGTTAAATTATACTCATCTTTATTTTGCTATTCCTCTTTCCCTTCTTCAATTCCCTCTCCATGATTCAAAAGCCTAAGAAAGTTTGGGTCTCACCAATCCATTTGTCTTCTCAGTACTGTACCAGAAAATTTAACTTTGACATCTGCAGCTTTACTAAAGTTTCTGTCAATGAATTTATTATTAGTATTTCTGCAAGTAATAATTTATATACCTGCATATATATCGTCTACATATTTTGAGGAACAATATAAGAAAACCATGAATTGCACGTTTTGTCATTTTGGAGTAATCTTCTATGTATCTGGAGAAAAAAGAAACAGCACTAAACAGTATCGACAGATGAGAAATACTTGATCTTTTGATTGATAATTTCAATGGCTAGTCATCATTCTAATTTAGATTTTCAAATCTTTTTTATGCTTCTGGAAGAGAAGATTTAGCACCAGAATCCCTCTCCATTTCTATGGGTTTATTTCTTCAGGTAATGCATGTTTAGCAGTCCTCAAAAAACTTTGTCTAGTGACATAAAACCATATTTGGAAATATATTTCAGAAAATAAGCATCATTAGAGATTATCTAGAGGACATAAATGAAGTACCCAAGTGTCGTATTTTCTGGCCCCGTCAAATTTGGAGTAAATATGTTAACAAACTTGAGGTTAGTTTTCTTTGAAATGAGGTTACAGATGTTTTATCATCTAGAATTCATTTTATTTCATCATAACAGTAATAGTCCTTGTTTGAAGTTCATATTTTGGTTCATTGCTCTGAATCTTCTTTATGTGCCTCAGGACTTTAAGTATGAGGAAAACTCAGTCAAGGCAGTACAATGTCTGAATGAAATGGTCACTAATGCTTTATTACATGCAGAAGATTGTCTGACTTACATGTCTAATTTACCAGATCCTGCTATCTTTCACTTCTGTGCAATTCCCCAGGTATAAACTTTCCTTGAACAGTTCAAAATTTTTGTTTTTGCCCGTTATCCTAATATTTTGTACAGCATATTGGTGAGTGTATGAGAATGGAACGCGTTCTGGAAAGTGTAAACAAACTCACTTTAAGCTTACACTTTAGTAAATCATTCAGTTGTCTTGTTACATATGCATCCCATATATGGTGTATTACAATAATTTTCATACTTCCAGAAATATAATACTCCATTACTTTTGTTCATATTAAGTAATCCTTCTTGAAGCATTCATTGCCTTTACGGTGCTTTCTTATACTACCAGATCATAAATATGGAGAACTTGGCGATGTACTACAACAACATTGAAGTTTTCAAAGGCGTTGTAGAAATGAGACAGAGGTAAAGATACACGGCTTCTCAATATGCATGTCTATAATTTCAATTGGACAAGGAAATATACATGATTCTCAATATGCATGTCAAACTTGAATCAGAGGTTTGTTATGTTTCCTTGTTATTCTTCTCTGGAAATTTTTGTAAGTATCAGTTGATGACTTTATCTACCACCAGGAAATCTTACATATTCGGCTGTCAGCCTAATTGTTATATTCAACTTCTGGTGAGTTTTTATGCTGATATATAGTTCATACATTTCATTAGCTTTTCTGCAATAAATTTCGATTATTTTCCTTGTCATCATACTGGCTATTCCTTATATATCAACAAAAATACCTTAAGAGACCATAGGTAAGCATTCAGATGACTCTACTCTTATTTGAGTAAAATGCGAAGAATGTGAAAATGTAAGAAAGAGAATCTTGATTACATTAGTAAAAATAAAATAAAAAACTGTTGGACTCACATTTGTCACATATATATATATATATATATCAAAATCATATTTCGACAGAATTTTTTGTTGCTAAATAATAAACAAAGAAAAGCAAACTTGTGTTCTATATGATCAGCATTCCAAGTGTCTACTTCATTGTATCAAATAACAATCATACTTAGTTTTCACTGGTTTTGCTAGCAAGGATATTAGGATTGGCATTCAATCTTAAACACAAGCAAAGAAACATGGTGGTTA
Source organism: Nicotiana tomentosiformis (assembly GCF_000390325.3). NCBI lineage: Eukaryota > Viridiplantae > Streptophyta > Magnoliopsida > Solanales > Solanaceae > Nicotiana > Nicotiana tomentosiformis. The sequence goes on from NC_090823.1 coordinate 84,614,722, forward strand.
ATTAATACAGTAGTGCTTGCTTTTCATATTGTGGAAATACTACCTTATTCATTTTCCTTCATTTTGTATTACAGGTTTGATGTAGAAGAAAAGAGAAGTTTAGTCAAACAAGTGGAACCAAGTTGTAAATCTTTTAAAGATGATTGCTATATCCATTGATATATTCAATCTCCAGAATTCTCAATGTGGGTAACGGCTATGCAATCCTTATTAGTCTTATTCCTAGTAGATGTACTCAGTCGTCTATATTATCCCTTGAACATCATATCCTTGGTTGTTTAATACTTTCTTGGTTGATAAATTTCTATAATATATCCTTTTGATTTTCACTATAAGAACGGGTTATCAAATTATTTAGTAGGGTGCGGTTTGTGTTGTTTGGTACTATGTTTTTTCTTTCGCGGGGTTTTGGTGGTGGGAGGGGGGGGGGGAACATTAAAAATATCATCTCTGCCCCCTTCCCAAACCCCTAAGAAAAAGAAAAAAGAATACACTCCCTCTGTTCCAATTTATGTGAACCTATTTGACTGGGCACGGAGTTTAAGAAAAAATGAAGACTTTTGGAATTTGTGGTTCTAAACATGTAAGAAAGGAGTCCAGAGTATTTGTGTGGTTATAAAAGTTTCTCATTATGGGTAGAATTGGAAGTTTAAGCTAAATTGTTTCCAAATTTAAAAAGTGGTCATTCTTTTTGGAACAGACCAAAAAGGAAATAAGTTTACGTAAACTGGAATCGAGTGAGTAAATGATTTCACTCTTTGAATGTGGATGTATTATCCACATGAACAACCCAGAATTAAAGGCCTAGTTCTACTCTGTTATAGTTTGCTGCTCTGGCGAACCTGCTTTTCTTTGTATCCTCTCTCAGTACAACTGTCTTGTTTATGCTTTTTAATTAAAACCCTATATATGGATTCCAAACTTGAATATGAAAAGGAGCTAGAGCCAACATCAATTTGTTGTATACACATAATCGTTTTTCTGGTGAAGACAAAAACATGAGGTGGTTTCTTTCCATCTATCTAAGTCTTGGTGGATAGAGTATACATGATAATTGTTGATGGTGGGAGGTAGGAGGTATTCTGTGAAAATTAGTACAGGTATGCCCAAGATGACCTGGACACAGCGATTATTAAAAAAACACTAGTCGTTAATTAAGTACTTCCATGCTTTATTCCTAAAGGTGTGCCCGAGTGGGATTCAATTGAATCCCCTTCGTCAAAAACCATATTGACAAATAGAGTATAAAGGAATTTTTTTTGTTTTTTTAGTTTCCCACCAGGCTCAAAAATTACTTAGGTTAAAAGTTTTTTTTCCCTCTCAAGTGCTGTAATTGTTAGAATACATTCACGTGTCAGTCATTCATTACAGCACCTCACACACTAGTCAGTGCTGTGGGGCTGTCATGGGGCCAAAGCTGTCCTGTATCTTTGCACTTTTGTTGTCACATTTCCACCTCAGAACTGATATGGTATGAGCATTCCCAAGGCAATCCCAACTAACCAATTCAATGCAATGAAATAATATCAGTCCCTTTTTCTAATTGGACAAGAAATAGGCATAGCAGTAAGCAGTAAGCAGAGATGCTTCTTAAAATTTTTTGTTCCTTCAAATAATAGAATAGGAATCAGATAAGGTTCCTCTAGGGAAAAGGAGACACAATGGTCATCTAGGCAGTTAAAGATTTAAGTCATATAGGCTTTAATATTTAGATACGTTTGACTTCCACCAATAACAACCTCAGCCAACCCCATCTTGGTCGGTCTATAAATGGAAAGGAGGGATCCAACAGCTCATATATAAGATCAAGTGGGAAAAAAGAAGCATTGACTTTTATGCTAATTCACACTTCTTCATTAAGCAAAAGAAAAGGAGTCTGTGCTATGTATACTGACAGTGTAAAACGTTTCACATTATTATGTTAAGTTAGACCTTTAACAACATGTAATTTTCAATATCAGACCTGATATGATAACCTGAAAAATAGAATAATAACCCGCTATTACCTGTTATATTGCTAATAATGCAAAAGTACTTTATGTGCATTACTTAAACTCGAAGAGAAAAAGGAATGCATATACCAAGGAATACATAATCTTATTCTTGCATGTCCTATGCAACTAATGTACACTTTTCCACTAATTATGTTATTTGAACTTTGAAACATTGTTAGTTTATAGCATCTACCATCTGCAAAAACGACAGCCAAAGATCTGTTTTTTTCTTCTTCTTTGTGTTATTCCTTGTTCTTTTTCTAAAGTTTCTAACCTATACCCTTTTGAAAAGAAACTCCATTCATGTATACTCCTTCACTTGTACTCTTCTCCATTGTGCATAAGCAAATCAGACCCTTTGGTTTTACAATGGCTTTTGCATTGCTGAGCATTTGCAGTTCGCCCGATGATCAGTGAGCGTCTGAAAATCATGACATAAATGTGTGAGAAGTTTCAAGGATAGAATTGATTAAACCAGATTTTGGATTTATGCTTCCAAATTGTACCTTGTACTGTTTTTGGAGGTCTTTAATGTACTCCACAGCCAAATCTAACATGTCTGCTGTGTTTGTTTGCTGCCAACATGATTTTACCTTAATAAGACTCCATCACAAGAACAAAAGAAAAGGTGCTGAAATTGAAAGAAAAAGGAAAATTGGTATGAAAAATCTACCTTGTCCATGTTGGGAACAAGCTCCTGTAGCTTCCTCATTCTTTCACTTATACGAGTTCTTCTAACCTGAAATAATTCTTGATTCATAATTGAACTTTAAGACTGACTTCTTGAGAAATTTCAGAGATGTTGACAAAAATGAACATAAGACTTAGATTGGGCTTAAACATATATGTACATGTATATGAACATGTTGTTTATGTCCTACCCTTTCTGCAATGCTCCTAGGATGAGTAGCACAGCCACGTTTGGCGCGGATCTTACAGGGAATAGTAGTGTCTTGGAAATGCAATAACTTCTCAATAGCTGCAATTTCAGCTGGTGTCTTTGGTAAACTTAGGTGGTGTGACAAAACTGGAGGCCTATTTCCAAGTTCTTCAATCTGGTCACAACCAAGAATGCCAATTCAAATTCCACATAATATAACAAATGATTTCAAATAGCTTCCCTACATTTTATTTCCATACCTGATTAGCATTAGCAAATAGCTTCCCCTCATTATCTAGTTGATGGGAATCACTCCAAGAGGTAAAAGGAAATCCCATATTGTAGAATTGAGCTTCTGAGTTGCCATCTCCAGACTTGACATCATCAAGTACAGTTGTTATGCTTCTCTCGTTATCGACCTCTGAGATTCGAGACAACATTCCTAATGATGAAGGTGCCCCTGATGGGAAACTACTACTAAAATGACCTTTCAACCTGCTTGAAGATGGACTTGAATCTCCATTGGCACCATTTGCCATTCTATAACCTCCACCACTGCCTTTCAACGTGCCATAGCCTGTAATTTACTACTATTAAACATTAAGTAGCTAACAACTGAAACTTCTTATTAGTGAACACTAAGAGTGTCAAGAATGCAGAAGCCAACACAATTATATTAGGGAAAGAAGGTGGGGAAAAGCACCTGAAACTCCCATTTCATACTAGAAGTGGATGTAGGACATGCTCTGTGGATTCAACTGAACATACTGTTTTTAGCTCGATCTATGTATATATGTTTTAAAATGTGTACATATAATATGATCACACTCATTGAACCCACCACTCTACATCCTGGTTTCGCCTCGATTTAAACTTACCAACGACTCTACATCTTGCCATCATATACTCCAATTTGGAACAGATATGAACAGAAACTAAATCAGGGCAAACCAGAGACATGGTTTCATCTGCTTAATCTTTTAGCAACTGCTAGAAACTCTAAATCCACCAATACTTAATTAAAAAAATTAACTGAAAAAATATATAACCGTACAACAACAACTATACGAATCCTCACTTTTTCATTTGTATATAAATTTAGAAGTATTAATGAATGCACCCCTTTACCTACTTTTAAGAAAATAAAAATCTAGAGTACTTTCCCAAAGAAGAAAGATGAAGAATGAATATGAAACAGTACATACCAATTTGAGAATTGAGGTGAGAGAATAAGCCAGGTGGAGAAGTATTTTGCCTCATAAGATTTGATGCCAACTTGTTTTGCCTCTCAAGATTATTATTTCCCAATGAGCCCATCACCCTGTACCCACCACCATCCATTGACCCCACATCACCACTAGTATTTTGCCTTGGATATTGAGGTGGCAACTGTGAATTCTGAGAGACCAATTGGTTATTTAAACCAGCAAGATTGAACCCTTTATTCTCACTGCCAAAATTTTCAATCTTTATTACTCCATCTGTGAGATTCTCAAACAAAGAACTTGGAGCTGAACGAAACCTTAACAAACCAGAATTCATGTTCTGGTTTTTATCAAACTCTGAGTCCATTAATAGCTCTCTGTTTTTTTTTTTTTTTTTTGCAAATAACACTTCTTTATGTTTGGAATTTGCAGAATATATAGAACTAGAATCAGAAGATAAACATTTGGGAGTTGATTAGTACCATATATTTCTTCTGCATAAAAGTTATAATCTTTGTCTGAAATATCAGCTTGTTTGTTAAGCAGTATGGAGATAGAAATCTTCAAGAACAAGCAAGAAAGAATAGTCTGCTAAGATTTTTTCTTTTTTTTCTTTTCAGAGAAGAAGCTTTTAGATCTCTTAGCTAGTGTTTTTTCATGAAAGAAGAGTAGCAAATTATAGAAAAAGGTAATGGAGAATTTTTTATTTTATTTTTGGTGTGGTAAATAAGTGGAACCCTGAGGTCAATACAGGATAATTAGAAAATGCAAGAAATAGAATGATCTTTTAATTTTTCGGTATTGTCCCTACAAATTTAAATTCATGTTGAGTAAATCTATTAAGAGGTAAAATGCTCTTAATAATAATTTGTTTTATTCTTAGACACAATATAAAATCTCTTATTAAAAGTGATGAAGGAATCCTTATCATCACGCTATATTTGTGGTGATAAATAAATAATCTACCATTTGAACTGTTTTTAGAGGATATATATATATATTAGACGGTTGAATCTAAGCTCTTTTGAAGGTTTTGGTTGCATGGATTTCAATTCCCAAGGGGGACAGATGTTCGAGCCACTCTTTTTTTGTTTCTATTTTACTTTGTGTACAATATTTGTGGAATTAGAAATTAATTATTCTGTTGTATCTACTAGTTTCCTTTGTTTTCCTGCACGGCTGCACTACGTGTTACGACCATTATTGGAGCATCTAAAGATTCTTGACTGTTAAAAAAGTAAAAATGTTAGATTGTGCCAATTCAATAATATTACTGCAAGCATTTTCTCTTCTTTTTTTCGGAATAATATTATTATGCTGCGTATATATTACTTGACATTCCAAGATAACAACATAAAGCCTAAGGTATTTCGAATTTATTTGATTTTTGAGTAGATCTGTGTTGCGGAAGATCGTGGGTTAACTAGCACACAATCACACACAAAGAAAATAGAGAAGAAAAATCCACACAAGGATTTAACGAAGTTAAGCCTAATCCTCGGGGCAGAAGCAGAGAGTTTTTCATTATGAATGAGAAAAAAATCACAATACAATCTCTAGAATCCCCAATTACAACCTCTATATATAGATCTCAAATTGTCCCAAAAAGGTTTTCCAATTTGACAAGGGCTATAAGTTTTCTTTTCCCAAATCTATTAGGACAATGAGTTTTCCTAAACCTACAGGGATTATAGGTTTCCTTAAAATACAAGAAAATAATTCAAGCCACAAAATAACAAATCTCCCCTTTGGCTTGAATTCTCTTCATTAACAAGAACAACATCTATCTACCTTGCCCTCAGCCCTCACGAGGGCTCTACCCATTGCCACACACATCAACCAAGTCTAGGCAAAGCCTAAACTTGTTAAGAGACTCAATCTCTTCAGCCATAGCACTAATCCGTCGATTTGGTTCTGTACCCGGAATAGCTTCTGGATAGTTATAACACTCAAACGCATCAACGGTCTTTGCAACTGTCAAAGCAAATCCAACAGGATTCGTATATCCAAGAAGATTCCCATCAACTACATTTGCAAACCTTTGCGGTCGGTTGATCACTATCTTCTCTCTGCATGTTGCAATGTTATATGGTTGTTGTTGCGCATGTGCATCAACATTATCATTTTGATCAATATTTTGCACCTCCTCCACTTCATCTACTTTAGAACTACTGGGCTGAGCTAGTAGAGATTCAATTTCTAGCTCTATGCGGTCACTGACACCATGATCTGTCTTCGCTATTGCCTTCTCCCTCTGACTGTCCAGTGAGGCAGATTTATTTAATGTCATATCCCTACTGATAATTAGCCCTGGAGTCTTTTGATCTGTGCACCACAACCTATAACCTTTCTCTCCAGTTGCATACCCTAGAAATATGCACTTCTTTACCCTCGGCTCAAGTTTTTCATCACTCACATGAGCATAAGCAGGACAACCAAATATCCTTAAATTTGAATAATCAACAGGCGAGCCGGATCATACCTCAAAAGGAGTTTTGAACTCAATAGTTGTGGATGGAGATCTGTTGACCAAATAACAAGTTGTATTGATTGCTTCAACCCAAAAATCATTTCTAACATATGAGTGTGAAAACATGCTCTGTGCCCTATCACAAAGCCTTTTGTTCATATGTTCTGCAATATCATTTTGTAATGGTGTTCCGACACAAGCGTGGTATCTCACTATGCCCTCTCTGCTGTAGAAATTATCGAACTCGGAATTGCAAAATTTCAACCCATTGTCATTTCGAAGATGCTTAACTTTTCTTTTCGTCTGCCTCTCAACCATCGTCTTCCATTTAACAAATGTCGGAAATGCCTCATCTTTTGTTTTTAGAAAATACACCCACATCATCCTTGAGTAATCATCAATCAAAGTCATAAAATACCTAGCACCACTCTTGGAGAGAACTCTATTTGGACCCCACAAGTCTGAATATATAGAATCTAACTTGTCTCTAGTCTTGTGCTCGGCCTTCTTGCTGAACTTTACCCTTGTCTGTTTACCAAACATATAATGCTCACAAAAATTTAAAACTTAATTTTTATACTCATTCAGCAAATTCTACTTACTCAACAAAGACAATCCATTATCACTCATATGACCAAGTCTCAAGTACCATAACTGAGACTGATTCAGATCATTTTTCCTAGAAGCTACAACAGCTTCCCTTTCAACTACACTGGCCTGAAGATGATACAATTTAGAATGCAGTTTACCCTTCATGAGTACCATGGAACCTTTACACACTTTAAGTATTCCATTCTCGGAGTGAAACTTATATCCCTGATCATCCAAAGTCGAAAGAGAAATCAAATTTTTCTTTATTCGAGGAACATGCCAACACTCAATGTTTCTGATAATTCCATTGAACATTTTCAATATGATGTTACCAATCCCATCTACTGTAATGGATTGTCATCTCCCATGTAGACCGTCCCACTGATCTTCTTGTAAGTTGCAAACCAATTCTTGTGTGGACACATGTGGAAAGTAGCACCGGAATCAAGAACCTAGGAATTCCTCCCATGACTAGAATCCACGACACAGACTTCCCCTACATAACCACTACCATCAGAATTATTGCTAGTGTCAACAACATTTGCCAAATTATCTATTTTTTGCTTTCCTCTTTCCTCTTTTCTCTTTCAGCTCAGGACAATCTCTCTTGTAGTGATCTTGCTCCCTGCACTCATAACAGTTCTGCTTCCTTGCTCTAGACTTCGATCTGGCTGTTGACTTTTTTCTATTAAAGTCTGTTTGTTGTGTTCTTCCTTGTCACGACCCCAAATTCCCTCTGTAGGATGTCGTGATGGCACCTAGTCTCTAAGACTAGGTAAGCCTATCAATGCGGAATAATAATAAATATCTGAAATAAATAAACTACAATTCAAATAATTTCAACTCCCAAAACCCGGTAGAAATAAATTACAAGCTTCTAAGAATTTATTATCAATGTCTCTATATGTCAAGGTCTAAATAAATTATAAGGAAGCAACATAAAATGATAGAAGGGGACTCCGGAGTCTGCGGACGCTGGCAGATATACCTCGAAGTCTCCGTGCGTAGGTAACTCACTGATGTCTAGGCTGGTAAAATGTACCTGGATCTTTATAAAAAGATGTGCAGAAGTGTAGTATGAGTACATCACAGCGGTACCCAGTAAGTGCCAAGCCTAACCTCGGTAGAGTAGTGACGAGGTTAGGTGAGACCCTACTGGAATATAATAATGGCATGGTAAAATGTTTATCAATATAGTAAAATAAAATGACATTGGAAATGAATCAAATAGTATGTCACATTTAATGACACCAAATAATTACAAATAATATCTCGTGGAATCAAAACAAAATTTCCTTCAACTTTATAAAAATCACAATAATTAATCGAAAGCAACCATGGCCATAAATCAATATCAACAAGGGCACTACCGAGGTACCGCCTCGTAGTCCCAAATTATAAATAATTTCACAATATCTCATTTCCTTATACCACCGCGGGAGCCTTCACAATTTATTTAAAGAAAGCATTTTTCCCCCAAAATAGTATCACGCGTTTTAGCCACCCTTATCACACCGCATGACTTCTAGTAGTCACCCCTACTAGCCACTGTATCAAGCCACCCTTATCTCACCGCATGTGTTTCAACACCCAGACCTTATACCACCGCATGCGTATCAATATCACAATATATCACAATTTGTACCTCAAGTGCCCAATATTTCAATTTTCCACAAAAAAAAAAATCAACAACAATATTTTTCAATAATAAAGAGCTCACGGCTCATGCCAGAATAATCCAAAAAAAATCTTACGAAAATATTCAAGAATAAATAATTCAGGAAAATAATATTTTAAATTTTTAATACGTTGCTTCAATATCAAATTTAAAAATGTCAAATACTTCATATTAATAATATTTAATTTAAAGAAAATCAACCTTCAATAATGCACAATATAAAAGAAACCAAGTTTCAATTAAACAGGTAAAACAATTAGCAGGAAAAAAGGTAAACAAATTTAAAATATATATCACCGATCAATGATGAAGAATATAACAAGATAAAATAATTTAATAACTGCGCAACAATGATTTACACAATTTAAAAATATAATCTTTCACATTTAGCTCATGTACACACTCGTCACCTCGTGTACACGACTTTCAACATATTTCAATAATCACATTAATATCAATTCTAGGGGAAATTTCCCCCACACAAGGTTAGACAAGTCACTTACCTCGACTTGCTCCAATTTAATCAAGTATTATACTTTTTCCTCGATTTTTCGACTCCGATCGACTCGTATCTAGTCATAATTAATTCGATACAGTCAACAAAAATTATAGAATTAATTCTATATGAAAATACTACATTTTTTTTCAATAAAAATCCGAAATTAACTCAAAAATGGCCCGTGGGGCCTATGTCTCGAAATCCGGCGAAAGTTACGAAATATGAACGCCCATTCAACCACGAGTCTAACCATACCAAAATGACTAAATTCCAATAACGATTTGACCCTCAAATCCACAAATCTATCCAAGAGGGTTTTCAAATTTTTCCAACTTAAATCACCAATTAAATGTTAAAAACAGTGATGGATTCGTGTAATATAACAAAGATTGAGTTAAGAACACTTACCCCAATATTTTTTCTTGAAGATATATCAAAAATCGCCTCTGCTCAAGCTCCAAGTTGTTAAAAATGGCGAATGGGACGAAACCCCCTGTTTTTATACCTTACGGATCTGTCCAGGCTGACCTCGATCGTGGAGTCCGATCCTAGACCTCGATCATGAGAGTACGATCCTGGACCTCGATCATGGGAGTCCGATGATGGGGAGTCCGATCATGGCCCTCGACCCTGGGGCTCGATCACAGCCGTCGATCCTGGCTATCGATCATGGCTTCGATCCTTATGGCCTTCGATCACTGGCCTTGGTCATAACCCTCGATCCTGGGCCTTCGATCAGTGGCCTTCGATCATGGATCTCGAGCCTGCCTTCGATCCTTGGCTCAATTTCTGGGGGCTCGATTGCACAGCAGAAGAGAATTTGTAGCAGCTTTTGCAGCAGCTGTTTAAGTCCCATTTTTGATCCGTTAACCATCCGAAACTCACCCGAGGCCCTCGAGACCTCAACCCAATACACCAACAAGTCCTAAAACATCATACGAACTTATTTGAAACCTCAAATCACATCAAACAATGCTAAAATCACGAATCACACATAGATTCAAGCCTAATGAACTTTGAAACTTTCAATTTCTACAAACAACACCGGAACCTATCAAATCAAGTCCGATTGACCTCAAATTTTGCACGCAAGTCATAAATGACATAATGGAGCTATGAAAATTTTCAGAATCGGATTTCGACTCCGATATCAAAAAGTCAACCCCTCGGTCAAACTTTCCAAAAATTTAACTTTCGGCATTTCAAGCCTAATTTCACTACGGACTTCCAAATAAAATTCCGATCATGTTTCTAAGTCCAAAATCACCATATGGAGCTGTTGGAATCATCAAAATTCTATTCCGGGGTCATTTGCACATAATTCGACATCCGGTCCCTATTTGAACTTAAACTTTAAATTTTTCGTCAAAATTCCATATCTCGGGCTAGGGACCTCGGAATTTGATTCCGGGCATACGCCCAAGTCCCAATTCAGGATACGGACCTACCGAAATAGTCAAAATACTGATCTCAGTCCGTTTGCTCAAAATGTTGACCAAAGTCAACTCAGTTGTGTTTTAAACATCTCATTCACATTTTAATCCATTTTTCACCTAAAAATCTTTCGAATTTTTTTTTACGGACTGCACACGCAAGTTGAGTAACGGTAAATAGTGCCTAGATCACATAATTAATCATTAAATTTAAAGATGACATTTTGGGTCATCACATTCTCCACCTCTAAAACAAACGTTCGTCTTCGAACGGAGTTAGAAAAAGTACCTGAGCTGGTGAATAAGTGTGGATAACAGCTGCGTATATCATGCTCGACCTCCCAAGTCGCCTCCTCGACCGGATGACCCCTCTACTGAACCTTCACGGAAGCAATGTTCTTTGACCTCAGCTTTCGAACCTGCCTATCTAAAATAGCCACGGGTTCCTCAATATAAGATAGATCCTTGTCCAACTGAACCGAACTGAAGTCTAACACATGTGACGGATTGCCATGATATTTCCGAAGTATAGAAACATGGAATACCGTATGAACCGCAGAAAGACTAAGTGGTAGTGCAAGTCTATAAGCCACCTCTCCAACTCTCTCAAGAATCTCAAAAGGCCCAATATACCTAGGGCTCAACTTGCCCTTATTCCCGAACCTCATCACACCCTTCATAGGCGAAACCCAGAGCAATACCCGCTCACCAACCATGAATGCGATATCACGAAGGCTCGTCCAAGCCAAGGACGGGAACTCATCAGAACAAAAGAGGTATGCCTCCCTTATTATCTACTCATAATTTTTGTGTGTCACCTACAGAGATAGTCTACGTAGCCGAAGATGAGATCAGACCCGAACACCATAACATCCGACGCCCTCTATGAGTTCCACCAGGAACGAGGGCACAAAACTGAAGATTGCATCGCTATCAGACAAGAAGTCGTAAACATGTCGCGACAAGGGCACCTCAAAGAGCTGCTGAGCGACAGGGGGGAACCAATTTTGCCAGAGGACGCGAACACCAAGGACTGCCAAAGCCACCATCACCAGCTTGTACCATCAACATATTATCGGCGGCAGCGATGACGCCTCTATCAACAACGTGAAGTTCACCACTACCCACAAGCTCAAGTGATCTATCACTCGCGAACGATACGACGAACTCGAAGAAAGTATCATCTTTGAGAAGTCGGATGCTGACGGTTTGACTTTTCCTCATAATGATGCCCTCGTTATTAGTTTACGCATTTTAGATACCGATGTCAAACGCATCATGGTAGACGACGGGAGCGACGCATGCATTATCCATCCCCGATTCCTTACCCATATGAGACTCGAGGATAAGATAATGACACGCTGTATCACGCTAACTGGTTTTAATAATGCAGTTGAACGGACATCCGGGGAAATTACACTCTATGTCTTAGCCGGCGGCGTAACTTTAGAGACAACGTTCCACATCATGGACCAGGCCACTACATACAACACCATAGTGGGACGACCGTGGATACATCCCATGAGAGCCGTCCCCTCCAGCCTATACCAAATAATTAAATTTCCAACACCATAGGGGATATTCAGTATACGCAGAGAACACCGCATATCTCGGAAATGCTACCACATTCCCTTAGACAAAACGGTCACCCAACAAAGAAAGGATAAAGAAAAAGAAGCATAGCAATCAACAGGGTCGAGGTTGGAGCAAGATGAGACCGAGGACGTCATCAAATACCCCGACACGGTCGAAGCTGCAGGATCGACCATAGAAGACCTCGACTCCATTCAATTGGACCTCAACGACTATAGCAAGAAGGCCTATACGGTTACAAACTTTGGGAACCAGGTAAATTCTGTCCATTCTTAACATCTAACATAGATTTGTTTGCTTTCAGCCATGCAGATATGTCGGGCATCCCGAAGAAAATCACCATGCACAATTTAAACATCAACCCATTCCACTCCCCAGTGAGACAAGTCAGGCAAAAATTCAATCCTGTTATCAACGATGCAGTCCGCGAGGAGGTGGAAAAACTACTAGAGAACGGTTCCATAAGGGTGTCGAAGTACCCCAAGTGGATCGCCAACATAATGATGGTCAGAAAGAAAAATGGTAAATGGCGGATGTGCCTGGACTTCACAGATTTGAACAAAGCATGTCCGAAGTATTTGTTGTCGTTACCTCATATCGACTAACTCATCGACGCAACAACCGGGCATGAGCTATTACATTTCTTGGACGCTTATTTGGGCTATAACCAGATACTTATGGAAGAGGAAGATCAGGAAAAGACCACGTTCATCACCCACCAAGGAACGTATTGCTATCAGGTCATGTCGTTTAAACTAAAAAACACAGGGGCTACTTATCAAAGGTTGGTAACCAAGATATTCAAAGACCAGCTCGGTAAGTCTTTGGAGGTATATATAGACGATATGTTGGTCAAGTCCAAAAGGGCAAAGGATCACATCGATCATTTGAAAGAAACTTTCTACATACTCAGACGATACGGAATGAAGCTGAACTCGGAGAAATGCACGTCTGGCGTAGCCTCGGGAAAATTCTTGGGTTTCCTGGTGTCGCAGCGAGGGATCGAGGTTAACCCCGACCAAATCAAATATATCGAGGGGATACCAGAACTCTTAACCACTATAAAGCAAGTCCAAAGTTTGACGGGTCGTATCGCCGCCCTATCAAGTTTCATTTCGCGGTCATCGGATAGATGCCACAATTTTTTTGGCGTACTCAAGAAGGACAACGGCCTCGAATGGACTTCTGAGTGCATCCAGGATTTGCAAGAACTAAAGGCATACCTATCATCATCGCCCCTGCTCTCAAAACCCGAACCTGGGGAGAAACTCCTCGTCTATCTAGCCGTATCCGAGGTAGCAGTAAGCGCATTCTTAATCCGCAAAAATAAAGGTACGCAATCTCCCATCTATTACATTAGCAGAACACTCGTTGACACTGAAATGAGGTACCCACACCTCAAAAAATTAGTTATGGCCTTGGTCGTAGCTTCACGGAAGCTTAGACTCTATTTCCAATGCCACCCCATCTCGGTCGTCACAACCTTTCCCCTGAAAGCATTTTGCATAAGCCTGAGCTATCCGGGAGGCTGGCCAAATGGGCCGTCGAGCTAGGTGAGCACGATATCACATACCAGTCGCGAACAGCGATAAAGTCACAAGTGCTTGTCGACTTCGTTGCCGACTTTAGTGCAAAAATAATGCCTGAAATCGAAAGGGAAGCCATCCAAACTTCCCTCCAAACACAAGACCTCAAGGTTCTATATACCGATGGCACATAAAATGCATCAGGGTTCGGACTCGTACTCATACTCGAGGTCCCAACAGGCTAAGTAATTCGCCAGTCCATAAGGTGCCCGGATATGATTAACAATGAGGCCGAGTATGAGGTCGTAATTGTAGGGTTAACGCTAGCACTCAAATATGGGGCGAAACAGTTGAAACTCTGCTGTGACTCCCAGCTTGTAGTCAACCAAGTCACAAGGACTTTCCAAATCAATAACAAAGATTGCAAAAATACCAGACCAAAATCTGCAAGTTGTTGCCTCAGTTCGACGAATGTCGGCTCGATCAAATCCCACGAGCACAGAATGTCGAAGCAGACGACCTCGCCAAACTAGCCGCAGACCAAAAGCATCACGACCAGAGATAAAAGCCTAGTCCACCTCCTCAACTTATCACTAGACCAAATCGAGGTAAGAACCATAAACTTAACTTGGGACTGGCGCAATCGCATTATCGCATATTTGCAGGACGACACACTCCCACGAGACAAAAAAGAGGCCAAGAAACTAAGAATGCAAGCGGCCAGATACAGTCTCCTTCATAACGACATGTACAAGAGGGCTTACGGCGGCCCTCTAGCGAAGATCTTAGGCCCGAACCAAACCCAGCACGACCTCGAAGAAGTCCACGAAGGCCATTGTGGAGCTCATTCCGGCAATCGAGAAATGGTCAGATGCCTCATATGGGCGGTTACTACTGGCCCACCATGAAAAAGGATGTCACAGACTTCGTGAGGAAATACGAACAGTACCAAAAGTACGCCCCAATGATTCACTAAGCAGGCGAACATCTCCACTCGGTCACCTCCCCTTGGTTGTTCATCAAATGGGAATAGACATTGTGGGGCCTTCCTAGCAAGGCAAGGTAATGTATGATTCCTTTTGGTTTTAATTGACTATTTCTCTAAGTGGGTGGTAGCAAGAGCATTTTCCCAAATACGGGAACAGAAGGTAATCACCTTTATATGGAGAAACATCATATGCCAATTCGGCCTACCCAAGGAAATCAGATGTGACAACGAACCACAGTTCACATGGAAGAAAATCATCGATTTCTTCGAGAAATGGCACATCAAGAGAATACTCTCAACCCCATACCACCCAGCAGGTAACAGGCAAGCAGAGTCCTCCAATAAGTCTATACTGAACATCATGAAGACAAAGCTCGAAGACGCCAATGGACTGTGACCGAAAATGCTACCATAAGTATTATGGGCCTATCGAACAACTCCGAAGACGAGCACAGGAGAGACGCCTTACTCTTTGGTCTATGGGACTAAGGTAGTAATACCGGTGGAGGTCAAAAAACCCAGCCTAAGATACTCCCATAAAAGCGGCACGAGCAACAACGAAAGCAGAAGGCAGGAATTCGACGAAATCGACGAATAAAGAGACATGGACTACATAAGAATGGTCACCCCAAAACAACAAGCATAACGTTAGTACAACAAGAAAGCAAAGGTCCGGCCACTCAAAGTCGAGGACTACGTACTGAAAGCCAAAACTCAAGCGAGCAAAGATCCCCGAAAAGGCAAGCTGGGAACAAATTGGGTTGGTCCGTACAAAATCACATCCAAAGCGAACAACGGTTCATTCCAACTAGAGGCAATGGAAGGAAATCTACTACCAAACAACTTGAATATCAGCCACCTCAAGTACTTCAACTTCTGAGAGAAAAAGCGTCCCCCAAGTCGTACTCTTTTTTCCATCACTTGAGTTTTGTCCCATTTGGGTTTTCCAAGGAGGTTTTTAACGAGGCGGCGAAGGAAACGCTTTGAGTTAAAGTTCGCGAAGATATGGTCATGGCTACTATTTCATTTCTCGACCTATCAATACTCTCCAAGTCAACGTAACCAATGAAGGGACTAGATAGACTGGGACTGCGACTGGAACGCCAGCCAACACCCAAAAATATGTAAATTTCTCCAAGTATATAACCAAAGCAACAATGTCAAAGTAATAAGAAACTTACGCTTATCATCACACTTTTGTTTTTTAAGGTTATGTTCGACCCCGCTCGAAAAATACCTACCGGCCCTCGGTCACGATTTAATAAAAGGTTATGTTCGACCCCACTCGAACAAACACCTATCGACCCTCGGCCACAATTTAATAAAAGGTTATATTCGGCCCCACTCGAACAAACACCTAATGGCCTCGGTCGCGATTTAATGAAAGGTTATGTTCGACCCCGCTCGAAAAAACACTTACCAGCCCTCGACCATGATTTAATGAAAGATTATGTTCGACCTCGCTTGAGCAAACACCTATCGGCTCTCTTCCGCGATTTAATGAAAGGTTATATTCGACCCCGCTCGAACAAACACCTACCGGCCCTCAGCTGCGATTTAATGAAAGGTTATGTTCGACCCCGCTAGTATAAATACCTACCGGCCCTCGGCTGCGATTTAGTGAAAGGTTATGTTCGACCTCGCTCAAACAAATACCTATCTACTCTCGACCACATCCCAACAAAGAAACAAAAAATACACGCAAGTACAGAAAATAAACCACAAGAAGAGAAGAAGAATCAAGGAACAACTTTGATATTTCACATAAAACTGTTTACAATAGGCTCGTGGAGGCGCCAACAAAAAATACACAAAAAATCAAAAGGGAAAACTACTGGTCACCACCATTAGGGCCTTCAACATCCTCGCCAACTTGGCCCTCAACAACATCGCCACCCAGAGCATCAACGCCCTCTCCATCGCCATCTTCTCCCTCAGGATATGCAGCATCATACCAGGCATTTCCTCGAGCCGGTTTACACCCTCGTCCCCCTCGTCATCACTGGCCTCGGGTGTAGCGGATCATACCTATAAGCGACTCAAGCTTCACGAGCCTTAACACGAACATCTTCGAGGGAAGCCTCAGAAACTGATCCAGTCACATGCAAATCTCGAAAGACATCTAACTAGGCCTCGGCATGGATCCACTCCTCGTACAGCTCCCAGAGGAATATTGGGAAAATCTAAAGTGAGGGAAGAGGATGGTCGTGCCAGTAACTGGGCCTTCTCAGCCTCCAGAACAGCAACTTGGTCGTAGAGGCCAGAAGTCTCTTTATCTAACTCTCTGATCCTCCCATCAAGTCGCTCTTCTTTAAGCCTTGTTGTTGTTAAGTCATTTTCTCGCTCTGAGCGGAGAATCTGAATAACCACTTCAAGAGACTATGCTTTCCTCAAACCCTCCGACCGAGCAGACTTCGCCTTCTCTAGCTCCTGCGTCTTCTCGGCGACCTCGCTGCTAAGAGCCTCCGCCCTAAATTGACACTCCTCAAGCTGGGCTCGCAGTAAAATCACCTAAGCTTGGAGATCGTTGTATTGGGCTTCGACCCCCTTGCTGATCTCGAGCTCTTCCTCCTTGCTCCTCAACGTCTCTTCCAAGACGCTGCACTTCCCCACCATCCGTACTAGCTCCTCATCCATCGCCTTCAAGTTATCCCTCAATTGGCGCACATCGCCGCTTTCGCAAAGCCGACACCAAAGCTCCCTGTACTTATCAAGGACTCTGAAGTACTTGTCCTTCAACTTCACATAGATATCTTTACGCCTCTGCTCCCTACGAGCACTCTCAATCTCCAGGACGAGCGTCTATAAAACGAACAAAAGAATTTAGAGACTATGAAAGAACAAAACCAAAGGAAAATAACTAACAGCGAATGTACTCACCCGAAGGGCGAGGCCGACAATGTTATTTGATAGGTCACTGTCATTCATATCATGAGGGTCGTACCCTCAACTTCAGAACTAAGAGGGACAAGGGAGTGGATAATCTTCTCGGTATCCACAAGAAGATTACGGTCCATCGGGATCGTAATAGTTCTCGAACCCCCCTCTAACTTCACTTTAGGCTGAGTAAGTCCCTCGTCAATCATCCTCACCTCATCTACATCCATGTCAGAATCGGATCCAACATCCTCCTCAGCAACAACCTTACTTTTATCATCATTTGAAGGAAGTGCATCCGCCGCAACCCCGGAAGGTAGGGCCTCTTTGTGTCTTGGAAGAACAGGACCACCGCTGCTCACCATGCCTTCGAACACATCCCCCACAGGTCATATATTCGTATTCTCTAAACAAACAGCCTCATGACTAGCCTCAGGGCTCTCCCTGATATGCACTGTGGCCGTCTCCCGAAGGACAAAACCACACTCTCATACATCGGCGGTCGTCGACCTCTCTCCCCCGACGTCCACGACCCTCCTCTTACGAGGAATCAAATTGATACCATAGCGCGTGAGTTGTCCGCGTAGCACGTGAGTTTGCAGTGCGGATCCAGGTATTGATATGATGGTACGTGAGTTGTCCGTGCTTAGCGCTTGGGCTTTGGGAGCCCCTCCGGTGTCTATACACACCCCCAGTGAGCGCAGAGTGTTGAGTGTTTTGAGTATTGAGTGCTGAGTGATGAGTGATGGAGTGACACTGTTGTGAGGTTGAATTTATTTGTGCTGTTGCTACATTTATCTGTTAAAATTCTTTGTGGCATTTACTAAGTTATGGGATTTACCTGTTTATTTCTGTTTATTTTTAAATTGTGAAAAATAAATAATTAGACTGTTTGTCACGACCCCAAATTTCCTCCGTAGGATGTCGTGATGGCACCTAGTCTCTAAGACTAGGTAAGCCTATCAATGCGGAATAATAATAAATATCTAAAATAAATAAACTACAATTCAAATAATTTCAACTCCCAAAACCCGGTAGAAATAAGTCACAAGCTTCTAAGAATTTATTCTCAATGTCTCTATATGTCAAGGTATAAATAAAATATAAGGAAGCAACATAAAATGATAGAAGGGGACTCCGGAGTCTGCGGACGCTGGCAGATATACCTCGAAGTCTCCGTGCGCAGGTAACTCACTGACGTATAGGCTGGTAAAATATACCTGGATCTGCACAAAAAGATGTGCAGAAGCGTAGTATGAGTACACCACAGCGGTACCCAGTAAGTGCCAAGCCTAACCTCGGTAGAGTAGTGACGAAGTCAGGTGAGGCCCTACTGGAATATAATAATGGCATGGTAAAATGTTTATCAATGTAGTAAAATAAAATGACATTGAAAATGAATCAAATAGTATGTCACATTTAATGACACCAAATAATTGCAAATAATATCTCGTGGAAATCAAAACAGAATTTCCTTCAACTTTATGAAAATCACAATAATAATCAAAGGCAACTACGGCCATAAATCAATATCAACAAGGGCACTCCCGAGGTACCGCCTCGTAGTCCCAAATCATAAATAAATTCACAATATCTCATTTCCTTATATCACCGCGGGAGCCTTCACAATTTATTTAAAGAAAATATTTTTCCCGAAATAGCATCCCGCATTTTAGCCACCCTTATCACACCGCATGACTTCTAGTAGTTCCCCTACTAGCCACGCGTATCAAGCCACCCTTATCTCACCGCATGCGTTTCAACACCCAGATCTTATACCACCGCATGCGTATCAATATCACAATATATCACAATTTGTACCTCAAGTGCTCAAATAATTTAACTTGCCAAACTAATTCAACAACAATATTTTTCCACAATAAAGAGCTCACGGCTCATGCCAAAATAAATCATCAATAATAGTTGCCATAATAAAGAGCTCACGGCTCATGCCAAAATAAATCATCAATAATAGTCTGCCACAATAAAGAGCTCACAGCTCATGTCAAAATAATTAATCAATAATATTCTTCCATAATAAAGAGCTCACGGCTCCCTCACAATGAGTATAAAAATATTCAGGAGTAAATAATTTAGGAAAATAATATTTCAAAATCTTTACTACGTTGCTTCAATATCAAGTTTAAAAATATCAAATACTTCATATTAATAATATTTAATTTAAAGAAAATCAACCTTCAAATAATGCACAGAATAAAAGAAACCAAGTTTCAACTAAACAGGTAAAACAATTAGTAAGAAAAGATCAAACAAATTTGAAGTATATATCTCACATCAATGATGAAGAATATAACAAGATAAAATAATTTAATAAATGCGCAACAGTGATCTACACAATTTAAAAATATAATCTTTCACAATTTAACTCGTGTACACACTCGTCACCTCGTGCACACGACTTTCAACACATTTCAATAATCACATCAATACCAATCCTATGGGAAAGTTTCCCACACAAGGTTAGACAAGTCACTTACCTCGACTTGCTTCAATTTAACCAAGTATTATGCTTTTTCCTCGAATTTCCGATTCCGATCGACTCGTATCTAGTCATAATTAATTCGATACATTCAACAAAAATTATAGTAATCACTTTCATAAGAAAATATTACATTTTCATTAAAATCCGAAATTAGCTCAAAATTTGCCCGTGGGGCCCACATCTCGGAATCCGGCAAAACTTACAAAATCCGATAACCCATTCAATTACGAGTCCACCCATACCAATTTTACCAAAATCCGATAACAACTCGACCTCCAAATCTTAAATTTTCTTTTTTGGATGATTTTGCAAAAATCTTGATTTCTTCCATTTAAATCCGAAATAAATGATGAATATGACCATGGATTTATGAAATATAATCACATTTGGATATAGGACACTTACCCAAGTTGAAGTCTTGAAGAAATCCTCAAAATCGCCCAAGAACCGTGCTCCAAAACTCCAAAACGAAATGAAGGAAATGACCATTTTTGGTCCTTAAGTTTCTGCCCCAAAAACACTATTCCGGTCGCTAAAAGTCCAATCCCGTCGCTAAAAGTGTCACATCTGGTCGCTAAAGGTGCACACCAGGACTATTTACACCAACAGTTTTATTTCACTAAAAAAGCTCTAACTCCATCATACGAACTCGGAATTCGACGATTCTTGTTCCTATGAGTCACAAATAAAACTACGAACCCATTCATTCAATGAAAACTCAATTCGGAGCTCATTTGCTCAATGTGATACCAATTTCGCTCGTTAAACAATTAACTCATATTTCGCGCTTAAAACTCAATCGCGACTTGATGAAATTAGACCAAACTTTCCAGATCACTCCTATAATTCATTATCAAAATGTCGAAAGTCTCGAAATTGAATTTCGATCTCTAGAACTAAAAATCGACTTTTGGATCATTACATGCTTATGTTAAAAACATCAAACTCTTCCTCGATAGCCTGTAATGTATCAATCATAACTTCTTGTACTCAACTCCAACTGCCAAATGGTTTAAAGTTCTGCAAACTAGATACAAAGTACTACAACTTTCATGTTTTGCTCATTGCCCAACTCCTTATAGATTGCTAGATATAAGCTCCCAAAGTCAGCCCTGTGCAGCAGAAATTTCTGGCGATGCACACTGCTGTAGCAAAAATCTGCAGTAGCAGCTTCAGTCAATCGATCATAACATTTTGTATAAATGTCTGAATGATAAATGGTTTATCATTCTGGAAACTAAAATCAAAGGACTACAACTTTCATGTTTTGAAAATGTTCAGATTCTTTATAGATTTCGAGATATAAGCTTCCAAAATCAGCTCTGCGATTGCACCGGTTGCTGTCCAAAAACAGCTTCTGCAGCAGAAAAATTCCAGCAGCTCCTTTTTGCCCGAAATTCATTCCGTTAACCTTCCGAAATCCACCCGAGGCCCTCGGTACCTTAACCAAATATACCAACATGTCCCAAAATATAATATGAACTTAGTTGAGGCTTCAAACCATGCCAAACAACGCCGAAATTACGAATCGCGCATCGAATCGAATTATGAGTTTTCAAATCTTCCAACTTCTATATTTTGCGCCGAAACATATCAAATCAATTCCGATTGACCTCAAATTTCGCACGCAAGTCATAAATGACATAATGGGTTTATAAAAAATTTCAGAATCGGATTTCGACACGGATATCAAAAAGTCAACCCCTCGGTCAAACTTCTTAAAAATTCAACTTTCGGCATTTCAAGCCTAATTCCACTACAGACTTCCAAATAAAATTCCGCAAAATCACCATACGGAGCTGTTGGAATCATCAAAATTCTATTCCAGGGTCGTTTGCACATAATTTGACATCCGGTCACTATTTGAACTTAAACTTTTAATTTTTTATCAAAAATTCATATCTCTGGCTAGGGACCTCGGAATTTGATTTCGGGCATACACCTAAGTCCCAAATCACGATACAGACCTACCAAAATTGTCAAAATACTGATCCGAGTCTGTTTGCTCAAACTGTTGACCAAAGTCAACTCAGTTGAGTTTTAAAGCTCTAATTCACATTTTAATTCATTTTTCACCTGAAAACTTTCCGAAATATTTTTACGGACTGCACACTCAAGTCGAGTAATGGTAAATAGTGCTTAGATCACATAATTAATCATTAAATTTAAAGATGACATTTTGGGTCATCACATTCTCCACCTCTAAAACAAATATTCGTCCTCGAATGGAGTTAGAAAAAGTACCTAAGCTGGTGAATAAGTGTGGATAACAGCTGCGTAAATCATTCTCGACCTCCCAAGTTGCCTCCTCGACCAGATGGCCCCTCCACTGAACCTTTACAAAAGCAATGTTCTTTGACCTCAGCTTTCGAACCTGCCTATCTAAAATAGCCACTGGTTCCTCAACATAAGATAGATCCTTGTCTAACTGAACCGAACTGAAGTCTAACACATGAGACGGATCGCCGTGATATTTCCGAAGCATAGAAACATGGAATACCGGATGAACCGCAGAAAGACTAGGTGGTAGTGAAAGTCTGTAAGCCACCTCTCCAACTCTCTCAAGAATCTCAAAAGGCCCAATATACCTAGGGCTCAACTTACCCTTCTTCCCGAACCTCATCACACCCTTCATAGGCGAAACCCGTAGCAATACCTGCTCACCAACCATGAATGCAACATCACGAACCTTCCGATCCGCAAAACACTTCTGTCTAGATTGGGCTGTACGAAGTCGATCCTGAATCAACTTAACCTTTTTCAAGGCATCCTGAACCAAGTCTGTACCCAAAAGTCTAGCCTCGCCTGGTTCGAACCAACCCACTGGAGACCGGCACCGCCTACCATACAAGGCCTCATACGGAGCCATCTGGATGCTTGACTGGTAACTGTTGTTGAAAGCAAACTCCACAAGTGGTAAGAACTGATCCCAAGCACCCCCAAAATCTATCACACACGCACGAAGCATATCCTCTAGTATTTGAATAGTGCGTTCGGACTGCCCGTCCGTCTGAGGGTGAAATATTATACTCAACTCCACACGAGTACCTAACCCTCTATGTAAAGCCCTCCAAAACCATGAGGTAAACTGTGTACCCCGGTCAGAGATGATGGATATCGGTACACCGTGAAGTCTGACAATCTCGCAAATATATACCTGAGCCAGCTGCTCTGAAGAGTAAGTAGTAATCACAGGAATAAAATGAGCTGACTTAGTCAATCTATCCACAATCACCCAAACTACATTGAACTTCCTCCGAGTCCGTATGAGCCCAACAACGAAATCCGTAGTGATCTGCTCCCATTTCCATTCTGGAATTTCCAACTTCTGAAGCAATCCACCCGGTCGTTGATGCTCATATTTCACCTGCTGACAATATAGGCGCCGAGCTACATATTTCATTATGTCTTTCTTCATCCGCCTCCACCAATAGTGTTGTCTCAAGTCTTGCTACATCTTCGCAGCACCCGAATGTATGGAGTACCGCAAACTGTGAGCCTCCCGGAGAATCAATTGACGAAAACCATTTATATTTGGCACACATAGCCTGCCCTACATCCGTAATACATCTTCATCTCTAATAGTGACTTCCTTGGTATTGTCGTG
This sequence comes from Nicotiana tomentosiformis, assembly GCF_000390325.3. Lineage (NCBI taxonomy): Eukaryota > Viridiplantae > Streptophyta > Magnoliopsida > Solanales > Solanaceae > Nicotiana > Nicotiana tomentosiformis. Next base: position 84,638,566 of record NC_090823.1, read on the forward strand.
CTGAACTGTGTCCTTAAGGATAAGTAGATGGGGGTCATCATACTGACATTCCCTGATACGATCATAAAGAGAAGACTGAGAAGCCACACAAGCCAAAACTCGACTCGGCTCGAAAACATCCAAACTGACAAACTGGTTGGCCAAGGCCTGAACATCCAAGGCCAAAGGCCTCTCTGCTACCGGTAAATATGCTAAGCTGCCTAAACTCTCCACCTTACGACTCAAGGCATCGGCCACCACATTGTCCTTCCCAGGATGATAGAGAATGGTGATATCATAATCCTTAAGTAACTCCAACCACCTCTGCTGCCGCAAATTAAGATCATTATGTTTAAATAAATGTTATAGACTTCGGTGATCGGTGTAGACCTCACAATGGACACCGTACAAATAATGCCGCCAAATTTTTAAGGCATGAACAATAGTTGCTAACTCCACGTCATGTACATGATAATTATTCTCATGCACTTTTAACTGTCTGGACGCGTAGGCAATCACCCTACCATCTTGCATCAACATCGCGCCGAGACCAATACGCGACGCGTCACAATACACAGTATAAGACCTTGAATATGTAACTAATACCAATGCTTGTGTCGGAGTCAAAGTGCAAGGGTCGAGGCCGAGGTCGAGTATCTTTGACAGAGTTATAACGGCTAGTTTCAAGATATGATATAAAAGAGAATATTCTAGTGAATATTCTCTGCACTTGTACTATTACGGTTTCTTAGAAACATGTTCCCTATAAATAGAAAAAGATATAATGATAGGGGACATGTAATATTCATTTGTAAATAGCACACTTTGACTTAAAGAATCAGATCCCATTTTGCTAAGATACAAACATCACCTTTTCACTGAGATTCTTGCCTAAACTTTTTTACTAGATCCGAGAATAACTCAAATATTCAAAAGATTGTCTATCATTCATCATTGTGAGAAATAACATCCATTTATCCCATCCTTTCTTGGGTGACTCATTTATTCTATTTACTTAAATGATATTTATTGCTATTCATTATCATTGAATACTACGTTATTGCTTATGATTTCTAGAATATTTATTGTATGTCACTGCCACTGTCCGGCCAGATCTATGTAATATTTGTTGCTTCTTTAAGAACTTCATCTAGGAATGTTATTGTTAGCTAAGATTAATCATTATTCATATAAATTTAATTATTTGAACCAAGATCTATAGTTTTTGGTCAAACAAAGATATCTTTCGGATTTTCTTTTGAAAGGATCATCCGAAAATTTGTTTGGAAAATATTTGCTTATGGATGGTTTGAGTTCTAGATTATGTCTAAAGATGTGTTTGCATGTCTTATCCGAAAATGATCTCATGTGCTCAGTTACAAATTGAATATAAAAAAAATCAAACAAAATATTTTATGTTTTGTTTATCGATCTTCTATAAAAACTAACAAAATGAGAAATAAAGGAGATAAACTTGAATATTTTCATTGAAGTGGCTTTGCATTTGAAATTGGAATAGGACTCCGTCCGACGAAGAAAAAGAAAAATAAATATGGATGCTTTTTTACTAATGAATTACTATTACTTTATTATATTTTGAACTTTAGGCTGGGTTTTAACCCCAAAAAAGAGAAAAAGAAACCTTATGCTGGTTGGAAGAAGAGCGCTAAATGTCAGTACTTTTTTCTCGAGGTGATTTTTTTTTTCTTTTTTTGAAGTTTTTGGGATAAACTAGTAGATAATGAAAGACCAAAAAAAAAATTAAAAACCACAACGAAGGCAAGGACAGTTTTCTTGGCTCATTCTATAATTAAACTAATTAACGTTTGTAAAATAAGGGCCATAAACCGATCCCCGTTTTCATATTCCATATTTTCTAAATTTGCAGAACAGCCACTTGATAATTTCCCAAAAGTCAAACCACCAGTTTTCTTCCTCTTTCTTTCTCCTTTTGATCAAAGAATTTTCTCTTATTCGCAACGAATATACCAATTTCTTTTAAAGGTTGTGTGAGCTGGTCCCATTTACTAACTAGGAATACTAGTTTATACAAAGTGATGTAACCCTATTATCCTAAGCCTGTCCTTTAACTTGACTACTAATTAAAGCCAGAGTGATTTAACCAAAGGCATATATTTAGGAGTAACAAGGTACAAGGAGTATTTTTTTATGCAATGCATGCAGCTATTTCAAAAGACTTTTTTTTTGTTTCATTTTTTTTCTTGCAACACAAACAGTTTTATTAAACTTGTTGTTAGGATCGCGAACAACCCGGGTAGTGCGGAATTTAGCCAAACAATGGTATAATGACAATAACAAAGACAATGGAAGTTGATAACAACGATAATTAAAGTAGATAAAGAAGATACAAATTAAACGTGGTTCGGTCAAAGTGACCTACGTCCACAAGCGGAGAGGAGCAATTTCACTATAACAATAAGAGTACAAAAGAGAGTACAAAATTAGAGTAAACACTCTAATTAATCCCAAATACCCTAAAAGAATAACCTCACAAGATCACTCCAAAGAAAGGGTTCACACAAGTGCTTCCCAACACTTAACTCTCATACAAAACACTCTTAATAAAGGAAGAAAGGAAGAAACAAGAATTGAAGACAAGTCTTGTTGGTGTGTTTAAAATGAACTAATGACCTTCCCTTTTATAGGCAAAAAAGTCTTGACCTCTTAGGTGTAAAAGAAGAAATACAACTTGTGTAAATGATGTCCAACACACAATGCAATATTTTTGGGTCCCAAAGAATATTGCCAACAAAGTCTACACTTTGCAAAGATGCTTATGCTTATGTGAGATGGACTCCGTTTGACAAAATAATGGCCATATTACAAATCTCTACCTTGGCCTAATTTTGGATGATATAGTAAATTTGCTCCACCTTCTCCGCAAAAGCCCCAATGGGCATATGTCAAAATTTAATGCCATCAAAATCAGATAAATTGTCTAATACCGAAACTGTAGTAGGGCCTATAACAGTGGATCCCAATAAAGTATACAACGAACCAGATCTGTGTGCTTTCATGATCAAACGAGCACCTTGAAAAATTTTCAGAACTCCACCTTCACCAGTGAATTTGCACCCAAGGGATTCTAAAGTACCTAGAGAGATGAGATTTTTCTTCAACTCAGGAACATACCTAACATCGGTGAGAGTTCTCACCACATCATCGTGCATTCTGACCTGAATTGTACCTTTGCCAATAACGTTACAAGTAACATTGTTACCCAATTGGACAACTCCACCTGCAACTGAATCATATGTAGAAAACAAGTCTCTGCTAGGACACATATGATATGAACAACCGAAATCTAAAATCCACTCATTGTCTAATCTGAAACTAGTTTCAGTTGCTAAAAATATAGTTCCCTCAATCTCATCAGTTGCTACACTAGCTTCGGCGGTGTCAGTATTTTTGTGCTCATTTTTTCTTTCTTTGTGCTTTTCTTTATTTTTCAGTTTATAGCATTCAGAGATATTGTGATCTTTCTTATGACAATAGTGACACTCTAAATTATTGTATCTGGAATTTGAGTCGGATTTGCCCCTAACAAACAAGACAACTTATGCTTGAGTTCCACTAGGTTCCCCAGTAATATCACTATCTATCCGTTCTTTTGATTTTAAGATAGATTTAATATCCTTATAAGAGATATTATCCTTTGCATTTTAGCATAGTATCTCTTATATGCTTAAAAGATGGAGGTAGAGAACAAAGGAGTAACACAGCTTGATCCTCATCTTTAATTTCAGTATCTATATTACTCAAATCCATAAGAATGGAATCAAAGGTGTCAAGATGAGAGAGAATAAAGGTACCTTCACTCATACGAATTGTATAAAACTTCTGCTTCAGGTAAAGTCTATTTCCACCGTCCTCTTCATATATAAAGTTTTCAATTTTTTCCACATGCCTTTAGCTGTGGTTTCTACAGAAACTTCACGTAAAACCTCATTTGAGAGATTTAAAATGATACCTGCTTTTGCCTTTTTGTCTATGATGGCAAACTCTTCGTCCGTCATTTTATCCGGTTTCTTCTCCTTTCCTTGCAACGCCAAGTCTAAGCCATCCTGAATTAGGATAGCTTCCATCTTTAATTGCCACATTCCGAAGTTTGCTCTTCGGTCAAATTTCTCAACATAGGTCTTTGTTAGAGTCATTTTGGCTATTGAAACTAACCCGGTTAGATCCGGCTCTGATACCAATTTGTTAGGATCGGGAACCCGGGTAGTGCGGAATTTAGCCAAACAATGGTATAATGACAATAACAAAGACAATGGAAGTTGATAACAACGACAATTAAAGTAGATAAAGAAGACACAAATTTAACGTGGTTCGGTCAAAGTGACCTACGTCCACAAGCGGAGAGGAAAAATTTTACTATAACAATAAGAGTACAAAAGAGAGTACAAAATTAGAGTAAACACTCTAATTAATCCCAAATATCCTAAGAGAATAACCTCACAAGATCACTCCAAAGAAAGGGTTCACACAAGTGCTTCCCAACACTTAACTCTCATTCAAAACACTCTTAATAAAGGAAGAAAGGAAGAAACAAGAATTGAAGACAAGTCTTGTTGGTGTATTTAAAATGAACTAATGGCCTTCCCTTTTATAGGCAAAAAAGTCTTGACCTCTTAGGTGTAAAAGAAGAGATACAACTTGTGCAAACGATGTCCAACACACAATGCAATATTTTTGGGTCGCAAAGAATATTGCCAACAAAGTCTACACTTTGTAAAGATGCTTATGCTTATGTGAGATGGACTCCATTTGACAAAATAATGGCCATATTACACTTTTACTGGAAGTTGATACCTTCGAGCTCACTGTTTAGAATAAACAAAATAGCTAGTTTTGTGACATTCTTATCAGGTAAGAAAGAAAAAAAAATCGAGAAATCATTAATCATATCTTGCTTGTCGTTAAAGGCTGAGAATTAGGGTTCGATAGAACTGATACAATTGATACAATTAATCCGCATGAGAACAAAAAAATGCTTCATAACAAGAAATGAGTGGTCATGTGGTACCAACCCTGTTAAGCAATTCAAGTTTTTTAATTCTTTATCTATTAGGGACAGTCGCATAGACTGAGACGTGAATATTGGGAAGTTGACATTTTCGGAATAGAATACTTATTTGACAAAGAAGGAGGAAGACACTTTTTTTGGCCAATGAGTCAATTCATTTACATCTAACGGGTGGAGAGTTAGGATTTAAAGTGTGTGGATTCTAAATTTTAAAATAAAACACTGCTTTCAGCAGGAATCGAATCTTCATCTTTCCCAGCGAACCCACAATCCTTACCATTGAACTAAGACCCCTTTTGTTACTGGATTCGGCAGTATATATTTACATAAATTTAGTAAATATTTCAATATAAATACAGAGTTCCGGAAAAAGTCATTGGGTTCGCTCGAACCCGCACTCATTACTGTAGCTCCGCCCCTGCGGGCGGATGTAATATGTATATGTTATGAGTTCACCAAAATTTAGTATTTTAGCTGAAATTCTATATATATATCTTAAAGTTATTTTTAAATAAATATAAATAATAGATTTGAACCTAGTAAATCAAATGAGCATTATATATGCTCAAACTCTTAAAGGGCAAAATCTGGATCCATCACTAACATCTAATGGAGTTAAGTAGTTTTAACTTTTGTCACTACTAGGGTCTTCGACTGGGGAGTTCCATCGAAACTGATAAAAGATTACTGTATATTAGTATAAATAATAAGCCAGTTTGTTAGGTTAGGTCACAACTTACCATTAAAGGAAGTCATGTGCACTGATTTTGGCATAAAAGACACAAAACATATTCTTCTTTATCCCCATTTAGTAAACGGAAGCCACTTCGTTTTTGGTGCTGTACAGACGCTGCCATGTGATTACTAAGCTTAATACTAATTTATAGTTCAAATTAATCAGAAATCAAGATAATTAGTTCAAAGATTCTCAGCTCCAATAAAAAAATAATTCGTAGAGGCAAGATATGAAAATGGTAGGAGTACTCTTTACTGGGAGCAGATAATTAGCGCCAGTACGAATTGTTCCATTAGATTTCAATGGTACTAACACGTTGCTGCTAATACATATGTTTATTTGGCAGTTTTTTGTGAAAAGCATAAAGAAAAAGCTTTTAGTTCAAACATTTTTCTTTTTGCGTAAAAAGTAGCATAAAAATTCAGTAACATGAATATGAAGAAAAACTACTTGCTTTATTTTCAAAACTAGGTTATTGCAATCTTTACTATTATAGTTATTAATTAAGTTTTTGCGATTGAAACAAAATACAATGCTTTCCAATCTTGTCATACTAAAATATATGTTTAGTATTTGTGAAAAAGATAGAGGAAAAGATAAATGCATTCAGATCATCTAATGTTTGAGCAGTGATGTGGCAGCTACCATTGAAATCTAGTGAAGCAATTTGAACTGGAGCTAATCCGCTTACGTCTTTACTGACTACTGTAATTCTATTTTGGAATGAGATAAATTTCGATTTGGACGAACCAAATATCAGTATGGCTAACTCAATTTATGAATTTCGTAGAGTGATTCATGTGCTTGAAAAACAAATTAAAGCAAAATCTTTGCATCTTTTGCTAAGTAACCTATAACCGAGGACGAAACTAGAAAGCAATTTACGAAATCGATTGAATCGAGTAGGTTTGTCCTAAACTCTGTCGTGTTATAAAATTCACTAAATATGTACATATTTAAAATTTAGAACCTAACTATTAACACTTAAAATTAGTGTTGTAGAATTTAGAAGGCATAAAGTTTAAGTCTTAGATAATGTTTCTATAGTACTATCATGTATGGAAATAAATGGACCATTGGGCCGCAGTAGTTGACAAAGACCAATAGAGCTTCTTCTAGCAATCAGTAATCATAAATTCCTCCTTTTATCATGGGCCCAATTACATATCAAAATGGGCTGAAATTATGGGCGGAGTGCAGCAATAGCCACTTTTAAGTCCGCTATTTAAAATATATCCATAATTTACAATGTATTTAAAGGTTAGCCAGTTCACTTAAACTTCATGACTAAGTGTCCTGAATTTCTGAACTACTAATTTAAAATTCAGGACATAAGATTCAAGTTTTTGGACAGAATTTTCGAATTTTAGGACATGATGTCCTGAAGTTTGAATTTTAAGGTTTAAACTCTAGGACGTCGTGTCCTGAAGTTGGAGCAAAATTGACTAATCTTTAAATACATTATAAACTGTGGATATACTTGAAACATCATGCTTAAAAATGGCTACCTGATGTCATTTCCACGAAATTATACGTATAGGTCTTCTAATTATTTTTTTGGGCCCCTTGCGCTATTTTCATTTGTTCCAATGACCCAAAAAGAAAATGAATCGAATGGACCTAGCCTATGAATCCATCGATTAGACTACTGCATTTAAAGTGGACCTCTTATATCTGGTAACTGTCTAATAAGTTATCTTTGATACAGGGATAAAATTGATATTTGACGTACAATAACATCACTTTTTTTGTTTGGGAAAATGGCACCAGGTGACAACACATGACAAGAATTGACAAATTTTTAGCCTTATATTAGGTTTGGCAAAGATAGCCCCAAACAATTAGCATTATATAGTCAAATCCTAAAAAAATTACTTTCTTATATATTCTCTCTCAAACAATTGACCCCAAACCATATGCTTCCCCCCCCCCCCCCTCGCCGCTCACTTTTCTTCTTGTTCACTGCTTCCCTTCCCTTTCTCTCCTTGTATTTTTTCTTCTATCTCTTCTCTTTCGCTCTCATAGTTTAGCAAAAATTCTTGCAAATTATGCAAAAATTCAGTGGGATGAAAAGGTAAGGTTGATCTCGCATCAGAAAAAATCAGAAGAAAAAATTAAGAGAAAAAAAATACATTTCAACTTTGTGTTTCTCCTCTTCTTCTTTTTTTTGGTTAGATTGAACGAGTGGGTGTAATTGAAGTTAGTTAAAAATACCTAAATGAGGATATATACAAAATTTGAGCAAGTTTAGAAGTGATTTAGACTGGTTTCAGGTAAAATATTAGACCTAAAAATCCAAAGGCGACATGTGTATATCATGGTGTATATCGTATACATGAGTGTATATCATACAGGTTTTTAAGGACGTCTGTGAATATATCGTGTATACAACACAATTGTCTTATGGATTTCCATGTGTATCACATTGTATATCGTATATATAACACAAATATTTATGGATATACACATTATATACATGAGATATCACTGATGTACATAGACATATACACGGGATACAATAGGGGATACACATGTGGAGTCATCTTGAACTTGAGTTTTCAATCTGAAATGTGTTATACAAAGAAGGAAAATAAAATTTTAGTATAATTTTTTGATATACACATTATTATTATGTTATACACTGTGATGTACAAATAATATAATTATTATTTTGTTATATATATATATATATATATATATATATATATATATATATATATATATAAAATTAGAAAAATAATTTAAAAATATTTGGGAGTTTTTTCGGATACTACTAAAGGAAATGGAACCTAATTTCTAGGATGATGATTGGTATGAGAGAAAAGAAAGATGGGTTTTAAATGTTTTTTATTATTTTTAAGGAAAATAATTTCGATGGGTCTTATTTTTAGGATGGTGGTTGAACCATTAGGAGAGAGAGAATAACTTTAGGCTACCATATGCCAAATCCTAAAACGTTGGCTTTTTTATGCCAATTGTTGGATCTAGTTGTTATGCCATGCCAAATCTCCCATTTTTTTCCTTTCTCTTTGTACAATCAAAACTACATTATTAAGAATGGCCCATTGGGCCCATGATTGAGACAGTTGTGCCTCTTTGCTGCTCCAAACATTGACTTGTTAAGATATTGTCAATTGTTGGGCCTGCTAATGGGCTCCATCTGTTAACATCCCTTTAAATGGGCCCAGTGTATTAATTCATTTGGTCCGTGAACCACAGCTGTGTTTTGGTTTAGTCATTTTCGGAGTCTGGACTAAACTGAAGTTTGTTTTCCTGTTTCCAAAGTGGAGCCCAATGGCCCACATCTAAAAAAGGCTGCTGTAAGTTTCTTCTTCTTTTAATTTTATAATCTCATTTATATCTAGGAAGAAAAGATATTTTGAATCGTACACACGTTAAAACGGATAAAATTCACAAATAATCACTTTTCAGCCTTTGTAATTGGAAAATAGCGCCATCATTATAGAGTTTCAAATTTCATATGTGAAAACTCCAGGACATTATCATAGTCATAGAGTTTTTTACCTGTGGAATACGAAACTCTCTGATTGTGATTATTTTTTCAAGGGAAAAGGCCCAAAAATGACCTTGTGGTATTCGAAATGGATCAATTATAACCCCCGTTTAAATTTGAATCCAAAAATGACCCTGCCGCTATAAAATGGGTCTAATAATGCCCTTGTGTTATTCAAAATGGATCAATAATGCCCTGGAATTTTTTTTGTTTTTTAAAATGCTTTCAAAAACTGAAAAATATATATTCTGTAAAAACTAGAAAAAGAAAGGAATTTGCAAAATATATATTTTAAGTCTTTTCAATTTTTTTAAAGTATTTGTTTTGTAAAAACTGAAAAAAAAAATATTTTTTTAAAAAACTGAAAAAAAAAACTCTCCTAAAGCAGTGGACTACATATGCATTAGTTTTAGAAAAATAAAAATATTTTGCAAAATCTTTTTTTTTTCAATTTGACGGTTCAATATTTTTTCGGTTTATTTTTATAAAATAAAAAAAAGATTTTGCAAAATATTTTTATTTTTTTAAAACTAATGCATATGTAGTCCACTGTTTTAGGAGAGTTTTTTTTTCAGTTTTTTAAAAAAATATTTTTTTTCAGTTTTTACAAAACAAATACTTTAAAAAAACTGAAAAGACTTAAAAATATATATTTTACAAATTCCTTTCTTTTTCTAGTTTTTACAGAATATATATTTTTCAGTTTTTAAAAGTATTTTAAATAAATAAATAAATTCCAGGGCATTATTGATCCATTTTGAATAACACAAGGGCATTATTAGACCCATTTTATAACAGCAGGGTCATTTTTGGATTCAAATTTAAACGGGGGTTATAATTAATCCATTTCGAATACCACAAGGTCATTTTTGGGCCTTTTCCCTTTTTTCAATTAAGGAAAAATGTAATTAGGCCGCACTACTACTTCTACCATTAATTGATGTTTGTGATCTTAACATCATTTTTTCAATGTTTTTGATTCATTTATCTTCTAAAAGATTTGTTTATATTTTTTCATTCAACCCACTCCTAACATATTTTTATATAACAACTATCATTTTTTGTACGATAATAAAATCCCACCTAAAGGGGCCAACCTTTTTTACCTTTTAAAAGTTTGTGAACTGTCTTTGTCTTGGTTAGATGTCTCAATAAGCCTAAAAGATCAATTTTTTTGTTCGAATTTGGTCCCTCACTAATAAGTGAAACATTACGGGATATTACTACTTTTAGTCCGCACCACAAACTATTTACAATCGATAGACGAAAAGTGTATAAAATTTGTATAATTTTTGTATATGACATACAGAATGTGTATATATATAAAAAATTAATATTTTTTCGACCATTATTTTGAGAGCGGCTATATAATGTCATCTTTCCAAACATTTATTTATCGAAACAAAAGGATAGTTCCGATTAGGAGTGACAAACGGGCGGGTTGGGTTGGATATGGTTCTGGTCGAAAACGGGTAATGAAAAAATGGATAAATTATCCGACTCAACCCATATTTAATACGGATAAAAAACGGGTTAACCGACGGATAATATGGGTAACCATATTATCCATGACTTCTTAAATATGAACATTTTTGGGAGAATTCCTGGTCTCCCAAACTTGAGGAACCCCCAATTTGAGGTTTTACTAATGTAAAGGTTAAACCTATTAGTTATCCATTGGTTATCCATTTTCTAAATGGATAATATGGTTCTTATCCATATTTGACCCATTTTTAAAAAGTTCATTATCCAACCCATTTTTAGTGGATAATATAGGTGATTAACTGTTTTCTTTTAATCATTTTGCCACCTCTAGTTTCGATTCGTCTACAAAATGAGATTAGTGTTCTGTTCAGTGTTACCTTTTTTAGTTTATTAAACTCTCTTTGTCTTAGTTGCAAGTTTAGAACTAGTCTAATTATTAACAGTGACGCTTGAAGCAAAGGGTGTCATCAGATTAAAATCTCACAATTAAAAAAAAAAAGTAAACATTAATTGGGTCAAGGAGTAAAGTCTTAGAACTAGGGCAGTTCAAAATCAAACAGTAACAGTTAATTGAACCGCAAAATTAGTTTATTGGTTTATTGGTATCGGGTTATCGAGGTAATGATTGGTGAACAGATTAAAATTTTATAATTAACAGCTTAACGGTTTAGGGGCGGATTACTCAATTTCCTTATCGGATAAACCGTTAATCCGTTAAGAATTTTTATATTTACACTTTTACCCTCTATGTATATAAAGTACTATTTGAAACCATATATCCTTATCCATGAAAATTTATGGGGAGACCAATAAGGGTGGCACACAATAAAAGATTTATGAGAGAAGAGACAAAAAAGAATCTCCCGTCCCAAAAATTATCATATGAATTGATCTATGTGGCAGAATGAGCTAAAGCTGCTAGAATTTGAAAGTTATTCCTGTGAGGAAGTTGTGATGACCCAATATATTATCTTTAAATTTAATATCTATTTCTGTGTTTTGAGACATCGAATAACACCATTTGGCATTTCTCGACTTGCGTGTGCAGTCCACAAATATTTTCGAAAAGTTTTTATGTGTAAAATTGATTAAAATGTGAAATGGAGCTTCAAAACTCATTTGAGTTGACGTCGGTCAACATTTTGAGCAAACGGACACGAATCAATATTTTGACAGTTTCGGTAGGTCCGTATCGTGATTTGGGACTTGGGCGTATGCCCGGAATCGAATTCGGAGGTCCCTAACTCGAATTATCGCTATTTGACGAAAACTAGAAACTTAAAGGTTAAAGATTTCCAAAGTTTGACCGTAGATTTGACTTTATCGATATCAGACTCGGATTGAGATTCCAAGAGTTGGAATAGCTCCGTTATATCATTTATGACTTGTGCTCCAAATTTGAAATCATTCCGGATTTCAAAAATACGGGTTTGGTTCTGGTGCGTCGCACCTGTGCATTTTTGGCCGCAGGTGCTGTCGCGCCACGGTTTCTCGCGAAAGCGGGTTTCGACGTTGTGACAACTCTTTTGGATGGGAGATATAGTGCTAAAAGAAGACGAGTCGCCACTTAACGGGTTTTGAGGTGCGTTAGGGCACCTATTATGTAGATAACTTTGTTTGACTAGTCAACGCCACCAAAGATCGTGTAAGGGCTCAAATTACCTCAAAGAGAAGGAGTCAGGCACTCTTCGAGGTCCACAACTGTGGGTCCCGGCCGAACTTAAGATTATGTGAATTATAATTAGGCAAGATAAACAAAGAGGGTCAAAGAAATTTATTATAACACAATGAGAAATAATGATTACATGGATATAACTATGACGGTCTATATTAGACGGCTAAAAGTATAAAGAAGAGAGAGGGGGGGGGGGGAGGGTCCTAAGTTTTTTAGCCTAAAAGATCACCCCGTGCAACATAAATAATGGAGTACTTCGCAACTCCCTTGAGGTAGGGAATTACTCGTATTATTCAGCGAGCACAGACTATCATCTCCTGGTACCCGATTACTAAGTTGTTTACTTAAGCGCTCTAATTCAATTCTAAGTCGTGCCCTATGCGTGCACTGCCCGTCCCGTACCTATGGTCCAGGAGGCATTGGACCTCTATTTAGGGTGGTTCTAGACTTTACTTAGGCTGCTCAAATGATAAAACTAGGCGACATACAAAACAAGTTGGACTTCATGTAATGACAGTTAGGGGCTCAAGTTAGCCTCCACACTTCAACAACAAATGCACGAAAAACAGGTTCTCACGTTAGGCGTTTGACAGTTTCATAACTGAGACAACTTAAAGCCATTTAAGCCTTATAGACGCGGTTTCTATATGACCTTGGATTCAAACGTGAGGGCAATTTCAGATGCAAGACGCCACTTTAAGCTTATAGACATGATCTCTAGGTGATTTATGTAGTTGGAGAGGGGGGGCAGTGAGAACCATCAGAAATATTCAGAATTACTCGTGTTTGGTCCTATGGGCATGCTCTCTAATAGTGGCATGGCTAAGCAATGAAACAGTGTTTGAAAGTTTAGTATTGACACTTTAAAACGAGTGGTAATACCCCATAGGCATGATTTCTAATGATTAACGATTGAAACTGATTTTTTTATACTTAGACCCTATAGGCATGTTTTCTAGGTGAGCAGTATGATAACAATAGCAAATTAAATAATTAAAGTCCTATAGGCATGATTTCTGGATAAAGATCAATAGAACATAAGCTAGTATAATCCTATAGGCATGGTATCTAATGAATATGCTGCAGTTATTGAAGGAATGGTTATTGACATTTGTTTCCTATAGGCATGCAGTCTAGTAACACATGGCAGCAGACATAGGAATAAATAAAGCACTTATGCCTTGATAATAGACAGGTTGTGTGAGTGTGTGATTCTCCTAATGGCATGATTTCTACCAGTGTATGTGGAAATTGAATAACATATATGCCATGTTGGATAAAATAACAAGTAGATCATACGAACCCTATAGGCATGTTTTCTACCCTTTCATGCAAACATTAGAGTATGCCCATTTCTCCGATTTCACTAACACCCCAATTGTTTATTACAAAATTATTACAGACCCAATGATGAATGTAATTACAAAGTATTATACAAGCAATAACAGTAGGCCTATAGCAGGCCCCAAAGGAAAATACCCAGTATTGCCTGGGCCTTCAACAAACGCCTTCTTCATAAATAGCATACCCAGATCCCAACAGGGGACTATATTCATCAGCACAGCCCAAAAACCATATAGGAACTCAAACCAAACCAAACAATCACAGATTGATCATACGACCCAAACATTAAATCACACAGAAATTACTTAAACAAACCAGTTTGCATATTCAGTAGATAGAATGAGGAAAGAACTGAGTGTTAGAGACAGTTAAGGTCTCAATAGTAAAGAGAGTGGCCAACGAACCCCAAATCCTAGTGTGTCAGTATTCACAAGGGTCTCAAATGGACCCCGAGCAGTGCTCACACTAGAGAGGTCAATAGAGAGAGTCTTAGTGGCCTTGGCTTTCAGCCGGCCAAGAGTGATAGGTTCAGAATAGTGTAAGTAACCAATGAGAGTGAGAGGACAATGATTAAGGGACAGAATTTGGAGAGATGCACTTGTATTTTAGAAAGCAGACATAGCAAAATTGTTTAAAACACAGAACATGCTAGTTAAGAGGGTCAACAAGACTTAGAAGCAGGTTGCTATTACAGGTTTAACACTTAGCAAGAAATAACATATTGGCAGAAAACACATTGAGAGAGTTAGAGAAGAATCAAGTTTCCTGAGATTACAAGATTAACATATAAAGGTGCACAATACCAAATAAGTCTAAGTAGGGCACTAACTTAGAAAGTGTAAAGCTTAAGGATCCAAATTATGCTAAGTATCCATCACAAATCAAAAGACAGACATGTTAACTTACACCGTGAAGCAAAATAGTATCAAACATGGTAGGGAAACACAAATTAAGATAGCTACTCTAAAGTCTCAAATAATAACTAAAGGGATACGGAATCAAGTAAGCCAAAGACATGCTGAGTGACACAATAGCAGGGGAGCAAGTCACAGATTATAACACATTACAGATGTGAGGCAGTCATTGCAGGAATTTGAAGTAGAGTAGGAAAGCAAACTCATGTCAAACAATAATGTAGACATTCAGGTGCCAATACATTTGGCTAAATGAACTTAAGAGGGTCTAAATTATTCAAGGAAAGCATATTCAAATGACATCTCTCAAAACTGGAAATTTTAGGTAAAAAGAAAGTGCTAAAGAAGTTTAGATCGTAAGGCAAGTTTAATGCTAGCAAAGTTACACACAGAGATGGTCTAAGAACACATTAGGTCATGAAATTCAGAGGTGTGAATATGCAGGACATAAACACAGAAGAATGAAATCGTGAAGCCAAGAGACTCACCAGTTATTAGTTGAATAAACAGACAACAAGAAAGAACAATATCCACAGTGCTCTGAATGTCAACAAAGAGCAAGAACCCAGATTCTTAGCGCGTCAGAGTTCCCAAGGACTTCAAATGAACCCCGGGTAGTGCTCGCACTAAGAAAAGTTAAAAATCGAATTCTGGTGGCCTTGGCTTTAAGCCGGCCAAGAATCAGAGTATAGAACAATAGAATAAGAGAACAATAGCGTAATCGCTTCGATTGTTTTAGTGAATCCGGGTAATTAAAAGTCTCCTTCAAAGGGGAAAGGGGATGGGTTTATATAGTAGTAGAAATCAATCAAACAAATCAAGAAAATACTGTAAAATCAACATAAATAAGAAAATAATAACATGCAAAATCAATAAAAGTCAGATTAGAGAAAAATTAGGTAAACCCTAGTTGACAGAAATCGAAAATTGGCAGGAGATCTTGGCTAATCGGACCCATATAGCCTTGATATAAATGTATCCAGACGGAATACCGTCTAGATCTTAAAGATTGAAGACAATTTTCACATGATTCCAGGTCTGGTACTTGCCAAAAATAGGCAAGTACTAAGTAATACCAAAATCATGTAAGTAACATGGAGATGGAGCATATGTAGAAGGAAAATTGTAAGAGGATTCCATATTAAGGTCGGAATCGGAGATAACTGGGGGTGTGACGGCTAGGGTTTGTGAAGGAGAAGGGCGTGACAGAGAATAGAGGCGGTTGTCTTTAGGAAATAGGGATTAGGGTTTGGGGTGAGGGAATATAAGGAGAATGTGGAGGAGTGTTTTGAGCCGCTGATCGCTTTTGATCAACGGCTGGGATTTAAGAAGAGCTGGGTCGGGTTTTTTGGATTGGATTGGGGATAAAAGGTCATTTGGATTGGGCTTGGGGATTGGGCCAAGGATTTAGGGCTTGTCTGGTCCGAAATTAATCCTAATTATGGGCCAGATATTAAAAATAGGAGATTAAGAGAAAAATAATTTAAATAAAATAATTAAATAAATTATAAAAAATGATATTTATGCAAATTAATATTTTAAAATAATAGTAGAAGATTATAAGAATGTAAGATATTATTTTGACCTTAAATAAAATGACAAATGTAATAAAATTATAAAATACAGGTTATTATTGCAAGATTGTGCAAATGGCCTAAAAATACTAATATAATTATAAAAAATAGAGTAAAATATCTTAAGCAAGTATTATAGATGCAAAATAATAATTTTAGGTAATTAAGTCATCACAAAATAATTGAAAGGAGTAATTAATAAATATTCAAGTAATTTAAATGCAGGAAAATCAATTTTAAAGCTCTGGAAATTATGGAAAATTATAGAAAAATGCTTGTATAGATTTGTAACTAAATAATGATGCCAAATGATGTTTTGAAAGTATATATACTATTCAAAAAAATATGAGGGCAAAATTGAGTGTCAACAACTGCCCCTCTTTACCCGGGAATGATGAAAGAGTTGTCGGGTAAAAAATAATGATGACCAATTTTGGACGAATTGAGTGAGGAATGATGTGATTTGAAAAATGGGGGCCGAACCCTGGTTCCTGAGTTGCCTACATATCCCTGGTGTTGCGGGAATCAGGCCGTGTGTAGTTTTGGACCCAACGGTGAACAAAACCGATGGAGTTGTTATAGGAGTGTTCGCATGTTTCAGAGAGGGTTCTTTTTGGGTAGGATAGTATCAGATGAATTTATGTGAAGTCATGCATGTGAATCTGAAACGTTACGGATGTATCACAGAGCAAATATCTGAACTCTCATAGAGTAAAAGTGGGCAATTGCTGGCGGTCAGTTGTGTTTGAAACAATTGAAGGATGTGAACGTTGTTAACAAAAATCGGAGCGAAGATTGCTCCCATTTTGTATAACGGTTACCTCCTGGATTACCTGAAAAACGTAAAACACAGTGCATGCGAATATATATATGGATTATTGCAAAAATTTAAAACATGATGCAAATTCCCTTTGGACCATAAAGGTTGTCTTTGGACGGTGATGATGATATCCTTAGACCATGACGTCTTGGGCCATGAAGCACATGACAAGGATTTGCAAGCCATGAAATGGTGTCCTCGGGCTATGAGGATGGTGCCTCTAGACGATGACGCCTTTGAATAATAATGTTCAATATTGAGATATCCTTAGGCCATGGCATGGTGTCTCCCGGCTACAAGGATGATGCCTTCAGACTATGACGCCTTTGGACAAAATGGCAATGTTTCAGCCCATGAAATGCAAAAACATGATGATTGGTCACATGCGAAGTTGAGATAAACAAGGCTTAGTCTTGTGTAAGATGAGGGCAGTGCTTAGCCCTAGGCGAACAGAGGGATAGTGTTAGGTCTTAGGTAGCGTAGTGGAGATAGTATTTAATCTTATGCAAGGAAAAGGCGATGCTTAGCCTTATGCCAAAAGGGGGGACCAATGCTTAGTCTCGTGCGGGGAAAGGCAATACTTGGCCTTATGCAATTAGGGAGGCAATGCTTAGACTCATGCAAGAAGAGGAGACAATCCTTAGTCTCATGCAGGGAAAGGCTGTGCTTACCCTTATATAATTAGGGAGGCAATGCTTAGCCTCATGCAAGAAGAGGAGACAACGCTTAGTCTTATACAGTGAAAGGCAGTGCTTAGACTTATGCAAGAAGAGGAGACAATGCTTAGCCTCATGCAAGAAGAGGATACAATGCTTAGCCTCATGTAAGAAGAGGAGACAATGCTTAGTCTCATGCAGGAAAGGCAATGCTTAGCCTTATGCAAGAAGAGGAGACCATTCTTAGTTTCATGCAGGAAAGGCAGTGCATAGCTTTATGCAAGAAGAGGAGACAATGCTTAGTCTCATGCAGGAAAGACAGGGCTTAGCCTTATGCAAGAAGAGGAGACAATGCTTAGTCTCATGCAAGAAGAGGAGATAATGCTTAGTCTCATGCAGGGAAAGGCAATGCTTATCCTTATGCAATTAGGGAGGTAGTGCTCAGCCTCATGCAAGGGAAGGCTGTGAGAAAGTAAATTATTTCTTAGCTGGAGGTGTCTGCTTTAGGTAATTTGTCGTCATGAAGGTAGTGCCTTGATGTATCTGCGGATAATGTTGTTTTATCATGCCTGCATCCAAAGAAAAATCATGAGTTTTGTGGGGGAAAGGTCAGTTTGTCCTTTTTTCTTCTTTCTCGGCCTTTGCTCTTGTCTTGGGATCCTGTTTGAGTTGCCCTGGGCAACATATGGCTGTCATAGAAACAAAATTTTCGAAAAATATGCAATGCATTTGATAAGTATAGTTATTTGAAATGTAGTAGTATGCGACATCAAATAGTTTAGATGAACCGGTGACTGTGACACATTTTAGAGACATTGCGACCTCATTGCCTTAGAATTTTGAGGGTCCCTCTCAAAATTCTGCCAATTTAAATGCATACTTCCGACAATACTTTTGGTTGTTCCGCATATGATGAAGTTGGCTGAACTTGCGATCTTGCCCCAGTTTCTGATTGTGGGGAAAATGAAGATTTTATTAAGATGTGACCGAACCCACAGGGCTTCCTAAGTATCCTCTCTTAAACGGGAATCATGTCAAGCGTAGTTCAGTTACATCAAGTGAAGAAATGTAAACAATCCTAAACATAGTATCTCTTGACTGCGTCTGAGTTGATAGGTTTTGGCCAAATCTCTTCGTCCATTTCTGCAAGTATGAGTGCTCCTCCTATTAGTACTCGATGAACTATGTAGGGAACCTGCCGGTTGGGCGAGAACTTCCCCTTGGCTTCGTCCTGATGTGGAAGATCCATTTTAGCACTAACTGCCCCGGTGTAAATTGTCTTGGTCTGACCTTTTTGTTGAAAGCTCTTTCCATTCTATTCTGGTAGAGTTGATCGTGACATACCACATTCATTCTTTTCCCATCGATGAGAGCCAGTCGTTCATAGCGGCTCTGTACCCATTCTGCGTCATTGAGCTCAGCTTCTTGTATGATTCTTAGAGAAGGGATTTCTTCTTCGGCAGGGATAACCACTTCCGTACTGTAGACCAGCAGATAAGGAGTTGCCCCAGTTGATGTGCGAACCGTGGTACGATACCCGAGCATAGCAAATGGCAGCATTTTGTGCCATTGTTTGTAATTGTCTACCATTTTCATTAGTATCTTCTCGATGTTTTTGTTGGCGGCTTCTACAACTCCAGTCATCTGCGGCCTGTATGATGTGGAATTCTTATGCTTGATCTTGAAAGTTTCACACATGGCCTTCATTAAATCACTGTTGAGATTGGCGGCTTTGTCGGTGATGATTGACTCTGGCACTCCGAATCGACAAACAATGCGACCCCGAACAAAATCTGCGACGACCTTCTTAGTTACAGCTTTGTAAGATGCGGCCTCGCCCCATTTTGTGAAATAGTCTATGGCCACCAGAATGAACCTATGCCCATTTGAAACAGCCGGTTCGATTGGACTAATGACATCCATACCCCAAGCGGAGAAAAGCGAGGGTGCACTTGCTGTATTAAGTTCATTGGGTGGCACTCGTATCATATCAGCATGTATCTGGCATTAGTGACACTTCTGGACATACTTGATGCAGTCTATTTCCATAGTCATCCAGAAATATCCTGCTCTTAGTATTTTCTTGGCAAAGACAAATCCATTCATGTGTGGTCCGTAGGTTCCGGCATATATTTCCTCGAGTAATCTGGATGCTTCCTTGGCGTCGACACACCGTAATAATCCTAGGTCTGGAGTCTCAGAATTCCTCCGCTTTGAAAGAAATGGTTGGCTAACCTTCGGAGTGTACGCTTCTGAGTATGAGTCGCGTGTTCTGGATACTCTCCCTTTGCCGAGTATTCTCTGATGTCGTGGAACCACGCATTTCCGTCACTTTCTTCTTCAACATGAGAGCAATAAGCCGGTTGTTTGTGAATTCCTATTGGGATAGGATCGATGAAGTTCCTGTCTGGGTGTTGTATCATGGAAGTTAAAGTGGCCAATGCATCTGTGAACTCGTTCTGAATCCTCGGAACATGTTTGAACTCTATCTTCGTGAACCTCTTGATCAGCTCTTGTACACAGTGCAGATATGGTAATATTTTGGTGTTCTTGGTAGCCCATTCTCCTAAAATTTGATGCACCAAAAGATCGGAATCTCCAATCACCAGCAACTCCTGAACGTTCATGTCAATGGCCAACCTGAGTCCTAAGATGCAAGCCTCATATTCTGCCATATTGTTGGTACATGAAAACTTGAGTTTTGCAGATACCGGATAGTGTTGGCTAGTTTCTGATACTAAGACAGCTCCGATACCCACTCCTTTAAAGTTTGCAGCTCCGTCGAAGAACATTCTCCAACCATCATATGCTTCGGTGATATCTTCTCCTGCGAATGATACCTCTTCGTCGGGGAAATACGTTTTCAATGGTTCGTATTCTCCATCTACAGGATTTCTGCCAAATGATCTGCCAATGGTTGCCCTTTGACCGCCTTCTGAGATTCATAGATGATGTTGAATTCACTCAGCAATATCTGCCATTTTGCTAACTATCCCGTAGGCATGGGTTTCTGGAAGATATATTTCAGCGGATCCATCCTTGATATGAGATATGTGGTGTATGCACAGAAATAATGCCTCAACTTTTGAGCTATCCTTGTCAAAGCGCAGCAGGTGCGCTCCAGCAAAGAGTAACGGGCTTCGTAAGGTGTGAATTTCTTACTCAGATAATATATTGCGTGTTCCTTTCTTCCAGTCTCATCATGTTGTCCCAGAACGCAACCAAAAGCTCCATCTAGTATGGACAAATAAAGCAGCAAAGGTCTTCCTGGTTCTAGTGGGACCAGAATAGGTGGTTTAAACAAATACTCCTTGATTTTGTCGAAGGCTTTCTGACATTCTTCAGTCCAGCTTGTTGCAGCATCTTTCTTCAGCATTTTGAAGATCGGCTCACAGATCACGATTGATTGTGCTATGAAACGGCTGATGTAGTTGAGTCGCCCAAAGAAGCTCATCACATCTTTATTATTCTTCGGCGGTGGTAAGTCCGGGATAACTTTGACCTTTGATGGGTCCAATTCAATCCCTCGATGACTGACGATGAATCCTAGCAATTTTTCGGCAGGGACTCCGAAGGCACACTTTGCAGGATTCAGTTTCAGATTGTACCTTCGAAGCCGATCAAAGAATTTTCTCAAGTCTGCTATATGATCTGTGCTTCTTCTGGATTTGATGATGACATCATCCACGTACACCTCTATTCCCTTATGTATCATGTCGTGGAAAATGGTTGTCATGACTCTCATGTAAGTGGCTCTAGCATTCTTCAAACCAAACAACATCATTTTATAGCAGTACATTCCCCATGGTATGATAAAGGCTGTTTTTTCGGCATCCTCTCCATCCATTCAGATCTGATGATACCCTGTGAAGCAATCCACAAAGGACTGGAGTACATGCTTGGCACAATTGTCGATCAGTATGTGTATATTGGGTAATGGGAAATCATCTTTGGGACTCGCCCTGTTTAAATCTCGGTAATAAACACACACTATGACTTTCCCATCTTTCTTCAGAACCGGCACAATGTTGGCCAACCAAGTCGGATATTCAACCACTCTGAGAACATTGTCTTTGATTTGCTTGGTGACCTCTTCTTTTATCTTCAAACTCATATCCGGCTTGAATTTTTTGAGCTTCTATTTTACCGGTGGACACATGGGATTAGTAGGTAGCTTGTGAGCCACTATGGATGTGCTCAAACCAGTCATATCATCATAGGACCATGCAAAGATATCTTCATACTCTTTTAGAGATCGGACATACTCTTCCTTCTCTGATGGTGATAGGTAAATGCTTATACGTGTTTCCTTGACCTCTTCAGAGTCCCCTAAGTTAACTGTCTCAGTCTCGCCTAAATTAGACTTAGGCTTGTTTTCAAAGTTTTCCACTTATCTGACAATTTTCTCAGGTATTATGTCGTCTTCCAGATCCTCTGAATCATTATCCTTATGTCGCGTTGCCTCATTACATGTCACAGTGATAGGTTCATCGGGATAGGTAATAATAATGTTGTAGAGAGAAAATGTAAAGAATAACAATAAATACTAAAAATAGCAATGCATTAATAAAAATTTGAAAAACGTCAACAAGTACGGCTCGATGACTCGAGAAATTATTTCAAAACAAAATACGTTCAAAACAAAATACTGAAAATGTCTTAGATGCTCAAAAATTGCTTTGAAATAATTGATGCTAATTGCCAGGCTACCCAGGAACTCGACGGGCCCGGGATGGTACAGCAGTCCAATTCTTGAGAACAACTCCTTTTTCAACGGTCTGAATGGTAAGGTCTTTCTCCTCCTCCTCCTTAACTATCGCACTGCAATCCATGTCTTCGTCATCCAGAAATAGCTTCCTTATGCTAGCTAAGGCTTCATCTTCCTCAGACCCCCACATCATGTCAGCTTGATGAAATGTCTGGTGCAAATGTGGTACCGGTTGTCCAAGCGGATAATAAGGACCACGCCATGGTGGCGACCAATTTTGACACTCTTGCCAAGTATATTCGTACCCAAGTCCGAAAGTTGTACCATCACGCTGGTTTGGTGATCCCTTGGAGATCCTTGCCGAGACCCTTGCCAGGTTCATACCTTGTCCATAACAGTATGCTTTCTATCTTGTTGCTCTACCATTTGTCCTTTTCAATTGCGTTGACACGCTCAATACGATGGTATGTTTCTCCACCTAACTTCTTCCTATTCTCGATGACCAGAAGAGTCTGATTGGTATAAATGGGATTACTTCCATCTCCGTGGATGATCACCTCCTGGTGGTTCCATTCAAATTTCACGGCCTGATGTAGAGTAGAGGCCACTTCCCCAGCGGCATGTATCTAGGGTCATCCCAACAATAGATTGTAGGTAGCAAGATATATCCAGCACTTGAAACTCAACATCAAACCAGGTTGGGCCCATCTGTAGGCTGAGGTGTATTTCTCCGATTGTGGCTCTTTGAGATCCATCAAACGCCTTCACATTCATGCTTCCTGCTCGTATCTCGTGCAAGCCTTTACCCAACCTCTTTAGAGTAATCAGTGGACATATATTGAGACTCGAACCCCCATCTATCAGGACCTTGGCGATGCATTTATCCTCAAATCGCATTGTGATATGTAGTCCCCTGTTGTGACTTAGTCCTTCTAGTGGCAGCTCGGTTTCATGAAAGGTGATTTTATGACTTTCCAGTACCTGCCCGACATGTTGGCCATTTCCCCACTAGTGATGTTGGCGGGTAGATAGTCTTCACTCAGCACCTTCATCAAGGCATTCCCGTTGTCTCAGAGGTTTGTAGCAGTGACAAGATAGATATCTGAGCGGGAGTTTTGTTTAAATAGTTAACCACATAGTATTCTCTCGCTTGTACTTTTCTCTAAAGGTCGTCGGGGCCAGTCTTAACAGCAGGTGGCTTAGATGCAGCTTCTTTTCTTGTTCCTCCCAAGTGCTCTAGTGTATAAACCCTGCCAGTTCTAGTCATGCCTTGTGCTGCACCTGTTTCTTCCATTTTTGCTTTTCCTTTCCTTCTTACTTCTGCAACATAATCCCATGGTATAGCATCAGACTTGTAAGATGGAGTGGGTGCTACCATCACAGTGAAGGGTGTGGTTACCTCAACTTTAAACGGTGTTGGTACGGTTACCTCGACTTCAAGCAGTGCTTGGGTTTGTACCACAATGGGCGTGAGGGTGACTGGAGATGTTTTAGGATCATCCCCCTCCCGGATAAGTCCAATTGACCCCTCCGAATCCCATTCTTCATCGGTCTCTATCACATTCATTCCCTCACCTCTGTGATTCGGGAGAGTATTATCATGAACATTGGATGCGGCTTCTTTTGCTTGTATGACCTTGGTATCGATTAATGTCTGAATCTTGTCTTTCAGAGTGCGACACTCATCAATGGTATGGCCCTTCATGCCAGAGTGATAGGCACATGTCTTGTTTGGGTTAATCCACAGAGAAGCATTTTTCATAGCAACGGCGGGAATGAGAGTGACATAACCAGCAGCCTTCAATCTCTCATACAGTTGGTCAATGGGTTCTGCAATTGGAGTGTATTTTTTGGGTGGTCTGCGGTCGAAGTTTGGTCTTGGTTTTTGGTAATTTTAGCGGGCGGGTGGTGGTGAGTGATAATATGCGGGTTTGGGTGTTGTAGGCGTGGTAGGTGGTGGCATGTTGTTGGTATCTTGGGGTGAGGGCTGGTATGTGGGTTGAGGTGTTTGGTATGTGAGAGGAGACTTAGGACCCTGGACCACCATTACAACACCCACTTCTTTCTTCTTCGAGATACCTCCTGACTGCAAGGATTTATTTGTGGCCTGTAGTGCTTCGAAATTTGTCACCATTACACTCTTGATCCCCTCTTCTATTCTTTATCCCAGCTTGATGATGTCAAAGAATTTATGATTTTCAATAACCATCAGCCTTTCATAGTATTGCGGGTCTTGAGCTCTGATGAAGAACTTATTCATCTGTTCTTCTTCAAGTGCTGGCCTTACTTTTGCAGCTTCAGATCTCCACCGAGTAGCATACTCGCGAAAAGTTTCTTTTGGTTTCTTCTTGAGATTTTGAATGTAGAAAACATCTGGTGCATTTTCTATGTTGAACCTGAATCTGTACATGAAATCTGACTCCATGCTCACCCTATTAACCTACTTCTTCGGGTTCTAACTGATGTACCGGGACAAAGAATCTCCCGTGAGACTTCGCATGAACAACTTCATACAGATTTGTTCATCTTTGCCCACTCCTACAAGTTTGTCACAATATGTCCTTAGATGTACCTTCGGATCACCAGTTCCATCGAACATTTCAAACTTAGGAGGTTTGTAACCCTCCGGTAGTTCCACATCTGGTTGACTACACAAGTCCTCACAATTTAAACCTTCAATGCCCATACCACCTTCGACCTTCGACGCTCTAAACTCTGCTAGTGAGCTTCTTGAGTTTTTTTGCCATGTTCTTGATGAGCAGATCCTTCTCGGTTGATTCCGGTATATATAGGGTTTGTTGTGGGGTGTGGGTTAAAGTTTTCACATGTATGGGATTGCTTTGGTGAACTTCGGGAATCTGGGCATAAGGGTGGTCATTGGTTGAGTTTTGGGGATCAGGAGTAGGTTGTGGTACATTCTGGGGAGTGTGATAAGTGGTGGTTTACGGGTATTGAGTCAGATGATGATGGTGTTGTTAAGGAGTAGGTACTGGTAGAGGGTTATGGTTCTGAGGAGGTGTGGTGTATTGATGTGGTGGCGGTGGATTTTGGTTCTGCGTGTTTTGGGCTGGTGTCGGGTTTTGGGCATTTGGATTTTGTTGGTTGATATCACAGACGTTTAGAGTGAGGGAAAGGTTTGCTAAGTTTCGGACCTGCTCAAGTTCTCCTTGTAGCTCCAGAATTTTTTGTTCCAGGCGTAAGACCAATTCGTTCTATGTCGGAGTACTTTGGCCATCTGAAGTTTCAACGTTTTCTGCCATAGTAGCATTATCTTTTCTGATATAGCTTAAATCATCCATTTCCCCTTTTTCCTTTGCTTTTGCCTTTAGGATCACTTGATGAAGGAGAAGGTGGAGGACCTCTGGATCTAGTGTGATATGCTGACGATGCCAATATGCAAGAACCAACTTTGGGGAATGGGAATAATCAAAAGAAAGAAAAAGCAAAAGGTAACCAAGTCAGTAAGGGATATTTGAAAGAATGCTTGTAGTATTTAAACATGTTCTGTAAAATCATGCAATAATTCGCGTCCTAATTGGGGACCTCATTGTCCCCGAGGTAGGCTTAGGCGACACAAAGACTTGGAGAAAATTGATGCTAATAATTGCGTCATTTTATTAATGTAAAAATGAATCAAATCCTTACTAAATCGACAATAATAATAAAGTCACTAATGGCATTTGCCTTATTACAATCGAAATCTAAAACTAAGCTAGAAAGCAGTAAAGAACATCATTTGCTAAATCTATTTGGTCCCTAAGGGACCTTCTCCATGCTTGGATCTTTTGACTCCATTAATCAGGTTTCCCAGGTCGCGCATATCTAACAATAGGTAAGCCTTTTCTAGATGCTCTCCTTCATTGCCATCCGTATTCTGACAATATGAAAGTCTCTTCCTCATCTTTCCCTCAAACTCCATCAACCCTTGCTCCAAATATTCCAATCTCTCGGTGAACTTAGTGGCGATTTCCTTCCATTCATTAATTGCCTCCATGTCCACTTTATGTTGTTCAAGATGTCTAGCTGCAAACTCAAAAATACTTTTGCAAAGCCTTCTATACTGACCTGTGCCTCAGCAGCATCATCAATGATTCTATTTTCCAAATTGACCCCTGGCTTGACGTCTCTCGCTACATCATCTACCAACCATGATGGATAGAAATACACATGACCAGCATGGTACCTGTCTGGCTCGATAGTCTCTCTTTCCACAATGACCTTCTGGTTCCACATAGGTTGCGCCTCGAAGTTGAAAGGAATGATGTCCCCTTTGAAATCTGCCTTGTATTAGACCATGTTGGAAACCGAGGTATGACTTATTTTCTTCCTGCTTGTCTCATTACCTTTATAGGAGCATAGGGATAAATGCCTCGCAACCCGATCAATACCAAATGAGTAGTATCCCTTGACCTGATGATGAACTCACTGCTAGGAAACCACTCAAACGTCCAATGTACCTTCTCGTCTGTCAGATTACTGAAGAAACGTACACAACTTACAGCACTTCCGGGCTATGTGAACCTATCTAGGATGAATGTCATTTTCTTTGGATGGTGGTAGGCTATGTAGTCATTCAGTGGCCGTCGCAGAAGCCTTTGATGATATTCTCCCTTCTGAAAGTGTTCCAATAACTAGACTTGCAATAATAGATTATAACCTTCAAAATATCTGAACCCTTGCTTGCACTGATCTAGAGTGCAGTACAGTTCAACTAGGATCATAGGGATGATGGTGTAGGTTTGCCCCTCGATGCCTTCCATTAAAGTTCTTGCAACCATAGCTAAACGAGTGTGAATCCTTCCCCCTTTCATTGGAAATATCAACAAACCCAAGAAGCAAATGATGAATACATAAACTCGGCGGTACGTCCAACCTAAGGAGGTAATGGCAAGTTTCTCATGATGAAGACGATATGACTTACTGTGCCTGTAACACTCATACAAGAATTCAAATGGGATGTATGACTTCTTCAAACAAATCAACTTATCATTTTTCTTGAAACCTAGCATTTTTAGAAAACCACGAGGGATGCGATTCTTTGGTACTAATAACCCTGGACTATCCCATGGCAGCTTAGAGAAGCCTCCTATTTCTTCTAAGAGAGGAGTCATTTCTATGTCATCAAAGCGGAAGATGGCCCTTTTCTCATCCCAAAACACCGTAGAGGCCTTGATCAATGCCTATTTGGTCGGATGTCTAGCAAGGACGACAAATTACCAAGGACCCTTCTCACATGATTCTTGTCGCAAGGCGCGAGATTGTTCCACCAATCAAGTAGCAGAGGTGGGATGTTTTGGACCATGCCGAACCTGGGGACTTCGTACTTCATTTTTTGCAAGCAACTAAAGTTAGCCCTCTCCCCCTCTAGATTCGACCATTTACACAATAATGATCAACATATTGGCACATTTTCTCCAAGTAATGCACATAACATGGTAGTGTCCATTGGGATTGTGGAAATCCCGTCGGACTTTGGACAAGGCTTATCTTAACGGGCTATTACGTTAACAACGTCATAACCTGTACTAGGTTTAACATGGTGCACGTACATTTGATGTTGGAATAAGGTTTTTAGAATGGTCTAGACTAGTACTCTCAAGTGGACAACTTGAGAGGGAAAGGCACGGGACCGTCGACTGCACCGCTGATCGACTAGTCTACCGAAAATAAACCTTTCTGATTTAAAAAGGGTAATTCTGAAAGAACGCGGAAACTCATCAAGCGCCGCTATGTTGATAATGGGCATGAGTGGAGTATGATGTGGAGCATACTTTATGCATAGATAATAGCACATTGCCAAGTATTTGCATGATAAATATGTAAAAGCAATAAATACAGTAATAAGTTAAAACATGAAAAACATAAGAAAGAAAGACAAAGAAAGAAGTTAGTTCGTGGAATATATGCAAGAATGTAATAAAGCAAGTAAGGGAGTAGAGATGGGAGAGGCATGATATAACAGTCTTTAAACAAATGAAGAGCAGTCATAGCAAATAATGGCGAACGGGAAAGAGATGTGCATGTTATAGCAAATTTAAACAAATAAAGGTGGAGCAGGGGAAGGGATGTGCATTTTATAACAAAGCAAATAATCCACGTAAGTCAAGTTCATTATGGTAAGAGCCTAAGTATTTCCCCAGCAGAGCCGCCATGCTGTCGCGCCCTATTTTCTGGTGAAAGCGGGTTTCAACATTGTGACAAATCTTTTGGATAGGAGATAGAGTGCTAAAATAAGAAGAGTCACCACCTAACAATTTTTGAGGTGCGTTAGGGCACCTATTATGTAGATACTTCTGTTTGACTAGTCAACGCTACCAAAGATCGGGTAAGGGCTCAAATTACCTTAAAGAGAAGGTGTTAGACACTCTTCGAGGTCCACAACTGTGTTCCGACCGAACTTATGATTATGTGGATTATAATTAGGCAAGATAAACAAAGAGAGTAAGGGTCAAAGAAAATTATTATAACAGAATGAGAAATAAGGATTACAAGGATATAACTATGACGGTCTATATTAGACGACTAAAAGTATAAAGAAGAGGGAGGGGGGGGGTCCTAAGTTTTTTAGCCTAAAGGATCACCCCGTGCAACATAAATAATACTTCGCAACTCCCTTGAGGTAGGGAGTTACTCATATTATTCAGCAGGCACAGACTATCATCTCCTGCTACCCGATTACTATGTTAAAGTTGTTTAGTTAAGCGCTCTAATTCAATTCTAAGTCGTGCCCTATGCGTGCACTGCCCGTGCCATACCTACGGTCCAGGAGGCATTGGACCTCTATTAAGGGTGGTTCTAGACTTTACTTAGGCTTCTCAAATGATAAAACTAGGCGACATACAAAACAAGTTGGACTTCATATAAGGACAGTTAGGGGCTCAAGTTAGCTTCCACACTTAAACAAAAAATGCACGCAAAACAAGTTATCATATTAGGCGTTAGACAGTTTCATAACTGAGACAAATTAAAGCCATTTAAGCCTTATAGACGCGGTTTTTATATGACCTTGGATTCAAACGTGCAAGCAGTTTCAGATGCAAGACGCCACTTTAAGCTTATAGACATGATCTCTGGGTGATTTATGCAGTAGGGGGGCAAGTGAGAACCATCGGAAATATTCAGAATTACTCGTGTTTGATCCTATGGGCATGCTCTCTAATAGTGGCATGGCTAAGCAATGAAACAGTATTTAAAAATTCAATATTGATACTTTAAAGCGAGTAGTAATACCCCATAGGCAGGATTTCTAACGATTAACGATTGAAACTGATTTTTTTATACTTAGACCCTATAGGCATGTTTTCTAGGTGAGCAGTATGATAACAATAGCAAATAAACCAATTAAAGTCCTATAGGCATGATTTCTGGATGAAGATCAATAGAACATAAATTAGTATAATCCTATAGGCATGGTATCTAATGAAAATGCTGCAGTTATTGAAGGAATGGTTATTGACATTTGTTTACTAGGCATGTTGTCTAGTAACACATGGCAGTAGATATAGGAATAAATAAAGCATTTATGCCTTGATAGTAGACAGGTTATGTGAGTGTGCGATTCTCCTAATGGCATGATTTCTACCACTGTATGTGGAAATTAAATAGCATATATGACAGGTTGGATAAAATAACAAGTAGATCATACGAACCCTATAGGCATATTTTCTACCCTTTCATGCAAACATTAGAGTATGCCCATTTCCCCGATTTCACTAACACCCCAATTGTTTATTACAAAATTATTACAGACCCAATGATAAATGTAATTACAAAATATTATACAAGCAATAACAGTAGGCCTATAGCAGGCCCCAAAGGAAGATACCCAGTATTTCCCGGGCCTTCAACGAATGCCTTCTTCACAAATAGCATACCCAGATCCCAACAAGGGACTATATTCATCAGCACAGCCCAGAAACCATAGAGGAACTCAAACCAAACCAAACAGCCACAGATTGATCATACGACCTAAACATTGAATCATACAGAAATCAATTAAACAAACCAGTTTGCATATTCAATAGATAGAATGAGGAAAGAACTGAGTTTCAGAGACAGCTAAGGTCTCAATAGTAAAGAGAGTGGCAAACGAACCCCAAATCCTAGTGTGTCAGAGTTCACAAAGGTCTGAAATGGACCCTGAGTAGTGTTCACACTAGGGAGGTCAATAGAGAGAGTTTTAGTGGCCTTGGATTTCAGCCGGCCAAGAGTGATAGATTCAAAATAATGTAGGTAACCAATGAGAGTGAGAGAATAGTGATTAAGGGACAAAATTTGGAGAGATGCACTTGTATTTTAGAAAGCAGACATAGCAAAGTTGTTTAAAACACAGAACATGCTAGTTAAGAGGGTCAACAAGACTTAGAGGCAGGTTGCTATTATAGGTATAACACTTAACAAGAAATAACATATTGGCAGAAAAATCATTGAGAGAGTTAGAGGAGAATCAAGTTTCCTTACAAGATTAACATACAAGGTGCACAATACAAAATAAGTCTAAGTAGGGCACTAACTTAGGAACTTTAAAGCTTAAGGATCCTAATTATGCTAAGTATCCATCACAAATCAAAAGACAGACATGTTAACTTACATCGTGAAGCAAAACAGTAACAAACATGGTAGGAAAACACAAATTAAGATAGCTACTCTAAAGTCTCAAATAATCACTAAAGGGATACGGAATCAAGTAAGTCAAAGACATGCTGAGTGACACAATAGCAGGGGAGCAAGTCACAGATTATAACACATTACAGATGTGAGGCAGTCATTGCAGGAATTCGAAGTAGAGTGGGAAAGAAAAATCATGTCAAACCGTAATGTAGACATTCAGGTGCCAATATATTAGGCTAAATGAACTTAAGAGGGTCTAAATTATTCAAGGAAATCATATTCAAATAACATCTCTCAAAACTGGTAATTTTAGGTAAAAATCAAGTGCTAAAGAGGTTCAGATCGTAAGGCAAGTTTAATGCTAGCAAAGTTACACACAGAGATGGTCTAAGAACTCATTAGGTCATGAAATTCAGAGGCGTGAATATGCAGGACATAAACACAGAAGAATGAAATCGTGAAGCCAAGAGACTCACCAGTTATCAGTTGAATAAACAGACATCAAGAAAGAACAATATCGACAGTGCTCTAAATTTCAACAAAGAGCAAGAACCCAGATTCGTAGCGCGTCAGAGTTCCCAAGGGCTTCAAATGAACCCCGGGCAGTGCTCGCACCAAGAAAAGTTGAAAATCAAACTCCAGTGGCCTTGGCTTTCAACCGGCCAAAAGCCAGAGTATAGAACAAGAGAATAAGAAAACAATAGAGTAATAGCTTCGATATTTTTAGTGAATCCGGGTATTTAAAAGTCTCCTTGAAAGGGGAAAGGGGAGGGGTTTATATAGTAGTAGAAATCAAACAAATAAATCAAGGAAATACTGTAAAATCAACATAAATAAGGAAATAATAACGTGCAGAATCAACAAAAGTCAGGTTAGAGAAAAATTAGGTAAACCCTAGTTGACAGAAATCGAAAATTGGCCGGAGATCTTGGCTAATCGGACCCATATAGCCTTGATATAAATGTATCTAGAAGGAATATCGTCTAGATCTTAAAGATTGAAGACGATTTCCACATAATTCCAGGTCTGGTACTTGCCAAAAATAGGCAAGTACTAAGTAATACCAAAATCGTGTAAGTAACACGGAGATGGAGCATATATAGAAGGCAAATTGTAATAGGATTCCATATTAAGTTCGGAATCGAAGATAATTGGGGGTGTGACGACTAGGGTTTGTGAAGGAGAAGGGCGAGACAGAGAATAGAGGCAGTTTTCTTTAGAAAATAGGGATTAGGGTTTGGGGTGAGGGAATATAAGAAGAATGGGGAGGAGTGTTGTGAACCGTTGATCGCTTTTGATCAACGGCTGGGATTTAAGAAGAGTTGGGTCGGGTTTTTTTGGACTGGATTGGGGATAAAAGGGTCATTTGGATTGGGCTTGGGGATTGGGCCAAGGATTTGGGGTTTTCTGGTGTGAAATTAATCCTAATTTTGGGCCAGATTTTAAAAATAGGAAATGAAGGGAAAATAATTTAAATAAAATAATTAAATAAATTATAAAAAATGCTATTTATGCAAAGTAATATTTTAAAATAATAGTAGAAGATTATAAGAATTTAAGATATTATTTTGACCTTAAATAAAATGACAAATGCAATAAAATTATAAAATACAAGCTATTATTGCAAGATTGTGCAAATGGCCTAAAATTAGTAATTTAATTATAACAAATAGAGTAAAATATTTGAATCAAGTATTATAGATACAAAATAATAATTTTAGGTAATTAAGTTATCACAAAATAATTGAAAGGAGTAATTAATAAAATATTCAAGTAATTTAAATTCAGAAAAATCAATTTTAAAGCTCTGAACATTATGGAAAATTATAGAAAAATGCTTGTATAGATTTGTAACTAAATAATAATGCCAAATGATGTTTTGAAAGTATATATACTATTCGAGAAAATATGAGGGCAAAATTGGGTGTCAACAGGTGTGTGGCCGCTTTTGTGGAATTTTGGTCGCTTCTGCGACGATGGCACTGGCCATTTCCTGGCCATTTCTGCGGTGCATTTCACGCAGGAGCGATGCCGCTTCTGCGGCTGATAGACCGCAAATGCGGAGGTCTTGCTTCTGCGGCTTCAGTTGCGCTTCTGCGCAGTCGCTTCTGCGACGTGAAGGTCCGCAGATGCGGTCTTCTGCTCGGCTGCCCTGTGCCGCAAATGCTAGCCTTGTCTCGCATATGCGAGTCCGCAGATACGGAAATTTGTCCGCAGATGCGAAAATGCTGGACATAATACATAAAATCGGGTGTTAGACATTTTTGCTCATTTTTGAGTTTGAGTCTCGGATTTGGGTGATTCCAAAGGGTTTTTTCACAAGTTCGAACTGGGTAAGTGTTCCTTATCCTATATTGATTATATTTCATAAATTCATATTATATTCATCGTTTAATTCGGATTTATATGGAAGAAATTTGAATTTTTGTAAAACTTTTCAAAAATAAAAATTTAGGATTTGAAAGACAATCCGATGTCAGAATTCGATAATTTTAGTATGGTTGAACTCGTATTGGAACGGGTATCCGGATTCCGTAATTTTTCGTCGAGTTTCGAATAGTGGGTCCCACGTTGACTTTTCCAAAAATGACTTAAATTATGTCTCTTTCGAATTATGAATAATTTCTAAAGCTCCAATTGAATTGTTGGCCAATAATTTGATAGGTTTGATTGGTTTGGAGACTAATTCGAAAGGAAAGGCTGCAGTCGAGTGATTACTTGAAATTGCGAAATGAGGTAAGTGTCGTGATTAACATTGAACTGAGGGAATAGAACCTTTGAATTATTTGTTATGTGAATTTCATGTGTAGCGATTTATAGGCAAGGTGATGAGTGTCCATACGTCGTCAAATTGATTGTTAGCATATTTATCTGAAAATCATAAATTATTTTAAATTATGAATTAATTATCATATTAATTATTTCTCTCATATTCCTTGTCCAATATTATGTCTTGAATTCATGATATAATTGCTACATGCTTATTTGACTTATGTATCTTAATTGCTACTTGACATTTAGCATATTAAATATTATATTACCTATTTTCTCCCTGATTTTCACAATTAATTGCTACTTGTCATTATATTTTTCCTAAATAAATCATAATTATTGTATGCTTTGTTACCTAATAATTTCTTATTAAATGTGATATTTATTGGAGTATTTTTACATTCAAGTGTTGTTAAATTATATTGTTGGATCGGGTTGCACGCCGCAACGAATTTTATTTTAAGTTTATATTGTTGGAGCGGGTTGCACGCCGCAATGAATTTTATTTTGTTGCCTACGTTATCCGCATTATGTTTTGTTTTCTATCACTTCTTTTTGTTTAACGGTGAGGTCAAAATGTTTAATCAGGTATAAGTTTCAAGACAATTGTTTACTGTGGTAATTGGATGTATATCCTAAGTTTTCCCTTATCTCTAATTCTCTAATTTCTTTTTATTTTCTATTTGATATAGCCGATAAACCGTCCGATAATCGCTAATCCGTTACCAATTCGCCCGATGACTTATTGATTGGCTAGCGGATTATTATATTTATAAACCGATAACCGATAACGGATAAGCCAAACCGTTAAACGTAAATATCTGCCCAATAAGTATCAATACATAGGACCCACAATTAAAAACCCAAACTTCTATCGTGATAATAGATTAACATCCCTTGCATACGTTTTGTGTACGACACAGCCAAATGTTCCATAATCGTAATGGATTTAAACTCATTACTTGTTTACATATATTATGAATATACTTGTGAAACATCATAAAAGTGTAAAACATTTATTGAATCTTCAACCCATCATTTCTGTCACGACCTAAATTCTAACATGTCGTGATGGCGCCTATCTCGAATTTAGGCAAGCCAAAAATCTCAGTAAACCACAATTTCTTTTAAGTTTGAAAATATTATATTTAAATAAAATCCACAAATCCTACAAATACCGATACAACCACTCCCAAAACTTGGTGTCACTGAGTACATAAGCATCTAATATGATTGCAAATCTGGAAACTATGGTCCATAATAGTCTGAGACCAAATACAGTAAACAAGGAGATAGGGAAGGAGAGGCAAGGTCTGCGAAATACGGCAGCTACCTCAGAATCTCCGTAAAATTAGCTGTGCGAAAGAATCAACACCCGCTATGCCCAGGAACGCCTGGATCTGCACACGAAGTGCAGGGTGTAATATGAGTACAACCAACTCAGCAATTAACAATAATAAATAAAAAACCGAAGATAGTGACGAGCTACACATTTATAGTTCACTTTAGTAATTCCAACAAAGAATAGACATGCTTTCAAATCTGGCAGTTTAAGTCAAATCAATTTTATACTGTTCAAATTAATATAATCCGGATATAAATCCTTCAGAGATTTCACAACAATGACAGATAGTAACCAAGTGCAACAACAAATGCAAAGCAAGTACAGCCTTTCAGGAAACAATCACTCAACTCATCACAACAACTCAACCATTCGGCTCTCGGCCCTCAACACTCACACTCAATGGGTACTCACGCTCACTGCGGGTTTACAGACTCCGGAAGGGCTCATACAACCCAAGCGCTATAATCTGCACAGACAACTCACGTGCCATAGTATAAATATCTGGATCCACACGGACAACTCACGTGTTGCACGAACAACTCACGTGCTATAGTATAATACAAGGATCCGCACGGACAACTCACGTGTTGCACGGACAACTCATGTGCTATAGTATAATATAAGGAACCGCACGGATAACTCACGTGCTGCGCGGACAACTCACGTCCTATAATATCCCACATGGACAACTCACGTGCTATAATGTAATATCTCACAATTACGCCCTCGGCCTCACTCACTCACAAATCTCTCCAGTCTCTCGGGCTCTCAATAATCAAGAAATCAGCCCAAACAACAATGATATGATTCATTAATAATGAACAATAGAGACTGATATAAAATAAACAAGTAAACTCTGACTGAGTATAAAATAACAATTACGCAGGTAGTTCAACATGTACACGACCTCTGTGAGTCCCAACAGTACCAACATATAGCCTAAACGTGGTTTATCACATAATGAGCAGTCAAATATCTATAAAACAGAGAGAGCATATAGCTAGCAACAAGTTATACAACTTTACAGTTTCATGGAATGGACCAAGTCCCAATTCCTACGGTGCACGCCCATACGCCCGTCACCTAGTATGTGCGTCACCTCCAGAATACTCACATAATCCAATAATTCGGGGTTTCATACCCTCAGAACCAGATTTAAAACTGTTACTTACCTCAAACTGTGAAATTCTTTATTCTGCAATGGCATTTCCTCATGAATTGGCCTCCAAATGCCTCGAATCTAGCCACAAATAATTCGATTTAGTCAATAAAATTTATTGGAATTAATTCCATAAGAAAATGCTATTTTTTCATAAAACTCCGAAATTTAGCTCAAAATTTGCCCGTGGGTCCCACATCTTGGAACCCGACAAAAGTTATAAAATATGAATGGCCATTCGACCATGAGTCCAACCATACTAAAATTATTAAATTTCGATAACAATTCGGCCCTCAAATTCTCAAATTTATCCAAGAGCGTTTTCAAACTTTTCCAACTTAATTCACCAATTAAATGATAAAAACAATCATGGATTCGGGTAATTTAACCAATATTGAGTTAAGAACACTTACACCGTTGTTTCCTCTGAAAATCTCCCAAACATCGCCTCAATCTGAGCTCCAAATCGTTAAAAATGAAAAATGGGACGAAGTCCCATTTTCAGAACTTAAACTTTCTGCCCAGGCTTTTTCTTCTATGCGATCGCCGTCAAAGGCACGCGATCCCGAAGAACAAAATAAGGTTGCCCAGAATTAAGCTTATGTGATCGCGGATAACTCCACGCGACCGCGAAACATAGAATTCCTAGACCTACGCGATCGCAGACTCATCCACGCGGTCGCGAAGGGTTAAGCGCGTGGACCAGGTTCTGCCTCGTTTCCTCTTCACGAACGCGGTGTTAGCCACGCGTTCGCATAACACAACTTTCCAAACCTACGTGATCTCATAGCACAAAATTTCAGCTGCCCAATTAACCCTACGCGATCGCATACCTTCTCACCCGATCGCGTAGAAGGAAACCAGAACCTGTAGAAACCAGAACTTCGGCTATCAAGCCAAGTCCAAAAATGATCCGTTAGGTATCCGAAACTCACCCGAGACCCTTGGGACCTCAACCAAACATACCATCATGTCCTAAAACATCATACAAACTTAGTCGAACCCTCATATCACCTCAAACAACGCTAAAACCATGAATCATACCCCAATTCAAGCCTAATGAACTTTGAGATTTCAAGTTTCCACAAACGACGTCGGAACCTATCAAATCAAGTCTGATTGACCTCAAAATTTGCACACAAGTAATAAATGACATAACGGAGGTATTCCAAAAAGTAAACCCCTCGGTCAAACTTTCCAAAAATTCAACTTTCGCCATTTCAAGCCTAATTCCACTACAGACCTCCAAATAATTTTTCGGACACGCTCCTAAGTCCAAAATCACCATACAGAGCTATTGGAAGCATCAAAATTCAAATCCGAGGTCGTTTATACATAAGTCCACATTCGGTCACTTTTCTAACTTAAAATTTTAAATTATGAGACTAAGTGACTCATTTCACTCCGAATTCCTTCCGGACCCGAACCAACTAACCCGATAAGTCATAAATCAATTGTAAGGCATATAATGAGCAGTAAATAGGGGGAATAGGGTTATAATACTCAAAAACGATCG
The DNA here is from genome assembly GCF_000390325.3 of Nicotiana tomentosiformis. Taxonomy (NCBI): domain Eukaryota; kingdom Viridiplantae; phylum Streptophyta; class Magnoliopsida; order Solanales; family Solanaceae; genus Nicotiana; species Nicotiana tomentosiformis. The sequence goes on from NC_090823.1 coordinate 84,676,420, forward strand.
GTCGGGTCGTTACATTTCCCCCCTCTTAAATAAACGTTCGTTCTCGAACAAGTTTAGAATATTACCTGGAGTCTCAAATAGGTGTGGATATTTGTTCCACATCTCCAGCTTGATCTCCCAAGTAGCTTCTCCGATTAGCTGGCCTCTCCACTGTACCTTCACTGATGCTATGGTCTTTGACCTCAGCTTTCGAACTTGCCGGTCTAAAATATCCACTGGCTCCACATCATAAGTCAAATTACCGTCCAACTGTACTGTACTGAAATCCAGAATATGAGAAGGATCCCCGACATACTTTCGGAGCATGGATACATGAAACACTGGATGAATACCTGATATACTAGGTGGCAAGGCAAGGTCATAAGCCACATCTCCAATTTCCTTAAGTATCTCAAAAGGCCCAATATACTGAGGGTTCAACTTGCCCTTCTTCCCGAACCTCAACACACCCTTCACGGGTGAAATCTTGAGTAGAACCTTCTTTCCAACCATGTGAACAACATCACGAACCTTCCTATCAGCATAACTCTTTTGTCTAGACTGCGCTGTGCAGAGCCTTTCCTGAATCACTTTGACCTTCTCTAAAGCATCCTGAACCAAGTCAGTACCCAATAGCCTAGCCTCACCCGGCTCAAACCAACCCACCGGAGAACGGCACAGTCTCCCATACAAAGCCTCATACAGAGCCATTTGAATACTCGACTGGTAGTTATTATTGTAAGCAAACTCCGCGAGTGGTAGAAATTAATCTCAAGAACCCCCAAAATCAATGACACAAGCGTGTAGCATATCCTCTAATATCTGAATAGTGCGCTTGGACTGTCCGTCCGTCTGAGGGTGAAATGATGTACTCAACTGAACCTGGGTGCCCAATTCTCGCTGCACTGCTCTCCAAAACGGCGATGTAAACTGCGTGCCCCGATCTGAAATGATGGACACTGGCACACTGTATAGGCAAACAATCTCGCGAGTATAAATCCCAGCCAACCGCTCCGAAGAATAATTAGTACCAACTGGAATAAAATGCGCATATTTGGTCAACCGATCTACTATCATCCAAAACAGCATCAAACTTTCTCAAAGTCCGTGGGAGCCCAACTACGAAGTCTATGGTAATACTCTCCCATTTTCACTCCGAAATTTCAAGTCTCTGTAGTAATCCTCCCGGTCTCTGATGCTCGTACTTTACATGTTGACAATTTAAATACCGATCTACAAACCTAACTATATCTTTCTTCATTCGTCTCCACCAATAGTGCTGCCTCAAATCCTGATACATCTTCGCGGCACCTGGATGAATAGAGTACCGCTAACTGTGAGCTTCCTAGAGAATCAGCTCATGCAAACCATATACATTAGGCACACATAGCCTGCCCTGTATCCGTAATACACCGTCATCTCCAATAGTGACTTCCTTGGCATCACCGTGCTGCACCGTGTCCTTAAGGACAAGCAGATGTGAATCATCATACTGGCCCTTTCTGATGCGATCATATAAAGAAGACCGAGAAACCACACAAGCCAAAACTCAATTTGGCTCGGTAATATCCAATCTAACAAACTGGTTGGCCAAGGCCTGAACATCCAATGCTAAATGTCTCTCTGCTACCGGTAAGTATGCTAAGCTGCCCAAACTTTCCGCCCTACGACTCAAGGCATCGGCCACTACATTGGCCTTTCCGGGATGATAGAGAATGGTAATGTCATAATCTTTAAGCAACTCTAACCACCTCCACTGCCGCAAATTAAGATCCTTCTGTTTAAACAAATGTTGTAGACTCTGATGATCGGTATATACCTCACACTGGACACCGTACAAGTAATGCCGCCAAACTTTTAAGGCATGAACAATAGCTGCTAACTCAAGATCGTGGACTGGATAATTCTTCTCATGTATCTTTAACTGTCTGGATGCATAGGCAATAACCCTACCGTCTTGCATCAGTACTGCACCAAGGCCAATATGCGATGCGTCCCAATACACAACATAAGACTCTAAACCTGTAGGCAACACCAATACTGGAGCTGTAGTCAAAGCTATTTTGAGCTTCTGAAAGCTCTCTTCACACTCATCCGACCACTTGAACGGAGCACCTTTCTGGGTCAATTTAGTCATAGGCGATGCAATAGACGAGAATCCCTCCACGAAATGATGATAATAACTGGCCAAGCCGAGAAAAATCCGAATCTCAGTAACTGAAGATGGCCTGGGCCAATTCTGAACTGCCTCTATTTTCTTCGAATCCACCTTAATTCCTTCACTGGACACTATATGTCCCAAGAACGCCACCGAACTAAGCCAGAAATCACACTTAGAAAATTTGGCATAAAGTCTCTCCTCTCTCAGCCTGGCTACGTGAGTTCACCAGAATATCATCAATAAATACTACGACAAATAAATCAAGATATGGCTGGAATACACTATTCATCAAATGCATAAATGCCACTGGGGCATTGGTTAGCCTGAAAGACATCACAAGAAATTCGTAGTGGCCATAACGAGTTCTGAATACTGTCTTTAGAATATCTGAATTTCGAATTTTTAACTGGTGATACCCCGATCTCAAATCAATTTTGGAGAACACCCTTGCTCCCTGAAGCTGGTCAAATAAGTCATCAATATGCGGCAAAGGATATTTATTCTTGATTGTAACTTTATTCAACTGCCTATAATCGATGCACATCCGCATAGTAACATCTTTCTTCTTCATAAACAGAACCGGTGCACCCCAAGGTGACATACTAGGCCTAATAAACCTCTTTTCAAGGAGTTCCTGAAGTTGCTCTTTCAATTCTTTTAACTCAGTTGGTGCCATACGATACAGAGGAATAGAAATGGGTTGAGTGCCCTTCACCAAGTCAATACCGAAACCAATATCCCTGTCGGGTGGCATACTCGGTAGGTCCGTAGGAAATATATCCGAAAAGTCTCGCACGACCGGTACTGAATCAATAATAGGAGTATCAACATCAACATCTCTCACAAAGGCCAAATATGACAAAACTCCCTTTCCAACCATACGTTGGGCCTTCAAATAAGAAATTACCCTGCTAGGAATAAATTCTAGAGAACCTCTCTATTCAACCTTTGGCAACCCCGGCATCATCAACGTCACGGTTTTTGCGTGATAGTCCAGAATAGATGATATGGAGAAAACCAATCCGTTCCCAGGATTACATCGAAATCAACCATACCGAGTAATAAGAGATCAACTCTAGTCTCCAGTTCCCTAATAGTTACCACACACGACCGATACACATGGTCCACAGTAATAATATCGCCCACCGGTGTAGATATACAAACAGGTGAAACTAAGGACTCACAGGGTATATCCAGATAATGATCAAAATACGATGATACATATGAATAAGTGGAACCAGGGTCAAATAATATAGAAGCCTCCCTGTGGCATACTGAAACAATACCTGTGATCACTGCATCTGAGGCAACAACATCTGGCCTGACAGAAAAGGCATAGAATCAGGCCTGAGCACCACCTGATCAGCTTCCCCCTCTTAGGCGACCCCTAGCTGCCTGACCCCCACCCCGATCTGGCTTGGCGGGTGGTGTAACTGCTGGTGCTGGTGCAGTCAATCGAGGACTCTATTGTGGATCCCCACTCAATAGCCTAGTACACTCTCTCTTGAAATGAGCAAATTCTCCGCACTCGAAACAACCCCTCCTCTAATGGAACTGCTGCTCCTGATAACTTGAGGAATTACCTGTAGAAGCCTGAGCGGACAAGGCATGATGAGAACTCTGCGTTGGTAGTGCACTGAATGAAGACTGGCCTGAGTAAGCACTGTAAGAACTGTGGCTAGCTGATGCACCACGATGAGTTGGACGACCCGGTTGAGCGTGTCTGTAAGAACGACCCCTACCACGGTAAAACTGACCCCCTGAAGGAACACCGTTGTAATCACCTGGACCACGAGGCCTCTTATCCTCTCTCTTTCTCTCTCCACGTTCCTGGCTATGAACCATCTCTATCTGCCGAGCAATGTCAACTACCTCATCAAAAATAGCACCAGATACCCTCTCCCTAGTCATAAGTAACCGCAGCTGATATGTAAGGCCATCAATGAACCTCCTAGTCCTCTCCCTATCAGTGGGAACCAACCAGACTGCGTGATGAACCAACTTAGAAAATCTCATCTCATACTGCATCACAGACATGCCATCCTGACATAACTTCTCAAACTGTCTGCGTAGCTCCTCTCTGCGAGACTGCGGTACGAACTTCTCCAAAAATAAAACGGAGAATTCCTGCCATGTAAGTGGTACTGCACCAACTGGTTTGCGCCTCTCATAAGCCTCCCACCATCTAAAGGCAGCCCCAGAAAACTGAAAAGTAGTGAACGAGACCCCACTGGTCTCCAGAATACCCGCTGTCCAAAGCATCCACTGACACCTATCCAGAAAACCCTGACCATCCTCTGACTTAGTACCGCTAAATGGTGGAGGTCGAAGCCTCTCAAATCTCTCAAGTCTCCTCTGCTCATCATCTTCCATAACAGGAACTATCGGGGCCTGAGCAGTTATAGCCGGCTGGGCTGGTAGTGCCCCCAATATTTGAAGTCCCTGTACTACCTGGTCTGGAGTACGGGCAACAGGGGTATGAGTACTTCCCCCTGCCTTAGAAGTGGCAGGTGCGGCCTGAGCCGAAACCACCTGAGAAAGACCAGTGCAAGCTGCCAATATCTGGGCCAAAGTCTCCTAAAGGCCTGGAATCTCAATAGGCACAGCTGGTGCCTGAGCTGGTCCTGTCGGCTCAGCTATATCTAGAATCTGCTCCTAAGCTGGAGCAACTGGTGGTATTACAGGTGCAGGCCCAACTGTGGTACGAGCTACACCTCGACCTCTACCTCGGCCCCGACCTCTACCACGGCCCCGACCTCTCGCGGCCCTAACTGGTGGCACTGGTGGCTGACTGTCCGATCTGGTAGTACGTGTCCTCACCATCTGTGAAAGAATAGAATAACAAAAATTTAGTTTCCGGAATCAACAATTTTGCACGACAGAATACAAGAAAGTGAAATTTTCCTAAGGGTTCTGCAGCCTCTCAAAGATAAGTACAGACGTCTCCGTACCGATCCGCAAGACTCTACTAGACCTGCTCATGACTCATGAGACCTATGTAACCTAGGGCTCTAATACCAACTTGTCACACCCCAAATTCTAACATGTCGTGATGGCACCTATCTCGAAACTAGGCAAGCCAAAAATCTCAGTAAACCACAATTTATTTTAAGTTTGAAAATATAATATTTAAACAAAATCCACAAATACCGATACAACCACTCTCAAAACCTGGTGTCATTGAGTACATGAGCATCTAATATGATTACAAATCTGGAAACTACGGTCCATAATAGTCTGAGACCAAATACAGTAAACAAGGAGATAGGGAAGGAGAGGCAAGATCTGCGAAACACGGCAGCTACCTCAGAATCTCCGTAAAATCAGCTGTGCGAAAGAATCAACACCCGCTATGTCCGGGAACACCTGGATCTGCACATGAAGTGTAGGGTGTAGTATGAGTACAACCAACTCAGTAAGTAACAATAATAAACAAAGAACTGAAGATAGTGACGAGCTACACAGTTATAGTTCACTTTCAGTAATTCCAACAAAGAATAGACATGCTTTCAAATACGGAAGTTTAAGTCAAATTAATTTTATACAATTCAAATTCATGTAATCCGGATATAAATCCTTCAGAGATTTTACAACAATGACAGATAGCAATCAAGTGCAACAACAAATGTAAAGCAAGTACAGCCTCTCGGGCAACAGTTGTTATAAATATGTATTGCTGTAATAAACAATTAACCATTAAACTTTCTGAAATATATAAACAAAACAGAAAGTTAGTAATACTTGTTTAACGAAATAAATTCTGGAAAAATAGTATAGGAATAAATCGAGCCCACTGAATACATAGTGTGTCCTTAAGAAAATTATTCCCCTCAAGTACCCGAGATGGTGGAATATATCCTCCCAGGATAGAACGATGTAACTAACTGGAGTGTTGGTACCAAAACGCCGGTGAACAGCGAGCCACTCGAAGGCTGTAAAACACACTGAAATTTTTGTGCAGAAGAAGAAGAAGAAGATCAGAAAATTTTATAAGGAAAGATTCTGGGATTCAAAGTATATTTATAGAGTTGCTGGCATTGTTACAGCCATGGCTGTTGGAACAAGTTGTTTGAAATATTGCGGAAAAACGGATTTAAAATAATTCGGGAAAGAAAACGGGCCTGACCGGACCGGGTCGCGGGTCATGGGTTATTCCGGATTAAATTTTTCGTTAATTATTTATTTAATTAATTAAATAATTAAAAGAAATTTTGTCCAAAAATATTAATCAATCAATCGATCTTTGACCAAATCCAAATCCAAATCCAAATCCGAATCCGAATCCGAAGCCGAAACTGAAGCCGCCCCAAGCGAGCGACGACGACGACGACGTGAGGCTTGCCTTCTTATTAACTCTTTAAGAGCTAGAAGAAGAGCAATTATATATATACCTATTAAAAGCCTTTTCTTACTCCAATATGGAACAATGTCCCTTTGCCAAGGAGGGAAACTCAAATATTTTGTTTTCCCTCCATTTTTCATTCACTCTCTTTAAGCTACACAAGCTTAAAATCCCAACAATCCCCCACATGAATGGGGAATGGCTATAAAATAAAGGAATGCACGGACGCGTGTGTGTTTTACATGCAAAAATTAATTGCATCTGGATAAGTAGGTTTCTCTTTGAACTTTCCGTAGTGAACTTATATCGGATATACTCGGTCAATCGGTAGAATTGATATCTTTGAACTGTCAAACTTTGTTGTATACCTAGACAACATAAGTCACACAATCAATCCTTAACCATCTATGGTTCTCACGGTTGTGTTCATTTCAGCCGTGAACACCGCCTGGTTTCATGAGTGCTTAGAGAATGGGCCCTTACTTTCATTCCTCTTGAAGCGGCTTACACTTCACACTCACATAGGTGATTTCTAAACGTGTAATCCTATAGACACACTATCTGTTCATATCCTGCCAGACTTAGCAAATCATTAAAAAACCTTTAAGCTTTGTTGACTCATCAAAAAGCCTTAATGTTTTACCTCAATTTCTGAACATTGTCTTCATCACGAGAATGGGTTGAGTTATTTGACAATGTTGAACCGTCATTCATAACTTTGTTTGATCTCTTTGAACCTAGCTCGTGGGATCTCCAATCTGCTAGGTAGAGTTACCGCCATGATGACTTGTCTTAGACCTTAACCCCATTCCCTTTGATGATCTTTCAACTGCCTCTCTAGATAGGCCTTTTGTAAGTGGATCCGACACGTTATCTCTTGACTTTACGTAGTCAATTGTGATAACACCACTAGAGAGTAGTTGTCTAATGGTATTGTGTCTCCATCGTATATGACGAGATTTTTCATTATACATAACGCTCCCTGCCCTGCCTATTGCCGCTTGACTATCACAATGTATAAAATAGGTGCCAAAGGTTTGGTCCAAAATGGAATATCTTCCAAGAAATTTCGGAGCCATTCAACTTCTTCGCCGGCCTTATCTAAAGCTATGAATTCAGATTTCATTGTAGAACAGGCAATGCATGTTTGTTTGGATGATTTCCAAGACACTACTCCACCCCCAATTGTGAAAATATATCCACTCGTGGATTTAACTTCAGATGATCCAGTGATCCAATTTGCATCACTATATCCCTCGATCACGGAGGGATATTTGTTATAATGTAAAGCATAATTTTGGGTATGTTTGAGATAACCCAAAACTCGTTTCATTGCCATCCAATGTATGTGATTGGGATTATTTGTAAACCGACTCAGTTTACTAATAGCACATGCTATATCTGGTCGCGTACAATTCATGATATACATCAAACTTCCCAATACTCTTGCATAGTCCAGTTGTGAGTCACTTTCATCTTCATTCTTTTGAAGTGTATAACTCACGTCAATTGGAGTCTTGGCAATTTTGAAATCCAAATACTTGAACTTGTCAAGTACCTTTTCAATGTAGTGAGACTATGATAATGCTAGACCTTGTGGAGTCTTGTGAACTCTGATTCCTAAGATCACATCAGCAACTCCTAAGTCTTTCATATCGAATTTGCTAGCCAACATGCGCTTAGTAGCATTTATATCTGCCATGTTTTTGCTCATTATCAACATGTCATCAACATATAAACAAACAATGACTTCATGACCTGGAGTGTTTTTAATGTAAACACATTTGTCGCACTCGTTGATTTTAAACCCACTTGCCAGCATTGTTTGATCAAATTTGGCATGCCATTGTTTGGGTGCTTGTTTAACTCCATAAAGCGACTTAACAAGTTTGCAGACTTTCTTTTCTTTACCAGGAACCACAAAACCCTCAGGTTGTTCCATGTAAATCTCTTCCTCTAATTCTCCATTTAAGAAAGCTGTTTTAACATTCATTTGATGGATTTTAAGACCATACACGGCCGCTAGTGCCACTAACACTCTAATAGATGTTATCCTCGTTACTGACGAGTAAGTGTCAAAGTAATCAAGACCTTCCTTTTGTCTATAACCTTTGATAACAAGTCTTGTCTTATATTTGTCAATAGTGCCATTAGCTTTCACTTTCCGTTTAAAGATCCATTTCGGACCTAAAGGCTTATTTCCCGGAGGAAGATCTATCAATTCCCATGTATGGTTATCCAAAATTGATTGAATATTACTATTGACTGCCTCTTTCCAAAACGCTGAATCAGAAGATGACATAGCTTCTTTAAAAGTTTGAGGCTAATTTTCAAGCAAGAATGTCATAAAATCTGGTCCAAATGAAGTAGATGTTCTTTGACGTTTGCTACGCCTTGGATGTTCTATACTTGGAGTATTTTCCTTTGGTTCTTCCCGAGATCGTTTAGGTCTTTCACTTAACAACTCACATTCAATTTTATACGGATAGATGCTTTCAAAGAATTCAGCATTATCTGATTCCATTACCGTATTAATGTGAATTTTGGGATTATCGAATTTATAAACCAAAAACCGACATGCTTTACTGTTTGTAGCATATCCAATGAAAACACAATCAACAGTTTTTGGTCCGATTTTAACCCTTTTAGGTAAAAGAACTTGTACCTTTGCTAGACACCCCCACACTTTGAAATTTTTCAAGTTGAGTTTTCTTCCTTTCCATTTTTCATATGGAATAGATTGCGTTTTGCTGTGGGGTACTCTGTTGAGTATTCGGTTAGCTGTAAGGATAGCTTCGCCCCACAAACTCTGCGGTAATCCGGAACTTACTAATAAAGAATTCATCATTTTCTTTAATGTCCGATTTTTCCTTTCCGCAATTCCATTGGATTGATGTGTGTAAGGTGCAATAGTTTGATGGATAATTCCATATTCCGAACATATTTCTGCAAACGGAAATTCATATTCTCCACCCCTATCACTTCTAATCATTTTGATCTTTTTATTCAATTGATTCTCCACTTCATTCTTGTATTGCTTAAATGCTTCAATTGCTTCATCCTTACTATTAAGCAAATAAACATAACAATATCGAGTGCAATCGTCAATAAAAGTAATAAAATACTTTTTTCCACCTCGAGATGGTGTCGACTTCATATCACAAATGTCAGTATGAATTAAGTCTAAAGGATTTGAATTCCTTTCAATAAACTTATAAGGATGTTTTACAAACTTAGACTCAACACATATTTGACATTTTGATTTATTACACTCGAATTTTAGGTAATACTTCTAAATTAATTAACTTTCGCAAGGTTTTGTAATTGACATGTCCTAAACGAATATGCCATAAATCATTTGACTCCAATAAATAAGAAGCTGAAATTTTATTCATACTGTCAACAACCATTACATTTAGTTTGAAGAGGCCCTCTGTGAGGTAGCCCTTTCCAATATACATTTTATTCTTGCTTACAATAACTTTATCAGAAACAAATACACATTTGAATCCATTCTTAACAAGCAAAGAAGTAGAAACTAAATTCTTCCTAATAGTAGGAACATGAAGAACGTTGTTGAGCGTTAACACCTTGCCGGGAGTCATCTTCAGGAATATCTTCCCATAACCTTCAATCTTGGCTGTTGTAGTATTTTCCATTGAAAGCTCTTCTTCGGGAATGCTTCCTTGACAGCACAAACATGTCGAGTGGCTGCAGAGTCAATCCACCACTCCTTTGGATTTTCAACTAAGTTGCATTCCGAAAGCATTGCACACAGATCATCAATGTCATCATTCTTCTCCACTATGTTGGCCTGTCCCTTCTTCTTATACTTTTTTGGGAGATGACAATCAGGGGCTTTATGACCGATTTTTCCACAATTGTAGCAGCTGCCCTTGAATTTCTTTTTGTTCTGCTCCTTAGTCTGTCCAGAAGACCTCTTTGTCTTCTTACTTTTTGGAGCATTCTGCTCAATGATATTAGCTCCAATGATCGTTGAATTTCCACGAGACTTCTTCTCGACTATTTTGTTGTCTTCCTCAATCTTGAGACGAATCACAAGATCTTCCAACTTCATTTCTTTGCGCTTGTGCTTAAGATAGTTCTTGAAATCTCTCCATGAAGGAGACAATTTTTCAATCATTGCAGCCATTTGAAATGCTTCATTCACGACCATACCTTCAGCAATAAGGTCATGAAAAATAAGTTGAAGCTCCGGAACTTGGGTTCCAACAGTTTTGCTGTCTATTATTTTATAGTCTAGAAACTTGGCAACCACGAACTTCTTCAAGTATGCATCTTCAGTCTTGTACTTTTTCTCAAGTGCGTTCCATAATTCTTTCGAAGTATTCATCGCACTGTACACATTGTACAAGTCATCCTCTAAAGCGCTTAAGATATAGCCTTTGCAAAGAAAATCTGCCTGCTTCCACGCCTCAACAATCATGAATTTTTTGTTGTCCGGCATGTCCGCAGCAGGCACTGAAGGTTCTTCACTAGTGAATTTTTGCATACCAAGTGTGGTAAGCCAGAAGAACACCCTTTGCTGCCATCCTTTAAAGTTGGCTCCGGAAAATTTCCCCAATTTCTCTGTCGGTGGAACAACAGTCCGGCTTGACGAGGCTATCGTCGTTGCCACAACAGTCGTAGAAGAATTTCCGTTATCAATTGCCATTTCTCACTGTAAACAACAGAAGAGTTCAATTAATGGCAAAATCAAAACAGTAAACAATACTGTTATTAACAACAACCAGTATGTATAAAAAAATAAAACCGAAGTTTTTATATACTGTTTCACAGAAAATGATAAAGTTTTTATGTTCTTCAAATCGTTTTCTGAATTTCAATACTCTGATGAAGTTTTTATATCTTCAAATTAGAATAGTAAAATTCAGAAGGAGTAGAAAGCACACACGTTTTAATCTCCACAAACAAAATACAGAATATAATAAAATAATTTCCTTAAGATTGTTATAAATCTATATTGCTATAATAAACAATTAAACCATTAAACTTTCTGAAATATATAAAAAAAACAGAAAGTTAGTAATACTTATTTAACGAAATAAATTCTGGAAAATAATATAGGAATAAATCGAGCCCACTGAATACACAGTGTGTCCTTAAGAAAATTATTCCCCTCAAGTACCCGAGGTGCTGAAATATATCCTCTCAGGATAGAATGATTTAACTTGAACAGCGAGCCACTCGAAGGCTGTAAAACACACTGAAATTTTTGTGCAGAAGAAGAAGAAGAAGATCAGAAAATTTCGTAAGGAAAGATTCTGGGATTCAAGGTATATTTATAGAGTTGCTGGCATTATTTCTGAAAAGGTTTGCAACCTTTCAGAAATAGCCATGGCTGTTGGAACAGGTTGTTTGAAATATTGCGGGAAAACGAATTTAAAATAATTCGAAAAAGAAAACGGGCCTGACCGGACCAGGTCGCGGGTCATGGATTATTCCGGATTGAAATCCGAAGCCGAAGCCAAAGCCGAAGCCGAGCCGAGCCGAGCGAGCGACGACGACGACGGCGTGAGGCTTGCCTTCTTCTTAACTCTTTAAGAGCTAGAAGAAGAGCAATTATATATATATACCCATCAAAAGCCTTTTCTTCCTCCAATATGGGACAATGTCCCTTTGCCAAGGAGAGAAACTCAAATATTTTATTTTTTCTCCATTTCTCACTCATCCTCTTTAAGCTACACAAGCTTAAAATCTCAACAACAGTCACTCAACTCATCACAACAGCTCAACCACTCGGCTCTCGGCCCTCAGCACTCACACTCAATGGGTACCCACGCTCACTGGGGGTGTACAGACTCCGGAGAGGCTCCTACAGTCCAAGCGCTATAATCTACACGGACAACTCACGTGTTGCACGGATAACTCACGTGCCATAATATAAATATCTGAATCCGCACGGACAACTCACGTGCTATAGTATAATACAAGTATACGTACGGACAACTCACGTGATGCACGGACAACTCACGTGCTATAGTATAATAAAAGGATCCGCACAGACAACTCACGTGCTGCACGGATAACTCACGTACTGTAATATCCCGCACACACAACTCATGTGCTATAATGTAATATCTCACAATCAGGCCTTCGGCCTCACTTAGTCACAAATCTCTCCAGTCTCTCGGGCTATCAATAATCAAGAAATCAGCCCAAACAACAATGATATGATTCATCAATAATGAACAATAGAAACTGAGATAAAATAAACAAGTAAACTGTGACTGAGTACAAAGCAACAATTACGCAGATAGTTCAACATGTACACGACCTCTGTGGGTCCCAACAGTACCAACATATAGCCTAAACATAGTTTATCACATAATTTGCAGTCAAATCTCTATAACACAGAGAGAGCATATAGCTAGCAACAAGTTATATAACTTTACAGTTTCACGGAATGGACCAAGTCCCAATTCCTACGGTGCACGCCCACACGCCCGTCACCTAGCATGTGCATCACCTCCAGAATACTTACATAATCCAATAATCTGAGGTTTCATACACTCATGACCAGATTTAAAACTGTTACTTACCTCAAACCGTAAAATTCTTTATTCTACAATGGCTTTTCCTCATGAATTGGCCTCCAAACACCTCGAATCTAGCCACAAATAATTCGATTCAGTCAATAAAATTTATTGGAATTAATTCCATAAGAAAATGCTAATTTTTCATAAAAATTCGAAATTTTGCTCAAAAATTGCCCGTGAGGCTCACGTCTCAGAACTCGACAAAAGTTACAAAATATGAATGCCCATTCAACCACGAGTCTAACCATCCCTAAATTACTAAATTCCGATAACAATTCGGCCCTCAAATCCTCAAATTTATCCAAGAGGGTTTTTAAACTTTTCCAACTTAATTCACCAATTAAATGATAAAAACAACTATAGATTCGGGTAATTTAACCAATATTGAGTTAAGAACACTTACCCCGTTATTTTCTCTGAAAATCTCCCAAACATCGCCTCAATCCGAGCTCCAAATCATTAAAAATGGAAAATGAAACGAAGTCCCATTTTCAGAACTTAAACTTTCTGCCCAGGCTTTTTCTTCAAGAACAAAATAAGGTTGCCCAGAATTAAGCTTATGCGATCGCGGATAACTCCACGCGATCGCGAAACACAGCATTTCTAGACCTACGCGATCGCGAAGAATTAAGCATGTGGACCAGGTTCTGCCTCGTTTCCTCTTCGTGAACGCGGTCTTAGCCACGCGTTCGCATAACACAGCTTGCCAAACCTACGTGATCGCGGACTCGCCCACGCGATCGCATAGCACAAAATTTCAGCTGCCCAATTAACCCTACGCGATCGCATACCTTCTCACGCGACCGCGTAGAAGGAAATGAGAACCTGCAGTAACCTGAACTTCAGCTATTAAGCCAAGTCCAAAAATGATCCGTTAGGCATCCGAAACTCACCCGAACCCCTCGGGACCTCAATCAAACATACCATCAAATCCTAAAATATCATACGAACTTAGTCGAACCCTCAAATCATCTCAAACAACGCTAAAACTATGAATCATACCCCAATTCAAGCCTAATGAACTTTGAGATTTTAAATTTCCACAAACGATGCCGGAACCTATCAAATCAAGTCTGATTGACCTCAAATTTTGCACAAGTCATAAATGACATAACAGAGGTATTTTAATTTTCAGAATCGGATTCCGACCCCGATATCAAAAAGTCAACCCCCGGTCAAACTTCCCAAAAATTCAACTTTCGCCATTTCAAGCCCAATTCCACTACGGAACTCCAAATAATTTTCCGGACACGCTCCTAAGTCCAAAATCACCATACGGAGCTGTTGGAATCATCAAAATTCAAAACCGAGAGCGTTTACACATAAGTCCACATCCGGTCACTTTTCTAACTTAAAATTTTAAATTATGAGACTATGTGACTCATTTCACTCCGAATTCCTTCCGAACCCAAACCAACTAACCCGATAAGTCATAAATCAATTGTAAGGCATAAATTCAGCACTAAATGGGAGGAACGGAGTTATAATACTCAAAATCGACCGGCCGGGTCGTTACAATTTCGATGTATAATAAGTTTACTGATAAGAACTTTAAAAATTTTATCCATTAAATTTAAATTTTTGTTTCTTTTTTTCTCGGGGTAATGGAAGAAAAAATAAAAAAGAAAATTACAAGACGAGAAATCGAACTATCAAAGTGAAATTTTAAGTAGCACCAACCGAACTAGAAAGAAATTTTTGCTAAATAGTGACTAAGAAATCCTGGACTATGGGCTATTATGAGTGTAAAAGGACCCATTTTCACGTGAAGAGCACGAGGTCATTGGCCCTCTGCTATGGTCGATATGCTGTTTGATTATGGTCTTTTTGAATATCATATTTCCCATAAAGATTTCTCTGGTCCAGCCTCAGAAAAGGATAGCAAAGAGAATAATTCTTATTCTTAAAAAAGAGAAAAGAAAGCTCGTGCGTGTAAAGTTTAAGTTGAAAAAGCTCAAAAAACGAGAACTGTAGTGTGTATGTCTATCGTTCAAATTGAAAAATTTTTGTCAAATTTTAAACAAAATTACTTTTTACTTATGTACATGGAAGGCGGACCCAGGATTTGAGCGCGATGGGACACCACTAACCTTAAATATGCCAATAATTAAAGATAAAATTTTGTGTGCAGTTCTTTAAGAAACTAATAAGTATGACAACTTATCCGCAATATATAAACAATCAGGAATTTTTAAAGGAAGAAAAAGCACTAAGCAAAGAGTGAAAGATTACTTTGCAAAATAGGTGCTATAGGAAGCAATGTTGATAGAAGCGGTGTCGTCCGACACTGCTTCTTTAATTTTTCTTATTATATATATATATTTATGCAAAAATAAACATTGTTAACAGTGTTTTGTGATAAAATATTTTGACAAAACTGATTTACTAGGTCTGTAATGAAGCCTTCAATTTTGCGTAAGAGGCCAAGGTTTCGAAACCTGCAAGGTTAAAAGGACAGAAACTATCATCGAATCCAAAAATATAAAAGAAAACAAACGAAGAAAGAAAAAAATGCTAATTTTGATTGAACTAGGTCTCGAACACTAGACCGAATGATAAGGAAAGCCGGAAGGAAGCTTAAACTAGCAGCTCAACCACCGCCGCCATCGAACTTTTGTTTTTCAAAGAGCCCAAGTAAATTATTTAAGGGGTCCTATTTGAATATACAGTACACATAAAATCTATATATACATTGTTTTTACCGAAATTAACGGTTCCGATGATCCCTCTAATGACCACGTAGGTCCGCCTCTGTGACAGCATGTATAACTGAGGATAGTAAGTGAATAGATGTATGCCTTATCGCTCAAAATTTGAGAAGTTTTTTTGTCAATGTTTGAATAAAATTATTTTTTACTCGTGGACAAGTAATTCTTAAAACAAAAAATAAAGCTAGTGCATTTAAAGTTCAAGCTGAAAAAGCTCGAAAATTGAGAAGTGTTTATATCTGAGGTTAAAATTTATGAAAATTTTGTCAAATTTTAAACATAAGTTAAAACTTTACTCATGTACAAGGCACGCGCACGCACATGTTGCACACACGCATATATGAAGATAACTCATTATTCAGAAATTATAACTACAAATATTGATGTTGATACTCATGGATAAAAGCAAGAAAAAAGAAAAATTAATTTGTCATTAGAACTTTGAAGGTTTATTTAAAACATTCTAAATTACAAAATCAATTTATTAATCAACTTTTATAACTTATCAATGAAAAGACTTCTATTTCACACTTGATGAATAATATTATGCCTATATCATGCTCAATAATGGATAGACATAATCATTTTACTATGTAGCATTATCTCTCAAACACGTTTTGCTTTCGAAAGGCCAAACCATTAAATTTTTGACTTACATCCTTTTACTAAAACAAAATTATGTATTCAATAACATGACAATAATACCAACCACAATATTAGAACTTCAAAATACAAAAAGTTTAGAAAAGAAAACAAACAGTTTCTTTGATATTAGAGTGGTTAGAGTGGTTATGAAGTAAAAGAAATTACGATAAAGCTATTATTTATCGTTAAGGAATATGTTGGGATGAAAGATTCATTCCTCCTAAAGGTCCCGATTGCTGTGAATAGAGAAATTTTGGCAAGGAGTGCTTCATCCATAGTAAGCTCTCGGTAAGATTCGAATTAATTCGATCAATGAATTTTGAAGAATCGAATAGTTTAGATATATATTAGACTATTAGAGTGAGAAAAAGGAGAAACTTGTCAATATTAACAAGTGAAAATTAAGATCTACTATTTGCAAATGCAAAAAAGAGAGAAATAAATAATTACCACGAATGAAAGAATATATTAATATTTCCCATTATAGTATTCTTTCATTAATTTTCCCATTCTAGTGCTCTTTCGTTAACGTAATGCACAAATTCTTGTAAAAATGTTAAAATATTTTTAAAATAACTTTTTAGGTGGACAGAGTATTTCAGACCTATTTTGGTTGGAAAAATGAGATACCGAGGGACAGTCAATGTGCACTCTTGGACTCCTTTGTTATATATAAAAAAAATAGAAAAAGGATCAAAGCTACAAACATTCGCTCAAATTTAATCTGCATACGATATCATTTCATATTTATATAAAAAAAACTAATGCTCTCGTTAGGTTCATGAATTTTTAAAAAAGTTTTTAACATTTTTCAAAATGTTTTTAATTCAATTTCTATTGTAGTATTAGGAATTATGAAAAGAAAAACATTTGAGCATTGACAGCTCTAGGGACATGACAATAATGTATTTGTAGCAAACAATTGACATGACATGTCGAGCAATCTTATGGGATGAGGATATTATTGTCCCAACTCCCTATTCCTACATTTGCTCACTACTCAACTTGCAGCAGAATGAGACACATCTGCTGTCCTTTTTCTCATTGGGAAATTGTTGGTCATTTTCACGTAGATGCTCTTGATGTTATGTTTACCCTGATAGTTTTTATAGTATCAAATTTGGATTTCCTTTTTTAAAGAAACTACAATATATTTATCATAATTGATTTTTTTTTATTTAAAAAAAATTAAAAATCTCTCAATTAACTAGTATTTTATTGGAGTAAAAAGTTTTGGAAATTGAAGACGTTTCTTCTCATTTAGTAATATCCATAATATAGTCATAAGGGATTTGAAAGTCTTATTTGGGAAAATATTTTTGGGACAAATGTTACCATGCCACTTATGTGTGCCTCTTTATGAGGTTATTCTTTGAATATTTTACTCTTTTTATATAGTGGATTGCCCATCTTCGCTTGTAAATGTAGGTCAATTGACCAAGCTACGTTAAATATTTATGTTTCTTTTGGTATATTTCTCTTTTGTTTTCTGACTTATCATCGTTTAAAGTATGCTTTGTTAGCTTCCACATGACACATATTTATCTCAATCCTAACAAGTGGTATCAAAGCGACATTCAACCAATGTTCAGTTCTAGTCGCAACATATTTGATGGTAATGAAGATTTTAGTTTGACAAATTTGACAGTTTGGGGACAAAAGCTTTTTGGTGAATATTTAGAGATACAACATGTTGAAAGTTATATGAAAAAGGTGGATCAAGTTTATTTATTAGAAAATTGAAGTCAAGGGTAGATTGTTAAGTGTTTGCCCTGATTTGCTTATCATATTTATTTATTTTTCTTGTAGGAAGGGCAACATAATTACCATAAATGAATTTTTCTTTTTTTAAAAGAAAATTATAAGTCTCTCATAGTTGGCTAGTCTTTTTTCTTGTAGGAAAATATTTTTGACTCCTATAAATTGAGGATCACTTCTTCTCGTTTAGTAGCATCCATAATGTAACTATAAAAGGTTTGCGAATCTTGTTTAGGGTGGAATTTTGGGACAAATATTATCCTGCCACTTCTCTGTGCCTCTTTGTGAGTTGATGTCACGGCCCGAAATTCCCACCGTCGGGACCGTGATGGCGCCTAACATTCCACTTGCTAGGCAAGTCGACGTTAGAGAATTATTAAGCCAATCCTTATTCAATTCAGTAAATAACAGCAAGGAAGCTAAATGGAATACATCGAATGCAGAATAATATAAAATCTTCATTAATTACTACCACCCGAATCTGGAGTCACAATTCACGAGCTACTATGATTTACTATAAACAGAGTCTCAAAAGAAAAATACACTGTTTTGAAGTAAGAAAACAGTAAGTGATAAAACTAGGAAGAGACTCCAGGGTCTGCGGACACCAACAGATCTACCTTGGGTCTCCTGACAGCAAATCCAAGCTGCTAAGCCTCACGATCAGCTAGGACCGGTACCAAAATTTACACAAGAAGTGCAGAGTGCAGTATCAGTACCACCGACTCCATGTACTGGGAAGTATCGAGCCTAACCTCGATGAAGTAGTGACGAGGCTATGACAAGACACCTACATAACAAACATGTGTAATTTAACAGTATATGTACAAATAACAGCTAAACATATACTATTGGGAGGGGAAACATGCTGAGAGGAATACGAGATAGAGAACTACAACATAATGGTAACTTGAACAGACAATATACTATGATTCAATAAGAACAAGTAAACACATTAAAGGAAAAATGCACGGAATCACCCTTCGTGCTTTTACTCTAAACCTCACCATAAAATCAATAGAAACGGCACAGAATCACCCTTCGTGCATTAACTCTCATAACATAGAATGGTATCACCCTTCGTGTATTAACACTCACAATATGGTACGACATCACCCTTCGTGCATTAACACTCACAATATGGCACGGCATCATCCTTCGTGCATTAACACTCACAATATGGCACGGCATCACCCTTCGTGCATTAACACTCACAATATGGCACGACATCACCCTTCGTGCATTAACACTCTTCCTTACCATAATGCAATGAACAAATAACAACAGGGAGATAGAATAACAAGTACAAGTCTTACTTCAATATTTGGTTCCACAATATCAGCCTCAACTTCGGAATCAATACTCAATTATCACCAGAAAATCCATAAACATGATAAGAATGATCAATTTAACAATACTAGTCTAAACATGGATAACATGAACAAAGAAAGCTATAATTGCAAGAAACCAAGCTTTGCCTGCATGCTTTAACCCGAATACAACGCATAAGTACTCGTCACCTCACATATACGTTGTTTCCCAACATTTAAACATGTAGCAAATAGACAAACAAGTCCTATTCCCTCAAGTCAAGGTTAACCACGACACTTACCTCGCCCCAAAGGCCACTCAATGCTCAATTACTGCGTTTTCTCTAGAATACGCCTCCAAACAACTCGTATCTATCCACAAACGACTCAATAATATCAAATATTGCTAAAGAAATCAATTATAATGCATAAATTTAGATTCCCCAAAAAGTCAAAAATTGACCCCGGGCTCACTTGGTCAAAACCCGATGTTCAGACCAAAATCCATTCATCATTCACCCCTGAGCCCGACTATATAATTTATTTCGAAATACGACCTCAATTCGAGGTCTAAATTCCAATTATGCAAAAATCGCTAATTCTACCAAAACCCCCAATTTCCACCATGAAAAACCTAGATTTTAGGTTGAAAACTCATGAAATGTAATGGGTAATTGAAAGAAAGTAGGTTAGAATCACTTACCAATAAATTGGGGAAGAAAATCTTTTAGGAAAATCGCCTCTAGGTCTTCTTGTTTTGAAATTTTGAAGGAATGGCAAAAATCCCGTTTTGGTTCTGTTTTGAATGACTGGGCGTCAGGTATTCATCGCGTTCGCGTGAATCCTGACGCGTTCGCGAAGAGCAGTGCCCGTTAGGCTTACGCGATCGCGAGAGGCTACACGCGTTCGTGAAGGTTTAGACCTCTTGACCTCCGCGTTCGCGAGACAAGACCCGCATTCGCGTAGTGTAACCTCAAGTTTCCTGCCCAACCTAGCTAACGCTACGCATTCGCGTGTGACAGGTCGCGTTCGCATAGAGTAAACCCCCTATTGCTCCACGTTCGCGACCATAGTCTCGCGTTCGCGTAGTGTAAAATCCTCCCCCAACCCAGATCCCCTTCGTAATCGCGATAATAGCTTCGCGATCGCGAAGCACAACACACCAGAAAACCAGCTGCAGCAAAAACATCAGATCTTTTCTAAGTCCAATTCACCCTGTAGCCTATCCGAAACTTACCCGAGCCCTCGGGGCTCCAAACAAAATATGCACACTAGTCCTAAAATATCATACGAACTCGCTCGCACGATCAAAACACCAAAATAACGCCTAGAACTTCGATTCGGACACCAAATCAAAGAAAATTTTCAAGAAGACTTTAAAACTTCTATTTTCACAACTGAACGTCCGAATCACGTAAAATCAACTCCGTTTCTCACCAAATTCGACAGACAAGTCATAAATATTATAGAGGACCTATAGCGAGCTCCGGAACCAAAATACGGACCCGGTATCTACAAAACCAAGCCTTAGTTAATTCTTAAAAACCATTAAACTTCCAGATTTTCAATTTTCAACAAAAAATCATAACTCGAGCTAGGGACCTCCGAATTCGATTCTGCGCACGCAAATTGAGAAAGGCTAAAATGAGGTTTTTGAGACCTCGAAACACATAATTAGATTCTAAAATATAAGATGACCTATTGGGTCATCACATTCTCCACCTCTAAAATAATCGTTCATCCTCAAACGCATATAGAAAAGTACCTGAACTGGTGAAAAGATGTGTATATCTACTCCGCATATCTGACTCAGACTCCCAAGTAGCTGCCTCAATGGGGTGACCTCTCCACTACACTCGAACTGAAGGATAACTTTTAGACCTCAGCTGTCGAATCTGCCGGGCTAGAATAGCCACCGACTCCTCCTCGTAAGTCAAATCCTTATCCAACTGGACAAAGCTAAAATCTAACACGTAGGACAGATCGCCGTGATACTTCCGGAGCATGGACACGTGGAACACCGGATGAACTATTGATAACCCCGGTGGCAACGCAAGCCTGTAAGCCACCTCTCTCACTCTCTCCAAAATCTCAAAAGGTCCGATATACCTAGGGATCAACTTTCCATTCTTTCCAAACCTCATTACACCCTTCATGGGTGATACCTGGAGCAACACTCTCTCCCCGACCATGAATGTAATATCACGAACTCTGCGGTCGGCATAACTCTTCTACCTGGGCTGAGCTGTGCGAAGTCGATCCTGAATAATCTTGACCTTATCCAAGGCATCCTGTACTAGGTCTGTACCCAACAACCGAGCCTCCCCCGGCTCGAATCACCCAACTGGCGACCGGCACCGCCTACCGTATAATGCCTCATAGGGAGCCATCTGAATGCTCGACTGGTAGCTGTTATTGTAGGCGAACTCTGCAAGGGGAAAGAACTGATCCCACGATCCTCCGAAGTCTATAACACATGCGCATAACTTATCATCCAAGATCTGAATAGTGCGCTCGAACTGTCCGTCCGTCTGAGGATGAAATATTGTGCTTAACTCAACCCGCGTGACTAACTCACGCTATACTTCCCTCTAGAAGTGCGAGGTGAACTGCGTACCTCGATCAGAAATGTTAGACACAGGCACACCGTGAAGACGAACGATCTAGCGGATGTAAATCTCTGCCAACCGCTTCGAAAAATAGGTAACTGCCACAAGAATGAAATGCGCTAACTTAGTCAGCCTGTCCACAATGACCCAAACGACATCGAACTTCCTCTGAGTACGTGGGAGTCCTATAACGAAGTCCATAGTGATACGCTTCCACTTCCACTCAGGAATCTCTATCTGCTGAAGAAAACCACCGGGTCTCTGATGCTTATACTTTACTTGCTGACAATTTAGACACCGAGCTACATAAGCAACTATATCCTTCTTCATCCTCCTCCACCAATAATGTTGCCACAAGTCCTGATACATCTTGGTGGCGCCCGGATGAATAAAATACCGGGAATTGTGGGCCTCCTCAAGAATCAACTCACGAAGTCCATCCATATTAGGCACACAAATACGACCCTGTATCCTCAAAACTCCATCATCTCTAACAGTAACCTACTTGGCACCACCGTGACGCACTATGTCCCTAAAGACCAACAAATGAGGGTCGTCATACTGCCGATCTCTGATGCGCTCAAAAAAAGAAGACCGAGCGACTGTACAATCTAGAACATGTCTGGTCTCAGAAATATCCAACCTCACAAACTGGTTGGCTAAAGTCTGAACATCTGATACAAGCAGCCTCTCACCAACTGGAATGAACTCAAGGCTTCCCATACTCGCTTCCTTTCTACTCAAGGCGTTGGCCACCACATTGGCCTTCCGGGGTGGTACAAAATAGTGATATCATAGTCTTTCAATAGCTCTAACCACCTCATCTGCCTTAAATTGAGATCCTTTTGCTTGAACAAATACTGAAGGCTCTGATGATCCGTGAAAACCTCACACGACACACCGTAAAGATAATGCCTCCAAATCTTCAGCTCATGAACAATGGCTGCCAACTCTAAGTCATGGACATGGTAATTCTTCTCATGAACCTTCAACTGTCGCAATGAATATGCAATCACCATGCCCTCCTGCATCAATACCACACCGAACCCAACACGGGACGCATCACAATGTACCGTATAAGATCTTGAACCTGTGGGTAACCCCAACATCGGCGTTGTAGTCAAAGCGGTCTTGAGCTTCTGAAAGCTTGCCTCACACTCGTCTGGCCATCTGAACGGGGCACCCTTCTGGGTCAACCTGGTCAACGGGACTGCTATAGATGAAAACGCCTCCAAAAATCGACGGTAATAGTCCGCCAAACCCAAGAAACTCCTGATCTCCATAGCTGAGGTAGGTCTAGGCTAGTTATGAACTGCTTCAATCTTCTTAGGATCTACCTGAATGCCCTCTGCTGATACAACGTGCCCCAAGAAAGCGACTGAATCCAACCAAAACTCGCACTTTGAAAATTTATCATATAACTGGCCGGCTCTCAGAGTCTGAAGTACAATCCTAAGATGCTGCTCATGCTTCTCTCGATTGTGGGAGTAGATCAAGATATCGTCAATAAACACAATCACAAAGGAGTCCAAAAAAGTCTTGAACACTCGGTTCATCAAATCCATGAATGCTGCAGGGTTATTTGTCAACCGAAAGGACATCACCAGAAACTCATAAATGCCTGTACCGAGTTCGAAAAGTTGTCTTAGGGACATCAGATGCCCTAATCCTCAACTGATGATAGCCAGATCTCAAATCAATCTTCAAAAACATCTTGGAACCCTGAAGCTGATCAAATAAGTCATCAATCCTCGGCAATGGATACTTGTTCTTGATGGTGACTTTGTTCAACTGTCGATAATCTATGCACATCCTCATCGATCCATCCTTCTTCTTCGCAAACAATACAGGTGCACCCCAGGGCGATACACTAGGTCTAATGAAGCCCTTATCAAGCAAATCTTGCAACTGTTCCTTCAATTCTTTCAACTCTGGCGGGGCCAAGCAGTATGGCGGAATAGAGATGGGTTGAGTGTCCGGAGCCAAATCAATACAGAAATCAATATCCCTGTCGGGTGGCATCCCCGACAGGTCTGCAGGAAACTCACGAACAACTGGCACTGAATCTATGGAAGGAACCTCCGTACTAGAATCATGAACATAAGCCAGATAAGTTAGATACCCCTTCTCGACCATACGCCGAGCCTTCATAAGAGAGATAACCCTGCTGGTAGAATGGCCAGGAGTCCCTCGCCACTCTAATCGAGGCAACCCCAGCAAGGCTAAGGTCACCGTCTTAGAGTGACTATCCAATATAGCATGATAAGGTGACATCCAATCCATACCCGAGATAACATCAAAATCGACCATATCGAGAAGTAGAAGATCTACACTAGTCTCAAGACTCCCAATGGTGATCACACACAAACGATAAATACGATCTACAACAATAGCATCTCCTACAGGTTTGGACACATACATAGGAGCATTCAAAGAATCACGAGGCATAACCAAATATAAAGCAAAATAGGATGACCCGT
This sequence comes from Nicotiana tomentosiformis, assembly GCF_000390325.3. Taxonomy (NCBI): domain Eukaryota; kingdom Viridiplantae; phylum Streptophyta; class Magnoliopsida; order Solanales; family Solanaceae; genus Nicotiana; species Nicotiana tomentosiformis. Next base: position 84,700,972 of record NC_090823.1, read on the forward strand.
AGGAATAAGTAGAACCCAGATCAAATATAACTGAAGCATCTCTACTGCAAACCGAAACAGTACCTGTGATAACAGCGTCAGATGACTCAGCCTCAGGCCTGGCTGAAAAAGCATAACATCAGGACTGGGCCCCACCACTCTGAACTACATCTCTAGGACGGGCCCTAGCTGCCTGGCCTCCACCTCTAGCGGCCTGACCTCCACCTCTAGCTGCCTGAGCGGGCAGTGAAGCACCAGGTGCCGGGACCATGGCACGAGAACCCTGATGTTGTGAACTGCCCGATGCTCGAGGGCAAAATCTAGCAATGTGCCACGGATCACCACAAGTATAGCAGGACCTTGACTGCTGTGACTGCTGACCCTGAAACTGACCCTGTCGATTTGAGTAACCACCCTAAAAACTCTGGAGCAGAGGTGGACTAATAGGATCTGGTGGTGCACTGTAGGCTAGCTGGTCGGAATAAGGCATATGAGGGCTATGACCAGCTGAGGCACTGTGGGATGCCTGGAGTAGTAAATGAAACGGCCTAGGAGGATGGCCTCTACCAAAATTACCCATGCCTCCAGATGAGGCACCACTGAACCCTCCGGACTGACGTGGCCTCTTGTCAGACCCCTGACCTCCTTGAGGAAGAACCATCTCGACTCGCCTGGCGACATTGGCAGCCACCTGAAAAGAAATCTCACTCCTAGTCCCCTTAGCCATCTGCAATCTGATAGGCTGAGCAAGTCTCTCAATAAACCTCCTCACCCTCTCTGTCTCGGTAGGAAGCAGAAGAAGAGCATGACGGGCCAAATCTACAAAATGGGTCTCATACTGAGTAATAGTCATACGACCCTGCTGAAGATGCTCGAACTGACGACGATGCTCCTCTTTCAATATGATAGGGAGAAACTTCTCTAGGAAGAGCTGAGAGAATTGGTCCCACGTAAGAGCAGATGATCCAGCTGGTCTGGTCAACAAATAATCTCTTCACCATTTCTTGGCAGAACCAGTCATCTGAAATACAGCAAAATCGACCTCATTGGTCTCCACTATACCCGTGTTCAGTAGCACCTCATGCCAGTTGTCAAGATACTCCCGGGGATCCTCTGAAGAAGCACCACTGAAGTGAACTGGAAAGAGCTTGGTAAAACTGTCCAGTCTCCACAAAGCCTCAGAAGACATAACTGACCCATCACCGGTCTGTGCTGCAACAACCGGCTGAACTACTCCGGCTGGATGAGCGGCTAAAGTTTGATATTGGGGAGCCATCTGCTCCGGAGTGTGAGTAGCAGGAGACTGGGCTCCTCCTCCAGCCTGAGAGATGGCTGGGGCCATGGGAAATACGCCAGTCTGGGCCATACTCTCCATAAGGCCCACCAAACGGACCAAAGCATCCTGAAGCACTGGGATGACAATGAACCCCTCCGAGACCTGAGCTGGTCCGACCGGCACAGCCTGGGCTGGAACCTCCTCATCAAACTCTACCTGAGGCTCCATCGCTGGGGCTGCTGCTCGGGCTCTGGGTTGAGCCCTGCCCCTGCCTCGGCCTCGACCTCTGCCCCTCGTAGGAGCTGCTACTGGAGGCCCTGGTTGCTGCTCAGCTGAAGAAGCGATACGTGTTCTTACCATCCACGGAAGGATAAGAATAGAAGAGTTCAATCAGCAATGATAGAATAAAATCGCACGACAAAGAAGAATAGAAGTGAAATGGTTCCTAAACTTCATAGCCTCTGGAAAATAAGCACAGTCGTCTCCGTATCGATCCTCCAGACTCTACTAAGCCTGCTCGTGAATTGTGAGACCTAGGCAACCTAGTGCTCTGATGCCAACTTGTCAAGACCTGAAATTCCCATCGTTGGGACCGTGATGGCGCCTAACATTCCACTTCCTAGGCAAGCCGACGTTAGAGAATAATTAAGCTAATCCTTATTCAATTCAGTAAATAACAGCAAAGAAGCTAAATGGAATACAACGAGTGCGGAATAATATAAAATCTTCATTAATTACTACCAACCGGATCTGGAGTCACAACTCACGAGCTACTATGATTTACTACAAACAGAGTCTCAAAAGGAAAATACACTATTTTGAAGTAAGGAAACAGTAAATGATAAAACTAGGAAGAGACTCCAGGGTCTGCGGATACCAACAGATCTACCTTGGGTACCCTGACAGCAAATCCAAGCAGCTAAGCCTCACGATCAGCTAGGGCCGGTACTAAAATCTACACAAGAAGTGCAGAGTGCAATATAAGTACAATCGACCCCATGTACTGGTAAGTGTCGAGCCTAACCTCGACGAAGTAGTGACGAGGCTATGACAAGACACCTACATAACAAACCTGTGCAATTTAGCAGTATATGTACAAATAACAGATAAACATGTACTAGTAGGAGGAGAAACATACTGAGGGGAATACGAGATAGAGAACTACAGCAGAATGGTAACTTGAGCAACCAATATACTATGAATCAATAAGAACAAATAAACACAGTAAAGGAAAAATGCACGGCATCACCCTTCGTGCTTTTACTCTCAACCTCCTCATAAAATCAATAGAAACGGCACGACATCACCCTTCGTGCATTAACTCTCATAACATGGAACAGTATCACCCTTCGTGCATTAACACTCACAATATGGCACGACATCACCCTGTGTGCATTAACACTCACAATATGGCACGACATCACCCTTCGTGCATTAACACTCACAATATGGCACGACATCACCCTTCGTGCATTAACACTCACAATATGGCACGGCATCACCCTTCGTGCATTAACACTCTCCCTTACCATAATGCAATGAATAAATAACAACAAGGAGATAGAATAACAAGTACAAGCCTTACTTCAACATTTGGTTCCACAATATCAACCTCACATTCAGAATCAATACTCAATTATCACCAGAAGATCCATTAACATGATAAAAATGATCAATTTAAGAATACTAGTCTAAACATGGATAACATGAACAAAGAAAGCTATAATTACAAGAAACCAAGCCTTGCCCGCATGGTTTAACCCGACTATAATGCATAAGTACTCTTCACCTCACATATACGTTGTTCCCAAACATTTAAACATGTAGCAAATAGACGAATAAGTCATATTCTCTCAAGTCAAGGTTAACCACGACACTTACTCCGCCCCAAAGGCCACTTAATGCTAAATTACCGTGTTTCCTCTAGAATCGACCTCCAAACCACTCGTATCTATCCACAAACGACTCAATAATATCAAATATTGCTAAAAAAATCAATTACAATGCATAAATTTAGATTCTCCAAACTTTCCCCCCAAAAGTCAAAAATCGACCTCGAACCCGCTTGGTCAAACCCGAGGTTCGGACCAAAATTCATTCACCCATTCACCGCCGAGCCCAACTATATAATTTATTTCGAAATCCGACCTCGATTCGAGGTCTAAATTTCAATTATGCAAAAATCCCTAATTCTACCCAAACCCCCAATTTTCACCATGAAAAACCTAGATTTTAGGTTGAAAACTCATGAAATATAATGGATAATTGAAAGAAAGTAGGTTAGAATCACTTACCAACAAATTGGGAAAGAAAATCTTTTAGGAAAATCGCTTCTAGGTCTTCTAGTTTTGAAATTTTGAAGGAATGGCAAAAATCCCGTTTTGTTCTGTTTTGAATGACTGGGCGTCAAGTATTCATCGCGTTCGCGTGAATCCTAACGCGTTCACAAAGAGCAGTTCCTGTTAGGCTTACGCAATCATGAGAGGCTACACACATTCGCGAAGGTTTAGCCCTCCTGACCTCCGTGTTCGCGAGACAAGACCCGCGCTCTCGTAGTGTAACCTCAAGTTTCCTGCCCAGCCTAGCTAACGCTACGTGTTCGCGTGTGACGGGTCGCGTTCACATAGAGCAAACCCCCCATTGCTCCGCGTTCGTGACTATAGTCTCGTGTTCGCATAGTGTAAAATCCTCCCCCAACCCAGATCCCCTTCGCGATTGCGGGAATGGCTTCGCGATCGCGAAGCACAACACACCAGAAAACCAGCTGCAGCAAAAACATCAGATTTTTTCTATGTCCAATTCACCCCGAAGCCTATCCGAAACTTACCCGAGCCCTCGGGGCTCCAAATCAAATATGCACACTAGTCCTAAAATATCATACGAACTCGCTCGCATGATCAAAACACCAAAATAACGCCTAGAACTTCGATTCGGACACCAAATCAAAGAAAATTTTCAAGAAGACTTTAAAACTTCTATTTTCACAACTGAACGTCCGAATTACGTCAAATCAACTCCGTTTCTCACCAAATTTGACAGACAAGTCATAAATATTATAGTGGACCTGTACCGGGCTCCGAAACCAAAATACGGACCCGGTATCAACAAAACCAAGCCTCGGTTACTTTTTAAAAACCATTAAACTTCTAGATTTTCAATTTTCAACAAAAAATCATTACTCGATCTAGGGACCTCCGAATTCGATTCTGGGCATAAGTCCATATCCCATATTTAGATACGGATCCACCGGGACCATCAAAATACGGATCCAAATTCGTTTACTCAAAACGTTGACCGAAGTCAACTTAAGTGAATTTCTAAGGTAAAAGTCTTATTTTTATCAGTTTTTAACATATAAGCTTTCCGGAAGAACACCAGGACTGCGCACGTAAATCAAAAAAGACTAAAATAAGATTTTTGAGACTTCGAAATACAAAATTAGGTTCTAAAATATAAGATGACCTATCGGGTCATCACAATTGTTCTCTTATTTGTACTCTATTTTATATAGGCGATTGCTCATCTCTGCCTGTAGATGTAGGTCAATCGATCAAGTCACATTAAATATTTATGTCTCTTTTGGTATATTTTTCTTTTGTTGTCTGAATTATCATAGTTGAAGATGTGATTTATTAGCTTCTGCATGATACCTACATATTTTTATCCTAACACTTCACACTATCAAAGATTATGGTAGTGTGATAAGTATTTCACAATCTTCAACTAAAAGTTTCGGATTCGAGCATTGGGTATTGAATCGTCTTTAGTAAAAAGCGCTTTATAAAATAGCACGTGTGTCACGACCCAAACCGATGGGCCGCGACGGGCACCCGATACCTTACTCAATTGAGTACCAATATAATGTATCTTTTTGTATCATACTATCATACATAACCGATCCGGAGAGGCTACCGTGAAATAAGTAGAATACAACATGAAATACCAACTTATACATAAGACATACGAGCCTATAAGACCAAAATAACCACTCGTACACTGAACATAGGCCGACAAGGCCATACAATATTTTACGTACATGACATCTGTCTACAAGCCTATAAGAATACATAATTGTCATAAAGGTCGGGACAAAGCCTTGCCATACCAAATAATACACGTCTAAATTATACTGACCAAACAAGCAACTTCGAGCAAATGGAGCGCACCAATACCTTCCGCTGAGCTGATAGCCTACTGGGAGGACTCTCGATCTGTCTATCGAGACATGCGGGCATAAAACGCAGCGTCCCCATGCAAAAGGGACGTCAATACAAATAATGTACCGAGTATATAAAGAATGAAATCAGTAAATAAAAGTCATAAGAGAAACATGGAATAAAGGACTCGACATGTAAGTCTGAATAGCTTTGCCAATCACTTAATATTTAAAATGTCATGCATATGCGTATAAATGTCATACTATGCATAAGTATTTGCGTTCATAACATCATCAAGCCTCTGAGGGCATCCCATCATATCATCTCGACCACTGTGGGCAAAATCATCAACGTATACCAGCTGATCAGGTGGTGGTGCGTATATAACGCCGTAACCTTTTCCCATATCTCATATACATATAATATATGCGAATATAGCGCCATCTGGTCATGGGTCAATGTACATCTATAAATGCATGAAATGCATAAAAAATACGTTAATAAGATTTCTTGGAATGTCATAAAAATTAATATTCCTTTCGGACAAACTTTATCAAATACGTATTTTTCTGAGACTCATGAACAAAAGATATAATAATAATTCACATGAAAAATCAAGAATATAGACACCCCTAGTATTTCTATGAATAGAGCCATTTATGAAAGTTGCATATTTTGCTCGTTTCATTTGTATTATGTGGATCATGCCAAAAAAAAAAGAAGGGATAGCCTTAACATACCTGAACCGATTCTCTTGACAATTCCTCTAACACACGTCTTTTGCGAAGAACACGTAACGGCGGATCGAATTAAGGAAAAATCCGTATGATATTCTTGAGAGAGATTGCACCGTACTCCCTTAGAATTGCAAATTTCGTTACTATTATGCAGTATAACTTCGTATGAAATTCTTGAAGCAAATCAAGTTGCTATTGAAAATATGATCTTTGCTGAAGCATTTATGTTGCTATGAAGATGGATATATCTCTCTTTTAATTTTGATCCTAATTTTGCATAACGTTTCTTTGCTGTAGTTCATCCGTAACTTTTGAAGATGTAAGTATCTTATTTTGTGAATTAAAGAAGCTTTTAAGCCTTGGTGGTGTGGGCCCCACTTTGATAAGCATGACTTGGCCACAAAGTCCTCAAAATGAGCCACTTATTTTAATGACTAAGAGTCATTACTTGGTCTTTAAATCAAGACCCCTTGGCTGCCACATTGGGAACATTTAACTTTATCCACATTATGCTTAATTAATTAGGTAATATCCCATTACCCAATAATTAACCAATTACCCATATAATTAAGAATTATCTCAAATTACTTAAAATACTACTCACTTTTAACACACTTCATACACCTTACTATCATGGCCATGTGGTATCTTGTATGGTACTAGTCCATAAATACCGAGTATTTTAGCTCGGGTCGCATTTTATCCAAAATGTCAAACTTCGACGAAATTCATTCTCTTTGATTTTCTTACCCTCTCACCTTCACGAATTTACTCGTCACTTGTTTGAAATAGCATAATGCTTATAATCTCAAAATAATCTCATTCCCGAACTTACGTCGATTAACTTACGATGAAACTTTAATATACGAAAATGCGGGATGTAATATCTCATTTTCGAGCTTCCATCAATTTACTTATAGCGTACTTTTACGTACGAAAGCATGGGGTATAACAACGTGCTTGCTAGTTTTCGGACTGGTAATTGAAAAATAGCCAGCATTCGCAAAGTCATTAAAAATAGCCACTATTTTGCTTAAACACGGAAAGTTCAAGCATAATATACTAGATTATGAGGCTCCTATGTATAAACTTCCAGCATATTATGTTGGAACTCCAGCACACGAAAAGTTCCAGCATAATATACTGGATTATAGAGCTCCTGCATATAAACTTCCAGCATATTATGTTGGAACTCCAACACATTATGAAATTCCAGGTACCTTATGTTTAAATCTCATATGTAAAAAATTCGAATTCCAGCATATTATATTGGAATGTTTTCGTATTTTTAAGGGTGTTTCTGTTCAGATTTTATCTTTACATGAAAAAATAACTAAATTTCGATTACTTTTAAAACTCTAGCTATTTTTCAATTACCAATTGTAAATCTGGTTATTTCTGATTTTTTTCCCTTATGTTTTCTAACACAAATCCGAATTAATTGAACACCAAAAGAAACCAAAAGTGAATTCCAGACATATGATGAGAAACCAAAAGAAAAAGATGCTCTTCGCTCTCTTTTTTGGTAAAATATTTTCAAACATAACAGTAATGAAATTCAAACTAACATAAACTCCTTAATTTTTAATTTAATTGAAGACACTGATTTCGTTTAATTCACAAGTATTATTTGGTAATTTAAATTTTCACTTAATTCTCCCTGTGCATTGTTATCAGATTGGATTAAAATGTTCCTCGATATTTAAAAACTACAGAAAATCATACTATTTATCATCTATTTCCAAACTGACGAAGAAATAAAGATATCACATGTGAATTTTCTCTAATTTTCCCAAAATTTGGATAAAACTTTCAAGTTTCACTTTCCTAGCCCAAGTTCTCAAATAAATTTATAACATAAGAACTTTGATGATTTCAAATAATACTTTAGTATCCATGTGGAAATGCAAAATCTGGAATTGATTCTTGGACCACTTGAATAATTCATGAAAATAAAGAAGTGCATGAATTGCTCAAAAGTCATTCTTAAATGTCTATGTTCTACACAACTTTTGCTTTGCATATATGACTCTAACTAGTTAGTGGGCGACTATAAATGATGTTAGTAAGTTTTTTTAAAATAAAATTGTTTACTTTGTCGAAATTGAAAAGATATTTTATGTAATATACATATAAAAATTAATTCTATAAATTTATTAAATCACAAATATAAACATTTTTATTAGAATTAGATATTGGTTTTCTTTCTTCCATTAAATAGTAAAACTTTTGTTTTTCTAAATTTTGCTTCTCAAATATATTAAAACATGAAATGAAAAGTAATTAAGTTGGGTACTTATTTTCAGATTCTTTTTAATTTTTCTATTGTTTTATTCTTTTCGTTTGTATTCCTTGATCTCCTCCTCAATTCTCAAATTCCCTAAATAAGCTGTCATACAAGATATTTTCTACTACTGCATTTCCTTTCTCTTTTTCTTCTTCTTTATTTTTTTCTTCATTCTCGTTCCTACTGTTACTCCAAAAAATCCAAAACTTTACTCCTCTTCTTACCTAAAAGTCTCCATCTTCTTCACTTATTTTTCACGGTGTTTACCCTTAAAAATGGATAACAATTAAATTTATACGCGATTTTAAGGATACGTGAATTAATTCGATACAAGTGATCAATGACGTTAGATAAGCGAATTAACGATAAAATAACTAACTAAACCAGTTGTGATATTAAGTCCGGGCTCAGATATGAGTTTAGTGATTGTTCTGCCTCGATACGGAGCCAAATATATATGAAGAACTATGAGCAACAATAAGAACTTTGAATAACTTAGAAGCAGAGAAACAAGTCTATATTGTCTTAATATGTGTGTTACAGTGTTGTTCTGGAATAAAAATTAACCCCTTTATATAGTATGAGAGTTTTATCCCTAGTACAATTCTAAGAAAGGTAAAAGTATTCTTTTTCGTTAATCACTGATCTGCTGCCGATACGGGCCGAGATCCACGCCGTGATATCCGGATGGGCACGGATATCACGACCCTTTGTTAGTCGTGTGCAACCATTTGGTAACGCTTTCCGAGGTCTTGGAGCTCGTACCGGATTTGGGGGGTGGGGTCTCGATGGCTCTGGTGGTAAGCGCTTTGCTTGGGCCTCAGTACAAGAGGTTTCTAGCTTTGATTCTGATTCCATATAGCTACGTCCTTGCTTCATTTGCCCCACTGAAAAATCGGGGTTCTCATTAGCCCCGTTTTTACCCGTATACAGATAGTCCTCTCATTTCTCAGAGAGTAGGTTTGCCGAAATGATGAGAAACAATAGATGTTCCCCGGTTCCTTCCTTCATACATTACAACCGAGACGACGAAGAAGTCGAAAAGTCCCATCAGTCGTGTCGTTCTGACTTTGGACACGTGTCAACCATCGGCTGGTTGCCTCCGAATATGAAGCGTCGCGTATTTCCCCTATAAAAGCTCCTACCCTTCGCTCTTTTTCCACTTTCCGATCAAGCTTCCACCTTCGAACTTCTTAGCTTCCTAGCTATTACTAACTTCTTTCAAACCTTCATATCTTCATCTTTGGTCTTCAAATCTTCATAATTGTTCTTAGGTGCTTACCCAGATTTTCTTCAAATCTTCATACTCTGCTCTTCGGCCTTCAAACTTGCTCCTTCAAACCTTCATATATTTTCTTTAAATTTTCAACTTTATCAGATAACAATGGCTAAAAATTCTAAAATAATTCCTCAACAGGCTGCCTCTTCATCTTCCCACCCGACCACAAATTCCGAGGTAGCTACTTCCGAGGTGGATGCTCCTGAGGTGGCCGCCCCCGAGGCTGCCCCCTAGCCTCCCATAAGAAGATTTATACCCAGGGGTTGCTCAATCGCAGACGACTTCAAAGTCAATAAGCCCTCATCCAAACAGGACCTGGATGAAGGAGCATCGAGATATATATGCTCCGTCACTGAAGATACCCTCCCCATTGTCCGAAAGGACTATAAATGGGGAGGTAAGGACGTGGTGGTACCCGATCCTAAGGATGATATCACCACTCACATGGAGGGGTATTTAAGTATTTATACTTACCCCTTCACACAGGTCCGGTAGACCTAATTGTTTTGGATATTTGTAAGAGATACGAGGTGTGCCTCGGGAAAATCCACCCGTCTCTTTGGAGGATCGTGATCCTCCTCTGTTATTTTGTAAATAACATCGAGTCTCGTCGGTTCACCCTTGGCCACTTACTACGTTTATACATCCCCCAAATTTTCCAAGAGGGATTAATCAAGCTCACTCGTCGGGCCAGTAAGGCTCCCTTTTCGAGTATTGACGAAGAATGAGAATGAGACTGGCAGGGGCGCTTCGTTCGGGTGAAGACTGAAGACTTAATCCCTCCCGATTTCATGCCATTCCTCGATAAGTGGAATGTATATCGTAAGTGCAGCCTTCCCTTAAGTGTCAATTTTTCTTCATTTCCTTTCTCATCATTCGTATTTGTGGTTGTGTCATACTCCGAGTGCTCATTCCCGGGTTCCAAATGCGGTCCCCCGACTCAAGGAGTGGATCGAAGGCATCTGCAAACAGATGTCATACTCCGAGTGCTCATGGTGCAAGCTTTTGAAGGGCCGATGAGAGGCCTATTCTCACGGTAAGGTTCTCCTTTGAATAGTTATTACTGTGCTCTTAACTCACATCATACTGACCTTTCTTCTTTCTTTTATAGGATTGCCTAAGACCATCGAACTTAGGCCTTTGGAAGGGGATGAGGATATGTCCTTGTCCTTTGATCCCTCCATTACAGGACAACCTGCCACGGCCCCAAATTCCCTCCATAGGAGATCGTGATGGCACCTAGTTTCTAAGACTAGGTAAGCCTATCAATGCGGAATAATAATAATTATCTGAAAGAAATAAACCACAATTCAAATAATTACAACTCCCAAAACCCGATAGAAATAAGTCACAAGCTTCTAAGAATTTTTATCCTCAATGTCTATATATATATATATATATATATATATATATATATATATATCAAGGTCTAAAGAAAATAAGAAAGCAATATAATAATGATAGAAGAGGACTCCGGAGTCTGCGGACGCTGGCAGATATACCTCGAAGTCTCCGTGTACATGTAACTCATTGATGTCGGGGCTAGTAAGGAGTATCTGGATCTGCACAAAAAGATGTGCAGAAGCGAAGTATGAGTACATCACAGCGGTACCCAGTAAGTGCCAAGCCTAACCTCGGTAGAGTAGTGACGAGGTCATGTCAGGCCCTACTGAAAAATAAATAATAGCATGGTAAAAATGTTTAACAATATAATAAGATAATATGACAATGGAAATAAATCAACTAGTAAGTCACCCTTTAATTATACCAAATAATGGCAATTAATACCTCGTGAAAACAAAACAGAATTCTTTTCAACTTCAAAAAAATCACAACAATAATCAAAGGCAATTGCGGCCATAACTCAATATCAACAAGGACACTCCCGAGGTACCGCCTCGTAGTCCCAAATCATAATTAAATTCACAATATCTCATTTTCTTATATCACCGCGGGAGCCTTCACATTTAATTTTAAAGAAAAATATTTTCCCCCAAAATAGCATCCCGCGTTTTAGCCATCCTTATCACACTGCATGACTTCTAGTAGTTCCCCCTACTAGCCACGCGTATCAAGCCACCATTATCTCACCGCATGCGTTTCAATACTCAGACCTTATATCACCGCATGCGTATCAGTATCATAATATATCATAATTTGCACCTCAAGTGCCCAATATTTCAGTTTGTCAAAATAAATCAACAACAATATTTTTTTCACAATAAAGAGCTCACGGCTCATGCCAAAATAATCCAACAGTAATATTTTCCCGCAATAAAGAGCTCACAGCTCCATCACAATGAGCACGAAAATCTCACAAATATTCTGGAATAAATAACTCAACAAAATAATATTTTAAAATTTTTAATACGTTGCTTCAATACCAAATTAAAATATCAAATAATTCATATTAATCATATTTAATTTAAAGAAAATCACCCTTCAAATAATGCACAGAATAAAAGAAACCAAGTTTCAACTAAACAGGCAAAATAATTAGCAGGAAAAGGTCAAGCAACTTTAAAGTATAAACATTTAAATCAATGATGAAGAATATAACAAGGTAAAATTATTTAATTAATATGCAACAGCGATCTATAAAATTTAAAGACATAATCTTTCATATTTAGCCCGTGTACACACTCGTCACCTCGTATACACGACTTTCAACATATTTTAATTTATCACTTCAATACCAATCCTAGGAGAAATTTTCCCCACACAAGGTTAGACAAATCACTTACCTCGACTTGCTCCGATTTAGTTACGTAGTATGCCTTTTTCTCGATTTTTCGACTCCGATCGACTCGAATCTAGTCATAATTAATTCGATACAGTCAACAAAAATTATAGAATCAATTACATAAGAAAATACTATATTTTTCAATAAAATCCTAAATTAACTCAAAAATGGCCCGTGGGACTCACGTCTCGGAACCCGACAAAAGTTACAAAATCCAACAACCCATTCAATTACGAGTTCAACCATACTAATTTCACTCAAATCCGACTCCGAATCGGTGTTCAAATCTCGAAAATTCATTTTATGAAGTTTCTACAATCTTCCCTAAATTTCCACCTCAAAGTACTAATGAGATAATGAAATCATTGATATATTCATGTATATTAACCAAATCCGAGTTAGAATCACTTACCCCGATGAATTTCTTAAAAAAACCCACAAAATATCGTCTTCAACCGAGCTCCCAAAGTCCAAAACTGAAATAATAACCTAAACCTCGGATATAGAGTACATCCTCTAAACTCAAATTTCGCGGTCAGCAAAATTCCAAGCGCGGCAGTGCTCCAGGTCCGGCGGTCACGAAAAAATGGTACAGCTACGAAATTCTTAGGGCTGCACTGCTAGGCTTTAGTATTTTGGCCATAACATTCCCTACAGATGTCAAAATTATGACTTCTTTATCTTTCTGAAAACTAGACACGAAGGGCTACAACTTTCGTTTTTGAATCATCTCAAAAGTCCTTGTAGATCAAATGATATAGGCTTCCGAAGTCGGACCAACAGATCGGCAGAACTTCTTGGAGCGCGGCCGTGGACAGAATTACGCGGTCCGCAAAATATTGAGCGCAGCCGTGAAATTCTGCTGCTGTCCATGCCCTCCTTCACCTCAGTGCCCTAAAATGCGCGGTCCGTGCCCCCAAAAGTGCCAGAACAATATTAGAGTGCCGAAATGCCCGGACTCGCTCAAAACTCACCTCAAAACTCATCCGGAACTTTTCGGACACAAACCATATATGAATTTCAATCATAAAACATGCTACGGGCCTGCTCGCATGATCAAATTGCCCAAATAACACCTAAAAGTACGAATCGTACACCAATCGAGAAAATTTTCAAGAAAACTTTAAAACTTATATTTTTACAACCGGGCGTCCGAATCACGTCAAATCAACTCCGTTTCTCACCAAATTTGGCAGACAAGTCATAAATATTATAGTGGACCTATACCGGGCTACGGAACCAAAATATGGACCCGGTGTCCATAAATCCAACATCATTAATTTCTTAAAACTCATAAGCTTACAAACTTTTAATTTTTTATCAAAATTTTATATCTCGGGCTACGGACTTCGGAATTCGATTCTGGGCATACACCCAAGTCCCAAATCACGATACGGACCTACCAGAACTGTCAAAATACTGATCCGAGTCCATTTGCTCAAAATATTGACCAAAGTCAACTCAGTTGAGATTTAAAGCTCTAATTCACATTTTAATTCATTTTTCACATAAACACTTTTCGGAAAATTTTATGGACTGTGCACGCAAGTCGAGTAATGATAAATAGTGCTTTTCGAGATCTTAGAATGCAGAATTAATTATTAACTTTAAAGATTACATTTGGGTCATCACACAACCCGAGGCTGCCGTGGGGGAAAGGTAGAAGAGGAAAAGAAAGTCTTCGGGCTCCCCGGGTTCCGAGGTAAAGCCAAAGAAGAGGGTGGCTCGTAAGCCCAAAAAGAGTACCAAATCCCGGGTGCCAGATTCTGACTCGCTTCTCCGGCTCAAGAATGAGTCGGAAGAAGATGACATTTTTGTTGCCCACGGATCGATCCCTCTCGGGGAGCAGGCGACAATCGAGGAGAAGAGCCATGAGGTCGGTCCCCTCCCAATCCGAGAGTCCGAAGTCGAGATGGAGGCCACGACCTTTCAAGAAACTGCTCTTGCCTTGAAGGAGGCTACCGGTGTGATTGACATCGTTGCGATGCCCTCCTACACTGATTCTATGCTCAACGAGGCCCAAGCAGGTAAAGAGAAATGAAGTGAAGGAGCACAAGGTTCACATGACCCCCTATGCTCCTTCTTTGATGGCGTGGACTTGTCCAATTTGGACGATTTTTCCAGGCTAGGCGACTTGGAGGTCCCGAAGAGAATGTACCTTCGAAAGCTAGCAGGCCAAGTTCAAGCCCAAAATTGGTTAATCAGTTTCCTGCTCCGAGTGTGGACCCCGGTCGCAAGAGATCGATTATTCTTACTATCCTGGAGGATGCTCGGGTTTTATCCGCTCCCGTGGCTGTAGCCAGCTACCTCTGATGCCTGGCGACCGAAGAAGACCATGTAAAAATGAATGAGGTGGGTGTTCTGTGTCTTATCAATGAGGCGCAGCAGGCGCTGAACCGGGTAAGGCATCATTACGTCCTCTTGAATTTTACTTAGGTTTTGATACCTCCACGACTTTCGTTGTTTTGCAGGCCTAGGCACTTCACCACGAGAGATTCCTCCGGTACCGTTCTGTCACTACCCAAAATCCCACCACATGCGTCGTGATGACACCTAGTCTCTAAGACTAGGTAAGTTGATTACAATTACATTTCAAGCCATTTATTTTTGAATATGAATTAAATATGTAATCAAAACCAACAGCGGAATAATTATGAATATAAAGACCTCCCAAGACTGGTAGTACTGAGTCACGAACTCTAATTGAATACATGGAATGATCTCAAGAATCGAATACTCAATATTGTTTGAATAATAAATAACAGTACAATAAAATGGAAAGACTCCAAGGAATTGCGACGACCAAGCAACTCTACCTTGAATCCTTGCGATCCCACTCTAACTCTATCCGATTCCGATATCTCCAATACCTGGCTCTGCACAAAACAATGTGCAGAAGTGTAGTATGAGTACACCACGGTCGGTACCCAGTAAGTATAAAGACTAACCTCAATGGAGTAAAGACGAGGTACAATCAAGACACTCACTAGTCTAATTACCTGTGCAATATAGTATACAAAATAATAGGAAACAAATAATAATAAAGGCAACACAAATCAACCAGTGATATGCCTGGCATGGCAACAAGAACACTATTAGTATTACTCCACAAATAATAAATACAAGTACACCCAAGTAAATCAAGTTCTTCAAATAAATATTTTTAACATATAATTCTTCAAAATAACTCTCTTTCAAATATAATTTCCTCAAATAAATATCCTTCAAATACAATTCTTTCAATAAATCTTTTTCAAATATAATTTTCTCAAATAAATATCTTTCAAATATAATTCCTTCAAATACTACTTTTTGAATAAAAATTCTTCCAAATAAATATTTTGAATATAATAGTCACCCTTATCACTCCTATAATAGTCACCCTTATCCCTCCACCCTGACAATATCAATAGCCACCCTTGTCACTCATATTGCTATCCTTATCTCTCTTATAACCACCCTTATCTCTCCTATAGCCACCCTTATCTCTCCGCCCAGACAATATCCCAACACACATAACAACAGTGAAATGCCCCCTTATACCCACATAATATCAACAGTGAAATGCCACCCTTATATCCTCAAAATAATAACTTAATTAACACAATAATTTACACGGAATATTATCACGGCAACATAACAAAATCAATTCATATCACAATTTGCTCAATGTCCAAAACCAAATTCTAAAGATACAACAAAATCAATTAATTTCATAACAAATAGCCGAAGGCTCCACACAATGTGTATAACACCACAAAAATAATCAACAGAGATAGAACTTATTCAGCATAAAGCAAAGCCTTCATTAATCCAAATTTAGGTAATTATATTAGCACATCTTCTTAACCTTGCTTAATTAATTATTTGCATTAGGAAAATTCATAACGAAAATTAAATTCCAAGAATATCAACCATCAAATCACAGAATTCACATAAATATAGAAGTAATAATTACATCAAATTGTCATATAAAAACAAATTCAACAAATGTGATTTGAGGCATGGCGAATAGATGATTAAATATATGCCAATAATTATCCAATTTACTACACAATATTCCCAAAATTTTAACTCAATAAAATTTGCATATATAAGCCCGAGTACGTACTCGTCACCTCGTGTGCGCGGCTTTTTACATTTTACAAATGGCACATAAGACTCGATGCCTAAGGGGTAATTTCTCCACTCGAGGTTAAGCAAGACACTTATCTTTTTGAAGTTATGCCGATATTCCAAAATTGCCTTCTTGCTTGAATTAACCTTCGGACAGCTCAAATCTATCCAAATTAATTCAATTCAGTCAATACTAATTATATGAAAATACTAATTTTCCAACAAAATCCAAAATTTAACTCAAAATCACCTGTGGGGCCCATATCTCGGAATCCGACGAAACTCACAAAATCCGCCAACCCATTCAATTACGAGTCTTCCCATACCAATTTTATCAAATTCCGATAACAATTCGATCTCCAAATCTTAAATTTTTATTTTTGGAAGATTTTGCAAAATTCCTGATTTTTCTTCCATAAATTCACGGATTCATAATGTAAATGAGTATGGATTCATGAAATATAATCAATATAGGATAAGGAACACTTACCCCAATGTTTTCCCGTGAAAATCGCCCAAAAACCGTGCTCCAAAAATCCAAAACGATATGAAGGAAATGACCTTGTTTGGTCCTTAAGTTTCTGCCCATCCGTCACTAAAAGTCAATTTTCTGTCACTAAAAGTCTACATCAGAACTTGCTTGCACCAGCCTTCATTCAATTCATCACAACTTTATGTACTAATATCCAAATGATGAATGGTTTAACTTTATGGAAACTAGAATCAAAATACTACAACTTTCATGGTTTGATAATTTTCCGATTCCGTATGAATTGCGAGATATAAGCTTCCAAAATCGGCTCCACGCATCAAATATTTCTGGCAAAACTGCTCTACCTGTCTTCATTCAATCAATCATATCTTTATGTACTAATGTCCAAATAATAAATGGTTTAACTTTATGGAAACTAGAATCAAAATACTACAACTTTCATGTTTTGATAATTTTCCGATTCCTTATGAATTGTAAGATATAAGCTTCTAAAATTGGCTCCACATATCAGAAATTTCTGGCGAACAGCTCGGCAACAAAAATTTCCAGCAGCCCTCTTTGTTTGAAATCCATTTTGTTTACCTTCCGAAATCCACCCGAGGCCCTCGGGATCTTAACAAATTATACCAACATATCTTAAAATACAATACGAACTTAGTCGAGGCTTCAAACCACATCAAACAACATCAAAACGATGAATCACACCTCAAATCAAAATCTATGAACTTTGAACTTTCAAATTCTATATCTTGTGCCAAAATACATCAAATCAATTCGGAATGATTTCAAATTTTGATTACAAGTCATAAATGACATAACGGACCTATTTTAATTTCCATAATCGAATTCCGACCTTGATATCAAAAAGTCAATCCTCCGGTCAAACTTCCCTAAAA
Organism: Nicotiana tomentosiformis; assembly: GCF_000390325.3. NCBI lineage: Eukaryota > Viridiplantae > Streptophyta > Magnoliopsida > Solanales > Solanaceae > Nicotiana > Nicotiana tomentosiformis. Next base: position 84,718,935 of record NC_090823.1, read on the forward strand.
TTCAACTTTCGGTATTTCAAGTCTAATTCTACTACGGACCTCCAAATAATTTTTCGGACATGCTCCTAAGACCAAAATCACCATACGGAGCTATTGACATCATCAAAATTCTATTCCAGAAGCGTTTGCTCAAAAGTCAACTCTCCAGTCAACTCTTTCCATTTAAGCTTCTAATTAAGGATTGTTTCTTTTAATTAATTTCGAATCTTCCGAAAAATCAAACTCGACCACACCTGCGGGTCATAATACTTATTACGAAGTTGCTCGAGACCTTAAGTCGCTGAATGAGACGTTAATTCTTAAAACAACATGTCGAGTCATTACATTCTCCACCTCTTAAACAAACGTTCGTCCTCGAACGTGCTAAGAATTATTCTGAGGTTACCAAATTGATGGTTTTACTTTTACACATATACTCACGGTTGATCCCACATTACCGCATTTGAGATAAGCCCGACAACATCATCTCATTTGAGATTATTTCTTTTTTCCATATTTGTAAACTTTAAGACCAATTCCTTACACTCCAACATTTTCAAAAGGCTTGATTTTCACAACAACGCATGGTATTAGTCTCAACTGGCTATAGCAACTCGTGCCTATGCACACATCAACTTTCTTGATAGTGTTGAAGTACTTCAAAAAAATTTTGGGGTGTTACATTCTCCCCCGATTAGGATCATTCGCCCTCAAACACATAGCATAACTTATCTCTTCTTTTGCACGTATCAATCCCCCAAATTTTTCTAACTCCCAAATTTTTTAGAAATTTCGACAGAGTCTCCCCTGTAATTGGGCCTATCCACCTGCCAGAGTAACACCAAAACAACTCGTAACAACACATCCATAACCCAACAAAGTACCACAATGTATATATCAATAACACTAATCTCAGCATTACAAGCACTGCATTATCATAATGATATCAGGACATGAAGCACATCATATGTATGCCCATCACCACATCTCTGGTCTTAAAAGTTGTTCATAATTAATTCCATCATAATCAATTAATCTCATATTAACCAATACCTCGTTTCAAATTTTTCACAACACTGACAACAAAATGTGAGGTATGAAGACCTCATAACTATTTACCCGACTTAACGAGTCACATTTAACGCCACCTAGGACTCACCTCGTAGGCTAAAACTCAATAACTATGGCACAGTTATGGTACAGAAACACATAAAAGAATTATCAGATAAGTCTATCAGGCATAACTCCCTATTAGTACTTTAGTACAAATTAAACTTCACAAAGGGAGAATTTAAACTCATAAATATTTCATCACAAGGACCTCGTCCTTATATAACTTTCACTGTGGCTTGTAGCCCGATTTAAATATTTCACATCATATAAAAATGCGAGGATCTTGTCCTCAACTCTAAATCACAAGTATTTTGCACATTTTGCCAACTGAAATTTCAATTTCCTTTCTTTCTTCTTTTCAATAAATTTCGTAAATATTTTTCATAACACATAATGAACCCTCATACCAGTAGGGCATATAATCCATAAAATTAGAATTAATTATTTTGAAACACATCAAACCCACTGTAATGAATAATAAAAAATACTTTTGGACTTATAGCCCTCAATGGTGCCCAAAAATAATTTGATAGACACGGGATAATATCATCAAACCTCCCAATAGGGATAAACATATAAGTGGTTCACAGAATTACGATGATCACCCATAAGCGGAGCATAATAGGAGGAGTCACCTCAATATTCAGATCTGAATCAAACTAAGGGAAAATGTTCTTTTATAACAAATTGGATCACACCTGTAACGACATCATCTGGTGTATCGGCCTCAGCCAAATCATAGCGATTATATCAACGGGTTGGGCCTCCACCTCATAGGCGCCCTCGACCCGTCTGTCCTCCACCCCTAACTGGTTGTGCATGTGGAGTAGTAGCTGCACTGGGGCCCATAGTCTGAGTGTTATGATAAAATTAACCCCAACCAAGTCTGGGACAATCTCTCATAATGTGCCTAGTGTCACCACACTCATAACAGCCCCTCTGAGGTCGCGGCTGCTCGTACTGAGTCTATGCCGGATAACTGGAATAACCACTGTAAAAATATATCGTGTCGGTGGTGCACTATAAGAACTTACTGGGGCATCCCGAGTAATCTGATGTGCGGACTGAGCTGACCGAATGCTCGAACCTCCGCCATAATGGGTCATAGCTGAAGAGTAAAAGCCACTGAACCCTCCAGAGCTTCGAGACCTTTTTGGCCACCTTAGACTCCCTCACTTGGCGCGAAGCCACAGGACACATTCCGATGATCCACAATACTAACCTTCATCGCTCGTAGGACATCGGTCATAAGACACCTCAAGTGATTTATTTGGCGCATGTCATCCTCGTGACAATTAAACTCGCTTCCTCTAGTGCCTTGGCTGCGTATGTACCCTTCGCTAAATAGAAATCCTGTACGAACTACATAGTCTCTAATACCACCAACTATTTCAGATCTACATCCACCTCGTGACCCTACCACAATTGTGATGATTAGGCAATTTATTAAACCTTCTTAATATCATACTTATCAATCAGATGTCAGAACCTGCTGCACCCCAATGTGCACAACTGAATGATCTCTCAATACTTCTGCATCCTCGATCTGGATGACATATTGTAATAATGGTTGAGCAACCCGTCTCCCTTATAACCCCTCAGTAGTATCACGAACCGTTGGCGCATAGTTGATACTGAGTGCATAATTTCATACACGAGTGGATGCAAAATAACATAAGATATATGCTTCAAGATGAATAAATGCTGCACGATGAGGAATGAAAGAAGTGAAATGTTTTCCTAGTAGCTATGTAGCCTCTCAAAGATAAGTACAGACATCTCCGTACCGATCCACAATACTCTACCAAACTCGTTCGCGACTCGTAGAACTTATAAACCTAGAGCTCTGATACCAACTTGTCACTCCCCGGGTTCCGAGGTAAAGCCAAAGAAGAGGGTGGCTCGTAAGCCCAAGAAGAGTACCAAATCCCGGGTGCCAGATTCTGACTCGCTTCTCCGGCTCAAGGATGAGTCGGAAGAAGATGACTTTTTTGTTGTCCACGGATCGATCCCTCTCGGGGAGCAGGCAACAATCGAGGAGAAGAGCCATGAGGTCGGTCCCCTCCCAATCCGAGAGTCCGAAGTCGAGATGGAGGCCACGACCTTTCAAGAAACTGCTCCTGCCTTAAAGTAGGCTACCGGTGTGATTAGGATTGTTGAGATGCCCTCCTACACCGATTCTATGCTCGACGAGGCCCAAACAGGTAAAGAGAAATGAAGTGAAGGAGCACAAGGTGCAGATGACCCCCTATGTTCCTTCTTTGATAGCGTGGACTTGTCCAATTTGGACGATTTTTCAAGGCTAGGCGACTAGGAGGTCCCGAAGAAGAATGCACCTTCGGAAGCTGGCGGGCCAAGTTCGAGCCCAAAATTGGTTAATCAGTTTCCAGCTCCGAGTGTGGATCCCGCACGCAAGAGATCGATTATTCTTACTATCCCGGAGGGTGCTCGGGGTTTATCCGCTCCCGTGGCCGTAGCCAGCTACCTCTGATGTCTGGTGACCGAAGAAGACCATGTAAAAATGAATGAGGTGGGTGTTCTGTGTCTTTTCAATGAGGCACAGCAGGCGTTGAACCGGGTAAGGCATCATTACGTCCTTTTGAATTTTACTTAGGTTTTGATACCTCCACGACTTTCGTTGTTTTGCAGGCCTAGGAACTTCACCACGAGAGATTCCTCCTGTACCGTTCTCTCACGACCCAAAATCCCACCACAGACGCCGTGATGGCACCTAGTCTCTAGGACTAGGTAAGCCGATTACAATTATATTTCAAGCCATTTTTTAATATGAATTAAATAGGTAATCAAAACCAACAGCGGAACAAATATGAATATAACAACCTCCCAAGACTGGTAGTACTGAGTCACGAACTCTAACTGAATACATGAAATGATCTCAAGGACCGAATACTCAATATTGTTTGAATAATAAATAACAATAAAATGGAAAGACTCCAAGGAACTGTGACGACCAAGAAGCTCTACCTTGAATCCTTGCGATCTCACTGTAACTCTGTCCGAGTCTGATATCTCCAATACCTGGCTCTGCAGAAAAAATATGCAGAAGTGTAGTATGAGTACACCACGGTCGGTACCCAGTAAGTATCAAGTCTAACCTCAATGGAGTAGAGACGAGGTACAGTCAAGACACTCACTAGTTTAATTACCTGTGCAATATAGCATACAAAATAATAGGAAACAAATAATAATAAGGGCAACACAAATCAACCAGTGATATGCCCGACATGGCAACAAGAACACTATTAATATTACTCCACAAATAATAAATACAAGTACACCCAAGTAAATCAAGTTCTTCAAATAAATATCTTTCACATATAATTCTTCCAAATAACTCTCTTTCAAATATAACTTCCTCAAATAAATATCTTTCAAATATAATTAATTCAATAAATCTTTTTCAGATATAATTTCCTCAAATAAATATCTTTCAAATATAATTCCTTTAAATACTACTTTTTGAATAAAAATCCTTCCAAATAAATATTTTGAATATAATTCTTTCAATTAAAAGTCACCATGTAACACATCATTTCATAATCATAAAAGTACGGGTCTCAGCCCTTTTCATATTTTCACGGTACATCGTGCCCATAATTAAATCATCATATTTTTCCGACACTTCGTGCCCAATTTTCATATCACATCTGCACGGACAGTTCAAGTGCCAATAATAAAACCTCCATACTTTCCCCAGCACTTCGTGCTCACATTTCATATCTCAACTGCACGGACAATTCACGTGCTAATATCTTCATTATTTATTCACGACATCTCGTGCCCATATTTCTTTTCATAATCCGCCTGGCAATAGCCACAGGCTCCCAATTTCAACATAAATCAGACTATTATCAATTTATTAACAATAAGATAATTTGCACAAGGTATAAAAATAAACACAAGGAAAGCTACAACATCACATAAAATCACCAATGCAACCACTCCACATCATCACATATCATCCCTGACAATAGTCACCCCTATCTCTCCTATAGCCACCCTTATAACTCCTATAATAGTCACCCTTATCCCTCCGCCCTGACAATATCAATAGCCACCCTTATCGCTCCTATTGCCACCCTTATCTCTCCTATAGACACCCTTATCGCTCCACCCAGACAATATCCCAACACACATAACAACAGTGAAATGCCCCCCTTATACCCACATAATATCAACAGTGAAATGCCACCCTTATATCCTCAAAATAATAACTTAATTAACACAATAATTTACACGGAATATTATCACGGCAATATAACAAAATCAATTCATATCACAATTTTCCCAATGGCCACAACCAAATTCCAAAGATACAACCAAATAAATTAATTTCATAACAAATAGCCGAAGGCTCCACACAATGTGTATAATACCACAAAAATAATCAACAGAGATAGAAATTATTCAGCATAGAGCAAAGCCTTCATTAATCCAAATTTAGGTAATTATATTAGCACATCTTCTTAATCTTGCTTAATTAATTATTTGCATAGGAAAAATTCATAATAAAAATTAAATTTCAAGATATCAACCATCAAACTCACAGAATTCACATAAATATATAAGTAATAATTACATCAAATTTTCATATAAAAACAAATTCAATAAATGTGATTTGAGGCATGGCGAATAGATGATTAAATATATACTAACAATTATCCAATTTACTATACAATATTCCCAAGACTTTAACATAATAAAATTTGCACATATAAGTCCGAATACGTACTCGTCACCTCGCGTACGCGGCTTTTTATATTTCACAAATGGCATATAAGACTCGATGCCTAAGGGGTAATTCCCCCAATCGAGGTTAAGCAAGACACTTACATTTTTGAAGTTATGCCGATATTCCAAAATTGCCTTCTTGCTTAAATTGACCTTCGGACAGCTCAAATCTATCCAAATTAATTCAATTCAGTCAATACTAATTATATGACTTAATTTCATATGAAAATACTAATTTTCCAACAAAATCCGAAATTTAACTCAAAAATCGCTTGTGAGGCCCACGTCTCGGAATCCGACGAAACTCACAAAATTCGACAATCTATTCAATTAAGAGTCTACCCATACCAATTTTATAATATTCCGATAACAACTCGACCTCCAAATCTTAAAATTTTGTTTTTGGAAGATTTTGCAAAAATCTTGATTTTTCTTCCATAAATTCACAGACTCATGATGTAAATGAGTATGGAATCATGAAATATAATCAATATACGATAAGGAACACTTACCCCAATACTTTTCCGTGAAAATCACCCAAATATCACCCAAGAACCGTGCTCCAAAAATTCAAAACAAAATGAAGGAAATGAACATTTTTGGTCCTTAAGTTTATGCCCAGCCGTCACTAAAAGTCCATTTTCCGTCACTAAAAGTTCACACGAGAACTTGCTTGCACCAACCTTCAATCAATCAATCATAACTTTATATACTAATGTCCAAATGATGAATGGTTTAACTTTATGAAAACTAGAATCAAAATACTACAACTTTTATGTTTTGATAATTTTTCGATTCCATATGAATTGCGAGATATAAGCTTCCAAAGTCGGCTCCACGCATCAGAAATTTCTGGCAAAATTTCTGGCAAAACTGCTCTACCAGCCTTTATTCAATCAATCATAACTTTATGTACTAATGTCCAAATGATAAATGGTTTAATTTTATGAAAACTAGAATCAAAAGACTACAATTTTCATGTTTTGATAATTTATTGATTCCTTAGAAATTATGAGATATAAGCTTTCAAAGTCGGGTCCAAGCATCAGAAATTTCTGACGAACAGCTCTGCAACAGAAATTTCCAGCAACCCTATTTGTCCAATATCCATTCCGTTTACCTTCCGAAATCCACCCGAGGACCTCAGGACCTTAACAAATTATATCTAAAACACACTACGAACTTAGTCGAGGCTTCAAACCACATCAAACAACATCAAAACGACGAATCACACCTCAAATCAAAATTTATGAACTTTGAACTTTCAAATTCTATATCTTGTGCCGAAACACATCAAATCAATTCGGAATGACTTCAAATTTTGCACACAAGTCATAAATAACATAACGGACCTACTCAAATTTCCATAATCAGATTCCGACCTCGATATCAAAAAGTCAACCCCCGATCAAACTTCCCAAAAATTCGACTTTCGGCATTTCAAGCCTAATTCAACTACGGACCTCCAAATAATTTTCCGGACACGCTCCAAAGTCCAAAATCACTATACGGAGCTATTGACATCATCAAAATTCCATTCCGGAGTCGTATGCTTAAAAGTTAACTCTCCGGTCAACTATTTCAAATTTAAGCTTCTAATTAAGGATTGTTTCTTTTAATTAATTTCGAATCTTCCGAAAAATCAAACTCGACCACACCCGCGGGTCATAATACTTATTATGAAGTTGCTCGAGACCTTAGGTCACTGAACGGGGGGTTAATTCTTAAAATAACAAGTCGGGTCATTACATGTTCCGAGGTCAATCAGCTCAAGTTCGCGCTCAAGGAGCAGTCTCGAAAGAAGGATATGTACAAGCTCCTCAGCGAGCAACAAGATAGGGCCGTCAACGACCTTCGGGCCGAGATGGATAGGGATCAGAAGGAAGCTTCGACCCTGAGGTAGGAACATGCTGACCTTGTCGAAAAGGTAAAGGTCTTTGAAATTAGAAACGAGGAACTAGTCATGGTGGTTAACGACAAAATCTCGCAGGTCCAACAGAAGATCGACCAACTCCGAATCGAGATGAACGAGATCCAAGCCATAGCCGATGGGTGGAAGAGCAAAATGGACTTTCTAGCTTCGGAGAAGGAAACTGCCTAGGCAAAGCTAGCATCGGTAGAGATTCAACTTTGGGTGGAGAAGGAGAAAGCTGACAAGCGGTCCAAGCTGAATGATGATCTCCGAACACAGCTGAGCGTGGTTGTCCCAGAGCGGGACGCCATCGGTAGAGAGTACGAGGTAATGAAGTCCAAGTTGGATACAACCTCTGCCGATGTCGAAGAGATGGTGGCCCAATTCAATGCCGATGTCGAAGCAGCTGATACCCGCCTAAAGACCAATGCCGAATATATGAGGCGACTGCCTCGAAGGGAGACTCTCGAAGAGATTCACGCTCGAGGTTTTGACCTGTCGACTGAGATCGAGGAAGAAATAAAGTTTGAGGCCGAGGCGAAGAAACTTCACGATCCTGAAGATGCCGATGGCTCCGAGGGTTCTGAGGGATCCGAAGGCTCCGACGATTTTAGCGACGAGTCGAGCCCCGGTGAAGACCAGACATGAATGCCTTAGCACTTTTTTAGTTTTTGTCTTGTGTATATTTTTTGTTTATTCTGAGTCCATTTTTGTTGGGCCTTTGTAAATACATTCCTAAATATATATAAAATTTCCCTTTCTGGCAATTTCGAGTCACTACTTTTTTAGCATCTCTTCATAATTTTTATTCTCGCAATGTTTCTAATGCCTTAGCATAGAATCAAATCTAGTCATAGGGCGTCCAATTTTCAAAGGTTCGAACATAGCCTGACTCTGATACAACTTTGTTTGCTCGAAGCTTTGAGAACTCGGTATGACCGGAAATTTTTTTCGAGATGCTTAAGTATTTTTAGACGATGCTTTTTCCGAGGATAATCTTTTAATAGGTTTCAAATTTTATAAAGGCCTTATGTTCTGATTACGAGCTTCGGACGTCTCCGAGTCATTTTTAGGGTGGCCGTAGCCTTTTGTATTTAGGCGCCACCTAATAGGTTTTGTGCCCGGGATTTGGTAGCCCGAGTTGCCCAAACATTTTTCGGACGACAGTCCCTGAGTAGGGGTAGCCCTTGGGCTCGATAGTCCTCGAATATGGGTAGCCCATGGGCTCTTAGGATCCATAATTTATTAGGCACAAATGCGTAATAGCAAGGTGGAAACTTTCTTTCATTTTTGTATGTAAATTACATGATCGAAAGCGTATAAAATCTTGTATCATGGCTAAGGTGGATTATGTGGACACGGTTCATTCGACCGTTTGGCCCTTATAAATCCTAACCACCGAGCCTTAGCTTATTCAAGTACAAAGTTTCCTTCTTTCCTTGCTAAGAACCTTAACCCGAGGGTAATGACCCCCAGTATTTGAGGTCGATCTTGAGAGGGCTCGGATATTGTTGATGCGAAATGAATGCCCATTGACTCCGGTTAAGACCGGTTTTTGATTCTAGTTAGCATGATTTATTGTTGCCTCGTTAAAAAACTTGCCGAAAAACCTATTTTGGGATAAAACCGGTTCAAGGGAAAAAAAGTGCAACGCGTGCTTTCAGACCTAATAGTCACATTCTCCCTTGGTCGTTTCCTGCAAGTGTTAGTCCGATTCATAATTGTCACGACCCCAATATCCCTACGTAGGATGTCGTGACGGCACCTAGCCTCTAAGACTAGGTAAGCCTAATAATTATGCGGAATAACTAAATATAAAGCTAATACTCAACCTCAACATCTGAAATAAATAAGAAATGCGATTCAAAATAGTTACAACTCCCAGAACCTGGTAAAAATAAGTCACAAGATCTAAAGAGAAAATTTTATGTATCTCTATACATCAGAGTCTAATGAAAATAAAGAAAACAACATAATAAAGATAAAGGGGGACTCCGAGGTCTGCGGACGCTGGCAGATGTATCTTGAAGTCTTCACGTACGGACTATCTCACTAGTACCTGGTCTGGTAAGCAGTACCTGGATCTGTACAAAAAGATGTACAGAAGTGTAGTATGAGTACACCATAACGGTACCTAGTAAGTGCCAAGCATATCCTCAGTAGAGTAGTGACGAGGTCAGGTCAGCGCCCTACTAGAAATAATAGGAAATAAGGCATGAGATATAATAGTTTAATGAAATGACTGAGATGTGAACTATGAGAAATCACAGAAAGATAACAACACAGCAAATAGAGGTAAACAACAGGGGCGCTCTCGAGGCACCACCTCGTAGTCCCAAAATTAAATACACAACAGGGGCGCTCCCGATGTACCGCCTCGTAGTCCCAAAAGTAAATATATAACAGGGGCGCTCCCGAGGTACGGCCTTGTAGTCCCAAAAGTAAATATGCAATAGGGGCGCTCCCGATGTATGGCCTCGTAGTCCCAAAAGTAAATATGCAATAGGGGTGCTCCCGAGGTATCGCTACGTAGTCTCAAAAGTAAATACACAACTCATAACTAATGGAACAACGAATTTACAGCAAGGAATCCTACAGCTAAAAACTGAATACAAAATCAAGGAGGTAGGTAATTCAACTAAGCATGTTGCACAAATTGCAAGTAAGAGTTAAGACACGTAGACATGCGACATTAGGCTAAACATGATAACTACACATGCTAGAGTAACTCAGTTAAGGAAATAAAAGAAAACTACTCAGCAAGAACTAGATTTTTAACATTTAGCCTGAGTACGCACTCGTCACCTCGCGTACATGGCCTTCACGTATTGCAAATACCATAACAGTACCAAAACCTAAGGGGATTTTCCCTCACACAAGGTTAGACAAGTCACTTACCTCAAATCAAGCTCAATTTGTCAATAAGAATGCCTTTCCCTCGACTTTCCCACTCCGAACGGCCCAAATCTAACCAAAAGTAATTACATATTATAAATATAACTATAAGAAACTAATTTAAATAATGGAACTACGACTTTAGCAAAGAATTAAAAAATCGCCCCAAAACGTCAACTCGGACTCACGTCTCGGAATCGGGTAAAAGTCATAAAATATGAATACTCATTCAACTACAAGTCCACCCATACCAAAATTTCTCAAATCCGATACCAAAATTTCAATCAAAACCTCAAAATTCGGTCTAAGAACTTTACACCTTTTCTCCCAATTTCTCAACCCAAATCCTTAATTAATAAAGCAATTAATGATAGATTAGTGGGAATTAATCAAAAATGAGTCAAGAATCCTTACCCAAATATTTTCTCTGAAAATCCCCCAAAGTTTCGCCTCAATCCGAGCTCTCAAAGTCCCAAAATAAAAATGAGAGAAAAACCCTAAAATTTTGAAATTTAAGTTCTGATGCCCAGTTATTACACTACGCGATCGCAGAATAACCCTCGCGATCGCGAAGAAGAAAGCAAGGTTGCCCCCAAAAATGGCCTTCGCAAACGCGATTGATACCACACGAACGCGGACAAAGAGTGCCCAGACCTACGCGATCGTGAACTAAGCCACGCGATCGCAAAGCACAACCACGCGTGAACCTGTAGCACCAAATACCTCTACGCGAGCGCGACCTACGCCACGCGTTCGCGACTCGCTGTGAACCAACCTTCCGCGTTTGCGTCCAATTCTCTGCGAACGCGAAATGTAAAACTCAGTCCACCCAAAAAAAAACCTTCGCGGTCGTGGACCAATCCACGCGATGGCATTGAAGGAAACCAGACTTGAGAAAAACCAGCAACTTCAGCTATTCTTCAATGATCCGAATTGCGCTGAACATGATCCGAATCACACCCGAGGCCTTCGGGACCTCAACCAATTGTACCAAAAATTTCTAAAATATCATACGAACTTTGTCGATCCTTCAAATCACATAAAACAATGCTAAAACCATGATCGTACCCCAATTCAAGCTTAATGAACTTATAAACTTTTAACTTCCACATCCGATGCCGAAACCTATCAAATCAAGTCCGATTGACCTTAAATTTTGCACACAAGTTACAATTGACATTATGGACGTATTTCAACTTCTGAAATCAGAATTCAACCCTGATATCAAAAGGTCCACTCCCGGTCAAACTTTTCAAAAATCATTCAATTTTCCAACTTTCGCCAACTAACGTTGAAATGACCTAAAGACCTCCATATCAACATCCGGACACACTCCTAAGGCCAAACATATCATACGGAGCTATTGGAACCGTCAAAACCCCATTCCGGAGTCATATTCGCATAATTTGAACTACGGTCAATTCCTACGACTTAAACTTCTATTTTAGGGATTATGTGTCCTATTTCACTCTGAAACCAAAACCCATACCTTCCGGCAAGTCACGTAGCCACAAAATGAAATGGCGAAAGCAATAAATAGGGGTTCGGGGCTAATACTCTCAAAACGACCTATCGGGTCGCTACATCCTCCCCCTCTTAAAACAAACATTCATCCTCGAACGAATATAGAGATATACTCGAAGTGGTGAAAAGATGAGGATAACAGCTGCGCATATCATGATCGGTCTCCCAAGTCGCCTCCTTGGCCGGATGACCCCTCCACTGAACCTTCACTAAAGCGATGTTTGTCGACCTCAACTTTCGAACATGCCTGTCCAAAATGGCCACTGGCTCCTCGACATAAGATAGATCCTTGTCCAAATAGATTGAGCTAAAGTCTAACACATGAGACGGATCGCCGTGATACTTCTAGAGCATGGAAATATGGAATACTGGATGAACTGCAGAGATACTAGGTGGTAGTGTAAGTCTGTAAGACACTTCTCCAACCCTCTCAAGAATCTCAAAAGGCCCAATATACCTAGGGCTCGACTTGTCCTTCCTTCTGAACCTCATAACACCCTTCATGGGCAAAACCCGGAGCAAGACCCTCTCCCCAACCATGAATGCAACGTCACGAACCTTCCGATCTGCATAACTCTTCTACCTGGACTAGGCTATACGAAGTCGATCCTGAATCAATTTAACCTTTTTCAAAGAATCCTAAACCAAGTATGTACCCAATAGCCTAGCCTTGCCTGCCTCGAACCAACCCGCTGGAGACCGGCACCGCCTACCATACAAAGCCTCCTACGATGCCATCTGAATGCTCGACTGATAACTGTTGTTGTAGGCAAACTTCGCAAGTGGCAAGAACTTATCCCAAGCACCCCCGAAATTCATCACACACGCACGAAGCATATCCTCCAATATCTGAATAGTGTGCCTGGACTGTCCGTTTGTCTGAGAGTGAAATGTTGTACTCAACTCCACCCGAGTACCTAACTCATGATGTACGGCTCTCCAGAATCGCTATGTAAACTGCGTGCCTCGGTCAGAGATGATAGATACCGGCACGCCATGAAGCCTAACAATCTCGCGAATATAAACCCGAGCCAGCTGCACCGAAGAGTAAGTAGTAACTACAGGAATGAATAGAGTTGACTTGGTCAATCTATCCACAATCACCCAAACTGCATCGAATATTCTCTGGGTTCGTGGGAGCCCAACAACAAAATCCATAGTGATCCGCTCCCATTTCCACTCCGTAATCTCTAGCTTCTGTCAATTTAGGCACTGAGCTATATACTCCACTATGTTTTCTTCATCCGCCTCCACCAATAGTGCTGCCTCAAGTGCTGATACATCTTCACGGTACCTGGATAAATGGAGTACCGCAAATTGTGAGCCTCTTGGAGAATCAACTCACGCAAACCATATACATTGGGCATACATAGCCTTCCCTGCATCTATAGTACACCGTCATCTCCAATAGTGACCTCTTTGGAATCGCCGTGCTGAACCGTATCCTTAAGGATAAGAAGATGGGGTCATCATAGTGACGCTCTCTGATACGATCATAAAGAGCGAACTGAGAAACCACACAAATCAAAACTCTACTCAGCTCGAAAATATCCAATCTGACAAATTGGTTGGCCAAGGCCTGAACATCCAAGGCTAAAGGCCTCTCTGCTACTAGTAGATATGCTAAACTGCCCAAACTCCCCGCCTTGCAACTCAAGGATGATAGAGAATGGTGATGTCATAATCCTTAAGCAACTCCAACCACCTACGTTGCCGCAAGTTAAGATCCTTCTATTTAAACAGATGTTGTAGACTTCGATGATCGGTGTAGACCTCACAAGGGATACCATAAAAATAGTTCCGCCGGATCTTCAAGGCATGAACAATGGATGCTAACTCGAGGTCGTGGACAGGATAGTTCTTCTCATGCACCTTCAGTTGTCTAGACGCGTAGGCAATCACCCTACCGTCCTGCATCAACATCGCGTCGAGACCACTGCGCAACGCATCACAATACACCGTATAGGACCCTGAACCAGTAGACAATACCAACACTGGAGCTGTCGTCAAGGCAGTCTTAAGCTTTAGCTCTCCTCACACTCCTCGGTCCACCTAAACGGAGCACCCTTCTGGGTCAATCTGATCATAGGTACTGCAATAGACGAGAAACCTTCTAAAAATCGACGGTAATACCCCGCCAAGCCAAGAAAGATCTGGATCTCCGTAGCTGAGGACGGTCTGGGCCAACTTTGCACTGCTTCAATCTTCTTCAATCCCCTCACTCGACACTACATGACCCAAAAATGCCACTAAATCTAGCTAGAATTCACACTTCGAAAATTTAGCATATAATTTCTTTTCTCTCAAGGTGTAAAGCACAGTCCTCAGGTGTTGCTCATGATCCTCCTGACTCCGGGAATACACCATAATATCGTCAATAAACACAATGACGAAAGAGTCAAGGTAGGGCTAAAATACACTATTCATCAAATGCATGAATGTTGCAGGGGCGTTAGTCAGCCCAAAAGACATCACAAGGAACTCGTAATGACCATACCGAGTCCTGAACATAGTCTTCGGGATATCTGGCTCCCGAATCTTCAACTAATGATAGCCTGAATGAAAGTCGATCTTATAGAACACTCTGGCACCCTGAAGCTGATCAAACAAGTCATCAATACGTGGCAATGGATACATGTTCTTCACTGTAACCTTGTTCAACTGGCAATAATCCATACACATCCGCATAGAACCATCCTTCTTCTTTACAAATAAGACTGGAGCACCCCAAAGCGACACACTAGGCCGAACGAATCCCTTATCAAGAAACTCTTGAAACTGTTCCTTTAATTCTTTCAACTCTGTTGGGGCCATATGATAGGGTGGAATAGAAATGGGTTGTGCGCCAGGTAACAAATCAATACCAAAGTCAATATCTCTATCAAGCGGTATGCCCGGAAGATCCGCCGAAAATACGTCTGGATAATTCCTCACTACTGGAACTGACTCGACGGTAGGAGTGTCAGCACTAAAATCCCTCCCATATGCCAAATATGCATCACACTCCCTTTCAACCATCCTCTGAGCCTTTAAAAATGAGACAACCCTGCTAGGAACATGATCTAAGTTACCTCTCCACTCTAGCCGTGGTAGACCTGGCATAACTGACGTCACCGTCTTGGAGTGATAATCAAGGATAGCGTGATATGGCGCCAACCAGTCCATGCAAAAAATAACATCGAAATCCACCATACTGAGCAATAATAAATCAGCTCTTGTCTCAAAACCACTAAGAACAACCAAACACGACCGATACACATGGTCAACAATAATAGAATGTCCCACGGGTGTAGACATAGACAGGATAACTCAAGGAATCACGGGATACACCCAAATACAGAGAAAAATAAGATGACACATAGGAATAAGTGGAGCCTCAATCAAATAAGACTGATGCATCTCTATGGCTGACCGGAACAATCCCTATGATGACAGAATCGAATGCAACTGCCTTCGTCCTAGCAAGAAGAGCATAATATCTAGCCTGGCCTCCCCCTTAGGACGACCTCTACCTGTCCGACCTCCACCTCGAGTTGGTTCTGCGGGTGGAGTGGTAGCTCGTGCTGTAACCATAGCCTGAGGACCTAGTGGAGCACGCAGTGCCTGAGTGGTCAGTTGAGGTGCACCCCTCTTGAGTCTGAGGAAATCCCTCACCATATGACGAGTGTCACCACACTTAAAACAAGCTTTTGGAGGACGTGGCTACTGTGACTATCTCGGGTATGATCGGCTGGACTGACCGCTGAAAGCACCCCATGCAGGAGGTGCACTAGACAATGGCGGTGCATAATAAGGAGCCTGGTGCCTAGGAGTGGCCGGAGCACCGCTGGCGGCTGGAAGTGCTGAATGAACAAGGTGACCCACATAGCCCCTACCCTGATGAGCTACAGCTGGGGCACGAGTACCACTATATATGCCAGACTCTCGAGACCTCTTGGCCTCTCTCTCCTCTCTCTCTCCCGAGTCAACAGACCTTACAATCTCCTAGTAATACCCACTACCTGCTGGCATGCGATGTCCAGCTCCAACCCTCGGGCCATGCTAAATCTGATACTAGGGTTGAGCCCCTCGATAAATCGAAAAACCCTATCTCAAACAGTAGCAACCAAGGTTGGTGCATGCATATCCAAATCACTAAACCGGACCGCATACTCTGACATGGTCATAGAACCCTAGCACAACTGCTCAAACTCTGCGCCATGTATCTCTGAGACTCTGGAGGACATACTCCCTCAAGAACATATCTGAGAACTGAGTCCAAGTGAGTGAAGCTGCCTCGGTCGGACTACCCAACTCATATGCTTGCCACCACTGATAGGCCACTCCTCTAAGCTAGAACGTAGTTAAAGAAACCCCACTAGACTCCTCAATACTCATAGTACAGAGGATACGGTAGCACTCCTCAATAAAACCCTGGGCATCCTCTGATGCCAAGCCACTGAAAGTAAAAGGGTGGTACTTCTTGTACCTCTCGAGCCTGAGCTACTCCCCTTCAGAAATTGCTTCCCTAACCTCGGGCTGAACTGGATCTACTAGCTGCATCGATATGACCTCAGGAACCTAGTTGACCTGGACCCGCTGTCCTAGGGTACGGGCGACGGGAGTCTATGCTCCTCCCCCGGCCTGAGATGTGGCAGGAGCAAGTGGTATCACTCCTGCCTGAGCCAATGTGCTGAACATGCTTAGAAAATAGGCGAGAGTCTCCTAGAGGGCTGGTGCAGTAATAGGCATCTCAGGTGCATGCCCTCCAACTGGAGCTACTGGTGGCTCCTCTGTAGCAGCTCGTGCGGGTGCTCTGGTTGCATCACGTGGATGTTCTCGGCCTCTACCCCAGCCCCAGCCTCTCGCGACTCTAGCAGGGGCGCGGGTGTCTGGTCATCTGATCCAGCTGTATGTGTCCTCACCATCTGTAAGAGAATAGAAAGACAGAAATTTAGAATCCGAAGTTCAAATCTCGCACGGTATGGAATCAAAGAAGTGAAGCATTTCCTAACAGTTCCATAGCTTCCCGAAGATAAGTACAGACGTCTCCGTACCGATCCGCGAGATTATACTAAACCTGCTTGTGACTCATAACACCTATGAACCTAGAGCCATGATACTAACTTATCATGACCCCAATTTTCCTCTGTAGGATATCGTGACGACACCTAGTCTCTAAGACTAAGTAAGCCTAATAATTATGCGGAATAACTGAATATAAAGCTGAGACTCAACCTCAACATCTGAAATAAATAAGAAATGCGATTCAAAATAGTTAAAACTCCCAGAACCCAATAAAAATAAGTCACGAGCTCTAAAGATAAAATTCTAAGTATCTCTATACATCAGAGTCTAATAAAAATAAAGAAAACAACATAATAAAGATAGAGGGGGACTCCGAGATCTGCGGACGCTGGCAGATGTACCTTGAAGTCTCCACGCACGGGCTATCTCACTGGTACCTGGTCTGGTAAGTAGTACCTGGATCTGCAAAAAATAATGTGCATAAGTGTAGTATGAGTATACCACAACGGTACTCAGTAAGTGCCAAGCCTAACATCAGTAGAGTAGTGACGAGGTCAGGTCAGGGCCCTACTAGAAATAATAGGAAACAAGGCATGAGATATAATAGTTTAATGAAATGACTGAGATGTGAACAATGAGAAATCATAGAAAGATAACAACACAGCAAATAGAGGTAAACAACAGGGGCGCTCCTGAGGCACCGCCTCATAGTCCTAAAATTAAATACACAACAGGGGCACCCCCGAGGTACCGATTCGTAGTCCCAAAAGTAAATATGCAATAGGGGCGCTCCCGAGGTACGGTCTCATAGTCCCAAAAGTAAATATGCAATAGGGGCACTCCCGAGGTACGGCCTCATAGTCCCAAAAGTAAATATGCAATAGGGGTGCTCCCAAGGTATCGCTGCGTAGTCTCAAAAGTAAATACACAACTCATAACTAATGGAACAACAAATTTACAGCAAGGAATCCTACAGCTAAAAACTAAATACAAAATCAAGGAGGTAGGTAATTCAACTAAGCATGTTACACAAATTGCAATTAAGAGTTAAGACACGTAGACATGCGACATTAGGCTAAACATGATGACTACATATGCTAGAGCAACTCAGTTAAGGAATTAAAAGAAAACTACTCAACAAGAACCAAAGTTTTAACATTTAGCCCGAGTACGCACTCGTAACCTCGCGTACATGGCCTTCACGTATTGCAAATACCATAACAGTACCAAAACCTAAGGGGATTTTCCCTCACACAAGGTTAGACAAGTCACTTACCTCAAATCAAGCTCAATCTGTCAATAAGAATGCCTTTTCCTCGACTTTCCCACTCCAAACGACCCAAATCTAACCAAAAGCAATTACATACTATAAATATAACTATAATAAACTAATTTAAATAATGGAACTACGACTCTAGCAAAGAATTGAAAAATCACCCCAAAAAGTCAACCCGGACCCATGTCTCGGAATCGGGTAATAGTCACAAAATCTAAATACCCGTTCAACTACGAGTCCACCCATACCAAAATTAATCAAATCCGATACCAAAATCTCAATTAAAACCTCAAATTTTGGTCTAAGAACTTTACACCTTTTCCCCCTAATTTCTCCACCCAAATCCTTAATTAATGAAGAAATTAATGATAGATTAGTGGGAATTAATCAAAAACGAGTCAAGAATTCTTATCCAAATATTTTCTCTGAAAATCCCCCAAAGTTTCGCCTCAATCCGAGCTTTCAAAATCCCAAAATAAAAATGAGAGAAAAACCCTCGAATTTGAAATTTAAGTTCCGATGCCCAATTATTATACTACGCGATCGCGGAATAACCTTCGCGATCGCGAAGAAGAAAGCAAGGTTGCCCCCATAATGGCCTTCGTGAATGTAGTTGATACCATGCGAACGTAGACAAAGAGTGCCCAGACCTACGCAATCGTGAAGTAAGCCAAGTGATCGCGAAGCATAACCGCATGTGAACCTGTTGCACCAAATACCTCTATATGAGCGCGGCCTACGCCACGCGTTCGCGACTCGCTGTGAACCAAACTTCCGCGTTCGCGTCCTATTATCTGTGAATGCGTAGAGTAAAACTCAGTCCACCCAAAAAAAAAAAACTCCGCGATCACGGACCAATCCACGTGATCGCATTTAAGGAAACCAGACCTGAGAAAAACCAGCAACTTCAACTATTCTTCAATGATCCGAATTGAGCCGAACATGATCAAAATCACACCCGAGGCCTCCGGGACCTCAACCAATTATATCAACAAGTCCTAAATATCATACAAACTTTGTCGAGCCTTAAAATCACATAAAACAATGCTAAAACCATGAATCGCACCCCAATTCAAGCTTAATGAACTTATAAACTTCTAACTTCCACATCTGATGCTGAAACCTATCAAATCAAGTCCGATTGACCTTAAATTTAGCACACAAGTCACAATTGATATTACGGACCTATTCTGACTTCCGGAATCGGAATTGGACCCCGATATCAAAAGGTCCACTCCCGGTCAAACTTTCCAAAAATCATCATATTTTCCAACTTTCGTCAACTAACGCCCAAATGACCTGCAGACCTCTATATCAACATCCGGACACACTCCTAAAGCCAAAACCATCATACGGAGCTATTGGAACCGTCAAAATCCTATTCCAGAGTCGTATTCACACAATTTGAACTACGGTCAATTCCTACGACTTAAACTTCCATTTTAGGAACTATGTGTCCCATTTCACTCCGAAACCAATAACAAACCTTCTAGCAAGTCACGTAGCCACAAAATGAAATGGAGGGAGCAGTAAATAGGCGTTCAAGGCTAATACTCTCAAAATGACTGGCCGGGTCGTTACAATAATATTATTAAAAAGTAAATGAGGTCATACCTTAGCACTAGTACCACTTTAAGTGCATCACGTTCCAGCTGTTCGATAGGGGTACACCATTTTTTGCTTTGAGTTTGTACGAGCCTTTGCGAGTAATTCCGATGATTTGATATGGTCCTTCCCAATTCGGTCCCAGCTTCCCCTCGTTCGGGTTCCGGGTGTGCAGTGTTACTTTCCTTAACACCAAGTCCCCGATCTTGAAGTGTCGGAGGTTGGCTCTTTTGTTGTAATATCTTTCTATCTGCTATTTCTAGGAGGCAAACCGGACAAGGGCGGCCTCACGCCTTTCATCCAATAGTTCAAGGCTCGTGCTCATGGCCTTACTGTTCGATTCTTTGGTCGCATATCAGAATCTAAGGCTCGGTTCTCCCACTTCGACTGGTATTAAAGCTTCGGCACCGTAAACCAATGAAAAAGGGGTGGCCCCGGTACTAGACTTTGAGGTCGTGCAGTACGCCCATAGGAATTCGGGCAAGATTTATTTCCATTTCCCTTTGACATCGGTAAACCTCTTTTTTAGGTTTTGAAGTATGGTCTTGTTTGTTGATTTCACTTGTCCGTTCCCACTAGGGTGATAGGGCGTTGATAGGTTCTTTTTAATTTTGTGATCTTCAAAAAATTTGTCTACTTTGCTGCCGATGAATTGCTTCCCATTATCACACACGATCTAGGTCAGTATCCCGAATCGACATATTATGTGATCCCAAATGAAGTCAATGACTTCCTTTTCCCAGACTTTCTCGAATGCTTGAGCTTCAACCCATTTAGAAAAATAATCGATCATAAATAGTATGAATTGAGCCTTAATAGATGCCCACGACAGGGGACCGGCGATATCCATTCCCCACTTCATGAACGATTATGGGGACAAGACTGAATGTAGTAGCTCTCCGGGTTGATGGATCATCGATGCGTGTCTTTGACAGTCGTCGCACCTTCGTATGAAATCCTTCGCATCTTTCTCCATGTCGATCCAGTAATAGCCGGACCTGATTAATTTTCGAACCAAAGATTCCACCCCAAATGGTTTTTGCAAGTGCCTTCGTGAACTTCTCTCAAGACATATTCGGTATCTCCCGGCCCCAAGCATATGGCGAGAGGGCCGTCGAATGTTCTTCTGAACATAGTCCTTTCGGACAGGCTAAACCTGGTCGCCTTCGTGCGCAGAGCTCTCAATTCTTTAGGATTCGAGGGAAACTTCCCAATCTTCAAATAATCTATGTATTTGTTCCTTCAATCCCAAGTTAAACTTGTCGAGTTTACCTCGGCATGGCCTTCTTCTACCACCGACATCATGAGATGTACGACTATTCCCGAACCGAATTCGTTGTCGTCAACCGATGACCCTAAGTTAGTGAGAGCATCGACCTCGCTATTTTGATCTCGGGGCACATGCTGTAGGGTTCATTCCTTGAATTGATGCAGTGTTACCTGCAACTTGTCTAAATACCTTCGCATTTGTTATTTTACTCTGAACGTCCCGTTGAGTTGATTTACCACAAGGAGGGTATCGCATTTAGCTTCGATCACCTCGGATCCAAGGATTTTAACCAATTCGAGACCTGCAATCATGGTCTCATAACCTCATACTCGGCCTCATTGCTAATCAATTTCACAGTTCTAATAGACTGCCTAACTATGTTACCCGTAGGTGGCTTCAGCACGATGTCGAGCCCGGGCCCCTTTGCGTTTGAAGCACCTTCTGTAAAGAGAGTCCAAACTCCCGAGATAATTCCCGAGGTTAATAGTAATTCCCTTTCGACTTCAGGTATTAAAGCCGGCGTAAAGTCGGTCACGAAGTCTGCCATATTTTGTGATTTGATGGCGGTTCGAGGTCGATACTCAATATCGTACCCGCTAATTTCGACTACCCATTTGGCCCACCGGCTGGAGAGATCGGGTTTGTGCATCATGTTACTCAATGGATAAAAGGTTATAACACATATAGGGTGGCATTGAAAGTATGGTTTTAACTTTCTGGAGGCACTTAGTAAAGCGAGCGCCAATTTTTCCAGGTGAGGATACCTTGTTTCGACCTCGCCTATAGTTCTACTAACATAGTAAATAGGAAATTGCATACCTTCCTCTTCCCGGACTAAGACTCCACTTACCGCCACCTCAAATTCCGCCAAGTATAGGTACAACTATGATCCGCCTTCGGAGTATGGAGCAGGGGTGGACTCAAAAGGTACCGTTTGAGTTTTTCCAAAGCTTGTTAGCATTCCGGGGTCCAAGAAAAGTTATTATTCTCCTTCAATAGTAAGAAGAACCGATGGCTTTGTCTGAGGACCTCGATATGAACCGGCCCAGGGTGGCTATACGCTCGGTTAGCCTCTGAACGGCCTTGACATTGTCCACCACGGTGATGTCTTCTA
This sequence comes from Nicotiana tomentosiformis, assembly GCF_000390325.3. Taxonomy (NCBI): domain Eukaryota; kingdom Viridiplantae; phylum Streptophyta; class Magnoliopsida; order Solanales; family Solanaceae; genus Nicotiana; species Nicotiana tomentosiformis. The sequence continues at coordinate 84,741,382 of NC_090823.1, forward strand.
TAGCTTTGATTTTATCGGGATTGATCTCGATCCCTCGGTTTGACACCATAAACCCGAGGAATTTTTTGGATCCGACCCTGAATGTATATTTTGCCGGGTTCAGCTTTATATTGTATCTCTTTAATATATCGAAGATTTCCTGTAAATGTTTCAAATGGTCCTCTGCTCGTAGGAAGTTGACTAACATGTCGTTAATATAAACCTCCATTGATTTTCCTAGTTGTTCTTCGAACATCCAGTGTACTAGGTGTTGATAAGTAGCTTCGGCGTTTTTCAACCCGAATGGTATTACATTATAACAATAGGTCCGAACTAGTGATAAAAGAAGTCTTTTCTTGATCGCCCGAGTCCATCCAGATTTGGTTGTACCTGGAAAAGGCGTCGAGAAAGCTGTGTATCTCGTGACCAGTCATCACATCGATCATGCGATCGATGTTAGGCAAAGGAAAAGAGTCCTTAGGGCATGCCTTGTTCAAGTCTTTGTAATCTACACACATTTTAAATTTATTTTCCTTTTTAGGCACTACCACTACGTTAGCTAACCAGTCTGGATATTTAACTTCCCGAATTGAACCTATTTTAAGGAGTTTATATACCTCGTCTTTGATGAATGCATGCTTGACTTCGGACTGAGGCCTCCTCTTCTATTTGACCGGGTGGAACTTCGGATCCAAACTTAGCTTATGAGTGGTTATCTCCAGCAGGGTCCCTGTCATATCAAGATGGGACCAGGCAAAACAAGATATGTTAGTTTTAAGGAAACTAATAAGTTCTTTCCTGGGCTCGGGGGTTAACCTTGTGCCAAGGTATACCTTTCGATCTGGTAGGTGTTCGATTAATATGACTTACTCCAGCTCCTCGACCGTCGATTTGGTGGCGTCGATATCATCTAGAGCTATGAATAATCTCGGAATTCCATAATCATCTTCCTCATCGACTTCTCTTCCCTCCGGTACGACCCTGATCCCGACCGGCATCGGTGTTTGCTATTTAACTTCGATCTTTCTAGTTGGCTCCGCGCTTTTCAATGTCAAAACGGCGAGTACCGAGAGTACTTCATCGACTGCGAACATCTCCTTTGCAGTCGGCTGCTCTCCGTACACTATCTTGATCCCTCCTGGTGCAGGGAACTTCAATTCTTGGTGCAAGGGCGATGGTACCGCCCTCATGTTGTGAACCCATGGTCTTCTGAATAGAGCGTTATATCTCATATCCCCTTCAATCACATAGAACTTTGTTTCCTGGATGGTCCCGGTTGTATTCACCGGTAGGGTTATCTCCCCTTTAGTAGTCTTGCATGCCATGCTAAATCCGTTCAACACCCGGACCGCCGACATTATTTGATCTTGTAGCCCCAACTATTCTACGACCCTCGATCTAATGATGTTGGCCGAGCTACCTCGGTTAATCAACACACGCTTAACTCGAGATTTATTTATAAGTACAGATATTACCAGTGCGTCATTACGTGGTTGTACAATGCCTTTGGCGTCCTCATCGTTGAACAAAATGGTTCCTTCCGGGATATAATCTTGGCTTCACTTTTCCCTTGTAATGGACACTTTAGTGCGCTTTATCATCGGTCCCTGGGGGACATAAACCCCTCCAATGATCATGTTTATCGTGTGGCGAGGTTTTTCTTGTTTGCTCAGAAATTCTCGGAGATGCCCTTTATTGAATAATCGGGCCATTTCTTCTCTTAATTGTCGGCAGTCCTCGGTCATTTGGCCATAAGTGTCATAATACTTACATATCAAGTTAGGATCTCTTTGGGTAGGATCGGACTGTAGTAGTCGAGACCACTTGGTCTCTTTGATGCACCCGATAGTTGATAAGATGCTGGCAGCATCGACGTTGAAGTTATATTTTGATAATTTTGGTGCCTCCTTAGCCCCGAGTGGTTTATCAAAACCGCTTTTGCTCATCAGACCCCGACTACTTTGACCTCGATCGCTCCTCCTTTCGTTCCTCGTAGGGTGATGCCCAGATCCGTTACCTCTTCGATCTCCGCTATACGGTTGATATCGGTCTCGAATCGGCCTCGGTTCATGATCGATGACTCTCTTAGATCTGTTTTCGGTCCGGATGGTGTAAACAGACCTAGAAGGGGGCCAGAGCCAATCGTCCTCGACTTTGATTTTTGACTGTTACCTGTTGTGGACGTCAGCCTAAGTTATCAACAGTACTCTACCAAATTTTGTTTTAGCTGTTGTGAAGCCAAGGAGCTTCGGGGATTAAGTCCTTAGGTGAACCCCTGAACGGCCCAATCATCCGCAACCGGTGACAAATCCATCCGCTCCATTTGAAACATTGATATGAACTCCCTGAGCATTTCGTTGTCCCTTTGTTTTACCTTGAAAAGGTTCGATTTTCTGGTATCGACCTTGATGGCCCCGGCATGTTCTTTCACAAAAGTATCTGCAAGCATAGCAAACGAATCAATCGAATTTGGGGGCAAGTTGTGATACCATATCATCACCCCTTTTGACAGAGTTTCTCCGAACTTCTTTAGCAAAACTGACACGATCTCGTCATCTTCCAAGTCGTTCCCTTTGATGGCGCACGTGTAGGAGGTCACATGCTTATTTGGGTCTGTGGTTCCATTATATTTTGGAATATCAGGCATGCGAAACCTCTTCGGGATTCGCTTCGGCGCTGCGCTCGGAGAAAAAGGCTTTTGGACAAATTTCTTGGAGTCTGGGCCTTTCAGTATTGGAGGTGCTCCGGGGATTTGATCGACCTGGGAATTATATGTCTCTACCTTCTTGTCGTTTGCCTCAATTTTCTTTTCACTCGATTCCACCCGTTTTGTTAATGCTTCAAGCATCTTCATAACTTCGGGGCTAACATCGGTCTCAGTTCCAGACGACCTTTCGGTGATCTGCTCATTTCTCCATGTGTTTTTCCAGGATGGTTCGGACTCGACCCTGCTGGGGGCGCGACTTTGATTTTGTAGCTACGCTATCACCGCTTGTTGGGCATGTAGCATTTCGAAGATCACTAGTAGGCTAACCATGTTGCCTTCACCTTTGGGCGTTCCTTGAGCCGTTGGTCGGGCTCCTCCGCGAACGCTGTTCTCGGGGTCGGTAGGCAAGTTGGCGTCGATGGCCACATGCGAGTTAGCATCGACCGGATCTGCAACTGGGACTCCGTTGGGATCAGCATAGGGTACCTCATTGCTAGGCACCACATTGTTGTTTTCGCCGTGATGGCCAAACTCAACATCAACGTTCAACTGTGCAGACTGAGAATTTGACATTCTTAAGTTGCCCTGAAATTGAAACCTTAAAGAGCAGGCGTAAAATAGAGTGTGTAATGGAAATTTGTATCAAACTACCACTATTATCCTTAGTTCCACGGTGGGCGCCAAACTATTTACCCTTAAGAATGGATAACAATTAAATTTATACGTGGTTTTAAGGATATGTGGATTAATTCGATACAAGTGATCAATGACGTTAGATAAGCGAATTAACGATAAAATAAATAACCAAACCGGTTGTGATGTTAATTTTGGGCTCGGATCTGAGCTTAGTGATTGTTCTACCCTCGATTCGGAGCCAAATATATATGAAGAACTATGAGCAACAATAAAAACTTTGAATAACTTAGAAGTAGAGAAACAAGTCTATATTGTCTTGATATACGTGTTACAGTGTTGTTCTGGAATAAAAATCACCCCCTTTATATAGTAGGAGAGTTTCATCCCTAGTACAATCTAAGAAAGGTAAAAAAAAAAAATTTTCGTTAATCACTGATCTGCTGTCGATACGGGCCGAGATCCACGCCGTGATATCCGGTTGGATACGGATATCACGGCCCTTTGTTAGTCGTGTGCAACCGTTTGGTAACGCTTTTCGGGGTCTTAGAGCTCGTACCGGATTTGGGGGGGTGGGGTCTAGATGGCTCCGGTGGTAAGCGCTTTGCTCGGGCCTCAGTACGAGAGGTTCCTAGCTTTGATTCTGATTCCATGTAGTTACGTCCTTACTTCGTTTGCCCCACCGAAAAATCGGGGTGCTCATTAGCCCGGATTTTACACGGGGAAATACAAAACTTCCAAAAGTTGCTTCTTTCAATTTTAATTTTTTAATTACTCATCCTATAAATTGAAAAAAGTAAATCATCAAAGGAAAAAAGTAAATTCAAGTAACAGAGAAGGACAAAGCCCGAAAATGAAGAAGGAAAAACCTCATTCATGAGTGTACGAAAATGGGATATTGCTTTGTTATTTTTCCTTTCCAACAGGAATATTCAAGATAACGTTTTTTTCTTCTCTTTATACCTTTCACATAATTAGAATCAAATAAAAAATATCCAACTAAACACTTCAAACTAATGAAATTGTGTCGTAAGAACACTTTCAAGAGAAGTTAGAAAAAAAACGATTCACCATATCTGAATGCCACCAAATTTATAGGACCACATTATCTTCATATATATTTTCTCAGTTACTGAAAAGTAAATTAAAATTAATGTTCTTGAAGCACAATAAAATAAGGTGAAAATACTAAAATATGTTAAAATCACAATCGAAATCAACGATAAATTATCTTTAAGTAGATTTTTACCTTAATAATCTCTGAGACAACGGATCTTAGCATGTAAATGTCTTTATCGGCTTCTTCCTGCAACACTGTTATTTCTGGAATTAAGGTTATTTTTTTAATCAACTCAGTAGAGGAATAAAACTAATAAGTAATAGCACTTGATGAATATATGATAAAAGATTCAAAAAATAAAAATAAAAATATTGGTCAAGTTACCAAGAACTATGCATTAAGGAGAAGCATCGAGAACCCAAGCTTCCCTCAAGTTCCAGGTAATTATGAACTAGAGCAAAATGGGTTGAAAGATTGGTTTCAAGGAGGAAGAGTGGCATACTAATTGGCACCATTATATTCACCGTACGTTGTAAATTTTTTCTTATTTGGGCAGGCATCCGTTCAAATTGCTAACGTTTTTAATTAATTATTTTTGCAACCGTTTCACTTTTTATTAATTGTTTGCAATCGTTTCAATCTTTTCGGAAGAACATTACATTTTTGTTTATCATATCAGAGAACATAAACAGAAAAATTTAGGGATAAAATAAAAAAAAAAAACAGGAAAAAGGATAAATAACAATCCTCATTTCTGGAAGATGCCACATCAGATCTACAATGCCAGCTTTATCATAGATATACATGCAATAAGTATATGAAACACCAATCTTTTGGGTACCTTGCGAGAAACTATTGCCTTTTTTGCGCTTTACACACTGACCAAGTGGTAACTCCAAAAATAGAACCATTTAAGGACAAAATAAGATGTAGTAGAAATTTCTTCCACCTCAATAAGATGTCGAGGTTTAAGTCCTAAGAGTGGAGAAATTCTTGATAAGAAGTGTTTATCCTTTATCATGGCACTATTCAACGGGAATCTAAATTAGTTGAATTAATGAGTAAATTTTGAATATTAATCATGATTTAATGATACGTTAAAGTAAAGTATATGCAATCTTGACCTGATTTTTCTTTCTCCTATTTTTTTCTATTTTATTCATGGTCGATTATGAAATTACTGAACCAATGTGCTATAAAATAGTACCACCCTTAAATTGTGGATCGCATCATCTTAATCTAATGATTTTGCAGCGGGTAGTTCATGGTTGGCTATTGGGTTAGAATCATGAGAATGAAGTCCCCTTGACAGGGAGTGATCACGCCCAGCTCTAGTCCTAAAAAGAATAAGCAGTCGCTGCAAATCCGGTCTAAAAGTCCCATGCGAGTCGAATCCCACAGAGAACTAAGGTTTCACTATAACTGTTCGATATCACTAAGAAGACAAGTTCGAACAATTCCTAAGTTATAAATATTAAGATTCTTATGTCTAACTAATTAACTAATAAATTAAAGTAGTAATTAACAACTAAAGATACTAAGGGTTGGAGACAAGATTAAGGAGGTTTAGAGTTATGATTTCTCCAATTGTCGGAATTCTTCCCGCTACGTCTTCTATAATTTCGCCTAATTATTCTCTACTGATCGTGAGCACTCGACTTATCGTAATTCTCTCTCGAGCAACTACAATAATGTACTAGTCGTATTCTCTCGAATTACGCTAGCTCACACTTTTTCACCGCTCACTATGATCACGTCAAAGCTTCATTATCTCTAATCTCGCTTTTAAACCCAGTCGTATTGATCTCTTATATACGTTAGGAGTGACGTTATTCAACAACCACTAAATATGTACTCTTTTTTAAGCAATACATAATAAATAGGTACCGTTAATTGAGAGCTCTTCAATTAACTAAAATAAGCACATAATTGAACAAATAGAAAAATTCAAAGACACAATTATATCAAAACGTATCAAGAATTCATCCTACAAAATATTCCATCAAAACCCTAGATAACAGAATTAGCTACTCATAAAAGTATGTAAAATTACAATACTAAAATTCATAACCAATAATGAAAATAGGAAGAAGAAAGTGAAAAACTCGTAGAAAAATTCTCCGCCTTGCTCCTTGCGTGTTCTTGCCTCCTTTGGTCGAATCCCCCCTTCAAAAGTGAGTTTAAAGACTATTTTATACGGTATAGGTTTAGCATGGGGCGAAATAATACAAGCTAACTTTGGAACAGACTTTTCAGGTTAGCTCGTTCACTCTCTCATGCGCACGCGAGAATGAACTTTGGAACAGACTTACTGGGTTTTTTTTTTCAAGCGTTCCTCAGCTAGCTCGTTCACTCTCTTGTATGCACGCGAGAGTGAACGAGCAAAGTTCTTCTTTTGTCTTTTGGTCCCGAATCAACTTCTTTTACTCACCTTTCGTCCAACTTGCTCCTACACATAAGAATGCACGTAATGAGCATAACTCACTACAAAAACTCGTGTAACCTCCCGCAACCACACAAGTTATGAGATGAAAGTACACCGAAAAATATGCATTTTTAGTTGTTTATCAGGAAGATTATATCCCTAAAGTGAAAATTTTCAGCGTGAATCCAAATTAGATGGGCCAAACGAAAAGTATAATTTTTATGTGGCATCAACTTATAAGTAAAATATGGCTCCCTTTGGCGCATTTATTTGATATTACATATATATTGGTGGCACTAAAAGGCAATATTAAAGAATTGGTCGAAAATGTAGTTAAAGAAAAAAGAAATCACATCAAAATTGAAGTGTGAATAATTAAATGGATTTGAGTTCTTGAAATTAATTGAAAGTTCTTTGTATAGAATATTATTATCAGTGAAAAAGTGTTAAACGTTACGCAACACTTCATGGAGAATCAAGTTTTCCGTAGGTCTTGGTGTGATGTTCATGTCACAAGTTAACGGATAATCATTCAACGTTTACTTTATTGCACAAAAGATGGTTAAATTTAATGAAGAAATCACTCAAATTTTATCTATGTATCACAAAACTTGTAACAAAAACTCACTCAATTTTTCCTAAGTATCACATGAAGTCATAGTTAATTCCTTGAATGGTCACCCAAGTTATTAAGAAATCCTATCAAAGTCATTTTTGTTTTATTTAAGACCAAAAATCACCGACTCAAATTAAAAACAAAAGCACATATTTAATATTCCATGTCATATTAAAATTTTATTTTTTAATAATAAAACTCATTTAACAAATGACCCAAGTGCACATCTAACCCACCGGACATAAAAATGGGTTTACTATCAATATATTAATGTGAATAACTATTTGTTTTCAAACTACATGCAAATCTAACACGATTACGACTATTGTTTCTTAACTTTTGGCCAATGGTCCATGTTAAACAGTCAATATATTAATCAACATATTAATATTAACTGTTGAGCAATGGTCCATCTGAATACTCCTACAATAGACAGATGATATCGATAAAAAAAATATATAAGTATGTATGCATCGGCATTCTTTTGAAATTTTCAGAAAAATTGCATCTTATTTTGAGTAATCTTGTGAGACAAAAAAATCTAAGAAAAAAAAAGTATTCCAGAGAACTCTTCTTCCGTGAAGTTTGTACTGAAATTTCTTTGAATAAAAACTAAAACAACAAAGTCTTTCATTGGCGGAAACAGATATATGAAAATATACAGAAAACACACACACAAACCATAGATACAAATAGAAAAATCCGATTCAAACACAAACAAGCAGAAAAATCCGAACTTTTAAGAAAATTACTCCAATAACTCGTTGGGTATTTGAAACTATTTTATTTTCTACACTTAAAGGACAGAAAAACTAAAAGACCTTTAGATTTTACGTCGTGGTAGTCCATTTGATCGGCTGTTGACCGGGGGACAATTCCCCTCTACAAATTTGTTAAATTAATCCTCAAAGAACTAGAAGAATGCATTCTTTCTTTGAAAAGTTCATATTTAGATTCTACTTTAGATCCCTAGAATATTATGTTTTATCTCGTCTGATTTTACGAATGAATATGAGGGAATATGAATAGGCTGTTGGGTGGGTTAGATGGGTACTTGGGCCATGCGTTAAATGAGTTTTATTATTAAAAATAGGATTTTAATATGATATGGTATATTAATATGTATTTTTTATTTTTTTGAATCAAAAGATAATTGTTGGATAATTTTTTTGTCCTCAGTAACACAAAAATAACTTTGCTAGGATATCCTCGTAACTTTGATAACCATAGAAGGAATTGATTCCATAAAGTCACTTGACAATGGACATAATATTAGTGACCTTTTAATTTCAAAGTACTTGATAATATTGATAGCGGATATAATAGTAGTGACTTAGCCAACGTTGAAGGAAATGCCAAGTGACCTTTTTGTTATAGACATTATTTAGTAATTTTATCATACTTAGATTAAAAGTCGAGTGACGTGTAATGATCCCTAGCATTTGTTTTATTTGGATCACCTTTTTCTATTCGTACTTTAGATGAGAACAAAACTTCAATCACTTTTTTTATAATTTTTAATTTTAAATTCTTTCCAAATTAGGAGGATCTATAGTGTTTTCACATTTTCCTTCCAGCGTGACTATAGTATTTTCACATTTTCCTTCCAGCGTGACTCGAATTCAAGACATAACGATCGTAGGTGGAGGTCGTAGGTGGAGGTGCTTCACTTTTTATATGATTAAGTTTTACATAAAATATTATGACACGCTGTATTTCACATTTTTTCTATTCGTGAATTTTCTTTTTAAAGGTAATCCTTCTCTTTTTGGGTAGTTCTTCTTAGCTTCGTTCGTGTTTTTTTCTTTTCTTTTTGCGTGTCTTTTTCGTTATCTAATGATTTTTCCCAAAAACATTTTTAAAAAATAGCCTCGAGAAAAAAGTACACTAATAAATATATTTTTAATCAATTATGCTTTGAAATATTTTCTTAATATAGGTCCCTGATAACCAGCGACATGCTTCAAAATATTTTTCTTAACAAGAATCGGACCAAGTTTCTTTGATATTTTGTATACGGGTAAAATCAAACTCGGAATTTGACCGAGCATCCAACATGACAGTTTGTGATCGAGAGACGGTGATAAAACCCCAGAGGTCGGTTCCTGCCTTGTCGAATTAGCCATTGGAACCATCAGACTTGCCTCCGTGTTTACCGAGGCCTTAACCGGTCCCGGTTATAACGGTCGCAAGGAAAATATCGCCAGTTTACCCGACAAGAGTCTGAAATTCCCGTAATTAACCGGATATTGCGGCGGAAATCACGGAACATACCAAAAAAGGGTGGGCAACAGTCAGCAAATCAATGACTTTTTACCTTTTATAGAACAATAGAATAATACCTTAAAAGTAGGACTCCTCTAATATATAAAGGGGCCTAGCATTTCATGAAAGGCATTGTAACATACACTTATAAGCAATACATTACCGTTATTCTTTAAGTTCTTATTCTTCGATATCTTTGTGTCAATCAAAGTACATTCAGCTCTGGTTTGCAGTTGATTTATCGTTATTTATTTCAATTGCAATCAAGTTTATCGTTTAGTCTCAAATTAATACGCATATCCTTTAAACCACTAACAAATTCAATTGTTATCCGATTTTTAGGGTAAACAGTTTGGCGCCCACTGTGGGGCTAAGGATAATAGCGACGATTTGATATAAATCACCATAACACACCCCATTTTACACTTGCTCTTTGAAGTATTTTTTATTTCAGGTCACGATCGAAGTGTCAAACCCACAGTCTGTCCCTCTAAACATGGACACGAAATCCAGCCACCATGGCAGGAACAACATTGCAGCACTTGACAACGAAATATGCCCGGTCAATCCCCGCAGAATCCCGGTGGAGGTTCCTATCGATGCATGTTCACATTTGGTCATCGATACAAATCAACCTACCGACCCCGAAAATAGCGTGCGGAGGGAAGTCCCTTCGATCGCCCAGAACACACATGACGGCAAAAATGATGGGATCAACCTACATATGATCTTCGAAATGCTACAGTCCCAACAGGCGGTGATAGCTCAACTGCAGAACCAAAGTCATGCACCGAGGAAAATTGAATTCGAGCTCCCCAGGGAAGCCATCCGCAGGAATGAGCCGATCAAAGAAAGGACAAACAAAAATGAATTAGGATCTAACTCCAAGATCATAAGAATACTCGAAGAACTGACAAAACGGATAAAATCAGGGGGAAAAGAAATCGAAGCCAACGATAAAAAGGTGGAAACCTACAATTCCAGGGTCGACTAAATCCCGGGAGCACCCCCAATAATGAAGAGCCTGGATTCCAAGAAATTTATTCAGAAGCCTTTTCCCCCGAGCGCGGCTCCAAAGTCGATCCCCAAGAAGTTTCACATGCCCGAGATTCCTAAGTACAATGGAACCACTGGCCCAAATGAGCATGTGGCCTCCTATACATGTGCCATCAAAGGGAACGACTTGGAGGATGATGAGATCAAGTGTGTCCTGTTGAAGAAATTCGGGGAGACCCTATCGAAAGGAGCTATGATATGGTAGCACAACCTGCCTCCTAACTCTATTGCTTGTTTGCTATGCTTGCATATTCCTATGTAAAGGCACATGCCGAGGCTATAAAGGTCAAGACCAGGAAGTCAGGCCTTTTCAAAATAAAACAGAGGGATAACGAGATGCTCAGAGAATTAGTATCCAGTTCCAAATGGAACGGATGGATTTTCCCCCGGTCGCGGATGATTGGGCCGGTCAGGCTTTCACCCAAGGACTCAACGTTCGAAACTCGCTACTTTTACAGCAGTTGGAATAAAACTTCGTAGAATATCCAGAAATCACTTGGACCGATGTCCATAACTGGTATCAATTGAAAATCAAGGTCGAAGATGACCAGCTTGGGACCCCTTCCGGATCCATACACCCTGCCAGGATCATCGACTGATTCAAGAGAGACAACGATCATGAACATAGATCAAACCTGGATCGGTACCAACCATACAGTAGGGATCGGAGAAACACTGGGTCCGGGCGAAACCCTATAAGAAATTAAAGAAGAAATGACCGAGGACAGAACAACCGAAGACACATGATCAAAAACAACTTCGATAGGCCCATCGAGTTTAAAGATGCACCAAGGCTATCAGAGTACAACTTCGGCATCGATGCCCCTACTATCATGTCCGCCATCAGGCACATCAAAGATACCAAATGGCCATGACCTTTGCAATCCGATCTAGCCCAATGGGCTCCTAACCTAATGTGTACATATCACGACACTCATGGTCACAAAACGGAAGATTGTCGACAATTAAGGGAAGAGGTAGCCTGACTATTCAACAACCGACATCTCCAAGAATTCCTCAGTGATCGGGCCAAGAACCATTTCAAGAATAGGGATTCTAATAAATGAACCAAACCAGAGGAAACTCAACACGTCATAAATATGATCATCGGTGGGGTCGACATCCCCCAAGGACCGATACTGAAGCGCACCAAACTTTCCATCACAAAGGAGAAATAGACTCGAGATTACTTACCAGAAGGAACCTTGTCGTTCAACGACAAAGATGCAGAGGGGATCGCATAGCCCCACAATGATGAACTGGTAATATCGGTACTCATAAATAAATATCGAGTTAAATGTGTGTTGATTGATCCAGATAGCTCGGCCAACATCATCAGATCGAGGGTCGTGGAACAACTCAATCACTCAGTACTGTATATGGCCAATTCAGCCCGTGGGGAAGATCCATCCCCAGGTATAAAAGATACGGACAAGATCCAAGTCTAGGGAAAATTCATCCCTCAATATAAATCAAATGCGCTCACTAGGGGTGTGTGCAGACTCCAGAGGGGCTCCTTCAGCTCAAGCGCTATAAATCGCACGGACAACTCACGTGTTGCATGAACAACTCACGTGCTATAATATCAATATCTGGATCTCACGTATTGCACGGATAACTCACGTGCCATAGTACCAATAACCTCACAATCAGGCCCTCGGCCTCACTCAGTCATCAATTAAGAGATTGAATATGTAACTGTGGCTAGTGGTTCGGAGTGTTCATTAAAGGTTAATAGAAGGATTCGAGAAATTTGGCGGGTCGATTATGCAAGATCATGTCAATAGGAGATAAGGAACCTAGGTGGGTTCCAGGGTCATGCGATGGTAGCTTCAGGCTAAGTGGGAGAGCCCCACCATCTATGATCGGATTGTTTTATTGTCAACTAGTGCGGTTTCTGGTTATCGGTGTATTAATGGGTCGTTATGACTAAGGGAAGAGAACATCAGCAGTAATTTGAGCAAAGGATTTGAGGAATGTGTGCTATATTTGGCCTTGTCAATTCATGCTCAGGTTTGGGGAAGACTCAGAGTTTATGTTTCGTGTAGATGTGATGTACAAGGAAGATGATTCGGCCAGGTGCTTCTTTGAGAGGGTGCTCATGTGCTAGCAGAGCCTTGGAGTTGATTATATTCGGGACCAAGTCATAGTGGGTGACTCTCAATAACGGTCCTAGTAAATTCAAAGTTAAGGTGTAGTGTCGAAGGATTTCGAGTACATGGTATGGTTGAATATCGAGCTTTTGCAGCGGATATTGATAAAGGAGTTGTTGTTATTTCTAAGGAAGATCCAGAGTAAATTAGGAGAAGTCGGGTTTTGGTTAATAATGGTTGAATTGGCATGATGATGGCAATGATCAGCTCCTTCAGCGTGTTGAGTTGTGCATGTGATTTGTGGCGGTACGTGCGAGGTTTGACGGTCCCCGTAATTGATTTTATTTGGGGGCATTCGAGCTTTATGGCATGTTAGGTGTAGATGGATCCCGAAAGGATTGTGGTGGTTTAGACCACTACTTGAGGTTGGTATTTTCTGTAGATATGAGGATTCAGTCGCGAGTTGAGATGGTTCTCTTTGAACGAGTTAAGTAAAAGGTTTCAATATGGCGGAGTGTTTACCCTGTTGGTAGTTTGGAAGTTAAGATGAAATTCTTGTACTCTCGTGCATTGGCATGACTAACTGCAGTGATCGACATGGGATTCGAAAGTTGAGGATCAAGGTTGTAGTTTGGTGTCGACAAGAATGTCAAGAGCTCGGATGAGCGGGAAAGGATTTAGATGGTTAGAGTAAGCTGGTATTGTCTTTGGCGTCACCTGAGATCGGTGCCTGGTACGAAGAGGCTTTGCATACTAAATGCGGATTCTTGAGTTTGCTTTGTAGTGATTGGTGTGGCCGGTAGTATGAATATACAGACTTGTTACCTGGTGCGAAAGGTCATGGGAGCATATCCTACGAGAAGATTTTTATAAGTGTGACATGTAGTCACTTGATTGATTGAAGAATGGAAACCAAGTATGAAGATTTTGGTAATATCGCTAATTGGGAATCTATGCCTGGAGGGCGCTCAGTTCATTTGGTGGTAGACTGTAGAAGTTTGTTCCGGTTATGACGGTTGTTCTTATGTGTTATGGGAAGGAGGGGTTATTATGGACCCTTGAAAGGTTATTAGCCTAGTAAGGTGCGATCAGAATCGGCTTGAGGTCTGTGGATGGATTTAAAAGTGAATATGGGCTCTGTGTTAGGCCGGATGTATTCATTTCGGCATAGCGCCCCTGAATTTGGCTTTACCTGGGGTCGATGGCAGAGGGCCGACGATATCCATTTCCCATTTCATGAAAGGCCACGGGGATAGGACCGAGTGGAGTTGTTCTCCGGGCTGGTGGATCATTGGTGCGAACCTTTGACATTTATCACATTTACGAACAAATTGCTTCGTATCTTTGCCCATATCGATCCAACAATACCCTGCTCTGATTATTTTTTGGGCTAATATGTCGGCTGCAGAATGATTCCCGCAAGTATCCTCATGCACTTCCCGTAGGACATAATCGACATCCCCCGGACCCAAGCATACCGCCAATGGTCCGTCGAACGTTCTTCGGTACAGTGTTCCATCTGAAGCTAGAGTGAATTGAGCAGCCTTGGTCCGTAGGGTTCTGGAATTTTTAGGGTCCAATGGGAGTTTTCCGTTTTTCAAATATTCGATATACTTGTTTCTCCAATCCCAGGTTAAGCTTGTAGAATTTATTTCGGCGTGTCCTTCTTCGATTACCGATCTCGAAAGTTGAACTTCATTCCCCGAGCCTGTATCATCTACCTCGACCGATGACCCCAAATTTGCCAGTGCGTCAGCCTCATTATTCTGTTCCCGTGGCACATGTCGTAAAGTCCATTGCTTGAATTGGGATATGATTCATGGTTTTAGCGTTGTTTGATGTGATATGAGGTTTCGATTAAGTTTGTATGATGTTTTAGGGCCTTTTAGTGTATTTGGTTGAGGTCTCGGGAGCCTCGGGTGAGTTTCGGATGGTTAACGGGTTGAATTTTGGACTTGAAACTTTGCTGATATTTTTCTGATGCACTGTTTGGTTTCCTTCTTCGCGTTTGCGAGAGGGGTCTCGCATTCGCGAAGAAAAACTGGGGGCAAGCAAAATTTACTCTTTGTGTTTGCGAAGCGGGGACCGCATTCACGAAGGGTAATGTGCAGTGTTCATCGCGGATGCGTGGGAGTGTTCGAGTTCGCGTAGAAGGGGAAGGCTTAGTTGGGCACCAGGCGATAAGGCTTCATGTTCGCGAATGGAAGACCGCGTTCGCAAAGGCCAAGCTTGGCAATGTATAGTGTTCGTGAGACTGTCCTCGCGTTCGTGAAGAAGAAATCTGGGGCAGCACAAAAATGTGTTGCGCGAATCGCGTTCGCGGAAAAGAAAACCCTGGACAAAAGAACTTTAAGTTCTGGAAATGGGATTTCGTCTCATTTTTCATTAATCACGATTTTGAGCTCGGGTAAGGCGAATTTTGGGCGATTCTTACGGGAAAATATTGGGTTAAGTGTTCCTTATCCTATATTGATTATATTTCATGATCCCATACTCATTTACATCATGAATCCTTGAATTTATATAAGAAAAAATAGATTTTTATTAAATCTTCCAAAAATATAAAATGAAGATTTGAAGATCAATCCAATGTCAGAATTCGATAATTTTTATATGGTTGAACTCGTATCGGAATGGGTGTTCAAGTTTTCTGAGTTTTTTCGGGATGTAAGATGTGGGTCCCACTATCGGTTTTTAAAATGAATTTAAGATTTTAATCCGGAAAATTATTAAATTCCTACGATTCGTGTTGAGTATATTAAATTATTTGTGACTAGATTTGAAACGTTCGGACACGAATTCGCAAGGCAAAGGTGTATTGGAATCTTGAGTTGGTTGCAAATCGAGGTAAGTGTCTTGGTTAACCTTGACTTCAGGGAGTAGGACTTATTGGTCTATTTGCTACGAAGTTTTAATGTGTGGGTACAACGTATATGTGAGGTGACGAGTACTTATGCGTTGTGGTTGAGTAAAAGCATGCGGGTAGAATTTGTTTATTGTGAATAATTGCATATTTAATTAAAATATTACTGCTTAAGTTTATTATTTATTATTTATTATTTAATCGGTATTCATGAAATTATTATTTATTTAATTATTGTTGAATATTTTTTAAGGTGAAGTTAGTATTCTGGTATTGAATTGATTGATAAGTGTATATCCCCGCATTTAAATACTCTTCCAAATTTATATCATTATTTTCATGGTAAGGAAGAGTATAAAATCACGAAGGGTGATGCCGTGTCATTTATATTATTTATATTATCCTTACCATGGTGAGAAAGAGTGTAAAAGCACGAAGGGGGATGTCGTGCCATTTTCAAAGAGAGTTAAAGCACGAAGGGTAATGTCCTGCCAATTATTATTATTATTTATCAATTTATGGGAAGAATGAGAGTAAAAGCACGAAGGGTAGTGTCGTGCCATTTCATATTATCAGCTGCTCATTTTATTGTTGATGAATTAATTGGCTGCTACGTGACACTTCTCTTGCTGAAATTACTATATGATCCCCATTCGCATGTCCCCTCCCAAATTTATAAATTGTTATTTATTGTACTATTGTTGCTTCGTATTTGTATATACTTGTACAGGTTGTTTACGTACGTGTCTTGTCATAGCCTCGTCACTACTTCGTCGAGGTTAGGCTCGATACTTACTGTCATGACCTAAACATCCCTCTGAGACATGTCGTGACGGCACCTAGTCTCTATGACTAGGGAAGCCTAACAAATTGCGTAAATATCAATAATGTAAGCAAAACTAAACAGCAAACTGCATTAGATACTGAATAACCAATAATAATGCCGCTCAGCATATACAATAACTAAAACACTAGACGTACACAGTTTTCCAAAACCCAGAACATCGTGAATCACAAACTACAAAAGGAAATCTAGTATCTCTATACATCAAAGTCTAACAAAACAATATACATAAGATAATGGACATGGGGAAGAGTAGAAAGGGACACCGAGGTCTGCGGACGCGGCATATGTACCTTGAAGTCTCCAAAGTTGTCTCGACTCACTGATAATGCGGCTGGTAAGAAGTACCTGGATCTGCTCACGAAAAAACATGTGCAAAAGAGTAGCATGAGTACACCACAATGGTACCCAGTAAGTGCCAAGCCTAACTTTGGTCGAGTACTGACGAGTTCAGGTCAGGCCCACTGGTAAATAATAAATAAGGCAGGAGAATATACAGTATAATAAGAAACTAGAATTTAACAAAAGAAAATACAGCAAGGCAACAGTACAACACACAGGGGTAAACATCAGAGGATCTCCCGAGATACCGTCTTGTAGTCCCAAAATAAATATGCAGAGAGAACTCCCGAGGTACTGCATCGTAGTCTCTAAAGTAAATATACAAGGAGAACTCCCGAGAAACCGCCTCGTAGTCTCAAAAGTAAATGTGCAAGGAGAACTCCCAAGGAACCACCTCGTAGTCTCAAAAGTAAATGTGCAGGGAGAACTCCTGAGGACCTGCCTCGTAGTCTCAAAAGTAATGTACAGTGAGAACTCCCGAGGAACCGCCTCGTAGTCTCAAAAGTAAATGTGCAAGGAGAACTCCCGAGGAACCGCCTCGTAGTCTCAAAAGTAAACACACAGCTCAAACCAATAAATACAACAGTTAACAACAAGATTTCTACAGTTATACTAATAAAGAACAAGGAAAAATAGGGAATCAACTAAGCATGCTTCACAGAGTTCAAATAAGCAGTTACAGCACGTAGACATGCGATATTAGACTAAACAGGATAACTACACATATTGGGATAGCTCAAATAAAAATGAAAATAGACTAATACTCATTTAAACGGTATAACTCAAATTAAAGGAAAACCAGATTGCTACTCAGTAAAATAAATCGGGTTTTACAACAAATATCTCGTGTACGTACTCTTCACCTCACGTACACGATGCTTACATATCACAACAGTAACAAATCCTAAGGGGATTTCTCCCACACAAGGTTAGGCAAACCACTTACCTCGAACCAAGCTCAAATCAATCTGTAACAATGCTTTTTCCACAAATATCCGACTCTGAATCCCAAATCTAGCCAAAATCAATTACATATTATAAATATAACTATAAGAAACTAAACTAGTTAATGAAATCAAAGCTAAAGCGAGAAATTAAAAAATTACCCCGGGCCCACGTCTTGGAATCGGCTAAAAGTCACAATATACGAACACCCATTCACTCACGAGTCCAACCATACAAGAATTTCTCAAATCACCTTCCAAATCTCAAAAACTTAGTCAAGGAAGTTCCTACCATTTTTACCCAATTTCCAACTCAAATCCTTAATTAAAGGGTGGAATCAACTATAGATTAATGAGATGTAACCATAAAAGAGTTAAGAATCGTTACCCACAAGCTTCCTCTGAAAATCCTTCGAAATGTTGCCTCAATCCGAGCTCTCTAGGTCCAAAAATAGAGAATGAAATCAAACCTCCCGCACTTAGCCCTTTTCTGCCCAGCGATTTCGCATCTGCGTCATCGCAACTGCAGAATTCCCATCGCAGGTGCGGATTCCACTTAAAAATGCAGCGTCCGCTTTTGCGATCAAAGGGTCGCACCTGTGTGTGCGCACCTGCGGACCCATATCCACTTCTGCGGTCTTCTTCCGCTCTTGCGGGTCGTTAAGCATTACTGCGGGCATCGCAGATGCGGCACCTCCTTCACACCTGCGACCCCAGGAAGCTCCTCTCTTCTCCGTTTCTGCACTTGCGATCCCGCACCTGTGGTCTCCCCACCGCAGGTGCGAAAACACTAGAACTAAGATAGCTTCAGCAATTGCATATGTCCAAAACTCAATTTGTTAAGCATCCGAAATACACCCGAGGCACACGGGACCTCAACCAAACATACCAACTAGTCCTAAATCACCATACGGACTTAGTCGAGCCCTCAAATCACATTAAACAATGCAAAAAATACGAATCATCCTCCAATTCAAACTTAATGAACTTGAAACTTTAAATTTCTACAATCGATGTCGAAAACTATCAAACCACGTCTGATTGACCCCAAATTTTAAACACAAGTCATATTTAACATTACGGACCTACTCCAACTTCTGGAATCGGATTTCTACCCCGATATCAAAAAGTCCACTACCGGTCGAAATCTCCAAAAATTCAACTTTCGCCATTTCAAGCCTAAATGATCTACAGACCTCCAAAACACAATCTGGACACGCCCCTAAGTCCAAAATCACCCAATGGAGCTAAAAGAATTGATGAAACTCCGTTCCAGAGTCGTCTTCATACAGTTCTAACTACGGATAAAAATCCTAAGTTTTAAACTTCAGTTTAGGGACTAAGTGTCCCAAAATACCCCAAAAACCAAAACAAACCCTCTCGGCAAGTCACATAAGCTGAAATAGATACGGGGAAAGCAGTAAATTGGGGATCGGGTCTATAACTCTCAAAACGACCGGCCGAGTCGTTACACTTACGGAGTACATGGGGTCGATTGTACTCATACTACACTCTGCACTTCTTGTGTAGAGTTTGGAGTTGGTCTCAGCGGAGTACCATATACTTGCTCGGATTCAGCTATCCAGAGGATACTTGAGGTATAACTTTACAGCGTCCGCAGTTCTGAAGTCCCCTTCTATCTTATCTTAGATGTGTATTATCTTTCAAACAGCTTGAATTTTATTCAAACCTTTATTTGTATTATTCTAGTAGCTCGTACACTTGTGACACCAGATTCGGGGATGTATTTTGATGATTCGGTAGTTATGGTCTTTTGCACTTTATTCCAGTAATTGACTTCCGTTAAATTTAATTTGTTTAAAAATGGTTAAGATTATTCTAATGTTGTCTTGCCAAGCAAGTGAAATGTTAGGCGCCATCACGGTCCCGAAGGTAGAAATTTTGGGTCGTGACAAGTTGGCATCAGAGCACTAGGTTACTTAGGTCTCACGAGTCACGAGCAAGCTTAGTAGAGTCTAAAGGATCGATACGGACACGTCTGTACTTATCTTCCAGAGGCTATGAAGTTTAGGAACAATATCATTTCTTTTTTATTCAGTCATGCGATATTATTCTACCATCGATGATTGAACCATTCTATTCGTATTCTCTCACAGATGGTGAGAAAACGTAATACATCTACCGACGGACAGGGACCCGAGCCCCCTATGGAAACTATGACCAAGGGTAGAGGCCGAGGTCATGGTCGTGCCAGAGGACGAGGCAGAGGCATAGCTCAAGTTAGAGCCCGAGCAGCAACACCTGTTATAGAACCTCAGGTGGATTTGGAAGCGGAGGTTCCAGTTCAGACTGTACCCGTTGGACCAGTTCAGGTCCCCAGAAGAATTCATAGCTACTCCAGTGCTTTAGGACGCTCTAGTCCGTTTGGTGAGTCTTATGGAGGGTGTGGTCCAGAATGGTACATTTCCAGTGGCATCAACTGTCTCACAGGCTGGGAGAGGAGAACAAACTCCCACTACTACCACTCCGGAGAAGATGGCTCCCCAGTATCAGGCTCTAGAATCCCCGCCAGTTGGGGTAGTTCAGCCAGTTGTTGCGGTACAGGCCGGTGATAGGCCTGCAATGTATTCTGAGGCTTTATTGAGGTTAGACAAGTTTACTAAGCTCTTTCCAGTTCACTTCAGTGGTACACCTTCTGAAGACCCACATGATTATCTTGACCGCTGCCATGAGGTATTGCGAAACATGGGTATAGTTGAGACCAATGGGGTCGATTTTACGGTATTTCAAATGACGGGTTCCACGAAGAAGTGGTGGAGAGATTATATGTTGACCAGACCAACTAGGTCACCTGCACTGACTTGGGAGCAGTTCTCGCGACTATTTCTAGAGACGTTCCTCCCTATCACATTGAGATAGGATTACCGCAGGCAATTTGAGCGTCTCCAATAGGGCAGTATGACTGTTACTCAATACGAGACCTGTTTTGTGGATCTAGCCCGTCATGCTCTCCTTTTACTTCCTACTGAGGGAGAGAGAGTGAGGAGGTTTATTGATGGACCCACTCACCCTATTAGGCTTCATATGGCCAAGGAGAGTGGAAGTGAGATTTCCTTTCAGGCGGCTGCTAATGTTGCTAGGAGGATCGAGATGGTTCTTGCACAGGAGAGAGGGCAAGGGTCTGATAAGAGGAGTCCGGAACCAAAATGTAGTCTTTTTTGACTCAAACGACCGAAACGAGTGGAAAACAAACTTAGTGACCAAAATATATATAGCGCCCTTTAAAATGGCACTATATGTATTTTGGTCACTAAATTGTTTTTCTACGCATTTCGGTCATTTGAGTCAAAAAAGACCACATTTTGGTTCCGGACTCCTGATAAGAGGCCTCGTCAGTTCGGTGAGTTCAATGATGCCTCGTCTGGAGGCAGGGGTAACTTTTGGTAGAGGCCATCCTCCCAGGCCTTTTCATTCAGCGCTCCAAGCAACCCACAGTGCTTTAGGTGGTACCAGCCCCCATATGCCTCATTCCGACCAGCTAGCTTACAGTGCACCACCAGCTCCTATTAGTTCACCTCTGATCCAGAGTTTTCAGGGTGGTTACTCAGGTCGACAGGGTCATCAGTCATAGCAGCTGAGGTCTTGTTATACGTGTTGTGATCCGAGGCACATTGCTAGATTTTTCCCTCGGGCACCGGGCAACTCACAGTAGCAGGGTTCTCATGCCATGGTCCCGTCACTAGTTGCTTCACCGCCTGCTCAGCCATCTAGAGGTAGGGGTCATACAGCTAGATGTGGAAGTCAGGCCATTAGAGGTGGAGATTAGGCCTTTAGAGGTAGAGGCCAGCTAGTTAGAGGCCGTCCCAGAGACGTAGTTCAGAGTGGTGGGGTCCAGCCCCGATTTTATGCTTTTCCAACTAGGCCTGAGGCCGAGTCATCCAATGTCGTGATCACAGGTATCGTTCCAGTTTTTCATAGAGATGCTTCAGTTCTATTTGATCCAGGGTCTACTTATTCCTATGTGTCCTCCTACTTTGATTCATATTTGGTTGTGCCTCATGATTATCTGAGTGCTTCCGTGTGTGTGTCCACACCGATGTGAGATTCTGTTATGGTAAATCATGTATATCGTTTGTGTGTATTTACTATTGGGAGTCTTGAGACTAGCGTGGATCTTCTATATCTTGATATGGTAGATTTTGATGTCATTTTGGGTATGGATTAGGTTTCACCTTATCATGCTATATTGGATTGTCACACCAAAATGGTGACCTTAGCTATGCCGGGGTTGCCTCACTTAGAGTGGAAAGGAATTCCTGGCCATTCTACTAGCAGAGTTATCTCTTATGTGAGGGCTCGACGTATGTTCGAGAAGGTTTGTCTAGCTTATTTGGATCATATTCGCGATTCTAGTGCGGATGTTCCTTCTATGGATTCAGTCCCAGTTGTTCGTGAATTTTCAGATGTATTTCCTGCAAATCTATCGGGGATACCACCCGACAGAGATATTGACTTTTGTATTGATTTGGCTCCGGGCAGCACCCAGCTCATTTCTATTCCACCATGTTGTATGTCCCCGTCGAAGCTAAAGGAATTGAAGGAGCAATTACAAGACTTGCTTGATCAGGGATTCATTAGACCTAGCGTCTCACCTTGGGGTGCACCAGTATTATTTATAAAGAACAAATATGGTTCAATGCGGATGTGTATAGATTATCGGCAGTTGAACAAGATTACTATCAAGAACAAGTATTTGTTGCCAAGAATTGATGACTTATTCAATTAGCTTCAGGGTGCCAAGGTGTTTTCAAATATTAATTTGATGTCTGGTTACCATCATGTCACGACCCAAAATCTCACCACAGGCGTTGTGATGGCACCTAGTCTCGAAGACTAAGTAAGTTAATTTCTATTACATTTTGAAGCCATTTTTTTTAATTAAAATTTAACATCGGAAATAATTACAATACACAACCTCCCAAGACTGGTAGTACTGAGTCATGAACTCTACTGAATACATGAAATGATCATGAGGACCGAATATACAATACTGTTTGATTACAAATTAATAGTACAATGAAATGAAAAGACTCCAAGGGACAACGATGACCAAGCAGCTCTACCTTGAATCCTTACAATCCCGCTTTAACTCTGCTCAGGTCTGTTATCGTCAATACCTGACTCTACACAAATATGTGCATAAGTGTAGAGTGAGCACACCACAGCGGTGCTCAGTAAATATCAAGACTAACCTCAATGGAGTAGAGACGAGGTACAGTCAAGACACTCACTAGTCTAATAACTTGTGCAATATAATATACAAAATAATAGGAAACAAATAATAATAAGGGCAGGATAAAAACAACCAGTGATATACACAACAAACAACAAGAATACCATTAATATCACTCAATAATTAATTAACACAATTACACCCAATTAAATCAAGCCCTTCAAATAAATGTATTTCACTTAGTTCTCCCATATAACTCTCTTTCAAATATAATTTTCTCAAATAATTATTTTTCAACTATAATTCTTTCAATAAATCTTTCCAAATACAATTTCCTCAAATAAATATCTTTCAAGATACAATTCTTTTATATAATACTTTCGAAGTAAAAATGCTTTCAAATAAATATTTTGAATATAATTCTTTCAATTAAAAAGTCACCATGTGACACCTCATTTCAAAATCATCAAAATACGGGTCTCAGCCCATTTTCATATTTTTCGTAAATACGGGTCTCAGCCCATTTTCATATTTCAACGGCACCTCGTGCCCATAATTAAATCATAATATATTCCCGGCACCTGCCTTCATTTCATATCATAACTGCACGGACAATTCACGTGCCAAATATCATTATCATTTCATCACAGCACCTCGTGCCCACATTTTATATTACAATTGCACGGACAATTCACGTGCCAATATCCCCATTTCATATCACAATTCACGGCACCTCGTGCCCACATTTCATTTTATAAACCGTCTGGCAATAGCCACAGGCACCCAATTTCAACAAAATCGGATTATTATCAATTTACTAACAACAAGACAAGTTGCACAAGGTATAAAAATAAACACAAGAAAATCACAACATCACATGAATAGTTTCAACACCACAACCCCACATCATCACATATCGTCCGTGACAATAGCTACTCTTATCGCTCATATTGCCACCCTTATCGCTCCTATAGACACCCTTATCGCTCTGCCCAGACAATATCAATAGTCACCCTTATCGCTCATATTACCACCCTTATCGCTCCTATGGCCACCCCTATCGCTTCGCCCAGACAATATCAATAGCCAACAAACACAACCGTGAAATGTCACCCTTATAACCACATAAAATCAACGGTGAAATGCCATCCTTATCTCCCAAAAATAACAACTCACACAACATAACAATTTACATGGGAAATTATCACAACAACATAACAAAAATCAATTCATATCACAAATTTTCCAATGGCCACAACCAAATTTCAAAGCTACAACCAAGTCAATTAATTTCATAGCAAATAGCCAAATGCTCCACACAATGTGTACAACACCAAAAAATAATCAATAGAGATAGAAAGTACTCAACATAAAGCAAAGTCTTCATAAAAGATTAAATTTTCAATAATTATATAAACACCTCTTCTTAAGCTCATTTAATTAATTATTTGCAGAGGGGAAAATCCAAAATGAAATTAAATTCCAATAATTATCAAGCAAGCAAATTCACGAAATTTCATAAATAATCAAATAACAATCACATCACATTGTCATATAATAACAGAGTCAACAACAAGGGTTTAGGCACGACAAGTAGATGATAAAATATATGCCAACAATTATCCAATTTACTACACAATATGCTCAAGACTTTAACTCAATAACTTTTGCACATTTAAACCAAGTACGTACTCGTCACCTTGCGTACATGGTTTTTAATTACCCAAGTTGCACATAAGACTCAATGCCTAAGGAAAATTTCCCCCACTCGAGGTTAAGCAAGACACTTACCTTTTGAAGTTAGGCCGATATTCCAAAATAGCCTTTTTGCTTGAATTGACCTTCGGGCCGTTCAAATCTATCCAAATTAATTGTATAACTTCATTAAAATTCATCGGAATCAATTCCGGATAATAATACGTCGACTTAAAAATTTATTCCAAAAAGTCAAACAAAAGTCAATGCGAGACCCGCCCCTCGGAACCCGACATAATGTTCATGAAATCCGAACACCCATTCCGATACGAGTTCAACCATACCAATTTTATCGAATTCCAATAACAAATCGACCTCCAAATCTTAAATTTTCGTTTTTGGAAGATTTTACAAAAATCTTGATTTTGCTTCCACTAAATCCGAATTAAATGATGGATTCAAAGACATAATCTTGGAAATTAATCAAAACTGGATAAGAATCACTTACCCCAAACACCCACGCAAGAATATCTCCAAAAATCGCATTCTACCGAGCTCCCAATTTGATTTTGAGTTATGAAATCAAACCCTCGTTTTTTGGGACTTTTAATTCTGCCCATATACACCTTCTTTGCGTTCGCGACCATTCCTTCGCGTTCGCGAAGGCCAAAATCTAGCTGCCTCCAAATCCTGCTTCGCGTTCACGTGACAAGCATTGCATTCGCGAAGGCCAACTGCTTCTGCCCCATCATTTCCTCTTTGCGTTCGCGAAGTCCTCATTGCGTTCTCGATGACCAGCTGACCAACTCCTTCGCATTCACCCCCAGGACCCTATCTTCCTTTTCTTCTACGCGTTCGCGTTGCCTGGGCCGCGTTAGCGAAGGCTTGCCCTGCTCCTTCTTCATGTTCGCGTTCATACCTTTGCGTTCGCGAAGGACAAATCATTAGCCCCTCAAACTCCTCTTCGCAAATGCGGGACTCCCTTCGCGTTCGCGAAGAAGGAAACCATACTTCAGCAACAACAGTCCAAACAGCTCCAATTTGGTCTGAAACCACTCCGAAATATACCCGAGCCCCCCGGGACCCCGTCCAATCATGCTAACCAGTCCCATAACATATCACGTACTCGCTCAAGGTTTCAAATTACATCAAATTATGCCGAAAATACAAATCGCACCACAAATCGAACTTATGAACTTCAAAAACTTCTAACTTCTAAACCTCGTGCCAAAACCTATCAAACCAACCCGGAATAACGTTAAATTTTGCAGGCAAGTCCCAAATAACATAACGGAGCTGTTCCAACTCTCGGAATCGCATTTTGACTCCGATATCAAAAAGTCAACCCCCCGGTCAAACTTTCCAAAATTTTGAGTTTCGCCATTTCAAGCTTAATTCCACTACTGACCTCCAAATAATTTTACGGACATGCTCCTAAGTCCAAAATCATCATATAGAGCTAACGGAACCGACAGAACTCCATTCCGGAGTTGTCTTCATACAGTTCTGACTACGGTCAAAATCCTAAGACTTAAGCTTCTTTTTTAGGAACTAAGTGTCCCAAATCACTCTGAATCATCCGTAATTCAAACTCGACCACACACGAGGGTCATAATACATATTGCGAGGCTGCTCGAAACCTTAAGTCACTGAACAGGGCGTAAATTCTTAAAATAACAAGTCGGGTCGTTACATTCTCCACCTCTTAAACAAACGTTCGTCCTCGAACGTGTTAAGAACCTTTCTGAGAGGACTTTAAATTACTGAGTATATTCTTGCACACATACTTGTGAGTGATTTTACATTCCCGCAATTTAACACGGGTCCGACAACACCATCTCAATTGAGACTATTTCTTTTCTCCATTCTTATAAGCTTTAAAGTAAAATCCCCAACTCTCCAATTATTTCCAAAAATGCTTGAATTCTCACAACAACGCACATTATGAGTCTCAACTGGCTATAGCAACTCGTGCCTATGCACATATAAATTTCCTCAATAGTGTTGAAGTAATTCAAAACTTTCTCTAGGGTGCTACATTATTCCCCGCTTAGGGTTATTTGCCCTTAAACACATAACATAATTTATCTCTTCCTTTGCAAATCTCAATCCCCCAAATTATACTAACTCCCAAATTTTCTAGAAAGTTCGGCAGAGTCTCCCCTGTAATTGGGCCTATCCACCTGCTAGAGTAACACCCAAACAACTCCTAACAACATATCCACAACCCAACAAAATACCACAGGGTATATATCAATAACATTAATCTCGGCATTGCCTGATCATAATGATATCAGGACATGGAGCACATCATATGTATGCTCATCACCACATCCCTGGTCTTAAAAGTTGTTCATAATTAATTCCAACATCATCAATTAATCTCATATTAACCATCACCTCGTTTCGAATTTTCACAATACTGACAACAGAACGTAAGGCATGAAGACCTCATGATTACTTACTCGAATTAATGAGTCACATTTAACGCCACCTGGGCACTCACCTCATAGGCTAAAACTCAATATTTACAGCACAAAATGGATGAATATGAACAGAAAATATACAAGCATTATCAAATAAGCCTAACACGCATGACTCTCTATTAATATTATTACACAAATTAAATTTCACAAGGGAGAATTTTAAACTCATAAATATTTCACCACAAGGACCTCGTCCTTATATAACTCCCATCGCGGCTTGCAGCCCGATTTAAATATTTCACATCATGTAAAAATGCGAGGATCTCGTCCTCAAATCTGAATCACCAGTATTTTGCACATTGTGCCCACTGAAATTTCAACTTTCCTTTCTTTCTTCTTTTCAATATATTTCATAAACAATTTTCACAACATATAATGAACCCTCATACCGGTAGGGCATATAATTCATAAAAATTGGAATCAATTATTCCGAAACACATTAAACCCACTGTATTGAATAATAAATTTTTGTTTTGTTTTTGGACTTATAGCCCTCAATGATGCACAAAAATAATGTGACAGACACAGGCTCACATCTTTAAATCTCCCAACAGGGATACACATATAAGTGGGTCATAAATCTACGAAGCTCACCCATAAGTGGAGCATAATAGGAGGATTCACCTCAATATTCAGAACTGAATCAAATTAAGAAAATATCCTTTTATAATAAAAATCAGGATCGTACCTGTGACGACACCATATGGTGTGTTGGCCTTAGCCAAATCATAGTGATTAAATCAGCGGGTCGGGCGTCCACCTCTTAGGAGCCCACTACCCGTCCGTTCTACACCTCTAGCTGACTGTGCATGTGGAGTATCAACTAGAATAAAGCTTGTACCTGGAGTGTTCTGATGAAATCCACCCCTCCAAAGTCTAGGACAATCTCTCATGATATGCCTAGTATCACCACACTCATAACAATCCCTCTGAGGTCGCGGCTGCTCATACTGAGTCTGTGCCGGATAACTGGAATAACCACTGTGAGAATCTCGTGTCGGTGGTGCTTTGTAAACTGGAGCACTCCGAGTATTCTGATGTGCGGAATGAGCTGATCGACTGCTCGAGCCTCCGCTATAATGGGTTCTAACTGAAGAGTAAAATCCATTGAACCCTCCAAATTTTCGAGACCTTTTGGCCTCCTTAGACCCCCTTTCCTCGCCTAAAACACCCTCAATCTTCCTTCCAATCTCCACTACTTGCTGAAATGAAGCATCAGTTTTCAATTCTCTAGCCATGCATATTTTGATATCATAATCGATCCCCTCAATGAATCTGCAGACCCATTCTCTGATTGTAGGAACCAAGATAGGTGCATGACGGGCTAACTCACTAACCTGATAGCATATTCTGACACTGTCATAGTGCCCTGATGCAACCGTTCAAACTCTGCGCGCCACGCATCTCTGAGAGTCTGGGGAACAAACTCTTTCAAGAACATTTCCAAAAATTAAGCCCAAGTTAGTGGTGTGGCATCGGTTGGTCTATCTTCTTCATAGATTTGCCACCACCGGTACATTGCGCCTAACAGTTAAAATGTATTAAAGGAAACTCCGCTCACTTCCACAATACCCATGGTGCGGAGAATACGGTGACAATTTTCCAGAAATCTTTGGGCATCCTCTGTAGTTGTGCCACTGAAAGTTGGTGGATCATATTTCATAAACCTTTCAAGTCTCTTTTGTTCTTCTTCTGATGCCTCGGGCCTGACCTCAGGCCGAACCGGAATAACAGGTTGTACCAGTACTACACCCGGAACCTGACCAACGTGAACCTGCTGCTCTGGAGTTGTGATAGGAGTCTGAGCTACTCCCCCAATATGCGGAATATTTGGTGCAACAGAGATCAATCCCGCCTGAGTTAATGTACCAAACATACTCAGGAACTGTGCTAAAGTCTCCTAAAATCCTGGGTAACAACAGGTGCTTCTGGTACCTGTCCCCCAACTGGAGCTACTAGTGGCTCCCCAACTGTTGTTCTGACAGGTGCTCTAGTCGCAGCACGTGCCCTCCATCGACCTCTACCTCCGCCTCTATCTCGTCCCCGGCCTCTTGTAGCCCTAGTAGTATGTGCGGATGCATTCTCAGCTAACCCAGTAGTGCGTGTCCTCACCATCTGTGAGATAATAGACATACAAAGGTTCAAATTCCAAATTCAACAAATTTCGCATGACATGAATTAAAGAAATGGAAATTTTCTAACAGTTCTGTAGCCTCTCGAAGATAAGTACAGACGTCTCCATACCGATTCGCAATACTCTACTAGACTCGTAGA
Organism: Nicotiana tomentosiformis; assembly: GCF_000390325.3. Taxonomy (NCBI): domain Eukaryota; kingdom Viridiplantae; phylum Streptophyta; class Magnoliopsida; order Solanales; family Solanaceae; genus Nicotiana; species Nicotiana tomentosiformis. The sequence continues at coordinate 84,770,858 of NC_090823.1, forward strand.
ACCTATGAACCTAGAGCTCTGATACCAACTTGTCATGACCCAAATTCCCACCACAGGCGTCGTGATGGCACATAGTCTCTAAGACTAGGTAAGCTGATTTCTATTACATTTTGAAGCCATTTTTTTATTAAAATTTAACAACGGAAATAATTACAATACACAACCTCCCAAGACTGGTAGAACTGAGTCACAAACTCTACTGAATACATGGAATAATCACGAGGACCGAATATAGAATACTGTTTGATTACAAATTAACAGTACAATAAAATGAAAAGACTCCAACAGACTGCGACGATCAAGCAGCTCAACCATGAATCCTTACAATCCCACTTTAACTCTGCTCATGTCCGTTATCGTCAATACCTGGCTCTGCACAAAAATGTGCAGAAGTGTAGAGTGAGCACACCACAGCGGTTCCCAGTAAATATCAAGACTAACCTTAATAGAGTAGAGACGAGGTACAGTTAAGACACTCACTAGTCTAATAACCTGTGCAATATAATATACAAAATAATAAGAAACAAATAATAATAAGGGCAGGATAAAACAACCAGTGATATGCACAACAGACAAAAAGAATACCATTAATATCACTCAACAATTAATAAACACAATTATACTCAATTAAATCAAGCCCTTCAAATAAATATATTTCACATAGTTCTTCCAGATAACTCTCTTTCAAATATAATTTACTCAAATAATTATTTTTTAAATATAATTCTTTCAATAAATCTTTCCAAATACAATTTCCTCAAATAAATATCTTTCAAGATACAATTCTTTTATATAATACTTTCTACGTAAAAATCCTTCCAAATAAATATTTTGAATATAATTCTTTCAATTAAAAAGTCACCATATGACACCTCATTTCAAAATCATCAAAATACGGGTCTTAGCCCATTTTCATATTTTTCGTAAATACGGGTCTCAGCCCATTTTTATATTTTCACAGCACCTCGTGCCCATAATTAAATCATCATATTTGCCCGGCACCTGCCCTCATTTCACATCATAACTGCACGGACAATTCACGTGCCAATATCCCCATTTCATATCACAAATCATGGCAACTCGTGCCCACATTTCATTTTATAAACTGCCTTGCAATAGCCAACGGCTCCCAATTTCAACAAAATCAGATTATTATCAATTTACTAACAACAAGACAAGTTGTACAAGGTATAAAAATAAACACAAGAAAATCACAACATCACATGAAATTTTCAACACCACAACCCCACATCATCACATATCGTCCCTGACAATAGCCACCCTTATCGCTCCTATTTCCACCCTTATCGCTCCTATATCCACCCTTATCGCTCCGCCCAGACAATATCAATAGCCACCCTTATCGCTCATATTACCACCATTATCGCTCCAATAGCCACCCTTATCTCTCCGCCCAGACAATATCAATAGCTAACAAACACAACAGTGAAATGTCACCCTTATAACCACATAATATCAACGGTGAAATGCCACCCTTATCTCCCCAAAATAACAACTCACACAACACAATAATTTACACGGGAAATTATCACAACATAACAAAAATCAATTCATATCACAATTTGCCCAATGGTCACAACCAAATTTCAAAGCTATAACCAAGTCAATTAATTTCACAGCAAATAGCCAAATGCTCCACACAATGTGTACAACACCCAAAAACAATCAATAGAGATAGAAATTACTCAACATAAAGCAAAGTCTTCATAAAATATCAAATTTTCAATAATTATATAAACACCTCTTCTTAAGCTCATTTAATTAATTATTTGCAGAGGGGAAAATTCAAAATGAAATTAAATTCCAATAATTATCAGGCCAGAAAATTCACGAAGTTTCATAAATAATCAAATAACAATCACATCACATTGTCATATAACAACAGAGTCAACAACAAGGGTTTAGGCACGACGAGTAGATGATAAAATGTATGCCAACAATTATCCAATTTACTACACAATATGCTCAAGACTTTAACTCAATAAATTTTGCACATATAAACAAAGTACGTACTCGTCAACTCGCGTACATGGTTTTCAATTACCCAAGTTGCACATAAGACTCAATGCCTAAGGGGAATTTCCCCCACTCGAGGTTCAGTAAGACACTTACTTTTTGAAGTTAGGCCGATATTCCAAAATAGCCTTCTTGCTTGAATTGACCTCCGCGCCATTCAAATCTATCCAGATTAATTGTATAACTTCATTAAAATTCATCGAAATCAATTCCGGATAATAATACGTCGACTTAAAAATTTATTCCAAAAAGTCAACAAAAGTCAACGCGGGACTTGCCCCTCGGAACCCAACATAATGTTCATAAAATCCGAACACCCATTCCGATACGAGTTCAACCATACCAATTTTATCGAATTCCAATAACGAATCGACCTCCAAATCGTAAACTTTCGTTTTTGGAAGATTTTACAAAAAATTTAATTTTTCTTCCATTAAATCCGAATTAAATGATGTATTCAAAGACATAATCTTGCAAATTAATCAAAACTGGATAAGAATCACTTACCCCAAACACCCACACAAGAAACTCTCCAAAAATTGCCTTCTACCGAGCTCCCAATTTGATTTTGAGTTATGAACTCAAACCCCCATTTTTGGGACTTTTAATTCTGCCCAGATACACCTTCTTCGTATTCGCGAAGACCAAAATCCAGCTGCCTCCAAATCCTTCTTCGTGTTCGCGTGACAAGCGTCGCGTTCACAAAGGCCAACTGCTTCTGCCCCATCACTTCCTGTTCGCGTTCGCGAAGTCCTCGTCGCGTTCAAGTGACAAGCGTCGCATTCGCGAAGGCCAACTGCTTATGCCCCATCATTTCCTCTTCGCGTTCGCGAAGTTCTCGTCGCGTTCGCGAAGTCCTCGTCGCGTTCGCGATGACCAGCTGACCAACTCCTTCGCGTTTGCCCTCAGGCTCCTATATTCCTTTTCTTCTTCGCGTTCGCGTTGTCTGGGACGCGTTCGCGAAGACTTGCCCTGCTCCTTCTTCGTGTTTGCGTTCGCGAAGGAAAAATCATCAGCCCCTCAAACTCCTCTTCGCGAACGCGGGACTCCCTTCGCGTTCGCGAAGAAGGAAGCCAGACTTCAACAACAACAGTCCAAACAGATCCAATTTGGTCTGAAACACACCCGAGCCCCTCGGGACCCCGTCCAATCATACTATCTAGTCCCATAACATATCACAGACTCTCTCGAGGTTTCAAATATCATCAAATTATGCCGAAAATACAAATCGCACCACAAATCGAACTTATGAACTTTAAAAACTCCAACTTCCAAAACTCGTGTCGAAACCTATCAAACTATCCCGGAATGACATCAAATTTTGCAGGCAAGTCCCAAATAACATAACGGAGCTGTTCCAACTCTCGGAATCGCATTCCGACCCCGATATCAAAAAGTCAAACCCCCGGTCAAACTTTCCAAAATTTTGAGTTTCGCCATTTCAAGCTTAATTCCACTACGGACCTCCAAATAATTTTTCGGACATGCTCCTAAGTCCAAAATCATCATACGGAGCTAACAGAACTCCATTTCGGAGTCGTCTTCATAGAGTTCTGACTACGGTCAAAATCCTAAGACTTAAGCTCCCTTTTTAGGAACTAAGTGTCCCAAATCACTCTGAATCATCCGTAATTCAAACTCGACCACACACGCGGGTCATAATACATATTGCTAGGCTGCTCGAAACCTTAAGTCATTGAACGGGGCATAAATTCTTAAAATGACAAGTCGGGTCATTACACATCAGTTAAAGATTAGGGCATCTGATGTCCCTAAAACAACTTTTCGGACTCGGTATTGGCATTACGAATTCCTAGTGATGTCATTTGGGATAACAATTGCCCAACAATATTTATGGATTTAATGAAGTGGGTATTCAAGCCATATTTGGATTATTATGTGGTTGTATTCATTGATGATATCTTGATTTTCTCCAGCAGTCGAGAGGAGTATGAACAACATCTTTGGACTGTGCTTCAGACTTTGAAGAATAATCAGTTATATGCCAAATTTTCAATATGCGAATTTTGGTTAAACTCAGTTGCCTTTTTGGGGCATGTTGCATCGGCAGAAGGCATAAAAGTGGATCATAAGAAGATTGAGGCAGTTCAGAATTGGCCTTGACCTACTTCAACTACAGAGATACGGAGTTTCCTGGGTTTGGTAGGTTATTATCGCCGGTTTGTAGAGGGGTTTTCATCTATAGCATCTTCATTGACCAAATTGACCCAGAAAAGTGCCTCATTCAGATAGTCAGACGAGTGTGAGTTGAGCTTTTAGAAGCTCAAGATTTCTTTGACTATGTCGCCAGTGTTGGTATTACCCACAGGTTCAGGATCTGATATGGTGTATTGTGATACATCTTGCATTGGGCTTGGTGCAGTATTAATGCAAGATGGCAGAGTCATTGCATATGCATCGCGGCAGTTGAAAGTTCATGAGAAAAATTACCCTATTCATGACTTAGAATTGGCAGCCATTGTTCATGCGCTGAAGATTTGGAGGCATTACCTTTACGGTGTCTCGTGTGAGGTATTTACTGATCATCATAGCCTACAATATCTGTTCAAACAAAAAGATCTCAATTTGAGGCAGAGAAGATGGATGGAATTGTTGAAAGACTATGATTTCACCATATTGTATCACCCCGGAAAAGCCAATGTGGTGGCCGATGCTTTGAGTAGAAAGGTTGTGAGTATGGACAGCCTTGCGTATATTCTTGTTGGTGAGAGGCCATTAGCTGCCTAACTTCAGACTTTGGCCAATCAATTCATGAAGTTAGATTGTTCAGAACCCAGTCGGGTTCTAGCTTGCACAGTCGTCTGGTCTTCTTTATATGAGCGCATCAGAGAGCGGCAATATGATGATCCTCATTTACTTGTCCTCAAGGACACGGTGCAGCACGGTGATGCCAAACAGGTTGTTGTAGGGGAAGATGGAGTTCTGCGAATGCAGGGTCATATTTGTGTGCCTAATGTGGATGGGCTTCGTGAATTAATTCTAGAAGAGGCCCACAGTTCTAGGTATTCTATCCATCCAAGTGCTGCCAAAATATATCAAGATTTTGCTGCAACATTATTGGTGGAGGAGAATGAAGAAGGATATAGTGGCATATGTAGCTATATGTCTGAATTGTCAGCAAGTTAAGTACAAGCTTCAAAACCCTGGTGGTTTGCTTCAGAACTTAGAAATTCCTGAGTGGAAGTGGGAGCGTATCACTATGGATTTTGTTGTTGCGCTCCCACGGACTTAGAGAAAATTTGACGCAGTTTGGGTCCTTGTGGACAGGTTGACCAAGTCAGTACATTTCATTCCAGTGGCAGTTACTTATTCGTCAGAGCGGTTAGCTGAAATTTACATTCGTGATATTGTCCGCCTTCACGATGTGCCAGTGTCTATTACATTCGTGAAATTTACAGGATGCCTTGGATAAGGTCAAAAATATTCAGGATCGACTTCGCACAACTTAGTCTAGGCAAAAGAGTTATGCCAATCGTAAGGTTCATGATATTGCATTCATGGTTGGAGAAAGAGTACTACTCCGAGTTTCACCTATGAGAGGTGTAATGAGGTTTGGGAAAAAGGAAAAGTTGAGCCCTAGGTATATAGGACCCTTCGAAATTCTTGAAAGGGTGGGCGAAGTAGCCTATAGGCTTGCATTACCACCTAGTTTATCAGTGGTTCATCCAGTGTTCCATGTGTTTATGTTCCGGAAATATCATGGTGATCCGTCCCATGTATTAGATTTCAACTCAGTCCAATTGGACAAAGATTTGACTTATGAAGAGGAGCCGGTAGCTATTCTAGCCCGGCAGGTCTGATAGTTGAGGACTACGAGTTATCCTTCAGTTCGGGTGCAATGGAGAGGTCAGCCGATTGAGGCAGCTACCTGGGAGTATGAGTCGGACATGTGGAGAAAATATCAACATCTTTTCACCAGCTCAGGTACCTTTCTAATTCCGTTCGAGGACGAACGTTTGTTTTAGAGACGGAGAATCTGATGACCCAAAATGTCATCTATAATTTAAACATTCATTTATGTGTTCTAAGACCTTGAAAAGAACTATTTATCATTCCTCAACTTGCATGCGCAGTCTGTATAATTATCCGAAAAGTGTTTATGTGAAAAATAGATTAAAATGTGAAATATAGTTTTAAAACTCAAATGAGTTGACTTTGGTCAACATTTTGAGTAAACGGAATCGGATTAGTGTTTTGACAGTTTCGGTAGGTCCGTATCGCGATTTGGAACTTGGGCATATGCCCAGAATTGAATTTGGAGGTCCCTAGCTCAAATTATTGCCATTTAACGGAAACTAGAAATCTAAAGCCTTAAAGATTTCAAAGTTTGACCACAAATTGACTTTTATTGATATCAGGGTCGGAATCCAGTTCTGAAAATGTTCATAGGTCTGTTATGTCATTTATGACTTGTGTGCAAAATTTGAGGTCAATCGGACTTGATTTGATAGGTTCCGGCATCAAATGTAGAAGTTGAAAATTCTTAAGTTCCTTAAGCTTGAATTGGGGTATGATTCATGGTTTTAGCGTTAGTTGATGCGATTTGAGGTTTCGACTAAGTTCGTATGATGTTATAAGACTTGTTGGTATATTTGGTTGAGGTCCCGGGGCCTCGGGTGAGTTTCGGATGGTTAACGGGTTGCATTTTGGACTTCTAACTTTGCTGGAATTTTTCTGATGGACTATATGGTTTACTTCTTCGCGTTCGCGAAGCGGGATCGCGTTACTGAAGGGTAATGGGCAGTGTTCATCACGAACGCGTGGGAGTGTTCGCGTTCGCGTAGAAGGGTGAGGCCTGGCTGGGCACCAGGCTATAAGGCTTCGCATTCGCAAAAGGAAGACCGTGTTCGCGAAGGCCAAGCTTGGCAATGTATCGCGTTCGCGAGACTGCTCTCATGTTTGCGAAGAAGAAATCTGGGGCAGCACAAAAATGTGCTTTATGAACGTGAGGGACCTGTCGCGTTCGCGAAGAAGAAAACCCTGGACAGCAGAACTTAAGTTCTGAAAATGGGATTTCGTCCCAGTTATCATTATTCATGATTTTGAGCTCAGGTAAGGCAAAGTTTTGGCCATTTTCACGGAAAAACATTGGGGTAAGTGTTCCTTATTATATATTAATTATATTTCATGATTCCATACTCATTTACATCATGAAACCATGAATTTATGTAAGTAAAATCAGATTTTTATAAAATCTTCCAAAAATATAAAATGGAGATTTGAAAGTCAATCCGATGTCGGAATTCCGATAATTTTTATATGGTTGAACTCGTATCGGAACGGGTGTTCGGATTTCGTGAGTTTTTCTAGGATTCGAGACGTGGGTCCCACTATTGAGTTTTAAAATAAATTTAGGATCTTAATCTGGAAAATTAGTAAATTCAAAAGCAATAAATTCCTACGATTCATGTTGAGTATATTGATTTGTTTGTGACTAAATTTGAAGCTTTAGGACACGAATTCGCGAAGCAAAGGTGTATTGTAATCTTGAGTTGGTTGCAAATCGAGGTAAGTGTCATGGTTAACCTTGACTTGAGGGAGTAGGACTTATTTTTCTATTTGCTACGTGATTTAATGTGAGGGTACAACGTATATGTGAGGTGACGAGTACTTATTGATTCCTACGATTCGTGTTGAGTATATTGATTTGTTTGTGACTAAATTTGAAACTTTAGGACACGAATTCGCGAGGCAAAGGTGTATTGGAATCTTGAGTTGGTTGCAAATCGAGGTAAGTATCGTGGTTAACCTTGACTTGAGGGAGTAGGACTTATTTTTCTATTTGCTACGTGATTTAATGTGAGGGCATAACGTATATGTGAGGTGATGAGTACTTATGTGTTGTGGTTGAGTCAAAGCATGCGGGTGAAATTTGTTTATTGTTAATAATTGCATATTTAATTAAGATATTCATGCTTAAGTTTATTATTGATTATTTGATCATTATTCATGAAATTATTATTTATTTAATTATTGTTGAATATTTTGGAAGGTGAAGTCAGTATTTTGGTGTTGAATTGATTGATAAGTATATATCCCCGCATTTAAATACTCTTTCGAATTTATATCATTATTTTCATGGTAAGGAAAAGTGTAAAAACATGAAGGGTGATGCCGTGCCATTTATATTATTTATATTATCCTTGCCAGGGTGAGAAAGAGTGTAAAAGAACGAAGGGTGATACCGTGCCATTTTCAAAGAGAGTTAAAGCACGAAGGGTGATGCCATGCCAGAAGACAGTTAAAGTGTGAAGGGTGATTCCGTGCCAATTATTATTATTTATTTATCAATTTTTGGGAAGAATGAGAGTAAAAGCACGAAGGGTGGTGTCGTGCAATTTCATATTATCAGCTGCTCATTTTATTTTTGATGAATTAATTGGTTGCTACGTGATACTTCTCCTGCTGGAATTACTATAGCATCCCTCTTCGCATGTCCCCTCCCAAATTTATAAATTATTATTTATTGTAAATTGTTGCTTCATATTTGTATATACTTGAACAGGTTATTTACGTACGTGTCTTGTTATACCCTCCTCACTACTTCGTTGAGGTTAGGCTCGATACTTACGGGTTACATGGGGTCGGTTGTACTCATACTATACTCTGCACTTCTTGTGCAGATTTTGGAGTTAGTCCCAGCGGAGTACCATAGATTTGCTCGGATTCATCTATCGAGAGGAGACTTGAGATATAACTGCACAACGTCCTCAGTTTTGAAGTCCCCTTCTATCTTATCTTAGTTGTGTATTATCTGTCAAACAGCTGAATTTTATTCAAACCTTTATTTGTATTATTCTAGTAGCTCGTGTACTTGTGACACTAGATTCGGGGATGTATTTTGATGATTCGGTAGTTATGGTCTTTCGCACTTTATTTCAGTAATTGACTTTCGTTTAATTTAATTTGTTTTAAAATGGTTAAGATTATTCTAACGTTGGTTTGCCTAGCAAGTGAAATGTTAGGTGCCATCACGGTCCCGATGGTGGAAATTTCGGGTCGTGATATGCCACCTAAGGCATTGTCTAAATTAAAAGGCTACGGCCATTCCGGAATATTAGAAACCCAAGGGCACAAAGTTTATTTGGCATTGCCCGAATTTAAAGGTTACGGCCATTTCAGGATATTAAATGTCCGAGGGCACAAAGCTTATTTGGCATTGCCCGAATTAAAAGGCTACGGCCATTCCAGGAAATTAAAAGCCCGAGGGCACAAAGCTTATTTGGCATTTGCCCCAACTCGAAAAAGCTCGGAGACGTCCAAAGCACGTAACAAAAGGTACCTTCGGCAAAATTACAGTCTAAGGAATTATAAGTACTTTGGAAAAAAAAATCGATCATACCAAATTTCCACATTGCCTTAAGAAAAATCAAAGGCAAGGAATGTCCGAAAACCCCGAACAATACCCAACTATTTAATGCTAAGGCATTTTAATCTTTGAAAAATATAAAAAGAAAGGCAAAGGAAAAACTCAAGAATTATCGAAAAACTTGTATTATATATGATCTTTACAAAGGCATAACAAGCCTTGACAAAAAGAACAAAATACTAAAAAAAACGAAATCAAATAGAGGCACTTAAGCAGCCTGATCCTAGCCGGAGTCCGCCTCGTCACCGGGATTCCCGGGGTCTTCTCCACCCTCGGAAATGCTTGAGTCCTCGAAATATTCCTCCTTGGGATAGGCAAGCTTCTTGGACTCGGTTTCAAGCACCTTGGCATCCTCGATCTCAGCCGATAAGTCAAAAACCCGAGCGTGAACTTCCTCGGGGGCCTCCCTTCGGGATTGCCACTTCATGTGCTCGATGAGATTTTTTACAAGGTCCTGGGTCGCCTCGGCATCAGCCTTATATTGGGCCACCATCTCATCGGCATCGGCCTTGACCACTACGGCCAGTGACTTGGCTGTTTCGAGCTCCTTGGCCAAACTTTTTCGATCAGAGGCGGCCGAACCTAACTGCAACTGGAGCTCTTCAACCCTTTTAGTCTGAACCTCGGCCCTCTCCTTTTCCACTCTAAGCTGAATTTCAGTCGAATTTAGTTGTGCCCGAGCAACCTCTTTTTCCGAGGCCAGACAATCCATTCTGCCTCTCCATTCATCGGTCTCGGCTTTAACTATTTCCAATTCAGCTCGGAGCTGGTCAATCTGATCGAGTGTTTACTGGACCTGCGGATTTTGACCATCAGTCACTGAATCTAGTTCATCATCACTAATCTCAAATATTGTTACCTGCTCAGTGAGGTCAGCAAGTTCCTTCCGAGCAACATCCAGCTCAGCTCGGAGGCTCTTAGCCTCTCCTTCGAACTGCTCGCTAAGAAGTTTATAGGCGTCTCTCTTCTCAGTGAGTTCTCAAACTTCAGCTTCGAGTTGTTTCAGCTCTTCTCGGTGCCTTCAAAAGGTCATGATGAAGCACTGATGCCTACAAGCACGAAAACAAATGTCAAGTTATCTATGAAATAACCTAAATACAAAATTGAAAATCATCAAGGAAAATACAAAGATTACCCGGTTAAGCGCATGTTGCGCTTCGTTGAATAAGCAAGGTGCCTCCACCTCATTCATCTTGGCCTGGTCATCCTCGGTCACCAGACACCGAAGATAACTGGCCACCCCTATGGGGGCGGAAAGAACCCGGGCGTCCTCTGGAAGGGAATTAACAATGGTGTTCTTTTGCAGCTTGAGCCTCGCTATAAATCGACTCTGTGAACGAGGGCGACTCGGCAATCTCTATCGGGCCAAGTACTTCTTGCGGGGCTTTGCCCGCATCTCGGGAAGCTTCAGTTCCTGCCTCCACCTCGGCCTCCCCGACTTAATGAAGATCGATCGCGCCTCCCCCTGGTTTGGAGGCCTCTTGGCTGGTTTGGAGGCATGCTGGCCACCAAATCGAAGGCTTCTCCTTCCCTCTTGAACTCATCCCTCAATCGATAGAGTGAGTCCAGACACAGTGCTCGACCACTGGTGCTTCCCTAGGGTTTACGCGCCAATTTTTTCCTTGGCTTCTTCTTCTCAGGACCCGGAGAACCTGGAGCCCTTTTTCTTTTCTTCTCTTCATCCTGCCCCGAAACAGGGGGCTCAGTGAAGATATCGTCATCACCGAATGGAGGCCTCATCTTAACATCTTTTGGTAAACCTGCAAAAGAGAAGTAAATCAAGTCAAAACATAATATCGTGAAAGGAAAATCAAATGACATTTGAGAAAACTCTCACCATGGAACGGGCCTCCCATCGGCCCTTCGAGAGCTCGCGCCACGAACGCTCGAAATAAGGCCTTTGTTTCACAACGCCCTTGACCTATTTCTTGAGTCGAGGAACTGCATCGGGCATCCAAGAAACAGCTGCACCACCACAAAATATCGATAAGAAGGGACTATATAAGCGCATGAGATGGTCGATGGTGAACGGATACCCCTCGATCTCGCTTACGAAGAAACGAAGGAGATTTACTATTCTCCAAAAGGAAGGGTGAATTTGGCCGAGGGTCACGTCGTACCTCTTACAGAAGGCAATAATGACCTGGTCAAAGGGGCCCAGCGTGAAGGGATAAGTGTAAACACTTAGAAAACCCTCTACGTGGGTAGTAATAGCTTCCTCAGGCTTGGGGACCACTAGGTGCTTATCAGCCCAGTTGTAATCTTTCTTGACTTCGGAGAGGACGTCCTCGGTGATCGAGCAGATATACCTCAAGCCCGGTTCACACTGACCCGGTACCGAAGAGGTTTTCTCGTTCTTGAAATCAGCACCGGTCGGGCACCACGCGGGGATGAACAATTTCAGAGGAGGCTCCGGTGCCGGTTCCCCAGCAGCAGTAGTATGAGAAACGGTTTCCTCAACAGCCAGCCTCGAGGCAGAGGGAGTTTCTTTTTGAGGAACGGATTTTGAAATATTCTCCATTTCTTTAGATAGATGAGATATGAAGAAAAGAAGGTTTGGATGAGAAATAATGGATGATTAGCGGATGAAGAACTTTTATGAAAGATCTCACAAAATCAGAATAAAAGAACTTGGAAGTGTTAAAATATCTTAGGCACGAGAGCAGAAGGTTTGAATGTAAGGTTTGAATGAATGAAGGAGGAGGCATTTATAGTTTTTCAAGCGACGGTTCACACCTGGGAGTGACCGACTAGCAACTGACAAGCATTTAATACCTTAAAAATTGGACCAACGGGACGTTTCAACTATTCTTGTCGCTTATGTCATGAATTTTGTCACTTACGTCATTGTTTATCGAAGTGAGAATCGAGAGCTTATATCGTTTCTCATTATTTGCTCTCCAAATAATGAGGGGACTTTATGTCATGATTTTTGTCGCTTACGTCATGATTTATCGAAGTAAGAATCGAGAGCTCATATCGTTTCTCGTCATTTACTCTTCGAAAAACGAGGAGACTATCTGTATATGGGTAAAATCGAACTCGGAATTTGACCGAGCATCCAACATAACAGCTTGGGATCGAGAGATAGTGATAAAACCCCAAAGGTCGGTTCCTGCCTTGCCGAATTAGCCACCGAAACCACCGGACTTGCCTTCGAGTTTACCAAGGTCTTAATCGGTCCGGTTATAATGGTCTCAAGGAAAATATCGCCAGTTTACCTGACAAGGGTCCGAAATTCCCGCAACTAATCAGATATTGCGAGTGAAATCACGGAACATACCAAAAAAAGGAGGCCAGCAGTCAGCAAGTCAGCAAATCAATGACTTTTTACCTTTTATATAACAATAGAATAATACCCTAAAAGTAGGACTCATCTATTATATAAAAGGGGCCTAGCATTTCATGAAAGGCGTTGTAGCATACACTCATAAGCAATACATTACCGTTATTCTTTAAGTTCTTATTATTCGATATCTTGGTGTCAATCAAAGTACATTCAGCTCTGGTTTGCAGTTAATTTATCGTTATTTATTTCAATTGCAATTAAGTTTATCGTTTAGTATCAAATTAATCTGTATATCCTTTAAACCACTAACAAATTCAATTCTTATCCGATTTTGAGGGTAAACACATTTACTAGATAATGTTTGATTAGTGACCACTTAAATATTTGTGGTTGGGCTAAACGGGTTTTTAAGCTAGAACCCCAATAAGGTTGTGAACTTAAATCTCGGGGATTTTTTCTTATATATATACTATATTACAAATTATTTTATCCGCTTTAACTGAAGTTTGTTAATTACTAAAATAAACTATTTTTTTTTTATAATTTGTACAAATCTATACTATATTGAAAACATGAAACCCCTTCGTAAAATATTGTTTACCTTTTTCACACTTTAAAAATAGATTTCATATTGGACAAAATTGTAATTTAAGTTACTTTTCTAATATTTAGGACTTTTAAATCAATTAAATACTATAATGATCATTCCTTATTTGAACTATGTATAAAGTCCTAATATTTAGGAATTCAAAGATTTTACCTTATATAAATTATTTTTTATTTAAATTATATAACATAATATCTTAATAAGGATTAGGAAATAAAGGCTTACCTCACGTGTATTTACTATTTAGGACCTCTTCAATGCACATAGAGAAATTAAAAAGCATATTACTACATGTAAGTTTCAAAGACGGAGCCTAATCGAACAAGTAAATTAACACTTTATTCTAATAGACAATATAAAATTAAACATAAAATATCGTTTTTACGTAGGTTTGGGCGAGAAATAAATAAATACAAAAATAAAAATGTAATACAATAATTTAAACTTTTTTTCGAAAGACTATTGTTTTCTTTATTGACATTTTCTGAGAAGCAACCAAGTTACAAAGTCAAGAATTAAAAAACGACATTTAGAATTAGAGGAATAATTCACAATTACATAATGTAACTTACCATTGTGTGCTTCCAAATAAGATATTAGAAGTAATAAATTAACAAACTCATCCCGATGCCAATCTCAATTTTGCCTAACCTCTAGGCAAGTGAAAACAAAAATGATTAAGATTCATAATTGAACTCATTAATTTTTTACCTTTTGAATTCTCTCTTATTTGATTTATGTTGGAAGTCTCGATACATAGGATCTTAAGATCAACCAAGATTTTATCTTATACAAAATTATTTTCTTATTTTGAATAATATATCACGATCATAATTTTTTTTGGGCATAACATGAACTATAATTCATTCGATATTATCTTTGACTCTTTTAATTTCTCTTCATTGATTGTTTTTTCTAGGGTAAAATCATTTACATCAGTTAATATTGGTTTAAAAATCAAACTCCCCCCTTAACCTTTGAACAATTATCATTCACCCCCTTTATCCTACACAATGTCTATTTTGCCCTTGTCATGTTTCAATTTCCTCCTATATGTGTAATACTCTTTTTTTATTTTACATGCTATTTTTATGATTTTTCCTATAATTTAAATGATATTATACCTTATTATAAATTATAATATAAATTTATTTAAATTATAAATATAATATCCTATATATTATTTGTCACATTTGATCGGTCTTCCCCATACCAGAATTGAAATGACATATCAGCTCCCAAGGGAGTATTCGGTATTCCTTCATAATATGACATGCATTAAGTATATATTTAAGTTACAATTTCTCAGTATTAAATAGATAATCCTTTAGGAGTTTGTTATAAAATCTGCCTTTACTTTTAATAATAATAAAATTTTATATTACTTGCATTGAGGATATGTTTAAGGTTCCCACCATGTTTTATTCTAGATTGTGTAAATATATTTTTGAAATTTGATTGCTATGAATACAATATTGATAAAAGCAAATTATTTTATTTTAATTTTTATTTTGCTTATCCTTTTTATTATTTAACATCAATGAATTATATGCTTGGTTATCATTTTATATTTTTTTATTTTGAAAATAAAAGTTAGCCATTACATAGGTAAGTTCATAGTATAGATATTAGAAAAAAGAAAAATATCATGATAATACTACTACTACTACTACTACTACAACAACAACAACAACAACAACAACCCAGTAAAATTCAACTAATGGGGTTTAGGGAAGGTAGTATGTACGCAGATCTTACCCCTACCCCGAAGGAGTAGAGAGGTTGTTTCCGAAAGATTTTCGGCTCAAAAAAATAAAAGGACAAAAGGAGACAATACTAGTATCACCACAGTAATCATAGAAAAATTAAGGACACCATAAAATTTAGAAAAAAGATGCAAAGCAAAAGCGATAGCTATTAAATAGGTTCTGCACTGAAAAGCGAAATAGTAAGACATAACATTGCCACTAGCTATGTTAGACAAAAACCCTACCTGGCTAGTCCCACAATGGTACGAAGTAAGGCAAGACTCAACTACCTCCTAACCTACAACAATAGGCATTTTAAAAAGTCAATTGAGAAACAAGGGGAAGAATGATAATTGTTCAAAATAGAGGGGGAGCTCAATTTTTAAAGCAAAGTTTAGAGGTGCAGATGATTTTCATCCATTTGTATAATATTTTAAGACAATATCCAATTATCAAAATAATTAACAAAAAAATTAAAATTATAGTAGAGATAGAGAGAAAGTATGAGGGAGGGAGAGAAAGGAAAAAGATAAACAGATAACTTCAGTCATTGGCGGATCAACAAAAGTTACAATAAGTCATATTTTTTTATTTATTAAGCCAGCTAAATAGGATCAATATTCGTTATTTTTAGGAACTTATATATTTTTAATATAAATATATTATTTAATAATATTTATACAATTTTTAAAAAAAAATTGTATACTCACTGATATAAATATACATATAAAGCGCATATCATAATACTAGTCTCCTTTAAAACGCTAGCATTTTGAGTTAAAGATTTCAGTTATACCTTTTCTTTTCCCTTCCCATTTAATTTGCTCTCCTCTCCTATCCTCTCTCCTTGTTCCACTGCGCCTCTATCATATCCCCCCTAATCCCCTCTAATATCAGGCCAAACTAACACCCCATCTTTCCTTTTCTCCTCTTCTTTACTCAAAGCAGCAAAAAACCATTTCAAATACCACATCCATTGTCACGCCGAAAGACGGCCAACTACGAGGCCAAGCACCGGCAGTGACTCCCCGAAAAACTATGGCAACAACTTCCTTCTCTGTTTTTCCTTCTCTAGCAAATTGAGAAAAAGAAGAAGAATGTATGGTACAATATATAACTTATTTAAACAGTCATACAAAGTTGATATAAATATAACACATCTACAATATCATACAACTTAAATATAAATTCCATACAGCTACAATAACTTATTTGTGGCTCATGTACCCTTATAAATAGAAAGAGAGAGAATGGTAGAGGGAATTGGACATTTATTATAAAATACAACACATTGACATTATCTGAATATTCTTGCTTTATTATACGCATACAAAATACATTTTTTCTTCGAATTTTTATCTAACTTTTCTCCCACGTTCCAAGGAGAATCCGAATATTCAAAGGCTCATCAATCATTTATAATTGTCAGAAAGAATACCAAAGAATCTCACCCTTTTCGGGTGACTCACATGCTTTTATTTACCTAAATGTCATTCATTACTATTTATTGTTATTTAATGCTACCTCCTTTATTTTTGGATTATTGAATATAGCAGTATTGTTGCCATTTATTGTTGCACAAATAATATCTGTGATTTCTCGCTACAAAATCGGTTAATGTATCTTTTGGATATTAATATTGGCTAAAATTAACTCTATTTTAAACCTAGATCTAAATTTTGGGTCAAACAATATACTTTACATGTAATTTTAATACAATTTCGATGCATCTTTAAACATGTGGTCAGTTACAATTTGCTTGTAATGCTTCAAATAACATTATATAACTTCCAAAAAATTTGCATACAATATTTCTTTTGCATGTGGTCTGTTCTTGTTCTTTTTCCTCTTCGATTATCAATATGAAATTTCAACTAAAATTAACTCTAATTGTCACCTCTCTCCCTTTTCCTCTATTGCCTCACTCCTATTCCCCTAATCCCTTTTTCGGCCGCGGCTTAAAATTATTGAAGTTTTAGGCTGAGTTTTATAGAGTTTGCTGCTGGTTTTTGAATAGTTTTAATGGTGGTTTAAAGCGGATTTTAGGTGGTTTTGCTCTTAGGTTTCAATGGAGGAAGACTCAATCGAAAGAAAAATTGAACAAGATGTAATACGTGATAACAGTGGATAGGGGTTGGCTAAGAGAAGTGGGGGGAAGGGGGGGGGGGGGGGGTTATCAGGCTTGAGTTATGGAGATCTTACCAAATTAAATGACCATAATCAAGGATACTCATTTAACATTTGTATAAAATATATATAATTATATCTATATAATGTAATTAAGTGATAACTTTTCTAAGATGGATAAATAAATTTATAACTTATCATAGAAAGGTAAAAATCTCTAAATCTCTAATCCAAGTTTAAAGTTGGCCCATCATTGGTCAGTTTCTTACATTTAATAGTTCAGATTTATTGCCAATTTTGCCTGGACAATCCTATACCTTTCTGCTCTCACAAAATCCCACTCTTCTATTACACTTCCGTGTAGAGACTCCCAAAAACTTTCTTCTTTTCGTCTGAAAAATAAATTTTAAAGCCTTTATTTTTTTTATTTTGGTCAATTGCTATGTAACTCCTATGCTGTAGGAAGGTACCAGGATAAATTTAATTACTATTTTGCAGTTTGCATAATCAGGTAAAAACTTTCTCCCACAAGGTTACAGCATCACAAGGTTCAAGTTCATATTTTTTACCTACCACTGTTATTGATAATTTAATAGCAGCTAGTGAATTTCACGCCCAAACATAATTGCAACTTTCACATATTTTTTCAACTTCATCCAACTATTGTCCAAATGCTTAATTTCAGTTTAATCTACTTTATATTATTTTTATAAAATATTGAAATAGTTTGGATTTGGATAATATTTGATTATAAGATTGAACTTGGAATCCACATATATCAGGAATAAAATCAAGACATCAACTGTTTAGAAACTGCTAAGTAAATGTAATAGGAATGATACTAGAAATGTATAAGAAGAACGCTAAAAAATAAGGAAAAATGGAAATGAAAAGAGTATATAAAACCAAATAAATGTATCGAAAGTGACGGATCATCCACTGTGATTAAAACAGTGTTGGGTTGGGTAAGCATCCGGTCCCCACACTAAAGCCCACCCGATTCAGTATCGTTATGCCTGATTTCGGAAAAAAACTTTGTAAGCGTTTGAACAATATTTAAGTGAAGTCAAAAAAAATGATAGTATGAAATTAAAGTGCTTTCACTTTAGAAAATTTGTAAAAGTTGAAAGTTTGTATACTTCTCTTGAAATTCTCATTCAGACTGTCATTTTAACATTTCACTCAAGTTCAAATAATATTTCACTTGAAACTCAGTATAGTGGTATTTGGATTTGCTTTTAAAAGATAGCTTATAAGCTAAAAGTCAAAAAATGTAAGTTGGTACTCCAACAAGTGACTTTTTTATATTTGGCTCACTCATTAAAAAAATATTAAATTCTAAAAAAAAAGGTCTTCTGACTAAACTACCCTTAATTTATTGCTGGACCTATTTAATGTTAGTAATTTAAAAGACCTTTTAAGGATAAGTACATAGGGATAAATTTGAAAAAACAAAGTGAATACTCCCTTCAGTCCATAATAAGTGACCTTTTGACCTTTTTATTTAAGTCCAAAATAAAGTGTCATTTTTACATAATGAAGAATGAATTAACCGTACTTTTTCAAATTTGCCCTTATTTTATATATCCCAATGTATTAAGTTAACAATATGCAAATTTTAATTAAAGTTAATTTAGTCAAAATACTTATTTGTTTTCTAGGAGTCAGTATTTTATTAAGGGGTGTGCCAAAGGAAAAAAATCACTTATTGTGGACCGGAGGGAGTACCTTCTTGATTATGTAAAATGACATTTATTTTGCACCAAAATAAAAAGGTAAAATAGTCTTTTATTGTGGGCCAGAGAGAGTAATAATGAATTTTTGGCTTTTGGCTTATTTTTATACTTTTTCATGTCTAAAAGTAAAAGCTTTCAAGCATTTTTTATCATTGCCAAACACTACAAAAACTAAAAAAATACTTAAAAACTAATAAACACTTAAAATAAGTCAATCCAAATACCCTCTAACTAATTACTTATTTCAGTATTTGAGAATATTCCTATAGACAAACAGCCACAATTACACCAAACTACACTAAATTAGTTTTCAAAAAGACATTAGTCACAACTCACAAGTCAAGGTATGTCAAAGATAATATGCCATTGTGTTATATGATTGTTTCATATCAGTTATATAACGCTTTCAAAGAGATTTATAACGTATTGGGATACTCCATCTATTATCTTAAGATTTGTTGTTAAATACTCAACATTTTCATGTAAGATCGGAACCAATTTTTAGTAAGTCATTTTCATATTTATAACTCTAACGTCTCCTAAAATTACAACAGCAAACCCAACAAATTCCTATAAGTAGGATATAGGAAGGATAGTGTGTGCGCAAATATGCCCTTATCATGAAAGGGCAGAGAAACTATTCCAATAAATCCTCGACTAAGAAAATATGAAAAGAAGTAATGAGAACAAACAATAACAACAACAACAACAACAAGATATTAAGAACTAAAGCATAAAATAGCAATCAAACAATAAGTAGTAATATCAATAAAAGTTACTCCCTCCGGTCCATAATAAGTGACTTTTTGGATGTTTTCACACAGATTAAGAAATTTACTTTTTAACATTAATTAGCAATAAATTTGACCATATTAACATTTACTATCTCGTCACATAAACACTCATAACACATACTCCAAGGGCAATGTAAGAAAAGAATAATTAATTCATTCATGAAATCTGAAAACATTACTTATTTTGGATCACATAAAAAGGCTAAAAAATCATTAATTGTGGATCGAAGGGAATACCATACTAGCAATAATTCTACCGGTAGGGAAAAGAAAAAGAAAAACGCACGAGTAACTCCCAATCTTTTACCTAACCCTCGACCTCAATTTCTTAGAATTAAGTTTTATATAAATCTATCACTAAAATATGTGGTAGGATAATAAATGTATTTTATTCTTAATCACAAATTCCAAATTTGAGCTCTAATAGTCATTTTTTTAATAGAGCTCCTATAAACTGAATCAAAATCAGAAAGTCTTAAACATAAGATTTTGACAAGAGAGAGAGAGAGAGAACGAGAACCAAAGCTGTGCATTGTTTTAAGGCAGCGGCTGCTGTATATCAGAGAAAAAGGGCAAAGCCTTTTTTGGTATAGAGTCAAAGATAAAGAGAGATAACAGTACAGTGTAGCAGAGAAGAAGATTGACCCCCATTGAAGCTTAAACAAACTCTATAATTCCAACTGAAAAAAGAAGAAGTAAAAAGTATACAGAAGCTTGAAGTTAGATCCGAGAGTTGCGGAGCCAAAATGGGAGAAATGGGAACTGGAAGTTCTTTCACGGCGTTACTTGAACTGCCGGCGAATCAAGCGGTGGAGCTTTTAGTTCATTCATTGGAAACCGACAAAACCGGTGAACCTCACATACCTCACTATCGTTATCCTCCTCCTCCGCCGCCGATTTTTCCTTCGGATGCAGCTTTGATTGACAGAGCTTCTAAGTTCTCCGTCTTCGCCGCCGGATACTCGCCGGAGTCTAATTCTACTCTTTCCAATTCATGCTCAAAATCACTTTTAGTCAAACAAGAACCCCTAGATTCCGAATTTAACCAGAATTCATCTCCGGTTACCTTTTCCAATCCGACGGTTAATCAAAAAACAACTAAGAGAAAGGAACGCGAGAAAAAGGTAATTTCCACACCACCGTAGCCTCTATCCTATTTTATATGACACTTTTTATTCTTATTCTGTGACCAGTCAAATAAAACTCACTTAGATTTTAGTAACAGAAGGAGTAATAAGTTAATTTTAAAACTTCTAATTTTATTCTTAATGAGATAATTTATAGTCACACAAATGTCTATGGCTTTTTAAATATTACAAGTTTCAAATCCATGTCCATGAAACACTAATTTGATAGGAGCAAAATTGCAACTTATTATACTTTACGTTTTTTCTATTTAATTTCTAAGAAATGTGAAATGGATTTTGGACCTAAGAAGTGGAGTATATGAATTTCCAGTTTGTTCAGTAATTTCTGTCAAATTCAGGTAAAAGAAACTAGTAGCAAAAAGGGCAAAAAATCAACGAATAATACCTCAGAAGATGATGCAGAGAAGCTTCCATACGTTCACGTCCGAGCTCGTAGAGGCCAAGCGACAGATAGCCATAGCTTAGCAGAAAGAGTAAGGCTCAAGAACTTAAGCGCTATTAGTGTTTTGCTAAATTTGGTGATTACATCTAATTAAGATTGTAATTTTCTTAATTATATGTAGGCAAGGAGAGAGAAGATTAATGCTAGGATGAAGCTCCTTCAAGAGCTGGTCCCAGGATGTAATAAGGTTAGCTGTCACTTTTATTACGTAGTACTCTTCATTAGCAATAATAATAATGATAGTCTAATAAATTTGTACTGATTGTTAAGTAATCACGTTGGGGAAAAAATATCTTCAATGTGATAATTGTAATTCCTTTCATCCATTAGTTTTTTATTTTATTTTTAAAGCCTAAAATCAGTCGTTTTCACCTTTTTCTTAAACGAAAAAAGGTGGTGGGTTTGGCACCAAGAAAAGTAGCTAACAATTCTACTGTCCTTTCAGCCTTTTTGCTACTTTTCAGTATTTACTTTTTGAGGTCAATCGTGTCATTTACTAGTCTTGGACCTCTTTTTCTTTACCTGTTTTTTCCCTTAAAGAAAATTGATACTTGAAAATTTGTTTTTCGGGGGAGTTAGGATAATTTGGAGAAGTTTTAGTCTAGAGACTAAGTGGGCGTTTGGACATAAGAATTGTGAAATTCTGGAAAAAAAGTGATTTCTTGTTTTCAAGTTGAAAATGGTATTTGAAAATTAGATTTGTGTTTGGCCATGAATATTATTTGAATCTGTTTTTTGAATTTTTGTGAGTGCTTTCAAGTAAAAATTTTGGAAAATAACTTTTTTGAGTTTTTCAAATTTCGAAAAATTTCCGAAATTTAACTTCAAGTAAAAGCATCCCAGTGCACTAAGTTCCCGCTATGCGCGGGGTCCGGGGAAGGGCCGGACCACAGGCTGCGTACAATTTGAAATTTTCATGGCCAAAAATTAATTCCGGAAAAAAAAGTGAAAAAAATATTTAAAAATTTCCTATTTTCAATTTATTTATTTTTCAAAAATGTGTTTGTCCATTAAATTTTGCAAGTTTTTAAAAAAAATTCGATAATGAGTTGTGGACCACTTTTTCGATAATGTGGTTTTGACCACTTTTTCAAAATTTTCAGATTTTTTTTTCCCGCTCACAAAACTGCAACATTTTTTCAAGTGAAATGCATTGTCCAAACATAATTTCAAATTCCAAATACCATTTTTCAACTTAACTCCAAATACTACTTTTTTTTTTCAAAAGTAGTAGGATATATGTTCAAAAATGGACCTCATGTCTAACTTAAACTCAAAAGTCATGAGTTGAGGATTGTTAATATAAAGAGACTACTAATCCAGCCATTTGTGACTTGACCAATTTATGAATGTATGAGATGTTGATCCCTTGCAACTGTAGGTTACTTTGGAATAGTTAGTTCCATCTTAGACTTTTTGTTTGTATTTGTAATATTGGGAACAATCGTTTGAATTAGAAATCAGTTTGATTTTGAACAATCACTTCTAATTGCTTTAAGAAATGAAAATAACTATTGATCTGAAGGAGCTTTTATCATCTTTGACTGTCAATGCAATGTGTAATCAAGACTATAGAATGTTACTATTCTACTTTAACTTGTTGGCTTGCTGTGGCTTAACATACACTTGCATTTTTATGAGGCTAAGCAGAGATGCACGGTGATTAATTTAATGGCTAATTAACAGACATTCGTGCTCGCTTCAGATGCTTTCAATTAGTTAATTCTCAATTTCAAACTTGCCCAAAAATATTACCATGTTGTAAAGTCTGGACTATGCTTACAGATCTCGGGAACTGCAATGGTGTTGGATGAGATCATCAACCATGTACAATCCTTACAGCGTCAAGTGGAGGTCAGACCTCGGAAATCCTTGCATCTGACTTATTAGTGCTGAAATCTGCAGACTACTATATTGATTGCGGCATTTTAGGTGTAAATGCAAATATGATGCATTCAGACTTCTCACTCTGCAGTAGTAGATTGTATCCCTCAAAATAGTCATTATTTCTGTACCTGCATAGGGGGAACTAAGTTTTGGAAGAAATAGTGGCTATTTTCTTTTTCTCTCTCTAAAGAAATAGTCATTATTTCTTCCAAAACTTAGTGCCCCCCTATGCAGGTAAATGCCTTAACATAATTCCTGCAATGCTTTGCATAACTTACAAAGAAAAGAGAAGAATTTTTTTATTATTATTCGGCTATATTGCTCGGACTCTCCAAAATTGTTGCCGGTGCATGTCGGATCCTCTAAAAGTAGTGCATTTTGGAGGATCCGACACGGGTGCGGCTGCATTTTGGAGAGTCCGAGTAATGTAGTTCTTCGGCTACCGGAGGTAGGGTGTGGAGAATATGCAGCAGTTGTTGATTTGTCATAAGCTCCCCCGTTAGCGTACAGTCATAACGAAAGGAGAACTGATGAACTCAATACCTGAGGAGTTCCTCAGTTGCTCCTCATGTATTCTTTTTAAAGAAGGGAAACAATAATTCCTTATTAAGGAAACACAATCATAGTCTGAATTTTGTCAGGCTGAACTTAAACATCAATAGGCTCATAAAAGGTTTTGTGGCCATGCTTAATATTCAAACATGATATTGTGGTGAGGGAAGCTTGCATGTTCCCTATACAGATGAGTGCATCTGCATCCCACCTCCGCCCCCGCCCCCACCCCACAACCTTTTTTTTTGACAAATTTTGAAAATGTAGGCAAAGATAGAAGTAAACCAGTGGGCATTCCACATACGAAAAGAACTTTCATGACCTTCAAGAAAGTAATTTTTCTGTTATTGCTTGGTCGTATTGATACTTCAATTGGTTGCCTCAGTCATTTGATGGAGTTCTGTTTGGTTGTAGTTCTTGTCAATGAGACTTGCTGCGGTTAACCCAAGAGTTGATTTCAACCTTGACAATCTCTTTGCTCCAGAAGTAAGTTTTGTCTTGCTTGTTTATAACTTCACTTCATTATTTACTCAATTCAGCAAGTAAAGCGCCTAACTGGTACTTCGTTAGTTCTTCTATGCTGGCATCTGATTTTTTTACCTTCAATGTCAACTTATAAGACCACCTAAGAAGACGCTTCACATTAAAATTGTTCGAAAGTTAGTTACTGAAATTTTTCTTCATCCCCTTTTTTTCTAGAGGTTCTTTTGACCAGCCAAAAATAGCAGAGCAGGGTCAATTGTGGACCATCATTATCTGACTTTCTAGGCACATTTACCCGTTTAACTCTTCTTATGTAACGTGATCAGTTGAAAGGTTGCCAGTCACCGTACTACAATGTTGCTAGCCTCTGGAGTTACCTTTGTCAGTCTCAAAGTTGGCCCTCTATTCATATACCTGAGAAGAGGAGAATTTTTCATGTGATACTTACTGTCGATATTTCTGCAAGTTGCAACTTCTCACATCATGACTTCTACAATGCTTTAAATGAAAATGTTCTGTACCTTATCATGTTTTACTGCAATGTATTTATTTAATCAATTATGCCTACTTGTATGGATCAATTAAATACAGTCAAAGATTGGATTATCCAAAAGATTTCAAGCGGGCATCTTCATGCTTTATGACTAGCTTTAGGATGATTGAGTAATTACTCATAATGTATAAAGCATTTATAAAATAATCTCAGTTTCTTCAAAACTTGTGATCATTCCCTTAAGAGTCTTGATTTACTTTTGGAAAATTAGCGGAGTGGTTCCCATGTAGAGAGCAACTTACCAGACATGATTGTGCCACCTATGTGGGCTGACGGACAAACCAGCGGGAACAGAAACCAGTATCAACATTTTTGGCATCTTGAAGGAATTCATCAGCCTGTCTGGGGAAGAGTAGAAGACAACTCTAGCTTTGTTACTCCAGAGAACTCACTTTTGACTTATGATTCCTCAGCAAATTCAGGTAAATCCCAACTTAATGGCCTGTGTGTTACTTATTTCTCTATGTTCATTTCCTCTTGGCACCAACTGAGACGCAAAAAGTTTACCACTTGGCACCAACTGAGACGCAAAAAGTTTACCACTTGGCAACTAACACACAATATGTATATATATATATATATATATATATACGCGACAAAGAGAATTCTGTAAAGAAAACCAATATGGAATGCAGCAAGAGTCAAATGAGCTTCATAGCTAATTGTGATATTTCTGACTTTTGCAGCATCTTTACACCAAAATCAGCTGAAAATGGAGCTATGAAAGCAGAGGCAAGAATTTACTAGTGGTTAGCTGTGTATATATCGGACATAATAGTTGATAGCAGCAGGCAGCGGAGAAGAGAGTTCTCAAGAGTTAAAGACTTTGACTTTCCACTTCCGCTAATCAAGAACAAGGAGAAAATCCAGATTGATCTCTGTTAGAGGGGGAAAAAATTAGCTGTATCCCTTATTTCCATTTGTATAACATATATATTTATATGCATACGGAAATATTTGTCTATACTAACGTAGGGTCATTCAATCTGATACTTGGTGTGCGAGATGATTGATTGATTCATAGCTGTAAAACAAAAATGAACTAGTGGTGACTACATTAATATGCAGATAAGCTTTTGTGTTATTTGCTCTTGTTGATGTACCTTGTGTTGTAATCGTGAGAAGCAATAAAAAAAGATGTTGAAAACCGAGAAAGCTTCATTTTTGAGGGAGAGAGATTGAACCAAAGACCTCCAATGTCTTTAGGTCTCGTCATTGCAATTTACTACTACACAATCTATAGGCAGAGTTATCCTTGGGTTATCCCAAAAAAAAATATATATATATATCTCCAACAAAATGGATGAGCTGCCAGTGGTAAAATTATAGTATGTTCTTGCGCACCTCGGTTAATACAATCTCAACTACCTGGATGGATTGACTTGATAATTGTAGTAAATACATAGCATCATATAAACCATTCATTAATGCACAAGAGAATGCAATACATCAGAATAAAAAAGAGTTGGTGTTTATTTATCCACGACTCCTCTACCTTTTGAGATGAATTAATTGATAATAACAAATACTCCTCAGATAACACATAAGCAAATTGATCACAAACATCAGATAACACATAAGCAGATTGATAAAGGAATAAAGGACAAACATGTACCCGCTTGACTTTTTTGTTTTTCCTTTTTTTACCCCTTTTGAGTGGATAGTCATTCTGCACAGCAAATCAATAAGAACATAAAGATGAGAAAGAACAAGGACTACAAGGTCCATGAAGATATCCACCAAGCCAGCAAAAATAACAACTTACAAACTGGAGATATAATGATTGTGCCCTACTTTCATCACTTATACCATTTTTGAACAGGGACATCTTATACCATTGACATCTAAGGGACACCTTATACGACAAAAGGCCAAGACCAACAGATTTTAAAGCAAGAACATCATACTTCAGTTCATATAACATTCAATAGAGGCTTCCTAGATCTTGTTTAGCTTTTCTGCTACAACAACAGGATTTGCTTTAGCAATAGCATCCCGACCAGCATTCTTATAATCAAATGGGCAGTCGTGCTTGTCTGAATAACGGTGAGCTGCACAGAAATGATTTCCACACTTGCAATTGAACCCTGTTAAGCCCACACGCTTGCGGCAAGTAGTGCACCTAGTTGGGCCCACTTTTGGCTTCACCTCTGAACTCTGGCCTGAGGATAAATCAGAAGATGCTTCTGTAGAGATAACCTTTAATTCTGCTGATCCCGGTTGCACATTGATTGAACCAGTGACAATAGGCTCTTTGTCATTACTGCTTGAGCTTCCATTTACAATGTTTTCGATTGATGTAGCTGCAAATTTAGCTTGTTCCTGCTTCAGTACCATGTCCTTGTGACACTTGGAGCACATATTCATGGTGGCTGCACTACCAAAGAACCCACAGTTGTTGATGCAAAGGATGGGGCCTTCTGGAGCTTGGCAGCCTGTCTCCTTGGAAGATTCCATTTTCTGCAGTTAACCTGACACTTGCAACACAAGCTCATTATATACAATTTCCATCATTGCAACAAAAAGAACAAGCAAATCCCTCAACTAAGGAACACTGAAATTATCAGACAGGGCCGGCAATCCGAAATATTACATCCAATCAAGAAACAGAAAACATTCAAACAACCAACAATAACTAGAATTAGTCATCAACATCAATGCCTTTTGGTTGGTGCTCAGTCAACACTATAGGGGGTTTAGTTCAGTAACCTAGACAATTACTTATGACATTAGAGGCAAATGGTGAAAACTCCAGCTCTCTTTTCTTCATATCCTCTCAAAGATATTAAGCACAATCAAACAAAAAAACTTGACCGGAAAACTAATTGTTATACCGCTACAAGATCCATAAGTAGATGTAACTTAACGAGATGGCAAAAACTGCATTCATTACAAGACATTTTCTCACATATACCTCAACTTTCTGAGATATGGTTGCCTGCAAACTTCAAATTAATTTAACCAACCCTTATTTAGACTTTGCAAGAACATAGGAGTTCAAAATTGTGATTACATTGTAATCAACCAAAATTTGAGTTCCCTACAAAATATAATTATGTGTATCCAGGTGAAACTACTTCTGACAAGCAAACTGGATACTTAAGCTGCCCAATCTAGCAGAGATATCCAAGGCTCCATCCTCACTCAGCTAACTGCTGACTTGCTAACATAGCCAGCCCATTCTTGTCAATGGTAACAGCAAATTGTCATACATTAAAAAGAATACATGTTGCTTACCCATTCTTCTTGTAGCCAATTAGAATCGCGTAGAAAGACAGGCAACTTATTCTTATGTTTCTTGTTTAACAATACAAGTTCAGCAAACACTAACTCCTTCAAGGAAAAAAAACCAAACCCTAGCTATCACCAAAACAGAAGTGGTAAAAGACCGACAGGAAAACATCGCTGCAACCATTGTGGTAAGCAAAAGCTTGCACTTCAATCATTGTCATATCACTTAATATGGTCAATCAACATGGAATTTCAACTATTCAAGGGTTTCCACCAAAAGGAGCATGATTAGTAAACTCGATTATCTAGACAAATACAAAACAGTCTAAAGAACCTTTTGTTGCTAATCTCTGATTGCATATAGCATGAATTCAAGAAATTTGTTTCTCGTAACAACTGAATGCACAGATAGATCTCAGAGATGTCAAGACAACTATTGTTTGCATGAATGGTTATCCAAGATCAGGGCACTTCTTTATGTCATTAAACTGCTTAATACTTCTCAGCGTGGATAAAACCTGGCTCAGCATACTATCACCTCGAAGTGAATGGTAGTTATTGTAAGATCATCAACAATTACACTAGCAAAGAAACCCAAAAAAAGTAAGTTTATCCAGCTAGATTTCCTTACTAAGAAACTGAAAGCTTAGCAAAGCACAATTCAACGAAATGATGCAAAAAAGACCTTTAAGAAGTATAAAACAAAAGACACGCTCACTTTTGACAAAGATCAGAGAAACAGTAGAAAAGGCTAAGTGCACATATTAATGTCTCAATATTTCCGCTCCAACATTTAATTAACAGGATGAATGATAAACAACTCCATCTATGTGAGCTTAGGATAACGGAAGAGGTAGGTTGATGGTTAGGATATAAATAGTCTTACTTTTGTTAGACAATGATATTTTAACAAGGGGATTCAAAAGATTGGAACTTGTGCCTTAAAACAAACTTTGAGCTAACTTTGCCACTACAAGGGGATACAAAAGTTAATATGTATACGTAAAAAATTGCAAACTCAATGAAGGGGATTCAATTGAACCCCTTCCTTGGCTGTGGCTCTGCCACTGACCACAAAGGATACATATGATTCATATGGTAGAAGCCAACTAGTTTGGGAATTGGGATGAGTCATCATTGATGATTAATGAAAGGAAAAAAAAACAAATAAGTGAACATATAAAACCCCAACTCGGCACAGAACTCAACTGCTTATGCACAGCAGCACATGTTATTTAGATGATTCAGATAGCAGCAACACTTCACATAAAAAAGATATGGTAAATTCTCAACTAAGAAGCAAGAAATCAGCATTATCCCACATGGGCTGTAAAGCAATATCCTAAAAATCAAAACTTTAAACTAATGACACGTCATAACATTCCAAAAAAAAAAGAACCATAATAATCCAAATCTAACAAAGTAGGAAAAAAATACCTCTTTTAACGCATAAACGCTAGAACACATGCTTAATTTTAAACAAGAAAGGGAAAATTGAAGAAAATCCAACAAAAAAATCAATAAAAGTCGAAAAATATACCCGATCTTCAGTTTCAAATTCGAAGCCCAGAAAAAGGCCTAGAATCACCCGATTAAAAAACAATTATAGAAAAAGTAGAGAAATAACAAGAGAAGAACATAAAATTAAAATCAATTATTGTGGGAGAAAGAAAAACCAAAAATAATCAAAAAGCAAAAAAGTATACCTTGATCGAAGCGATAAATCGAGAAGTCGAGAGGTGAAGAAAAGAGGAAGAAATTGAGAAAGATTAGAGAGAGAGAGAGAGAGAGAGAGACCTAAAAAGAGAGAAGAAAGAGAAAGAGGAGGATTGAAATGTAAAACTGCGGAAAATGATTTTTCGTCCCCTTTTATTTAATTGTAATTTCATTAACAGAACTTTTTAATTTGATTATGTTTTGGACTGCTAAATTAATTTCAAACCGGAATGCTTTTGGGAGTTTGGAGTGTGGCCCAAGCCTTCGTTTCTTCACCTGCCCTTACCAAACTTCTATTTTACCATTTTGCCATTCCTTTTTCCTTACGCATCGACCTCCTCTCTCCGAGAGAGACGGGCGCATGGATTAGTAATGCATGCATTCGTTATACAGATATTATTTTTTATTTATTGTTTGGTATGATGTATTAAAATTATAATATATTATATAATTTTTAAGAAAAATAATTGTTTATAAAAATAACTTTCATATTCTCAAGTTTTAAGGAACTTTAAGAATAATTTTATATTTAGCCAACATAATACATGTATTAGTAGTCTTGATATTACTAATATCATAATTTTCTATGCATTACTTATACATAGGATAATACTAAATATGGTGTATAATTAATACAAATATTAATTATATACAAATTAAAAAAATATATCAAACAAGATATTAGTAATGTATAGAGCTAATGT
Organism: Nicotiana tomentosiformis; assembly: GCF_000390325.3. Lineage (NCBI taxonomy): Eukaryota > Viridiplantae > Streptophyta > Magnoliopsida > Solanales > Solanaceae > Nicotiana > Nicotiana tomentosiformis. The sequence continues at coordinate 84,801,302 of NC_090823.1, forward strand.
TTGTATTATTTTTTCTAATACCTCCTACCAAATCATCCATCAGAGTGTTAAGCTTTGGAATTTACTGGCATAATTTATATATTTCATATTCCCTTTTTCCTTCTTTTAGAGCTAGTTATTTCTTTGACTGGTTATCGAGGGCTTGAAAGTTAATTATGAAAACTTAAATAGATGTATTTTTAAGAACCCTGTCAATATACTTAGCTTCAATACTCATATATATCAGCCCATAATAAAAAGGTGTCAAATAAATCGGATGGGTTGAATCTAGACATGTTAAAGTAACGAGTGGAACTGAATCATGTTCAAAGTTTGCCTGCATTAAGATTAGGTTGAGTCAATTTTATGAGTGTCCTAAGTAGGCGGATTCATAATTTAAATCTTATGGGTTTAACTTTTAAAAAAATTTCTATTGAACTCATTATACTTTTAAATTTATGGGTTCATATCTACTATTTTATAATTCTAATGAATTTTTACACATAAAATTTTACTTTATTTCAAAAGTTATGAGTTCAATTGGATCCGATAGTACTACACTGCATCCGCCACGGTCGGTACCGAGACTGAATGCATGGCAGCCCTAAGGGCAGGGTAGTGCTGCCATGTGTTGTATTGTATCCTTGCGGGTGAGTTGGTGTAATAAGCATAGCATGCCATTGCCCACACCTTTATAGCTTGTCAACTTATTTTTAAAATGGCTTTTTTTAAAAGTATTAGTTTTAGGACATAATACTATACGTTAATAATTTTACATGATTACCTTTAGAAATTATATTAGTATAATTATTTTCGGACTGTCAAATTCATATAAAGTTGAACAAATAAATATCTTTAGTCATGTAATCCTATTACTTTTAGGATATACTTCTTAAAAATTTCTATTATTAATTTAATTTGAAAACGTATTATAATGTCCTATTACTATATTGTCCAAATTCATTATCACTTAGTCCAAATAAATATCTTTAGTCCAAATTCATTATTACTATAATGTCGTATTATAATGTCCTATTAATTTCTATTATCACTTGAGAATGTATTATATTGTCCAAATTCATTTAGAAAAAGGAGAGCCTATATTATTATAAAAGCATAAATACAATATTAATATACCAAAATAGCCCTAAATTATTAAACGGAAGAACTCATAGGAAGATGACATAACTGCAATAACCTATTTTTTGGACTACAGTACATTCTATGCTAATTTTTAATATTTAAGATTTTAAAATTAATAAAATTTATCTATTAAATTATTATTAAAAATATGTAGGAAGGTTTAATAAAATTAATTTCATAAGAATCCTCCGTATTAGCAATACATTACCACTCCATAATGTCCAATACTAAGAAAAAATAAAAGTAATATTAAATGAACTGCATAAAAAGTTGAAATTGAGAAACAAATACCCCCACGATAATATATTTTTATATTATATTTGAACTATTTTTCTACTCAAATAATATTTTTTAATTAATTTTTCGGGTAATATGTAATACCCAATTATTAAACAACAAATAAAAAAATATTTAAGAATATAAATGTGTGAGAAAGAGAAAAAAACTGGTTGGTAAGAGTCAATACCACTAATGATTTTACAAACGTAAATATCTAAAAGTGAAATGTCATATCAATCTTGTACTATTTGAAAATAAAATTTATAGTGGATAGAATTATAATTAAGATTAAATATTCAAAACAAGATATGAACTAATATTATAATCTGAATCAATATATAATAAATTATTTTTTATGTTAAAATTAAATAATTAAATCTTTTAATTAATTATTTAGCAAGAGAACCCAATTCAATTATTTTTTAAATTCATCATATGAGTAAAATTCTTATTCAAGTTAGAAAAATAATCTTAGGGTACATAAATTTATTCCATTAAAAGAGCGTTAGAACACAGTAAAAATGTTAGTATATTATTAAGAATTAAAATGCTATACAAGTGTCTGAGAAAACACAATCAAAGCTAAATTCTAAACAAGATGTCACGACCCAAAATTCCCACCTTCGGTACCGTGATGGAGCCTAACATTTCACTTGCTAGGCAAGCCAACGTTAGAATAATATTAGCCATTTTAAAATAATTTTAAATTAATTAATAACAAAGAAACAAATGCGGAAGTAAAATCTGAAATGTAGTGAATAATCCATAATAATAGCGATGTCTAAATACCATCCCAGAACTGGAATCACAAGTGCACGAGCTTCTAGAATGATATAGATAAGGGTCTGAATAAAATAAAGTTGTCTAAAAGCAAACACACAGCTAAAGTAAAGTAGATGGGGACTTTAGAACTGCGGACGCTGCGCAGTTATACCTCAAGTCTCCTCTGGGTAGCTGAAATCCGAGCAAGTCTATGGTACGCCGCTGGGACCAACTCCGAAATCTGCACAAGAAGTGCAGAGTGTAGTATCAGTACAACTGACCCCATGTACTCGTAAGTGCCGAGCCTAACCTAGACGAAGTAGTGACGAGGCTAAGGCAGGTCGCTTACATTAACCTGTACGTAATAATAATAATAATAATAATAATAATAATAATAATAATAATAATAATAATAATAATAATTAATAATAATAATAATAATAATAATAATAATAATAATAATAATAATAATGACGTGAATAGTAGTAAGACTAGTAAATAATTTTAATAATTGAAATCAATTCAACAGTCACAATCCCTCAACCTGTTTCCATTGCGGCATGCAACCCGTTCCCCCAATATAAACTTTAAATAAGTTTGTTGCGGCGTACAACCCGATCCCCCAATATTGACTTTAAATAAGCTTGTTGCGGCGTGCAACTCGTTCCCCCATATAAACTTTAAATAAATCTGTTGCGGCATGCAACCCGATCCCCCATATATATATACACAACTATTAAATGTAATAGAAATACTCTAATAAATACCACGTTCAATAAGAAAACTATTAAGCATCAAGGCATACAATAATTATAATTTATTTATGAAACAAACAATGACAAGTGACAATTAATTATGAAAATCAAGGAGAAAATATGCAGTTTAATATTTAATATGCTAAAGGTCAAGTAGCAATTAAGACACATAAATCAAATAAGCATGTAACAATAATTGCAGGAATTCAAGAATTAATATATGACAAGAAATATGAGAGAAACAATTACTATAATAATTAATTCGTGTCTTAAACAATTTAAGATATTTTAAATAATTAAGCAACCAATTAATTTGACAAAGTATAGGTACTCGTCACCTTGCTTATACATCGTTACACATGAAACTCACGTAGTAAATAATTCAAGGGTTTTATTCCCTCAAGTCAAGATTAACCACGATACTTACCTCGCTTTGCAACCAAATTTCAAGAATCCAATAAACCTTTACCTCGCGAATTCCTGTCCGAAATTCCCAAATCTAGTCATAAACAATTCAATATATTCAATACAAATCGTAGGAATTAATTCCATATGAATTTACAAATTTTCCGGATAAAAATCTAAAATTTATTTTAAAAATTAACAGTGGAGCCCACATCTCGAATCCCGAAAGAACTCACGAAATCCGAACACCCGTTCCGATACGAGTTTAACCATACAAAAATTATCGAATTCCGACATCGGATTAGCTTTCAAATCTTCATTTTACAATTTTGGAAGATTTTATTAAAAAAATCTGATTTGTCTTCCATAAATTCACGGATTCATGATATAAATGAGTATGGAATCATGAAATATAATCAATATAGGATAAGGAATACTTACTCCATTATTTTCCCGTAAAATTGCCCAAAAATCGTCTTACCCGAGCTCAAAATTGAAAATGGTGGAAAATGGGTCGAAATCCCATTTTCAGAACTTAAGTTCTGTTTGCCCAGATTTTTACTCATCGCGATCGCGGAACTTCATTCGCGATCGCGTAGAACAACTTTTGCCCAGGTCCATTTTACTCTTCACGATCGCAGATAATTCTTTGCGATCGCGAATCATGTTTTGGTTGCCCGGAATTTTAACTCTACGCGATCGCATAAATGGCCATGCGATCGCAGAGAACATTTTCTCAACCTTACACGATCGCGTACTGACTTGTGCGATCGCGTAGCACAATTTTGGTGCTTCATCTTCTGCCTCATTCCCTCTTCGCGAACGCGAGGCTTCGATCCCGAACGCGAAGCTTTGCACTTCGACCCTTCGCGAACGCGTGCCCTCGGTCACGAACGCAAAATACAATGCACCAGATGATAGCAGAAGCTAAAAACCAGATTTTTTTCTCAAAGTTCAAATGGTCTGTAGGCTATCCGAAACTCACCCGAGCCCTCGGGGCTCCAAACCAAACATGCACACAAGTCCAAAAATCTCATACGAACTCACTCGCGCGATCAAAATACCAATTTAACACCTAGAATTACGAATCAGACACCAAATCAAATGAAATTTTTAAGAAAGGTTTAAAACTTCTATTTTCACAACCGAATGTTCGAATCATGTCAAATCAACTCTGTTTCTCACCAAATTCAACATACAAGTCATAAATGACATAACGGACCTATAAAAAATTTCAGAACTCGAATCCGACCCCGATATCAATAAAAGTAAATTTGTAATCAAACTTTGAAATCTTTAAGCCTTTAGGCTTCTAGTTTTCGCCAGCTGGCGATAATTCAAGCTAGGAACCTCCAAATTAAATTTCAGGCATACGCCCAAGTCCCAAATTATGATACGGATCTACCGGAACTATCAAAATACTGATCCGAGTCCGTTTGCTCAGAATATTGACCAAAGTCAACTCAATTGAGTTTTAAGGCTCTATTTCACATTTTAATCAATTTTTCATATAAAACTTTCTAAAACATTATACAGACTGTGCACATAAGCCGAAGAATGATAAATAGTGCTTTTCGAGGTCTTAGATCACAGAAATAATTATTAATTTAAAGATGACCTTTTGGGTCATTACATTCTCCACCTCTAAAACAAACGTTCGTCCTCGAACGGAGTTAGAAAAAGTATCTGAGCTGGTAAAAAGGTGTGGATATTTACTCTGCATGTCCGACTCGGACTCCCAAGTAGATACTTCTACCGACTGACCTCTCCATTACACTCGAACTGAAGGGTAACTCTTAGACCTCAACTGTCTGACATGCCTGGCAAGAATAGTTGTTGACTCCTCTTCATACGTCAAATCTTTGTCCAATTGGACTGAGCTGAAATCTAACACATGGGATGGATCACCGTGATATTTTCGGAGCATAGACACATGGAACACCAGATGAACCGTTGATAAACTAGGTGGTAATGCAAGCCTGTAGGCTACTTCACCCACCCTTTCAAGAATTTCGAAGGGTCCTATATACCTAGGGCTCAACTTGCCCTTCTTCTCAAACCTCATTACACCTTTCATAGGTGAAACTCGGAGCAATACTCTTTCTCCAACCATGAATGCAATATCACGAACCTTACGATCGGCATAACTCTTTTGCCTAGACTGAGTTGTGGGAAGTCGATCCTGAATAATTTTGACCTTATCCAAGGCATCCTGTACCAATTCGTACCCAATAACCGAGCCTTTCCCGGTTCAAACCAGCCAACTGGCAAACGGCATTGCCTTCCATATAATGCTTCATATGGAGCCATCTGAATGCTCGACTGGTAGCTATTATTATTGGCAAACTCCGCAAGTGGCAAGAACTGATCCCAAGAACCTCCAAAGTCTATAACACAAGCGCGTAGCATATCTTCCAACATCTGAATAGTGCGCTCTGACTGTCCATCTGTCTATAGATGAAATGTTGTACTCAACTCAACCCGCGTGCCTAACTCATGCTGTACAGCCCTCTAGAAGTATGAGGTAAACTGCGTACCTCGGTTTGAGATAATAGACACTGGCACACCGTGAAGGTGGACAATCTCACGAATGTAAATTTCAGCTAATTGCTCTGAAGAAAAAGTAACTGCCACTAGAATGAAATGTGCTGACTTGGTCAACCTGTCCACAATGACCCAAAATGCGTCAAATTTTCTCTGAGTCTGTGGGAGCCCAACAACAAAATCCATAGTGATACGCTCCCACTTTCACTCAAAAATTTCTAACTTCTGAAGCAAACCACCAGGTCTCTAATGCTCATACTTAAATTGCTGACAATTCAGATACTGAGCTACATATGCAACTATATCCTTCTTCATTCTCCTCCACCAATAATGTTGCCGCAAATCTTGATACATTTTGGCGGCGCCTGGATGAATAGAATACCTGGAACTGTGGGCCTCTTCTAGAATTAATTCACGAATCCCATCCACATTAGGCACACAAATATGACCCTGCATTCGCAGAACTCCATCTTCCCTCACAAAAACCTGTTTGGCATTATCATGCCGCACCGTGTCCTTGAGGAAAAGTAAATGAGGATCATCATATTGCCGCTCTCTGATGCACTCATATAAAGAAGACCGAGCAATTGTGTAAGCTAGAACCCGACTGGGTTCTAAAATATCTAACCTCACAAACTGATTAGCCAAAGTCTGAACATCTGCAGCTAATGGTCTCTCACCCACCGGAATATATGCAAGACTGCCCATACTCACAACCTTTCTACTCAAAGCATCGGCCACCACATTAGCCTTTCCGGGGTGATACACAATGGTGATATCATAGTCTTTCAACAACTCTAACCATCTTCTCTGCCTCAAATTGAGATCTTTTTATTTGAACAGATACTGAAGGCTACGATGATCAGTAAATACCTCATACGAGACATCGTAGAGGATAATTCTTCTCGTGAACAATGGCTACCAATTCTAAGTCATGAATAGGATAATTCTTCTCGTGAACTTTTAACTATCGCGATGCATATGCAATCACCTTGCCATCTTGCATCAATACTGCATCAAGCCCAACGCGAGATGCATCACAATATACCGTATAAGATCCTGAACCTGTGGGTAATACCAACACTGGCGCTGTAGTCAAAGCAGTCTTGAGCTTCTGAAAGCTCAACTCACACTCGTCTGACCATCTGAATGGGACACCTTTCTGGGTCAGTCTGGTCAATGGGCTTGCTATAGATGAAAACCCTTCCACGAACCGACGATAATAACCTGCTAAACCCAGGAAACTCTGGATGTCTGTAACTGAAGTAGGTCTAGGACAATTCTGAACAGCCTCAATCTTCTTAGAATCTACCTTTATGCCTTCTGCCGATACAACATGCCCCAAAAAGGCAACTGAGTTTAACCAAAACTCGCATTTTGAAAATTTAGCATATAACTGATTATTCTTCAAAGTTTGAAGCACACTCCGAAGATGCCGCTCATGCTCCTCTCGACTGCTGGAGTAAATCAAGATATCATCAATGAATACAACCACAAAAGAATCCAAATAGGGTTTGAACACCCGATTCATCAAATACATAAATGATGCTGGGGCATTTGTCAACCCAAATGACATTCCTAGGAATTCATAATATGCATACCGAGTTCGAAAAGTTGTCTTAGGGACATCAGATACCCTAATCTTCAACTGATGGTAACCAGACCTCAAGTCGATCTTTGAAAACACCTTGGCACCCTGAAGCTGATCGAATAAGTCATCAATTCTTGGCAGTAGATACTTGTTCTTGATAGTAGCCTTGTTCAACTGCAGATAATCTATACATATTCGCATTGAACCATCTTTCTTCTTTACACATAATACTGGTGCACCCCAGGGCGAGACACTAGGTCTAATGAATACCTTATCAAGCAAGTCTTGTAACTGCTCCTTCAATTCTTTCAACTCTGGTGGGGCCATACAATATGGTGGGATAGAAATGGGCTGACTGCCCGGAGCTAAATCAATACAAAAATCAATATCTCTGTCGGGTGGCATCCCCAGCAAATCTACAGGGAATACTTCTGGAAATTCACGTACAACTGGTACTGAGTCCATAGAAGGAACATCCGCATTGGGATCACGAATATAAGCCAAATAGTCTAGACACCCCTTCTCAACCATGCGCCGAGCTTTCATATAATAAATAATCTTGCTGGTAGAATGACCAGGAGTTCCTTTCCACTCTAACCGAGGTAACCCCGGCATGGCTAGGGTCACCGTCTTGACATGACAATCCAATATAGCATGATAAGGTGACATGCAATCCATACCCAATGATGACATCAAAATCTACCATATCAAGAAGTAAAAGATCCACACTAGTCTCAAGACTACCAATAGTAACTATACACGAACGATAGACATGATCTACTACAACAGAGTCTCCCACCGGTGTAGATACACACACAGAAGCACTCAAAGAACTATGAAGCACAACCAAATATGAAGTAAAATAGGAGGACATATAGGAATAAGTAGATCCTGGATCAAATAGAACTGAAGCATCTCTATGGCAAGCTGGAATAATACCTGTGATCATGGCATCGGATAACTCGGCATCAAGCCTAGCTAGAAAAGCATAAAATCGGGGTTGGTCCCCACCACTCTGAACTGCGTCTTTGGGATGGCTTCTAACTGGCTGGCCTCCACCTCTAATGGCCTGACCTCCACCTCTAATGGCCTGACCTCCACCTCTAGCTGCCTGACCCCTACCTCTAGCTGGCTGAGCAGGCGGTGAAGCAACCGGTGTTGGTATGATGGCACCAAAATCCTGCTAAGATCTGTTACTCGACAACCTAGGGCAATACCTCCTGATGTGGCCAATGTTCCCACACTCATAACACCCATCCTGATGTCGTGGCTGCTGAAGCGGAAGTTGACCCGAATGGGCCGGATAACCACTGTAGTGACTCTGGAGTGGTGGTGCACTGATAGGAGATGAAGGTACACTAAATGTTGGCTGCCCAGAGTAAGGCATAATAGGACCGTGACTCCTTGAAGCACCGGGAGATGCCTGAAGTGCTGAATAAAATGGTCTGGGAGGATGACCTCTACCAAAATGACCCCTGCCTCCAGACGAGGCACCACTTAAACCACCGAACTGACAAGGACTCTTATCAGACCTCTACCCTCTCTCCTGTACAAGAACCATCTCGATGCTCCTCGCGACATTAGCAGCTGCCTGAAAGGAAATCTCACTCCCGATCTCCTTGGCCATATGAAGCCTAATAGGGTAAGTAGGTCCCTCAATAAACCTCCTCACTCTCTCTCCCTCGGTAGGAAGTAAAAGGAGAGCATGACGGGCTAGATCCACAAAACGGGACTCATACTGAGTAACAATCATACTTCCCTGCTGTAGACGCTCAAATTACCTATGATAATCCTCTCTCAATGTGATAGGGAGGAACTTCTCTACAAATAGCCGTGAGAACTGCTCCCAGGTCAATGCAGGCGATCCAACTGGTTTGGTAAATGTATAATCTCTCCACCATCTCTTGGCAGAACCCGTCATCTGAAATACAGCAAAATCGACCCCATTGGTCTCAACTATACCCATGTTCCACATCACCTCATGGCAACGGTCAAGATAGTCCTGGGGGTCCTCAGAAGGTGTACCACTGAAGTGAACTGGAAAGAGCTTAGTAAACTTATCCAGTCTCAATAAGGACTCAAAAGACATGGCGGGCCTATCACCAGTCTGTGCCGTAACAACTGGCTGAACTACCCCAACTGGCGGGGCTGCGGGAGCCTGATTCTGGGGAGCCATCTGCTCCGGAGCGGGAGTAGTGGGAGTTTGTGCTCCTCCCCCAATCTATGAGACAACTGGTACCACTGGAAATGTATCATTCTGGGCCACGCCCTCCATAAGACTTACCAAACGGACTAGAGCGTCCTGAAGCACTAGAGTAGCTATGAATCCTTCCGGGACCTGAATTGGTCCAACTGGTACAGTCTAAACTGGAACGTCCTCCCAAAGATCCACCTGAGGTTCTACAACAGGTGCGGCTGCTCGAGCTTTAGACTGAGCTCTACCTCTACCTCGGCCTCTAGCACGACCTCGGCCTCGACCTATTCCCCTGGCCATAGTTGCCACCGGGGGCTCTGGTCCCTGTCCGTCGATAGATGTATTACATTTTCTTGCCATCTCTGAGAGAATAAGAATAGAATGGTTCAATTATCGATGATAGAATAAAACCGCACGGCATGATAAGAAATAAGTGATATTGTTCCTAAACTTCAGAGCCTCTGAGAGATAAGTACAGACGTCTCCGTACCGATCCTTAAGACTCTACTAAGCTTGCTCGTGACTCGTGAGACCTATGTAACCTAATGCTCTAATACCAACTGTCACGATCCAAATTCCCACCTTCGGGATCGTGATGGCGCCTAACATTTCACTTGCCAGGCAAGCCAACGTTAGAAGAATATTAGCCATTTTAAAATAATTTTAAATTAATTAATAACAAAGAAACAAATACGGAAGTAAAGTCTGAAATGTAGTGAATAATCCATAATAATAGCGATGGCTAAATACCATCCCAGAACTGGAGTCACAAGTGCACGAGCTTCTAGAATGATACAAATAAGGGCCTGAATAAAATAAAGTTGTCTGAAAGCAAACACACAACTAAAGTAAAGTAGACGGGGACTTTAGAACTGCGGACGCTGCGCAGTTATACCTCAAGTCTCCTCTGGGTAGCTGAAATCCGTGCAAGTCTATGGTACGCCGCTGGGACCAACTCCGAAATCTGCACAAGAAGTGCAAAGTGTAGTATCAGTACAATCGATCCCATGTACTGGTAAGTGCCGAGCCTAACCTCGACGATGTAGTGACGAGGTTAAGGCAGGTCGCTTACATTAACTTGTACGCAATAATAATAATAATAATAATAATAATAATAATAATAATAATAATAATAATAATAATAATAATAATAATAATAAGTAATTATATGTTGCAATAATAACAATAATAATAACAATAATAATAACAACAATAATAACAATAATAACAATAACAATAATAACAACAACAACATCAATAATAACAATAAGAATAATAACAACAACAACAATAACAATAAGAACAACAATAATAACAACAACAACAACAACAATAATAACAATAACAACAACAATAATAACAACAACAATAACAATAACAACAACAATAATAATAAGCAATAGTAGTAATAATAATAATAATAATAATAATAATAATAATAATAATAATAATAATAATAATAATAATAATAATAATAATAATAATAATAATAATAATCATAATGATAATAATAACAATAATAATAACAACAATAATAACAACAACAAAAACAACAATAACAATAACAATAACAACAACAATAACAAGAACAACAACAATAATAACAACAACAATAACAACAATAACAAGAAGAATAATAATAACAATAACAATAATAATAACAACAACAATAATAACAACAACAATAAGAAGAACAATAATAACAACAATAATAACAATAATAACAACAATAACAAGAACAATAATAACAACAATAATAATAACAACAATAATAACAATAATAACAACAATAATAATAACAATAATAACAATAATAACAACAATAATAGTAATAATAATAATAATAATAATAATAATAATAGTAATAATTGTAATAGTAATAATAATAATAATAATAGTAGTAGTAGTAGTAGTAGTAGTAGTAATAGTAATAATAATAGTAATAGTAATAATAGTAATAATAATACTAATAACAATAACAATAACAATAATAATAAAAATAACAACAATAACAACAACAACAACAACAATAACAATAAGAACAACAACAATAATAACAATAACAACAACAATAATAACAACAACAATAACAATAACAACAACAATAATAATAAGCAATAGTAATAATAATAATAATAATAATAATAATAATAATAATAATAATAGTAATAGTAATAATAACAGTAATAGTAATAATAACAATAACAACAACAATAACAATAACAAGAACAAGAACAAGAACAACAAGAACAACAACAAGAACAACAACAACAACAATAATAACTATAATTAATAATAACAATAACAATAATAACAATAATAATAATAATACTAGCAGCAGTAGTAGGAGTAGCAGTGGTAGCAGTAGTAGTAGTAGTGATAGTAGTAGTAGTAATAATAGTAGTGATAGTAGTAGTAGTGGTGGTAGTAGTAGTGGTGATAGTAATAGTGATAGTAGTGGTAGTAGTGGTAGTAGTAGTACTCGTAGTAGTGATAGTAGTAGTGATAGTGGTAGTGGTAGTGATAGTAGTAATAGTGGTAGTAGTGATAGTAGTAGTGGTGGTAGTAGTACTGATAGTAGTAGTGATAGTAGTGGTGGTGATAGTGGTAGTAGTAGTGGTGGTGGTGGTAGTGGTAGTGGTAGTGGTGGTGATGGTAGTAGTAGTAGTAGTAGTAGTGGCGGTAGTAGTAGTGATAGCGGTAGTGGTAGTGGTAGTGGTAGTGATAGTGATAGTGGTAGTGGTAGTAGTGGTAGTAGTGGTAATAGTGATAGTGGTAGTAGTGGTAGTGTAGCAGCAGTAGCAGCGGCGGCGGCGGTAATAATAGTAGCAGCAGCAGTAGCAGTAGTAGCAGCAGCAACAGTAACAGTAGTAGCAGGGTTAGCAGTAGTAGTAGTGGTAGCAGTAGTAATAGTAGTGGTAGCAGTAGTAGTGGTAGTGATAGCAGTAGCAGTAGTAGTAGCAGTAGTAGTGATGGTAGTAGTGGTCGTAGTAGTGGTAGTAGTAGTGGTAGTAATAGTGATAGTAGTGGTAGTTGTAGTGGTAGTAGTGATAGTTGTAGTGGTAGTAATAGTAGTCGTAGTAGCAGCAGCAACAGCAGCGGCAGCGGCAGCGGCGGCCGCATCAGCAGCATCAGCAGCGACAGCAGCGGCAGTAGCAACGGCGGCGGCAGCGGCGGCGACAGTAGTAGTGATAGTAGTAGCGGTAGTAGTAGTAGTATTGGTAGTAGTGATAGTAGTAGTAGTGATAGTAGTAGTGGTAGTGATAGTGATAGTAGTAATGGTAGTAGTAGTACTGGTAGTAGTGATAGTAGTAGTAGTAGTAGTAATAGTGGTAGGAGTAGTGATAGTTGTAGTAGTAATGATAGTGATAGTAGTGATGGTAGTAGTAGTAGTGATATGAGTAGTGGTAGTGGTAGTGGTAGTGATAGTGGTAGTGGTAGTGATAGTAGTGGTGATAGTAGTAGTAGTAGTGATAGTAGTGATAGTAGTGGTAGTAGTGGTAGTGATAGTGGTAGTGGTAGTAGTAGTGTTGCAGCGGCAGCGGCGGCGACAGCAGCGGCAGTGGCAGCAGCAGCGGCATCAGCGGTAGCAACAGCGGCAGTAGTAGCAGTAGTGGTAGTGGTAGTGGCGGCGGCGGTAGCGGCAGCAGCAGCAGCAGCAACGGCAGTAGCAGTGGTAGTAGTGATGGTAGTAGTAGTAGTAATAGTAGTAGTAGTAATAATAATAGTAGTAGTAGTAGTAGTGATAGTGGTAGTGATAGTAGTGGTAGTAGTAGTGTTAGTAGTAGTACTGGTAGTAGTGGTAGTAGTAGTGGTAGTGATAGTAGTAGTAGTAGTAGTAGTAGTAGTAGTAGTAGTAGTGATAGTGGTAATGATAGTGATAATAGTAGTGGTAGTGATAGTAATAGTAGTAATAGTAGTGGTAGTAGTAGTAGTGGTAGTGATAGTGATAGTAGTAGTAGTAGTAGTAATGATAGTAGTAGTAGTAGTAGTGGTAGTAATAGTAGTGATAGTAGTGGTAGTTGTAGTAGTAGTGATAGTGATAGTAGTTATGGTAATGGTAGTGTAGCAGCAGTAACAGCAGCATCGGCGGCGGCAACAGCAGCAGCAGTAGTAGTGGTTGCAATAGTGGTAGCAGTAGTAGTAGTAGATGGAGTAGTAGCAGTTGCAGTGGTAGTGGTAGCAATAGTAGTGGTAGTGATAGCTACAGTAGTAGTAGTAGTAGTGATAGTGATGGTAGTAGTAGTAATAGTAGTAGTAGTGATAGTGATGGTAGTAGTAGTAATAGTAGTAGTAGTAGTAGTAGTAGTAGTAGTAATAGTGGTAGTAGTGATAGTAATGGTAGTGATAGTGATAGTGGTAGTAGTGATAGTAGTGGTAGTAATGGTAGTGGTAGTGATAGTCGTAGTCGTAGTGATAGTGGTAGTCGTAGTGGTAGTGGTAGCAGTAGCAGTAGTAGTAGTAGTAGTAGTAGTAGTAGTAGTAGTAGTAGTAGTAGTAGTAGTAGTAGTAGTAGTAGCAGCAGTAGCAGTAGCAGTAGCATTAGCAGTAGTGATAGTAATAGTAGTAGTAGCAGTAGTAATGATATTATAGTGGTAGTGGTAGTAGTCGTAGCAGTGGTAGTGGTAGTGATAGTAGTAATAGTAGTAGTGGTAGTGGTAATGGTAGTGATAATAGTAGTGGTAGTGATAGTGATAGTTATAGTAATAGTGCTAGTAGTGGTAGTAGTGGTAGTAGGGGTAGTGATAGTAGTAGTAGTAGTGATAGTAGCAGTAGTAGTGGTAGCAGTAGTAGTAATAGTAGTAGTAGTAGTAGCAGCAGTAGTAGTAATAGAAGTAGTAGTAGTAGCAGTAGTAGTAGTAGCAGCAGCAGCAGCAGTAGTAGCAGTAGTAGTAGTAGCAGTAATAGTAGCAGTAGTAACAGTAGTAGTAAATGTAGTAGTAGCAATAGTAGCAGCAGTAGTAGTAGTAGCAGCAGCAGCAGTAGCAGTAGCAATAGCAGTAGAAGTAGTAGTAGCAGTAGCAGCAGTAGTAGCAGTAGCAACAGCAGTAGTAATAGCAGTAGTAGTAGCAGCAGTAGTAGCAATAGTAGCAGCAGCAGTAGCAATAGCAGTAGCAGCAGTTGTAGTAGCAGCAGCAGTAGTAGTAGCAGTAGCAGCAGTAATAGCAGGAGGAGCAGTAGTAACAGTAGTAATAGTAGTAGCAGTAGTAGTAGCAACAGTAGCAACAGTAGTAGTAATAGTAGTAGTAGTAGTATTAATAGTAGTAGTAATAGTGATAGTAGTAGTAGTAGTGGTAGTAATAGTAGTGATAGTGATAGTAGTGATAGTGGTAATAGTAATAGTAGTAGTGATAGTAGTAGTAGTAGTACTAGTAGTAGTGGTAGCGGTAATAATGGTGGTAGCAATAATAATGATGATAGCAGTAGTAGTGGTAACAGTAGTAGTAGTAGTAGCAGTAGTAGTAGTACTAGTAGTGGTAGTGATAGTGTTAGTGATAGTAGTAGTAGTAGTGATAGTAGTAGTAGCAGTAGTACTAGTAGTAGTGGTAGTGATAGTGATAGTGGTAGCAGTTATAATGATGGTAGCAGTAACAATAGTGGTAGCAGCAGTAGTAGTAGTAGTAGTAGTAGTTGCAGTAGTAGTAGCATTAGTAGCAGTAGCAACAGTAGAGTAGTAGTAGTAGTAGTAGTAACAGTAGTAGTAGTAGTAGTAGTAGTAATAGCAGTAGTAGTAGTAGTAATAGCAGTAGTAGTAGTAGCAGTAGCAGTAACAGTAGTAGTAGCAGTAGTAGTAGTAATAACAGTAGTAGTAGCAATAGCAGTAGTAGCAGTAGCAGCAGCAGTAGTAGTAGTAGCAGCAGTAATAGTAATAGTAGTAGTCGTAGTAGTAGTAGCAGCAGCAGTAGTAGTAGCAGTAGCAGTAGCAGTAGCAGTAGCAATAGTAGTAGCAGTAGCAGTAGCAGTAGTACCAGCAGGAGTAGCAGTAGCAGCAGCAACAACAACAACAACAACAACAGCAGTAGTAGTAGTAGCAGCAGCAGCAGCAGTAGCAGCAGTGGTGGCAGTAGTGGTAGCAGCAGTGGTGGCAACAGTGGTAGTAGTAGTGGTAGTAGTCATAGTGGTAGTAGTGGTCGTAGTGATAGTAGTGATAGTAGTGGTAGTAGTAGTAGTAGTAGTGGTGGTGATAGTGATAGTAGTGGTGGTTAGTAGTGGTGGTAGCAGCAGCAACAACAGCAGTAGTAGGAGTTGCAGTAGTGGTAGTCGAAGTTGGTGGTGGTGGTGGTGGTGCAGTAGCGGTGGCAGCAGTAGTAGCAGTATTACTACTACTATTACTAGTGGTAGTGGTAGTGATAGTGATAGCAGTAGTAGTAGTAGCAGCACTACTACTAGCAGTAGTGGTAGTGATAGTGGTAGTGGTAGTGATAGTGATAGTGGTAATTATAGTAGTAGCTACTAGTAGTAACAGTAGCAGTAGCAGTAGCAGTAGTAGTAGCAACAGTAGTAGTGGTAGTAGTAGTAGTAGTAGCTACAGTAGTAGTAGTAGCAGCAATAGTCGTAGCAGCACTACTACTACCACTACTACTACTACTACTACTATTACTAGTAGCAGTAGTAGCAGCACTACTACTAGCAGTAGTGATAGTGATAGTGGTAGTGATAGTGATAGTAGTAGTGGTAGTTGTAGAAGTAGTAGCAGCAGCAGTAGTAGTAGTAGTAGTAGCAGTAGTAGCAGTAGCAGTAGCAGCAGTAGTAGTAGCAGCAATAGTAGTAGCAGCAATAGCAGTAGTAGTAGTAGCAGCAGTAGGAGCAGCAATAGCAGCAGCAGTAGCAGCAATAGCCGCAGCAGCAGCAGCAGCTGCAGCTGCAGCAGCAGTAGCAGCAGTAGCAGTAGCAGTAGCAGTAGCAGTAGCAGTAGCAGTAGCAGTAACAGTAGCAGTAGCAGTAGCAGTAGCAGTAGCAGCAGTAGTAGTAGTAGTAGTAGTAGCAGTAGCAGTAGCAGTAGCAGTAGCAGTAGCAGTAGCAGTAGTAGCAGTAGTAGTAGTAGTAGTAGTAGTAGCAGTAGTAGTAGTAGTAGCAGTAGTAGTAGTAGTAGTAGCAGCAGTAGCAATAGTAGTAGGAGTCACAATCCCTCAAATTGTTTCCATTGCGGCGTGCAACCCGTTCCCCCAATATAAACTTTAAATAAGTCTGTTGCGGCGTACAACCCGATCCCCCAATATAGACTTTAAATAAGTTTGTTGCGGCGTACGACCCGGTTCCCCATATAAACTTTAAATAAATCTGTTGCGGCGTGCAACCCGATCCCCCATATATATACACACCTATTAAATGTAATAGAAATACTCTAATAAATACCACGTTCAATAAGAAACTATTAAGCATCAAGGCATACAATAATTATAATTTATTTATGAAACAAACAATGACAAGTAGTGACAATTAATTATGAAAATCAGGGAGAAAATAGGCAGTTTAATATTTAATATGCTAAAGGTCAAGTAGCAATTAAGACACATAAATCAAATAAGCATGTAACAATAATTGCAGGAATTCAAGAATTAATATATGACAAGAAATATGAGAAAAACAATTAC
This sequence comes from Nicotiana tomentosiformis, assembly GCF_000390325.3. NCBI lineage: Eukaryota > Viridiplantae > Streptophyta > Magnoliopsida > Solanales > Solanaceae > Nicotiana > Nicotiana tomentosiformis. The sequence goes on from NC_090823.1 coordinate 84,818,549, forward strand.
TATAACAATTAATTCGTGTCTTAAATAATTTAAGATGTTTTAAATAATTAAGCAACCAATTAATTTGACAAAGTATAGGCACTCGTCACCTTGCCTATACATCGTTACACATGAAACTCACGTAGTAAATAATTCAAGGGTTTTATTCCCTCAAGTCAAGGTTAATCACGATACTTACATCGCTTTGCAACCAAATTTTAAGAATTCAATAAACCTATGCCTCGCGAATTCGTGTCCGAAATCCTCAAATCTAGTCGTAAACAATTCAATATACTCAATACAAATCGTAGGAATTAATTCCATATGAATTTACAAATTTTTCAGATAAAAATCTAAAATTTATTTTAAAAATTAATAGTGTGGTCCACATCTCGAATCCCGGAAGAACTCACAAAATCTGAACACCTGTTCCGATACGAGTTTAACCATACAAAAATTATCGAATTCCGACATTGGATTGGTTTTCAAATCTTCATTTTATATTTTTGAAAGATTTTATAAAAAATCTTATTTTTCTTCCATAAATTTACGGATTCATGATATAAATGAGTATGGAATCATGAAATATAATCAATATAGGACAAGGAATACTTACCCCAATAGTTTTTCAATAAAATTGCCCAAAAATCGTCTTACCCGAGCTCAAAATCGAAAATGGTGGAAAATGGGTTGAAATCCCATTTTCAGAACTTAAGTTCTGTTTGCCTAGATTTTTACTGCTCGTGATCGCATAGAACAACTTTTGTGCAGGTCCATTTTACTCTTCACGATCGCGGATAATTCTTTGCGATCGCGAATCATGTTTTGGTTGCCCGAAATTTTAACTCTACGCGATCGCGTAAATGGCCATGCGATCGCAGAGAATATTTTCTCAACCTTACGCGATCGCGTACTGACTTGTGCGATCACGTAGCACAATTTTGGTGCTTTAGCTTGTGCAATCGCGAATTCAAGATTAATATATGACAAGAAATATGAGAGAAACAATTACTATAACAATTAATTCGTGTCTTAAACAATTTAAGATGTTTTAAATAATTAAGCAACCAATTAATTTGACAAAGTATAGGCACTCGTCACCTTGCCTATACATCGTTACACATAAAACTCACGTAGTATATAATTCAAGGGTTTTATTCCATCAAGTCAAGGTTAACCATGATACTTACCTCGCTTTGCAACAAAATTTCAAGAATCCAATAAATCTTTGCGTCGCGAATTCATGTCCGAAATCTTCAAATCTAGTCATAAACAATTCAATATACTCAATACAAATCGTAGGAATTAATTCCATATGAATTTACAAATTTTTCGGATAAAAATCTAAAATTTATTTTAAAAATCAATAGTGTGGCCCACATCTCGAATCCCGGAAGAACTCGCGAAATCCGAACACCCGTTTCGATACGAGTTCAACCATACAAAAATTATCGAATTTCGACATCGGATTGGCTTTCAAATCTTCATTTTACATTTTTGGAAGATTTTATAAAAAATCTGATTTTCTTCCATAAATTCACGGATTCATGATATAAATGAGTATGGAATCATGAAATATAATCAATATAGGATAAGGAATACTTACCCCAATATTTTTTCAATAAAATTGCCCAAAAATTGTCTTACCCGAGCTCAAAATCGAAAATAGTGGAAAATGGGTCGAAATCCCATTTTCAGAACTTAAGTTCTGTTTGCCTAGAATTTTACTCATCGCGATCGCGGAACTTCATTCGCGATCGCGTAGAACAACTTGTGCCTAGGTCCATTTTACTCTTCACGATCGCAGATAATTCTTTGCGATCGCGAATCATGTTTTGGTTGCCCGGAATTTTAACTCTACGTGATCGCGTAAATGGCCATGCGATCGCAGAGAACATTTTCTCAACCTTACGCGATCGCGTACTGACTTGTGCGATCGCGTAACACAATTTTGGTGCTTCAGTTTCTGCTCATTCCCTCTTCGCGAACGCGAGGCTTTGATCGCAAACACGAAGCTTTGCACTTCGACCCTTCGCGAACGCGTGCCCTCGGTCGCGAACGCGTACTCTCGGTCGCGAACGCGAAGCACAATGCACCAGATGATAGCAGAAGCTAAAAACCAGATTTTTTTCTCAAAGTTCAAATGGTTCGTAGGTTATCCGAAACTCACCCGAGCCCTCGGGGCTCCAAACCAAACATGCACACAAGTCCAAAAATCCCATACGAACTCGCTCGCGCGATCAAGACACCAATTTAACACCTAGAATTACAAATCGGATACCAAATCAAATAAATTTTTTAAGAAAACTTTAAAACTTCTATTTCCACAACCGAACATCCGAATCACGTCAAATCAACTCCGTTTCTCACCGAATTCGACAGACAAGTCATAAATGACATAATAGACCTACGAAAATTTTCAAAACTCGAATTCGACCCCGATATCAATAAAAGTCAATTTATAGTCAAACTTTGAAATCTTTAAGCCTTTAGGCCTATAGTTTTCGCCAACTGGCGATAATTCAAGATAGGGACCTCCAAATTAAATTTCGGGCATACACCCAAGTTTCAAATCATGATACAGACCTACTAAAACTGTCAAAATACCGTTCCGAGTCGGTTTGCTCGGAATGTTGACCAAAGTAAACTTAGTTGAGTTTTAAGGCTCTATTTCACATTTTAATTAATTTTTCATATAAAACTTTCCGAAAGATTATACGGACTGTGCACCCAAGTTGAAGAATGATAAATAGTGATTTTCGAATTCTTAGATCACATAAATAGTTATTAAATTTAAAGATGACCTTTTGGGTTCTCACACAAGAACATGCTTTCAATATTATATTATAAAGAGTTGACTCTGCTATAACGGGATTATTCTTTGTAGATGCCTCCGGCGGAATCGAAATAATATTATCATGTCATGCATTACTTACAAATTTCATATCAGAGGCATGACATTGTTAGCAATAATAGCAACTGGTGTACCAACACCGATTTTATTGTGAGGTCACCCACTTTAGATTTGATATACTTCTTCAAACAACTTAAATAACCATCACAAATATATCAAAGGAGAGCAATGTTGCTAAATTTATAAGGAAAGCAAAATTGATAATATGGGATGAAGCACTTATGGCTAAGTGTCTGTCACGACCCAAAATCCAACTAGTCGTGATGGCACATAACCCATCCCGTTAGGTAAGCCAATTACCAACTAACCAATTTCAATGATAATTATTAAAGCAATTTAAGTGAATAAAGATCCTGATCTTACACAATCCCCAAGAACTGGTAGTACAAATCATGAGCTTCTAAGAATATAGTATACAAAGCGTAAATAAAATAAATATATAGTATGTTTGAATAATACATAAACAGAGCTTTTATAAATCTAAGGCTACCCTGAACAAGAGACAGCTACAACAGGAACGCAGGTACATCTTCAAATCCCGCAACCATCGAGCACATCAACAACAACAACCAATATCTGCACGCAATGTGCAGAAGTGTAGTATCAGTACAACTGACCCCATGTACTGAGTAAGTAACAAACCTAGCCGTAGGTTGAAAGTAGTGACGAGCTTCCACCAAGGTCGGGTCCAAAACCAATAGTCCACAACAATCCATAACAACATAAAACAAATAATACCAGAAGTAACTCAGGGATAAAATACTCATCCAAATAATGATTTCAAAAATAGTAGTTCTTTCTTTCAAATACATCAGTAAAAACCCAAATTGTTTGCCGAAGTTGCCAATAATATGAATAGTTTGAAAATAATAAATTTCTCCAAAAAATTTTTTAATAATAAATAATATGTTTCATTTTTCCTTCCGGATAACCCGTGTAAAACAAATCCATCACTATGCCCATCTGTCAAAATGTGTGAGAAATCATGAATGATGTGATGTTGTACAGCATGAGAAAAAAAATATACATCTCTATGCATGTATGTCATGTGTGCATGCCAATGCGATACAACTCAGTGATAAAATCATAAACAGCCCCTCGGGCAGAACATCACTCATATACAGCAATATGACCTGATATGTAATAAAATGAATATGACTGAGTATGAATTTTTAATTTAAAACAAATAATTCACAGCAATATGACCTCTTGAGGTCCCAATAATACTGTCACATAGCCTCAACATGATTTTTAATATGCTTTTCAGCTCAATATCTACAACTCATAAAACTACATGGAAAATGCCAAGATTATTTAACTACATATTTCACAGAAACAATTATGTCACAATTTCTATAGTGCACGCGCACACGCCCGTCACCTCCCAACAATTCACAAAATACATATATTCAGGGTCCATACCCTCAACTCCAAGATTAGAAGAGTTACTTACCTCGAACATGCCAAATCCAATGTCGAGCAAGCTAAGCAACGCTCCAGAAATTCCATTCTGCGCGTATCAACTTCCAAACGGCTCGAATCTAGTCACAATAATTTGACTTAGTCCACACAATTTATAAGAATTAATTCTATATCAAAACGCTAATATTTTTCATAAAATACGAAATTACGCCCCAAAAATCACCCATGGGGCCCACGTCTCGAAATTCGACGAAATACACAAAATACAACAACCCATCCAATTACAAGTTCAACCATACTAATTTCACTCAAATCCGACTCCAAATCGGTATTCAAACTTGAAAATTTTGTTTTGTGACATTATAGAAATTTTCTTCTATTTCTCTTGAAGATTCAATAATCTTACACCAAAAATAAAGATTAATTCATGAAATATAATCACAAGGGAGTTAAGAACACTTACCCCAAGTTGCGTGAAAAATTTTCTCTCCAAAATCACCCAACCCGAGATCTAAAATCCGAAAATGAGTGAAAATGTTGAATCCTCGAATTTAAGGTTCTGCCCCAGCGATTTTCACATCTGCGGACAAGATTTACGCACCTGCGCATTCGCTTGTGCGAGCAAAACGTCGCATTTGCGGACTCCACTCGCTTGCCCAGTTTCCGCTTCTGCGTGCATCCGTTTGCATCTGTGCTCCTTCTCGCGCAGGTGCGATTGCGCACCTGCGAAGTATCTTCCACACATGCGCACCTCGCTTCAGCGCACCCCTGCTCGCACTTGCGAGCTCGCACCTGCGACTACTTTTCCGCAGGTGCGATTATACCAGAAGGCTTCAGTTCCAGCAGTCTTCCAAATTCAAAAATTAATCTGTTAACTATCTGAAACTCACCCAAGGCCCTTGGGTCCCAGTCCTAACATACCAACAAGTTCCATAACATAACACGGACCTACTCGAGGCCTCAAATCATACCTAACAACCTCAAAAATATGAACTACACACGGATTCAAACCTAATAAATTTCCAAATTTTCAAATTCTACAAACGACGCTGAAACCTATCAAATCACGTCCGATTGACCTCAAATTTTGCACACAAGTCACATTTCACACTACAGACCTATTTAAATTTCCGGAATAGGATTTCGACCCCGATATCAAAAAGTTAAACCCCCGGTCAAACTTTCCAAAAATTCAACTTTCGGTAATTCAAGCCAAATTCTACTACGGACCTCCAAATAATTTTCCGGACACGTTCCTAAGTCCAAAATCACCATACGGAGCTATTGGAGTCATCAAAATTCGAATCCGAGGTCGTTTACACATAAGTCCGCATCCGGTCACTATTTTAACTTAAGCTTTAAACCTTGGAACTAAGTGTCCCAATTCCTTCAAAAACCTCACTGGACCCGAACCAATTACCCCGGCAATTCACACAATAACTGTAAAGTACAATTTGAGAAGTAAATAGAGAAACGAGGTTGTAATACTCAAAACGACCGGCCGGGTCGTTACATTCTCCCCCACTTAAACATACGTTCGTTCTCGAACGTGCCAACAGTTGTTTCCAAGCCATTAAATCACTGTTCCATCTTACCACACACGTACCCGAGGGTGAACCCACGTCACCCTATCCCACATAAGGCTTGACTACACAATGCAACTGAAAATCATTAATTTAACCTTAGCCTATAAACCTTGGAGTTTGATTTCCAACCTTTAAAATTTCTTTCAAGACACAAATCTTACATTTACACACCATATAAGTCCGAACAAGTTGCATCGAGCTATAACTATAACCACGGATATAATCAACCAACATATTATATAACTCGCATGCTCGTAGGACCATTCCTGATTGCAGTGACTACTCCAAAACCAACTGCATACTAGTAGTAAACCCATATCGAACCAAACCTCATCCCAAAACCTTCGTACACCGTTGATAATAAAAGAAACATGCGAAATTTCATGACCACTTACCAGATCAACAAGTCACGGAGCTCTCTTGCTCCAACCAGAACTATAATCGCTTTCTGAGCCGACTTTCAATATTATACTCCCGAATATACCGAAATCAAACTTGATAGTACCCATTCTAGGTCCAATGACCTTATATTACTAAACACAATTGTTCCATAGACATGTCTCACCAATATAACTCAGAGCCACAACTCGTGCCATCCGTGCACCAATACGCAACAATTCAAATGTACCCAGTCATGGAAAATGACTCAAATAAGAGAACTGCCTCGCCAGATTAACAAGTACCTCCACAACGAAACGCTGAAAATTCATCATACACCGTAAAACCATCACCCGATTCTAACACGAGGTTCATGTTATATACTCCGAGCCACCCTGCTCCGAATTAATAATGACGGAAAGGCAAATGACAAAAATACCACACAAAACCTGAAAGGACATAACCATTACGCTATCGATCATGCAATACCCAAATACTCATCACACTCAAATTCCGCTATAAATCTCAAATAGAACCGCACCATCTGTGCACATAACCAATGAATCACAACTCCTCATAGCATAAAGGAGTAACTCACAGATCATTTGAGAACACGAATAAGTTCAACATCAACCGAATGACACATCTCTCAATAATAGCAATATGGAGCCAACCATTCCAGCTCGGTGTAGAATACACATCTTAATCGGGCCTACCTATGGACCCCCAAATCAACTCGGGTTACCCACAAATAGATAAAAATCCCTCTGAAATTCCATAATGACTAAATCATAACACATTTAATCATCTGGCTAGCTCCGGCCATAACTTCACAGTCCACAACCATGAAACTATCTCCTCCTGGAAACTCCAAATCTCCAAATCCATAGAGCATGTGAATCACCATATTTGATTCCATCTCCATCGCCCGAATGCCTAACACCTCTTTCATACACTATCATCCCACGAGAAATACTTTAAAAGTTCTTCCGTACCACTTGACAAAATTTGAATATCAGCAGTCTATCAACCATGTGAGTACCACAATACTAATTTATATATTCGTAAGTCAAAATACAATGCGCCTTCTGAAGTCCGCCCCTTTATCATACAACACCAAGTAGTAATAATATTCATCTAGTTATTTGAAACCGTCCATGTTGTCCAACATTCGTTACCTTCTCTTCAAGACTATACTGCCACCTTGTACATGGAAATCTAGCTTTCGTACAACACATAACATCTATCTTGCCATCATGTGAAAAGCACAAGAATCTTATTATCAACTTTGAGTCACCAATAATTTACATACCATTTTAGTTAGAAACCTTTCTCTTGCTTCTTTCCAAGAGGAAATCACAATACACAACACGTTCTCCACACCGATAGAAACCATCAAGAATAATTTGGAATCCATTTGCACATAATCAAGCCCTTAAAACTAAATTTCTCTAACTCGACCAAGCCACGCAAGTCGCCAAGTCCAGGTATATTGCCACAAAGCACCTGTAGAAAACCGCCATATCATATGCACCCAAGGAACCGATCTTATCCATTACCATACTGATCCAACCTACTACCCAGTTGTCCTATTTTCTTTGAGTCCCTTCCGAATTTGTCTTCAGATTGATACTTCTTCTTGCTAAAATACCATGATCTTTAACCACAACTTACCCTACAAACCTTAGCATAGAACCACAATGCCCTACGGCTCATAAACAACTGTATTCTTCTTAAGCACCTTCAAAAATACCACAACTATAACACTCACTCTGAGAATACCTTACGTGAATTTGAAATTGTTTTTCTTACCTTCCTCATACAAAAAATATAGAATCCATAGTCATATAGAATTTTCGCAAGTCCAGGCACCATCAAACGCAATTCTCGGATTTTATCCATACACAAGTCCGGAAATATTCTCAATTGCTATATATAATTTTCAAATCCACTGAAATTTTCTCGGGAGTCACCCATTTTGCTCAAATCTAATTGCACCGCCCAAATGGGCTAAAAGACACGTGCCCCATTAGCACAACAACACTCAAAGAAGTAACTCTACTTTAACACCACATATCAAAGTCATACTCTGTGCGCACTACATAATTCACCAATAACAACTCACTCATCCTGCGAATTTCATTTACTCATACGTGCAATATAATCCTTAACCAGAAATTTCTTTATTCGAGTCATCCTCGATCTCAACTTCTGCAAGTCATAGCTAACCCACAAGTATGTCTCAGACCAAAACTAAAACTTAATATATATAACCATGAAATTAAGCCGTCTGCAGCAGGTTCCCCCACTTGGCTCAAAGCCATAAATCATTTCATTCAATAAATCACAACACCCATACTGTATTACTGCCATGATACTACAGTGAGTTCAACAAAAAAAATTCTCAAGCTCATGCAACACCAACCATAAAATACCTCAATCATCCGCTAAGCATGCGTTTATTTCTCTTGATAGTCAATTCAACTTTCTCAACCATATTCAAATTCAAATATCAACACACACCCTCCGCTGGTAGAAAAGAAACTCTCCACTCAATATTATAAGGAACACACCTACGTAGATTACTCTGTAGGAGATAACCCACCTGCTCAGCCTCAAATTGGCACCTTGTTATACCCTTTCGCAACCATAATTACTATGCAATCACTTAATCTTTCTGAGTCCAAATTCATTAACAAGACATGAGAATTTAATTTGTCCCATAATTTAACAACGTGAAAATTCCTTTAAAACATTCATTACCCGAGACTGTTCGTCATATCAAATCGAAAATCAAGCACCCAATGGCCTTTTCCTTTACATTTCAAGGAAACACTTCTCGTTATATTCCAATCGTTTTAACACATCCCGCAGTTACATCATACCCATCACACCGCATTCTACCGCTCATCGAGCCACAAGTCCAGTTATACGAGTTACAACTGAAGCTACCGAGCTTAAGCTACGGTCTAAAACTGGCCTCAAGTCCTTCAGACTTGCCCATCACCAGAACATAGAATACACATCTCCAACATCGTTCATGGAATCACAAGCCGACGATGCACAACTGATACTAAGCGCTCATGTGTGCATACGAATACGTGGAAGGAATTCAAAGAGTTATATTTCAAGCTGAATCAATCTCGCACGATAAGGAAAGAAATATGGGAAGTATATATATCCTAAATGCCCTGTAGCCTCTTGAAGATAAGTATGGGCGTCATCATACCGATCCGCAAGACTCTACTAGACACTTGCTTATGACTTGTAGAACCTATGAGCCTAGAGTTCTTATACCACCTTGTCACGACCCAAAATCCAACTAGTCGTGATGGCACCTAACCCATCCCGTTAGGTAAGCCAATTACCAACTAACCAATTTCAATGATAATTATTAAAGCAATTTAAGTATATAAAGATCTTGATCTTATACAATCCCCAAGAACTGGTAGTACAAATCATGAGCTTCTAAGAATAGAGTATACAAAGCAGAAATGAAATAAATACATAGTCTATTTGAATAATACATAAACAGAGCTTTTATAAATCTAAGGCTACCTTGAACAAGAGGCAGCTACAATAGGAACGCAGGTGCATCTTCAATCCCGCAACTATCGAGCACAGCAACAACAGCAGCCAACATCTGCACGTAATGTGCAGAAGTGTAGTATCAGTACAACCGACCCCATGTACTGAGTAAGTAACAAACCTAGCCGTAGGTTGAAAGTAGTGACGAGCTTCCACCAAGGTGGGTCCAAAACCAATAGTCCACAACAATCCATAACAACATAAAGCAAATAATACCAGAAGTAACTCAGAGATAAAATATTCATCCAAATAATGATTTCAAAAATAGCAGTTCTTTCTTTCAAATACATCAGTGAAAACCCAAATCGTTTGCCGAAGTTGCCAATAATATGAATAGTTTGAAAATAATAAATTTCTCCAAAAATCTTTTCAATAATAAATAATATGTTTCATTTTTCCTTCCGGATAACCCGTGTAAAACAAATGCATCACTATACCCATCTATAAAAATGTGTGAGAAATCATGAATGATGTGATGTTGTACAACATGAGAAAAAAATACAATCTCTATGCCTGTATGTCATGTGTTCATGCCAATGAGATGCAACTTAGTGATAAAATTATAAACAGCCCCTCGGGCAGAACATCACTCATATACAACCCCTCGGGCAAACCTCACAGTCACTCGTGCCACTCGGACATACCTCACAATCACGCTTGCCACTCGGGCATACCTCACAATCACTCATGCCTCCAAGTCACTCAGCACTTGGCACTCACACTCAGTAGGTACCTGCGTTCACTGGGGGACGTGTACAGACTCCAGAGGGACTCCTTCAGTCCAAGCGCGATAATCTACACGGACAACTCACGTACTGCACGGACAACTCACGTGCTATAATAATAAAGTATGATGCATGCGGGCAGCACCGATCCACACTCATCCTCACAAATCAGGCCCTCGGCCAATATCAAACATGCTGCGGCCTGCAACCCGATCCCATAAATATCCTCACAAATCAGGCCCTCGACCTCACTCAGTCATCAATCTCTCCAGTCTCTCGGGCTCACAATGTCATGATAAATAGCCCAAAAATGATGATATGATGTATCAATAATTAACAACAGAGACTAAGATATGATATGCAATGAAATGAATATGACTGAGTATGAATTTTCAATTTAAAACAAATAATTCACAGCAATATGACCTCTTGGGGTCCCAATAATACTGGCACACAGCCTCAACATGATTTTTAATATGCTTTTCAGCTTAATATCTATAACTCATAAAACTGCATGGAAAATGTCAAGATTATTTAACTACAAATTTCACATAAATAATTATGTCATAATTTCTATAGTGCACGCCCACACGCCCGTCACCTAGCATATGCGTCACCTCCCAACAATTCACAAAATACATATATTCAGGGTTCATACCCTCAACTCCAAGATTAGAAGAGTTACTTACCTCGAACAGGTCAAATCCAATGTCGAGCAAGCTAAGCAATGCTCCAGAAATTCCATTCTGCGCGTATCAACTTCCAAACGGCTCGAATCTAGTCACAATAATTTGACTTAGTCCACACAATTTATAAGAATTAATTTCATATCAAAACGCTAATATTTTCCATAAAATTCGAAATTATGCCCCAAAAATACCCGTGGGGCCCATGTCTCGCAATCTGACGAAACACACAAAATACGACAACCCATCCAATTACAAATTCAACCATACTAATTTCACTCAAATCTGACTCCAAATCGGTATTCAAACTTGAAATTTTTGTTTTGTGACATTACAGAAATTTTCTTCTATTTCTCTTGAAGATTCAATAAACTTACACCAAAAATGAAGATTAATTCATGGAATATAATCACAATGGAGTTAAGAACACTTACCCCAAGTTGCGTGAAAAGTTTTCTCTCCAAAATCGTCCAACCCGAGCTCCAAAATCCGAAAATGGGTGAAAATGTTGAACCCTCGAATTTAAGGTTCTGCCCCAGCGATTTCCACATCTGCGGACAAGATTTGTGCAACTGCGCATTCGCTTGTGCGAGCAAAACGTCACATTTGTGGACTCCACTCGCCTGCCCAGTTTCCGCTTCTACGCGCATCCGCCCACATCTGCGCTCCTTCTCGTGCAGGTGCGATTGCGCACCTGCGAAGCATCTTCCGCACATGCGCACCTCACTTCAACGCACCCCTGCTTGCACTTGCGAGCTCGCACCTGCGACTACTTTTCCGCAGGTGCGATTACACCATAAGGCTTCAGTTCCAGCAGTCTTTCAAATTAAAAAAATCAATTTGTTAAGCATTCGAAACTCACCCGAGGCCCTCGGGTCCCCGTACGAACATACCAACAAGTTCCATAACATAACACGGATTTACTCGAGGCCTCAAATCATACCTAACAACCTCAAAAATACGAACTACACACGGATTCAAGCCTAATAAATTTTCAAATTTTTAAATTCTACAAACGACGCCGAAACCTATCAAATCGCGTCCGATTGACCTCAAATTTTGCACACAAGTCACATTTCACACTACAGACCTATTCAAATTTTCGGAATCGGATTTCGATCTTGATATCAAAAAGTCAAACCCCGGTCAAACTTCCCAAAAATTCAACTTTCGGCAATTCAAGCCAAATTCTACTACGAACCTCCAAATAATTTTCCGGACACGCTCCTAAGTCCAAAATCACCATACGGAGCTATTGGAATCATCAAAATTTAAATCTGAGGTCGTTTACACATAAGTCCATATCCGATCACTATTTTAACTTAAGCTTTAAACCTTGGAACTAAGTATTCCAATTCCTTCAAAACCTCACTGGACCCGAACCAATTACCCCGGCAATTCACACGACAACTGTAAAGTACAATTTGAGAAGTAATTGGAAAAACGAGGTTGTAATACTCAGAACGACCGGCCTGGTCGTTACAGTGTCAAAGATCGAAATAATTGTCCGAAATTCTAGAGATATATTGGATATTAATGAACTGTTTGGTAAAAAAAGTTAATGGTTTGGGATGTGATTTATGTGAAGTACTACCAATAGTTCCAAAATTGACAAAAGCAGAGACCGTAAAAGCTAGCTTGCCAAAGTTATACTTATGGCCTCGAATGAAAATGATTCAACTAACAAGAAATATAAAGTAAGAACAAATCAAATATTCAATGTCTTCTTGCTTCGTGTCAGAAACGAAGAAGAGCATCCAATAAAAAATGATTTGGTTCTTCCTGAACATTTGATTATCAATCTCAATGGTAATAGTAGTGCATTTAATAAGAGAAATATTTCTATCATTAGATTAAAACGTAATTTGTGTAAATTGCACGATAGAATTAAAAAGATATCTTAGCTAGCAGAAATGAATATGTTGATCAACTAAATAAAAGGTTGATTGCAAAAATTTATAGTAAAAATAAAATATTTTTCTATTTTTGACTCAGCAAAAAATGATATATATAATTACTACCAAGAAGAATACTTGAATACTTTAATACCAAATGACCTTCTACCATATACTTTAATACCAAATGACCTTCTACCATACATGTTTGTTGCCAGTTTTATTATTTTTTACGTATGTCAGTGTCACCGTTTATATAATAGACTAAGTTAAAATTGATATTTCATTGTATATAAGTTGATTTTGAAGAAAAATATGCCCGTCATGCTACTGAAAAACTTAAATACGCCGAATAGCTTATCTAACATCACATAGATGGTATGTAGAATTTTTGACAATAACGTCATACATGAAAAAATTATGATGATGGTCAATGTGCTTCTAAGAATATTCTTATCCCTGAATTCAACTTTCGTCTTCCGAAACTAAGGATATTGAAAATAATTTTTAGTATGTTTATGTTTTGCAAATATAATAAATAAAGCATAAGGATAAACATCCTAAATATTGGACTATATTTACCGCAATATATTTTCTTGCACGAACAACTGTATGTTTCACTTTCAAGAGAACAATAGTTCTGGTTTAAGGCAGAGCAACCAAAGCATTAGGAGGAAACATACACAAAAAAATATTGTACACAAAGAAGTGTTCGTTAAGATACCATCACATTAAATATTTTTAAACTATAATACATAATTATCCAACTAATATGACAAAATTGATCATTTGTGTAAGTTTTGATGATGTCCTTTTATTTTAAATTCATGTATTATGCTAATATAGTAATACTTTTGGGCATTTAGACGATTGTTGTATTATTATATATAAAATTCCTCTCATTAATTAAATTTTATTGCTCCTTCATATAAATAAATATTTAAAATTTTAAATCATCACGTGCCATTGTTAACGCGCAACGCACGTTCATAGATACCAGTTAATTTAAAAAGTACTTTTAAACAACATTTAATGTTTGACAAACTTTTAAAAGTGCTTCTAAGTATATTTTTCTAAAAAAACTACTTTTTATTGCTTCTTAAAAACTACTTATGCTTTTATTTAATATCACTTTTTTCATTCTAAAAGTTTGTCAAACACCTTAACTTTGAAAAAAAGAAATACTTTTGGCCAAACAGGCTATCCTGATGCTACCACGCCCTTTTCATTTGTTTTCGTTTTGGTGTTGCCAATTTTATAGGAGGGGTATCTATACGCATTTTAAGTATCATATGTGTGGAAGCTTTTATTTAAACAACATAGGAAAATTACCAGTTATATCCACTTTTAAGTAAGTTATTACAAAAATTGGTCAATTCATAAAATATGACCAATATTAACCAAATACTATCAATAATAGCAAATTAGCTATTTGTAGCTAAAACAAATATCAAATTTTTACTTTTTTTTTGATTGGGTGTTGTTGGAATAGATTGAATACATCTTAAGGAGATTGAATCTCAATTTTGGGATGATTTGGTAGAGTTTTGAGGTGGTTTAAATTGGCAATTTGAAATAGAAGATGAACATGAAAAATATGATATGTGTATCACACTGTGTATTATTTATGTATTACATATGTATCACTTGTATATCTATGTGCACCTGTGTGTGAGATACATGTGTGATACATGTTTGATACATGTGTCGCAGAATAAGTTTTTAAACTCGATTTTATATAGAATTTTGATACCAAACCAGTCCAAATCACCTCCAATCTTGCTCAAATTTGATGTATTGCCTCATCTACATATTTTCAACAAATTTCAACCTTACCCACTGAAAAAGATCTCTTTTGCCTAAAGTTTTTAATATTTTATATCATTGATAATGAATTTTGATTCCAAACTAGTCTAACTCGCCTTTATACTTCGTCAAATTTTGCACACTACCGCATCTATGTGTTTTCAACAAATCACAACAATATATATTGTTTTTTTTTTTAAAAAAAAGTTCTATATGTTTTAATGTTATATATCATTGGTAATTTATTTGAGTATTTTTGATAGCATAATTAAAATATCTAATTGTTGGTAAATAGTGTCTTTTTTGGTACATTCTCGTAAGATTCCCTGTAACATACTTTAGCAGCTTATACATAAACCGTTGCATAAAAAATAGAAAATTAAGTAATTGCATCTAAAAAAGAAGTAGCAAGATTTGCAATATGTACTATTCAATAAATAAAATTTTAGTTTGAATGGGATATTGTATTTATAAGCCTAATTATAAGGTTTATAGTAAAAGAGAATTTAACATTATTTAAAAATACAAAAAATGGCCTAAAATACCCCTATCGTATGGTAAATGGTTTATATAAACCCCCTGTCCATCTATTCGTCTGAAAATATATGGGATGTTAATTTTATTATCAAAACTGCCCACGTGACTAACAACAACATATGTGAGCCTCCCATTAAATGATGTGGCAACCTTTCATTTGGCCACGTGGTTCTGTGGGGCATAAATTGAAGTTGGGTAATTTTCTACTAATTTAATTGATCAGACTCACTCTTTATTACCTAGGTCAGTTCTTTTACCTTATACCCACGACAAAATCCTTTTTTTTTTTTTTTTTACCATTTCTCACATTTCGTCTATCTAATCCAGCAAACGCGATTTTAGGATTTCTTTAGGGTTCCTTGTTTGCTCCGATTTGATACGCACAAAATAGAAGCATCGTTGATTTTTAGCATTAGTATCTTTTTTATTAAAGTAAGTATTTACAGCTTTAAATTAGGCGAAAATCATGTACGTCCACCTAAACTCGTTCCGATTTTCCTCTGAAATAACTCATCTAAGGTATGTTCCGATTGAACACCTCATGTAACACAGATTTATTCCAAATAAACACTTTTGCGTGACATGACACATTAGATGTAATGCACCTCTTTTGAGCACGTGAAGGGATAAAATTTTGTTGATTGTTGATTCCCCCAACGTTAAAATATTAACGTCAACTAACCCAACGAATCTATTAACTCAACTATCCATTCCCAAATTAAATTAGAACCCTAATTTCCCCATCTGAGACATGTTTCTCTCTTTTTCATCTCTTTCTTCCTTTGTTCTTTACTCTTCTTCCTTTTCTCTTTCTCTTTACTTCTTGTTTTATTTACTTGTTTCTTCTCTCATATCTGAATCTTCTCTGTCTCATTTTCTTTTTTTTCCCTCCTATTTGAAAAACATTCGAATCTCGCAAAATTCACAAAATTCAATGTACGAAAGAGGACCCTGATATATGTTGTTGCGGTGATTATTCTAGGTTGAAGGACTCGACCACCCCAGCAAACCCAGGTCGCCGATTTTATGGTTATAGAATTTCAAGAATGAGTAACTAGTTTCATTGATTATGAAATTTTTCGCTCTTTGTTTCTTATTAATCAATAATGTGAATGATTTTGTTGTTAGAAAAATGGTGGATGTAATTATTTTAGATGATTTGATGGACGTTCATCTACGTGTCCATTAGAGAGGGAGAACCTACCAAGTCGGACGATGTTGCATTTAATGAGTGATCGACCAAGAGTGAAAGTAAAAGAACTTGTAGAAGAAAGGGATAAATTAAAATAGAAGTTGAAGGATGCTAAAGTGCAAATGGAGTCTCTGATAGTGAATTGCAAGGAGGCTGGAAAACAAAAAGGGTTGGGCAAGCGCCAAATTCAAGACGTTTATGTTTTAAGGAAGGTATGTCCATAATTCTATCACACATATTGTGCATGACATATTGAAGCAAGCTGGAGCCGAGATTGGAAGAATGACGAGATAAAAAAAAACTATGTGGTGGTGTTCTTGGAGTGCATATGAGGAAGAATTTAAGGATATGCTGAAACAGTTAGGTGAAGTGTCTGAGGATGCTATCAGAGACTTGTTGAAATATCCACAGTAAGTTGGTGTAGAGCTTACTTTGATACCCAATGTAAGAACCCAATAGTGGATAACAACTTTACAGTTCCTTTCAACTCTTGGATTCTTGAAGCTAGACATAAGCCAATTGTGAAGATGCTTGAGGATATAAGAGTGAAAGTGAAGTCTTTCTACCTTTTATGTTTACTTCTTGTTAATTTGTCTATTGTTGGCTAAATATTCTTCATGTTTACTGGTTGATAATTGAAGGTGATGAATCAACTAAAGGATAGAGCAAATGAAGTTAGCAATTGGAGAGGTGAATACAACCCATATGCAATGGAGCTATACAATGATTACAGAGAGATGGCTTCAAAGTGCAAGAAAAATTTCAACGGAGATAGAGGTTTCGAAATAAGTGAAGGTGAAGACAGGAACATAGTTATTTTGGAGCAACAAAGGTACACATGTAGGATTTGAGACATATTTGAAATCCCATGTGCTCATGCTATCAAGCCATTAATTTATAAGAAGCTGGACCCAACACTTGGATTCACTGGTGGTATTCCAAACAAGCTTGGCAGTTGGTGTATCAGCACAAACTTCAACTTGTTAGAAGTGAAAAATTCTGGAAACTTGAGCCAAATCAAGACATGGAACCACCACCATTAGCAAAGATGGTTGGTAGACCTAAAGTGAAAAGGCCAAGAGAGAAGGATGAGGCTAGGAAAAGGCAAGGAGAATGGTCAACTTCTAGGAAAGGTCTTCAAATGACTTGTGATTTTTGTGGCAAAACAACCCAAAATAAAAAATGTCCATTAGCCAATAAGGTATATCTAACTTTCTTAATTTAAATTGTAGTAAATAATTTATACTTACAATCTGCATTTCATTGATGCAGACCCAGAATGTGCAAGACCACACTCAGACAACTCAAGATCAAGAATCAGAGTTTTTTATGGTCCCTAATCCTGGTTTTACAGTACAAGACCAAGAATTGCTAAGTCAGGCTAGTCAACCAAGTCATCTGTCCAGTCATCAATCCAGTCAACACACCAGTCAGTACACTCATATGCCAAGTCAACAATCTAGTCAATATACGTAGACAATTCATATGCCAAGTCAGCATATTCAGACCAGAAGAAGGCTTATTCAAGCAGACTTTGGTGCAGAAGCTGACCCATTTTTGAGGCCTAAGGTTGTCTCTGACATTAAGACTCGACTTCAGCATAAGAATAAACAAAATTCTGGGACTAGGAAGATACAATTCATAGGGGATCACATCGGTAGTTCACAACCAACAAAACTGCCATACTCCCCAAAGAGAATTACCTAGAAGGGAAATGAGGCAATGACAATATCTCAAATATTAAGTGTGAAAGAGAAAAAGATTAGCAAACTTAAAGTTAGAAGAGGCAAGGGGAGGGGCAAGGGGGAGTAGTGTAACAAGTAATGACGAATGAAATATATATTTTCTTCCTTTTTTTGTATGACTGTTTGACTACATGATGTTTGTTCGTGTTCTAGGTTTTTAGACAAGTAAATGTTGTGACAATGGTACAAGTTTTTGGATCACACATTTACTTGTCCAATAGCAATGTATTGTTGGGCTTAAATTTTGAAACAATCTATGTTTTCTACTGGATTAATGGCAATGTTCTTCTTATCTATCTATAAGAGATGATTCTGTTCTTATGATGTACTAATTATATTACCATTCTATTATTAGTGATTTTTCTTATATGCAAAGATTTGTATGAGATTTATACTATCAATAAAAAACTTTATTTCATACCAACAAAGGACCATTACAACTGCACCATCAATAAACGCATCAATAATTACAACATCCCAGATCGATAAACATAAAAAACCTTCAACAAAATTTGCAGAATTACAACCTTTGAATCAAATAACCTAACTACACTACATCATCTTGAAAACTAGCACCAACACAAAGACAACCCAAGAAAAAATAATAAACCACTTTATCATTTGTAGTTTATCCTCTATCCTAGCCACATTCTCTAAGTTTGCTGAATTAATTCCCTCAATCTCTTTCATTATTTTCTCAATTTTCAGTTTTTCCAGCAGAAACAACCTCTTCCAAGTTAGCCACTATCTTTTTCAGTTAATTCCTTTCAACTTTCACATACTTCAGTGAAGTATTTAAGTTGTTGATTAACATCGTCACATATGGTGGCATCTCTTCATCCCTCTATTCCTACAAACCGCATGAAGCTTCCTCGTCAAAACGAGGGCATTTGTAGAATATATGACTAACATTCAAAGGAGTCTTAGCCATAAAATAATTTGCAATTAAACCACAATCACAACGACGCGACGAACCAGAAGAGACAAATTTTTCAGACATCTTGAATTTTTTGTTAATCAATAATTGCACAACTTTTACAACCAAACGCAAGATTCGAAGGAAAAATACAAAAATTAATTAGTTGAAAAGAGAAATTTTGGGGAAGAAGTTGATATGAGCGTACCTGATGACCTAATAACTAAATTGGGGAAAAAGACTACTGAAATAGGTGGGTATAAGGTAAAAAGAACTGACCCAGATAATAAAAAGTGGGTCGGGTCAGTTAAATGGGTCGAAAAAAATACCCAATTTTAATTTAAGTCCCATAGAGCCACGTGACCAAATAAAAGGTTGCCACACCATTTAATGAGAGGCCCACATGTGCTGCCGTTATTCGCGGGGGCAGTTTTGATAATAGAATTAACATTCCATATATTTTCAGACGAATAGATGGACGGAGTTTATATAAACCATTTATCGGGGTAGTTTAAGCCCCTTTCTCTTAAAGATATGCGATAAAATCACAATTAACTTTTCGAAAAAGGGCCAAAAATGTCCGTTTGTTTTTAGTACTAAAAATATCCCTACCGTCTATATTTTGGACCTCAAATGTCCTTAAGCTGTTAGTCTTGCCATTGAAGATGACATGGCAGTCCAACTGGGTTAGATTTCCTTACCTGACCATCCACCTAAGCAATCCAGCATGGCAAAATTATATTTTCGAAAAAATTATTTTTCTGAATTTTTTTTATAAAAATACAAAATCAACACTTATTACGAAAAAACTAAAAACAATTCCGGAAAAAATATTTTTTCGGAATTTTTTTATTTTTTTTGGGATAAGTGTTGATTTTGTATTTTAATAAAAATTTCCAAAATAAATAAATTTTTTCGAATTTTTTTTACTTTTTTCGGAAAAAGTGTTGATTTTGTATTTTAATAAAAATTTCCGAAAAAATATTTTTTTCGGAAATTTTTTACTTTTTTCGGAATAAGTGTTGATTGTGTATTTTAATAAAAATTTCCGAAATAAATAATTTTTGGGAATTTTTTTTTACTTTTTTTGGAATAAGTGTTGATTTTGTATTTTAATAAAAATTTTCGAAATAAATAATTTTTCGGAAATTTTACTTTTTTCGGAATAAGTGTTGATTTTGTATTTTAATAAAAATTTCCGAAATAAATAATTTTTTCGGAGATTTTTTACTTTTTTCGGAATAAGTGTTGATTTTTTATTTTAATAAAAATATCCGAAATAAAAAAAATTCCGGATTTTTTTTACTTTTTTGGAATAAGTGTTGATTTTGTATTTAAAAAAAATTTCTCGGAAAAACAACTTTTTCCAAAAAATAATTTTGTCATGTTGGATTATTTAGGTGGATGGCCATGTAAGCAAATCTAACCCAGTTGGACTGCCATATCACCTTCAATGGCAAGACTAACGATTTAAGGGCATTTGTAGTCCAAAATATAGACAATAGAGATATTTTTGATACAAAAAATAAATGGAGTGCATTTTTGAATTATTTCAAATAGTTCAAGGGCATTTTTGCCCTATCTAATGGTACTTACTTTTTAAAGAAAAGTTGAAGGAGTACTAATTACCCCCAAAAAAGTTGTACTTGCACTCTTGCTTATGTGACAAGATCCTGACCCTCCATAAATCCCTCGTGGACTGCAGAAATGATCAAATGGCGCCTGGCGGGAACTCGGAGAGCTCAAGGATCAATATGGCGGGAATCCTCCGCCTTTATAAATGCCTCATTTGTTAATAAATTTGATTAAATCGATTCAAAATTGCCTTTACTTTGATTTTTCAATCGCGTTTACTTGCACAAGTAGTGTAAGCATCTCCGAGCGTTGACGTATGGGAAAGGGAAAGAAGACGGCTAGGGTTCCGGTGGAGAATTCGGAAGAAGAAGACGTAGAAATGAAGGGAAATCAAGAGAACGTGAACGGTTCTTCGTCACATGAGAAGAGCCTTTATGAGGTACTTGTAATTTTTTCTTTCTACGCTTACCTGATTTCAAGCATTTTGTTACCTTTTGTGGGTGGATTTAGCTTTTTATGTCAAGTAATTGCGGGTTTGTAGCTAAAAAAACAGAACTTTATATATCTTTCTAACTATATATATTTAGAGAAGGTCACATGAAATAGTTTGGTCATGTCCTGAGTCTACATTAGGTCTGTTTGTATGTACTTGTAGTTGTAGTAGATGCTGAAGTTTTCCTTAATGTTTAAATTTGTGTATTTGTTTATGGATTTGGTTTATATCCAGAAACGGACCTAGGATTTGAGTGTAACTGGGGCATCAATTACTGGCGAAAAAATTTGGTGTGCAACTCTTTATAGAAAGAGGAAACACTAAGCATACAATTTTCTTTACAAAATGGGTGCTATGGAAAGGGAAGACATTTGATTTAAGCTGATTTCTAACATCATAATTTATAGTTTTTCTCAAATAAAAAAGGGGTGATAAAAAAGGTGTTCAAATTTTAAAAATATCAAAAACTTACGCAAATAAAATCAAGATTAACGGTATGTTTAGCAGTCAAAGATCTGAAGAAGAGTCTCAAACTCTCAGTCGTTGTTGCTGAGTTGAACTCGACAGATGCCTGCTACATTGTCAAAGCAATTCTTGAAGGGAGGTAGAAGGGTTTGTACTTTTTATTTGTGGAGATAGGAGCTGCGGTTGAGGCATTTGATTTTGATGGAGGAACTTTTTAAAGAATAAAATTAGTTAAGTTGATTATTATGTACACATACTAATTAATTATAATTCTATTTAGAAAAAATTATACTATTATGTACAAGTACTAAACTATAATTACATTAAGAAATATAAAATACGAAAAAAGACCAGTTGAACACTAAGTTTAAACTATGTTGTATTCAAGAAAGTAAGAAAAAGAAAAGAAAACTAAACTAAGTTGCAGGAGCTAGGTTCGAATCCAGATCAACAAGTGACGGAAGGAATCTTGAACAACCAAGCTTAACGCCTTAACCAATGCTCCCATTTGGCTTTTGTGATTAAGGAGGTCTAGTAAATTATTTAAGGGGTTCTCAATGTATATACAAATATGTACAAAATATATATACAGGGTTTTTGCCGAGGCTAAGGTTCCCGTGACCCCCAACCCCCAAAGTAGGTCTGCCTCTGTTTATATATGTATTTCAATTTAGTACTCTAGGATTTTGTTAAAGTATTTTTGGTTAATATAACGTGACGCTGAAGATTAGTACCAATCTGTGCTCTATATTTTTCCTGTAAGATCATTGAGTTTGTACTTGTATTGGATGAGACCGGCTAATGAGTCACTATATGTGTTTTGTTTTGAAAACTTCAAATTCTTATGGAGTGTATTGATGGTTATGAAATAAATTATGCAAGAAGAAATATCTATGAAACAAATTAGACTGGACAATTCTAGGATAAATTTACTCTGTAAAATATGTATATGCATGGATCCTGCCAAGTTGCGTTCTTCATAGCTGTACAAAGAATGTTGAACTGTTTGAAGCATGTGAAGTGCTGACTACTGAAGCCTTAGCTCTGTATGGTGCCCTAAAGACCATTGAGTTAACAGTTGTAAGAATGAGCAGCTGCTAGTGACTCCTTTTATTGTGTTTCAGTGTACAATCTGCAAATTTAGGATATCTTGTTGGATATGAAGTGTATTAATTACGATTGCTTTAAAGTATTGCGAGAAGAAATACACATATTGCTAATTTGATTGGAATATTATAGGATAAGTTCCTGCTATGTATATGTGAACATTGGCATCTGCAGAAGTAGAAAGAGTGCTAAATTGTCCGCGGCATGTGATATGCTTACTTATGAAGCCATAGATATAAAATTTTCATGGGCCTATGGAATAATGGTTTGGAAGATCTTTCTACAAACTAAGTGCATGCATTTCTTTTTGGTGTCAAGTAATACTAACAAGGCATCGTCTTTGTAGATTCTTGGGGTCGAAAGAACAGCATCCCAGCAGGAAATAAAAAAGGCATATTACAAGTTGGCTCTGCGGCTACATCCCGATAAGAATCCGGATGACGAGGTAAACGGCTGTCCATATAATGATTGAGCATGTTTTACCTCACTTTGCTGTTTACATTAGCCAACTGAAAATGAGTAATCTTAAATTTACTTTCTATAGGAAGCAAAAGAGAAATTTCAACAGCTGCAAAAGGTGATAGCAATTCTAGGTGATGAGGAAAAACGAGCACTTTATGATCAGACTGGCTGTGTTGATGATGCTGTGAGTGATACCACTGTGATTCTTTTTTTTTTTTTTTCCTTTCTTTCTGTGAACCTTGCAAACTCTTATAATATTTAAGAAATTTTGAGCATCTTCAGTACATTGGAACTTTTAGTTATTTTTATTGCGTATGATGGTGCAACATAGTAAAAAGATTGCTTTATTGTTATGATAATGAGCCAAATTTTCATTACCATAATGTAAGATTCCGAAGGTGACTGTTGGGTTGGGTTTGGGTGATCTGCTCTTTGCTAAGAATAAAACTGAAATCTAACCTTCATACAATATTCTCTAGAAACTAATATATCGAGCCAAATTCTTTGTTATAACCTACTTTGGTTGAGGTGGAAAGAGGGGCAAGTGGATGTGAATAAAAGGAGGTAATGGTGTGCTATTTGACATTTCTTTCTAGGTAGTGAAAGAAATGGGAAGTGGAGGGGGGTGCGGCTCCTCCTGGTTAGGGTATGAAAGGAGTAAGGAAATGTGTTTAACTTCCTTTGTAGGTATACCAAAGAAAAAAAGAAAAGAAAAGTGTCAAAATCTTAGCCATTGGAGAGCACTATAAACGTGAAGAAGAAGAGGAGAGAATTGGGAAATTTCCAACTGACATTTACAACTCCAACTAACTCAGTATATACAAGCTAATTAGGAAAACTGAAAATAATAATAGAGACCCCTCAACTTCTAGTAATTACAATATGGTCCCAATAATAACTAACTACTTCACCTAACTAACTTCCTAACTTCCAATACTCCCCCTCAAGCTGGAGGGTGGAGAATGTTCAACACCCCCAGCTTGTTTAGTAAAAAACGATGCTGTACAGATGTTAATCCCTTGGTGAAGAGATCTGCTTGTTGATCTTTAGTGGAAACATACTGAGTAGTTAAGAGACCTTCTTTGATATGTTCACGAACAAAATGACAGTCTATCTCTATGTGTTTGGTCCGTTCATGGAATATGGGATTCACAGCTATTTGCATCGCTGCTTTGCTATCACAGAACAATGTGATAGGCTTAAGAATAAACACTCCCAACTCTGAGAACAACCCCAACAGCCACACTATCTCTGAAACTGCTGATGCCATGCTGCGATACTCTGCTTCAGCACTACTTCGTGAAACAGTGTGTTGCTTCTTTGATTTCCATGAAATCAAGGACTCACCAAGTTTAACTGCATATCCACTAACAGACCTCCTTGTCATTGGGCAAGCTGCCCAGTCAGAATCACAAAAGGCTGTCAATGTATCAACATGCCCTCGTTTCAACAGGACTTCCATTCCTGGTGTAGATTTCAAGTATCTGACCACTCTAATTGCAGCATCCATATGTGACTTCTTAGGCAGTTGCATAAATTGACTTAAAGTCTGCACTGCATAGCTGATATCTGGTCGAGTGACTGTTAGATATAGGAGTTTCCCTATCAACTTTTGATAGCTATTTGCATCTGTCAAAGGATCTTCATTTTCTACTCCAGTGGCTTTGTCATACTCTACTGTGGTGACCTTCTGATTGACTTCAAGTGGTGTTAAGGCTGGTTTGGCACCACTTAAGCCCAACTTAGAGATGAGCTCTAAGGTATACTTTCTTTGGTTAAGCAGTATTCCATGATTGGATCTCAATACCTCAAAGCCTAAGAAATACCTCAATTCTCCCAAGTCTTTGAGTTTGAATTGCTGATGCAGAGCTGCTTTAGCTTCATCAATCATGTCCTTATTGCTTCCAGTCAGTAGCAAATCATCAACATAGATGAGGATGATGACAATATCCTTGCCCGACTTATTGGTGAACATAGAATAGTCATAAGTACTCTGCATAAAACCTGCTCCCACCAAAGCTTCTGTAAGTTTTAAATTCCATTGCCTTGACGCTTGTTTGAGACCATATAAAGACTTAAGCAACCTACACACCTTTTGCTCCCCCTGCCTTTGGAAACCCTGTGGCAAATCCATGTAGACTTCTTCAAATAGGTCTCCTTGAAGGAAAGCATTGAAGACATCCATTTGGTACAAGGACCAATCCTTTGAGGCTGCAAGGGCTATCACAGATCTAACAGTCACCATCTTTGCAACTGGTGAAAAAGTCTCATGATAGTCTAGTCCCTCTTGTTGATTGTATCCCTTTGCCACTAGTCGTGCCTTGAATCTTTCTACTTCTCCATTAGCTTGGTACTTTATTTTGTACACCCACTTGGACCCAATAGAAGCTTTGCCTGGTGGTAAGTCAACAACCTCCCAAGTCTTATTATCTTCTAATGCTTGTATCTCTTGTTTCATGGCTGTGATCCACCTCTCATCCTTTACAGCTTCCTTGAAGTTATAAGGCTCTTTCAGGATTGAAAAAACTGACACATAGCTTCTGTACTTTGAGGACATCTTCTCATAAGACAGGAAGTTTGAGATTGGATAGTTGCATTTTGAGGACTTCTGTGGCTGCAATACATAGTCCCTTTGCCATATAGGTGGATTGTTTACTCTGAGTGACTGTCTAGTTGGTGCATTGGAACTAGCCTCAGTCATAGGTACATCTTGCACATTCTGAGCATCTTCAGTGATCCCATCTTGTACACCTTGAATGAGTGTATCAGCTGGCATATCTTCAACAATGTTCAGTACACCATGTGTATCTGGAGGTCCATCTGTCTCCGTCTCTTGATCTGAATTAAGAGTTGGCACTAATGATTCTTCTAAATCTTCTACTGGTGGTGCAGCATCATGATCTACATGATAGCCTCCCTCTACTGGTGAGCTGGTGCTTGTTGTTTCTGCTGTATTAGGAGCTTGAGATGGCCCCTCAGAACTGGTCACTTCTGGTAGTATACCTGTTTGAACCTGCAATTCTGTCTCCAAAAAACTAGCACCAAAATCATTTAGTGTGAATGAATGCTGCTGTTCTATTTTCTTAAATGGAAATTCATGCTCCCTGAAAGAAACATCCCTGCTAATGAAGAATGTTCTAGTGGTTAGGTCATATAATCTATAACCCTTTCGAGTAGTTGAATACCCCATGTGAACAGCTGTTCTTGCTCTTGCAGCAAACTTATCATCTAGCACCAGATTAGTGGCATAGCATAGACACCCAAATACTCTTAGATGTGCTATTGAGGGCTCTCTACCATACAACATTCCATAATGACTCTTTCCATCCAAGATTCTGGTAGGCAATCTGTTTATTATGTAACCAGCAGTTTGTACACACTCCCCCCAAAACATATCTGGAACATGGCTTTGAAATTTTAATGCCCTGGCAGTATTCAGTTTATGTCTGCATGGCTTTGAAATTTTAATGCCCTGGCAGTATTCAGTTTATGTCTGTGTTTCCTTTCAGCTACCCCATTCTGCTGGGGTGTATACACACAACTACTTTGGTGAATAATACCCTGTGATAACAAGAATTCACTCCACTGTTTGTTGAAAAATTCCTTTCCATTGTCTGTTCTCAAGACCTTGACAGAAGTATCAAACTGTGTTTTAACCATGTAAACAAATTGCTTCAGAAAAATAATAGTTTCATTCTTAAACTGCATCAAGAAAATCCAAATTGCCCTAGAAAAATCATCTACAACTGTAAGAAAGTAATGCTTCCTATCATGAGTGCTCTTCTTATATGGCCCCCATACATCCATGTGAACCAATTTAAAAGCTCTAGTACTCCTTTTTTCACTATTAGGGAAGCTAAGTCCAGACTGTTTAGCTAAAGGGCAAACAGTACATTTATTTTGCATATCACTATCTACTTTATTTTGCAAAAAAGAGACATGTTGCATAACAGGAACAGAGGCATGGCCTAATCTCTCATGCCACAAACATGATGTTTTGCCACTTGATCCTTTCACATCTACATGAGCTGCTAAAAGTCTGACTCTTCTTCCTTTCAGTATATATAAACCTTCATCTTCTTTACCAATCGCCTTCACCCTGCCATCGTAAAGGTCCTGAAACACACATAGTGCCGGTAAAAAGGTGGCAGCACACTTTAGATCTCTAGTTAGCTTGGACACTGACATTAGATTAAACTTGAAATCAGGAACATGTAGAACATTCTCCCGTTTATGAACATCTGACAAATATGAACTTCCCACATGTTCAATTTTTGTAGTAACACCATTTGGCAATGTTACTTTATCTTGTGTCCTGTCATCTATTCTTCTTACATCACTCATTAAATCTAAAGTAGATGATATGTGATGTGTTGCTCCTGAATCTACAATCCAGTCATCATTCCTTTTGTTTGAAACATGCACACTGGAAGATAATGCAGTAATTATACCTGCAGCAGTTGCTTGATTTTGAGTCTTAATGTCACTTGGTGGTGAGTCTTTGCTGAGCAAGTCTAGGATCTGCTGGTACTGTGCTTCTGTGAAAAAATGATCTCCTCCTTTAGATTGTGATGCTCCTGATGCTCCTTGTGAGCCTTGAGCCACATATCCTTCTTCATGATTCACAGAACCTTCCACATGATTTGTAGCAGTTCGTACCCCTTTAGGTTGAAATCCTTTCCTTCTTCTGAAATCTTCAGGGTACCCTACGATCTTGTAGCAATTTTCCTTTGTATGTCCTCTCATACGACAGTGTTCACATTGCAGATATTGTTTTCTTCCACGAAAACCTTGACCTCTCCCTGCTTGCATAGCTAATGGATCTGTCTTATGACCTATAACTCCACCTCCTGCGCATTGTTGACTCTCATCCTGTGTTATAAGTGCATATGCCTGATTAAGAGTTGGTTCAGTGGTTTTCATTAAAATTTGCCTACGATCCTGATCGTATGTATCATTTAGTCCATCTAGGAACTGCATAACTCTTTGTTGTTGTAAATATGCTCTTTAGATTTTGGACAACCACAGTTCGGAGATGGTACTAATACATCATACTCTGCCCACAGCTCCTTCAACTTGGTAAAATACACAGCTACAGAATCCGCTCCTTGAGATAATCGCGAAATTGCTGTGTAATTGAAAGATACGCACTCGATTCACCTTATCAAATCGCTCCTGTAGGTCTTCCCAAACTGCATGTGCATCTGATGCATAAATGATCCCTCTAAGCAAATCCTTCGAAACAGAGTTCATAATCCAGCTGTGCACTATCGCGTTACAAGTTTCCCATTCCTCATGGAGATTCTCCTCGAACGACTCCTTGGCACAAGCTCCTGTTACAAACCCTAGCTTCCGCTTAGTTTTGAGAGCAAGACGCATCAATCTGCTCCACAGTCCATAGTTTTCCGAACCTGTGAGCTGAATTGGAATTAGAACCAATCCTGGCGTGTCTGAAGGTTGAAGGAAAAGTGGATGTGTATGATCGATTATCTCCGTCGCCATTAACGCACCAGTTCGAGCAATTTTTCTCAAATTGAAAAATAAAACAGAGAATTTGAAGTGAAGATTAAGAGAATGAACTGAACAATCAATTAGTTGAAGAAATTATACGGCTTCACGGATTAGTCTCCATGACTCTGATACCATGTCAAAATCTTAGTCATTGGAGAGCACTATGAACGTGAAGAAGAAGAGAGAATTGGGAAATTTTCAACTGACATTTACAACTCCAACTAACTCAGTATATACAAGCTAATTAGGAAAACTGAAAATAATAATAGAGACCTCCCAACTTCTAGTAATTACAATATGGTCCAAATAATAACTAACTACTTCACCTAACTAACTTCCTAACTTCCAATAAAAAGGTATACCAAACAACAAGGATAAGGATGACCATCTTCCCTTGGGGAAGTAAATTAACACTTCTCTATGCGCGTCAAATTTAATGTTCCAGTAGACACGCACATACAGTGTCTTTTATGTTTACCTATGTTGTATATTTTTTGGTTCTTGCAGACAAGTCTAACTGATATCTGACTCTTGATATCAAATATTTACATATTGAGACTCTAAAAACTGTGGAGATCTGTAAACAATCTTATCCACATGTATTAGAGGATAGAATGTTCTTTTTGGCTAAAGTGCTATCTGGAAGCAACTCACTTACACCTATCTGAAAAGTAAGGTTTTCATATTATCATCTACCTACTAACAGGACCTGGCAGGAGATGTTGAAAACTTGAAGGAGTTTTTCCGAGCTATGCATCCAAAGGTAACAACAGTAAATGGTTGCTCCACTCTATTAATTGAGTAGTAGACACTCTAACATTGGAGGAACCTACACATGTTTTTTTTGCAGATTACCGAGGCTGATATTGAACAGTTTGAAGCAAATTATAGAGGATCTGAGTCGGAGAGGAAGGACTTGATTGATCTATACAAGAAGTATAAGGGTAAAATGAAGAGGTATCAGCAGAAAGCCGGAAATAGTGCGCTCTTTCCTGTTTAATGCTGTGATTTCTAGGTTGCCACCTAATTGGTGTTCTTCTGCAGGCTCTTTTGCTCCATGATTTGCTCTGATCCCAAATTAGATTCACACCGCTTCAAAGATATTCTGGACGAGGCTATATCAGCAGGTAGAGTTTGATTTCTGTCTGGATGACCTTTCTTTTGTCAAATTATTTTTTCTAGAAGCTGCCATCATATTAAGTATGTCATAGCGATCCAACTTATGTAGATAAAATAGATTTCAAGGATCAGTAAATATCACAATTTGTCTTCTATGATGACCTTACAATTAAGAAATAAATGTGTTGTTTGATAAAAACATGTGGCTTTCAACACACTGTTTAGCCATCTGTTTTGCTGCATAAATACTCCAATAAAAATTCTTTCGTTTTAACAATAGTTTTTGCTGTGGTTGGCACAAAATCCTCTCTCCCTCATAGAAGTTTTCTCTTTCTTCTCTGGAAAGTGATTCACACCTTATATTTTACTTTGATAGGGGAGATAAAGTCAACCAAAGCATATGAGAAATGGGAAAAGGAAGTGTCTGAAACAAAACCGCCTACAAGCCCATTGAGACGGAGGCAAAAGTGAGTCATCGTTTACATTACACATCATTAACTGAAAGTGCTATATCCTAATTAGAGAACTTGGAACATTGCAGATCAAAGAAAGAACCAGAGGATTTATATGCCATTATATCTCTGCGGCAAAATGAGCGCAGAGGCAAAATGAATTCTATGTTCTCGTCTTTGGCTAGCAAATATGGTGGGGATCCATCTACGACAGAGCCAAGCGAGGAAGAATTTGAAGCTGCTCGCAGAAAACTGGAGAGTAGGAAGCAATCTAAGCGAAAGTAACTGTAATGTATTGCAACCTACACCATGCTGCACGAATTTGTTTATACTGTTTTCTTGTGCCTGAGCATTATGTATTAGGTTGCGCATCTTGCTGCAAGGGTTTTAAATGCTTTTATTTTGTGAAAGAGTGATATCGTGCATCCTTTTGTTTATTTTAACTCCATCATGTCTTGAATTGATATCTGTTAAAAACTGGTAATACAAACCTGAATTGCTTCTTGATTTGCTGGATAAATTTATGACCGGAGGTGCATGTTTGTTACACTTTTCTCGGAGTTTTTTGGTGTATGTATTGCTTATTTTTGGAGATAAAAGAGCAGAAGTAAAGGGACTTAAAGGAACCGAATTGTCTTAGTTGTTGGGCCATATGTTGAAACGTTGAACTGTTTCTTGAGTCATTTGCTATTTCTTCGGAATAGTTTTTATTAACTACGACAATTTCAAATACTTTGAATTCTAATATTTTGATTTATAGTTTGTTTTTAATTTTGAAATTTACTTCAATAAAATTAAGGAATCAACGTTTGAATTCAGAAAATCTTACTGTGGGACTAAAGAAGTATATAATAATAAACAAGAAGAGACAAGGCTCTACGAAGTGTATAAGCACAACGCACTAGCAAAAAACTTTGAAATTGGTCAAGAAGTATCTATAGCTATATAAGAACCTCAGTTTCTCCACAATCTGAAGTTCCGAGCCAACCCTAAATTATTCAGCAAATTTTATTCTGCACCAATGGCTCAACTTAGCATTCCCAACGCATTATTGATTGCCTTTGTCTTTGCCATTTTCTCTGCCATGGCTAAAACTTCGGCTCAGGAGTTGGGGTTGGCTCCGGCGCCGGTGCGGCATTTTCTTTGTCATCTTCCAGTGCATTTATTATAAGTTCCCTCATTCTATGTGTTGTTTCTCTCTTCAGGCATTAGAATTTTGATGTTAATTAATGATGATTGTATTTGTCAATTATGAGAGATGCTATATTATATGGGGCAGTGTTAGTGTTTATTGATTTTGGTAGGAATTTAGGGGTTCTGGTTGTGGTATAATCGTATGTTTTGAGATTTACTAATATTTAGCAGTATATGTTTCTGATGATAAAATTTTGTTGAGTACCAAAAGTCGAATTCTTTTTCCATTGTCTGTTTTTGTTAGTACTACTTATCTTTTAATCCTGAAATGATAATTCTTGTAAATAAATAAAAGGTGATCGTACCTGAAAAGTTAACACCCCAAAAGCAAAGAAAAAACAAGGCTTTTGAGCATTATTTTTTTTTGGGTATTTGAGTACACTCATTACGGTCAAACTTCTATTACTCAAATGTTTCATGAAATTTCTTTTAAGCATGAAATACGGAGGATAAGTCAAATTGGTCGTCCATCGTCACAAACAAGTTGATTAATAGAGACCAAATTTTCATGTAATTGAGGTATACAATAAAATAGAAAGAATGAGTTGAAGTATGTTATCGAATTTTCAGGCACTTAGATGTTTCAAATTAATAGAATAAGATCATCGGAATAACTCAGCTAGAGCTGCCTTATAACCATTGGTATGGCCGAAGAGATCATACAACTATAAAACAGATTGAGAGGATGAACCTACTTGAGATAATTAGATTAATGATATGGCAAGAAAGGAGAGTATCCACCATTTTGGGACAAAAAAAACAACAAAGACGACGAAAGTGCATAAGACAAAAGAAAGGAGATGCTGCTCAACATGAATGGTAGCAACGGTAATTCTTGCCCGAAACAAGCAGCAATGATTTGGGGTGGGTGGGTGGGGTGAGGGTTAGTACATGACTTAGGATGTACTGTGTACATATGTCGGGTTGGTTTGAGTTTTTTAATTACCAAATCAAACCAATTATAAGGGGTTATTAAATTTAAAGACCAAACCAAACCAATAAATTTTTTAATCTCCATTTTTCTCGGATTTTCGGGTTTTTTTGGGTTTTATTTCATAAATTCTTCATAATACAAAATATAGAATTTGTGCTCCAAATATTTCTTTAATTCAAGTAAGACAGAACTATACAAGGTATTTTTCAAGAAAATAACATAAAATATGAGATAAGTCATGACATTGTACTAAAATATTCAATAATAAGGATAATAAATTCGCATAAAAGATATTATTAATAAGACATAATAAAAATGAACATAATCTAAAATTACTAAGTTGCTAAAATAAGTACGACTAATAAGTACTATTATTTACATGACTAAACACTAAAAACAATTATGCATTTTATCTAAATCATGGAAAAACTATAAATAGTTATCCAACACTATGGTCATTTCTAGTACAATTGAAGTGAATGTCTTTTGTTAGCCGTAATATTAATTTGATTTTGGTTCGAACTTTATTGGAGTTACTAACATTTATGGAGTATAAAACTTATTGAGCATTCAAAAATTATAAGTCCAAATTTAAAATAATACGTTAAAATATTAAACTATGAAAAAGTTTAAGAAATATTTATAAATTATATTATAATAAATACTTTTATGTATTAAATATATTTAAAACTTCTACACATGTAATATCGGGTTGGTTTGGTTTCGGTTTGACTTATTTAGTTAACACCAAACCAAACTAATTATGGTCGGGTTTTTTTCCCAACACAACCAAATCAAACCGAACTATTGTCGGATTTTTTTTCTCGGTTTGACTCGGATTATCGGTTTGGTGCGGTTTGTCGGTTTCTTTTGTACACTCCTAGCAGAACTCCACCAAAAAAGGGAGAAGAAGCTGAAAGAAAATTTAGATAGTAAAAGAATTCAGGCAAGTAGCTCGATGCTTCTGATACTATAAAAGATTCAGATAAATAAGGCCAATGTTGCATGAAGATTATAATATAGTACTCCATTAATGGTAGATATCTGACAATGCGTGGAAAGCCAAAAAAAAAATAAAAAAAATTTCATAGACTCATCATATGTAAGGTTGCCATTGGGGTTCCTGTAACTAGAATTAACAGTTAGTATTGTAATAAATTAGAGGAAAGACAACGAGGTGCATACATCACATTCTCTTTGACCATGTATTCTGATTCTGCAGCTTATGTTGTTGAGGAATAAAAAGATTAGTACTTGAAAGTTCATGCATACACTTGGATAAAACAACTTGTACAATTTTAACATTAAGACAAGGTCACAATGTAAGTTGCCGACTAAATTCAAATCCTTAGAAAGAATAAGTAGTAGTAACAAATTGTGTTGTCTGTCTTTGTTGATGTCCCTTTCTGACGCAAAAAATGTATCGCCTATAAACAAAATGACTAAAGCATTGAAACCTCAGCCTCAATCCTCTTCTTCATCTTTATCAACACTTTCAATTCTAACAAGCTGCTGATCAATAGCCAATTTTTTATTCACCTACATATGTTTTAACCGAAGCTCTATTTATTGCCATATTTCTTCTCCACTAAGAAGTAAGAAGGGGCGGGACGGACTGCAGTTCGTCTGAGCTTAGTCTTTCACACTCTTTCTCACACTCTCTCCCTCTCCTGCACAAACCACACGATGTGTACAAAATCTACCAAATTGAAAGCTTTCTTGTTTCCATGGCTGGCATATGGTCACATCTCTCCATTTCTTGAGCTAGCCAAAAAACTCGCGGACAGAGGTTTCTTGGTCGACCTATGTTCGTCACCTATTAACCTCAGTTTCATCAGGACAAGAATCCCAGAAAGCTATTGTTTCTCAATTCAGCTTGTGGAACCCCAATTACCAGACTTGCCTGAGCTTCCACCTCACTATCATACAACAAATGGCCTCCCACTCCATCTCCATTCCACCCTTCAAAAAGCCCTCAAAATGGCCAAACCAAATCTTCTCAACCTATTAAAAACTCGAAAACCTGACTTGTTAATCCATGATGTCAAGCAATTATGGGCTGCGGGGGTGGCTTCTTCCCTTAACATCCCAGCTGCTAGATTTTTCACTTCTTGTGCAGCCATGTGTTCCTATTTCAGCCACTTGTTTGTGATACAAGATGTTGAGTTTCCATTTCCAGCTCTTTGTTTACGTTCTTATGAGCTAACGAAAGCTCATACTGTGGTTAAAGAACATCGCGAAGGCGATGAGCCTGAAGTGAGAGCCCATGAAGAATTTACTGGCGTGATGCTAATAGGTACATCGCGAGAGATGGAGGGAAAATACATCGATTATATGTTCGAAATAATCAATTTTAAGGTTTTGGCAATTGGTACACTAGTTCAAGATCCTATGGCTAGTGTAGATGGAAACATGGAGATTATGGAATGGTTAGGGAATTAAGATAAGTTCTCAACTGTGTTAGTCTCTTTTGAGAGTGGGTATTTCTTGACAAAGGAAGAATTGGAAGAAGTAGCTTTTGGATTAGAGCTTAGTGATGTGAATTTCATATGGGTTGTTAGGTTTCCAAAAGGGGAAAATAAAAGTCTTGAAGAGGCATTACCACAAGGTTTTTTTGAGAGAATTGGAGATAGAGGGATGGTTATGGGAGGATGGGCTCCACAAGAAAAAATCTTAACTCATTTAAGTATTGGCGGATTCGTGAGTCATTGCGGATGGAATTCGATTTCAGAAAGTATAAACTCTGGTATTCCAATTATAGCTATGCCCATGGATCTTGATCAACCCATGAATGCTAAATTGCTAGTGGAAATTGGAGTAGCTTTGGAGGTAGTGAGGGATGATAATGGAACACTTCATAGAGGGGATATATATAGCAAGAGTTATCAAAGATGTAGTATGTGGAAAATCAGGTGAGAATCTGAGATGTAATGTTAGAAATTTGGGTGAGAAATTGAGATCTAAAAATGTGGAAGATATTGATGCTGCTGTGATGGAGCTAACACAACTTTGTGAGAAGAATAAGAGCAACAACTGTTAATCTTTCTAGTTAGTTCATTTAACAAATGTAAGAAGCCTAAGAAAAAAATTCTTATTTCAATGTGCATTATTTTGTGCTATTAATAACATGGCTAGGTCGATTCGTATGGCACTGCGATGAGACGACCTGAGCAAGTAGGGTATATGATACTTGCCGTTAGGTATATAACCTAGTTGACCCTCTTGTATCGGTGATAGTATAGTAGTACTCTCAATGAAAAGGTAAAAGATAATTTCTTATGTTTAGGCTAAGAAGCCGAAGGTGATTTCAATGACTCAATACATTGAAATGATTTTGTATGATTTTTATTAGGATCTTTGGTTGATATAAATGATTCAAAAGTTTATATAATGGATTACATTAAGGGGCAGAGGCACAAGCTGAAATGCCAAACTTAATAGCTTTTGCTCAAACAGTGTATTTGGTATTTAGAATTCATTAAATATGTACACATATTAAATTTAGAATCCAGTCACTAACACTTGAAATCGCCGTTCTAAAATCCAAAATCCATAAGGTTGAAATCCCGGCACCGCCTCTGATTACATTGTATTAATTAAAATGATAAAGAGTGTGAATTAATGTAATTATTTACTGCTTTATACAAATATTGGTTGCATATGTTTTGTAAAGTATTGTCCAGGAACTCGAGTTAGAGAGAGTTTATAATACTTATTGAGTATCGTTGAGGTGTACACATCCTTTAGGGGACCCTCTCGAGGGCCCTGCTTACTTTGGATGTTTCAGGATGAGGTGTGGCACACGACGAGCGGACATGGCTAGCATGATCTTTTTCCGAGGTATATTATGAGGCACCACTTCTATTCGTGGTAACTGATCATATTTTTTTTTAATCGGGAATTATCCCAAGTGTTTATTTCATTCTCATATTTTAGAGATTCCATAGACAATTGTTATTCTTTTGGAGTTATAATTAAGAGTTATTCATACAACATGCATCAAAGAAACATTGTTATCTTTATGTATTTCTAATTATTGAAATTGGTGGATTTAAAGATTACGTCTCATGTATGGTTTTAATCATTTGAAATAATTATATTTTCAAAAAGGCTTCCGCATGTAGTTATTAAGCATATAGATGGATATTCTTGTACGGGTTGGTCCACCCTGATGGGATAATGTGTCGGGTGCCCATCACATGATTTTGGATCGTGATAATATTCGGCATATTCCATATTCAAAATTTTCTAAATATATATTCCATTATAAGGTACTCATAAATAGGAGTAATACATTTCCTATTACGTATCACTATATCATTTTTAGGCAGGTTTTACATTAGGCGGATCATCCAAAAATAATTAATCCCGCTAGCTACATATACAAAAAATATGTATGATATATATATATATATATATATATATATATATATATATATATATATATATATATATATATATATATATATAATTTTTAGGCACTTATGCTTATCAACTAATCCAAATTGTCTCTTAATCTAATATTATTTAACGGCGGATATGACATGTATGGAGTTGCATATCTGAATGTAAATTGTTCAGAGATTTTAATAGCGTGACTTTGACCAAAAAGAAAAGGGTGTTTCGTGCTTAACATTTAGATCAAATTAGATTGCATTCTGAATTGGTTTTATTATATGCATGATTTGTCAAATTAGGGGTTGAAGATACTCCAATATCAAGTGGAGGAGATAACAAATAAGAGCATAGACACTTCTCTTATGCATGTTAATTACCAGAGTTTTTAGAAGTTTTGGCGTTATATATAACACTCCAAGATAAGAAGAGAACATCCTCTTATCACCGATGGTCAAAAACTTAAAAGCACAGATTTTTTTATTTTTATTTTTTCTAAAGAAGAAATAAATTATTTGAACATGCCCTTATAGTCAATAGCATCATTTGCCATACATATCTAGCCCGTTTCTCGTCTCTCTTTCAAAGTATTTAAAATACTGCTTCATTTCATTAGATTCAAAAGTTTTTGAGTCTTTCCCCTCAACTTATTCTTGTCGTGTAGCACGACTTCCTTTCGCATTCTATCCTTCTAATTTAGAACCAGAATCAAACTATAATCATAATTTTAGTAATTAACATTATGACACCAACTAATAAATAGCTTTGGTCTTCGCTTACTTATATTTAACAGGAGTGGATCATTTGGAGTTCAAATTTCTTAACTATATGATTCAAATTGTGATCTTTTTCCAATTTAACTATTTATAAAGTGGCCATACATTACTGGTCCGATTAACTTAAATTCGCGTCGATTACATCCACTAATTAAGAAGGCCTTCGAACAACGGTGAATGAATTCGAACTGTCCTACACCATGCTTATGGGAATAAATTTCAGCCTATTCAAATACATGAAGGAGTCGTTGCATTGATGTACTGGAGTAATTAACCTAAGTGTAAAATCCCATAAAAGATAATATAGTGTTTGGTTCGTTTTGTATCAGAAAACAATATTGCCACATAATTAATGCAATGTTTGATGAACGATATTAAATAATACTCGTATTAAGTTATACGAAAATTCATATTATGCCTCGTAGAAAATGGAATAAGAATACGTATGTGTATCCGTAATATGAGGATTAAACTATTAAAGACAAAAATACTCTTTTAAAGTATATAGTTTATGTATAATAATTTGTTCCTTATTAATGGCCGCATTAAGGCTGGCAACTGGGCCGGGCCGGGACCGGTCCGGGACCGCGGGCTAAACTATTTAGGACCGTTTGGCCCGCGAGAGGTGGGCTCACGCCGGTCTCGTGGGCCATTTTTTAGCAAAGAACCGTTAGGACCAGGCTGGTTTTTAGCAAAGAACCGTTAGGACCGGGCCGGTTTGGTCCGCCAAGGGATATATTAAAAAAAAAGAGCCATTTGGCTTTTGAAAAAAAGTAGCTGTTGGGTGTTTAAAAAAAAGCCGTTGGATATTTAAAAAATAGCCATTTAACCCCCAACTAATTTTTAACCCCAAACTCTTTATTATTACACTTTTTTCTCATTTTCTACTATAAATACCCCCATTCTTTTATTTTTCTTACAAAATCAATATCAATCTATCAAAATCTCTCTCTAATTTTCTTCTATACTTGCTACAATTGTTTACTTTAAAAAAAAAAATAGTAAAAAAATTGTAAGGTTGCTACTATTGCTTACTTTATTCCAAACAATAGTAAATTTTTTTTGAGGTTGTTATAATTTGTGAAAAAAATTATTAAGTTGGTGAATTGGAATCTTCAAGTCTTCAACGATAATCAATTTTCAACAAGTTGTTCGTCAATTCGGTAAACTCATTCCAACTCTTAAGTCTTAATATTATAGTTTTGTTTGTTTTATTTAGTAACTATTACTTGATTAATTAAGATGCATTTCTTAAGAAATATTTTTGGTAAAAGTAAGAATAAGGGAAAATCTAAGACTGGCGAATCTAATGGTACTATTGTTCCTCCTCTCTGTCCCCGACTCCCCGAACCAAACCCCGTAGCCATCCTACACTTGCTATTCTTGATACCGATAATAGTTTATTATAATTTAGAGACACTGAATTTTGCCATATTATTGCACCCGGTGAATTTTAAAATCATGAATTAATGAATGCCCTCTATTATAATAATTATAATACTATTGATGAAAATCATGCTGAGGAAATTGATCTTGATGAAACTCAACCGGGCGATTATACACCCACTAGTCTTGCTTCTGATCTTGACCAAACTAGTAATAACGCTGCTAATCCAAATGATAACCCATCTGATACTCCCGTTAATGCCCCTACTTTTTCTAGAGAACCTACCAAACGGAAGGAAACATCTCCTGTTTGGCCTTTTTTACTCAACTAATTTCAAAAAATAAGGCTAAGTGTAAAACTTATGGTCTAGAGTTAGCTTTTAAATATGTGGGAACGCGGTCGAGGATGAGATCTTTGGCTAGACACATAAAAAAATACCCTAATGATAACGTCAAATATCAACGTCAGAAAGCTCTGGCCGAGGGGAAAAGTGCACCTAGTCCTAGTCAGACTGACTCTAGTACCGGTTCAAATCAATTTTAACTGGGAATTAATATTGTTACTGGTGGTATTTTATATTATGATCCAAGAAAAGATCGAGAAGAATTGACAAAATTGGTAAATGTTATATGCTTACCCTATAGTTTTCCTTCTAACCCTGCGTTTGTGCATTATATTAGAAAAATTTATAATTCTACTTATAAAGATTTTCCTCGCACAACCGTAAAGAGCGATATTTATAAATATAAGCATGAATGTCACACCTCCTTTTTTCCGAAGGATAGGATAAGGGAGTTTTTCCAATTAAAGTGACAATATTCGAAATGGGATTATTTATTTGATCAGAGTCGCCACTTGGAATAAATTATGGTGTCCCAAGTCACCGATTTATTTTAAATCCCAAATCGAGGAAATTTGACTCTATTTATGGTCTGCGAACACAGAAGACCGGGTAAGGAATTCTGTTAACCCGGGAGAAGGTGTGAGGCACTCCCGAATTTCGTGGTTTTAGCACGGTTGCTCAACTATTAATAATTGGCTTA
Source organism: Nicotiana tomentosiformis (assembly GCF_000390325.3). Taxonomy (NCBI): domain Eukaryota; kingdom Viridiplantae; phylum Streptophyta; class Magnoliopsida; order Solanales; family Solanaceae; genus Nicotiana; species Nicotiana tomentosiformis. The sequence goes on from NC_090823.1 coordinate 84,858,831, forward strand.
ATTATCTGATTAATATATATTTATAACCTATTGTGCATTTTAGCTTTTAAAAACCGCTTTTAGTAGTTATGGAATTCGTTTGAACAAGTCGCGATGTCGCACACTCGTTTGTTTTTGTACACATTGTGAATCGCGTCACGTGAAACGCACCCGCGACTTACAATATGTTTATTTTTTATTATTATTAAAAGTTATGGTCGGGTCACATGAAATGCACACCCGAATGAGATTTACGTATCGTGATCATGCCACAGGAACCATACCCATAGTCACGATGATTTATTAATCGTGTCTAAAGCAAGCTACGATGTTCATGATTATTTCTTTATACTTTTGATTTTATTCACATAATCTAATTTGAACTAAAATCAGTGTTCGACTTAATCATTATCAGTCTCCAATATGGGCCAATTCAAAGCGGTGCTTGAAAGCAGAGCACCAGCATCTCAACTTTGCGGATTTAATACCTCTGCATACATGATCACAATCCCGTTCAGATATTTTGATATTAGAAAAAGGGAAATCACAACAAGTGCATTCATCACAATAGTCATTTAGTTTTGCCAGAAATCTACTACTAATATTCGACATATTCTCCATTTTAATATACAAAATGAACTCTTTTATCATGTACCAATGCAACAGAAATTAACTTTGGGCTCAGGATTCTTAAAATGCCAAAGACCAGTTGCCTATATATTTATATGGTACAAAACAAATTGATCCATAAAGCTTACATGTGATATAAATAAACTATCATAAGTAACACTGCTTTCAGCAAATTCGAACCCAGACATCATAAATTCAACAATTGAAATTACAAACAATTGACTTTTCAAACACACAGGTAGATAAACATGATGGCTCCGTGAATTCAAAACAAATATGTAACACGAATAAACTCAGATTTCAATTATGAATTTGACAAAGGATCATATATGAGTATGGCGTACCTCAGACAAGAAATCGACAGAAAATGACCAAATGAGGTCTGAAATAGAGGGAAAAATCCAGCAACAGAAACAGCACATCAACAATGAAAACGCAACGAGATTAACTTCAAAGGGAGCACGCATACGCTGATCCGGATCTGAAACACTCAAAAAAACTTTTTAGAACCTTCAGATTTCAATTGAGTGATGCGAAAAGGAAGCTTAGAAGGGAATGACGAAATGGAACTTCGGATAGCAAAGCCAACGAGAGAATGAAACTGTGAACATGTCTGTCTTTGTGTGTATGTGTGTGTGCGCTTTCGGTCCCTTTACTGGGACTGAGGTGAGGGAGGGGGCAACTGCTCGGACGGAATCGATAAGAAGAAATCGGCGGATAGGGTTTTTGTGAGGGGGTGTCCGTTCTCCGTCTCTGTTGTCAAATCTCAAGGGAGGGTGGAATTAGGGTCTCCTCTAATAGAGTGGGGGAGAAGAGTATGGGCCAGACTATGGGGTGGATTGGGCTTCTACGGGTATGGGCTTGAAACAATTATACAATTAGTCACTTTGGACTCAAATTTTAATTAAAACCAATTTGTCTAGCTAAACTATTATATATATTTTACTCACTAATTGACTAATGACCTAATTAATTAACTAGCCTAAGAATGCATGTAGAGTTACTAATGTATTTTTTTGGTATTTTAGTGTTTTACTAATGCAATTTATTATGCAATTAAATTTTTTTTTTTTAAAAAAAAATTCAAAATATTTTTGTATTTTCTTTAGGATTTAAAATGCAACTTAAAAATGCATCAAACATGAATACGTACAAAGCAAACTAAGTAAAAATATAGAAAAATAATTTAAAGCTATATATATATATATATTTTGTTTTTTGATTTTTTAGGAGTAATTTTATATTAGGGCAAAAATTAGGTGCTCACAGCTGCCCCTCTTTGTTCGGAAACATGAAGAGTTTTCGGGCAAAGATAAAGTGAGCAATTACGAGCAATTTTTGCCCGTTTGGATACTCCTTGGGAAGCGTTTTTTTGAAAAGTTTGACCGAACCTTGCCTCGTAGGTTGCCTACATATCCTTGGCTATAAAGGAATCAGGTCAGTGTAGTTCTAGAAGTTTAGGTAGCTGGGACTACCGAGAAGCTGTGATTTCACTGTTGTTGCTGCTGTTTACTGCTTGCTGAGCTCCTTATTACACCAAAGTCAAAATAAAAAAGACTAACTAAGCCTATCAGCTACAAGTTACAATATTCCTATCTATGAGTCTTTTGAAGCGTGATCTTGAGTCTTGGCTGGTTTTTCATGCAGACTCTGATCTGAACCTCGATACTTGCTAGCTGTAGGTGCTAGTTCATTCTTCTTCGGCTTTTCGGATCAAGGCGGGACATGCAAAGCTTGCGACTTCAGTCATGTCTTGAGCAACCCATATCTTTTCATCTGCTTCTGCATTTTGAATTCACTTTTTATTTTCTTTCTTTTATTCTGGATTGAGACTTCTTCTTTTGGTCATCTCGGACTGCCGACTTGCATTCTTGAAGCGAGCTTCTGCTACCTCTAACTTGAACTTGAAATAACTTTCCTCATTCTCCAGGTGGGTGCCTGATGTTGACTTATAGCTGCATGAATTTCCTCGTTCTCCAGTTGGGCGCCTGATTTTGACTTAAAGCTGCATGAATTCCCTCATTCTCCAGGTGGGCGCCTGATGACTTAAAACTGAAATGAATTCCCTCGTTCTCCAGGTGGGCGCCTGATGACTTAAAACTGAAATGAATTCCCTCGTTCTCCAGGTGGGCGCCTGATGACTTAAAATTTGAAATAAATTCCCTCGTTCTCCAGGTGGGCGCCTGATGACTTAAAATTTGAAATAAATTCCCTCGTTCTCCAGGTGGGCGCCTGATTTTGACTTAAAGCTGAAATGAATTCCCTCGTTCTCCAGGTGGGCGCCTGATGACTTAAAACTGAAATGAATTCTCTCGTTCTCCAGGTGGGCGCCTGATTTTGACTTAAAGCTGAAATAAATTCCCTCATTCTCCAGGTGGGCGCCTGCTTTTGACTTAAAACTAAAATAAATTCACTCGTTCTCCAGTTGGACGCCTGATGACTTAAAACTTGAAATAAATTCCCTCGTTCTCCAGGTGGGCGCCTGATGACTTAAAACTTAAAATAAATTCCCTCGTTCTCCAGCCGGGCGCCTGATTTTGACTTAAAACTGAAATAAATTCCCTCATTCTCTAGGTGGGCGCCTGCTGACTTTAAAAACTTGAAATGAATTCCCTCGTTTTCCAGGTGGGTGCCTGATGTTGACTTAACACTTGAAATGAATTCCCTCGTTCTCCAGGTGGGCGCCTGATGTTGACTTAAAACTGAAATGAATTCCCCCGTTCTCCAGGTGGGCGCCTGATGACTTAAAACTTAAAATAAATTCCCTCGTTCTCCAGGTGGGCGCCTGATTTTGACTTAAAACTGAAATAAATTCCCTCGTTCTCCAGTGGGCGCCTGCTTTTGACTTAAAACTAAAATAAATTCCCTCGTTCTCCAGGAGGGCGCCTGATGACTTAAAACTTGAAATAAATTCCCTCGTTCTCCAGGTGGGCGCCTGATGACTTAAAACTTGAAATAAATTCCCTCGTTCTCCAAGCGGGCGCCTGATTTTGACTTAAAACTGAAATAAATTCCCTCATTCTCCAGGTGGGCGCCTGCTGACTTTAAAAACTTGAAATGAATTCCCTCGTTTTTCAGGTGGGTGCCTGATGTTGACTTAACACTTGAAATGAATTCCCTCGTTCTCCAGGTGGGCGCCTGATGTTGACTTAAAACTGAAATGAATTCCCCCGTTCTCCAGGTGGGCGCCTGATGACTTAAAACTTGAAATAAATTCCCTCGTTCTCCAGGTGGGCGCCTGATGACTTAAAACTTAAAATAAATTCCCTCGTTCTCCAGGTGGGCGCCTGATTTTGACTTAAAACTGAAATAAATTCCCTCGTTCTCCAGGTGGGCGCCTGCTATCACAACAACACAGACAAAATAGAGAAAATTTTCTGCCCCAGTTTGTACCAGGAACATTCATTGATTGTTAGTTGCATCCCATTATCCCGGAGGGTCCTGAAAACTTAAAACTAGATCCCATTATCCAGGAGGGTCCTGAAAACTTAAGACTGAACTTATCTGGAACATGCTTTCCTCGTGGGGATTTTCTGGCAAAGCAAAAAAGATTTCTTGCCCCTGCTTAAAACAAAGAAAATTTTATCAGTTTGAAAATATGGCGGTTAGTTTGTGGCATCCTTGCTGAAAGTGTCTGCTTCTGCCACTATCCTGCTTCATTCTGATTAGATGCTTCGGGCTACAAAGAATTGTTTGACCTTTCAATCGGACCTCGATCACAAAACCTCTGAATAACTTGAATCCCTTACACTCAACTCGTCATATGGCACTTTCATTCTGACAACTGTTGAACCTTTGCATTTCCTACAAATTCACGAATCACTTGACCACCCGAACTTCAGTTACCACCGCATTGCTCATTCTAAATCTTGTCCCTTGTGATGTGCCTGGCCGAATTTCGCTTGGTGCAAATAAAAAGATGGTAATGAGCTTTGAAATCCTTTCTTGCTTGCTTAACAAAAGACTAATTTGACAGACTTAGAAAAATAGACCCAAAAGAAACGAAGCGAAGTGACTTCGAGAATTAGGAATAAAAAAAGAAAAAACAGAGATGACTATTTGAAGAAAAATGGAAAAGAGACTTATCTGAATGAAGCAGCCGGCTCCAATGATCATGACATGCATTTCGGATTGATCAGCCTAATCCATCCAACTAATCACATTCCAGTTCATGCCATGTCTTCATACTTCAAAACCAGGGTTTCCATAATTCATTTTCTCTGTAAAGTCATGAACCTTATTCAGCATGTAATGCCCCGAGGGGTTTTCACCAGCAAACCTTACTCATTTGCTCCTCTCTCAACTCATTGTCGCCTTACAGTGCCCGTAAGGGTTTTCACCAATAAGACTCTCTCATTTGAATTTTCTCTCGACTCACCATCGCCCTATGGTGCCCGTGAGGGTTTTCACCAATAAGACTCTCTCATTTATTCACTTATCCTTGTGCCCATGAACAAAGGTGCTACCCATGATGTAAATAATACCTCCATCTCACTTGACTTGGCATCCTCAAAGTTGATCAGAAGGTCTTTCTTTGGACTGTAGTGTAAGTTTTGGACAGGGTTAGAAAGAAAGGGTGTCATGCAGGCTCAAAATAATTTAAGATGAAGGGGTTCAAAATTACAACTTTTGGAATCAAATCTTTTTTTTTTTTTCAAAACTAAAACTTCTGCCCCAGTTTCTTCGAATTTAGGGAATTTTAAATTTTTATTTTGATGGGACCGAACCGTGTAAGGCTGCCTACGTATCCTTAAAAGGAATTTAGGTCGAACGTAGTTCAAACTAGTAAAAGTTGTTTTGTTTTTATTACTTTGCTTTTCTTTTTCTTTTCTCTTTTCTTTCTCTGCTTTTCTCTTTTCTTTTTCTTTTTTCTTTTTTTTTTCTTTTCTTTTATATTTCTAACTCTGCTTCTGATTCCAAAAGAGGGGTATGAAAGAAAATAAATAAGGCTCAAAAAGGGGTAACAAATGATAAAAGTGTTTGGGATAGCAGAATAAAATGCCTTCGTCATTCCAACTTTGAACATGCCTAGTACAAAATGCAATTGAAGATAAGCAAAAAAAATCATACATAATATCTCTTGACTGCATCAGAATTGATAGCCATATCCACACATTTACCTTCTATGTTTGTTAAATACAAAGCACCATTGGGCAACACCTTTGTCACAATGAACGGCCCCTTCCAATTTGGGACGAACTTGCCTTTAGCTTCAACCTGATGTGGAAGGATGCGTTTCAATACCAGCTGTCCCACTTCAAATTTTCGGGGACGCACCTTCTTGTTGTATGCTCTTGCCATTCTTTTCTGATACAATTGACCATGACATACTGTTGCCAATCTTTTTTCATCAATCAAACTCAATTGCTCTAGCCGAGTTTTGACCCACTCATCATCATCAATTTCAGCTTCAACAACGATCTGCAGGGATGGAATCTCAACTTCCGCAGGTATAACTACCTCGGTTCCATATACCAGCAAATAGGGAGTTGCACCTATTGAAGTACGAACATTAGTGCGATAACCCAGTAAAGCAAAAGGTAACTTTTCATGCCATTGCCTAGAACCTTGCACCATCTTACGAAGTATCTTCTTTATGTTCTTGTTAGCAGCCTCAACAGCTCCGTTTGCCTTAGGACGATACGGAGTGGAGTTTCGATGCATAATCTTGAACTGTTGGCATACCTCTTTCATCAAATGACTGTTGAGGTTAGCAGCATTATCTGTGATGATTACCTTGGGAATTCCGAACCGGCAAATGATGTTTGAATGAACAAAATCTACCACCGCCTTCTTGGTCACGGACTTGAAAGTTACAGCTTCGACCCACTTGGTAAAGTAATCAATGGCCACCAGAATAAACCTATGCCCATTTGAAGCTGCCGGCTCAATTGGTCCAATGACATCTATGCCCCAAACAACGAAGGGCCAAGGTGCAGACATTGTGTGCAACTCAGATGGCGGGGAATGAATCAAATCACCGTGCACCTGGCATTGATGACATTTGCGAACGAAGCTGATGCAATCTCGTTCCATGGTGAGCCAATAATAACCTGCTCGAAGAATCTTCTTCGCCAAGACATACCCGCTCATATGTGGCCCGCAAACCCCGGAATGCACTTCGGCCATGATAGTCGAGGCTTGTTTAGCATCTATACACCTTAGTAATCCTAGATCTAGAGTTCTCTTGTACAATATTCCCCCACTTAAGAAAAATCCACTAGCCAGACGTCGAATGGTTCTCTTTTGATCGCCTGTGGCATGTACCGGATATACCTCCGATTTGATGTATTCCTTGACATCATGGAACCAAGGCTCACCATCAAGTTCCTCCTCAACCACATTACAATAGGCATGATGATCACGGATTTGGATATACAGAGGGTCGACATAAGTCTTATCCGGATGGTGTAACATTGACGCCAGAGTAGCCAAGGCGTCGGCAATCTCATTATGAATCCTGGGAATATGCCTGAATTCTACCGACCTGAATCGTTGACAAAGATCATGCAGACATTGTCGATACGGTATGAGCTTCAAATCACGAGTCTCCCATTCTCCCTGAATCTGGTGAACCAACAAATCTGAATCTCCCAAAACCAATATTTCTTGAACTCCCATGTCTATAGATAACCTCAAACCCAGAATGCATGCCTCATATTCAGCCATGTTGTTAGTGCAATAAAATCGAAGTTAAGCTGTTACGGGGTAGTGATGCCTTGTTTCAGAAATGAGTACAACCCCTATTCCGACACCTTTCATATTAGCAGCTCCATCAAAGAAGAGTATCCAACCTGGCTTTTCATCATGATCAGCCTCGTCAACATACATCACTTCTTCATCAGGAAAATAAGTCTTTAGTGGCTCATATTCTTCATCCACCAAATTCTCGGCCAAATGATCGGCCAAGGCTTGGGATTTCATCGCGGTCCGAGTCACATAGATGATGTCGAACTCTGTGAGTAAAATCTGCCACTTTGCCAATCTTCCTGTAGGCATAGGCTTCTGAAAGATATACTTTAGAGGATCCATGCGAGAAATGAGGTAAGTAGTGTAGGATGACAGATAATGCTTCAACTTTTGTGCCACCCAAGTCAGGGCGCAACATGTCCTTTCAAAAAGAGTATACTTAACCTCATAAGGAGTGAACTTCTTGCTGAGATAATAAATGGCTCGCTCTTTCTTGCCCGTGATGTCGTGTTGACCCAACACACAACCGAAAGAATTATCCAATACCGTCAAATAGAGAATTAAAGGTCTCCCAGATTCTGGGGGGACCAGCACAGGTGGGTTTGACAGGTAACTCTTGATCTTATCAAATGCTTCCTGACACTCATCAGTCCACTTAACCGCAACATTCGTCTTCAGCAACTTAAAGATGGGCTCACAAGTTGTCGTGAGTTGAGCAATAAACCTGCTGATGTAGTTTAACCTTCCGAGAAGGCTCATTACCTCAGTTTTATTCTTTGGTGGTGGTAATTCTTGGATGGACTTAATCTTTGACGGGTCCAACTCGATACCGCGTCGACTGACTATGAATCCCAACAGTTTCCCCGACGGGACACCAAATGCACATTTCGTCGGATTGAGCTTGAGGTTGTACCTGCGGAGCCTTTGGAAAACTTTCTCAAATCCCCAACATGGTCGGACTGTTTCTTTGACTTTATGATCACATCATCTACATAAACCTCAATTTCCTTGTGTATCATGTCATAGAATATGGTAGTCATTGCCCTCATGTAAGTTGCCCCAGCATTCTTTAAACCGAATGGCATTACCCGGTAGCAATATGTCCCCCATGGCGTAATGAATGCTGTCTTTTCTGCGTCTTCCTCGTCCATCAGGAACTGATGATATCCCGCATAACAATCCACGAAAGACCCGATCTCATGCTTGGCACAATTATCAATCAGAATGTGGATGTTCGGCAATGGAAAGTTATCCTTTGGAGTTGCCTTGTTGAGATCACGATAATCAACACACACCCTCGTCTTACCATCCTTCTTTGGTACTGGTACCACATTAGCTAACCAAGTGGGATATTGAGTGACCCGAATGACTTTTGCCTCCAGTTGCTTTGTGATTTCTTCTTTAATCTTCACACTCATGTCAGTATTGAACTTCCTTAACTTTTGCTTGACAGGAGGGAATGTAGGGTCAGTTGGCAATTTATGAGCTACCAAATCAGTGCTCAAACCCGGCATGTCATCATACGACCATGCAAAGACATCTTTGTATGCAAACAGTGTTTTGATTATTTCTTCCTTGATTTGCGGTTCCAGATGCACACTTATCTTGGTTTCCCTGACATTATTTTGATCCCCTAAATTGATTGCTTCGGTTTCATTCAAATTAGGCTTGGGTTTTTCTTCGAAGTGTTTTAGTTCTCTACTGACTTCTTCAAATGCCGCTTCTTTATCGTATTCTGTTTCATTATCACCCTCTACTTCTTGGATCGTTATTTCAGAATTAGATTGGCTTTTAAGACTTGGCTGAAAATTCCTCGTGCATGTCATGTCATTGAAACCAGCATAAAAAGAACTGTACAGAGAGAAAAAGCAAAAAACAAAAATTAAACGCTATCAGGATTAATGGAAAACTGGAAATTGTATTTCATTGAAAATAAAAGGATAGAAGGGTTTGTACATTGAAACAAGCAAAAACTAAGAAAAATCTGGATTACAACCCTGGAATAACCCAGATGACAGAAAGGAAAAACAAAGCAAACTACCAAAACTCCTTTCGGATGGGGAGAGGAGTAGCTTTCCAATTGCTAAGCTTCACATTTGGCCCAACAAGCTGCACATCGGCATTACTGGAACCTTCCCCAATTTCGACCATATTAACCTCGTCAAACAGACTCTGGAACCTCTTGATTAGATCTTCATCAAAGTCGACCACAGGTTTTGGGACCAACGATATTGGGCGTTTGGCGACCCCTGACTTGACGAAAGACTTGGAGATATGTGGAACAGGTTTAGGGAGTGACCATGCCTTTCCTTTCAAACTTTTAGCCCTTCTCACGTCCTTCCTTGTGAGTGTGAATCCCAAACCAAATGTGCCGAAACTTTCACGTGGACATACCGGATGCACAATACCCTGCAGAGATGAACCCAGACATTTGCCCGGCAGAAAACCATTCTTCAACATTTCATTTGCTACCATGACAGACGCGGATGGTATCTTCGGACCTGGAGTGCATTCTCCTTCGGGAATTTTCTCGACAGACACTGTTTCGAACATTTGGTAAACCCAAGGCCCTTTATCATCTTCAACTTCAATAAATGGAATGATTGTGTCATTGTAAGCAGATAAGTTCTCATCACCGTGCACAACTATTTCCCGCCTGTCCCATTCGAACTTTACCATTTGATGCAGAGAAGATAGGATTGCCTTAGCAGCATGGATCCAGGGCCTACCCAACAACAAGTTATAAGAGACAGCCACATCTAGCACTTGGAACTCCATAGAGAACTCAACCGGCCCTATTGACAAATTGAGCATTATATCACCGACAGAATCTTTCCCTCCTCCATCGAAGCCTCGAACGCATACATTATTAATGTGGATCCTTTCAGTGCCAATCTTTAACTTTTGCAAAGTGGACAGAGGGCAAATATTTGCACTAGAACCGTTATCCACCAGTACCCTTGAGACAACAGAATCCTTGCACTTCACTGTGAGATAAAGAGCTCGATTGTGTTCTGTACCCTCTATAGGGAGTTCATCATCTGAGAAAGTGATCCTGTTTGCTTCGAAAATCTTGTTAGCAATCTTTTCCAAGTGGTTTACCGTGATCTTATCAGGAACATGGGCCTCATTCAAAATCTTCATCAGGACTTTGCAGTGTTCGTCTGAATGTATCAGTAAAGACAAAAGAGAGATCTGAGCTGGTGTTTTCCTTAACTGCTTTACAATAGAATACTCTTGCATTTTCATCTTTTTCAGGAACTCTTCAGCCTCTTCTTCGGTGACCGGCTTCTTTACTGGGATGTGGCCATCCTTGAATGGCTTAGCTTTCCTCAGTTCTTCTGGGGTAAAACATCTCCCAGAACGAGTCAGTCCTCCGGTTTCATTGACTTCTTCCTCTACTTCTTTCCCTTTATATGTTACTATCACCTGTTTGTAATTCCACGGGACGGCTTTTGTATCAACCATTGGTAATTGGGTCACTGGCTTAATAATAACGGGGGTAATACGAGTCCCTTCCACGATTATGACAGGCTTGCCCGGGACCCCTGGTACGATCACTTTTTGCTTTTCCTGGTTCGCTTCAACATCAATCGGAGGACCTTTCACAACCAATACAGATGGCTTCACGTTGAGCGTGCTTGGCTTCTCCGACACCCCTTCAACTATTAAAGGCATTGCTTTTGCAAAATCTGGAGCTTTAACTGGATTACTTTCGCTAGCCCGGATCATCATGACAGACTTGGAAGAATTCTTGGGCTCCCCGTCCTTATGAACTATCTCAATCATATGTGTCTCTGCATGGGCTGGCAAAGGATTTTGGTTGATGTTTGGCACCTCCAGGCTCTGGACCACAATTTGATTTGTATCAATAAGCTCTTGGATCGCCCTCTTCAAATGCCAACACTTTTCTGTGTCGTGCCCTGGGGCATCAAAACAATATGCGTATCTGAGGGAATAATCAAGGTTCCTTGGAGGCGGATTTGGTATCTTTGGCTCAATCGGCCTCAAAACGTCCAACTACCTCAACCTTTGAAACAAACTAGTATAGGACTCTCCAAGAGGGGTGAAGGTTTCTTTCCGCTGCTGCCTCTCTTTTCTGTAATCTGGCCTTGGTCGAAAACTTGGACCAGTAGGGTTTTGGTATGGTTGTGGGGGTGTATAAGGATTTTGTGGGGTTGGAGCACGCCATTACGGGTAAGGAGGGGGTTGAGCATATGACTGTGCATGGTGAACATGGTATTGGGGTAGCACGACAGAATATCGAGGGTCTTGTGGTGGGAAATAATGCTGAGATGGATTATATGAGCTTGGGTGTAGGTTTGAGGCCGAGGTTGAGTTTGGGTGTACTGGTGAGGCGGATCCCTTGGGCCATGCCACGATCCAGAGACAAACATAGCGACATCTTCTTTCTTCTTTTTGCCTAACAGGCTTCCGGTGCCACTTTGAATTGCCTGTGTGGTTGCTTTTATGGCAGAGTAGCTCATGATCTTGCTTGACTTGAGTCCCTCTTCCACCATTCCTCCCATCTTTACCACATCGTTGAAGGACTTACCTATGGCTGAGATCAAATGGCCAAAGTAAGTGGGCTCTAGGGCTTGAAAAAAGTACTCGACCATCTCATCTTCCTCCATTGGAGGGTAGACTCGTGCAACTTGTTCTCTCCATCTGAAACCATATTCCCTAATGCTTTCATTGGGCCTCTTCTCTACCTTGGTCAAAGATAGGCGATCTGGGACAATGTCTATATTGTACTGAAAGTGCCGAGCAAAGGCCTGAGCCAAGTCATCCCATGTGTACCACCTGCTAGTGTCTTGGCGGGTGTACCATTCTAAAGCTGCCCCACTCAGACTCTGACTGAAATACGTCATTAATAGTTCATCTTTCCCACCGGCGCCTCTCATATTGCTGCAAAAGCCTCTCAAATGAGCCACGGGATCTCCATGTCCATCGTACGGGTCAAACTTGGGCATCTTGAACCCAGCGGGCAGTTGGACATCCAGAAATAAGCATAAATCCTTGTAAGCCACACTTACTTGGCTCCCTATCCCTTGCATGTTCCTCAAAGATTGCTCTAGACTCTTCACTTTCCTGAACATCTCGCCCTGCTCCACGTTCTGGTATGGTTTCTCAGTTTCGACAGGAGGTTCAAAGTGAGGGGTGTGGGAATAAGGATACGCGACTTTGAAAGTTGGTTCCGGGACATGATATTGGGTATCTGGAGCTTGGAACGCGGGTTCACTAGAAGATCTGTTAAGAGTGGCTCGCGGAGGGTCTACGAAAACAGAAGCGGATGTCGGAGCATGGTATGCGGTTGTTTTGGCTGGTGGGGCATGAAAGGTTTGGGACGAGGTGCCAGGATAATGATGATAAGGGGTAAAGCCTGGTGCGTGCTGAGGGGAAAGGTCAATGGTAATGGGATCTTGGGCTTGTGATAGTGGTGGGATGGAAGCGAGATTTTCTGGGTAGTTAGCGGGGAATGAAGGTGGAGGATGCCCCATGATCCAGGCTTGATACATTTCTGCCATTTGATGCTTCAACCTGTAGACCTCCTCTTTCAATTCAGACTCTGATTCTACAATCTCCCTTGGCGGGTCGACAACACCCGTGTCCGATTCTTTTCTAGTCATGACTGCCTTGCACTTTGATCTGATGTTATAGGGGTGACTTGCCAGGATGCCAACAAACTAACCACCTAAAACAGAACCTGTCTTTATGCACACACAACAACTTGGTCAGTTTTAAAGCAATTTATAGATAGGTAATCGCATATTGGGGATGCAATGCACCTGAGCAGTTAAACATTTCTAAATGCTTTGCGACGGCTCATATGTTTCATCCCGGCCTTTCCAAATTCTCCAATCCTGATTTTCCCTCTCTCCTTTGCTATGTTTCGCTCTTTTAATACTTATTCTTTCCTCTTTTCTTTAGTTTGGCCCCTCTTTTCTTTCTTCTCTCATTTTCTCTCTCTTTTTCTATTTTCTTTTAAGAATATGATCGAATCCTATGGGGATTGCCTACGTATCATGACGCCGCATGAATCAGATCATTACGTAGTTCAGGGAAATAAATGCAAAATGAATTTTTTTTCCAATATTTCATTAATAAAAGACATCTTTTTGGATTTTCTATTACAAGGACTTAAAAGTAGTGATGACCACAAAAAGAAAAATCTACAGACTTGAAATAAAGAAATAAGCAGCCTTGACAAGGACGAACAAAACTCGAGGAAAGTAAAATACAGACTCAAAAACTAACTAAAAAAAATCAAAAATACATAAGAACCTCCACTGGCACTCCGGGGGCTTGCAGGACATCAGCCGGTCTCCGCACGGGCCTACGGGCAATATCTTCTTGAAGGTGGTCTAGGTCAACCATCACCTGTCGAACGAATGTCATTACAGAAGCAAAAAAGACTTGGTCATGTCTTCACATTCATGGCATTTCATTACAACATAATCAGCTATCTCTTTAATCCTCATTCTGATGACACCCTTTTCTTGAAGCAAACGTCCAATCTGATGGGCCCGAGCCTCTAACACTTGTGTATCTATGTTATTTTGGTCTTGTAACTATTGCATGCTTTCTTGTAGTTGGTAAATCAATGTATACCAATGCTCTCTTTCTGTCTTAAAATCCTTTATTTGCTTGACCATTTCATTTTCCAGGGCAACCAGCTTTTTCTATAAAATTGCTGCTTCTTTGTCATATTTCTGCTTCAACTGGTGGGCTAATCTAGCATGTTCTTCTGCACTTTTGGCCAACTTTTCTTGAGCATTTAACAAGTCCTTTTCGGCCTTTGTCAAGTCAAAACCATAATCATGCACTTTCCGCCTTAGGCTGGTTATAATTTCCTCATCTCTCTCACTTCTTACCGGTGTCTCGGCGGCTACTTTCATTCTCTGGATTTGGGCTCGAAGGGCTTCATTTTCCCTAGCCAACCTCTTCTTTTCCCCTTCATCTTCAGCTGCCTGCAAACTACTATCAAATTTGATTTTTCCAATTTGTTCTTCTAGTTTGTTTATAGTAGTCCGGTATTCTTTTTCTTTAGCTAACCAAACCCATTGCTCTCGTGCTCCATCAGTGAATTGCTGAACAAGGGGCCTTTTGGCGGGTTGTTCTGGCTCTTGATCGACCCGACTTCTTTTACCATACCATATGGCGTAGTTGGATCCTACTTCACCCATGGACAAATCTCGTACTTGAGTCTGTGGTTCCAGGAACCTACATTGGTGCCAAATCTGGCGAACCCTTTCCTCTGGAAATGTGGCTTTTGGGCATAGTTCAATAACCTGTGGACTCAAATCTTTGTCATAGGGGACTGTTTGGTATCTGCCCAATTGGCGTAGGACCCGATGCGGGGCATATGGCTGAATACTCCGAAGACCCATTAATAAAAGAAAGCACACTCCGGCGGATATGTAAATAACTTCATCGACCGGGAGCCAACCGAAAGTCCACTCAATTCGATTTGAGTTTAAAGAACCCAAATACGCGAACCATGCCCCAGTACCTTCTAGCAACTCATGACCGTTTACTCGGTTTTCATATTCTTCGATGCAATTGAGTCCGGTCAGACCGTAGTTCATGTAACCTGGGCGATGACAAAGATGTTCTACCAACCACATTTGTAAAAGCAAGTTGCAACCCTCAAAAAACTTTGTCCCGGCTCGACAAGCGGTTAAAGCTCGGTAAATTTCTGCGAGAATCATCGGTATGATAATGCCATTAGCCTTTTTGACCATAAAGTCAGCCACTCTTGCGAGCCCCAATTCTATATGTCTGTCACTCCCTGGGCATATCAGAATGCTTAAAAATGCCACCACAAAGGCCAAACCCCTGCGTGCTTCCCATTTGTCTTTATTTCCCTGATGATTCAAACCAGTGTCCGGAGCCTCGAATCCGTGGGGGTCCCCATACCGGCTGTATAAGAAACGAAATGTGCAGAATCCTCTGGCTAAATTTTCATCTTTAACCTGCCGGCTAATACTTAAGAGGTCCAAAAACTTATGAGGGGTTACAGTTCTCGGTGCTACTGGATATTGATGCCTTAGCTTCCCTTCGAAACCAGCATAACCTGCTATTTCCTCTAGTGTAGGGGTCAACTCGAAATTAGAGAAATGGAAAACATTGCGTGTCGAGTCCCAAAACGGTATCAAAGCTTCGATTATATCAACCCTTGGTTTAATTTCCAGAAGACCAGTGAGCCTACCTAAAGCCTTTGTCACAGAACGCTTGCTGACCTCCCCCAGGTCGTTCCACCACATATGGAGTCCTAGTGGAATCTCGTCTACGACTCAAAAAGGTATATTTTCAATAGTGCTCATCCTGCACATTTTATTTAAGGCGACTGGTTAAAAACAAGTGATTTTTGATTGAATTTGTTTTTTTTTTGTTTTTTTTTTACCCCAAAAGAAAGATTATTTGTGCGAAATAAAACTCAAATAACTCAAGGCCACCTTTGCAAATACGGCCCTTTAGCCCCTTCAGAAATGAAGATTTTAAAGTTGTGCTTACTAAGTGGCCAAAATTAGGAAAAGAGCCATATGTGGCTATTCTGGTAAAACAAACTCCCTGCGTCCCGTCGGAACGTTTCTGGATATTTGGACAGAAAGTGACATCCCCTAAATTTATTTATGACAAAATGACGCATTTTCATATTTTCTGGTTATTTTTGCAAAAACAGAGCCGGACCCGATGAGGGTTGCCTACGTATCTCACATCCGGTGAGAATCAAACCCGCGTAGTTTGGTCCATCTTGATGCACAAAAAGATATGATTTGTTTTGAAATGATTTTTCTTCTTTGTTTTTTTTTTTGAAACTTTGGCAGAGTAACGAGATTTTTGAATATCGGGATTATCAAAACCGGGCATTTTTCTATCCTACCTCACTCTTGGTTTTTCTTTTTTTCTTTTTTTTTTCTTCTTAATTTTCTTTCCTTACTCTAGAAGTCGGTCAACATGCAAGCCAAGCAGATTAATGCGCAAGTAGCACGTAAAGAATGCATCAGGATGGTCTTTTGATTTTTCGGTGCACCTATCCTAGACGGACCAAACCCCTGTGTTGAGTCCCCTAAGTCAAATGCACGTGATGCAAGCAAACGTACCTACTAGGGATCCGGCACGAGGCTGTGTTATTCTAAGTTTTAAATCCTGAGTGTATTGTTCTAGACCTGGCTTACCCGAGCGGACAACTCGAGCCGGGGAGGGGGGAGGCAGCGTACCGGGAATACAGAAGCTTCACCGGCTTTGCAACTTGTCCGAACCTCGTTCTAAAATTAGGATGTGACTCTAACAGAAAAGAAGCCACGCGAAGCGCACGCTCCCCAGAAGATTTAGAAGACTCAGAGAGAAGGAGGGTTTCATAGCAGTTTATATACAGTTCAAACAATATCAAAGCCGTAAAAAGCGGCATTTAGCACATTAGGCTCAAACACGTAAAAATCAGATAATAGACAAAAACCAAGTATAACAGTTATTCTAAGCTCGAATTCTGAACCCTGAACCAGAGATTCTGGGTTCGATCCCCAGCAGAGTCGCCAGAGCTGTCACACCTCATTTTTCCCGAAGGATAGGATAATGGAGTTTTTCTAATTAAAGTGACAATATTCGAAATGGGATTATTTATTTGATCAGAGTCGCCACTTGGAATAAATTATGGTGTCCCAAGTCACCGGTTTATTTTAAATCCCAAATCGAGGAAGTTTGACTCTATTTATGGTCTGCGAACACAGAAGACCGGGTAAGGAATTCTGTTAACCCGGGAGAAGGTGTGAGGCACTCCCGAATTCCGTGGTTTTAGCACGGTTGCTCAACTATTAATAATTGGCTTAATTATCTGATTAATACATATTTATATCCTATTGTGCATTTTAGCTTTTAATAACCGCTTTTAGTAGTTATGGAATTCGTTTGAACAAGTCGCGATGTCGCACACTCGTTTGTTTTTGTACACATTGTGAATCGCGTCATGTGAAACGCACCCGCGACTTACAACATGTTTATTTTTTATTATTATTAAAAGTTATGGTCGGGTCACATGAAATGCACACCCGAATGAGATTTACGTATCGTGACCATGCCACAGGAACCGTACCCATAGTCACGATAATTTATTAATCGTGTCTAAAGCAAGCTACGATGTTCATGATTATTTCTTTATACTTTTGATTTTATTCACATAATCTAATTTGAACTAAAATCAGTGTTCGACTTAATCATTATCAGTCTCCAATATGGGCCAATTCAAAGCGGTGCTTGAAAGCAGAGCACCAGCATCTCAACTTTGCGGATTTAATACCTCTGCATACATGATCACAATCCCGTTCAGATATTTTGATATTAGAAAAAGGGAAATCACAACAAGTGCATTCATCACAATAGTCATTTAGTTTTGCCAGAAATCTACTACTAATATTCGACATATTCTCCATTTTAATATACAAAATGAACTCTTTTATCATGTACCAATGCAACAGAAATTAACTTTGGGCTCAGGATTCTTAAAATGCCAAAGACCAGTTGCCTATATATTTATATGGTACAAAACAAATTGATCCATAAAGCTTACATGTGATATAAATAAACTATCATAAGTAACACTGCTTTCAGCAAATTCGAACCCAGACATCATAAATTCAACAATTGAAATTACAAACAATTGACTTTTCAAACACACAGGTAGATAAACATGATGGCTCCGTGAATTCAAAACAAATATGTAACACGAATAAACTCAGATTTCAATTATGAATTTGACAAAGGATCATATATAAGTATGGCGTACCTCAGACAAGAAATCGACAGAAAATGACCAAATGAGGTCTGAAATAGAGGGAAAAATCCAGCAACAGAAACAGCACATCAGCAATGAAAACGCAACGAGATTAACTTCAAAGGGAGCACGCATACGCTGATCCGGATCTGAAACACTCAAAAAAACTTTTTAGAACCTTCAGATTTCAATTGAGTGATGCGAAAAGGAAGCTTAGAAGGGAATGACGAAATGGAACTTCGGATAGCAAAGCCAACGAGAGAATGAAACTGTGAATATGTCTGTCTTTGTGTGTGCGCGCTTTCGGTCCCTTTACTGAGACTGAGGTGAGGGAGGGGGCAACTGCTCGGACGGAATCGATAAGAAGAAATCGGCGGATAGGGTTTTTGTGAGGGGGCGTCCGTTCTCTGTCTCTGTTGTCAAATCCCAAGGGAGGGTGGAATTAGGGTCTCCTCTAACAGAGTGGGGGAGAAGAGTATGGGCCAGACTATGGGGTGGATTGGGCTTCTACGGGTATGGGCTTGAAACAATTATAAAATTAGTCACTTTGGACTCAAATTTTAATTAAAACCAATTTGTCTGGCTAAATTATTATATATATTTTACTCACTAATTGACTAATGACCTAATTAATTAACTAGCCTAAGAATGCATGTAGAGTTACTAATGTATTTTTTTGGTATTTTAGTGTTTTACTAATGCAATTTATTATGCAATTAAATTTTTTTTTTTTAAAAAAAAATTCAAAATATTTTTGTATTTTCTTTAGGATTTAAAATGCAACTTAAAAATGCATCAGACATGAATACGTACAAAGCAGACTAAGTAAAAATATAGAAAAATAATTTAAAGCTATATATATATATATATATTTTGATTTTTTAGGAGTAATTTTATATTAGGGCAAAAATTAGGTGCTCACAATGAATATGAATAATATCTGCACTATTTATTTACTCATATAAATTATCGTGTTGCTACTACAACTGATATTGGTAGAAGTAGCAACGATTGTGATTACCTTACTGTTACAGGTCATTGGATTGATGATGATTGGATAATGCAAAAGTGCATAATTGCTTATAGAATTATTGCTTCAAGGCACACAGAGCAGTTTATTGTTAGCACAGTTACTGTCACGATCCTAATTTCCCTTCGTAGGATGTCGTGACGGTACATAATCTCTAAGACTAGGTAAGCCTAACAAACATGCGGAACAACTGAATTAATAATTAAGTCTCAACTCAGCAACTTTATAAAACAACTTTGCAACTCAACATATACAACTCCCGAGACCCGGCGAGATACAAGTCACAAGCTTTAAGTAGAAATACTAGATAATCCTATACATCAATGTCTATATATGAAAAGATAATGAATAAAGAGATCTAGAGAGAGGGGGAACTTCTAGGCTTGCGGACGCTGGCGGGTATACCTTGAAGTCTCCGTAGCAGAACTCTAGCTAATGCCTGGGGTGATAGGAAGTACCTGGATCTGCACAAAAAGATATGCAGAAGAGTAGCATGAGTACACCACAACGGTACCCAGTAAGTGCCAAGTCTAACCTCAGTAGAATAGTGACGAGGTCAGGTCAAGGACATAGTGGAAATAAATAAGAAAAACTGTACAAATAATTTAATGGTGCAGTAATAATAATAACAAAAATGAAACAAGTGAGGGATATTCCAAAATTAACTACACAGAATCAAGGCAGATAATACATCACGGAAGAAAGAAAGGAAATGTTAAGGCAAGGAAACAAACAACCAAACACCAGTGAAGTAACAGAGAAATAATAAGAGTCACTACCGAGGTACCGCCTCATATTCTCAAATCACAGAAGTAATCCACAATCTTTTCTTATATCATCGCGGGAGCCTTTACTTTTAGTTTTGAAAATCATTTTCCCGAAATAGCATCTCGCGTTTTAGCCCACCTTATCACACCACATGACTTCTAGTAGTTCCCCTACTAGCCACGCGTATCAAGCCCACCTTATTTCACCACATGCATTTCAACCCCTAAACCTTATATCACCGCATGCGTATCAATATTACATTGTACCACAAATCGCACCTCAAGTGCCCAATACCATAACTTGCCAAAAGAAATCAATAAATACAGTATTTTCACAATAAGGAGCCCATGACTCAGCCACAATATACACAAAGTCTCAACAATAACAACCGGAAATGAATAACTCAACAGAATGATATTGCACAACGTAACACTTTGCCTCAATAGGAATCACGGCCTTTATAACTCAATACCAATTTCAACAACAAGATATTTCGAGAATGACAACTTCAAGTAAAGAGTTCAATAGTTAGATAATGAATACGGAATAAAGAAAACAAGAACTTCAACTAAACATGTAGAGCAATTAGCAAGTAAGAGATAAGACAAGTAGAGCATGTGAAATTATACTAATGAGGATGAAGATAACATATTAAGACAACTCAAATAAGGCATGAAGGGGATCTACGTAGTTAAAATCAGTAAATTTCACATTTAGCCCGTGTACACACTCGTCGCCTTGCGTACAGGGCTTCCAAAAATCACAATTATCACAAACAACACCAATTCTAAGGGGTAATTTCTCCACACAAGGTTAGGTAAGTCATTTACCTCAAATCATGCTAAATCAATCCGCTAGTAGCTCTTTCCCTCGATTATCCAATGCCGAACGACTCGAATCTAGCCAAAACAACTTCATACCATAAATATAAACTATAGAAAACTAATTCGAACAATAAAATTACGATCTTTGCGAACAAATAAAAAGTCAAGTCAAAAAGTCAACCTGGGCCCGAGTCTCGGAACCCGACCAAAATTACAAAATCCGAACACCCATTCGATAACGAGTCCAATAATAGAAGAATTACCCAAATCCGACCTCAAATCGCCTTTCAAATCCTCAATTTTTAGCCTAAGAACTTTCTACCATTTCTCCCCCAAATTTTCAACTCAAACCACTAATTAAATGATAAAATTATCATTAGATTTATGTAAATTAACCAAAATCGAGTTAGGATTCCTTACCCCAATGATCTCTCTGAAAAAATCTTGAAAATCGCCTCCCACCGAGCCCTGTATGTCCAAAAATGGATTATGAATCAAACCCTGAAAAATCCCTCTTTCTGTCCAGCGAATTCGCACGTGCGGAATTTCCTACGGCGAATAAGTCGCACCTGCGATCTAGCCCGTGCATGCGATTCCCTCCATCGCAGAAACGACCTTGCTTCTGTGAAGACCATTCCAATACAACTCGCTTTTGCGAGTCTGCACCTGCGGCCAGTCCCTCCGCAGGTGCGATGACACCAGAAGCTGGAAACTTCAGCAATCCAACAAGTCCAAATATTGATCCGAATTCAATCCGTTTTCCCCCGGGGCCCCGGGACCCCGTCCGAATATACCAAAAAGTTCCAAAATACATAACGTATCTACTCAAGGCCAAAAATCATATCAAACAACATCGATTCTACGAATCGCAACCCAAATCCAATCCTATGAACTATGAACTTCCGAATTCCGAAACCAATGCCGATCCATACCAAAACAATTCCGATTGATTTCAAATTTTACAAACAAGTCATAAACGATATTACAGACCTATTCCAACTTCCAAAATTGGGATCCGATCCCGATATCAATAAAGTCAACTCCTGGTCAAACTTTCCAACTTTCGCCAATTCACGTCGAAATAACCTACGAAATTTCAAATCAACATCCAGACACACTCCTAAGTTCAAAATCATCATACGGAGCTATTGAAATCATCAAAACTCTTTAGACTTGCTGAATCACAACCAGAGGTAGACGAAGCTTATGAAGAAATACTAGTTGAACTTAATGAGGGTGCTGCTTCATCCGACAATAGAAGCGGCGATGAACAAGCTACTTTTCCGCCACCACCAACGGAACTTCCTCCGAACCTTGAAGGATTTATGAAATTTGTAAGAGATTATATGTAACTTGTATGAACAAAAATTAGTATGTAACTTGTATTTTGGCACTTCTTGATTAGTTTATTTTTGCTTCTCAATGATGGTATTAGCACCTTGTTGTGCTCATTTCATAGAGGGGATAAAGACTAAGAAAGATAATGCCATATTTTTTATTGTCCAAAAACAATGGAGTACTATTTTGTTTTTGTGATTTGCTGAAATAGAGAGATGCATCTCCCACATACCTTGATAGGAATACTGCATGTGGTGGTGTTTTCTTCTCTTAACTTGTGATCACGAAATCTGCACAATACTGCAGAGTATAGATATGCTGATATGCTCGATATCGAATTAGAGCACTAATTCGAATTCGTGTCGCATAAGATTCATTAAAAGAGAAAGTACTCTCTACTAAAATTTATTTTAATTGTTGCTTGAACTTGAAACCTCTTATTAAGGATGACAACATCCTATTTATCCCACCGTAATCTTGGTGGTGCTATATTCATTATTCAACATGATATGGCGTATTCCTTCAACAAAGATACCCCAATAATTGAATACCTACAACTTGACGAATCTATAAACATCAAAGCATGAGAACTTTAGTCTTTAACAGTAAAAAGGGGATCAAAGCGTAGTGTGTTTGTCTTTCTCTCTGGGTAGTGCTGGATAATGATTATTGGAAAAAAGGAGGCTATCCAGGTATTAGTCTAAACATAACTACAATAATTTTTATTTTTTTGTATACTTGATTTTACCTAAGTATTTACAGTACTTTGTTTTGATTTCCCCCCTTTTTTTCAAAGGTTATTATTATTATGGGTCAAGATTTATATTTTTAATCCATGTGGCCTGCTTATCCGACAAAATTGTCTTATATCAAACTACAGTATAGATATCTTTATTTTGGAATAGCTTTATGATAACCTTGGATTTGCTTTGGCAATTCCTAC
The DNA here is from genome assembly GCF_000390325.3 of Nicotiana tomentosiformis. Taxonomy (NCBI): domain Eukaryota; kingdom Viridiplantae; phylum Streptophyta; class Magnoliopsida; order Solanales; family Solanaceae; genus Nicotiana; species Nicotiana tomentosiformis. The sequence goes on from NC_090823.1 coordinate 84,881,807, forward strand.
CTTGTTCCCCTTCTAAAAGCAGTAGAAATGTGATCTTTAGTAGGGGTTGAGATAAGGTGTTCATATGGATTGCGGTGGCACGGGTGAATGCACGAGGAGTTATACAGTGATTTTAACAATTTTGAGAATGATTCTTGGTCCGTTCAAAGACGAACATATGTTTAAGTGGGGCAGAATATAACGACTCGACCGGTCGTTTTGAGCTCTAGCATGTTATTCGGCGGTTTGAGACCTTGAGCAGTTTCACTTCATGTATTATGACTTACATGTATGGTTGGTTTTGATTTTCGAGAAATTCGGAGTTGATTTGAAAGAATAATTCTCAATTCGGAAGCTTTAAGTTGGAAGAGTTGACCAAGGTTTGACTTTTGAGTAAACGACCTCGAAATTAGGACTTGAAGGTTCCTATAGGTTCGTAAGATGATTTCAGACTTGGGCGTATGTACGAGTCGAGTATCGGATGGTCCGGAAGCGATTCGACGCTTATCATCGGAAGTTTGCATTTCCGAAGGTTTGAAATTTGCTAAGATTAACTTAGAGTGTACTTTGGTATTATTGGACTCCAGACGGTGTTCCGAGACCTTGAATAGGTTCATTTTATGGATTGGAACTTGTGCATGAAATTTGGTCGTGATTCGGTAGGTCTAAGTGTGAATTGGGCGTTTAGTGAAGTTCAAAGATTTGAAAGTTGAGAGAAGGTTTTTGATCGACGATTTATGATTTTGATATTGTGTGTGGTGTTTTGAGCCTTTGAATAAGTTTAGATAAGGTATTGGGACTTGTTGGTGTGATTGGACGGGGTCATGTGGGCCTCGGGTGTGTTTCGGGGTGGTTTCAGACTATATATCTATGTTTCTAAGCTGCTGGTTTTTGGTGTGTCCGGTAGGAATCGCGATCGTGGACGAAGGGTCGCAATTGCGAAAGGTAATCAAAAGTCGGGGCGTCTATCTTCATGTTCGCGATAGGAGCCTCGCGTTTGTGAAGTGCCCTGGGCTGGGACTTCGCGTTCGCGAGTGGTAACCCGCGTTTGTGTAGCGATTGAAGCCGGGCTGGGTGAATTGGTCTTCGCGAGCGCGATGCTGTTCCGCGTTCGCGATGAAAGGGCTATTCTTGGTTTGTGATTGCGGAGGTACATACGCGATTGCTATGGCTATTTTTGGGTTAGCAGAAGCTTTTGCTTTGCGATCGCGATCGCGAAAGGCATCACCTGGGTAGTGTATAAGAATGCAAATCGGGTTTTGGCTCATTTTTATCTCGTTTCTCTCATTGGAGCGATTTTGAAGTGCCATTTTCATCATCTATCATGAGTTAAGTGATTCTTACTCATTGTGAGTTAAATACATGGATTATATATAGATTTTAACATGAAAGTAGCAGTTGTTGGATTTTAGAAGAAAACCTAGAAATAGTAATTTTGAATTTTGACTTCGACATGGAATTAGGAATAAATTATATATTGAGTTCGTGGTGCTAGGGGTAATGTTTATCTTCAAAAAATTTCGGAATCCAGGCACGTGGACCCGGTGGTTGACTTTGTTGACTTTTCGAGTAGAGTTTGAAATTGCTATAAATTATTAAATTATGAGTATTGGAGAATATTTTGAGTGGTTTGCATATTTTTTTATTAGTTTCGAATCGTTTGGCATTGGTTTGAGGAGTTAGAGGGGCGTTGGAGCCGGTTATCGAATTTCGGAGCGACGTAAATCCTGTCTAACTTTGTGAGGGAGAATTTATCCCGTAGATGTTATATTTGTTATGTTCTACATGTTATAGGAGCTACGTACATATGAGGTGACGAGTGTCCGTGTGTATACTAGAATTCTTGATTATGTCCGGGTAGACTTAGACTCACGCCATGCTTTAAATGTACTATTTTAGTTATTCTTTCCTGTTTAAATGCTTTAATTCACACTGAGACTAGACTTGCGTAGAGTAATGGACTTGGTATTTTAGATACTTGACGAGCTACTTGATTAACCGTAGAAATTATATCCCTTCACTGATTTCTCCCGCATTGTGCGTATTCATCGGAAAGCTTTCTTGAATTTCATAACTCACACATATATTTCGTGAGTGTGGTCAAGGACCCCTTAAAGTATATTCTAATGGGATCGGGCTGAACGCCTCAACAGTACTCTTATGGGATTGGGCCGTTCGCCTCGGCAGAGTAACATATTCTTATAGGATCGGGCCATTCGCTTGAGCAGTATCATGTATCATATTCTAAAGGGATCAGGTCGTTTGCCTTGACAGGATTATTGCAATACACTATTATGGTATCAGGTCATTCCCTCGGCTGGATATTGTAAAACACTCTTATGGGATCAGGTCGTTAGCCTCGGCAGTTCTATGAAACACTCTTATGAGATCGGGCCGCTTGCCTCGGCAGAATCGTACGTAATATTTGATAAGAAGTCAGTGTACCCGTGAGTTTTCTTGACTTGAGAGGTGACATTTTATCTGGTTTTGAACATGATGTATTCCATTCGAGATAGTATCTGATATATGAGGACTTTGTGTTTACTGTTCAGTTGAGGATCATATTATGTACTTATATATGTTTTCACTATTCTTACTTGCCATGTTTCCTACATGCCTACTTCTATAATCATACTTGATTTATTGGACCACTAATAAGTGTCGATGTCGATCCCTTGTCACTGCTTCTCCGGAGTTAGGCTAGATATTTACTGGATATGCGTTGATTTACGTACTCATGCTACACTTCTAGACTAATTATGCAGGTGCTGAAACAAGTATTGTTGGTGGTCATCTTGGCGCATAGGCGTAGCTGCGGAGGGGACTTTATAGTGAGCTGCATTCCATGATTACAATCCGCAACATGCAGAGTCTCCATCATATTCGTTTATTTTAGCCTGTCTATTTTGTATTCCAGACAGAGGTTATATTTGTATTGTAATCTAGGGAGTGGTGTACACTTCTATCCTATCTAGGGAGTGGTGTACCCTAGGTCTAATAATGATATCAGGGAGTGATGTATCCTGCATTTCAGCTTTATCAATAATAATGATATCAGAGAGTGGTGTACCCTGCATTTCAGCTCTATTAATAATAATGATATCAGGGAGTGGTGTACCCTGCATTTAAGATCAATTGGTAATGATATCAGGGAGAGGTGTACCCTGCGTTTAAGTTCAATCAACTAGGGAGTGGTGTACCCTATGTCGGAAAACACAACTAGGGATTGGTGTACCCTATATTGGTGAGGAGACTAGGGAGTGGTGTACCCTATGTATAAATATCATCAACTAGGGAATGGTGAACTCTATGGTGGAAGACACTACTAGGGATTGGTGTACTGGTAAGGAGACTAGGAAGTGGTGTACCCTATGTCTAAAATATCATCATTTAGGGAGTAGTGTACCCTATGTCTAAAAGAATGATATCAGGGAGTAGTGTACCCTGCATTTAAGCTCTATCAATAAAGATATCAGGGAGTGGTGTACCCTATATTTAAGATCAATCAACAAGGAAGTGGTGTACCCTATATTGGAAATAACATAGCTAGGAATTCGTATACCCTATACTGGTAATGAGACTAGGGAGTAGTGTACCTTATGTCTAAAAGAATGATATCAGAGAATAGCGTGCCCTGCGTTTCAATTCTATAAATAAAGATATAAGGGAGTGGTGTACCATGCATTAAAGATCAATTCAACTAGGGAATGGTGTACCCTATGTTGAAAGACACAACTAGGGATTGGTATACCCTATACCAGTAAGGAGACTAGGGAGTGGTGTAACCCAAGTCTAAAATATCATCAACTAAGGAATGGTGTACCCTACTTTGGATAATGTAGCTAGAGATTGGTGTACCCTATACTACCATGATTTTGAAATTTTGATTTGATTTTTTTTTTAATACAGAAAATGAGTAAAATTCGGGAAAGAATTTTGATAAGACTTCCCTTTTGAGAGTTTTTGTTGTTGCAAAGCTGTTTTAGTCTCCGCGCGATTTCCTTTCATTGGCACCTGCTTTTTTTCAAGGTTGTTTTTCCTTCATTGTGTGTTTCCTATTTTGCAACAAAGAACAATTTTCAGTTTAAAATAGTGGTTGGTTTTGTGGCCTTGAGTGTTTCAGTCTCTTGATAGCGGCCCATTTTCTTGTTGATTTTAGCTGCAACTGGTTGTTTTCTGAATACCAACTGCATTTCTGACCCCGGAGAACCTTTGGCTTTTCAAACTTTTGCCATGACGGCTAGTCTCCTAGCGGGACTTAACATTTCCAACTTTATTTTGCCTTTGTGGGCATTTCAACTTTAACTTTGTTTCTTTTTTTTTTTCTTCAAAATTTCTAATTTCAGAGCATCTACCAATCATGGCCAATCGGGATCGACTTGATGCTTTATCGAGGCTGAGTGCATTTTGAATGTATCCGCTCGCTTCAAACTAGAGCCCTGTAACCGGTCTTTCCATTCTTTCTTTGCCATTATTCTGACACGAAGTTAAACCGAAAGAGACTCAAAGAAAAACAAACAACGGAATAGAGAATGAGTTTAAACAAGAGGTGTCCCTTTCGGGGAACAGAAAAAAAGACTTATCTGGGAGTACATGCGGACTTCAATAAACATGACATGCCTTTTGGACTGGATGCATGATCCGTGTAAACCGTCCGACTCTAAGAAACTTATCACAACATTTGTTTCAAAATCGAGAAGCTCTGCCTGGGACTGTGTTGATGCCATGACTGCGAGGATCCTTTTTTCGATCAGTAGTTCCCTTTGCAAGTTTTCACCAGCTGACCTCCCTCATTTCTCTTCTTGCCATCGCCTTATAGTGCCCTTTGCAGATTTTCACTAACAAGACTCTTATTTTTCTTTTTTTCTTTTTAATTTCTCTACTCACTATCACTTTACAGTGCCCGTGAGAGTTTTCACCAATAAGACTCTCTCATTTTATTTCTCTCATTTCTTGACAGCTCCAGGTCCAATATCTGTGACCTCTAATTCTTAATCATTCTCGCGGATTGGTCGGAAGGACTTGAAAGGGATTTGAGTAAAAAGAATTTTTGATTGAACTACAACTATGGAACCTTCCAGATGAAATCATCGCCAAAACATCGTAACTGCTGCCCCAGTTTCGACTTGTGAGGAATGTGAATTTTTTGTTTGGTGAGACCGAACCCTAGAGTGAGGCTGCCTACGTATCCTTTCGGAATCAGATCGAACGTAGTTCAATCAACATGAACTTCGTTTTGATTTTTATTTTTTTCCTTTTTCTTCTCTTTTTTCTTTTCTTTTATTTTTCTTTGTTTTTTGTTTTTTTCTTTTTCTTCATTATTTTTCATCATCAATTTTTTCTTTTTTTTCCTTTTTCTTCTTCTTTTCTTTTTTCTTTCTTTTCTTTTTCGCCTTTTCTTTATTTCGAGGTTCCAAAGAGGGTAATCAAAGAAAGGTAACCGACTCAAGGGGTTTGCAAATGGTTGATAGTGTTTGGATAGTGAGAATGAAAGCCTTTGTCATCCCAATCAAAGAATATTAATGTTGATTAAATGGTCAAACATAGTATCTTTTGACTGCATCTGCATTGACAGTCGTCTCGGGGACGTTTCCTTCGATGGTACTCAAGTACAATTCCCTTTGGCAACACTCTTATGACAATGTATTGACCTTGCCAATTTGTAGAAAATTCTCCTTTAGCTTCTTCTTGATGTGGGAGGATACGTCTCAGAACGACTTGTCCCACTTCAAATTTCCTAGGTCGTACTTTCTTGTTATAGGCACATGCCATTCTTTGTTGGTATAACTGCCCGTGGCATATTGCGGCCAATCGGTTTTCATCAATCAAAGTTAATTGTTCCAAACGGGTCTTGACCCATTCTTCAACCTCAATCTCGGCTTCGAATCTGAAGAGAGAGAATTTCAATTTCTGCGGGTTTCATTCGAACTTGGCTTAGGCTTATTCTCATACTATTCCGATTCTCTATTTTATTTCCTTAACCTTATCTTCATTGGATTCCACTTCCTGATTCATTATTTTGAAGTCTGATAGCATTTTCGGATCTAAGCATTTAGTCCGCAAGCATGTCATGTTATTATAATCTGCATTTAACATAACTGAAAAGAGAATAAGAGCAGTGACAAGATTAATAAAAGAGATATTCGTGGACAATGAACTATTGATTTAATTTATTTGAATTTTTTAAAAAAAGATAGAAGGGTTTACATCAGAAAGTAAAGCAGTAAAGTAAAACACCCGGATTACACCTTGAAATAATCCGGACGCAGAAAGGACAGCAAGACCTGCTATCGGGACTCCCATCTAACAGGGAACGTTCAGGTTTGGCGCCTACTTTTAGGCTTCTCTTCTATTGCGGCGATGGATACTATGGCTTTCAGTGCCGGGTCAAATTCCCTATCATCACAGATCATTCCAATGACTGGCCCGTTGTTTTGAGTAGGTAGAGGATTATTAGTCACATTAGAAGCCTCTTCATCCCGAAGAACGATTCATTTAGCTTCAATCAAGTTTTCAACTGCCCTCTTGAGGGTCCAACAGTCCTCTGTTTCGTGCCCCACTGCTCTGGAGTGATATTCACATCTAGCATCAGCTCGGTGTGAGGGGGACTCAGGGTTCGGCCGGTTTGGGGCCACTGGCTGCAGCAGATGTAGCCTGATTAGCTTTTGGAACAAACTTGAATATGACTCACCAATAGGGGTAAACTGATTCTTTCTGAGAGGCTCTCTTGGGCGAGAATTGTATTGGGGAACATTTTGTTAAGGATTATATGGAGCTTGGTGCGGACATGCATTTATGGGAGGTGGAGGTCGGTTTTGTGTATAATGTTGTGGCCGCATGTAAGGTTTCGCGTTCATCATCGCATAAGGAGGCGATGCCATGGCATAAGCAACATCTTAATGGGGATAATAGTGCTGTGGGACTTTGGGAGGAATGTATGATTGGTTGAATGACCCGCGGGCCCCCTCGAGCTCGAAGCCATCATGGCTCCCTCTTCTCTCCTGTTTTTGTTTATCAAACCCCCTAAACCATTTTGAACAGCCTGTGACGTTGCCTTGAAGGCGGCTTGACTTAAGATTCGGCCTATTTTTAACCCATTTTAAACACATTTTCAACTATTTATCCAATCTTTATGGCTGCAGCGAATGGCTTTCCCATAGCAGACATCATGTTCTAAAAGTAGTCTGCCTCTAAAAAAAGTGTGACCATCTCTGTCTCATCCATTGGAGGCTTCACACGGGCGACCTGCTCGCACCACTTAACAGTATATCACAGAAGCTTTCCGTGGATTTCTTTTTCAGATTAGATAGGGAGTTTCTATTCGGAGCAATATCCACATTGTATTGAAACTGGCAGACAAAATCTCTGGCAAGGTCATCTCATACGTGCCAATGAGCGATTTTCTGGTCCATATACCATTCAGAGGCCATTCCTACCAGACTCTCTCCAAAGTATGCCATTAGAAGTTTTTCTTTTCCACCAACACCCCTTAGCTGGTTATAGTACCTTTTCAAATGAGCGATCAGGTCTCCATGCCTGTCGTACTTTTTAAATTTTGGCGTTTTGAAACCAACTGGCAAATGGACGGGGGGAAACATGCACAAGTCGAAGTAGGAGACACTTTTTTGGCTACTCAGGTCCTGCATGTTCTTTAAACTCTGCTCCTGGCTTTTCATTTTCTGAGCCATTTCCTCCTGCTCGGGATATTTGACCATTCTTTTCAGTTCAGCTGGAAACCCATATTGTGGAGGTTGAGTATATGAGTCCGTAGTAACATAGGTCATATCCTCTTGAAATTGTGGGCCCTGGAATGTGAAAGTCGGAGGTTCAAAACACGACCTGGGCACAGTTGGCTGCGCCGCGGTGAAGACAAGCACTGCAGAGAACTATACTGGAGGTGCTCTGGAAACTGGCGCTTGGGGCGAACCACAGAAGGTATGCCAGGACCGTTAGACATCATTGGAGGGTACCCGCACGGGATGAAGGGGTTGGACACAGGGACGTTGGTAGCCCCACCTGACCCTGGGATCAACTCAGGGAACCTAGGGATTGCACTCGGCGGTTCCCTACCATTAGACCAGGTGTCCCACATTTCCATCATGCGGAGACGCAACATCCTATTCTCTTCAGCAGTTGCTGATTGTGTTTGTGGAATAGCCGGTGCCGGGCTATCCTCTGGATTGATAATTGGTAGATTGCTTTTGGAGGCCATTAGAACCTTTCCTTTGGATCTTGTGAAGAAAGGATGGGAAGCCAGATTATCAACAAAACGAACCACCTGAATAGAACCTGGCTAAATTGCGCACGCAACAACCTTGTTAGTTTTGAGACATTTAACAGATAGGAAATCGCACATTGAGATGCAATGGACCTAAACAGTTAAATGCTTCTACCATGTGTTTGAACGGTTGCGTGTTTCATCCTGACTTTCATTATCTCTTTTCCACTCTGTAACTTTTTTATTTCATTTCCGGCTTTCTTTTGGTTTGACCTCTCCCTTTCTCTTGAGTTTTCTCCTCATATTTTTGTCACTCTTTATTTTTTTTTTCTATCTTTGTTTGTTTTCCACTCAATTTGTTTTTTTGATTTTTCGCTCAGTTTTGTTTATGGCTATGATCGCATCCGATGGGGATTGCCTAATCATGACGCCGCATGAATCGGATCATTAAGTAGTTCGGGGAGATTGGGTAATAGACTGACCCATTTTTTCTTTTCTTCTTTTTATAAAGACTTCTAAGAAATATTTTTTGTGCTTTCAGTTTTTTCTTTTTATTTCCGAAAGATAAACGTCCGAAGAAGAACGAAAATTTTTTGGAATTCAAATATTCATTTTTTCTCTTTTTTTTTTCTATTTGATTTGATTTTGTTTTTTAAAATCTGGATTTAAAAAATATTTTTGGATGTTTTGAAAATTTGGGATGAAGATTTCTAAATAAGGGAAAAATCGTGTTTTTGGACTTTGATTGTTCTTTCTTTTTTCTCTTTTTTTTTTTGAAAAATGAGGAAAATATTTTTGGGTTTAAAAAATTTCTTTTTTGGGATTATCTAAGGAAAGACTTCTGAAAAAGGAATTAAGGAAAAGAAAAATATTTCGGATTTTTTGAAAAGTGGGGGCCAGACCCGATGAAGGTTACATATGTATCTCACATCCGGTGAAAATTAGACCTGCATAGTTCGGTCAGTTATGTCAAAATAGAGGAAAATAATATTTTTTGTAATTTTTGGCCAATTTTGTAAAACCCTTTCAAAATTTCAGCAGAGTTTCAGGAAATCTTTTTTTTTCTTTTTTTTCTTTCTCCAAATACTGAGATTTTTAGGAACTGGATGAATTTTCTCTCTCTTACCTCTCTATCGTGGTTTTTCCTCGATTTTCTCTCCTATTTTTAGAATCCGTTCAACATGCACAAATCGAATCAAATAAAATGCACAAGTAGCACATAACTTGCATCAGGATGGTCCTGTAATTTTAGATACACCTGTCCTAGACGGACCCAACCCCTGTGTTGAGTCCTTAAAGTCAAATGCACGTGATGCAAATAAATATTCCTACTAGGGATCTGCCATGAGGCTATGTTATTCTAGGTTTAAATCTTAGAGGGTGTTTTAGACCTCGCTTACCCAAGCGGACAGCTTGAGCCGAGGTGGGGGAAACGTACCAAGAGCACGAAAGCCTATCCGACCTAGTTACTGAACCAGTCTCGTTCTAATTGGTATGACATCTAACAGAAAAGTGGGTCACGCGCACCTGTGCATCAATAATTCAGAAGACTCATAAAGGAGGCGTATGAAGACAGTTTATACAGTTCAAACAATATCAAAGCGGTAAATGAAAAATAATTAGCACATTAGGCTCGCAAATACAATAATATCATACAATCAATAAAGCTAAGTATAGATCACATAACAAGCTCGAATTCTAAACACTGAACTAGAAGTTCTGGGTTATAATCCCCAGTAGAGTCGCCAGAGCTGTCATACCTCCTTTTTTCGAAGATAAGGAGTTTTTTCAATTAAAGTGATATTATTTGAAATGAGATTATTTATTTTAATTAGAGTTGCCACTTGGAATAATTGTTATGGTGTCCCAAGTCACCGATTTATTTTAGAATCCCAAATCAAGGAAATTTGACTCTGTTTTAAATTCTGTGAAACACAGAAGACCGGGTAAGGAATTCTGTTAACCCGGGAGAAGGTGTGAGGCACTCCTAAATTTTGTGATTTTAGCACGGTCGTTTTGTAATTTATACCTGGCTTAATTAATGAATTATTACGTGTTTTAGAACCTATGTGTAGTTTATTTCTTTTACAACTTTTAAATTACTTGATTATTAGATTATGGAATTATCTTGAAACGAACCATGTATGTATGAATCCGTTTTGTTCAGTATGCTAAATCATGTCACGCGTACGTACACACGATTCATAACACTTAATTAGTATTAAGATGGTTTGGCCAAAGTCGCGCGAATGCGTACCTTGATTTATTTGGGAATCGTAATTATGTTACACGAACGTATACATAATCACGATAATAATTCAAAAGCGCACTTAAAGCAACCTATGATATAATCATAATTTGTTTATTTTTCTAAGGTTTGAGATTGCTGTGGAGGTTCAAAGTTATGGAATGATTTATTGTGGATAAAGCAATATCAAGGTGTAAACTAAAAGTTTGAACTTCAATGAATAGAATATCTAACAAACTTATGGCTATTGATAACGTATTTCAGGAATGAATCGGGCGGCAGCCTTACATCATGGAATAGACTCGCGTTTAGAATTACTGGAAATAAATTAGCAAAATTGATTACATGTTTCTATCTAATTATTTATTTCAACATGGATTAATAACTAGATGACAACATTGTGGACTCATACTAACAAATTTTCACCATTATTATTTAGTGGCTATTAACTTGTTATAACTATCATTTATTTAATTACTTCATATAACTATGTTTTCACTTGTTATAGAGTGTATTCGATATATTCAAACTACTGTATTCATGAATACAGTAGCAAAATTCGATGGAAAACAAGAAAGTCCAGCTAAACATAGACTGTATTCATATGTATTCGCGAGCTGTATTCGTGAATACAATAATGAAAATATGCGGAAATTTTCCCCCCCAGCTATTTAAAAACGGTAAGTGAATCAATTAACGCGATAGACTCTTAATATAACTCAACAAACTCAATTATAACACGCAAAATTTGTATTTTCAGTTATAGAAAAGATTCTCAGCCGAAAAACACCCCCAAAACAGAGCAATCTTCAGAGATTCAATCCATCCTTTTTTTTTTATTAGTGGTATCTTTACTAAAATATTTTTTAGTGGTATCTTTTACAAATAGATTTATATACTGAAATTATATAATTACATTGAATACAGTTAAATACATACAATACATTGAATACATGAAGTATAGCAGGTCATCTATAGTGCAAAAACATATGAATACATACTGTAAATACATTTGAATACACATATATATCTGAATACATAAATTATATTAATTAAAAAAATATATGAATACATTCTACAATACATTGAATACATATTGCTGAACAAAAGAGTGAAACAAAGTGAAGCTTTAAAATTATATAATTAACTTGAATACATTTAAATACAGTGAATATATTAAAAAAGTAGAAAAGACTAAATTCGTGAATACAATGAAATACATGGAATACAGCGAGATACATTGAATACAATAAAAATAAAGGTAACTGACTCTTCAAGTTTCTCAGCCCTAAACTCCGTCCCCAATCCACCGATATCCAGGCCGCCGCCATGTGAGGCGCCGCCGCCGGTACCGGCCCTCTCTGGGTTGTCCAGGTAGTGAATCTCTCATTTCTGCTTTGAAAATTTTGAGATCTGCACTTGTATTTCTCCAGATCTTTGTTTCTCCTTTATCTTTTTCTGTTTCGTTTTGTCTTGTCTTTTCCATTCAATTCCGATACCAGCGAAAATCTATCAACTTTAACACTTACCACAACTTTTTGGAGCAAAAAAAAAGTTAAAAATTTCGCGAGACAATGGAGATGAATCGGTGGAGAATCGTGGTTGTATTCATGGAGAAGAGAGTGGTGTTGAGAGAGAGAGAGATGGGGTGGAGAGAGATCGTGGTTAAGTTGTATACAGAAAGTAGGAGTCAGAAAAATATTACCCAGCGTATTTAATGGCTAAACAGTAAGAAGTGACTATAAATACATATTTTGCTATAAAATCTAAAAGGTAGCTATAGAAAATAATATTTTAAAAGAATATTTATTTATAATAAATAAGGTGTAAAGCTTTGCTATAAGAGGTAAAATTTCCCTAAATAAATGCACCAGACCTCCAATAGGTCCTGTGAAATGTGGCTGGGCTTCAGATCACAAGCCCAAAACATCTTTCAATCTTTTGAGACCAAACAGGCCTTGCCACATGCCTCAAAATGGGCCCCTGGGAGTGGAAACCCAGTAATCTGCAGGCACCATTGCAGAGAAATGAAATAGCTACAAGCTAAACTAAGCATGAGTACACGTTCATCCAGATTTAAAGTTACAACGCCAAATCATTACATTAGAAATCGTGGTCTTGAATTTGTGATGATAAATGCTTCTGGGAACTAACATCCTATAATTCTGGAATTAAACAATGTAATAGCAAATAGACTGCAATTAATTAATCTATATCTCTTTGGTTCTACAGGTATGGCGTTCCTCTTTCAGCTTTCAACATCAATGTCCAAAACGAAAACAGACAGACTGACATGGACAAACTTGAACCCAATTTCCATAGATCTGCGAAACGTTTATGGTTAACCACAATACAAAGTCATCGTATAACGGATTACAGATTCAAATTAAATATGTTATACATGACCAACAGAGGCAAATTCAAACTTCACTTCAAATGCAAATACACTATCACAGCTAAACACAAACATTACATGAAGACAGTAGCATATTTGAATTTCATAGAAGAGCAGAAATATTTTATTATGCTAGAATTCAGAATTATACAAAAATCAAAGATGTGTACCTAAGCTTGAGCACAAAGCTCGCAATGGCCAAATAAAGGCAAAAATTGAAGAATAAAGCTCAGCAGATTCAGGAAACAACAGCAACCAAGCAAAGAACAGCAGCAATGGCACTCCTAAAGCCTTTTCGAAACCCAGATTTTAAAAAACTTCTTCGTTCCCTTTTTTTTGTTTTCAAATCTGTTTTTGTTTGAGACTTGAATTCTAAGTATTTTTCTTTTGATTTCAGCTTCTGTATGTATTTTGTGTGTAAATATCCAGAGAGGAGTGGAAAGAGTGTGAATATATGTAGGAAATGATCAATGAGTCCGCTCCTATGCGTGAGTGAGCGGGTGATTATATAGAATATTCTTACAGCTGTATAGCTGTCCATTCTGTTATCTCTTTTTCTTTCCAACCTCTTTTACCTTTTGTATTTTAACCCTTAAGTCCCTTTTTTTTTTAAGCAAAGAGAACACTAGGCGTCATGCCTAGTGTGTTATATAAATATATGTGAATGAAAACAAAGAATCCAAAATTACAAATTGTCGAAGAACATGTAAATGAAACCAATCTAAAGCACAGAATTGATAAGTGCAAGTTACATCTGATGGGTTTGTCCATTCCTAACAGACAATGATGCGTGTATTCACTAGCCAAGTGTAAACGTCAATGTAGCACTTCAAATGCTCTTACCAGGCACCAAGTTCTGCTGTCTAAAGGTCGAGGCTGATGTGAATTTTCAAGCGACACTACTCAAAGTATTGGATGACAAGAAGTAGTCTAGAGATGATTCTTTATGTCTGTACATAAGAATAGTAGTAGGAGTATACCAGCAGATTTGTGATGTAGTTGTGAACAGAAAAGCAACCAAGCAAACCTTAAGTCCCTTTTTTACCTAATTTTTATTGTTTTATTGCTTTCCAGCCCTTACTGCCCTATTATAGAAGACTCCAAATCAGTTACACCTAAGATTCCCCAATTTTTTTTTGATGACTTTTATGATTTAAAATATTCCTAAATGTATAAGTGCAAATAAATACAAACAAACAAATAAAGAGAAATTCCTAAAAATTCAATAAAAATCAAAGACAACTAGAAAACTATTTTTTGTAAATTTTTAGGAGTAAACTTATACGTAGGGAAAATATTATGTGCTCACAAGCCTGTCTATTTTGTATTCCAGACAGAGGTTGTATTAGTATTGTACTCCCTAGTAGATGCTCATATACTTGTGACACTGGATTTTGGGGATTTAGATTTCGCTCGAGGTTGTGTTCTATTATGATTTGGGATTATATTTCGGCCTCATTCAAATATTTAAAATAATAACATCTATAATTTTATGAAAACGAACGAACTTTCACTCCTTATCTCTTTAATTGTTTTGAAATGCATTTGGGATTTAATATTGATGTATTGATTTAGTTGTTGGCTTGCGTAACGATGACGTTGGGCACCAACACGACCTATAATGGGATTTGGGTCATGACAAAAACTTGAAATTTAAGCATCATGTGTTGGCTCATATGATTGCTACCACTTTCTCCCTCGTACTGGCTCACTTAGCACCCTTACTACCAGAGTTGTATTTGTTTTGTACCGTCTTGTAAATGAAAAAAAATCGACTGATTTGTTTGGATATGTCAATGCATGCTTGAAAGCATTAGAGATGTCTCATCTTCTGTAAATAGCTGCCTTATGGACACTTATATCTCATATTCTGCAAGTTATGAAAGTAGAGTTATCCCTTTTTGCTCTTAAGATTATTTTAAGCACTTATGATAAAACTGCCTTTGCTATGATGGGATACAGTCTGGTTGATAAAACTTGTATTAAGAGAGACAAAGCTGCAGATACTTCAAACCCAACACATCAGGGTGATGGAGGATCAAATCCTAATGCAGCCTAACCAACCTCTTCTGATCAGTTACTGCTAATCCAATAGGGATTAGAAGGTATTAAGGAAATGCTTATTAACATGCAGTGATAATTTGACAAAATCGGAGGTGTAACAAAAGAAACTGGGTCAGATCTAGCCAAACTGAGGCTCAACCTCCAAACTACCAAGAGACATGGCACTAAGGCTATGCAAGATGTTAACGAATGAATAATAAGTTCTCTAAGGAGATTAAGACCTCTCATGACAGCTTCTGCACTAAAGTAATCAACACTTTGAAGTATTTCCTTGGAAGAAATTAGTTGTGATGGGTTGCTAAGATAATGTTTTATTTTCTTTTGGCCTGTTAAAACTCCTTATTTTGGAGAGTTGAGAAGTTTGATCGAGAGTTGACTTTGTGATTATCGGGCTCAGATTTTGGTTCTGGAAGTTGAAATAGGTCTGTTGTATCATTTATGACTTGTGTAAAAAAGTTGAGGTCAATCGGAGTTGGTTTTGTATGTTTCGGCATTAGTTTTGAAAGTTAGAAGTTCATAAGTTCATTAGGCTTGAATCGATACGCGATTCGTGGTTGTAGTATTGTTTGATGTGATTTGACACTTCAAGCGAGTTTGTATGATGTTTTAGAACTTGTTGATATGTTTGTTTGAGATCCCGGGGGCCTCGGGTGTGATTTGGACCATGTTCGGCGCATTTCGGAACTTGAAGACTACTGATTTTTGTTGGTGCTGGTTTCCTTATATGCGATCGCAAGAGGAGGATTGTGATCACGAATGAGCATTGTAGGCAGCTAGGGATTTTTTTCTATGCATCCGCGAGAGAGTGTCTGCGATCACGGAGCTTGGGGAGTCAGTGAATCGCGAATGCGTGGGTTAAGTCGCATTCGCGAAGAGGAAAGGAAGAAGATGAGGCATGCAATTTGTCCTTCACGATCACGTGAGGAGGTTCGCAATCGCATAGTGTGTTGAGCCTGTGAGTCGTGTTCGCGTGGGGTTATTCGCGTTCGCGAAGAGTTATTTTGGCAGTCGTTGAATTTTTGCTTTGCGATCGCAAAACATTTCCCGCGATCGCTAAGAAAAGCATCCGGGAAGACTTTTAAATATAAAAAATGAGGGTTAGAGTTATATTTCATAATTGGATTTTGGGAGCTCAGATTTAGGCGATTCTTGGAGGAATTTTCAAGGAAGTGATTGGGGTAAGTGATTCTAACACGGATTTGGTTAAATTACATGAATATATCATTATTTTTATCATTTAATTAGTATTTTGGGTTGGAAAAATTATAGAAACTTCATAGGCTTTAATTTGAGGATTTGAAGGCTAAGTTGTGATCGAATTTAAGTAATTTTGGTATGGTTGGTCTCGTGGTTGAATGAGTGTTCAGATTTTATTAATTTTGTCGGATTCCGAGATGTGGGCCCGGGGTTAACTTTTTGAGTTGTCTTTTTGACTTTTGCCTAAGAACTTAGCTTTATCATATGAATTTGATTCCTATAGCTTGTGTTGATTTTATCTGTTATTTATGGCTAGATTCAAGTCGTTCGGAGACCGATTCACGAGGCAATGGCTTGTTAGAGTAGAGATTTGTACGGTTTGAGGTAAGTAACACTTTTAAACTTGGTTCTAAGGGTATAAATCCTTGAATTATATGTTATGTGATTGGTGTTGAGGTAACACACATGCTAGGTGACGGGCGTGTGAGCATGCACTGTATGAATTATGACTCGGTCGATTCCGTGGAACTGTGTAGTCAAATAATCTTTTTATTATCCATATATTCTACATGTGTTAGAGAAATTGAGCTGTGATTCATGTTAGAAATCATGCTTAGGCTATATGCTGGTACTGTATGGACCCATAAAAGTCGTGTTGCTGTTGAATTACTTGCTTAATTTGCAATCATGTACTCAGTCACATCTATCATTTGCATATCATATCTCAGCCTCTGTTGCTATATACTGATACATCATATCATCATTATTTGGGCTGATTGTCATGATATTCGTGAGCCCGAGAGACTGGAGAGATTGATGACTGAGTGAGGTCGAGGGCCTGATGTGATGACCCAAAAATGTTTTAGAACTCGAATCTGCGCTCTTAAGTCTAAAAATCTCATTTTTTACCCTTCTCGATTTGCGTGCGTAGTCCGGGCATATTTCCGAAAAACTTTTATGTTAAAAATTAATAAAAATAAGAATTTATGCCTTAAAAGTTGATTTTAGTTGACTTCGGTCAACATTTTTGGTAAACGGGCCTGGATCCATATTTTGACGGCCCCGTTGGATCTGTATCGAATTATGGGACCTGGGCATATGCCCGAAATCGAATTCGAAGGTCCCTAGCTTGAGTTATGAATTTTTGAAAAAAATTAAAAAGTCTGAAAATTATTTGTTTTTAAGAATTGATTGATGTTTGACATTATTAGTACCAGGTCCGTATTTTTGTTCCGGACCCTGGTACGAGTTCATTATGATATTTAAGACTTGTCTGTGAAATTTGGTGAGAAACAGAGTTGATTTGACGTGATTCGGACATCCAGTTGAGAAGATAGGAATTTTAAAGTGTTCTTGAGAATTTCATTTGATTTGGTGCTAAATTCATAGTTCTAGGTGTTATTTTGGCGATTTGATCGCGCGAGCAAGTTCGCATAATATTTTTAGACTTGTGTGCATGTTTCGTTTGGAGCCCCGAGGGCTCGAATGAGTTTCGGATAGGCCACAGGATGTTTTGGACTTTGAAAAATCTGGTTTTCTGCAGATTCTGGTGTTTGGCATATCCTTCTTCGCGTTCGCGAAGGTCCTCTCGCGAATGCGAAGAGTAAATTGATGAGGCAAGAATTTCTTCTTCGCGAACGCGAAGCGATGGGGGCATTACCCTTCGTGAACGAGACAAGCCCATCGCGAACGCATAGTGTTAGGCACTGGGGGGAGGGGGAGGGAGTCAGCCTTTTCTTCATCGCGAACCCGGGCAATGTCTCGCGAACGCGAAGTCCAGTGGGGGGGTAGCCTACGCGAATGCAGACACTGTCTCGCAAACACGAAGGCTTGGCAGCCAATGCTCTTCGCGAACGCGACAGTGGCCTCGCGAACGCGATGCACACTGTCGCCCAGCACTTAACAGAATCCAAACACGGGTAATAAGCCATTTCTTCAACAATTTTCAAGAACCAAACGGGTAGAGGTTATTTTCAAGAGTCATTTTCTTCCCCAAAGTATTGGTAAGTGATTCCAAACCATTTTCTTTCAATTACCCATTACATTTCTTGAATTATCAATCTAAAATCTAGAGTTTTCATGGTAGAATTAGGGGTTATGGTAGAAAACTAGGGATTTCGGAAATTTGGAAATTTAGACCTCAATTTGAGGTTGGATTCCAAAACTAATTACATATTCGGGCTCGGGGATGAATGGGTAAATGGATTTTGGTCCGAACCTTGGTTTTGACCAAGCGGGCCTAGGGTCGAGTTTTTGACTTTTTGGAAGAAAAATTGAAAAATTTAATTTATGCAATATAATTGATTTATTTAGCAATATTTGATATTATTGAGTCATTTTTGTATAGATATGAGTGGTTTGGAGGTGAATTCCAAAGGAAAAGCTGTGATTGAGAATTAAGTGGCCTTCAGAGCGATGTAAATGTCGTGTCTAACTTTGGCTTGAGGGAATAAGTATTATGTGTTTATTTGCTATGTGTTTAGTTGTTAAATACGATGTATAGGTGAGGTAACGAGCATCTATGCGTCGTTGTGGAGTCATAGCATGTGAGTGAAATTCTATTCTTGTCTATTTTGTAGCCTTAAAATTCTACTATCCATGCGTAGCGGGTTATTTGAAATGTTGGGTGACTTATATCTCGTTTCACTGAGATTTGGTAACTTTCAAATATTGATTCAAGGTTGAGGTTACATTTTTCTATTGATTATGGGTAAAATACTGGTTTCTTTGTGATACTCCTATCTATCCGTTGTTATTGATTCTTTGATTTGTGAGGAGGAGTGTAAAGCACGAAGGGAGATGCCGTGCATACATTATTTATATTGTGAAGAAGAGTGTAAAGCACGAAGGGTGATGCCGTGTATATTATGAGAGGTTTAATGCACGAAGGGTGATGCCGTGCCGTTCTATTTATTTATTTGGCGAGGTTGAGAGTAAAAGCACGAAGGGTGATGCTGTGTCGTTCTATTTATTTATTTGGTGAGGTTGAGAGTAAAAGCACGAAGGGTGATGTAGTACAGTTTTTCTTTGCTGTTTTACTTGCTCAATTTGTTTAAGGATTTTTGGTTTAATTCTGTCTTTTTATTATTCTCACTCTTTATATTGTATTCCCCCACTGTATGTCCCTTTCCCATTATTTCTGCAATATTTCTTTATTTACTGTTGTTGCCACTAGCATGATTATACTGTTCAGGTTATATGTGGGTGTCTTGTCCTAGCCTCGTCACTACTTCGCCGAGGTTAGGCTCAACACTTACCAGTACATGGAGTCGGTTGTACTGATGCTGCACTCTGTACTTTCTGTGCAGATTTTGGTACTGGCTCAGGTTGATCGAGATTTTTCTATTGGTCCGCTGTCCGGAGACTCAAGGTAGATCTGTCGGCGTTCACAGTCCTTGAAGTCCCTGTCTATCTTTTATGTTCTACTATTTTCTTTTATTCAAACAGTTGTATTTCTTTCAGACTATTACTTGTAGTAAATTCTAGAATGCTTGTAAATTGTGACTCCAAATCTCGGTGGTAGTAATTAATACAGTTTTATGATATTCCACACTTATTATATTTTAGCTTAGTTAATTATTGTTAATTACTAAATGGGAATGAAGAATTGTCTTTAATGATTCTCTAACGTTGGCTTGCCTAGCAAGTGAAATGTTAAGCGCCATCACGGTCCCGTCGGTAGAAAATTTAGGGTCGTGACAAGTTGGTATCAGAGCACCAGGTTTCCTAGGTCTCATGATTCACGAGCAAGCTTAGTAGAGTCTGGAGGATCGGTACGGAGACGTCTGTGCTTATCTTCCAGAGGCTATGAAGTTTAGGAACAAGTTTCACTTCTATTCTTCTCTATCGTGCGATTTTGCTTTCTCATTACTGATTGAACTCTTCTACTCTTATTCTCTCGCAGATGGCGAGAACACGTACCGCTTCCTCAACTGAGCAGCAGCTAGAGCCTCCAGTGGTAGCTCCTATGCGGGGAAGAGGTCGAGGCCGAGGCCGTGCCAGAGGCCGGGGCAGGGGCAGGGCTCAACCTAGAGCCCGAGTAGCAG
Organism: Nicotiana tomentosiformis; assembly: GCF_000390325.3. Classification (NCBI taxonomy): domain Eukaryota; kingdom Viridiplantae; phylum Streptophyta; class Magnoliopsida; order Solanales; family Solanaceae; genus Nicotiana; species Nicotiana tomentosiformis. The sequence continues at coordinate 84,901,954 of NC_090823.1, forward strand.
CCCCAGCATTGGAGCCTCAGATAGAGCTTGACGAGGAGGTTCCAGCCCAGACTGTTCCTACCGAACCAGCTCAAGTTCCGGAGGGGTTCATTGCCACCCTAGTACTTCAGGACACTTTGGTCCGTTTGGTGGGCCTTATGGAGTGTACGGCCCAAACTGGCCCATTTTCCATGGCACCAGCAGTCTCTCAGGCTGGAGGAGGAGCCCAAACTCCCACCACTCCCACTCCGGGGCAGATAGCTCCCCAGTATCAGGCGCCAGCAGCTCAGCCAGTCGGATTAGTTCAACCGGTTATTATGGTATAGGTCGGAGATGGGCCAACTATGTCTTTTGAGGCTTTATGGAGATTGGACAGGTTTATCAAGCTTTTTCCTGTTCACTTCAGTGGTGCTACTTCAGAGGGCCCCCACGAGTATCTTGACAGCTGTCACGAGGTCCTACAAAACATAGGTATAGTGGAGACCAATGGGGTCAATTTTGCTACATTTCAGATAACTGGTTCCGCCAAGAAATGGTGGAGAGATTACTTGTTGACCAGACCAGCTGGGTCGCCTGCTCTTACTTGGGGCCAGTTCTCTCAGCTCTTCATAGAGAAGTTTCTTCCTATCACATTGAGATAGGAGCGTCGCCGTCAGTTTGAGCGTCTCCAGCAGGGCAGTATGACTGTTACTCAGTATGAGACCCGTTTTGTGGATTTGGCCCATCATGCTATTCTTCTGCTTCCCACCGAGAGAGAGAGGGTGGGGAGGTTTATTGATGAACTTTCTCAGCCTATCAGATTGCAGATGGATAAGGAGACTAGGAGTGAAATTTCTTTTCAGGCGGCTGCTAATGTCGCCAAACGAGTCGAAATGGTTCTTACTCAGGGAGGTCAGGGGTCTAACAAGAGACCTCGTCATTCCGGTGAGTTCAGCGGTGCCTCATCTAGAGGCAGGAGTACTTTTGGTAGATGCCATCCTCCCAGGCCGTTTCATTCAGGGCTCCAGGCATCCTATGGTACCTCAGGTGGTCGTGGCCCTTAGATGCATTATTCCGACCAGCTATCCTAAAGTGCACCACCAGCTCCTATTAGTGCAACTCCACTCCAGAGTTATCAGGGTGGTTATTCAGGTTGACATGGTCAGTTTTAGGGTCAGCAGTCATAGCAGCCGAGGTTATGTTATACTTGTGGTGATCCGAGGCACATTGCTAGATTTTTCCCTAAGGCAACGGGCAGCTCACAGCATCAGAGTTTTCATGCCATGGTTCCGGCACCAGTTGCTGCACCACCTGCTCAGCCAGCCAGAGGCAGGGGTCAGGCAGCCAGAGGTAGAGGCCAGACTGTTAGAGGTGGAGGTCAGGCCATTAGAGGTAGAGACCAGTCAGTTAGAGGCCGTACCAGGGACGTAGTTCAGGGTGGTGTGCCCCAGCCCCAGTGTTATGCTTTCCAAGCCAGGCCTGAGGCTGAGTCATCTGATGCTGTTATCACAGGTACTGTTTCAGTTTGTAGTAGAGATACTTCAGTTCTATTTGATCCGGGATCTACTTACTCCTATGTGTCATCCTATTTTGCTTTCTATTTGGTTGTGCCCTGTGATTCTTTGAGTGCTCCTGTGTATGTGTATACACCAGTGGGAGATGCTATTATTGTATATTGTGTTTATCGTTCGTGTGTGGTCACCATTGGGATTCTTGAGACTCGTGTAGATCTTATACTTCTCGACATGGTTGATTTTGATGTCATACTGGGTATGGATTGGCTCTCACCTTATCATGTTATATTAGATTGTCACGCCAAAACGGTGACCTTAGCCTTGCATGGGTTGCCTCAATTAGAGTGGAGAGGGAATCTTGGCCATTCTGCCATCAGGGTTATCTCTTATGTGAAGGCTCAGCATATGGTCGAGAAGGGGTGCCTAGCTTATTTGGCTTATGTCCGCGATTCTAGTGCGGAAGTTCCTTCTATGGATTCGGTGCCGGTTGTTCGTGAGTTTCCAGAGGTGTTTCCTGCAGACTTGCCAGGGATGCCACCTAATAGGGATATTGATTTCTGCATTGATTTGGCACCGGGCATTCAGCCTATTTCCATTCCGCCATATCGCATGGACCCGCCAGAGTTGAAAGAATTGAAGGAGAAGTTGCAAGATTTGCTTGATAAGGGCTTCATTAGACCTAGTGTCTCGCCCTGGGGTGTACCCGTGTTGTTTGTGAAGAAGAAAGATGGATCGATGAGGATGTGTATAGATTATCAGCAGTTGAACAAAGTCACCATCAAGAATAAGTATCCATTGCCGAGGATTGATGATTTATTTGATCAGCTTCAGGGTGCCAAGGTATTTTCAAAGATTGATTTGAGATCTGGCTACCATCAGTTGAGGATTAGGGCATCCGATGTTCCAAAGATAACTTTTCAGACTCGGTATGGGCATTATGAGTTTCTAGTGATGTCATTTGGGCTGACAAATGCCCCAGCAACATTCATGGATTTGATGAACCGGGTGTTCAAACCCTACTTGGATTCCTTTGTGGTTGTGTTTATTGATGATATCTTGATCTACTCCTACAATCGAGAGGAGCATGAGCAACACCTTCGGATCGTTCTTCGGACTCTGAAAGACAGCCAGTTATATGCTAAGTTCTCAAAATGCGAGTTTTGGTTGAGTTCAGTTGCTTTCTTGGGTCACGTTGTATCAACAGAAGGTATTCAGGTGGATCCTAAGAAGATTGAGGCAGTTCAGAACTGGCCTAGACCCACATCAGCTATAGAGATCCGTAGTTTCCTGGATTTGGCGGGCTATTACCGTCGATTTGTGGAAGGGTTTTCATCCATAGCAGCCCCGTTGACCAGATTGACCCAGAAGGGTGCCCCTTCAGGTGGTCAGACGAGTGTGAAATGAGTTTTCAGAAGCTCAAGACTGCTTTGACTACGACACCGATATTGGTGTTACCCACAAGTTCAGGATCTTATACAGTATATTGTGATGCATCCCGTATTGGTCTGGGTGCGGTATTAATGCAGGGTAGCAAGGTTATTGCATATTCTTCACGGCAGCTGAAGGTTCACGAGAAGAATTACCCTATTCATGATCTAGAGCTGGCAGCCATTGTTCACACGCTGAAGATTTGGAGGCACTATCTTTACGGCGTGCCATGTGAGGTATTCACTGATCATCGGAGCTTGCAGTATTTGTTCAAGTAGAAGGAACTCAATTTGAGGTAGAGAAGGTAGTTGGAGCTATTGAAAGACTATGATATCACCATATTGTATCATCCCGGGAAGGCCAATATGGTGGCCGATGCTTTGAGTAGAAAGTCAGTCAGTATGGATAGCCTTGCATATATTCCAGTTGGTGAGAGACCGCTTGCATTGGATGTTCAGGCCTTGGCCAACCAGTTCGTGAGGTTGGATGTTTCTGAGCCCAGCCGTGTTCTAGCTTGTACAGTTGCTCGGTCTTCTTTGTTTGAGCGCATCATAGATCGGCTAGATGACGATCCTCATTTACTTGTCCTTAGAGATACTGTGCAGCACGGTGGTGCCAAGCAGGTTACTGTTGGAGATGCCGGAGTTTTGAGGATGCAGGGTCGTATTTGTGTGCCTAATATAGATGGACTTCATGAGTTGATTCTTGAGGAGGCCCACAGTTCCCGGTATTCTATTCATCCGGGAGCCCCCAAGATGTATCAGGACTTGCGGCATCATTATTGGTGGAGGAGGATGAAGAAAGACATAGTTGCATATGTAGCTCGGTGTCTAAATTGTCAGCAAGTAAAGTACGAGCATCAGAGACCTGGTGGTTTGCTTCAGAGGATAGAGATTCCTGAGTGGAAGTGGGAGCGTATCACTATGGATTTTGTTGTTGGACTTCTACGGACTCAGAGAAGTTCGATGTAGTTTGGGTCATTGTGGACAGGTTGACTAAGTCAGCGCATTTCATTCCTGTGGCAGTTACCTATTCCTCGGAGCGGTTGGCAGAGATTTACATTCGTGAGATCGTCCGTCTTCACGGGGTGCCCGTGTCTATCATTTCTGATCGAGGTACACAATTCACCTCGCACTTCTGGAGGGCAGTACAACATGAGTTGGGTACGCGGTTTGAGTTGAGCATAACATTCCATCCTCAGACGGGCGGGCAGTCCGAGCGCACTATTCAGATCTTGGAGGATATGCTCCGCGCATGTGTTATAGACTTCGGAGGATCGTGGAATAAGTTCTTGCCCTTTGCAGAGTTCGCCTACAACAACAGCTACCAGTCGAGCATTCAGATGGCTCCATATAAGGCATTATATGGTAGGCGGTGCCGGTCTCCAGTTGGGTGGTTTGAGCCGGGAGAGGCTCGGTTGTTGGGCACTGACTTAGTACAGGATGCCTTGGATAAGGTCAGGATTATTCAGGATCAACTTCGCATAGCTCAGTTCAGGCAGAAGAGTTATACCGACCGTAGAGTTCGTGATGTTGCATTCATGGTTGGAGAGAGAGTGTTACTTTAAGTATCACCCATGAAGGGTGTAATGAGGTTCGGAAAGAAGGGCAAGTTGAGCCTTAGGTATATCGGACCTTTTGAGATTCTGGAGAGAGTGGGAGAGGTGGCTTACAGGCTTGCGTTGCCACCTAGTTTAGCAGCTGTTCATCCGGTATTCCACGTGTCCATGCTTCAAAAGTATCATGTAGATCCATCCCATGTGTTAGATTTCAGCTCTATCCAGTTGGACAAGGATTTGACTTACGAGGAGGAGCCGGTGACTATTTTAGCCCGGCAAGTTCGACAGTTGAGATTAAAGAGTTACCCTTCAGTTCGAGTGCAGTGGAGAGGTCAGCCTATTAAGGCAGCTACTTGGGAGTCCGAGTCCGATATGCGGTGTAGATATCCTCACCTTTTCACCAGCCCATGTACTTTTCTATGTCCGTTCGAGGACGAACGGTTATTTTAGAGGTGGAGAATCTGATGACCCAAAAGGTCATCTTATGTTTTAGAACTCGAATTTGCACTCTTAAGCCTTAAAAATCTTATTTTTACCCTCTTCGATTTGCGTTCACAGTTCGGGCATGTTTCCGGAAAGATTTTATGTTGAAAATTGATGAACATGAGAATTTATGCCTTAAAAGTTGATTTTAGTTGATTTCGGTCTACATTTTTTGTAAACGTGACCGGATCTGTATTTTGACGGTCCCCTTGGGTCTGTATCGAATTATGGGACCTGGACGTATGCCCGGAATCAAATTCGGAGGTCCCTAGCTTGAGTTATGAATTTTTGAAAAATATTAAAAAGTCTGAAAATTATTTATTTTTAAGAATTGATTGATGTTTGGCATTGTTAGTACCGGATCCGTATTTTGGTTCCGAAGCCCAGTACAAGTTTATTATGATATTTAAGACTAGTCTGTGAAATTTAGTGAGAAACAGAGTTGATTTGACGTAATTCGGACATCCAATTGAGAAGATATAAATTTTAAAGTGTTCTTGAGAATATCATTTGATTTGGTGCTAAATTCGTAGTTCTAGGTGCTTTTTTCGTAATTTGATCACGCGAGCAAGTTTGTATGATATTTTTAGACTTGTGTACATGTTTGGTTTGGAGCCCCGAGGGCTCGGGTGAGTTTCGGATAGGCCACGTGATGTTTTGGACTTTGGAAAATTAGGTTTTCTGCAGATTCTGGTATCTGGCATATCCTTTTTCGCGTTCGCGACGGTCCTCTCGCAAACGTGAAGAGTAAAATGATGAGGCCGGAATTTCTTCTTCGCGAACGCGAAGGCTTGGTCGCGAACGCGAAGCGATGGGGGTATTACCCTTCGCGAACGCGCAGTGTTAGGCACTGGGGGGGAGGGTCAGCCTTTTCTTCATCGCGAACGCGAGCAATGTCTCGCGAACGCGAAGTCCAGTGGGGGGGTAGCCTACGCGAACGCGAACACTGTCTCTCGAACGCGAAGGCTTGGCAGCCAATGCTCTTCGCGAATGTGACAGTGGCCTCGCGAACGCGATGCACATTGTCGCCCAACACTTATCATAATCCAAACACGGGTTTAAGCCATTTCTTCAACAGTTTTCAAGAACCAAATAGGTAAAGGCGATTTTTAAGAGTCATTTTCTTCCCCAAAGTGTTGGTAAGTGATTCTAAACCATTTTCTTTCAATTACCCATTGCATTTCTTGAATTATCAACCTAAAATCTAGAGTTTTTATGGTAGAATTAGGGGTTAGGGTAGAAAACTAGGGATTTCAGAAATTTGGAAATTTAGACCTCAATTTGAGGTCGGATTCCAAAACTAATAACATATTAGGGCTAGGGGTGAATGGGTAAATAGATTTTGGTCTGAACCTTGGGTTTTGACCAAGTGGGCCCGGGGTCGATTTTTCGACTTTTTGGAGGAAAATTTGGGAAATTTAATTTATGCAATATAATTGATTTCTTTAGCAATATTTGATATTATTGAGTCATTTTTGAATAGATACGAGTGGTTTGGAGGTGAATTCCAAAGGAAAAGCTGTGATTGAGAATTAAGTGGCCTTCGGAGCGAGGTAAATGTCGTGTCTAACTTTGGCTTGAGGGAATAATTATTATGTGTTTATTTGCTACGTGTTTGGTTGTTAAATACGATGTATAGGTGAGGTAACGAGCATCTATGCGTCGTTGTGGAGTCATAGCATGCGAGTGAAATTCTATTCTTGTCTATTTTGTAGCCTTAAAATTCTATTATCCATGCGTAGCGGGTTATTTGAAATGTTGGGTGACTTATATCTCATTTCACTGAGATTTGGTAACTTTCGAATATTGATTCAAGGTTGAGGTTACATTGTCCTATTGATTATGGGTAAAATACTGGTTTCTTTGTGATACTCCTATCTATCTGTTGTTATTGATTCTTTGATTTGTGAGGAGGAGTGTAAAGCACGAAGGGAGATGCCGTGCATACATTATTTATATTGTGAAGAAGAGTGTAAAGCACGAAGGGTGATGCCGTATATATTATGAGAGGTTTAATGCACGAAGGGTGATGCCGTGCCATTCTATTTATTTATTTGGCGAGGTTGAGAGTAAAAGCACAAAGGGTGATGCTGTGTCGTTCTATTTATTTATTTGGTGAGGTTGAGAGTAAAAGCACGAAGGGTGATGTAGTGCAGTTTTTCTTTGCTGTTTTACTTGCTCAATTTGTTTAAGTATTTTCGGTTTAATTCTGTCTTTTCATTATTCTCACTCTTTATATTGTATTCTCCCACTGTATGTCCCCTTCCCATTATTTCTGCGTTATTTCTTTATTTAATGTTGTTGCCACTAGCATGATTATACTGTTCAGGTTTTATGTGTGTGTCTTGTCCTAGTCTCGTCACTACTTCGCCAAGGTTAGGCTCGACACTTACCAGTACATGGGGCCGGTTGTACTGATGCTTCACTCTGCAATTTCTGTGCAGATTTTGATACCGGCTCAGGTTAATCGAGATTTTGCTATTGGTCCGCTGTCCGGAGACTCAAGATAGATCTGTCGACGTTCACAGACCTAAAAGTCTCGGTCTATCTTTTATGTCCTACTGTTTTCTTTCATTCAAACAATTTTATTTCTTTCAGACTATTACTTGTAGTAAATTCTAGAATGCTCGTAAATTGTGACTCCAGATCCGGGTGGTAGTAATTAATACAGTTTTATGATATTCCGTATCTATTATATTTCATCTTAGTTAATTATTGTTAATTACTGAATGTGAATAAGGAATTGGTTTAATGATTCTCTAACGTTGGCTTGCCTAGCAAGTAAAATGTTAGGCGCCATCACGGTCCCGTCAGTGGGAAATTTCGGGTTGTGACACCTGATTGTGAGGATATTTATGGGATCGGGCTGCACGCCGCAACCGACTTTATTGATTCATGCTATTATTGGCTTATTTTAGCGCTTGGACAGGATCTGCCCCTCTGGAGTATGAGTTTCTAATAGTGAGCGCAGGTACCTACTGAGTGCGAGTGCGAGTGCTGAGCGATTGGGAGGACTTAGTGATTGTGAGGACTGAGTGACTGTGAGGAATAAGTGACTGTGAGGATTGAGTGACTGGGAGGACCGAGTGACTGGGAGGACTGAGTGAATTGATACTCCGAGAGTATGCATATGGTTTATCACTGCATTGCATTACAGTTGGCACACATAATCGACATGTAGATATAGTGATGTATCATTCCTCATTTCAGTCACACTTGATATATTTTATCCGTATTTTACTCAAACTGATAAACTTGAAAGCATGTCTATATTTCTATACTGTTAATTATGTATTTGGACTGTCTGCTTTCAGCCCAAGGTTAGTCTTGTTACTTATTGAGTACATTGGGCCGGTTGTACTCATACTACACTCTGCACTTCGTGTGCATATCCAGGTACTTTCGGGTACGGTGGCTACTAGCTTTTGGGGCTTTATCTATTGGAGATTATCGAAGTAGTTGCCTTGGCGTCCGCAGTTCGTGATTCTCCTTCTTTTCATTTACTTATACTATTCTATATTTTTAGACAGTATTTTTAGCAGTCAAACTATGTTGTCCTTTAGATGCTTGTGTACTCAGTGACACCTGAATTTTAGGGGATATTATATTGAGTCGCGGTATTTTCTTATCAGTATTTATGAGGTTTTATTCTTAAACTTATTTTGTTTTGTTTTCAAATTTAAAGATGCGTGGTTTATTGTGATTGTCGGCTTGTCTAGTATTGCGATAAGCGCTATCACGACATGTGAGATTTGGGTCATGACAACTCCTACTTGTTGCTTGTATTTTTTCCTTATGTTTTCTTGATTTTGGGGGGAGGGGGTGGGGGGGGGAGGGAGCAAAGAATATTAAGACAGGGGAGCAGCAGCAACAATAGAACAAATAAAAGGGAGCAACAACAGATGAGGAACCAAAACAACGAGAGTAACCAAGAAAGGGAAGTACAAACAAATAGAGGGGAGCAGCAACAGATGAGGAACCAAAACATGGATGTAACCAAAAAAGGGAAGTATAAATTAATCTTTAACTCTTTATTGATTGTCATCATCAAAAATGGGAAGATTGTTAGGTTTATAATTTTTATGATGACTAAAAAGAGTTAATCATATACCACTAATGCAAGTACTATATGTGCAGGACAGTAAAAATAGAAATGAGAAGAAGTACGTGGGAAGCCAAATCACCACTGGATGACAGTTGAAGAAAGAACATCGATCAAGGAACAAATCAGTATAGCATGAAAGGAAAGAGATTCAATCAACATACACAAGGTTACACAATCTACGAAAGTTGTCCGTTGAAAGATATGAGATCAATCATGAGATTTTAATCAGCATTCATATGCGGAAAAAATCTGTCAGAAAAAGAAAAGAAGAAGACTAGGATAGTCGATGATGCAAGGAAGATATAAATTAATAAAGGTCTGACGATCAAACTGTATGAATGAATCAAGTAACATTCTTAGTACTGGATTCAGAGGCATCCCTTGGGTCATACTCCTAGAACATAGCTGCCTCAAAAGGAAAAACACAATCAATTTTTTTTCATCTCTCCAACATAAAAAAGTCAGAATGCATCATACGCATTGGCAATTATATAAAGAGCTGGAAGACTTGAAGATCATTACGCAACTTTCATACAGTTTTCAGTATTTCTACTTCTTAACAAAAATATTGCATTCTTGAGTCTACTAGTATTATAAAAGATAGAGAGAAAAAGAAAACAAGTGAAAGGTTGTGTCAAAAATAACTACTATAACTTGTTAGTGGTGAACGAAATAAAAACCACAAACTCATGTGTAACACCATTTGATTGAAGATCTAAGATAACCTTGTGACCTAAGAAAATTAGATGTAGGTGCCATATCGATACACGAACCAGTATAAATTTTTTTGTCTCCATCTGCTTTCTATTTTATACATTGCTATACATATCTGTTGAGACTAATCTTTGTGTGTAGAAAACTTACAGTTGACTAAGGAATAACCTAGTCGACTTGAAGAAGTTTTACAATTCACCCCCTCTTGTACTTTTAGAAACAAGGACTTCATTTGGTACTTCTCAAATATTCCTGAAAATTAATTACTACTCTCTCCTTGCGTACATCAGAAGTAAAATAAATCTTGATATATGTTTTCATACAATATAAATTCTCTCTCTCTTTCTCTAGGATAAGAGCTTCATCGGCCTACCGTGGTTATGGAAGTTCACCAAATATTGGGATGAGAATCAGGGGTGGAGCTAGAATATGGCATACGGGTTAGTCGAACCTAATAGCTTAAATTCAAATAGAAATTCATTGAAAATATACAAATTATTAATTAATAATAAAGTAATTTATTTCAACTAGGATTCTGAACCCATAAATTTTAAATCCTGACTACGCCTATGATGAAAACGTATAAAGCTGCTTCAAATAGAAAACTTCGAAGGTAAATCAACTAAGCTGGTAATTTGAGCCCGCTGAAAAAATCCCCCATTTCTTTCTTGTTTGTATACTTTGGTCTCATTAATTTATTGCATACCTTTATGTATTTATCACTACATTAATTCACATAGAACTTGCGTTAGCTGCACATAATTATAAACCTTTTTCTCTTTGCATAATTAAGTACAAGTACGAAGTTCAAGTCGAGATTAATGAGTTCAATTAAACGCAATCAAAACCAGTTCTAGAGTTGTGTCTGCCCCTGTATTTGCACGAAATAAATTAGAAGATCTGAAGAAATAAATATTCTTATGAGGTTTGCTTAATTGATTCATTTTTTTTTATCTTTCACTATGTTATAATGGTCATGTGAACTGCTGGTCCACAAGGAAGTATTTGGAAATTTGAATGTATTCTCAGGCATATATGAGACTGGATAACTAGATAGGGAGAGATCATTTAATTTCCTTCCAAATGCTATTGACATCAGGGGTGGAAATAGAGCATTAGGTATGCGTTTGGACAAATTATAATAATATTTGCTTAGACTTTGTATTTGTATTAAAATACTTATTAAATAAAAATAACTATTTAATTGAGAATTCAATACCTAAAACAAACTACGAATTCGCTGCAAATTCAGAACTCATAAATTTTAAATTCTGATTGGTTGACATAACCTTAATATCACGCAAAAACTGTCAACTTTGCCATTCTTTGGTTAGTGGGTTCATATGCATCTTAATTACATATATTCCTGGAACATATACCGTTTCATATTCATTTATCCTTGGCAAACCTCACTGTCAAAGAGAGACAAAGACCTAACATATGATCCATGATCAAGCTATATTTCTCTCTATCTTTAATCTCTTGTAGAATTTAAGCATTCGACTAACAACTATGAGACTATGAGCTAATTATAAATCTAACGTTTATAGTGTTAACATTAATTTTGAACTCACTAACAGTAAATCACTTATAATAATTAGGTTTTGGGCTAAAAATTTTAAACTAGCACCACAATCTCTAATGTAGATCTGAGCCAACTTCTCTAAAGTGTATGAAGTCATAACTGGACTGAAATGCGCCGACTTAGTCAACTGATCCACAATGACCCAAATGACATCAAACTTCCTCAAAGTCCATGGCAACTCTACCACTGTGACGACTCAATTCCCACTATAGGATGTGATGGTGCCTAACGTCGTCGTTAGGAAAGCCAACGGTGAACTTTCAACTTAATTATTTATTTTATTACTTTTGAAATCATGGATTTTATTAAATAAAAAAAATTAATGCGGAGAAAATCATAGAGATATAAAGCATTAATAAAACATAAAAGGAAATGATGACAATATTAAGCAAAACCATAATATCTACTAGAAATTTCTAAAATTCGGTGTCACAAGTGCCCGAGCAATCTAGTAGAATATACAAATCACTATAGCTACTGTCTGAAATAAAATAGACAGAAATAAAAATATAACAAGAAGGAGACTCCAAGTGCTGCAGGTCGGACCGTCAGAGCATGGAGAACAGTTATCACGACCCAAACCGGAGGGCCGCGATAGGCACCCGGTGCCTTTCTCAATCGAGTACCAACGGAACATATCTTTCTTATCATACCATCATGGGTAAGTGGGCCAGAAGGGCCGTCATACGATAACCAAAATAAAATATAAGGGAATACTCGACATAGGATGACCCACCATGGTATACAAACTCATACATGTGACATACGGGCCTATACGACTGCAATGATCATTTGTACACTCAAAACATAGGCCTACAAGGCCATACAATCATCCATATACACGACATATATCTACAATCCTCTGAGAGGACATAAACGTTATAAAGGACGGGATAAGGCCCAGTCATACCAATCTATACATGTCCAAAGCATACTGACCAAATAGGCAACTCTGGATCAAGTGAAATACACCAACACCTTCCGCTGAGCTGATAGCCCACTAGGAGGACTGTCAACCTGCCTATCGGGACCTGCAGGCTTGAAACGCAACGTCCACAGGAAAAATGGACGTCAGTATAAATAAAGTACCGGGTATGTAAGGCATGAAAAGTAGTATATAAAAGACATGAAAAGAACATGGAGTAAAAAACTCAACCTGTAAGTCTGAATAGCTCTGTGAATCATGAAACATTTATAATTTCATGCATATGCGTATAAATGTCATATTATACATAAGTATATGCGTGCATAATATCATCAAGCCTCTGAGGGCATCCCATCATATCATCCTGGCCTCTGTGGGCGAAATCATTAATGTATACAGTTGATCAGGTGGTTGTTCGTATATAATGTCATAGCCTTTCCCCATACCCATATACATATAATATACACGTATATAATGCCATCTGGTCATGGGTCAATATACATGTATAAATTAATGCAATGTATAAGGAAGTAAGTCGATAAGATCTCTCGGAATGCCATAAGCTTAATATGCCTTCGGTTAATATCATAAAATAAACTTTATCAACTTGCGTATTTTCTAAGATGCGTGAACAAACGATAAAATAATAGGACACATGGGGAATCAAGAACATAGGCACCCCTAGTACTTCTAAGAATAGAGTCATTTTTGAAAGTTTCACGTTTGCTCGTTTCGTTTGTATCATATGGATCATGCCAAAAGGAAAGAAGGGATAGCTTTAACATACCTTAACTTCGTTGAGTCCTTAATACCTTCTAAGAAAATTTTCAAACAACTCAACTCAATCTACCATAGCATAAGGAAATTCAAAATCAGTGTTGAGTAAAGGCTAAGTCCGCAACTTAAACTAGTAGCTCGTTTATGTAAATTTGGGCAGCATCTTCCCTATAACCTTACTTTACAAGTCCATCAACCAACAAGAACCCATACAACCTTCACATATATACTTCAGCACCACAACACAAATCAAGCAAAACAATAACAAGTGCGTAAACATCACCAACCACTATTTAAAACGACAAATGTCAAGCTCGGATTGAATCCCTTTTGAACCCTTTAACCCCAAAGTCATTAATTCATTAACTTAACAATATATCCAGATTGATATTAAGTACAATGGGAGGACTTCTAACCTCCTATTCATCTCCTAATTCACCCTCAAACAGCCCAACAATCTAACAACAACAACAAGTACAACTTTTCATTGTTATGTTGTCCTTTCTCTTCATTCTCACAGTGCAAACAACAAGTTCGACATGTAGATAATATTTTATAATAACAACATCATAAGAGAGTAATTTTCAAGGGCCATTTATAGTTCATGAAAATAACCTTTCCAAAATAGTATATTAAAAACAATAGCATCTCAAACTATTTTAGGTCTCCTCTTGTAGTAGTTTGCTCAAATAATGCAACCAACACACAAACAACTTCAAGAACATATAGTACGATGTTATACTCACCTTAACCAGTAGAAAAAACATGAAATTTTAACCAAGCACAACCCACAACTATCCTCAATGACACCACAACACTATATGTGTTGTATTCTCTTCTTGAATCAACTTTTGGCGTTCAAATTGGTGTGTAAACACTTGTAGTTCACTTTAAAAACCTAATATATATGAAGAAGGGACTGATTAATATCGTAATCAACAAGAACAACACGAAACCTGAGGTTACTTCACTTGAAGAATCCTCCAAAATAGCCACAAGATGAAGGACTACGATCTAGCAAGCACCACGAGATCTCTAGCGTTTGATTCATGTTTTTCTCTTTGGTTTTCACTCTAGAATTATGGAGACTACTTTGAGAGTATTTTGGAAGCGTATAGGCTCTAGTTGGGTCAAAACATGACCCGAATAAGCCTTGACCCGATCTTTAAAGGTTGGAGAATTACCCACCGCCTAAGTGGGTCCTAAGGGAGCTGCTTGCGCAGTCTCGCAAAAATGCAAATATCTCTCTATTCCAATATCGTATTAATCAATGGTTTAATGCGTTGGAAACTAGACTCGTAGACCTTCAATTTGGTATATGGATTGTTCATTAATTCTAAGTATATTTGGAGAAAAGGTCAGCTACAATTGACCTAAATTTCAGCATATTATGAATATAACTTGTGATGACCTTTGCCAACTTTTGTTCCACGACTTGCTTGATTCCAAAACGTAACACACGACTATCATACGACTAAAATAACTCATAACATAACCTTATTATCCTTTTATGTACCGTAGTCTCAACTCAAAAGTATATGTTATAACTTTTCCCGTTTGTCGATATTCGACGGAATTTATTTTCTTCGATTCGTTTAGCTTCTAAGTCTTTCAACCCTCCCGGTACTTGTTATCCATGATCTTAAAGATTTGTAACCTCCAAGGTAACATGATTAACTTACTTTATGTACTTTCAAAGACAATCTTGTTTCTAATCTTACATCAATTGACTTACGAATACTCTCACGTACGAAAATTTGGGGTGTAATAACAGCTCACCACTAAGTCTCCGGATAACGAGGATGTGCGCCCGAGTGGCCACCAGATATACCTACCTCAGTACCTGCACAAGTAGTGCAGAAGTGTAGCATGAGTAGGTAAATCAACACGTACCAGTAATCATCTAGTCTAATCTCGAAGAAGTAGTGACGAGGAGTCGACATCGACACTTACTAGTTGTCTAATAAATAAAGTACAAGAATTATAAATAGGCATGAAAAACAACAGTAATAATGGAATAAGAAATGGTAAATAACACGATTCTTCAACATAATAACAGTTTGAAATCCTCAAATATCATGTGCTCCCTCAAACAGTTAAGAAATATCAAGCAAACACCAAGTCTCGAATCAAAAGAGAAATCTCATGTATTTTCGGACTCCTAACGATTAATACGCATGAGTTATGCTGAGGTCGTACAGACCGATCCATAATTATCGTGTACACTGCTGAGGGTCAACTAGATCGAATCATAGATGCATCTCAAATATACTGCCAAGGTCGTATGACCGGATCCATAATGCTATTTCATAGCACTGCCAAGGTGCACAACCTGATCCATAAGAATAGAGAAATTCTCCGAACTACGGGTCAAACAATTACAACACAAGGTAAAGAAAGCATGATTCTTTTGATCAACAATCAAGTATTCCGCCAAAACTCAAGGTAATGAAGCTCGGCCTAACATAATCTCTAATCAAATTTTAATTATAACTTGAAATAATTAAACTAACAAGTTGAGTTCAAGTAATTCAAATATTGTATGATGAAGTGCTAAGTCTACCCAAACATCAACATGATTTTAGCTACGTACAGATTCTCATCACCTCGTGCGTACGTAGCACCCACAACAAGTAGCACATAACAAGTCCTCTTCTCGTTCCTCAAACCACACTAATAGCCTCAAAATAACGTCGAGAAACCCAAAACTAGTCAAAGGTCGTACAAACTAATCAATATATACTCAAAAGTTCATAATTCATCTATTAGAGTAATTTTCCAACCCAATTCGAAAAGTTCCTAAAAGTCACCCCCGGGCCCGCGTGCCTGTATTCTAGAAATATTTGTAGATAAATATTACCCATGACCTTACGAACCAAATATATAATTTATACCCCATTCCAATATCAATTTCATGCCCAAATCCTATTTTTACCAAACCCTAGGATTTTCAACATAATCCCATAATTCTACTTATTTTTATGTTAAAATTTATCCATAAACTATGTATTAAATTCACATTAGATAGAAATCACTTACCTACAAATGCTAGGTGAAAATCCCTCTCCAAGAAGCTCCAATTTCGGCCAAGAGAAGTGAGAAATGAAAAAGAATAGCCTAAGTTCCGACTTTAAAATATGATTCTGCCCAGCAACCCTTCTTCGCGATTGCGAAGGAAAAAGCTATCAACGCCCAGGAAAGCTTCTTTGCGAAAGTGACCAGGCCTCCGTGATCGCAAAGGTCAAGCTGACCAACACTTTGCGAACGTGGTCAGCCCTTCGCGAACGTGAAGACCAATGGCCTAGCCTCCCCAGGCCCAACCCCTTCCATGCGAACGCAATCATGCGGTCACGAACACGTAGACCACTAGCCCCTAATCTGTGCCATCGCGAGCCTACTATCGCGAACGTGTAGCACAAAATGCCTCCAGCCCAAATCCTTCATCGTGAATGCGAGACACCTTCCGCGTTCGCGAAGAAGGAAACTAGTACCAGCAAAATATGCCACTTTGTACTTAGCTCCGGGTGGTCCGATATACACCCGAGCCACCCGAGACCTAGTCAAAATGCACCAACAATTCCATAGACCTACTCGAAGTCTCAAAACACATAAAACAATATCGAAATCAAGAATCGCACCTCAAAACCAATTAATCAACATTAAAACCTCAAACTTCTTCCAACTAGCTCTGAATGTGATGAATCATACTTAGATAACTCGAAATACTCCAAATTTTATGCACAAGTCATAAATCACTATACGAACCTATTCCAAGGCTCGAAATCCCAAACGGACATCGATAATACCAAAGTCTACTTCAAACCAAACTTAGGAAACTCTAAACCTTCAAGGTGCAAACTTTTAAAATAAGCGTTGAAACTCTCCCTGATCACCCGAAACTTGATTCGATCACACGTCCAAGTTTAAAATCACCATACGAACCTATTAGAATCTTCAAATCCTAGTTCCGAGGATGTTTACTCGAATTGTTAATCCAAGTCAAACTTAGCCACCTTAGGCTACTATTAAAGAACTAAGTGTTCCAAATTCAATCCGGACCCTTCAAAAACCAAACCAACCATCCCCGTAAGTCATAAAATCATAAAATCACAAACGGTAAGTCTTAAATAGGGGAACAGGGATCTAGAAAGTAAAATGACTGGTCAGTTCGTTACAACCATGAAGTCCATGGTAATGCGCTCCCACTTCCACTCTGATATGTCAATCTTCTCAAGCAAAACACCCAGTTTATAATGCTCATACTTAAACTGTTGATAGTTCAAACACCGTGAAATATGCCCAACACCCTCCACCAATAATGTTGCTTCAAGTCACGATACATCTTCGTAGCACCTGGATGAACAGAATACAGTGAACTATGAGCCTCCTCAAGAATCAACTCTCTCAAGCCATCAACATTCGGAACACAAATGTGGCCCTAAAGCGGTAATACACCATTATCACCAATAGTCACCTCCTTAGCACCACATTGCTGCACCATGTCCCTTAACACCAACATGTGAGGATCATCAAACTGGCAAGTCTTGATACGATCCAATAAAGACAACTGTGCCACCACACAAGAAAGAGCTCTGATAGGCTCAGAATATCTAATCTTACCAACCTATAGGCCAACGCCTGAACATCCATAGCTAAAGGTCTCTTCAAAGCTGGAATGAATACCAAACTCCCCATACTCTTCGCCTTTCTACTCAAGGCGTCTGTTACCACATTAGCCTTCACAGAAAAATAAAGAATAGTGATATCATAATCTTTTAACAACTCTAACCATCTCCATTTCCTCAAATTCAAATACTTCTACTTAAATAAATGCTAAAGACTCGGGTGATTAGTGTAAACCTCACAAGACACGCCATATAAGTAATGCCTTCAAATCTTAAGCGCGTGTACAATAGCTGCTAACTCGAAATCATGAAATGGATAATTCTTCTCATGGGGCTTCAAATGGCGTAATGCATAGACAATCACTCAACCGTCATGCATCAACACACAACCAAGACCAACACGTGAAGCATTACAATAAATATTATACAACTTCGATCTTGAAGGAAATACCAAAACTGGAGTTGTAGTCAAAGCAGTCTTGAGCTTCTGAAATCTCTCCTCACACTTGTCAGACCGTCTGAACGGAGCACCCTTCTGAGTTAACTTGGTCAATGGAGATACAATAGACGAGAAACCCTCCCCAAAGCAACAATAGTAACCATCCAAACCCAAAAAACTCCTGATCTCTATAGCTCTGAGCCAACTCTGAACTGCCTCAATCTTCTTCGGATCCACCTTGATCCTATCACTAGACACATTGTGGCCTAAGAATGCCACCGAATCTAACCAAAATTCACACTTGGAGAACCTAGCATACAATTGCTTCTCCCTTAGAATCTGAAGCACAATCCTCCAATGCTGCTCGTGCTCCTCCCTACAAGGAATATACCAAGATATCATCAATGAACACAATGACAAAAGAATCTAAGTAAGGCTGGAACACTTTATTTATCAAATGTATGAAAGTTGCCGGTGCATTAGTCAAACCAAAAGACATCACCAACTCATAATGCTCATAACGGATCCTGAAAGCCATCTTAGGAATGTCTGAAGTCCTGATCTTCAACAGATGATACCTCGATCTCAAGTCAATCTTTGAGAACACCTTGGCACCTTGAAGATGATCAAATAAATCATCAATGTGTGGCAGTGGATACTTGTTCTTGATGGTAACCTTGTTAAATTGCCTGTAATCAATGCACATTCTCATGAAACCATCCTTCTTCTTCCCAAATAACACTGGCACACCCCAAGGCGAAACACTCGGCCTAATGAAACCTTTATACAACAACTCCTATAATTGCATTTTCAATTCTTTCAATTAAGCTGCAACTATGCGATACAGTGAAATAGATATGGGTTGAATGCCCGGTGTCTAATTAATACCAAAATCAATATCCCTATCGGATGACATACTTGACACATACGAATAACCATTGTAAGAACCACGTGTGGGAGGTGCACCAAATGATGAATGCCCTGGACGAGTGCTCTAAAACCCATGGCTAGTTGGAGCACCTCGTGAAGTCTGAAGCGCTGACTAATTTGGCCAACTGGACTCTCACATGATGACCCCCTACCGCCAAAGTGGGCACCACAAAATCCTCCAGTACCACGGGACCTCTTGGCATCCCGCTCCTCTCTCTCCTACCGACAGATATGCTCTAAGGGCCTCACAATCTCCATAACTTGATGAAATATAGTATCATTCTCCACCTCTTGGGCCATTCCATACCATATACCAAAGTTGAGGCTCTCAATGAACCTCATAACCCTCTCCCTCTTAGTTGGGACCAAGAACACAGCATGACAAGCTAGCTCAGTAAACCTCATCTTATGCTGGGTCACGATTATATCCTCCTAGGTTAGATGCTTAAACTCACTGCGTAGCTTCTCTCTGCAAGTATGCGGAATAAACTTCTCCAATAAGAGAACTGAAAATTAAGACCATGCGAGTGGTGCCACGCCGGCTGGACTACTCAATTCATAAGTCTACCACCATCTTAAGATTTTCCTAGTTAGTTGGAAAACGAAAAAATCAACCATGTTCGAGTCCATCAGGCCCAAATTACGTAGAACACAGTGACACTGATCAAGAAAACCATGTGTTTCCTCGGTAGGCTCTCTGCTGAAATGGGGAGGGTGGAGTTTCTGAAATCCCTCCATCCTCTCTTGGTACGGGAAAATTAAGTCTGGCCTAATCTCGGGCAGAACTGCAATGAATGGCTGCACCAGTAGAAATCCCAATGTCTGATAACTATGAGCCAACTGCTCTAGTGTACGGGCAGCGGGAGTCTGGGCTCCTCCCCAGCTAGATAGATGGAGAAATCGAGATCAATCCCGCCTGAGTCAAGCTCTTAAATATACTCATAATGTGAGTCAAAGTCTCCTGAAGTCCAAATGTAGCAATAGGTCCCTTCGGAGTCTTAGCTGGTCCAATAGGCTCAACATGATCAAGGTCTTGATCCTTAAGTGGAGCTACTGGTGGCTCCACAAAGTCTTCTCTAGCACGACCCTTAGCTGCTCTGTGTGCTCCTCCTCTACCTTTGCCTCGGCCACCGCCTCTTGTGGCTCCAACCCCGGGGGAAGCATCCTCAACCAACGAAGCTCATGTCCTCACCATTTGTGAGAGAATAGAAAAGCAAATAATCAAACTTTAGGCTGAAATAAAGTTGTACGATAGAGTTAAGAAGAAAGTGAGATTTCTTATTTGCCCTATAGCCTCTCAAAGATAAGTACAGAAGTCTTTATACCGATGACTCTACTAGACATGCTCATAACCCATAGAACCTATGAAGCTAGAGGTCTGATACTAACATGTCACGACCTAAAATCCCACCAAAGGTCGTGATGGCACCTAACCTCCAAGACTAGGTAAGCCAGTATACATTAATATAAAAATAACAAAACAAGATATAATATGTCTGAAATATTATAAATAGCAGAATACGCATTCAACACTATGTAGTACACAATACCGTAATACCAAATTCACAAAACCAGGTAGTAAAGAGTCATGAGCTCTGAAACCGAATACAAGAGATGTCTTAATAGTACAATATTGTGTGAATATGTAAATAACAGTATAAAGATAGGGAAGAGGACTCCAAGGGCCTGCCAGCGGATATGCGGCACTACCTCAGATCTCTTAAACTGTAAATTCAAGGATCACTCCTGAAACAGGCTTTTCCCCATACCCGAATTTGCATAAAAATATGCAGAAGCGTAGTATGAGTACGGGACAATGTGTACTCAGTAAGTATCAAGACTAACCTAGATAAAGTAGTAATGAGGTTCAAGTCATATGATACTTACTATCAAATAAAACCTATGCATTTATAATTGTACAAGTATACAACAACAATATACAGTCTAAGCATGAAATACAAGAATAACCCATCAATGCACACAGAGAAAATAAACAAGTGTTGTAGCAATTTAACACCTCAGTATATAGAGAAGATATGTGAAAATAGAGAATTCATCAACAGATGCATAGAGAGAAGATACACATAAAGAGCCAAGTATACATTCTTAATCTAGCATATAGAGAAGATATGCGAAAAGAACTAATATATGACAATTCACCACAAAAAATCTGGACAATTTTTGCAATGTTAGCAGAAATTGAACCATTTTTTCTGAAATTTCGACAATTATTTAGATAATATTTTATTTGTAAATAGAACATGTGAAAGACTGATGATAACATGTCGACATAGCCATAAAATAAATTATCAAAACTATTCGAAGTTAAAAACGTATTTATGAGCTTACATCAGTTTTGAAGCAATTGGGGAACATATTTGAACCCAAATGCATGAAAGTTCACAGAATGAGGGGAAAAAACGACTAAATTGAACTATTCCAAAATAAAATGATATCATGAGTCAATATTTTAGCAAAAAGAAAATGGCAGTGGCCACAATTAAAGTCTAGGTCGCACAACTAAGAAAACTTTTTCGTAGAAGTTACTCAAGCTCCATGAGTTGCTGACACACCATTAAAGCAACCATATTTGATGACATAGTTTCTATCTGGTCTTAAATTTTCTTTTAAAATTTCAACAAAATTGTCGAAAATATATATGCTGAAATTTTGTTTCTCGTTCCGCCATGTATTTCTCCATATATATATATGTATTTGCATCACTTAACCGCTGCTACATGTGAAAGAGGATTATAGCTTTGGTTGCATCTGATTATTTCTGAGGCCCACAATGACTATAACTATAAAATACCACTTTCGCAACTAAATGTTCTATATCTATCTTTTTCTTTTATTATTTTTAGTGGAGAAAGAAAGCAAGTGTGAGAATACCCCAAAAAACACCCGGTCCGTTTAAAACAAATCTACCAACTTTGTTGCTATTAAACTTAACATCGTCGTCAAGAGATAACTCTTCCCTATGGTACGTACTTCTCTAGCTGCGCTCAATTTGCTACTCGTTCTTTCTTTGCTTTTTTTTTTTTGTGCAGCTACCACTACTAAAAAACTAGCTAATTTCGTCCGGAAAAATCGACCAAAATCGGTCGAAAATTGAGAAAAAGCGACCGATTTCCTACCGCTTTTAATTAGTCGGAAAAATAATGGTCGCTAAGGTGTTTCGACCGAAATCGATCGGAAATTTCAATGCGTTGACTGACAGTCAAACTACATTTACCGACCGTAATCAGTCGGTATTAATTAATTTTTTTATTTAATTTTTAAAATACTGACCGAAATCGGTCGGAATTGATTATATTTGTTTAATTTATTTTTTAAAATACCGATCGAAATTGGTCGGTATTAATTAAATTACTTTTTATTTAATGTTCAAAATACCGACCGAAATCGGTCGGAATTTTAAATATATAATAATTTTAGAAATATTTCAGATATATTATTTTTTGTATCGCATGTATACTTCCCAGACCGAGATATCATAGCACCACAATATTTTATATTATTACTATATTACTAATTAGTACTAGCATATATTATCATTATTATTTTATTAAATTCTAATTCTAAATATAGAATACTAAATCTTATTACTAAGCACTATCTATGTCACGACCCGAAATTTTTCACCGACGGGACCGTGATGACGCCTAACATTTCACTTGCTAGGCAAGCCAAAGTTAGAGAATTATTTACCAATTTCTTATTTCCATTCAGTAATTAACAATAATTAACTAAGATGAAAATATAATGAGTGTGGAATATCATAAAACTGTATTAATTACTATCACCAGGATCTGGAGTCATAATTCACGAGTATTTTAGAATTTACTACAAGTAATATCCTGAAAGAAATACAACTGTCTGAATGAAAGAAAACAGTAGGACATAAAAAGATAGACGGGGACTTCAAGGTCTGTGAACGCCGACAGATCTACCTTGAGTCTCCGGACAGCGGACCAATAGCAAATCTCAATCAACTTGAGCCGGTATCAAAATCTGCATAGAAAGTGCAGAGTGCAGCATCAGTACAACCGACCCCATGTACTGGTAAGTGTCGAGCCTAACCTCGACGAAGTTGTGACGAGGCTAAGGCAAGGCACCTATAATCAACCTCTACAATTTAACAGTGTATACGCAAATAACAGGAATGAAGAACTAAACAGGAAATGTCGGGAGGGGAGACATACTGAGGGGAATACAAGATAAAGAACTACAACAGAATGATCACCGGAGCAGTCAATATACCATGAATCAACATGAATAGTGAATACAGTAAAGAAAAATACACGGCATCACCCTTCGTGCTTTTACTCTCAATCTCAATATAAAATTTATAGAAACGGCACGACATCACCCTTCGTGCGTTTACTCTCATATCATGGAATGTCATCATCCTTCGTGCATTAACACTCACAATATGGCACGACATCATCCTTCGTGCATTAATACTCACAATATGGCACGGCATCACCCTTCGTGCATTAATACTCTCCCTTACTATAATGCAATGCATAAATAATAACAGGGAGATAGAATAATAAGTACAAACCTTACTTCAACATTTGGTTCCATGATATCAATCTCAGCCTGAAATAAAAACTCAATTATCACCAGAAAATTCCGTAAACATGATAAGAACGATAATTTGAACAACACTAGTATAACACGTAGCAATTTGGCATAGGAATGAGACAATATCGGAAAAATAGAGAAACATGGAAAACAGATAAATTGGCAGCGCATAAGTACTCGTCACCTCACATATATGCCGCTCACATGAATTTCACTTAGCATCTAATCTAAGGTTCCTAATTTCCTCAAGTCAGGGTTAGACACAATACTTACCTCGCTCCGAATGCCACTTAATTCTCAATCACAGCTTTTCCTTTGGAATTCACCTCCAAACCACTCGTATCTATTCAAAAATGACTCAATAATATCAAATATTGGAAAAGGAATCAATTATATTGCATAAATTAAATTTCCCAAATTTTCCTCCAAAAAGTCAAAAAATCGATCCCAGGCCCGCTTGGTCAAAACCCGAGGTTCAGACCAAAATATTTTTACCCATTCACCCCCGAGCTCGAATATGTAATTAGTTTTAGAATCCGACCTCAAATTGAGGTCTAAATTCCCAAATTTCCGAAATCCCTATTTTCTACCCTAACCCCTAATTCTACCATGAAAACTCTAGATTTTAGGTTGAAAATTCAAGAAATATAATGGGTAATTAAAAGTAGATGCTTTAGAATCACTTACCAACAATTTGGGGAAGGAATGACTCTTGAAAAATCGCACCTCACCGTTTGGTTTTTGAGAAAAATGAGTTTTTTGGCAAAAATCTTGTTTTGGGTTCTGCTAAGTGCTGGGCGACAGTGTTCATCGCGTTCGCGAGAGCACTATCATATTCGCGAAGTGTATGGCCTGCCAAGCCTTTGCGTTCGCGAGGCAGTGCTTGCATTTGCGTAGGCTACCCTTCCCTGGTCTTTGCGTTCGTGAGACATTGCTCGCGTTCGCGATGAAGAAAGGCTGACTCCCCCTCCCCAGTGCCTAACGCTACGCGTTCGCAATGGGCTTGTCGCGTTCGCGAAGGGTAACGCCCCCATCGCTTCGCGTTCGCGAAGAAGAAATCCTCAGCTGCCCAGTTTACTCTTCGCGTTCGCGAGAGTACTTTCACGAACGTGAAGAAGGACATGCCAGAACACAGATTCTGCAGAAAAAACCAGATTTCCAAAGTACAAAACATCCCGTGGCCTATCCGAAACTCACCCGAGCTCTCGGGGCTCCAAACCAAACATATACACAAGTCTAAAAATATCATACGAACTTGCTCGCGCGATCAAATCGCCAAAATAAGACCTAGAACTCTAAATTTAGTACCAAATCAAATGAAATTCTCAAGAACACTTTAAAACTTCTAATTTCTCAACTGGACGTCCGAATCACGTCAAATCAACTCCATTTCTCACAAAATTTTAACAGACATGTCTTAAATATCATAATGAACCTGTATCGGGCTCCAGAACCAAAATACGGACCCGATACTAAAAATACCAAATATCAATCAATTCTTAAAAATAAATAATTTCCAAACTTTTAATTTTCATAAAAAATTCATAACTCAAGCTAGGGACTTCCAAATTCGATTCCGGGCATACGCCCCTGGGACGGCCTCTAGCTGGTTGGTCTCCACCTCTAACGGCCTGACCTCCACCTCTAACTGTCTGGCCCCTACCTCTGGCTGCCTGACCCCTGCCTCTGGCTGGCTGAGCAGGTGGTGCAGCAACTGGTGCCAGAACCATGGCTCGAGAACTCTGATGTTGTGAGCTGCCCGTTGCCCGAGGGCAAAATCTAGCAATGTGACTCGGATCACCACAAGTATAACATAACCTCGGTTCCTGTGACTGCTGACCCTTAAACTGACCCTGTCGACCTGAATAACCACCCTGATAACTCTGGAGTGGAGGTGCACTAATAGGAGCTGGTGGTGCACTATAGGCTAGCTGGTCGGAATAATGCATCTGAGGGCCACGACCACCTGAGGCACCGTGGGATGCCTGGAGTGCTGAATGAAATGGCCTGGGAGGATGGCCTCTACCAAAAGTACTCCTGCCTCTAGATGAGGCACCGCTGAACTCACCTGAATGATGAGGCCTTTTGTCAGACCCCTGACCTCCCTGAGTAAGAACCATCTCGACTCGTCTGGCGACTTTAGCAGCCGCCTGAAAAGAAATCTCACTCCCAGTCTCCTTAGCCATCTGCAATCTGATAGGCTGAGCAAGTCCATCAATAAACCTCCTCACCTCTCTCTCTCGGTGGGAAGCAGAAGAATAGCATGATGGGCCAAATCCACAAAATGGGTCTCATACTGAGTAACTGTCATACTGCCCTGCTGGAGACGCTCAAACTGATGGCGACGCTCCTCTCTCAATGTGATAGGTAGAAACTTCTCTATGAAGAGCTGAGAGAACTGGTCCTAAGTAAGAGCAGGCGACCCAGCTGGTCTGGTCAACAAGTAATCTCTCCACCATTTCTTGGCAGAACCAGTCATCTGAAATGCAATAAAATCAACCCCATTGGTCTCCACTATACCCATGTTCCGTAGAACCTCGTGACAGCTGTCAAGATACTCCCGGGGGTCCTCTGAAGGGACACCACTGAAGTAAACAGGAAAGAGCTTGGTAAACCTGTCCAATCTCCATAAAGCCTCAAAAGACATAGCTGGCCCATCTCTGACCTGTGCCGCAATAACCGGCTGATCTAATCTAATTGGCTGAGCTGCTTGAGCCTGATACTGGGGAGCTATCTGCTCCGGAGTGGGAGTGGTAGGAGTCTGGGCTCCTCCTCCAGCCTAAGAGACTACTGGTGCCATGGGAAATTCGCCAGTCTGGGCCACACTCTCCATAAGACCCGCCAAATGGACCAACGCCTCCTGAAGTACTGGGGTAGCAATGAACCCCTCCGGAACCTAAGCTGGTCCGACAGGAACAGTCTGGGCTGGAACCTCCTCGTCAATCTCTATCTGAGGCTCCACTACTGGGGCTGCTGCTCGGGCCTTAGGCTGAGCCCTGCCCCTGCCTCGGCCTCTGGAACGACCTCGGCCTCGACCTCTGCCCCATGTAGGAGCTGTCACTGGAGGCTCTGGCTGCTGCTCAGCTGAGGAAGCGGTAAGTGTTCTCGCCATCTGCGAGAGAATAAGAGTAGAAGAGTTCAATCAGTGTTGAGAAAGCAAAATCGCACGACAAAGAAGAATAGAAGTGAAACTTGTTCCTAAACTTCATAGCCTCTGGAAGATAAGCACAGACGTCTCCGTACCGATCCTCCAGACTCTACTAAGCTTGCTTGTGAATCGTGCGACCTATGTAACCTAGTGCTATGATACCAACTGTCACGACCCGAAATTTCCCTCCGACGGGACCGTGATGGCGCCTAACATTTCACTTGCTAGGCAAGCTAACGTTAGAGAATCATTTACCAATTTCTTATTTCCATTCAGTAATTAACAATAATTAACTAAGATAAAAATATAATGAGTGCGGAATATCATAAAACTGTATTAATTACTACCACCCGGATCTGGAGTCATAATTCACGAGCATTTTAGAATTTACTACAAGTAATATCCTGAAAGAAATACAACTGTCTGAATGAAAGAAAACAGTAGGACATAAAAAGATAGACGGGGACTTCAAGGTCTGTGAACGCCGACAGATCTACCTTGAGTCTCCGGACAGCGCACCAATAGCAAATCTCAATCAACCTGAGCCGGTATCAAAATCTACACAGAAAGTGCAGAGTGCAGCATCAGTACAACCGACCCCATGTACTGGTAAGTGTCGAGCCTAACCTCGACAAAGTAGTAACGAGGCTAAGGCAAGGCACCTACAATCAACCTGTACAAGTTAACAGTGTATACGCAAATAACAGGAATGAAGAACTAAACAGGAAATGTCGGGAGGGGAGACGACACGACATCACCCTTCGTGCTTTTACTCTCATATCATGGCACGGCATCACCCCTCGTGCATTAACACTCACAATATGGCACGGCATCACCCTTCGTGCATTAACATTCACAATATGGCACGGTATCACCCTTCGTGCATTAATACTCACAATATGGCACGGCATCACCCTTCGTGCATTAACATTCTCCCTTACCATAATACAATGCATAAATAATAATAGGGAGATAGAATAACAAGTACAAACCTTACTTCAACATTTGGTTCCATGATATCAATCTCAACTTGAAATAAAAACTCAATTATCACCAGAAATTCCGTAAACATGATAAGAACGATAATTTGAACAACACTAGTATAACACGTAGCAATTTGGCATAGGAATGAGACAATATCGGAAAAACAGAGAAATATGGAAAACAAATAAATTGGCGGCGCATAGGTACTCGTCACCTCACATATACTCCGCTCACATGAATGTCACTTAGAATATAATCTAAGGTTCCTAATTCCCTCAAGTCATGGTTAGACACAACACTTACGTCGTTCCGAATGCCACTTAATTCTCAATCACAACTTTTTCTTTGGAATTCACTTCCAAGCCACTCGTATCTATTCAAAAATAACTCAATAATATCAAATATTGCTAAAGGAATCAATTATATTGCATAAATTAAATTTTCCAAATTTTTCTCCAAAAAGTCGAAAAATCGACCCTCGACCCGCTTGGTCAAAACCCGAGGTTCGGACCAAATTTTTTTTACCCATTCACCCCCGAGCCCGAATATGTAATTAGTTTTGGAATACGACCTCAAATTGAGGTCTAAATCCCCAAATTCTCGAAATCTCTATTTTCTACCCTAACCCCTAATTCTACCATGAAAACTCTAGATTTTAGGTTGAAAATTCAAGAAATGTAATGGGTAATTGAAAGTAGATGGTTTAGAATCACTTACCAATAATTTGGGGAAGGAATGACTCTTGAATAATCGCCCCTCACCATTTGGTTTTTGAGAAAAATGAGTTTTTTGGCAAATATCCCGTTTTGGGTTCTGTTAAGTGCTGGGCGACAGTGTTCATCGCGTTCGAGAGAGCACTGTCGCGTTCGCGAAGTGTATGTCCTGCCAAGCCTTCGCATTCGCGAGGCAGTGCTCACGTTCATGTAGGCTACCCTTCCCTGGTCTTCGCGTTCGCGAGACATTGCTCGCGTTCGCGATGAAGAAAAGGCTGATTCCCCCTCCCCAGTGCCTAACGCTACGCATTCGCGATGGGCTTGTCACGTTCGCGAAGGGTAATGCCCCCATCACTTCGCGTTCGCGAAGAAGAAATCCTCAGCTGCCAGTTTACTCTTTGTGTTCGCGAGAATACCTTCGCGAACGCGAAGAAGGACATGCCAGAACACAGATTCTGCAGAAAACACCAGATTTCCAAAGTTCAAAACATCCCGTGGCCTATCCGAAACTCACCCGAGCCCTCGGGGTTCCAAACCAAACATGCACACAAGTCTAAAAATATCATACGAACTTGCTCGCGCGATCAAATCGCCAAAATAACACCTAAAACTCTAAATTTAGCACCAAATCAAATAAAATTTTCAAGAACACTTTAAAACTTCTAATTTCTCAACTGGATGTCCGAATCACGTCAAATCAACTCCATTTCTCACCAAATTTCACAGACATGTCTTAAATATCATAATGAACCTGTACCGGGCTTCAGAACTAAAATACGGACCCGATACTAATAATGCCAAATATCAATCAATTCTTAAAAATAAATAATTTCTAAACTTTTAATTTTCATCAAAAATTCATAACTCAAGCTAGGGACCTCCAAATTCGATTTCGGGCATACGCCCTGGTCCCATAATTTGATACAGACCTACCGGGACCGTCAAAGCAGGGTCCGGGTCCGTTTACCAAAAATATTGACCGAAGTCAACTAAAATTAACTTTTGAGGTAAAAATTCTTATTTTTATTAGTTTTCAACATAAAAACTTTCCGGAAACCTGCCCGGAATGCGCACGTAAATTGAGGAGGGTAAAAAAATGAGATTTTTAAGGCTTAAGAGAGCAGATTCGAGTTCTAAAACATAAGATGACCTTTTGGTTCATCACAAACTACAACCCTTCCTATATTTGCTTATTTTTCTTAGTCCACAACTGTTGGACACTATGCATCAAACCTCAACATATAAGATGGAAAAGCTCACATCTTTCAGCTGATGTGGGACAAGAGTATTTTCCACTTTCCGACCGAAATCGGTCGAAAATTTAGAAAAATTTTAATAGAAAATTATTTTCCCATTTCAGCTGATGTGGGACAAGAAAATAATTTCAAATTTCGACCAAAATCGATCGAAATTTTAGAAAACTTTTAATAAAAACTTATTTTCCCCATGGAAAAACCCGCTACTTCTCTTCCCGTGGAATATTTATTTACTAATTTATCCATTTTATTATTTGTTTGTTTCTTTCTTTTTTATGAAAATAAGAGTGCATTAAATAAGGATTCCATAAATCAATAAAAAATTATTTCAAGTGAATAAAATTATGATTACATTTTAATGTAAAAATATGCTTAGTTATTTTTTCTAAAATTTCATTTATAATCTTGAAATAACACATTAATTGTTTTATATAAAAAGATATATTAACTAACCAGAATTAAATATATCGTACATTAGTTAAGTAATTGGTATATAAGCTATACGCTATATTCAATATATTAAGGTTTCAATTGATCCAATTATATTGAGTTGTATCCAATTATATTAAGTTATATTAATACAATTTAATTCAATTATAGTAAGTTTTAATCGAACATAATTGAATTTTCAATTGATCCACCGATCAAGCATTCGTGTATATATAGTATAGTATCGTATATATATATATATATATATATATATATATATATATATATATATATATATATATATATATATATATATAAAATGTATATATAGTATAGTATGTAAATTGATTCCCCAAAAAAAGGTATGTAAGTTAACGAGAGAGGTAAAATGAAAGATTGTAACTCACAAACCAAGAAATAGAGTATAAAGTTTCACGGTGTTCTAATGAAAAAGGGTAAAAAGAGAGTAATGCTTCATCTAATTTTTTTAAGTTAAATGCTCACTAAAAACTTGGTTTTCTTTTTATAGACACGATAGAAACGCTAAAAAAAATCTCTCTTTCATGAACAATTTAGATATAGAACCAATATATGATAAAGCCTTAAATTTTACAATAAAATTTCAGCCTAACCTAGAAGGATTCACAGATCATATCTCTCACGGAAAAACTGCTCAGATAAAAATTAAACAAAATAATACTATAATAGCATTACTTTTAGAAGTTAATAAAAAGTTAGATATAATTATTAAAGATAAAACAGTAAAACCAGAAATAGAAATCCCAAAAGTAGAATATTTAATCGAACAATTAAAAAGAGTAGAAATAACACCTCAAAGAGAAAAATTAGTAAGAAAGCCTCAGGAAAAATAGTCCAAGTCCTAGTCCAGAAATATCCCAAAGATCAGGAGAAGATGGTAATTACGAAGACGAAAACTTGATAATAGATTTTTGATAATAGTTTTCGTCTTCGTAATTATCATCTTCTCCGAATTTTATCTAAGAGTTGGGGAGATATAATAATTTGGTCCTAATATTCTATACAGGAACTTATTCAAAGGTTTCAACGACTTTACTGAAGCATTAGACTATGCAAGAGGAATATTAGGACCAAATTATTATATCTCCCCAGTTTTTAGACAAAATTCAAAAAAAACACCCCAATATAATATCCAAAAAGACACAGACAAAATAATTTTTTGTGACCATTGTTCTTCAATGACGGAAGCTTTCAAAAGGCTCAACCAAAATAATGAATCCCTAGAACAAGAAAAATCAAGAATGATGGAACAGATAAAAATATTAGTCCAAATGGCATTACTAGCCATTCAAAATGTCCTTCGGGGCAAGTGAATGTTGTCCATTCTATACTTTTTTCATGCATTTTTACTTGCCAATATCCTGATTTACAATCAAATTTACTAAATATCTTTTTTTCTTGTATTCTATTTATTAGTTCTGTTTTATCGGGTAATTTATATCCATCTATTTTTGTCATGACCCAAAATCTCACCCGTCGTGATGGCGCCTATCTCGATACTAGGCAAGCTGTTAATGCCACTAAACCACAATTTCTTTTATGTCTGAAAATATAATATTTAAATATAATACAAAATCTCCCAAATACAAATACGAACACTCCCCAAAACCTGGTGTCACTGAGTACATGAGCATCTAATATGAATACAAATCTGGAAAGAACGATCTATAATAGTTTAAGACCAAAAGTACAGTAATACAGAGATAGGGAAGGAGAGATAAGGTCTACGAAACACTGCAGCTACCTCTGAATCTCCGAAATATCAGCTGTACGGAAGAATCAACACCTGCTATGTCCGGGAATACATGGATCTACACACGAAGTGAAGGGTGTAGTATGAGTACAACCAACTCAGCAAGTAACAATAATAAATAAGGAACTGAAGATAGTAACGAGCTACACAGTTATGGTTCATTTCCAGTAATCCCAACAAAGAATAGACATGCTATCAAATCTGGCAGTTTAATGTCAAATCAATTTTTATACAGTTCCTGTTCATGAAATCCGTATATGAATAATTTTTCAGAAATTTCACAAAAATGACAGATAGCAACTAAATGCAACAACAAATAGAATTCAATTACAACTTCTCAGAACAACAATCACTCCCTGGGCTCCCAGCCTCATCACTCCCTGGGCTCCCAGCCCTCATCACTCACTCAATGGGTACCCGTGCTCACTGGGGGTGTACAGACTCCGGAGGGGCTCCTACAGCCCAAGCGCTATAATCTGCACGGATAACTCACGTGCTGCACGGACAACTCACGTGCCATAATATAAATATCTGGATCCGTACAGCCAACTCACGTGCCATAGTTTAATATAAGGATCCGCACGGATAACTCACGTGCTATAGTATAATATAAGGATCCGCACGGCCAACTCACGTGCTATAGTATAATATAAGGATCCGCACGGCCAACTCACGTGCTATAGTATAATATAAGGATCCGCACGGCCAACTTACGTACTGCACGGACAACTCACATGCTATAGTATCAATATCTCACATTCAGGCCCTCGGCCTCACTTAGTCATAAATCTCTCCAGTCTCTCACGCTCTCAATAATCATGAAATCAGCCCAAACAATAATGATATAATGTATTAATAATAATAACAGAGACTGAGATAAAATGTGTAAGTAAAAACTGAGACTAAGTACATATAGCATTTAGCAGGCAATTCAAAAAGTACGCGACCTCTGTGGGTCCCAACAATACTATCACATAGCCTAAGCATGATTTCTAACATGGTTTACAGTTAAATTTTATCAACACATAGAGAGCATATAGCTAGCAACAAATTATTCAACTTTACAGTTTTTCGGGGTGGACCAAGTCACAATTCCCTCGGTGCACGCCCACACGCCTGTCACCTAGCATGTGCGCCACCTCCAAAATAATCGCATGATACCAAAATCCGGGGTTTCATACCCTCAGGACCAGATTTAAAACTGTTACTTACTTCAAGCCGTGAAATTATTATTTCGCAATGTCCTTTCCTCGTGAATTGGTCTCCAAACGCCTCGAATCTGGCCAAAAATAATTCGTTTCAGTCAATAAAATTCATTGAAATTAATTCCATAAGAAAATAATAATTTTTCACAAAAATCCGAAAATAGCTCAAAATTCGCCTGTGGGCCCATATCTCGGAACTCGACAAAGGTTATAAAATCCGAAAGCCCATTCAACCACGAGTCTAACCATACCAATTTTACCAAAATTCGACCCCAACTCGACCCTCAAATCTCCAATTTAGACCAAGAGGGTTTTTAATTTTTCCCAACTCAATTCACCAATTAAATGATAAAAACAACCATGAATTCGGGTAATTTAACCAATATTGAGTTAAGAACACTTATCCCGTTGTTTCCTCTAAAAATCACCCAAAATCGCCTCAAATCCGAGCTCCAAATCGTCAAAAACTGAAAATGGTCCCATTTTCAGAACTTAAACTCACTGCCCAGGCTTTTCTTCTTCGCGAACACAGTCAGTGCCTCGCGTTCGCAAAGCACAAAATAACTCCTGTCCAAATTCCTCCTTCGCGAACGCGACATCACCCTCGCGTTAGCGAAGCACAAAAATGCCTCTGCCTCAATGTCTTCTACGCAAACACGTTCAAGCCCTCGCGAACGCGATGATTCTTTCCCCCTCACTACATGAACGCGACACCCCCTAAGCGAACGCGTAGACAAATTGCCTGGGGTCCTTAGCTGCTTCCTCTCTTCTTCGCGAACGCGTAATACCTCTCGCGTTCACGATGCACACCCAGTCCACCCTTCATGAACGCGTGCTTCTCTTCGCGAACGCGAAGAGCAAATATTGCCAGCCCCTTAGTTCCTCTTTGCGAATGCGAGGCTCCATTCGCGAACTCGATGAAGGAAACCAGATGGTGCATCAGAAAAATTCCAGCAGAGTTCCAAGTCAAAAATCCAACCCGTTGACCATCCGAAACTCACCCGAGCCCCTTGGGAGCTCGACCAAATAAACCAACAAGTCCTAAAATATCATACGGACTTAGTCAAATCTTCAAATTACCTCAAACAAATCTAAAACCATGAATTGCACCCCAATTCAAGCCTAATGAACTTTGAAATTTTTAATTTCTACAAACGACTCCGGAACCTATCAAATCACGTCCGATTGACCTCAAACTTTGCACACAAGTCATAAATGACATAACAGAGGTATTCCAATTTTCAAAATCGGATTCCGACCCCGATATCAAAAAGTCAATCCCCCTGTCAAACTTCTCAAAAATTAAACTTTCGGCATTTCAAGCCTAATTCCTCTACGGACCTTCAAATAATATTCCGGACATGCTCCTAAGCCCAAATTACCATACGAAGCTATTGGAATCATCAAAATTCAAATTCGAGGTCGTTTACACATAAGTCCATATCCGGTCCACTTTTCTAACTTAAATTTTCAATTATGAGACTAAGTGTCTTATTTCACTCCGAGTTCCTTCCGGACCCAAACCAACTAACCCGATAAGTCATAAATCAATTGCAAGACATAAATTGAGCAGTAAATGGGGGAACGGGGTTATAATATTCAAAACAACTGGCCGGGTCGTTACATTCTCCCCTTCTTAAACAAACGTTCATCCTCGAACGGGTTTAGAATAATACCTGGAGTCTCAAATAAGTGTGGATATTTGTTTCGTATCTCCTGCTCAGTCTCCCAAGTAGCTTCTCCGACTGGCTGGCCTCTCCACTGCACCTTCACTGATACTATGTTCTTTGACCTCAACTTTCGAACCTGCCGGTCTGAAATAGCCACCGGGTCCACATCATAAGTCAAATTACCGTCCAGCTGTACTGTACCGAAATCCAGCATGTGAGACGGATCCCCGACATACTTTTGGAGCATGGATACATGGAACACTAGATGAATACCTGATAGACTAGGTGGCAAAGCAAGTTCATAAGCCACCTCCCCAATTTTCTTAAGTATCTCAAAAGGCCCAATATACCGAGGGCTCAACTTGTGATTTTTTCCGAACCTCAACACACCCTTCATGGGTGAGATCTTGAGCAGAACCTTCTCACCAACCATATGAACAACATCACGAACCTTCCTGATGGCATAACTCTTCTGTCTAGACTGTGCCGTGCGAAGCCGTTCCTGAATTACTTTGACCTTCTCTAAAGCATCCTGAACCAAGTCAGTACCCAATAGTCTAACCTCACCAGGCTCAAACCAACCCACCGGATACCGACACCGTCTCCCATATAAAGCTTCATACGGAGCCATCTGAATGCTTGACTGGTAGCTATTATTGTAAGCAAACTCTGTGAGTGGCAGAAATTGATCCTAAGAACCCCCAAAATCAATGACACAAGCGCGTAACATACCCTCCAATATCTGAATAGTGCGCTCAGACTGTCCGTCCGTCTAAGGGTGAAATGTTGTACTCAACTGAACCTGTGTGCCCAATTCTTGCTGCACTGTCCTCCAAAACTGTGAGGTAAATTGCGTACCCCGATCTGAAATAATGGACACCGGCATACCGTGTAGGCTAACAATCTCGCGAATATAAATCCCAGCCAACCGCTCCGAAGAATAATTAGTACCGACTGGAATAAAATGCGCAGATTTGGTCAACCGGTCTACTATCACCCAAACAACATCATTCTCAAAGTCCGTGAAAGTCCAACTATGAAGTCCATGGTAATACGCTCCCAGTTCCACTCCGGAATTTCAAGTCTCTGTAGCAATCCGCCCGGTCTCTGGTGCTCGTACTTTACCTGTTGACAATTTAAACACCGAGATACAAACCCAACTATATCTTTCTTCATCCGCCTCCACCAATAGTGCTGTCTCAAATCCTTATACATCTTCGCGGTGCCTGGATGAATAGATTACCGCGAACTATGAGCTTCCTGGAGAATCAGCTCACGCAAACCATCTACATTAGGTACACATAGCCTGCCCTGCATCTGTAATATGTCGTCATCTCCAATAGTGACTTCCTTGGCAACACCGTGCTGAACCATGTCCTTCAGGACAAGCAGATATGGATCATCATACTGGCGCTCTCTGATGCGATCATATAAAGAAGACCGAGGAACCACACAGGCCAAAACTCGATTCGGCTCGAAAACATCCAATCTAACAAACTGATTAGCCAAGGCCTAAACATCCAAGGCTAAAGGCCTCTCTACTACCGGTAAGTATGCTAAGCTGCCCAAACTCTCCGCCTTACGACTCAAGGCATCGGCCACTACATTGGCCTTTTCGGGATGCTAGAGAATGGTGATATCATAATCCTTAAGCAACTCCAACCACCTTCACTGCCGCAAGTTAAGATCCTTCTATTTAAACAAATGTTTCAGACTCCGATGATCTGAATACACCTCACACTGGACATCGTACAAGTAATGCCGCCAAAGTTTCAAGGCATGAACAATAGCCGCCAACTCAAGATCATGGACTGGATAATTCTTCTTATGTACCTTTAACTGTCTGGACGCATAGGCAATCACCCTACCGTCTTGCATAAGTACTGCGCCGAGACCAATCCGCGACGCGTCACAATACACAGTATAAGACTCTGAACCTGTAGGCAATACCAATACTGGAGTTGTAGTCAAAGCTGTCTTGAGCTTCTGAAAGCTCTCTTCACATTCATCCGACCACCTGAACGGAGCACCTTTCTGGGTCAATTTAGTCATAAGCAATGCAATAGACGAGAAACCCTCCACAAAACGACGATAATAACCGGCCAAGCCGAGAAAACTCCGAATCTTAGTAACTGAGGATGGTCTGGGCCAATTCTGAGCTACCTCTATTTTCTTCGGATCCACCTTAATACCTTCACTGGACACTATATGTCCCAAGAATGCCACCGAACTAAGCCAGAACTCACACTTAGAGAATTTGGCATAAAGTTTCTCCTCTCTCAGCCTCTGTAATGCAATACCCAAGTGTTGTGCATGCTCCTCCTGGCCACGTGAGTACACCAGAATATCATCAATGAATACCACGACAAATAAATCAAGATATGGCTGAAATACACTATTCATCATATGCATAAATGCTGCTGGGGCATTGGTTAGACCAAAAGACATCACAAGAAATTCATAGTGGCCATAACGAGTCCTGAATGCCGTCTTTAAAATATCCGAATCCCGAATTTTTAATTGGTGATAACCAGACCTCAAATCAATTTTGGAGAATGCCCTCGCTCCTTGAAACTGGTCAAATAAATCATCAATACGCGGTAATGGATATTTATTCTTGATTGTAACTTTGTTCAACTACCTATAATCAATGCACATCTGCATAGTACCATCTTTCTTTTTCACAAACAGAACTGGTACACCCCAAGGTGACACACTAGGCCTAATAAACCCCTTTTCAAGGAGTTCCTGAAGTTGCTCTTTCAATTCTTTTAACTCAGCTAGTGCCATACGATACGGAGGAATAGAAATGGGCCGAGTGCCCTACACCAAGTCAATACCGAAATCAATATCCCTGTCGGGTGGCATACCCGGCAGGTCTGCAGGAAATATATCTGAAAAGTCTCGCACGACCCGTACTGAATCAATAATAGGAGCATCTGTATCAACATCTCTCACAAAGGCCAAATATGACAAGCATCCCTTTCCAACTATACGTTGGGCCTTCAAATAAGAAATTACCCTGCTAGGAACAAGATCTAGAGAACCCCTCCATTCAACCTTTGGCAACCCCGGTATCGTCAACGTCACGATTTTTGCGTGACAGTCCAGAATAGCATGACATTGAGACAACCAATCAATACCCAGGATTACATCGAAATCAACCACACCAAGTAATAAGAGATCAACTCTAGTCTCCAGTTCCCCAATAGTTACTACACACGACCGACACACACGATCCACAGTAATAATATCGCCCACCGGTGTAGATACACAAACATGTGAAATTAAGGACTCACAGGGCATATCCAGATAATGAGCAAAATACGATGATACATATGAATAAGTGAAACCCAGGACAAATAATATAGAAGCCTCCCCGTGGCACACTAAAACAATACCTGTGATTACTGCGTCTGAAGCAACAGTATCTGGCCTGGCAGGAAAAGCATAGAATCGAGCCTTTCCGCCTCCTGATCGGCCTCCCCCTGTAGGGCGATCCCTAGCTGCCTGACCCCTACCTCGAGATGGCAGGGCAGGTGGTGTAACTGCTGGTGCTGGTGTCATCGATCGAGAACTCTGCTGTGAAACCCCACTCAACAGCCTAGGACACTCTCTCTTGAAATGACCAAATTCTCCGCACTCGAAACAACCCTTCCTCTGATGGAACTGTTGCTCCTGATATCCCGAGCGATGACCTGCAGAAGCCTGTGCGGATGAGGCATGATGAGAACTCTGTGCTGGTAGTGTACTGAATGAAGACTGGCCTGAGTGAGCACTGTAAGAACTATAGCTAGCTGATGCACCACGATGAGCTGGACGACCCGTCTCAGCGTGTCTGTAAGAACGACCCCTACCTCAGTGAAACTGACCCCCTGAAGGAACACTGCTGTAATCACCTAGACCACGAGGTCTCTTAGCCTCTCTCTCTCTCTCTCCATGTTCCTGACTACAAACTATCTCTATCTGCCGAGCAATGTCCACTACTTCATCAAAAGTAGCACCAGATACTCTCTCCCTAGTCATAAGTAACCGCAACTGATATGTGAGGCCATTAATGAACCTCCTAATCCTCTCCCTATCAGTGAGAACCGACCAGATTGCGTGACGAGCCAACTTAGAAAATCTTATCTTGTACCGCGTCACACACATATCACCCTGGCGAAGCTGCTCAAACTATCTGCACAGCTCTTCTCTGCGGGACTGAGGTACGAACTTCTCCAAAACGACCACGGAGAACTGATGCCAAGTAAGGCGGCTACGCCAACAGGTCTACGTCTCTCGTAAGTCTCCCACCATCTAAGTGCAGACCCAGAAAACTGAAAAGTAGTGAATGAGACCCCATTGGTCTTCAGAATACCTGCTGTCTGAAGCATCCGTTGGCACCTATCCAGAAAATCCTGAGCATCCTCTGACTCAGTACCGCTAAATGGTGGAGGTCAAAGCCTCTCAAATCTCTCAAGTCTCCTCTGCTCATCATCTGCCATAACAGGAACTACCGGGGCCTGAGCAGCTGCAACCGGTTGGGCTGGTAGTGCCCCCGGTATGTGAACTCCCTGTACTACCTGGTCTGGAGTATGGGCAACGAGGGTATGAGTACCTCCCCCAGCCTGAGAAGTGGCAGGTGTGGCCTGAGCCGAAACCACCTGAGCAAGACCAGTGCAGGCCACCAATATCTGGGCCAAAGTCTCCTGAATGCCTGCAATCTCAATGGGCACAGCTGGTGCCTGAGCTGATCC
Source organism: Nicotiana tomentosiformis (assembly GCF_000390325.3). Classification (NCBI taxonomy): domain Eukaryota; kingdom Viridiplantae; phylum Streptophyta; class Magnoliopsida; order Solanales; family Solanaceae; genus Nicotiana; species Nicotiana tomentosiformis. The sequence goes on from NC_090823.1 coordinate 84,941,521, forward strand.
TGTCGGCTCAACTATATCTGGAATTTGCTCCTGAGCTAGAACAACTGGTGGTACTACAGGTGTTGTTCCAACTGTGGTACGAGCTACACCTCGACCTCTACCACGACCCCGGCCTCTCGCGGCCCTAACTGGTGGCACTGGTGGCTGATCGTCCAATCCGGTAGTACGTGTCCTCACCATCTGTGAGAGAATAGAATAGCAGAAATTTAGTTTCCAAAATCAACAAATTCGCACGACAGAATACAAGAAAGTGAAATTTTCCTAAGGTTTTTGCAGCCTCTCGAAGATAAGTACAGACGTCTCCGTACCGATCCGCAAGACTCTACTAAACCTGCTCATGACTCGTGAGACCTATGTAACTTAGGCTCTGATACCAACTTGTCAAGACCCCAAATCTCACCCATCGTGATGGCGCCTATCTCGATACTAGGCAAGCCGTTAATGTCACTAAACCACAATTTCTTTTATGTCTGAAAATATAATATTTAAATACAATACAAAATCTCCCAAATACAAATACGTACACTCCCCAAAATCTGGTGTCACTGAGTACATGAGCATTTAATATGAATACAAATCTAGAAGGAACAGTCTACAACAGTCTAAGACCAAAAGTACAGTAATACAGAGATAGGGAAGGAGAGACAAGGTCTGCGAAACACGACAGCTACCTCTGAATCTCCGGAAAATCAGCTGTATGGAAGAATCAACACCCACTATGTCCGGGAACACCTGGATCTGCACACAAAGTGCAGGGTGTAGTATGAGCACAACTAACTCAGCAAGTAACGATAATAAATAAGGAACTGAAGATAGTAACGAGCTACACAGTTATGGTTCATTTCCAGTAATCCCAACAAAGAATAGACATGCTATCAAATCTGGCAGTTTAATGTCAAATCAATTTTTATACAGTTCCTGTTCAAGAAATCCGTATATCAACAATTTTTCAGAAATTTCACAACAATGACAGATAGCAACTAAATGCAACAACAAATGGAATTCAAGTACAACCTCTCAGAACAACAATCACTCACTGGGCTCCCAGCCCTCATCACTCACTCAATGGGTACCCGCGCTCACTGGGGGTGTACAGACTCCAGAGGGGCTCCTACAGCCCAAGCGCTATAATCTGCACGGACAACTCACATGTTGCATAGACAACTCACGAGCCATAATATAAATATCTGGATCCGCACGGCCAACTCACGTGCAGCACGACAACTCACGTGCCATAGTATAATATAAGGATCCGCACGGCTAACTCACGTGCTATAGTATAATATAAGGATCCGCACGGCCAACTCACGTGCTATAGTATAATATAAGGATCCCACGGCTAACTTACGTGCAGCACGGACAACTCACGTGCTATAGTATCAATATCTCACATTCAGGCCCTCGGCCTCACTCAGTCATAAATCTCTCCAGTCTCTCGGGATCTCAATAATCATGAAATCAGCCCAAACAATAATGATATGATGTATTAATAATAATAACAGAGACTGAGATAAAATGTGCAAGTAAAAACTGAGACTGAGTACATATAGCATTTAGCAGGCAATTCAACAAGTACGCGACCTCTGTGAGTCCCAACAGTACTATCACATAGCCTAAGCATGATTTCTAACATGGTTTACAGTCAAATTTTATCAATACATAGAGAGCATATAGCTAACAACAAATTATTCGACTTTACAATTTTTCGGGACGGACCAAGTCACAATCCCCTCGGTGCACGCCCACACGCCTGTCACCTAGCATGTGCGCCACCTCCAAAATAATCGCATGATACCAAAATTCGGGGTTTCATACCCTCAGGACCAGATTTAAAACTGTTACTTACTTCAAGCCGTGAAATTCTTATTCCGCAATGTCCTTTCCTCGTGAATTGGTCTCCAAATGCCTCGAATCTGGCCATAAATAATTCGTTTCAGTCCATAAAATTCATTGGAATTAATTCCATACAAAAATAATAATTTTTCATAAAAATCAGAAAAATAGCTCAAAATTTGCCCGTGGGGCCCACGTCTCGGAACTCGACAAAGGTTACAAAATCCGAAAGCCTATTGAGTTAAAAACAACCATGAATTCGGGTAATTTAATCAATATTGAGTTAAGAACACTTACCCCGTTGTTTCCTCTGAAAATCACCCAAAATCGCCTCAAATCCGAGCTCCAAATCGTCAAAAACTGAAAATGGGACTTCAGAACTTAAACTCACTGCCCATGCTTTTCTTCTTCGCGAACGCGGTCAGTGCCTCGCATTCTCGAAGCACAAAATAGCTCCTGTCCAAATTCCTCCTTCGCGAACGCGACATCACCCTTGCGTTCGCGAAGCACAAAAATGCATCTGCCTCAATGTCTTCTACGCAAACGCGTTCAACCCCTCGCGAATGCGATGATTCTTTCCTCCTCACTACGCGATCGCGTAGACCAATTGCCTGGGGTCCTCAGCTGCTTCCTCTCTTCTTCGCGAACGCGTAACACCTCTCACGTTCGCGATGCACACCTAGTCCACCCTTCGCGAACGCGTGCTTCTCTTCGCGAAGAGCAAATATTGCCAGCCTCTTAGTTCCTCTTCGCAAACGCGAGGCTCAATTTGCGAACGCGATGAAGGAAACCAGATGGTGCATCAGAAAAATTCCAGCAGAGTTCCAAGTCAAAAATCCAACCCGTTGACCATCCGAAACTCACCCGAGCCCCTCGGGAGCTCGACCAAATATACCAACAAGTCCTAAAATATCATACAGACTTAGTCGAATCTTCAAATCACCTCAAACAACGCTAAAACCATGAATTGCACCCCAATTCAAGCCTAATGAACTTTGAAATTTCTAATTTCTACAAACGACTCCAAAACCTATCAAATCACGTCCGATTGAACTCAAACTTTGCACACAAGTCATAAATGACATAACAGAGGTATTTCAATTTTCAGAATCGGATTCCGACCCCGATATCAAAAAGTCAACCCCCCCGTCAAACTTCTCAAAAATTAAACTTTCGGCATTTCAAGTCTAATTCCTCTACGAACCTCCAAATAATATTCCGGATATGCTCCTAAGCCCAAAAGTACCATACGGAGCTATTGGAATCATCAAAATTCAAATTCGAGATCGTTTACACATAAGTCCATATCCGGTCTACTTTTCTAACTTAAATTTTCAATTATGAGACTAAGTGTCTCATTTCACTCCGAGTTCCTTCCGGACCCAAACCAACTAACCCTATAAGTCATAAATCAATTGCAAGACATAAATTGAGTAGTAAATAGGGGAACGGGGTTACAATATTCAAAATGACTGGAAGGGTCGTTACAGTTTTGGTATTATCATTAAGTCTTTTATAATTTATTACCATTCTTTCTTTTCCTTTAACTATTTCGCTATGATTTGTCACCATGAAAGCGGCTGACCTATGTTTAGATGTAGATCGTCTAATTACACCTAAATTCATAAGTTCTTTTATTTGGATTTTAAAGTATTCTAGATCTTGATTTGTGGCTTCTATTGAGGCTTTTTTAATTATATATTCTCGATTTATTATATCTAATTTACACATAACTTTATTATTTTCCCAATGTTATAAGGGTTTTTCTCCTATTATTTCTATTTCGTCTAATATTTTTATTATGTTATCTAAATCTTTTTGATTTTTTATTATTCCTATTTTTTCTATTCTCGATCTAAAATTATATAAATCTGTTTCAACATCTATTAAAGTATAATATTTTTCTAATATGTAACAACCCGAATTTTCCACCTGCGGACCGTGATGATGCCTAACATTTTACTTTCTGGGCAAGCCAACGTTAGAATAATATTAACCGTTTTTAAAAAGATTTTTAAATTTATTAATAACAAGGAAGCAAATGCGGAAGCAATTTTGAAATAATCCATAATAATAACGGTGTCTAAATACCATCCCGGAATTGGTGTCACAAGTGTACGAGCTTCTAAATTTAAATATAAATAAAGGTGTGAATAAAATAAAGTTGTCTGGAAATAAATACACAGCTAAAGTACAATAGACGGGGGACTTCAGAACTGCGAACGCCATGCAGTTATACCTCAAGTCTCCTCTGATAGCTGAAATCTGAGCAAGTCTATGGTACACCGCTGGGACCAACTCCAAAATCTGCACAAGAAGTGCAGAGTGTAGTATCAGTACAACCGACCCCATGTACTGGTAAGTGCTGAGCCTAACCTCGACGAAGTAGTGACGAGGCTAAGGCGGTTCACTTACATTAACCTGTACGCAATATAAGTAACAACAACAATAATAGAAATAAATCAGGTAATTCATTTATAATAATTGAAAGCAACTCAGCAGTCATAACCAATTATCATTTCCATTAATTCTATTGCAGCGTGCAACCCGCTCTCACAATATATTCACATTCAATTCTGTTGCAGCGTGTAACCCGCTCTCATAATATATTCACATTCAGTTCTGTTATATATTTATTTCGATCAAGTATATATATAGACTTTTAAATAAGTCTGTTGCAGCGTTCAATCCGATCCCCCAATATTGACTTTTTATTAAGTCTATTGCGGCGTGCAATCCGATCCCCCAATATTGACTTTTTAACAAGTCTGTTGCGGCGTGCAACCCGATCCTCAAATGTTAACTTTTAATAAGTTTGTTGTGGCGTGAAACCCGATCCTCCAATATTAACTTTTTAACAAGTCTATTGCGGCGTGCAACCCGATCCTCCAATATTAACTTTTAGTAAGTCTGTTGCGGCGTGCAATCCGTCCTCCAATATGGACTTTTAGTAAGCCTGTAGCAGCGTGCAACCCGATCCTCCAATATATTCATTATAATCAATCCTGTTGCGGCGTGCAACCCGCTCCTCCAACATATTCATTTACCAATTCTTATAGAAGAAAATTTCCCAATAAATGTAACAGTTAATATAAAATTACAAGACAACAAGCATATAATAATTATAGTTTAATTATGAAGCAAACAATGACAACTAGCAAATTATTATGAAAATCTGGGAGCAAATAGGCAGTTTAATATTTATTATGCCAAATGTCAAATAGCAATTAAGGCACATAATTCAAATAGCATGTAACAATTAATTCAGAAATTCAAGAATTTATATTTGCAAAGAATAAAAGAGAAATAATTATTATAATAATTAATTTATGATTAAAACTAATTTGTGATTTTTCAAGTAAGCAGGCAAACAATTAATTTGACAACGTATAGATACTGGTCACCTCGCCTATACGTCATTTACATGCAATTCACATAACAAACAATTTAAGGGTTCTATTAAAGTCAAGGTAAACCCCGATACTTACCTCGCTTTGCAAATTCCAATCAATTATTCAACCGCAACTTTTTCTTTTAAATTTGCCTCCGAAGGCTTCAAATCTATTCACAAACAATTCAATATATTTAATACTAATCATAGGAATTAAATCCATATGAATTTACAAATTTTCCGGATAAAAATCTAAAATTCATTAAAATATTCGACAGTGGGACCCACGTCTCAAATCCCAGAAAAACTCGCGAAATCCAAACACCCATTTCGATACGAGTTCAACCATACCAAATTTGTCTAATTCCGATATCAAATGGACCTTCAAATCTTAATTTTCGTTTTTGAAAAGTTTTACAAAAATTCCAATTTCTTCCATCTAAATCCAAAATAAATGATGAATATAGACATAGATTTGTGAAATACAATCACTACATGATAAAGAACACTTATCCAGTCCGAAATCATGAAAAACTCCTTTGAAATCGCCCTTAAGCCGAGTTATAATTGAGGGTTTGTGAAAAATGGGAAAAATTCCGTTTTTGGTTTTGTTTTAAGTCACAGGGGTCAGGCCTTCTTCGCGTTCGCGAAGGGCCTGTCGCGTTCGCGATGAATAGAACCCCGTGGCTTTCGTGTTCACGAGTCCTCCTTCGCGTTCGTGAAGGTTTCCCCCCTGGCCTTCGCGTTCGCGAGGCATAGCTCGCGTTCGCGCTGAAGGAATGATCGACCCTCCCCCAGGTGTGCCGAACACTACGCGTTCGCGAGGAGATGGTCGCGTTCGCGAAGGTCAATGCCCCCATCGCTTAGCGTTCGCGAAGAAGAAAGATCCAGCTGCCCAGTTTACTTTTCCCGTTCGCGAGAGTACCTTCGCGAACGCGAAGAAGAACATGCCAGAACACCTGCTGCAGCAAAATACCAGATTTTCAAAGTCCAAAACATCCCGTAGCCTATCTGAAACTCACCCGAGCCCTCGGGGCTCTAAACCAAACATGCACACAAGTTCTAAAACATCATATGAGCTTTCTCGCGCGATCGAATTGCCAAAATAATATCTAGAACTACGAACCGGACACCAAATCAAAGGAAGTTTTCAAGAAAACTTTAAAACTTATATTTTTACAACCGAACGTCCGAATCACGTCAAATCAACTCTGATTCTCGCCAAATTTGGCAGACAAGTCATAAATATTATAGTAGAACTATACCGGGCTCTGGAACCAAAATATGGACCCGAGGTCAAAAAATCCAACATCAGTAATATCTTAGAAATCATTAAGCTTTCAAGCTTTTAATTTTTAATCAAAATTCCATAACTTGGGCTAGGGACCTCAGAATTCGATTCCGGGCATATGCCCAAGTCCCAAATCACGATACGGACCTACTAAAATTTTTAAAATACTGATCCGGGTCCGTTTGCTCAAACTATTGACCAATGTTAACTTAGTTGAGTTTTAAAGCTCTATTTCCCATTTTAATCCATTTTTCACACAAACAATTTACGAAAAAATGTACGGACTGCGCACGCAAGTCGAGAAATGATAAATGGTATTTTTTGAGGTCTTAGCACACAGAATTACTTATTAAATTTAAATATGACATTTTGGGTCATCACATTCTCCACCTCTAAAACAAATGTTCGTCCTCGAACGGAGTTAGAAAAAAAGTACCTGAGCCGGAGAAAAGGTGTGGATATTTACTCCGCATGTCCGACTCGGACTCCCAGGTAGATGCCTATACCGACTGACCTCTTCATTGCTCCCGAACTGAAGGATAACTCTTAGACCTCAACTGTCGGACCTGCCGGGCTAGAATAGCCACCGGCTCCTCCTCGTAAGTCAAATCTTTGTCCAATTGGACTGAGCTGAAATCTAACACATGGGACGGATCATCATGATATTTTCGGAGCATAGACACATAGAACACCGGATGAACCACTGATAAACTAGGTGGTAATTCAAGCCTGTAGGCTATTTCACCCACCCTTTCAAGAATTTCAAAGGGTCTGATATACCTAGGGCTCAACTTGCCCTTCTTTCCGAACTTCATTACACCTTTCATAGGTGAAACCCGGAGCAATATTCGTTCTCCAACCATGAATGCAATATCACAAACTTTACGGTCGGCATAACGCTTTTGCCTAGACTAAGCTGTGTGAAGTCGATCCTGAATAATCTTGACCTTATCCAAGGCATCCTGTACCAAATCGGTACCCAACAACCGAGCCTCTCCCGGTTCAAACTAACCAACTGGCGATCGGCATCGCCTTCCATATAATGCCTCATATGGAGCCATCTGAATGCTCGACTGGTAGCTATTATTATAAGCAAATTCTGTAAGTGGCAAGAAATGATCCCAAGAACCTCCAAAGTCTATAACACAAGCGCGTAGCATATCTTCCAATATCTGAATAGTGCACTCTGACTGTCCGTCTGCCTGTGGATGAAATATTGTACTCAACTCCACCCGCGTGCCTAACTCACACTGTGCAGCCCTCTAGAAATGTGAGGTAAACTGCGTACCTCGATCTGAAATAATTGACACGGGCACACCGTGAAGGCGGACAATCTCACGAATGTAAATTTCAGCTAACCTCTCTGAAGAATAGGTAACTGCCACTGGAATGAAATGTGCTGACTTGGTCAACCTGTCCACGATGACCCAAACTGCGTCAAATTTTCTCTGAGTCCGTGGGAGCCCAACCATAAAATCCATAGTGATACGCTCCCGCTTCCACTCAGGAATTTCTAACTTCTGAAGCAAACCACCAGGTCTCTAATGCTCGTACTTAACTTGCTGACAATTCAGACACCGAGCTACATGTGCAACTATATCCTTTTTCATTCTCCTCCACCAATAATGTTGCCGCAAATCTTGATACATTTTAGCGGTACCTGGATGAATAGAATACTTGGAACTGTGTGCCTCTTCAAGAATTAATTCATGAAGCCCATCCACATTAAGCACATAAACACGGCCCTGCATTCGCAGAACTCCATCTTCCCCCACAGCAACCTGTTTGGCATCACCGTGCCGCATCGTGTCCTTAAGGACAAGTAAATGAGGATCATCATACTGCCTCTCTCTGATGCGCTCATATAAAGAAAATCGAGCAACTGTGCAAGCTAGAACCCGACTGGGTTCTGAAACATCTAACCTCATGAACTGATTAGCCAAAGTCTGAACATCTGCAGTTAATGGCCTCTCACCAACCGGAATATACGCAAGACTGCCCATACTCACAGCCTTTCTACTCAAAGCATCGGCCACCACATTGGCCTTTCTGGGGTGATACAAAATGGTGATATCATAGTCTTTCAACAACTCCAACCATCTTCTCTGCCTCAAATTAAGATCCTTTTGTTTGAACAGATACTGGAGGCTACGATGATCAGTAAATACCTCACACGAGACACCGTAGAGGTAATGCCTCCAAATCTTCAGCGCATGAACAATGGCTGCCAATTCTAAATCATGAACAGGATAATTCTTCTCGTGAACTTTCAACTGCCACAATGCATATGCAATTACCTTGCCATCTTGCATTAATACTGCACCAAGCCCAATGTGAGATGCATCACAATATACCGTATACGATCCTGAACCTGTGGGTAATACCAATACTGGCGTCGTAGTCAAAGCGGTCTTGAGCTTCTGAAAGCTCAACTCACACTCGTCTGACCATCTGAATGGAACACCCTTCTGTGTCAATCTGGTTTTAATAGTTGTTCATAATCAATTACAGAATCGTCAATTAACTTCATGTTAACAAAAATCTCGTTTCAAATCTTCACAATACTAATAACGAGATGCGAGGCATGAAGACCTCATAATTGTTTACTCGAATTAACGAGTCACATTTAATGCCACCTGGGCGGGCACCTACCTCGTAGGTTACAACTCAATATTACAACACGAATTTGGCAAGTATGCACAGAGAATTTCATACAAATATTTTAAAATAAACCTAGCAGGCATGACTCCCTATTAGTACTATAGTATAAATTTAATTTCACAAGGGAGGATTTAAACACAAGGATTTTTATCACAAGGATCTCGTCCTTATATAACTTCCACCGCAACTTGTAGCCCGGTTTAAACATATCATTTTATATTAAAATGCGATGATCTCGTTCTCAGTTTTGAATCACAAGAAATATGCACATCGTGCCAATCGAAAATTTCCATTTTCTCCTTTTAAATAATTTCGATTACACAAAATCACAACACATAATGAACCCCACACCGGTAGGGCATATAATTCATAATTTGTAATTAATTATCCGCAAATTACATCAAAACTTATTGATATGAGTAATAGAAAGCCACCTTTAGCCTCACAGCTCTTATTAGTGACCAATATGGAATGATAGGTGTAGTTATCTCCATAGAATCTCCCAACATGAGTAAACACATAAGTAGATTATAGAATTACGAAGCTCACTCATAAATGGAGCACAATAGGAGGACTCGTCTCGATACTCATAACCAAATCAAGTTAAGGAAATTATTCCTTTATATTAAATCGAGGTCGCACCTGTAATGACACCATCTGATGTATCGACCTCCTCCATTCCATAAAATAATTGTATTAACGGTTGGGCCTCCACCTCTAAGACACATTCTACCCACCTGTCCTCCACCCCTAACTGGTCGTGTGGGTGTTGTAGTAACTGCAATGGGACACGTAGCCTGAGTGCTTTGATGAAATATGTCTCTTCCAAGTCTGGGACAATTTTCTCATGATGTGCCTAGTATCACCGCATTCATAACAACCCATTTGCGAGTTTGGCTGCTCATACTGAGTCTGTGCCAGATAACTGGAATAACCATTGTAGGACACTTATATCAGTGGTGCATTAAAAGAACTTACTGGAGCACGTCGATTAATCCGATGTGCGAACTGGGCTAGCCGACTGCCCGAGCCCCCGCCATACTAATTTATACTCGTAGAGTAGAATCCACTAAATCCCCCAGAACCTCGAGACATCTTGGTCTCCTTAGTTTCCTTTTTCCTCACCCCGAACACGTTCTAATATCTTGGAAATTTCTACCACTAGTGAAAATGAAATATCATCCTGTAGCTCCCGATTCATACAAAATTTTACGATCATAATTTAGTCCTTTAATGATTATGTGGACTCGCTCTCTGGGTGTAGGAAGTAGGAATATGACAGGCTAACTTATTGAACCTGATGGCATATTATGACACCGTTATGGTGACCTGACGCAATCATTCAAACCCTATGCGCCATGCATTACGGAGAGTCCGGGAAACAAACTCTTTCAAAAGTATTCCTGAGAACCGAGCCAAGTGGGCGGTGTTGTATTGGCTGGTCTGCCCTCTTCATAGACTTGCCACAGACACCTGTGGAGAATTATCTCTCCCAAGGCCAATTTCTTCTTTTGTTATGCTGACTCAACACTGTTGAGCTGACCCATTTCTTAACGTACTCTTCGATTCTTCTTTGGGCTAAACTTTACCCTTATTTATATATAATGATCACAAAAGTAGAGCTCCATACAGACAATTCTTAGTCCAGAATCTCGTCAACCACTGTACTTCCTTCGAAGCACCCCAAAATCCGCAACCGTGGCGTCCACGCTGAGTAGGCCTTTTGTAAATTTAATGTTGTTTCTCTAACTCATTTGGTACTGAAGTATAATATTATTTCGGAGGCGGACATACCGCAAGTCCCAACCTTATTCTCTACAAGATCTCAGGCCTTAAACACATGTAAATTTTGGGAGAACCTTTCAGTACCACATATATACATTTCAGGCCAAAACTGATATAACACATGACTCGCAATCCATTCTTTGATAGTAGACTCCCCCACTCGGCGTGAAGTCATAGTTCACCTCGTTCGATGGTCCACAATATTAACCTTCACAACTCGCATAAATCAACTAGATACCAAGGTACATTGCACCCCCCACATTATTCACTGGGTGATCTCCTTATACGTCTGCATCTTCAGTCGGAATCACACGTTGAGGCAATATTTGAGCATATCTGGCTCCCTCGTAGTTCATCTACTGCATCACGAACAGTCGACGCACAACTGATACCGAGAGCGCAATGTCATATACGAGTAGATACAAAGGAATGTGAGATATAGGTTTCAAGCAAGATCAATGTCGCACGATAAGGAATGAAAGAGGTGATATTGTTCCTAAACTTCATAGCCTCTGAGAGATAAGTACAGACGTCTCCGTACCGATTCTTCAGACTCTACTAAGCTTACTCGTGACTCGTGAGACCTATGTAACCTAGTGCTTTAATACCAACTGTCACAACCCGAATTTCTTACATTCGGACCATGATGGCGCCTAACATTTCACTTTCTAGGCAAGCCAACGTAAGAATAATATTAACCATTTTTAAAACAATTTTTAAATTTATTAATAACAAGGAAGCAAATGCAGAAGCAATTTTGAAATAATTCATAATAATAATGGTGTCTGAATACCATCCCAGAATTGGTGTCACAAGTGCACGAGCTTCTAGAATAAATACAAATAAAGGTCTGAATAAAATAAAGCTATCTGAAAATAAACACACAACTAAAGTACAATAGATGGGGACTTCAGAACTGCGAACGCCATGCAGTTATACCTCAAGTCTTCTCTGATAGCTGAAATCCGAGCAAGTCTATGGTACACCGCTAAGACCAACTCCAAAATCTACACAAGAAGTGCAGAGTGTAGTATCAGTACAACCGACCCCATGTACTGGTAAGTGCTGAGCCTAACCTCGACGAAGTAGTGACGGGGCTAAGGCGGTTCACTTACATTAACCTGTACGCAATATTAGTAACAACAACAATAATAGAAATAAATCAGGTAATTCATTTATAATAATTGAAGACAACTCAGCAGTCATAACCAATTATCATTTCCATTAATTCTGTTGCAGCGTGCAACCCGCTCTCACAATATATTCACCTTCAATTCTGTTGCAGCGTGCAACCCGCTCTCACAATATATTCAAATTCAGTTCTGTTATATATTTTTTTTTATCAAGTATATATATAGACTTTTAAATAAGTCTGTTGCGGCGTGCAATCCGATCCCCCAATATTGACTTTTCATTAAGTCTATTGCGGCGTGCAATCTGATCCCCCAATATTGACTTTTACTAAGTCTGTTGCGGCGTGCAACCCGATCCTCCAATATTAACTTTTTAACAAGTCTGTTGCGGCGTGCAACCCGATCCTCCAATATTAACTTTTTAACAAGTCTGTTGCGGCGTGCAACCCGATCCTCAAATGTTAACTTTTAATAAGTCTGTTGCGGCGTGCAACCCGATCCTCCAATATTAACTTTATAACACGTCTATTGCGGTGTGCAACCCGATCCTCAAATATTAACTTTTAGTAAGTCTGTTGCGGCGTGCAATCCGATCCTCTAATATGGACTTTTAGTAAGTCTATTGCGGCGTACAACCCGATCCTCCAAATAAAGGTGTGAATAAAATAAAGTTGTCTGGAAATAAACACACAGCTAAAGTACAATAGACGGGGGACTTCAGAACTGCGAACGCCATGCAGTTATACCTCAAGTCTCCTCTGATAGCTGAAATCTGAGCAAGTCTATGGTACACCGCTAGGACCAACTCCAAAATCTGCACAAGAAGTGCAGAGTGTAGTATCAGTACAACCAACCCCATGTACTGGTAAGTGCTGAGCCTAACCTCGACGAAGTAGTGACGAGGCTAAGGCGGTTCACTTACATTAACCTGTACGCAATATAAGTAACAACAACAATAATAGAAATAAATCAGGTAATTCATTTATAATAATTGAAAGCAACTCAGCAGTCATAACCAATTATCATTTCCATTAATTCTATTGCAGCGTGCAACCCGCTCTCACAATATATTCACATTCAATTCTGTTGCAGCGTGCAACCCGCTCTCATAATATATTCACATTCAGTTCTGTTATATATTTATTTCGATCAAGTATATATATAGACTTTTAAATAAGTCTGTTGCAGCGTTCAATCCGATCCCCCAATATTGACTTTTCATTAAGTCTATTGCGGCGTGCAATCCGATCCCCCAATATTGACTTTTTAACAAGTCTGTTGCGGCGTGCAACCCGATCCTCAAATGTTAACTTTTAATAAGTTTGTTGTGGCGTGAAACCCGATCCTCCAATATTAACTTTTTAACAAGTCTATTGCGGCGTGCAACCCGATCCTCCAATATTAACTTTTAGTAAGTCTGTTGCGGCGTGCAACCCGTCCTCCAATATGGACTTTTAGTAAGCCTGTAGCAGCGTGCAACCCGATCCTCCAATATATTCATTATAATCAATCATGTTGCGGCGTGCAACCCGCTCCTCCAACATATTCATTTACCAATTCTTATAGAAGAAATTTTTCCAATAAATATAACAATTAATATAAAATTACAAGACAACAAGCATACAATAATTATGGTTTAATTATGAAGCAAACAATGACAACTAGCAAATTATTATAGAAATCAAGGAGCAAATAGGCAGTTTAATATTTATTATGCTAAATGTCAAATAACAATTAAGGAACATAATTCAAATAGCATGTAACAATTAATGCAGAAATTCAAGAATTTATATTTGCAAAGAATAAGAGAGAAACAATTATTATAATAATTAATTTATGATTAAAAATAATTTATGATTTTTCAAGTAAGCAGGCAAACAATTAATTTGACGACGTATAGACACTCGTCACCTCGCCTATACGCCGTCTACATGCAATTCACATAACAAACAATTTAAGGGTTCTATTAAAGTCAAGGTTAACCCCGACACTTACCTCGCTTTGCAAATTCCAATCAATTATTCAACCATAGATCTTCCTTTTAAATTTGCCTCCGAAAGCTTCAAATCTATTCATAAACAATTCAATATATTCAATACTAATCATAGGAATTAATTTCATATGAATTTAGAAATTTTCTGGATAAAAATCTAAAATTCATTAAAATATTCGGCAGTAGGACCCACGTCTCAAATCCCGAAAAAACTCACAAAATCCGAACACCCGTTCCGATACGAGTTCAACCATACCAAATTTGTCTAATTCCGATATCAAATGGACCTTCAAATCTTAATTTTGTTTTTGGAAAGTTTTACAAAAATTTCAATTTCTTCCATCTAAATCCGAAATAAATGATGAATATAGACATGGATTTGTGAAATACAATCACTATATGATAAAGAACACTTATCCAGTCCGAAATCGTAAAAAACTCCTTTGAAATCGCCCCTAAGCCGAGTTATAATTGAGGGTTTGTGAAAAGTAGGAAAAATCCCGTTTTTGGTTCTGTTTAAAGTCACAGGGGTCAGGCCTTCTTCGCGTTCGCGAAGGGCCTGTCACGTTCGTGATAAGTAGCAGCCCGTGGCTTTCGCGTTCGAGAGTCCTCCTTCGTGTTCGCGATGGTTTCCCCCTTGGCCTTCGGGTTTGCGAGGCATAGCTCGCGTTCGCACTGAAGGAATGATCGACCCTCCCCCAGGTGTGCCTAACACTACGCGTTCGCGAGTAGATGGTCGCATTCGCAAAGGGTAATACCCCCATCGCTTCGCATTCGCGACCAAACCTTCGCGTTCGCGAAGAAGAAATCCAGCTGCCCAGTTTACTCTTCGCGTTCGCAAGGAGATGGTCGTGTTCGCGAAGGTCAATGCCCCCATCGCTTAGCGTTCGCGACCAAGCCTTCGCGTTCGCGAAGAAGAAAGATCCAGCTGCCCAGTTTACTTTTTCCGTTCGCGAGAGTACCTTCGCGAACGCGAAGAAGAACATGCCAGAACACCTATTGCAGCAAAATACCAGATTTTCAAAGTCCAAAACATCCCGTAGCGTAACCGAAACTCACCCGAGCCCTCGGGGCTCCAAACCAAACATGCACACAAGTTCTAAAACATCATACAAACTTGCTCGCATGATCGAATTGCCAAAATAACACCTAAAACTATGAATCAGACACCAAATCAGAGGATTTCAAGAAAACTTTAAAACTTATATATTTACAACTGGACGTCTAAATCACGTCAAATCAACTCTGATTCTCGCCAAATTCGGCAGACAAGTCATAAATATTATATTGGATCTATACCGGGCTCCGGAACCAAAATACGGACCCAAGGTCAATAAATACAACATCAATAATTTCTTAAAAATCATTAAGCTTTCTAGCTTTTAATTTTTTATCAAAATTCCATAACTCGGGCTAGGGACCTCGGAATTCGATACCGGGCATACGCCCAAGTCTTAAATTACGATACGGACCTACCAAAATTTTTAAAATACTGATCCGGGTCCGTTTGCTCAAAATATTGACCAAAGTCAACTTAGTTGAGTTTTAAAGCTCTATTTCCCATTTTAATTCATTTTTCACATAAAAACTTTCCGGAAAAATGTACGGACTGCGCACGCAAGTCGAAGAATAATAAATGGTACTTTTTGAGGTCTTAGAACATAGAATTACTTATTAAATTTAAATATGACATTTTGGATCATCACATAATATATCTTGATTATCTTCTAATATTAGGTCTTTAGATTCTTCTTCTATCTTACAACATGTATTTTTGTCTCTACATTCTTTGCAATATTCTTTTTGCTTTTCTTGTAGATTTTTTTGATCTGTTTTTAGCAAGTTTACTGATCTGTCTCACTTTTTAGCAAAGTGACAGCCATCAACGGATTTGATAAGTTTTTCCAAGTAGGACCAGAACAACCGAAGAAAGACTAAGAATAAGTTACTCAGATAATAGAATAGGTAATAATATGTTATTACGAATAATAACTAGAAGAAGACAAGAAGAAAATCAACAGTTAGATGAAATAATAGATATAGATAAAGATATACAAATTTTTCAGCAAAACCAATTAAGATTACTCAATCCAAGAACTTTATATAATGTAGGATATTTCTCAAATAACTCACAATTATATAGACATTATAGAGAAGAACAATTATCAGCTATAGGAGACAATGTTGCAAATATAAATTTAATTAATCCTGAATCAGCACGACAAATGAGAAATTATAAAAAAAATTTAATGCATATGGGATTAATAGTAATATGATTAAAAGGTTTAACTAGAAAATATTTAGGAACTAAAGTATTAATAGTAGTATATGATGATAGATGGTTAGATTTGAAAAAATCTATAATAGGTTTAACCGAAGTAGACATGATAAATAATGGATGAATATTTTATATAAGTCCAGATTATATGATAAATTTAGTAGAATTTAGAAAAAATATTAAGATAGGAATACAAACTAAAGGATATGAAGAAATGAATAACGAAAATAATTTATTAATATGTGTAGGATTTATAGAAAAAATGGCAACAAATAGCAATACAAGATTTAAAATTAAGGTAGATGATGCAGTAGAAGTAATGGGAAATAAAGGAATAAAATTAATCAAACCTATAAAAATAGACCTAGAAGAATATGCAGGACTAGAATGGAAATTAAAAAAATTTACAAAGCCCAGAATACTAAAACCAGAATCCCACTTAATGTATACAAATGCTAAAGGAGAAACGTCAATTAGATTTACAGACTACAATTATACTAATCAAAAAGAATTAGACAATGAAACAGAAAGTACAATAGAAAATAATGAACTTATGAATGTAGAAATAATACAAAATAATTTTGATGTAGATTTAGCATTAGAAAAAGCAAGAGAACTCACAAAGAAGAATAAAAATAAAACTTCCAATGTAAAGGATGTAAATTAGGAAAATTAACTTTAAAAGAGATAGAAGAACATTTTAAAAAATGTGAATTAAGAACAGATAATAAAGGATATAGAGATGAAGTAATATCAGAAAAGAAACTAGAAAATTTTGAAAAAGTTTTAGAAGAATTACAGGATAGTGATGACACCGAAGAAACAGACTCCTTTATAAGTCAAAATGAATTAATGGAATCAACTAGTTCTAGCCCTAGTCCTTTTCAAAGAACAACTCAACAATATAATATAGACAATAGTACAGAAAATGTACCTAGAAAAAGAGTATACAGAATAGCACAAGAAATAGAAACAGAAAATGTAAAACCAGTAGGAAAAAGAATGCCTATAAAAGAACCTATCCAATTACAAGAAGGAGGTAGTAAAGGAAAATTTTTAAATATAGCAGCTCATGATTCGCAAATGTGGAATTCAGTATTAGACCTTTCGAAAGGGATAGTAGTAGCCGACTATCTAAAAACATATAATGAGACAGATGCAGAAACAATGTATAAATACATGGAAACTTCGTTAGGAGAATCAACAAAAGGATTATGGGAAGCATATAAGTTAGAATTTCAACAAGAATTCCAAGCTTTAATAGCAATGGGACCAAACCCTTACAATTTTACAAATAAAATACATAGTTTAATAACAGGAGAAGATCCAAATAGTGGATTAGTTATATTACAAAAGAATGCACTAATAAAACTAGAACAATTAAGTATAAGTAGTTGGCATCATATAAAGAAATTTTTAAATGAGTATTTTTATTACACCCCATGTTTTCGTACATGAAAGTACTCCATAAGTAAATTGATGAAAGCTTGAAAATGAGATGTTACATCCCGCATTTTCATACATTAAGGTTTCGTCGTAAGTTAATCGACATAAGTTCAAGGACAAAATTATTTTTGAGGTTGTAAGTATTATTATATTTCAAAAAAAAGTTGTAAGTAAAGTCGTGAAGGTAAGGGGGTAAACGAATCGAAGAAAATGAGTTTCGTCGAAGTTTCACATTTTGGAAGATAAATACGGTCCAAGCTATAATACCCCATATTTATGGACTAGTGTCATACCACATGACCATGATAGTAAGGTATATAAGGTATATTAGTATTTAAGTTGTCACGACCCAAAATCTAACCATGGTCATGATGGCGCCTATCGTGTTACAAGGCAAGCCTACTTCCCAAAATATTTCTACTAAACCGATTATAAGAATTTAATAAAATATTTCAACATTTGAATTTCTCATAAACTAAATCAACTCTAAATATAATTTTAGAAATATGGAAACGAGCCCCAAACATCGGGGTGTCACTAAGTCATGAGCGTCTAAATCTATGAACTAAGAAATGAAACTGTCTAACTGTCAATACAATCCAAAAGAAGAAATGATAAAAGGAGTAACAAGGTCCTGCGGACGCTAGCAGCTACCTTGCAATCTCCACAGATAGCCGGCCTGAACTCAATGATCACCGCGCTCTAACTCACCTAAATCTGCACATAAAGTGCAGATGTAGCATGAGTTCAACCAACTCAGCAAGTCACAGAAATAACTAAGGAACTGAGCAATAGTAACGAGCTAAGTAAAACAGTGTGATGACCCAAAATATCATCTTTAAATTTAATGATTAATTATGTGATCTAAGCACTATTTACCATTACTCGACTTGAGTGTGCAGTCCATAAAAATATTTCGGAAAGTTTTCAGGTGAAAAATGAATTAAAATATGAATTAGAGCTTTAAAACTCAACTGAGTTGACTTTGGTCAACAGTTTGAGCAAACAGACTCGGATCAGTATTTTGACAATTTTGGTAGGTCTGTATCGTGATTTGGGACTTAGGTGTATGCCCGGAATCAAATTCCGAGGTCCCTAGCCAGAGATATGAAATTTTGATGAAAAATTAAAAGTTTAAGTTCAAATAGTGACCGGATATCAAATTATGTGCAAATGACCCCGGAATAGAATTTTGATGATTCCAACAGCTCCGTATGGTGATTTTGGACTTAGGAGCATGATCGGAATTTTATTTGGAAGTCTGTAGTGGAATTAGGCTTGAAATGCCGAAAGTTGAATTTTTAAGAAGTTTGACCGAGGGGTTGACTTTTTGATATCCGTGTCGAAATCCGATTCTGAAATTTTTTATAAACCCATTATGTCATTTATGACTTGCGTGCGAAATTTGAGGTCAATCGGAATTGATTTAATATATTTCGGCGCAAAATATAGAAGTTGGAAGATTTGAAAACTCATAATTCGATTCGATGCGCGATTCGTAATTTCGGCGTTGTTTGGCATGGTTTGAAGCCTCAACTAAGTTCATATTATATTTTGGGATATGTTGGTATATTTGGTTAAGGTACCGAGGGCCTCGGGTGGATTTCGGAAGTTTAACGGAATGAATTTCGGACAAAAAGGAGCTGCTGGAATTTTTCTGCTGCAGAAGCTGTTTTTGGACAGCAACCGGTGCAATCGCAGAGTTAATTTTGGAAGCTTATATCTCGAAATCTATAAGGAATCTGAACATTTTCAAAACATGAAAGTTGTAGCCCTTTGATTCTAGTTTCCAGAATGATAAACCATTTATCATTCAGACATTTATACAAAATGTTATGATCGATTGACTGAAGCTGCTACTGCAGATTTTTGCTACAGCAGTGTGCATCGCCAGAAATTTCTGCTGCACAGGGCTGACTTTGGGAGCTTATATCTAGCAATCTATAAGGAGTTGGGCGATGAGCAAAACATGAAAGTTGTAGTACTTTGTATCTAGTTTGCAGAACTTTAAACCGTTTGGCAGTTGGAGTTGAGTACAAGAAGTTATGATTGATACACTACAGGCTGTCGAGGAAGAGTTTGATGTTTTCAACATAAGCATGTAAT
Organism: Nicotiana tomentosiformis; assembly: GCF_000390325.3. Classification (NCBI taxonomy): domain Eukaryota; kingdom Viridiplantae; phylum Streptophyta; class Magnoliopsida; order Solanales; family Solanaceae; genus Nicotiana; species Nicotiana tomentosiformis. The sequence continues at coordinate 84,961,438 of NC_090823.1, forward strand.
GATCCAAAAGTCCATTTTTAGTTCTAGAGATCGAAATTCGATTTTGAGACTTTCGACATTTTGATAATGAATTATAGGAGTGATCTGGAAAGTTTGGTCTAATTTCATCAAGTCGCGATTGAGTTTTAAGCGCGAAATATGAGTTAATTATTTAACGAGCGAAATTGGTATCACATTGAGCAAATGAGCTCCGAATTGAGTTTCGATTGAATGAATGGGTTCGTAGTTTTATTTGTGACTCATAGGAACAAGAATCGTCGAATTCCGAGTTCGTATGATGGAGTTAGAGCTTTTTTAGTGAAATAAAACTGTTGGTATAAATAGTCCTGGTGTGCACCTTTAGCGACCAGATGTGACACTTTTAGCGACGGGATTGGACTTTTAGCGACCGGAATAGTGTTTTTGGGGCAGAAACTTAAGGACCAAAAATGGTCATTTCCTTCATTTCGTTTTGGAGTTTTGGAGCACGGTTCTTGGGCGATTTTGAGGATTTCTTCAAGACTTCAACTTGGGTAAGTGTCCTATATCCAAATGTGATTATATTTCATAAATCCATGGTCATATTCATCATTTATTTCGGATTTAAATGGAAGGAATCAAGATTTTTGCAAAATCATCCAAAAACGAAAATTTAAGATTTGGAGGTCGAGTTGTTATCGGATTTTGGTAAAATTGGTATGGGTGGACTCGTAATTGAATGAGTTATCGGATTTTGTAAGTTTCGCCGGATTCCGAGATGTGGGCCCCACTGGCAAATTTTGAGCTAATTTCGGATTTTAATGAAAATGTAATATTTTCTTATGAAAGTGATTACTATAATTTTTGTTGACTGTATCGAATTAATTATGACTAGATACGAGTCGATCGGAGTCGGAAATTCGAGGAAAAAGCATAATACTTGGTTAAATTGAAGCAAGTCGAGGTAAGTGACTTGTCTAACCTTGTGTGGGGAAAATTTCCCCTAGGATTGGTATTGATGTGATTATTGAAATGTGTTGAAAGTCGTGTGCACGAGGTGACGAGTGTGTACACGAGTTAAATTGTGAAAGATTATATTTTTAAATTGTGTAGATCACTGTTGCGCATTTATTAAATTATTTTATCTTGTTATATTCTTCATCATTGATGTGAGATATATACTTCAAATTTGTTTGATCTTTTCTTACTAATTGTTTTACCTGTTTAGTTGAAACTTGGTTTCTTTTATTCTGTGCATTATTTGAAGGTTGATTTTCTTTAAATTAAATATTATTAATATGAAGTATTTGACATTTTAAAACTTGATATTGAAGCAACGTAGTAAAGATTTTGAAATATTATTTTCCTAAATTATTTACTCCTGAATATTTTTATACTCATTGTGAGGGAGCCGTGAGCTCTTTATTGTGGAAGAATATTATTGATTAATTATTTTGACATGAGCTGTGAGCTCTTTATTGTGGCAGACTATTATTGATGATTTATTTTGGCATGAGCCGTGAGCTCTTTATTATGGCAACTATTATTGATGATTTATTTTGGCATGAGCCGTGAGCTCTTTATTGTGAAAAAATATTGTTGTTGAATTAGTTTGGCAAGTTAAATTATTTGAGCACTTGAGGTGCAAATTGTGATATATTGTGATATTGATACGCATGCGGTGGTATAAGGTCTGGGTGTTGAAACGCATGCGGTGAGATAAGGGTGGCTTGATACGCGTGGTTAGTAGGGAAACTACTAGAAGTCATGCGGTGTGATAAGGGTGGCTAAAACGCGGGATGCTATTTCGGAAAAAATGTTTTCTTTAAATAAATTGTGAAGGCTCCCGCGGTGATATAAGGAAATGAGATATTGTGAATTTATTTATGATTTGGGACTACGAGGCGGTACCTCGGGAGTGCCCTTGTTGATATTGATTTATGGCCGTAGTTGCCTTTGATTATTATTGTGATTTTCATAAAGTTGAAGGAAATTCTGTTTTGATTTCCACGAGATATTATTTGCAATTATTTGGTGTCATTAAATGTGACATACTATTTGATTCATTTTCAATGTCATTTTATTTTACTACATTGATAAACATTTTACCATGCCATTATTATATTCCAGTAGGGCCTCACTTGACCTCGTTACTACTCTACCGAGGTTAGGCTTGGCACTTACTGGGTATCGCTGTGGTATACTCATACTACGCTTCTGCACATCTTTTTTTGCAGATCCAGGTACATTTTACCAGCCTATACGTCAGTGAGTTACCTACGCACGGAGACTTCGAGGTATATCTGCCAGCGTCCGCAGACTCCGAAGTCCCCTTCTATCATTTTATATTGCTTCCTTATATTTTATTTAGACCTTGACATATAGAGACATTGAGAATAAATTCTTAGAAGCTTGTGACTTATTTCTACCAGGTTTTGGGAGTTGAAATTATTTGAATTGTAGTTTATTTATTTTAGATATTTATTATTATTCCGCATTGATAGGCTTACCTAGTCTTAGAGACTAGGTGCCATCACGACATCCTACGGAGGGAATTTGGGGTCGTGACAAGTTGGTATCAGAGCACTAGGTTCATAGGTGTTATGAGTCACAAGCAGGTTGAGTAGAGTCTTGCGGATCGGTACGGAGACGTCTGTACTTATCTTCGGGAGGCTATGGAACTGTTAGGAAAATATTCACTTCCTTGATTCCTTATCGTGCGGCATTGATTTAGCGTGAAACATATATCTCATATTCCTTTGTATCCACTCGTGTATGACATTGCGCACTCAATATCAGTTTTGTGTCGACGGTTCGTGATGCCGCAGATGGACTACGAGGGAGCCAGAGATGCTCAAACATTTCCTTAACGTGTGGTTCTGACTGAAGATGTGGGCATATTGAGAGATCACCTAGTGAATCATGTGCGGGATGCAACGAACATTGGCGTCTGGTTGATTTATACAAGCTGTTAAGATTATTATTGTGGATTATCGGACATTGTGACCTATGACTTCGTGCTAGTAGGGGGAGTCCACTATCAATGGGTGGATTGCGGGGTCATGTATTATATCAGTTTTGGCCTGAAATGTATATATGTGGTACTGAAAGGTTCCCTAAAATTTACACATGTTTAAGACCTGAGATTTTGTAGAGGATAAGGTTGGGACTTGCGGTATGTCCGCCTCCTTAATAATCCTATACTTCAATAGCAAAGGAGTTATAGAAACAACTCTAAATTTGTAGAAGGTCTACTCAGCGTGGACGTCACTGTTGCAGATTTTGGAGTGCTTCGGAGTAAGTATAGTTGTTGACGAGATTCTGGACTATGTGGTTCGTGCCAAGATTTATCTGTATGAAGCTCTACTTTTGTGATCGTTGTGTATAAATGGGGGTAAGGGTTACCCCAAAGAAGAATCAAAGAGTATGTTAAGAAATGGGTTAGCTCAACAGTGTTGAGTCAGCATAACAAAAGAAGAAATTTGCCTTGGGAGAGATAATTCTCCACCAGTGTTCGTGGTAAGCCTATGAAGAGGGCAGACCAGCCAATGCAACACCGCCCACTTGGCCCAGGCAGTCGTCCAGCCCAGTCTGCACATCGGATTACTCGGGGTGCTCTGGTAAGTTCTTTTAATGCACCACCGACATGAGTTCCTACAATGGTTATTCCAGTTATCTGGCACAGACTCAATATGAGCAGCCTAAACCGCAAAGGAGTTGTTATGAATACGGTGATACTAGGCACATCATGAGAAAAATTGTCAAAAACTTGGGAGAGACTTATTTCATCAAAGCACTCAGGCTACGTGCCCCATTGCAGTTACTACACCACCCACACGACCAGTTAGGGGTGAAGGTCATATGAGTAAAAGGCGTCCTAGAGGTGGAGACCCAGCCGTTGATATATTTGTTTTACGGTATGGCGGAGGTCGCTACATCAGATGGTGTCGTTACAGGTACGACCTCGATTTAATATAAAGGAATAATTTCCTTAAGTTGATTCGGTTCTCAATATCGAAACGAGTCTTCCTATTGTGCTCCACTTATGAGTGAGCTTCATAATTCTATAATCTACTTATGTGTTTACCCCTGTTGGGAGATTTTATGGAGATAACTACGCCTATCATTTCGTGTTGGTCACTAATCAGAGCTGCAAGGCTAAATGTGGCTTTCTGTTACTCATTTCGGTAAATTTTTATGTAAATTCCGAATAATTAATTGCAAATTGTGAATTATATGCCCTACCAGTGTGGGGTTCATTATGTGTTGTGATTTGGTGTAACCGAAATTATTTAAAAGGAGAAAATGAAATTTTCAATTGGCACGATGTGCATATTACTTGTGATTCAGAACTGAGGACGAGATCCTCACATTTTTATGTAAATTGATATGTTTAAACTGGGCTACGAGCTGCGGTGGAAGTTATATAAGGACGAGATCCTTGTGAGGAAAATTCTTGTGTTTAAGTTCTCCCTTGTGAAATTAAATTTGTACTATAGTACTAATAGAGAGTCAGGCATGTTAGGCTTATTTGAAAATTCTTATATGAAATTCTTTGGGCATAGTTGTCAAATTCATGTTGTAATTATTAATTTTTAACCTACGAGATAGGTGCCCGCCTAGGTGGCATTAAATGTGACTCGTTAATTCGAGTAAATAATTATGAAGTCTTCATGCCTCACATCTAGTTATCAGTATTGTGAAGGTTTGCAACGAGATTTTTGTTAACATGAGGTTAAATGACGATTCTGTAATTGATTATGAACAACTATTAAGACCAAATTGATCCAAGAGGGTGCCTCATTTACAGGGTCAGACGAGTGTGAGTTAAGCTTTCAGAAGCTCAAGATCACTTTGACTCCGACACAAGCGTTGGTATTAGTTACATATTCAAGGTCTTATACTGTGTATTGTGACGCATCGCATATTGGTCTCGGCGCGATGTTGATGCAAGACGGTAGGGTGATTGCCTACGCGTCCAGACAGTTAAAAGTGCATGAGAATAATTATCATGTACATGACGTGGAGTTAGCAACTATTGTTCATGCCTTAAACATTTGGCGGCATTATTTGTACGGTGTCCATTGTGAGGTCTACACCGATCACCGAAGTCTATAACATTTATTTAAACATAATGATCTTAATTTGCGGCAGCAGAGGTGGTTGGAGTTGCTTAAGGATTATGATATCACCATTCTCTATCATCCTGGGAAGGACAATGTGGTGGCCGATGCCTTGAGTCGTAAGGTGGAGAGTTTAGGCAGCTTAGCATATTTACCGGTAGCAGAGAGGCCTTTGGCCTTGGATGTTCAGGCCTTGGCCAACCAGTTTATCAGTTTGGATGTTTTCGAGCCGAGTCGAGTTTTGGCTTGTGTGGCTTCTCAGTCTTCTCTTTATGATCGTATCAGGGAATGTCAGTATGATGACCCCCATCTACTTGTCCTTAAGGACACAGTTCAGCTCGGCAATACCAAGGAAGTCACTATTGGAGATGAAGATGTATTACGAATGTAGGGCAGGCTATGTGTGCCAAATATAAATGGTTTTCGTCAATTGATTCTCCGGGAGGCTCACAGTTTGCGGTACTCCATACATTCGGGTGCTGCGAAGATGTAGCAAGACTTGAGACAACACTATTGGTGGAGGCGGATGAAGAAAGACATAATGAAATATGTAGCTCGGTGCCTATATTGTCAGTAGGTGAAATATGAGCATCAACGACCGGGTGGATTGCTTCAGAAGTTGGAAATTCCAGAATGGAAATGGGAGCAGATCAATACGGATTTCGTTGTTGGGCTCCTACGGACTCGGAGGAAGTTCAATGCAGTTTGGGTGATTGTGGATAGATTGACTAAGTCAGCTCATTTTATTCCTGTGATTACTACTTACTCTTCAGAGCAGCTGGCTCAGGTATATATTTGCGAGATTGTCAGACTTCACGGTGTACCGATATCCATCATCTCTGACCGGGGTACACAGTTTACCTCATGGTTTTGGAGGGCTTTACATAGAGGGTTAGGTACTCGTGTGGAGTTGAGTATAATATTTCACCCTCAGACGGACGGGCAGTCCGAACGCACTATTCAAATACTAGAGGATATGCTTCGTGCGTGTGTGATAGATTTTGGGGGTGCTTGGGATCAGTTCTTACCACTTGTGGAGTTTGCTTTCAACAACAGTTACCAGTCAAGCATCCAGATGGCTCCGTATGAGGCCTTGTATGGTAGGCGGTGCCGGTCTCCAGTGGGTTGGTTCGAACCAGGCGAGGCTAGACTTTTGGGTACAGACTTGGTTCAGGATGCCTTGGAAAAGTTTAAGTTGATTCAGGATCGACTTCGTACAGCCCAATCTAGACAGAAGAGTTATGCGGATCGGAAGGTTCGTGATGTTGCATTCATGGTTGGTGAGCGGGTATTGCTACGGGTTTCGCCTATGAAGGGTGTGATGAGGTTCGGGAAGAAGGGCAAGTTGAGCCCTAGGTATATTGGGCCTTTTGAGATTCTTGAGAGAGTTGGAGAGGTGGCTTACAGACTTGCACTACCACCTAGTCTTTCTGTTGCGGTTCATCCGGTATTCCATGTTTCTATGCTTCGGAAATATCACGGCGATCCGTCTCATGTGTTAGACTTCAGTTCGGTTCAGTTGGACAAGGATCTATCTTATGTTGAGGAACCAGTGGCTATTTTAGATAGGCAGGTTCGAAAGTTGAGGTCAAAGAACATTGCTTTTGTAAAGGTTCAGTGGAGGGGCCATCCGGTCGAGGAGGCAACTTGGGAGGTCGAGAATGATTTACGCAGCTGTTATCCACACTTATTCACCAGCTTAGGTACTTTTTCTAACTCCATTCGAGGACGAATATTTGTTTTAGAGGTGGAGAATGTGATGACCCAAAATGTCATCTTTAAATTTAATGATTAATTATGTGATCTAAGCACTATTTACCATTACTCGACTTGAGTGTGCAGTCCGTAAAAATATTTCGGAAAGTTTTCAGGTGAAAAATGAATTAAAATGTGAATTAGAGCTTTAAAACTCAACTGAGTTGACTTTGGTCAACAGTTTGAGCAAACAGACTCGGATCAGTATTTTGACAATTTTGGTAGGTCTGTATCGTGATTTGGGACTTAGGTGTATGCCCGGAATCAAATTCCGAGGTCCCTAGCCAGAGATATGGAATTTTGATGAAAAATTAAAAGTTTAAGTTCAAATAGTGACCGGATGTCAAATTATGTGCAAACGACCTCGGAATAGAATTTTGATGATTCCAACAGCTCCGTATGGTAATTTTGGACTTAGGAGCATGATCGAAATTTTATTTGGAAGTCCGTAGTGGAATTAGGCTTGAAATGCCGAAAGTTGAATTTTTGGGAAGTTTGACCGAGGGGTTGACTTTTTGATATCCGTGTCGAAATCCGATTCTGAAATTTTTTATAAACCCATTATGTCATTTATGACTTGCGTGCGAAATTTGAGGTCAATCGGAATTGATTTGATATGTTTCGGCGCAAAATATAGAAGTTGGAAGATTTGAAAACTCATAATTCGATTCGATGCGCGATTCGTAATTTCGGCGTTGTTTGGCATGGTTTGAAGCCTCAACTAAGTTCATATTATATTTTGGGACATGTTGGTATATTTGGTTAAGGTACCGAGGGCCTCGGGTGGATTTCGGAAGGTTAACGGAATGAATTTCGGACAAAAAGGAGCTGCTGAAATTTTTCTGCTGCAGAAGCTGTTTTTGGACAGCAACCGGTGCAATCGCAGAGCTAATTTTGGAAGCTTATATCTCGAAATCTATAAGGAATCTGAACATTTTCAAAACATGAAAGTTGTAGCCCTTTGATTCTAGTTTCCAGAATAATAAACCATTTATCATTCAGACATTTATACAAAATGTTATGATCGATTGACTGAAGCTGCTACTGCAGATTTTTGCTACAACAATGTGCATCGCCAGAAATTTCTGCTGCACAGGGCTGACTTTGGGAGCTTATATCTAGCAATCTATAAGGAGTTGGGCAATGAGCAAAACATGAAAGTTGTAGTACTTTGTATCTAGTTTGCAGAACTTTAAACCGTTTGGCAGTTGGAGTTGAGTACAAGAAGTTATGATTGATACACTACAGGCTATCGAGGAAGAGTTTGATGTTTTCAACATAAGCATGTAATGATCCAAAAGTCCATTTTTAGTTCTAGAGATCGAAATTCGATTTCGAGACTTTCGACATTTTGATAATGAATTATAGGAGTGATCTGGAAAGTTTGGTCTAATTTCATCAAGTCGCGATTGAGTTTTAAGCGCGAAATATGAGTTAATTGTTTAACGAGCGAAATTGGTATCACATTGAGCAAATGAGCTCCGAATTGAGTTTCGATTGAATGAATGGGTTCGTAGTTTTATTTGTGACTCATAGGAACAAGAATCGTCGAATTCCGAGTTCGTATGATGGAGTTAGAGCCTTTTTAGTGAAATAAAACTGCTGGTGTAAATAGTCCTGGTGTGCACCTTTAGCGACCAGATGTGACACTTTTAGCGACGGGATTGGACTTTTAGCGACCGGAATAGTGTTTTTGGGGCAGAAACTTAAGGACCAAAAATGGTCATTTCCTTCATTTCGTTTTGGAGTTTTGGAGCACGGTTCTTGGGCGATTTTGAGGATTTCTTCAAGACTTCAACTTGGGTAAGTGTCCTATATCCAAATGTGATTATATTTCATAAATCCATGGTCATATTCATCATTTATTTCGGATTTAAATGGAAGAAATCAAGATTTTTGCAAAATCTTCCAAAAACAAAAATTTAAGATTTGGAGGTCGAGTTGTTATCGGATTTTGGTAAAATTGGTATGGGTGGACTCGTAATTGAATGGGTTATCGGATTTTATAAGTTTCGCTGGATTCCGAGATGTGGGCCCCACGGGCAAATTTTGAGCTAATTTCGGATTTTAATGAAAATGTAATATTTTCTTATGAAAGTGATTACTATAATTTTTGTTGACTGTATCGAATTAATTATGACTAGATACGAGTCGATCAGAGTCGGAAATTCGAGGAAAAAGCATAATACTTGGTTAAATTGGAGCAAGTCGAGGTAAGTGACTTGTCTAACCTTGTGTGGGAAAAATTTCCCCTAGGATTGGTATTGATGTGATTATTGAAATGTGTTGAAAGTCGTGTGCACGAGGTGACGAGTGTGTACACGGGTTAAATTATGAAAGATTATATTTTTAAATTGTGTAGATCACTGTTGCGCATTTATTAAATTATTTTATCTTGTTATATTCTTCATCATTGATGTGAGATATATACTTCAAATTTGTTTGATCTTTTCTTACTAATTGTTTTACCTGTTTAGTTGAAACTTGGTTTCTTTTATTCTGTGCATTATTTGAAGGTTGATTTTCTTTAAATTAAATATTATTAATATGAAGTATTTGACATTTTTAAACTTGATATTGAAGCAACGTAGTAAAGATTTTGAAATATTATTTTCCTAAATTATTTACTCCTGAATATTTTTATACTCATTGTGAGGGAGCCGTGAGCTCTTTATTATGGAAGAATATTATTGATGAATTATTTTGACATGAGCTGTGAGCTCTTTATTGTGGAAAACTATTATTGATGATTTATTTTGGCATGAGCCGTGAGCTCTTTATTGTGGCAAACTATTATTGATGATTTATTTTGGCATGAGCCGTGAGCTCTTTATTGTGGAAAAATATTGTTGTTGAATTAGTTTGGCAAGTTAAATTATTTGAGCACTTGAGGTGCAAATTGTGATATATTGTGATATTGATACGCATGCGGTGGTATAAGGTCTGGGTGTTGAAACGCATGCGGTGAGATAAGGGTGGTTGAAACGCTAGTAAGAGAACTACTAGAAGCCATGCGGTCTGATAAGGTGGGCTAAATCGGGATGTTACAAGGCAAGATACTTTCTTTAAATAAATTGTAGCTCCGCGTGATATAAGGAAATTGTGAATTTACATATGATTTGGGACTACGAGCGGTACCGGAGTGCCTTGTTGATATTGATTTATGGCCATACCATGGTCGTGATGGCGCCTATCATGTTACAAGGCAAGCCTACTTCCCTAAATATTTCTACTAAATCGATTATAAGAAATTAATAAAACATTTCAACACTTGAATTTCTCATAACTAAATCAACTCTAAATATATTTTTAGAAATACGAAAACGAGCCCCAAACATCGGGGTGTCACTAAGTCATGAGCGTCTAAATCTATGAACTAAGAAATGAAACTGTCTAACTGTCAATGCAATCCAAAAGAAGAAATGATAAAAGGCGTAACAAGGTCCTGCGGATGCTAGCAGGTACCTTGCAATCTCCAAAGAATTCAACAATCGTCGCGCTCTAACTCACCTGGATCTGCACATAAAGTGCAGGGTGTAGTATGAGTACAACCGACTCAGTAGTAATATAAATAACTAAGGAACTGAGCAGTAGTGACGAGCTAAGTAAAATAGTCCAATTATTTATTTTCACAATTTAAAAATAAACGCAAATAAACAGGTAAATTCCATAACTCTGTAAATGCCACAAAGAAGTTTAACAGATAAATGCAGCAACAGTATAAATAAATACAACCTCACAGCAGTGCCACGCTATCACTCATCACTCTCACTCAACACTCAATACTCAAAACACTCAAATCTCTGCGCTCACTGGGGGTGTGTACAGACTCCGGAGGGGCTCCCAAAGCCCAAGCGCTAAGCACGGACAACTCACGTGCCATCATATCAATACCTAGATCCGCACGGTCAACTCACGTATTACGCGGACAACTCACGCGCTATGGTATCAATACCTGGACCCGCACGGTCAACTCACGTGCTACACGGACAACTCACGCGCTATGGTATTAATATCCTCACAACCAGGCCCTCTGCCTCACTCAATCAATATCAATACCTGAATCCGCACGGTCAACTCACGTGCTACGCGGACAAATCACGCGCTATGGTATCACTACCTGGACCCGCACGGTCAACTCACGTGCTACGCGGACAACTCACGCGCTATGATATTAATATCCTCACAACCAGGCCCTCTGCCTCACTCAATCAATATCAATACCTGGATCCGCACGGTCAACTCACGTGCTATGCGGACAACTCACGCGCTATGGTGTCACTACCTGGACCCGCACGGTCAACTCACGTGCTACACGGATAACTCATGCGCTATGATATTAATATCCTCACAACTAGGCCCTCTGCCTCACTCAATCATGTACCTTACTAGCCTCATCATCACCAACAAATAAGGGAACACAGCCCACATCAAGTACCACCACATTTTAGCAAATAATAGAGACTGAGGTAACATGTACAATATTTTCTCTGACTTAGTACCAATAATGTGAGCATGAATAAAGGCTAAGCATGATCTCTAACATGAAGGCAAATAAGTTCAACAACAAATAAACACATAACCATAGATAATAGCCATTAGGCCTCACAACCTCACGGGATGGACCAAGTCTCAATCTCTCACGGTGCACACTTACACGCTCGTCACCTAGCATGGATATCACTTCCAAACAATCACGTGATGTCAAATCTGCCGGTTTATACCCTCAAAGCCAGAGTTAAAACTGTTACTTACCTAAACAGCGTAAAATCCTACTCCGGGATGCCCTCGTCTCTGGACTCGGTCTCCAAAAGCTCCAAATCTATTCACAATTAATTCAATATACTCAACACGAATCGTAGGAATTAATTCCATATGAGAATACAAATTTTTCCAACAAAATCCGAAATTTAACTCAAAAATCGCCCGTGGGACCCATGTCTCGGAATCCAACGAAACTCACAAAATCCGATAATCCATTCAATTACAAGTCCACCCATACCAATTTTATCAAATTCTAATATCGGATTGACCTTCAAATCTTCATTTTACATTTTTGGAAGATTTTACAAAAATCTGATTTTGCTTCCATAAATTCACGGATTCATGATATAAATGAGTATTGGATCATGAAATATAATCAATATAGGATAAGGAACACTTACCCCAATGTTTACCCATGAAAATCGCCCAAATATCGCCCAAACCAAGCTCCCCAACTCTATTTTTGTCAAAAATGGTCAAAAAAACCGTTTATAGAGCCTCTGGTGTTTTTGAGCGTCACAGGTAGCGTGGGGCGCTGCCTGTGGCGCAGTTTCCAGTTCCCAAAAATTCCCAGCACCAGGGCTAGCGCTCCATGCTACCCTGGGCGCTCGCGGCGACGGGAAATCTCCTCCGATACAGAAATGGGCATAACTCTCTCATACGATGGTACATCAGAAAAATTCCAGCAGAGTTCCAAGTCCAAAAATCCAACCCGTTAATCATCCGAAACTCACCCGAGCCCCTCGGGACCTCAACCAAATATACCAACAAGTCCTAAAACATCATACGGACTTAGTCGAACCCTCAAATCACCTCAAACAACACTAAAACCATGAATTTAACCCCAATTCAAGCCTAATGAACTTTAAAATTTCTAATTTCTACAAACAACTCCGGAACCTATCAAATCACGTCCGATTGACCTCAAATTTTGCACACAAGTCCTAAATGACATATTAGAGGTATTCCAATTTTCAGAATCGGATTGCAACCCCGATGTCAAAAAGTCAACCCCCCGGTCAAACTTCTCAAAAATAAAACTTTCGGCATTTCAAGCCTAATTCCTCTGCGGACTTCCAAAAATATTCCGGGCACGCTCCTTAGCCCAAAATCACCATATGGAGCTATTGGACTCATCAGAATTCAAATTCGAGATCGTTTACACATAGGTCCATATCCGGTCCACTTTTCTAACTTAAAATTTTCAATTATGAGACTAAGTGTCTTATTTCAGTCCGAGTTCCTTCCGGACCCGAACCAACTAACCCGATAAGTCATAAATCAATTGCAAGACATAAATTGAGCAGTAAATGGGGGAACATGGTTATAATATTCAAAACGACTGGCCGGGTCGTTACATTCTCCCCCTCTTAAACAAACGTTCGTCCTCAAATGTGCCAAGAATTGTTCTCAAAACCATCAAGAACTCTCTCCGAACCCCAATGGCACAAAACCAATATGTCAGTACTGAATCCTTCTAATTCAACCAAGCTACGCAGACCACCAAAAACCCAAGGACATTACCACAAAACTCTTGTAGAACTCATTACCTCATACACACCCAAAGAACTAATCATACCCATTACCATGCCGATCCAACCTACTATCAAGATGTCCTATCTATCAGAGTTCCTTCTAAATCACCTTCAAATTGATACTTTGCCCCGCCATAACACCACAATCCTCAACCCAAACTCACCACACGAGACCCAAGCATAAAACCACACCGCCCTAAGGCTCATAAGCCACTGAATACTCTCTTAAATATCCCCAAATAGCACTCACACAATCAACACCTCAGTGCTCAAGCTATAGTCAAACCCCGACCTCGAATCCTCCAGACTGGCCCAACATCAACACACAGAAATCATATCTCGCACCTCATCAAGGGAATCACAAGCCGAGGCACAACTGATACCGAGCACTCATGTGCGCATACGAATGCGTGGAAGGAATTCAAGGAATTATGTTCCAAGCTGAATCAATTCCGCATGATAGAATACAAGAAAGTGAAATTTTCCTAAGGGTTCTGCAGCCTCTCGAAGATAAGGACAGACGTCTCTGTACCGATCCGCAAGACTCTACTAAACCCGCACATGACTCGTGAGACCTATGTAACCTAGTGCTTTGATACCAACTTGTCACGACCCAAAATCTAACCATGGTCGTGATGGCGCCTATCGTGTTACAAGGCAAGCCTACTTCCCAAAATATTTCTACTAAACCGATTATAAGAATTTAATAAAATATTTCAACACTTGAATTTCTCATAACTAAATCAACTCTAAATATATTTTTAGAAATACGAAAACGAGCCCCAAACATCGGGGTGTCACTAAGTCATGAGCGTCTAAATCTATGAACTAAGAAATGAAACTGTCTAACTGTCAATACAATCCAAAAGAAGAAATGATAAAAGGCATAACAAGGTCCTGCGGATGCTAGAAACTACCTTGCAATCTCCATAGATAGTCAGCCTGAACTCAACGATCGCCGCGCTCTAACTCACCTGGATCTGCACATAAAGTGCAGAGTGTAGTATGAGTACAACTGACTCAGTAGTAACAGAAATAACTAAGGAACTGAGCAGTAGTGACGAGCTAAGTAAAATAGTCCAATTATTTATTTTCACAATTTAAAAATAAACAGAAATAAACAGGTAAATTCCATAACTCAGTAAATGCCACAAAGAAGTTTAACAGATAAATGCAACAACAACATAAATAAATACAACCTCACAGCAGTGTCACTCCATCACTCATCACTCGCACTCAGCACTCAATACTCAAAACACTCAACACTCTGCGCTCACTGGGGGTGTGTACAGACTCCGGAGGGGCTCCCAAAGCCCAAGCGCTAAGCACGGACAACTCACGTGCCATCATATCAATACCTGGATCCGCACGGTCAACTCACGTGCTACGCGGACAACTCACGCGCTATGGTATCAATACCTGGACCCGCACGGTCAACTCACGTGCTACGCGGACAACTCACGCGCTATGGCATTAATATCCTCACAACCAGGCCCTCGGCCTCACTCAATCAATATCAATACCTGGATCCGCACGGTCAACTCACGTGCTACGCGGACAACTCACGCGCTATGGTATCACTACCTGGACCCGCACGGTCAACTCACGTGCTACGCGGACAACTCACGCGCTATGGTATTAATATCCTCACAACCAGGACCCGCACGATCAACTCACGTGCTATGCGGACAACTCACGTGCTATGGTATTAATATCCTCACAACCAGGCCTCACTCAATCATGTACCTCACTAGCCTCACCATCATCAACAAATAAGGGAACACAACCCACATCAAGTATCACCGCATATTAGCAAATAATAGAGACTGAGGTAAACATGTACAATAATTTTTATGACTGAGTACAAATAATGTGAGCATGAATAAAGCCTAAGCATAATCTCTAACATGAAGGCAAACAAGTTCAACAACAAATAAACAAATAACCACAGATAATATCTATTAGGCCTCACAGCTTCACGGGACGGACCAAGTCTCAATCCCTCGCGGTGCACAGCCACACGCTCGTCACCTAGCGTGGGTATCACTTCCAAACCATCGCGTGATGTCAAATCTCCGGGTTTATACCCTCAAAGCCAGTGTTAAAACTGTTACTTACCTTAACAACGTAAAATCCTACTTCGGGATGCCCTCGTCTCTGGACTCGGTCTCCAAATGCTCTGAATCTATTCACAATCAGTACAATACCATCAATATAAATTTATTGGAATTAATTCCACAAGATAATAATGATTTTTCCATAAAAATCCGAAAATTAGCTCAAATATTGCCTGTGGGGCCCACGTCTCGGAACTCGACAAAAGTTACAAAATCCGGAAACCCATTCAACCACGAGTCTAACTATACCAATTTTACAAAATTCCGACCCCAACTCGACCCTCAAATCTTTGATTTAAACCAAGAGGGTTTTCAAATTTTTCCCAACTCAAATCACCAATTAAATGATAAAAACAACCATGAATTCGGGTAATTTAACCAATATTTATTTAAGAACACTTACCCCTTTGTTTCCTCTGAAAATCAAAAAATCGCCTCACTCCCGAGCACCAAATCGCCAAAAACTGAAAATGGGACAAAGTTCCATTTTCATAACTTAAACTCACTGCCCAGACTTTTTTTCTTCGTGAACGCGGTCAGTTCCTCGCATTCGCGAAGCACAAAATAGCTCTCGTCCAAATTCCTCCTTCGCGAACGCGACATCACCCTCGCGTTCGCGAAGCACAAAATACATCTGCCTCAATGCCTTCATCGCGAACGCATTCGAGCCATCGCGAACGCGATGGTTTTTTCCCCCTCACTACGCGAACGCGACACCCCCTACGCAAACGTGTAGAACAATTGCCTGGGGTCTTTGGCTACTTCCTCACTTCTTCGCGAACGCGTAACACCTCCCGCATCCGCGATGCACACCCAGTCCACCCTTCACGAATGCGAGATTCTCTTCGCAAACGCGAAGAGAAAATATTGCCAGCCTCTCAGTTCCTCTTCGCGAACGCGAGGCTCCACTCGCGAACGCGATGAAGGAAAGCAGATGGTGCATCAGAAAAATTCCAGCAGAGTTCCAAGTCCAAAAATCCAACCCGTTAATCATCCGAAACTCACCCGAGCCCCTCGGGACCTCAACCAAATATACCAACAAGTCCTAAAACATCATACGGACTTAGTCGAACCCTCAAATCACCTCAAACAACACTAAAACCATGAATTTAACCCCAATTCAAGCCTAATGAACTTTAAAATTTCTAATTTATACAAACAACTCCGGAACCTATCAAATCACATCCGATTGACCTTTTTTGCACACAAGTCCTAAATGACATATTAGAGGTATTCCAATTTTCAGAATCGGATTGCAATCCCGATGGCAAAAAGTCAACCCCCCGGTCAAACTTCTCAAAAATAAAACTTTCGGCATTTCAAGCCTAATTCCTCTGCGGACTTCCAAAAATATTCCGGGCACGCTCCTAATCCCAAAATCACCATATGGAGCTATTGGACTCATCAGAATTCAAATTCGAGATTGTTTACACATAGGTCCATATCCGATCCACTTTTCTAACTTAAAATTTTCAATTATGAGACTAAGTGTCTTATTTCACTCCGAGTTCCTTCCGGACCCGAACCAACTAACCCGATAAGTCATAAATCAATTGCAAGACATAAATTGAGCAGTAAATGGGGGAACATGGTTATAATATTCAAAACGACTGGCCGGGTCGTTACATCCTCCCCCTCTTAAATAAATGTTCGTCTTCGAACGAGTCTGAAGACAAAACATACCTGGAGTCTGAACTCATATCACGACATGAAATCTACTTCACTCCCCAACTAAACAACACGAAGAGATCCTTCAACATACCCATAACTTATACATCAAATCAAGATGGAAATCAAGCACCAAATAGTTTCTTTCTACACCGCAAGCAAATCCTTCTCGTCACATTCAAATTATATGAACTCAGCTCGTAGACACATCATACTCATCACGTAGCCATCCAACCATCACTTACACTAATAGAGACACTACCGAGCCTATAAATCCAAAAGCACGTGCTCACACAATCAACACCTCAGTGCCTAAGTTACAGTCACACCCAACCTCAAGTCCTCCAGACTGGCCCAACATTAACACACATAAATCACATCTCGCACCTCATCCAGGGAATCACAAGACGTCGACGCATAACTGATACCGAGCGCTGATGTGCGCATACGAATGCGTGGAAGGAATTCAAAGAGTTACACTTTAAGCTGAATCAAAACTGCACGATAAGAATTCAAGAATGTAAAATTTTTCTAAAGGTTCTGCAGCCTCTCGAAGATAAGGACAGACGTCTCTGTACCGATCCGCAAGACTCTACTAAACCCGCACATGACTCGTGAGACCTATGTAACCTAGTGCTTTGATACCAACTTGTCACGACCCAAAATCTAACCATGGTCGTGATGGCGCCTATCGTGTTACAAGGCAAGCCTACTTCCCAAAATATTTCTACTAAACCATTTATAAGAATTTAATAAAATATTTCAACATTTGAATTTCTCATAAACTAAATCAACTTAACAAGGTCCTGCAGATGCTAGCAGCTACCTTGCAATCTCCACAGGTAGCCGACCTGAACTCAACGATCACCGCGCTCTAACTCACCTGAATCTGCACATAATGTACAGAGTGTAGCATGATTACAATCAACTCAGCAAGTAACAGAAATAACTAAGGAACTGAGCAATAGTGACGAGCTAAGTAAAACAGTCCAATTATTTATTTTTCACAATTTAAAAATAAACAGAAATAAACAGGTAAATCCCATAACTTAGTAAATGCCACAAAGAAGTTTAACAGATAAATGCAGCAACAACAAAAATAAATACAACCTCACAACAGTGTCACTCCATCACTCATCACTCGCACTCAGCACTCAATACTCAAAACACTCAACACTCTGCGCTCACTGGGGGTGTGTACAGACTCCGGAGGGGCTCTCAAAGCCCAAGCGCTAAGCACGGACAACTCACGTACCATCATATCAATACCTGGATCCGCACGGTCAACTCACGTGCTACGCGGACAACTCACGCGCTATGGTATCAATACCTGGACCCGCACGGTCAATTCACGTGCTACGGGGACAACTCACACGCTATGGTATTAATATCCTCACAACCAGGCCCTCGTCCTCACTCAATCAATATCAATACCTGGATCCGCACGGTCAACTCACATGCTACACGGACAATTCACGCGCTATGGTATAAATACCTGGACCCGCACGGTCAACTCACGTGCTACGCG
Source organism: Nicotiana tomentosiformis (assembly GCF_000390325.3). Lineage (NCBI taxonomy): Eukaryota > Viridiplantae > Streptophyta > Magnoliopsida > Solanales > Solanaceae > Nicotiana > Nicotiana tomentosiformis. The sequence goes on from NC_090823.1 coordinate 84,979,886, forward strand.
GATAACTCATGCGCTATGGTATTAATATCCTCACAACCAGGCCCTCGGCCTTACTCAATCATGTACCTCACTAGCCTCACCATCTTCAACAATAAGGGAACACAGCCCACATCAAGTATCACCGCATATTAGCAATTAATAGAGACTGAGGTAAACATGTACAATAATTTCTATAACTGAGTACAAATAATGTGAGCATGAATAAAGCCTAAGCATAATCTCTAACATGAAGGCAAACAAGTTCAATAACAAATAAACAAATAACCACAGATAATATCCATTAGGCCTCACAGCTTCACGGGACGGACCAAGTATCAATCCCTCGCTGTGCACACTCACACGCTCGTCACCTACCGTGGGTATCACTTCCAAACCATCGCGTGATGTCAAATCTCCGGGTTTATACCCTCAAAGCGAGAGTTAAAATTGTTACTTACCTTAACAACATAAAAATCCTACTTCGGGATGCCCTCGTCTCTGGACTCGGTATCCAAATGCTCTGAATCTATTCATAAATAATTCGTTTCAGTCAATAAAATTTATTGGAATTAATTCCACAAGATAATAATGAGTTTTCCATAAAAATCCGAAAATTAGCTCAAAAATTGCCCGTAGGGCCCACGTCTCGGAACTCGACAAAAGTTACAAAATTCGGAAACCCATTCAACCACGAGTCTAACTATACCAATTTTACAAAATTCCGACCCCAACTCGACCCTCAAATCGTTGATTTAAACCAAGAGGGTTTTCAAATTTTCCCCAACTCAATTCACCAATTAAATGATAAAAACAACCATGAATTCGGGTAATTTAACCAATATTTATTTAAGAACACTTACCCCTTTGTTTTCTCTGAAAATCAAAAAATCGCCTCACTCCCGAGCACCAAATCGCCAAAAACTGAAAATGGGACAAAGTTCCATTTTCATAACTTAAACTCACTGCCCAGACTTTTCTTCTTCGCGAACGCGGTCAGTTCCTCGCGTTCGCGAAGCACAAAATAGCTCTCGTCCAAATTCCTCCTTCGCGAACGCGACATCACCCTCGCGTTCGCGAAGCACAAAATACCTCTGCCTCAATGCCTTCAACGCGAACGCGTTCGAGCCATCGCGAACGCGTTCGAGCCATCACGAACGCGATGGTTTTTTCCCCCTCACTACGCGAACGTGACACCCCCTACGCGAACGCGTAGAACAATTGCATGGGGTCTTTGGCTGCTTCCTCACTTCTTCGCGAATGCGTAACACCTCCCGTGTCCGCGATGCACACCCAGTCCACCCTTCGCGAACGCGAGATTCTCTTCGCGAACGCGAGATTCTCTTCGCGAATGCGAAGAGAAAATATTGCCAGCCTCCCAGTTCCTCTTCGCGAACGCGAGGCTCCACTCGCGAACGCGATGAAGGAAACTAGATGGTGCATCAGAAAAATTCCACCAGGGTTCCAAATCCAAAAATCCAACCCGTTAACCATCCGAAACTCACTTGAGAGCCCCTCGGGACCTCAACCAAATATACCAACAAGTCCTAAAACATCATACGGACTTAGTCTAACCCTCAAATCACTTCAAACCACTCTAAAACCATGAATTTTACCCCAATTCAAGCCTAATGAACTTTAAAATTTCTAATTTCTACAAACAACTCCGGAACCTATCAAATCACGTCCGATTGACCTCAAATTTTTCACAAAAGTTCCAAATGACATAACAGATGTATTTCAATTTTCAGAATCAAATTCCGACCCCGATATCAAAAAGTCAACCCCTCGGTCAAACTTCTCAAAAATAAAACCTTCGGCATTTCAAGCCTAATTCCTCTACGGACTTCCAAAAATATTCCAGGCACGCTCCTAAGCCCAAAATTACCATACGGAGTTATTGGACTCATCAGAATTCAAATCCGAGATCGTTTACACATAGGTCCATATCCGGTCCACTTTTCTAACTTAAAATTTTTAATTATGAGACTAAGTGTCTTATTTCACTCCGAGTTCCTTCCGGACCCGAACCAACTAACCCGATAAGTCATAAATCATTTGCAAGACATAAATTAAGCAGTAAATGGGAGAACATGATTATAATATTCAAAACGACTGGCCGGGTCGTTACATAAGTGAAATAAGAGTTAGAAATTGATTGTTTGGAATTAGTATAAGTGGATAAGTGTAAAAATAAATGTGTTGTCCACGTGGGACCATGGCAACTAAATAAAGAGGTGACTAATTTGTATTAAAGTGTGTCATTTATCGGCAATCATGATTTTTAAAGTGATGAAAAATGGGGGTGGACCCATATATATATATATATATTCTATCTTTATAACAAAGAAAATCTCATTTATAAACTTTCTCATATCAAGTGTATAATTTAAAGCATATCCAAAAATAGAACTATCCAAAAATATAAATTTATATTTAATATCAAATATAATCTTGGATAGTTCTATTTTTGGATATGCTTTAAATTATACACTTGATATGAGAAAGTTTATAAATGAGATTTTCTTTGTTATAAAGATAGAAATTATTTTCTCACAAGAAAAGAAGGTTATGTTTTTACCGTTTTAAGAATAAAGCGTACGGAAATTTGTACTCTTTATATGAGATTAGAAAAATTAGAAGTTGATAAAATATATATATTTTTACATGGATATTTTAATAAAATATTAGCATATGTATTATTTTTATATAGTACCATAATTTATTAATATTTTAATATTTTAATAATGGTGATGAGGACAAGGTTTCTAACTTTGTTTTGACATTATTTTACGTGATGGTGTCTACTCAATTAGATATCTATATATTATTATATTAATAAAATTGTTAGAGGATGTCAATCAACTAGAATCAAAGTCCCTTTTCTTTAATTTAATGAATGACTTGCCTTTATATGCTTATAACCCGTATGACTATCATTTGTTTTAATTGATATCTCTTCTTAGATTTAATAGCTAAGGCTTTTAAAAAGGAAATGTTGTTGCCTTATACAAGATGATCCATAGGCAATAACGTTCCCTTCTTCATCTCTGTATCAACATACATCAATTTACTTCACGTTTTCCTCCTCCTTCTAAGATCAAATATTCTAATCTTCCTCCGTCGATATACTATGAACCTTATCAATTCGAATATTACTTTGTAATGAAGTAAGGTATCGAGAAGGTTTAAAGAGGCGATCTTGGTTTGATCCGTTGTCTATGATCTTCTACGAGCTCATACGCGCAATTAAGGTATGTTAAGTCTATCCCTTCTTTCTTTTTAGCATGATCCAAATGATACAAACGAAACGAGCAAAATACGCAACTCTCATAAATGACTCTATTCATAAAAATACCACGGGTGTCTATATTCTTGATTCCACATGTGAATTATTATTATATCCTCTGTTCATGGGTCTCAGAAAAATACGTATTTGATAAAGTTTGTCCGAAAGGCATATTGATTTTATAATAGTCGAGAAATCTTATTAATGTATTTCTTATGCATTTCATGCATTTATACATGTACATTGACCCATGACCAGAAGGCGTTATATACGCGCATATTATATGTATATGGGATATGGGAAAAGGTTACGTCGTTATATACACATCACTACCTGATCAGCTGGTATACGTTGATGATTTGCCCACAGTGGCCGAGATGATATGATGGGATGCCCTCAGAGGCTTGATGATGTTATGTACGCATATACCTATGCATGGTATGACATTTATACGTATATGCATGACATTATAAATATGAAATGATTCACAGGGTTATTCAGACTTACATGTCTTTTACTCCATGTTTCTCTCATGTCTATTATTTACTGATTTTCATTCCTTACATACTCGGTACATTATTTGTACCGACGTCCCTTTTACCTGGGGACGGTGCGTTTCATGCCCGCAGGTCCTGATAGACAGGTTGCGAGTCCTCCGAGTAGTCTATGAGCTCAGCGGAAGGTATTAGTACGCTTCATTTGCTCCGAGTTGCTTATTTGGTCAGTATGATTTGAACATGTATTAATTAGTATGGCGGGGCCCTGTCCCGACCTTTATGGTATTCATCTACTCTTAGAGTCTTATAGACATATGTCATGTACGTGAAAGATTGTACGGCCTTATCGGCCTATGTTCAATGTACGAGTGATCATTTTGGTCTTATAGGCCCGTATGTCATATGTATAAGTTCGTATTATATGTTGGGTCGTCCAATGTTGAGTGTTTCCTCATGTTTTATTCTACTTATCTCACGACAGCCTCTCCGACTCATTTATCTATGATAGTATGATACGAAAGATACGTGACGTTACTACTCAGTTGAGTAAGGTATTGGGTGCCCGTCGCAACCCATTGGTTTGGGTCGTGACATAAGTGGTATCAGAGCAGTTCTGTCCTAGGGAGTCTACAAGCCGTGTCTAGTAGAGTCTTGTTTATGGGTGTGTTGTGCACCACACCTATAAGCAGGTGTCTACAAGGCATTTAGGATTGTCACTCTTTCTTCTTACTCTAGATCGTGTGGTAGAGCTCAATCGTAGAAATTCAAATTCCCAAATTCTATTATATTCGTAATACAACGATACCTATATCCAGAAAGACAGTTGATAAGAGATTGGATGTGGTTGTTGAAGAGTTGAGTCAGAGGAACTCGATTTTGCATCATGCTTATGATGAGTAAATGTGAGATCTTCAGCAGAACATGTGTGTACTAAGACGTGTAAGCTTCTTGATAAGGAGACTTAAGGCAAGAATATCTATCCACCCATATGATGAAAAGTAATGAGAGGTTCAGAAGGTAGATATAACTTTCAAAATGTAAAAAAAAAAAATCAAGGTGAAGAAGGGTACGAGGCACCCAGTTAATGAAGATTATCAGTATTTACCATTCAAGGAGAGATATATAACCATTTTGTGTTACCTTCAACAGTAACAAAGGTATGTACAATTGGTCACACCCATCTCAATTATGCCCTATGGGAACTAACAGATATGGTTTAAGAGAAGGATGTGATATCAGGATCCAACTGGGGTTAGAGTAACCCAAAATGATGGATGAATTGTTTGCGTTAGTTGACATTTCCGAAGGATATTGCAAATGTGCTAATAGATCTCCTTGTGAGACCCAAATGGTGCACTCTAAAATAGTACAACTAGATATGAGTACTACAAAGAGAGGTGCTGGAAGCCTGGAAGGGATAAATATTATCTTAGTGTGGCTCCCGTCCTTAGTATAGAGAGAATGTTAGGCAACCCGAAGAGCTAGTAGATGAAGCTATGGGAGCTAAAAGCAAAAGAATGTCTTGTTGAAGTTTTTAGAATAAAGTGATAGACAGAAATGTTAGCATCAATAAGAAGAGAGTTAATGAAGAATTATGAGTAAGATGTGATACATAGATGAAAATGGTACATCAAAAAACAAAATGACAGTACTACAGAGTCTATAGTTAAGTGAAGGAAAAGATGAGAGGTGACAGGCCTTGAGACAACAAAAGAGTATAGGATATAAAGTCGTATCCTCCTTTCGAGAAATAAGTTCGTGACTCTAACGTAATTACCAGAAGGAAAAGTTAGACCCTAGAGTAATACAAATCAGTATGGGTTGATGAACAAGGTAAAATAAACATGAATTAAGGATCGAGTGATTTGATAATAGTCGGTATCATGAGAATTTCAGATTTGCATTCCAGCGATAATAGAATGGACGACAGAAGAATAACCTTTAAAGGTCATTCACGAAGACGCTTCCCTAAAGCAAGCAATGTGACAAAAGTTAAGCTTAAGGGACTATGTGTGACAGCTACACTAAGTGTCACCCTTGTGAGTAAGGAATTTTGTTATCCTTGGTACAAAAGGATTACCGCAAGGCGAGTAAGGGTCATCGATAATGTGAAAAGACGCCAAAGATGAAGAGGTAAAACATCTATAGGTAGATCGTCGTGACACTAAATCTTAGTACTCCCCTAAAGGGGGAAATATGGAGGGATGTGACATTATGTCAGAATTAAGTGGTTCTAGTAACTATGGAATGGCAAAGGAAGAATGCGATAAAAATGAGAAATGGATGAGATTGCACTTATTCAAATCCTACATATATGTTACGATTCCAGAACATTATGCAAACACGACATCAAGGAGAGGAAGTAAAGGTTCATGCCCGAGATGTTATTGATAGATGAGGAGCCAGTGCGAGATGTAAGTTAAGACAAAAGAAAATAACCCGAGAAAGATTATGCGGAAAATTGATATGAGAATGGGACAATGAGTAGTTAGTAGTTGATTCAGGAAGAGCCTAGTAATGGCTAGACAAGAGGATACAAACAAATCAACAGATTATAAAAGATAAACATAGTGAACCCCAACATGGGAATTCAGTCTCGCAGATATGATATCGTAATCCTTTAGAAATATTCAGATATGAGTTGGGGTAGTTAAAGGTGTCGTATAAGTGTTACGAAAATAAAAGAGAGTGCCACTGGGAAACAGTTAGAAATTTCAGTTCAGAAGCAACCCTACGAGCACAAGGGCGCGAAGGTAAGTAACTAGGGATAATTATAGGCAAAGAAGGACATCAAAAATTCCGTCGAGTATATGATGTAATAAGTTCGCAGCTTTACAAGAGTCAGAAGGTCTTCCCTAAGTACTACAATGAAAGACTAGCTGAGGAAATAAGGAAGAAGGATTCAACCTAAGCACAATGACCTAAAGAGGAAATGGTCTTGTAACAACAGTCTCACAACAACAATGTATACACTCCATAAGAAAGTGGTAGCTATCGTAGATAATCAACGGGAAGAAGAAAACAAAATCAAAAGGTGATATTCAAGATCATATGGGTTGTATGGAATTCCAATATGTGTGGGCACTAAGATAAGCCAAGTATTCATGCAACAAGTGGCAAAACGACCAGGAAAAATGATTGCTTACATTTAAAGAAAGTTGAGAAGGAAAGAAAGGAATTATTTGATCAATGATCCATAGTTAGTTACATTATGAATGCAATCAAGATTTAGGAATATTATCCATGCAGCATATATGTTGACAATCATACAGTCGTAAAAGACTTCGGTATAAGTTATAAGAAAGGATTGAGTCCGGGTCATAGACAAAGGATTGAATTGTTAGAAGGTTGTATCATGGATATTCCATAGCGCCCATGAAAGGCTAAAGTAATAACTAATACCATGAGCCGTAGCTTAGAAGATAGCATAAGCTTACATACAGGCTGATCATAGAGAATAGGAAACTAAAAGAGTTACATCAACTAAGTAAATCAGGAGTCTGATTATTGGACCCAGAAAATGATAGAAATTGTGATTGAGATCATTGCAGAATCACTCTTAATATCATAGGTACAAGAGAGATAGTACAACAGTTATATTCTATAACGGCTCTACGATAGAGCCAGTTAAAAGAATACCAGACTCATAAGAAGTCAGTATGAAGCTCATGCCGGATTGTGTATGCGGCAGAAGTGCAAGTATTATAATAGAGCTTCAAGTTGTGGGTGTGAATCATACCTATGTGGAAGGGGGGTTATGAAAGAGATAGAAGATGATGTGATGCAATATTTTAAGATAAGTAAGGTAAAGATGAACAACGTACGAGATACTCAGGTGCAGAAGGTTGTGAATAGTCCATACTTCAGGTAGAAGGCTAGAAGCACTGGGATTCAGTATCCAGGAATGATAGCGGCGTCGTCAGTGGCATATCTTCCAGCCTATGGTCTCTAGGTACCGAGAAGTCTAGTTAAGAGAATAAAGAAGAGTTAGAGACGATGTAATGTCTCACTTAATGTTCCAGAATAACATAAGAAAATCCATGGTGCAAGCAAGTTGAAGAGGGTTGCAAGTAGTATAAATGTATATGTGTAGGTCGCAAGCTAAAGTATGGTAGAGTGACGAGGTTTTAGGAAGACATGAGTAAGGATAAGAAAGGGAGGTGAGAAGGTGGCGAGAATGGATAAGTCCTCAAGATTAAACCCATGAAAACAAGAGAGATGATGGTTTCTATAAGTTATAGAAAATTCAGTATAGCCTGAATAAACTCAAAGGAGTCTAAGACTAGTAGCATTTAGAAGAGATGGAACGCTTCCATGGTAATAGAATGAGGGTGTAATTGTAATAGACAAAGGATGATGTTTGGGCCTTCGATTGAGTAATAATTTGAAGAAAAAAACAACAAAGGGGATTTTATGGACGGCATAGGACTAGAATACCCCCCAGAAGATGAATCACGTTGGGATGCTATGAAATACGGTTATTGAAGTATAGTATCACCCCAGGTGGATCAGTCTAATCATTTCAGATGTTCCCCAATGAGACGTGAGCTCTAGCGACAATATTACATAAAAGGTCAAGTTATAGATCAATATTGAGGTAAAACAACACTAAATGGATAAAAGTTACAAAGTATCAGATGAGATTAGGTTGTCATTCTTAAGATGAACAGTAATGAGGAAGCAAAATACTGAGTGAAGAGCTTCAGCATACCTATAGATGCCTAGAGGGACACCTTGTTAAGTTCTGTATATGTTCCCAAAGTGAGGCCCAAAGATTGGCTAAAAGCTGGAGGGAAGAGTCGCATAGGCACACATACAAGGACAAAGTCGTACAGAATGCATGATAGAAGGTAGCAATAGTTACGAGATTGGAAGAATTCCGGCCATAAGTCGTGGTGTGAGAAAGAGGCCTAAAGGGGGGAATGCCCTGGCCTTTAGATTTATTCCCAGAATAGTTGCCTAGATGGAAAGGAGAGTACTAAAGTATTCGCAAGAGCTATAGGTTATGATATTGATAAGTGCATCAGTCAACATTCGAGGACGAATGTTCCAAATGGGGGAACGATGTTACACCCCATATTTTCGTACGTGAAAGTACTCCATAAGTAAATTGATGAAAGCTCGGAAATGAGATGTTACATCCCGCATTTTCATACATTAAAGTTTCATCGTAAGTTAATCGACATAAGTTCAAGGACAAGATTATTTTTGAGGTTGTAAATATTATTATATTTCAAAAAAAAAGTTATAAGTAAAGTCGTGAAGGTAAGGGGGTAAACGAATCGAAAAAAATGAGTTTTGTCGAAGTTTCACATTTTAGAAAAAAATACGGTCCAAGCTGTAATACCCCGTATTTATGGACTAGTGTTATACCACATGACCATGATAGTAAGGTATATGAAGTATATTAGTATTTAAGTGAAATAAGAGTTAGAAATTGATTGTTTGGAATTAGTATAAGTGGATAAGTGTAAAAATAAATGTGTTGTCCACGTGGGACCATGGCAACTAAAGAAAGAGGTGACTAATTTGTATTAAAGTGTCATTTATCGGTAATCATGATTTTCAAAGTGATGGAAAATGGGGGTGGACCCCCCTCTCCCCCACACACACACACACACACACACATATATATATATATATATATATATATATATATATATATATATATATATATATATATATATATATATATATATGTCAAATATAATCTTGGAAAATTTTATTTTTTGAATATGCTTTAAATTATACACTTGATATGAGAAAGTTTATAAATGAGATTTTCTTTGTTATAAAGATAGAAATTGTTAAGAAGGTTATGTTTTTACCGTTTTAAGAATTAAGCGTACGGAAATTTGTACTCTTTATATGAGATTAGAAAAATTAGAAGTTGATAAAATATATGTACTTTTACATGAATATTTTAATAAAATATTAGTATATGTATTACTTTTATATGGTATCATAATTTATTAATATTTTAATATTTAAATAATGGTGCTTTAGGATGAGGACAAGGTTTCTAAATTTGTTTTGACATTATTTCACGTGATGGTGTCTACTCAATTAGATATCTATATACTATTATATTAATAAAATTGTTAAAGGATGTCAATCAACTAGAATCAAAGTCCCTTTTTTTTAATTTAATGAAGGACTTGCCTTTATATGCTTATAACCCGTATGACTATCATTTGTTTTAATTTATATCTCTTCTTGAGATTTAATAGCTAAGGCTTTTAAAAAGGAAATGTTGCTGCCTTATACAAGATGATCCATAGGCAATAACGTTCCTTTCTTCATCTCTGTATCAACATACATCAATTTACTTCACGTTCTCCTCCTCCTTCCAAGATCAAAAATTCTAATCTTCCTCTCTCGATTTCATGGTTATAACATCGATATACTATGAACCTTATCAATCCGAATATTACTTTGTAATGAAGTAACGTATCGAGAAGCTTTAAAGAGGCGATCTTGGTTTGATCCGTTGTCTACGATCTTCTACGAGCTCATACGCGCAATTAAAGTATGTTAAGTCTATTCCTTCTTTCTTTTTGGCATGATCCAAATGATACAAACGAAACGAGCAAAATACGCAACTCTCATAAATGACTCTATTCATAAAAATACCAGGGGTGTCTATATTGTTGATTCCACATGTGAATTATTATTATATCCTCTGTTCATGGGTCTCAGAAAAATACGTATTTGATAAAGTTTGTCCGAAAGGTATATTGATTTTATAATAGTCGAGAAATCTTATTAATGTATTTCTTATGCATTTCATGCATTTATACATGTACATTGACCCATGACCAGAAGGCGTTATATACGCGCATATTATATGTATATGGGATATGGGAAAAGGTTACGGCGTTATATACGCACCACCACCTGATCAGCTAGTATACGTTGATGATTTGCCCACAGTGGCCGAGATGATATGATGGGATGCCCTCAGAGACTTGATGATGTTATGTACGCATATACCTATGCATGGTATGATATTTATACGTATATGCATGACATTATAACTATGAAATGATTCACAGGGTTATTCAGACTTACATGTCTTTTACTCCATGTTTCTCTCATGTCTATTATTTACTGATTTTCATTCCTTACATACTCGGTACATTATTTGTACCGACGTCCCTTTTGCCTGGGGACGCTGCGTTTCATGCCCGTAGGTCCTGATAGACAGGTTGCGAGTTCTCCAAGTAGGCTATCAGCTCAGCGGAAGGTATTAGTACGCTCCATTTGCTCCGGAGTTACTTATTTGGTCAGTATGATTTGAACATGTATTAATTAGTATGGCGGGGCCCTGTCCCGGCCTTTATGGTATTCATCTACTCTTAGAGGCTTGTAGACATATGTCATGTACATGAAAGATTGTACGGCCTTATCGGCCTATATTCAATGTACGAGTGATCATTTTGGTCTTATAGGCCCGTATGTCATATGTATAAGTTCGTATTACATCTTGGGTCGTCCAATGTTGAGTGTTTCCTCATGTTTTATTCTACTTATCTCACGACAGCCTCTCCGACTCATTTATCTATGATAGTATGATACGAAAGATACGTGATGTTGGTACTCAGTTGAGTAAGGTATCGGGTACCCGTCGCAGCCCATCAGTTTGGGTCGTGATAATTTTTATTATTGTACTATTAGTGGAAATGCGTTTGACCAAGACTTAGGTAAAAAATTATTCAATAAATTACCAGGAGTTTTAGGTAGAGAAATATAAGATAGATGGTATAAAAGAGATGGAGTAATACAAAATCCAAATGCAAAATGGTCAATTGGACATAAAATACAACATATAATGGAAATATTACAAGAAAAATATACACATATACAAATACAAAAATAATTAAAATAAAATGACATGGATTTTTGTAAAAATGTTATATATACAACTCAAAGTTATGATAAAGACAAGTATAAAAGGAAGAAATCAAAAAAAAATATAGGCCTCAATACAATAAAGGATATAATAGAAAGAGCTATTACCTTAGAAAATCATCAGCTAGGAAACCTTATCTAGATAAAAATAGACATGTTAGAAAATATAGAAAGGAAAGAAATTATAAAAATAAATTAGAATGTTTCACTTGTGGAAGTATAGAACATTTGGCAAATACTTGCCCAAAAAGGATTAATAGCAAGACAAGAAATTCACAATTAATAGAAGATTTTCAAGAAACATTAATATATGTAGACGAATATATGTCAGATAATGAAAGTATATATTCTATAGTAAGCATTGATATAGAAGAACAAAATAAGATAGATTCATCCAATTCAGAGGAAGAAGAATTAATAAATGAAATAGGAATGGAAAATTTGGATTTAGAAGAAATACAAGCAAGTACATTAGTAAATATATCTGAAGAGTGTAATCATGAATTTGAAGGGAATAAAGGATTAGATAGTAATCAATGTTGTATATGTAAATGGTATCCCAGTAAAAGTAAAAGGGCTAAGTGTAAACTATGTTATCTAGAAGGATGTATCATATGCATAGAAAAAGAATATAAAATAAAATTAGAAAAGAAAGATAAAGAAATAGGTAATCCAAACTTAGATTCTACATTTAATCAAAGAATAATGACATTAGAAATAAGGGTAAATGAATTAGAAAAAAGAATACAAAAATTAGAAAAAGAGAAGAAAATACTAGAAGAAAGTAAAGAACAGGATCAAGAAGATCAAGAACTAATGAGTGTAGAAGATCACGATGTATTAATATGTAATGAAGATAAAAAAAATTAAGTACGATAAAAATACTTGCACGAATTAAAATAGAAGAGTATGAGATAGAAACAATGGCAATAGTAGACTCTGTATGTACGAGATGTATAATAAATAAAAGAATAGTTCCATAAGAATTAATTAAAACTTTAGACAAACCAGTCACAGCAATGTAAATGGATGGGACACATAATATATATAAATATTATATAGATAAATCATAAATTAGTTTTGAAAATATATGTTTAGATTTCTATAAGCCTAGTTATAAGTTAGATAAAATATGGGTAAGAGACTTAAATATAAATGCAGACTTTGTATTAGGATTAAGTTTTATACTATAAAATAATGGTAGTTATTTAATTAGTAGAGATGGTGTAATATTTTTTAAGAATATTACCCATACCCCAGTACAAACAATAAATACAGAAACTAAAATAAGAACAAGACTAAAAATATTACACTACCCGCATTTAATAGAATCTAATACTTCCAACCATATTTGATAAATACCATTTTTCTTGCCATGTATAACTACATAATATTTAAATCTTTTTTCTTGATTTTTGTCTATGAAAAATTGTCCTAAAGCATTAAGGGTTGCTATAAAGTATTTAGTATTTTTTTTATTATAAGCTATTCATAAATTATCTATTAAACACCTTTGTGGTCTGTCTATGACACATTCTGGTAATATTCTAAAGGACATATTTGAAGGTGAAAAAAATATTAGATTATGTTTTCCAAAATATATTCTATCTATACTAGCATGTTCTACTGATGCATGTGGTTTAAATAAAAGATTACCTAAGATTGTCTGAGAATACGTGTCTGTGGGTGAGGCGTTGATGCCTTTTCCCTTGCCTCCAGTCTTGGAAGCTGTTGGTCTCATGCTGTAAATACAATATACTTATTAATTAACAGTAATCTTTAATCTACTTAATTGGTCTGCTAAATTATTATCTTTTCCTTTAATATGTTCAAATACTAGGGTATATATTGATATAGTATCAATAAAATTTAACTATCTTTGTCTGCTACTATTTTTCTCATTTATTTTTTGGTGAAATCTAACTATAGCTTCGCAGTCAGTTCTAATTAATACTTCTGATTTATTTAATATATATAATCTAAAACTATTTAATCCATAGATTACATCTAATATTTCTGTATCTATACTACTCATATTTTCTTTTTCTTTATATTTACCACTTTGATAGGTACATATTTTTTTCTTCATTTTTATCTTTATATTTATTGGTTTTTGCCTTTAATACTGCTCCCCATCCTTCAAAACTTCCATCTGTTTCTATAATTAAGTAGTCTGTTTCTAACGGCATGTTTAGGTCAGGAATATTTTTTATTTTTTCTTTAATTTTTTTTATTAATTTGATATCTTCCGAATTATAATATTTTTATTCTGTAGAGCCTGTCTTAGCATATAAAGGTCCTGCTATTTTTCCTAAACTTTTAGGAAACTTCTTGCATAATTTTCTATTCCTAAAAACTTCTGTAATTCTTTAATATTATCTAATTGATCTGGCATTTCTAAAGTTTTTTTAGCTATGTGGGGTTGTAATTTAATTTTTTCATCCCCTAATACTACTCCTAAGAAATTTATATAATTCTTACATAATTCCATCTTCTTTTTACTAATTATTATTCCATTATCTACAAATAATCTAAAGACTGTTTGTAAATGTCCTAAATGTTCTTTAATATCTTTGCTAAATACTAATATCTACGTATACTAAAATAAATTTTTTATATTCTCCAAATATACTATCCATTTTTCTTTGAAAAATAGGTGGTGTTGTCTTTATCGAATATAGCTTATATATTAATATAGCTTATATATATATGTATATATATATATATATATATATCAAATAAGTATTAAATATTGTTTATTTAAAAGCTCTTTATTATTTACACACACAAATATTATTAAATTTATATTAAAGCGTTTTTCCGATCGATTTCGATCGGTATGGCTGGGACGAAAAAAGCCTGTTTTCTAGTAGTTACGTACATTTCTTTATTGTCCTCTCTTTTGCATACTGTGCTGCTATTCAAATGATTTTTTGGACATTGAATCTATTTCGACAATAAAATTAGTTATTTGTCCTAATCGACGATCAATAACATACTGGTTTAGAGCCATACAATATAAATCTATATTGAAATGGAGCCATTCCATGTTGCTAATGAGACATATTAAATCTAATATTCTAGTTTTATATTTAATTTTAGTAACAATCATACTTAAAACTTTTAAAACTTAAAAGGCATCAAGTGTAGTTTCTTTTTCTTTTTTCAATACAATATTTCAAAAATTTATTAAACTAAAAGAATCATGACTAATGCTGACGTTGCAGGAAGTTGGCCAAGCATCTTTTATCAACAATTGGGAGAGGACAAACGATCTCTACAACTTCACTGCTAGCTATAATTCGAACATGTAGAGTTAAGTTATTGAAGTAAATTCATGATTCAGTCGGAGAGAAACAATGAAATATAACCAATATGTAAAAGGGAAAATCGAGCATTCTCGTCAATTAACATATCATTTCCACTAAAACACAGATAGAAGACAATTGAATAATAAATTCTGTGACAGATGATAAGTTGATAACTTGCTTTCAAAATAAAAAAGCAAAGCCTGGAATCAAAAGAGATGGAGATAACACAACTTTCTTCCATGTAAAATGAAGAAAAATAAGTTTAACGGGATCCACGTCCACGTACTTCGACATAAAAATAGAAAATATATAAGTAATAAAGTACAAGAAGAAAAGTACAGTGGGTTTAATATTTTCAAACTTCCTCAAAGATTTTAGAGCATAACCACATATAAAGTAGCAGGTAAAAATGACTATTCACAAACAAATTTAAATTCTGTCATCCTTGCTTGATAAAAGGCACTTGACCGATTTCCATTGAATTGTCAATATTAGGTTCTTAAAAAGTAGCAGGAAAGAGTGACTATTCAGATACCATTTTTAATTATGCATATGAATATGGTCTATATTGAATAGTTGTAACTTGTAAAATTCTTCTCGTATTGAGATTAATGAAGAGAAAGTTAATTAAGGGTATATGATCCATCACATAAGGGAAGGTAATTCTACTTTTGGAGAAGGGCAAAATGGTTAATTAGTTTTTGATGGGTAATTTAGTAATTCAGTTACTCTCTTTTGTATCACTACTTCAAAATACAAAGGGTGTGATATGAGATATTCTGTAAAGTTGTCAAAGTAAAGAATTCATTCTTGCCTTTGTAGCCCACTGTTACCAAATGACCTCTGGTTGTACTAGAATGTTAAATTACTGCACATGTCAAAGTTCTCTGATATATTCTTCCCAGATAACAAAAAACAAATAGTGTAAGAAGATCACTGGACAAAATAAGACTCTTAAATGTGATCCTCATTGAAGAAGCTGAAAATGATCTATGACAATAATTAACGAGTCGGAGATAGTGTTACTACTAGTGAGAAAAATGGAAATAACAAAAAGCGACTCATTTTATAAACGAACACGCAGAAATTAGAATATCAGCCATCTTTATTAGGCATGTAAAAAAGATATCACTGACTTGTCAAATAGTATTCTGAGAGCGTGCAGTAACTGTAGTAGGAGCTTCAACTTTCATTTTCAGATGATTGAATTCTAAAGCCAGAATCGGCTTGGATAGCATCACGGATATGCTGAAATTTCTCTTGGTCCCAGTAGGCACTCTGCCTGGTGATTCCACATTCAAGCTCTGATTTTCAGATGAATTTTCCTTGTTTGCATCCAATGCAAATGGTCCCAAGACTTTTGCTGGTCGCACTGGTCTTACCCTATATATGCGAAGTTAAAAAACACAAATCACTAGCCTTAGCAACGAGTTCTAATCACAGTTAAAGAATGAGAATCACGGCAATGAAAAGGTCGGGCTAAGCAGCATTGACCTGCATTCAATCTGGCAAGAGTACTTGAGGAGATCAGAATTGTACTTTGTCCGTCCGCTGAAATTTCAAGCAAAACTGCTAATTACAAGTCCAAATTTACTTCAAGGGTAAACACCCTAAGGACCAAGTTAGAAACAATTACCTAAAGTTTGGGAGTGACATTTTGATAAGTGGACCCATCCATCCCTTAGACTCTTGCTGAGGAACTGCCAATTCCAAATGGACATAGAAGCATGATAAAATGGGGTATAACATTTGAGATGAAGTTTCCCAATAACCTACTACAGGTCAAACTGCAGGATTTTGCCAAAGGATCAACACTCCCTACCTTGGCAAGTATATTGGGATGAGCATATTAGGCTACAACGACAAAATGGAGGAATTTATTGCTTATTCTATTGAATGAAGGAAATACCTAGGCACCCAAATGTATGGCCAAGTGGTCAATGAAGTGGGAGGAGATCAATAAAGTCCTAGGTTTCAAATCTCAGCAGAAGGACAAACACTAGGTCATTTTTTCTATTTGTCTAATCCTCAGTTGACGGTGTCTAAAGGAAATACCTAGATATACCAAGTTCTAATTCCGCCTTCACAACTATTGCTATAAGGAAAGTCGCAGGTGATCAACAATTGGATTATGATTTTCATCTATCAAGAAATAATGCAGTCTGTCAACTTAGTTACCAGTGGTATTAAGGTTGATATTGCAGATATTTATTGCTCTCTGCTTCTTGATTTCCGTTACTTCTATGTCCATGCGATTCCTATAGCTAGCAGAAGATGTCCTCAAGCCAACAGTGCTTAGAAAACTACTTGTTCCACTTTTCGGTGTCCGCGGAAGTGCTGTAATTTTCTGCATGCAGGTCAATAAAGTAATTTCTAGTTCAAAACATGTCAACAACAAAAAAAAAAAAAAAAAAAAAAATAATACGCCTCAATCCCAAACAAGTTGGAGTCGGCTATATGAATCCTCACTTTCAGGACATATCCATTTTAACTTTCTGGAAACATCAGCCGAGTAATTGAAAAAATATTCTCTACAACTACATTTTCACCCACCTCAGGTAAAAGTTTATAAAAGCATTTAGAATCCAAGTGCGTACGGAAAAAGGAAATTCATAGCCAATACGGCAGAGAAGAGTCATTGTTTAAGAAGAGTAAGGTAATTTGAAAGCATTTCGTGTAAGTTTTGACTAGGAGAGTTGAACTGCATGATGCTTGATACACAAAAATACGATTCAAGGGTTCAACAACAGAAGACCCAATCTACGAACTCAGTTGTACCTTTGAAAACCTGGCAAGTTGACTTGGAAGACCTACAACCTGTGACACACGAGACATGAATGTGATCATGTTAAAACAATGCAATATATAAGAATCAAATTAGTGATGCAAACTAGATTCTTACTAAGGAAGTCTAGTGACTATCTATCTTTATGTCCAAGTCTTCATTCGAACGAACACATGCTAGAAATCCCTTTTAATCAGATGATTAAAAGAAGTCATTCTTGTTTAATCTAAGGTTAGGAGTATAGATGTATATAAGAAAGTCACCGCTACCCACCTTCCGCCCATGAAGGCATGCCTCATCACTATCCACCAGCACCCTGGCAGCCCATCTATTGTTGACAAAGAATATATTTGTTAGTGTACAAACAAAAATACTTCATACTGAACAAGCAACAGAATATTTTTATAATTTGGTTTAACCATCAGGTTCTCCAAGCCCTCTGGTTTGACTAATCAAGATTCACACAAAGGGGAAGCGCTCCCTACTAGGAGTTTCTCCATTTCCAGGGCTCGAACCCGAGACCTCCCATTAAGAGTGGTGAGATTCATACAGCCCTTCTCCTTGGTGATAGCTCTACAAAAGTAACGGAGAAGCTGTCATTCTAGAAGCGGTAGCTTCCCACCTCCCTCGGGGTCACGATCCGCCATTTTTTCATTTCTTTATCTATATTTTATCAAGTTAAAGAATCCCCGCTCTCCATGTTCTTGAGAAAGTTTCCAACAAGGTTTAGTGGATTATCCATAAAGTTTTCCCATTGTTCACTCGTGACAGCTGAATCATTAGTACTGATCAGTATACTACATAGGCAGTGGTGGAGCTCGAATGAAACTATAAAAGGAAAAACTCCCTCTTCTAAACCGCCAGAGAAGGAAGAAATAGTTAGACACAAGAAGGAAGGTGACCTGCATTTTCAGGGAGGGAAAGAAAGCATCAAAAAGTAAACCATATTTTTGACACCACCAATGATGGGTAAAGAAAGTCAAATTAAGTCCCTGAATTGATTTGGTAGTGGCTGACTGGTAAAGGTCTGGATGTGGTCATGCTGAGTTTTCCCAAAGAAGCAATATACTAGATTTGCATGTGTTCTTCCACATAATTGTTCCATAATGTATTAGTAGTAGTAAGCAGAGGAAGATGCAATAGAGTAAATACTTACGCACAAGATGTAGGTGGATTCCATACTAGTCCTGCAATCACCACCAACTGAACAACTTGCAATAAAATAACACATTTGACTATTAATAAACAAAAAAAAGAAGAGAGAGGTTCTTTTTAACTTGTCTATATGAAATGCATGTTCCTGTACAGAGCAAACAGAAAAAGGTCCCTCTTGCAATTTAGAATGAGATGATTCAACTTTAATAATGCAGACAAATCACTTAGTCTACTAGAACAAATCATTTGATCAAGAGGAGCAACTTATTAAGTATATAAAAAATAAGACAGGGGAAACCTCGTCGAAGAATCCAGCAGGACTGTCATCATAGCTAGCAAGAAAAAACCCGCCAAGAGTATATCTGCAAGTACAAAGTACAAAAAATCAGTTTAATTAAGCATAATGGGCATTACTTAATTCTTCAAAATAAACCCACTAAAATGCTTTTCACAGTCTACTGTAGTAAAGAAAAATGGATACCCAAATGCCTCAACTAGTCTGCAGTCTTTAGGAATGAAAGCTCGAGCAGTCTCTGCTTTGACAAGATGAAGCTGGTATAAAGCACTGCAACATTACATTACATTAATAAACACTTTATTAGTACAATTCTTGGCTGATCTAAATCTAAAAGACTGATTGGTGAAATAATTGTAAAAACACTTGCCTGCCTTTAAAAATCCAGGGAGGTTCCCCATACGCCAATTGAGTAGAATTTGTGTCTTTGACTTCCATCAGGTCCAAATAGTAGTTAAAGACTGGTATTTCTAAGTGAATAAAATCAGATGCCTCGCAATTAGGATGAAAAATGCAGAAAGATCAACTTGTTTTTGTTTTCAAGCAGAGTAAAATAATGTCAGAGCTACGGAATTGAACAAACAATGTCCCTTCTCAGGAAAGATATTCAGTCAACATGCAGCCAACTTGATTGTGAAAATTAATTACTACTCCTATGAAACAACTGACAATTATCGGGAAAAAGAATACCCCCCTGTCCAATAGTTAGACGGATCGAAACTCGAAACGAAAAAGAACTAGTACAAGATATATGAAGTATCAAAGGTCAACAACCACCAGTCTTAGAAGTAATATAAGACTGTTCATTTGCAGCTGGAACACTATATCTGCAAGTGATAAAATTTTAGCCATTTCTTTTTCTGGATTAAAAGATAAAAGAACAGGGGAAGCAGTTGGGCGAGCAAATAAAAAATGCAACACTCGAAGGAAGCAGATTGTAAAGCAGCAGATAAGGAACCTGACAGGGACGGAGCTAGCGTTGAAGGTAGGGGCAAGGGCGGCTCTAGGATAAAAGGCAAAGGCAAGTGAAGCCCCCAAATATTTATGGCCCAAAAAATATAAAGCACTACTATATTAGTATATATAATTATTTATAAAAGAATTTTAAATTATAATGTTTTTTAAATTTTGATTAGAGGTAGGATTGATTTAATAGGATAAATTTTTTCTCTCACTAAATTAAATAATAGTATATTTATCTTCTTATCAATTCTATTTTTTTTCTTTATATATAATCTTTTTTTCATGTTTCTCACGATTTTATTTTCTAATTTCAACTCATATTTTTAAATTAACTATTCTTTTTTGTCACATTTGAGTAATCCACATATCAGAAAGCAAGTTGTTTTGTATCTCATCTTTTTTAACTAAGAAATTCCCAAGTAGCGGTGGCAAATGGGCGGGTTGGATCGGATTTGGGCGGGTTAAAAATGAGTTGAACAAAAACGGGTTGGGTTTTAACCCACCCATATTTCATGCGGGTCAAAAACAGATTGGGTGTCAAATGAGCGGGTAGAATATGGGTTACCCATATTATATAAGTGTGATTTTTTCAAGTGCAATTTATAATTTTCTTTTGCTTAGATTATTTAGTGACATAAGCTTAAATGGAATAATATATACTCTTCTTCATTAAATTTATTCAAATTTGACTATCATATTGTAAACTTAAGTTACTCTTCCACAAAATATGACAGTTTTCATTTTGGAAAGAAAATGTGCTTAATGCACATCAAGCAATATCACTAATAATACATGACTCTATAAAAATTCAATGTTGAAATATGTGCTCCATAACTAAAAAGAAAATACTATTTTTTTCATTGAAATATCATTTTGTTGAAATGAAAAAAAAATACTTTTCTACATTATAAAAAAGAAAGTACTTTTTTTTTGTTGAAATAAAATACTTTTTTTTACATCATGGAAAGAAAATACTCATTTTGTTAAAATGAAAAAGAAAGCACTCATAATAATATTTTTATTGAGTTGGGTGGGGTGGGGTGGTAGGGCTGGAGTAGGGTAGGGTGGTTTGAGGGGTGGGAGTGGGTGGGGTGTAGGGGGGGGTTGGTGGGGATGGGGAATAGGGTGGGGAAGATTGAAAAAGAGTTTTGGAAAATGTTTTCCCTTCTCTTGTTAAGGAAAAAATTTCCTCAATGGGAGAAAAACAAGTTCATGAGAAAAATATTTTCCAAAACATTTAAGCCAACCAAACATGAAAAAATTGAAAAAGAATTTCTGAAAAATATTTTTCTTCATACCAAACACACCCTTAATGTACTCTTGAGTACCTCTTTATCGAAAGTGACGTATTACAAGTGAGAAAAAAATATTCTCGTTCTTAACATGTACTCTTCAAGAATAAATGAAAAACTATATAAATTTGCTTTTACTTCTTAAACTGTTTTTGGTATTCAAGTATGCATCTAGAAAGAACAAGGACGCTAAACAATAGTAAGCATCACTTACAATGCTAAGAAGGGAAAAAAAGAAAAAAAACTCACAGTAACTATTGTCACGACCCAGAATTCTCACCCTTGGGACCATGATGACGCCTAACATTTCACTTGCTAGGCAAGCTAATGTTAGATATAGTTATTAACCATTTTAAATAATTCAAGTCAAATGAAAACCAATAAGCTGAATAAACTGAAATAAAGTAAATAAACTAATAAACGGCGATATCCAAATACAATTCCAGAATTGGTGTCACGAATATACGAGCGTCTAGAGTACTATAAATAATAGTCTGAATAAAAGCATAATTGTTTGAATCGAAATAAACAACTAAAGTAATGTGAAACGGGGACTTCAGGGCTGCGAACGCTGTGCAGTTGTACCTCAAGTCTCCGTCAAGATCAGAATCCGAGCAAATCTACTGGATGCCGCTAGGATCCACTCCGAAATCTGTACAAGAAGTGAAGAGTATAGTATGAGTACAACTGACTCCATGTACTCTATAAGTGCCGAGCCTAACCTCGATGAAGTAGTGGCGAGGCTAAGGCGGTCCACTTACAATAACTTGTACGCATTATAATAATAATAATAATAATAATAATAATAATAATAATAATAATAATAATAATAATAATAATAATAATAATAATAATAATAATAATAATAATAATAATAATAATAATAATAATAATAATAATAATAATAATAATAATAATAATAATAATAATAATAATAATAATAATAATAATAATAATAATAATAATAATAATAATAATAATAATAATAATAATAATAATAATAATAATAATAATAATAATAATAATAATAATAATAATAATAATAATAATAATAATAATAATAATAATAATAATAATAATAATAATAATAATAATAATAATAATAATAATAATAATAATAATAATAATAATAATAATAATAATAATAATAATAATAATAATAATAATAATAATAATAATAATAATAATAATAATAATAATAATAATAATAATAATAATAATAATAATAATAATAATAATAATAATAATAATAATAATAATAATAATAATAATAATAATAATAATAATAATAATAATAATAATAATAATAATAATAATAATAATAATAATAATAATAATAATAATAATAATAATAATAATAATAATAATAATAATAATAATAATAATAATAATAATAATAATAATAATAATAATAATAATAATAATAATAATAATAATAATAATAATAATAATAATAATAATAATAATAATAATAATAATAATAATAATAATAATAATAATAATAATAATAATAATAATAATAGGGAAGGAAAACAGTAAATGAAAGTAAGACAGTTAGTTTTAAAAAAAGAACTCAATCCTTGCGACCAGAGAACCCAGAATAACTGATCTCATAATTTTATATAACAATAATAATAATAATAATAATAATAATAATAGGGAAGGAAAACAGTAAATGAAAGTAAGACAGTTAGTTTTAAAAAAAGAACTCAATCCTTGCGACCAGAGAACCCAGAATAACTGATCTCATAATTTTATATAACAATGCTGGAAACCAACACAACATCAACAACAAATATAACATACATAATCCGTTGTGGCGCGCAACCCAATCCCACCGTACACACATAATCCTTTCTTATTTCACCATATCATCATTTATTAATATTCAGAATCACATACACAATCCGCTGCGATGCGCAACCCGATCACACCATATCATTATAATCAATGTCATAATCCTCCCTTATTACACCATATTATCATTTATCAATATCAAGCATTACATACACAACCGTTGCGGCGCGCAATCCGATCCTACCATATCATAACAATCAATATCAAAATCCTCCCTTATTCCACCATATCATAACTGTTGCGGCATGCAACCCGATCAATAAATATTGTCAATAAAATCAATCGATTCATTAGCTCAATTTACAAGAATCCCTACAATTAAGGAATATAAAAGCAAAGCAATAAAGGAACCACCTACTAATTAAAGGAATGCTACAAATAATACAAAAACAACAAGACAAGCCAAGTACATGACATTTAAAGTATGTAAGTAAGGCAAGTAGTAATTAATCACGGAGTCATGGAAGGAATGAACAATTCAATAGAAGAACAATTAATGACAAGTAACAAATTACAGTATAGAAAGCAATTAAAGCATGTAACAGTTAAGGCATGGAGTGAGATAATTCATAAAATATGAGAAAGACATGGAAACAATTATTTTGACGGCGTATATACATTTGTCACCTCGCATATACGCTGTTTCACACGTAATTCACATAACAAGTAGTTCAAGGGTTCTTAATTCCCTCAAATCAAGGTTAGACCCAACACTTACTTCGCTCCGCAACTCAAGCAATCACTCAACCACGGCCTTACCTTTTGAACAAGCCTCCAAACCAACAAACTATAGTAAATGTTTGACCAAATAATTCAAAATAAGTTTTAGAAACTACCCGCAAATGAAAGAGGTTCAATTTAGATCACTTTTGAAAAAGTCAACAAAAGTCAACCCCGGGCTCGTTTGGTCAAAATCGAGATTCGGACCAAAATCCGATTACCCATTCACCTCCGAGCTCGGTTATGTGAATTGTCTCGAAATCCGACCCCAATTCGAGGTCTAAATCTCAATTTTACAAAGATCCTCAATTCTACTCAAATCCCTAATTTCTATCATGGAAATCCTAAATTTGATGTTGAAATCTTTCCAATTGCGAGAAAGGGGTCGCAAATGCGAACCTTGTCTCAGAAGAGCCCTTTCGCAAATGAGAACATTTTGGTAGCAAATGCGAACCCAGAGCCCTTGCAAATGCGAGCAAATACTTCGAAAAAATGAAGTAGTACCCCGTAGCCAGTGATCGCAATTGCGACCATATCCTTCGCAATTGCGAAGGTGCAGTGTCCACAAATGCGAAGAAATTCTCACAAATGCGAGGTTCACCTAGCCCAGCCCATGCTCGCAAATGCGAATTGTTGTTGGCATAAGCGAGGCTCACAATTGCGAGAAAGACCTCGTAATTGTGAGATCTGCAGCAGATCACTAGCACTGGTACTACACCAACAAACTTCTCGTATGCAAAACTTATTTGAAACACGTCTGAAACTCACCCGAACCCCTCAGAGTCCAAACCAAACATGCATACAAGTGTAATAATATCATACGAACTTGCTCGCACAATCAAATTACCAAAATAACATCTAAATATACGAATCAATCCTCATAACGAATGCACTTTCAAAGTGAAACTCAAGAACACTAGAATCACGTTTAAGTGTCCGAATCATTTCAAATCAATTCCGCATTGAACCAAATTTTGCAGACAAGTTTCAAATAGCAATACAGAACTATTTCAAGTTTTAACATCAAAATCCTAACCCGTTATCTAAGACGTCAACTTTCGGTCAAACATTGTAATTCTTCAACTTTCAAAAATGCTAGTTTTCGGCAACATGAGTCAAAATAAGTATTCAATTCCGGGCATACGCCAAGTCCCAAATAACGATATAGACCCACCGGGACCGTTAAAATACTGATTCGGGTCTGCTTATATAAAATGTTGACCGTAGTCAACTCAAGTCATTTTAAATAAAAAAAATTCACAGTTTCTTAAATTTTTCACATAAAAATTTTCCATAAAAAGATACAGACTACGCAAACAAATAGATGAACGCTAAATGAAGCTAGTCGAGGTCTTGGAACATGAAAATAGAGGCTAAATCTCAAAATGACCTATCGGGACATCACATTCTCCGCCTCTAAAACAAACGTTCATCCTCGAACGGACATAGAAAGGTACCTGAACAGGTGAAAATGTATGGGTATCTACTCCGCATGTCGGACTCGGACTCCCACGTGGCTGCCTCGATCGGCTGACCTCTCCACTACACTCGAACTGAAGGATAACTCTTAGACCTCAACTTCTGAACCTGCCGGGCTAGAATGACCACCGGTTCCTCCTTATAAGTCAAATCCTTGTCCAATTGGACTGAGCTGAAATCTAACACATAGGACGGATCACTGTGATACTTCCGGAGCATGAACACATGGAACACCGGATGGACTGCTGATAAACTAGGTGGCAATGCAAGCCTGTACGCCATCTCCCCCACTCTCTCAAGAATCTCAAAAGGTCTGATATACTTTGGGCTCAACTTGCCCTTCTTTATGAACCTCATCACACCCTTCATGGCTGAAACCCAGAGCAATACCATCTCTCCAACCATGAATGCAACATCACGAACTCTCCGATCAACATAACTATTTTTCCTAGACTGAGATGTGTGAAGTCGATCCTGAATCATCTTGACCTTTTCCAAGGCATCCTGAACCAAATCGGTACCCAACAACCGAGTCTCTCCCGGCTCAAACCAACCGTGAATGACACCATCTCCAGACAATGCCTCATAGGGAGCTATCTGAATACTAGATTGGTAGCTGTTGTTGTAGGAAAACTCCACAAGTGGCAAGAACTGATCCCAAGAACCCCCAAAATCCATAATGCAAGCGCGAAGCATATCCTTCAATATCTGAATGGTGCGCTCGGACTGTACGTCTGTCTGGGGGTGAAATGTTGTACTCAACTCAACCTGTGTGCCTAACTCACGGTGTACGGTCCTCCTAAAGTGCGATGTGAAATGCGTGTCCCGATCAGAAATGATGGACACTGGCATACCGTGCAGTCGAACAATCTCGCGGATATAAATCTCAGCTAACCACTTTGAAGAATAGGTAACTGCTACTGAAATGAAATACGCCGAATTGGTCAACCTGTCCACAATGACCCATATCACGTCGAATTTCTTCTGAGTCCGTGAGAGCTCAACAACAAAATCCATGGTAAAACGCTCCTACTTCCACTCGGGAATCTCAAGATTTTGAAGCAAACCGCCAGACATCTGATGCTCATACTTTACTTGCTGACAATTCAGACACCGAGCCACATATGTAACTATATCCTTCTTCATTTTCCTCCACCAGTAATGCTGCCACAAGTCCTGATACATCTTGGCGGCACCCGGATGAATGGAATACCGAGAACTGTGGGACTCTTCAAGAATCAACTCACAAAGCCCATCCTTATTGGGCACACAAATCCCGCCCTGCATTCGCAACACCCCATCATGTCCAATAGTAACCTGCTTGGCACCACTGTGTTGCACTGTGTCCTTAAGGACAAGAAAATTGGGGTCATCATATTGACGCTCTCTGATACACTCATACAAGGAAGACCGAGAGACCGTGCAAGCTAGGATACGACCAGGCTCCAAAGCATTTAACCTCATGAACTGATTGGCCAAATCCTGAACATCTAATGCTAGCGTCCTCTCACCAACTGGAATATACCCAAGGCTGCCCATACTCATAGCCTTTCTACTCAAGGCCATCCACCACATTGTCCTTCGCGGGATGATACAAAATGGTGATATCATAGTCTTTCAATAGCTCCAACCACCTCCGCTACCTCAAGTTGAGATCCTTCTGCTTGAACAAATACTGTAGACTCGGATGATCCATGAACACCTCACACGACACGCTGTAGAGGTAATGCCTCCAAATCTTCAGTGCATGAACAATGACTGGAAACTCTAAGTCATGAACATGGTAAGTATTCTCATGAACCTTCAACTACCGTGACGCGTACGCAATCACCCTGTCATCCTGCATCAATACCGCACCGAGCCTAATACGCGATGGATTACAATACATTATGTAGGATCCTGAACCTGTGGGCAACACCAATACTGGCGCCATAGTCAAAGCAGTCTTGAGCTTCTGAAAGCTCAACTCACACTCATCGGACCACCTGAACGGAGCACCCTTCTGGGTCAATCTAGTTAATAGGGCTGCGATAGATGAAAACCCCTCCATGAACTGATGATAATAACCCGACAAACCTAGGAAACACCGAATCTCTGTAGTTGAAGTAGGTCTAGGCCAGTTCTGAGCTACCTCAATCTTCTTAGGATCCACTATTATGCCTTCAGCCAATAAAACATGCCCCAAAAAGGCAACCGAGTCTAACCAAAACTCACACTTTGAGAACTTGGCATACAACTGACTATCTCTCAGAGTCTGAAGTATCACTCTAAGATACTTCTCATTCTCCTCTCGACTGCGAGAGTAGATCAAGATATCATCAATGAATACGATCATAAAACAATCCAAGTAGGGCTTGAATACCCGGTTCATCAAATCCATGAATGTTGCTGGGCATTTGTTAACCCAAATGACATCACTAGGAACTCATAATGCCCATACCGAGTCTGAAAAAGTTGTCTTAGGAACATCTGATGCCTTAATCTTCTACTGATGGTAGCCAGACCTCAAATCAATCTTTGAAAACACTTTGGCACCCTGAATCTGATCAAATAAGTCATCAATCCTCGGTAACAGATACTTGTTCTTGATATTGACTTTGTTCAACTGCCGATAGTATATACACATCCTCGTCGAACCATCTTTATTCTTCACAAACAACATGGGTGCTCCCCAAATCGAGACACTAGGTCTAATGAATCCCTTATTAAGTAAATCTTGCAACTGCTCCTTCGATTACTTTAACTCAGGCGGGGCCATATGGTATGGTGGAATATAAATGGGCTGAGTGCCCGGAGCCAAATCAATGCAGAAGTCAATATCTTTGTCGACACGCACAATAGGTACTGAATCTATGGGAGGAATACTAGAATCGCGAATATAGGCCAAATAAGTTAGACATCCCTTCTCGACCATATGTCGAGCCTTCATATAAGAAATAACCTTGCTAGAAGAATGTCCAGGAGGCCCTTTCCACTCTAATCGGGGCAATCCCAACATGGCTAAGGTCACCATCTTGACGTGACAGTCCAATATAGCATGATAAGGTGACAACCAATCCATACCCAAGATAATGTCAAAGTACACCATATCAAGAAGTATGAGATCCACACTAGTCTCTAGGTTCCCAATAGAAACCACATACGAGCGATAAACGCGATCTACAACAATATAATCTCCCACAGGTGTGGACACACATACATGAGCACTCAAAGAATTACGAGGCACAACCAGATATGAACCAAAATAGGATGACACATAGGAATAAGTAGAGCCCGGATCAAATAGAACTGAAGTATCTCTATGAAAAACTGGAACAATACCTGTGATAACGGCGTCGGATGGCTCGGCCTTGGGTATAGCTGGGAAGGCAGAAAATCGGGGTTGTGCCCTACCACCTTGACGTCCATCTTTTAGACAGCCTCTAGCTGGCCGACCTCTACCTCTAACGGCCCGACCTCCACCTCTAATGGCCTGACCCCCACCTTTGGCAGACTGACCCTTGCCCCTAGCTGGTTGAGTAGGCGGTGAAGCAACCGATGCCGAAACCATGGCACGAGAACTCTATTGTAGCATGCTGCTCAAAAATCTCGGATAGAACCTCCTGATGTGACCAGTACCCCCACACTCAAAATACCCATCCTGTTTGTTGTGGATACTGAAGCTGAAACTGACCCGAACGGGCAGGATAACCATGGTTCTAGCTCTAGATTGGAGGCACACTAATAGGAGCTGATGGTGCACTATAGGCTGGCTGCCCACAATGAGATACATAAGGACCACGACTTCTCAAAGCACCGTGAGATGCCTGGAGCGCTGATGAAATGGCCTAAGAGGATGTCCTCTACTAAAAGTACTCTGCCTCCAGATGAGGCACCACTGAAACTAGTAGAATGACAAGGCTTTTTATCAAACACCGGCCCCCTCTTCTAACCACGAACCATCTCGATCCGCCTGGCAATATCTACGGACCTATGGATAGAAATATCATCTCCAGTATCCTTGGCCATCTATAGACTGATACTAAAAGTAAGACAATAAATGTATCGCCTTACTCTCTCCCTCTCAGTAGGGAGTAAAACAATAGTAGGCGGGCTAAGTCCACAAATCGAGTCTCATACTAGGTGACGGTCATGCTCCCCTGCTGAAGATGCTCAGACTACCTGCGATAATCCTCTCTCAATTTGAAAGGAATGAACTTCTCTAGAAATAGCGGTAAAAACTGATCCCAGGTAAGTGCAGGTGAACTAGCTGGTCTGGTCAACATATAATATCTCCATCATCTCTTGGCAGAACCGGTCATCTAGAACACTGCAAAGTCGACCCCATTAGTCTCAACAATCCCCATGTTGTGCAACACCTCATGGGAACGATCCAGGTAATCCTGTGGGTCCTCAGAAGGTAAACCATTGATCGGGTCTAAGCATGCACTACTATTGAGTAGCGAGGATAGTCGATGCAGTTTTACCCAACAAGGTCGGGATCGAATCCACAAGGAGTTAATTGATTTGGAATTAGGTTTATATCTAAGTCTAGATGCGTGCTTTGTTCCTAATTACGCTTTCACACATTTTTGTTTTGATTCTACTTCTAATTCTTTTCTATTGTATGCAATGATTAAAGCTAAGTATAATATTTTTGATGTTGGTTTTCAAGTGTTTAAAAGGACTAGGGTAGTGACTTCCTCCTAGGTGGACATATAACGGGTAGCAAGAATCTAGGGCACTTTGAATAATTTGTGGTCATAATATAGCTAGCACACCCAATTACTCACTCTATATCTCTCGATAGTTTAAGTGATTTTGCCCAATTTAGCTTTCTCAAGTCCAAATGGGTATTCATGCAAGTCATGTGATATTAGCTCAAATCGGGTATTACTATCTCTAGGTTTAACTCTTTAATTGGGGCTATCAATTTTTTGAGTTCACCCCAATTTCTTGCAAGTAATGAATCAGTGTTTGCAACCACTAATTCTACAATAGCAAGAACTAGGCTAAATATCACTAACCCATAAATATTCAAGCCCTAAAATTCAGTACCCATTAAATACCCACACTAGGGTTGGGTCTCAACCCTAGCTAGGGAGATGAATGCAATTTTGGTCTCTAGTAGAAAAGGAAAGGAACACGTGGCATAACAATTACAGGGACCAGCACCCACTCCCAAACTAGAGGAAGTTAGCCTGGGGGAAGAAGCGTTGGAATATTATCAGGTGCCGAGATATTTCCAAGTTCTAGAAGAGACGGATGCAATGAAGTCCACAACGGAAGAGCTGGAGTAAGTGGCATTGTTTGATGAATTCCTAGAAATGAAATTCCACTTGGGGGAAGAACTGCACCCAAAACTCATGTCTGACTTTATTAAATTCCTTAAATCTAACGTCGATTGTTTTACATGGTCGCATGAGGATATGACAGGCGTCTCGACAGAGGTAGTTGTACACAAGTTAAGCTTGGATCCCAAAATACCTCCGCTAAGACAAAAGAAACGCCCGATTACCGAAGCCAGGAATAAATTCGTTAAAGAAGAGGTAACCCGCTTACTTAATATCGGTTCGATCCGAAAGGTAAGATATCCAGACTAGCTAGCCAATGTAGTAGTAGTTCCTAAGAAGAACAATAAGTTTTGCATGTGTGTAGATTATAAAGATCTTAATAAGACGTGCTCGAAAGACTCGTTCCTACTTCCAAACATTGACCAAATGGTTGATGCCATGGCCGGGCACGAGTTAATGAGTTTCCTTGATGCTTATTCCGGGTACAACCAAATTAAGATGAACTCGGAGGATCAGGAAAATACTTCGTTTATAATGAATTTCGATATATATTGCTACAATGTGATGCCTTTCGTATTAAAAAATGCCGGAGCCACTTATCAATGGCTCGCGAATAGGATGTTTGAAAATCAAATAGGAAAAACTATAGAAATTTATATAGACGATATGCTCATTAAGTCTTTAAATGCAAGTGATCATATTAAACATTTGCAAGAAACTTTCGACATCCTAAGGAAGCATAATATGAAACTTAATCCCAAGAAATGCACGTTCGGGGTCAACTCTGGTAAGTTTCTGGGATTTTTGGTATCGTAAAGGGGAATTGAGGTAAACCCCGATAAGATCAAGGCCATAGAAGACATCACAGACCAACTATCAAATATCAAGGAAGTCAAAAGGCTTACGGGGAGATTGGCAGCTTTGAGAAGGTGCATTTCCCGGTCATCAGAAAAGTATCATCGTTTCTTCACACTGCTCAAAAAGAAAAATAATTTCAAATGGACCCCGGAGTGCCAGCAGGCTTTGAGGGATTTAAAGAAGTACTTGTTAAGCCCTCCATTGCTTTCAAAACCAAAAGAAGGGGAAACATTGTTGGTTTACCTCGCGGTCTCGGAAGTTACGGTAAGTGCGGTTTTAGTCCGGGAGGACGAAGGTACGCAATCTCCTATTTATTATGTTAGTAAAATTTTAACGGGAGCAAAAACTCGCTACCCACCTTTGGAGAAACTAGCCTTAGCTCTCGTAGTCGCTTCTCGGAAACTGAGGCCCTACTTCCAATGCCACCCGATAGCCATGGTGACTACTTTCCCTTTGCGTAACATTCTCCATAAACCCGAGCTCTCGGGTAGATTGTCCAAATGGGTCGTCGAAATGAGTGAATTCGACATAGAATATAAATTAAGAACTGCAATTAAGTTACAAGTCTTGGCTGACTTCGTGGCCAATTTTAGTCCGAGATTATTGCTTCTTTCAACCAAGGAGGTAGTAATGGAGTCGGAATCGACATCAGGGGTTTGGACCTTATTTACAGATAGAGATTCCAATGTAAAAGGGTCCGGGCTCGGTATAGTCTTAATCATGACTTCGGGGGAAACCCTAAGGCAAGCCATCAGAATGGTCCCTTTAACTAACAATGAAGCAACGTATGAAGCTTCGATTGCAGGGCTCGAATTGGCCCCGGGACTTGACTTTGAGGTCATCGAAATCAAATGCGACTTACAGTTGGTGGTAAATCAGGTCTACGGGATCTTCGAGACAAAATAGGAGCGCATGCAACAATACGTGGTAAAAGTTCAGGCTTTATTGGCACGATTTCGGGAGTGGTTAATTACTCATATCCCAAGGGAAGATAACGCAGAAGAAGACGCATTGGCAAACCTAAAATCATCGACGAAAATGAAGGGATATGAGTGCGGGACGGTAGTACAACAGATGAACACAAGCCTGGATACAGATGGTTACTATGAGGTAAATTTGACTAATTTGGTCTGGGATTGGAGAAATGAAATCATCGATAATCTCGAACACGGGAAGCTAACCGAAGACCCCAAAGCATTCGGGCACTGCGCACTAAAGCAGCGCGATATAGCTTCAAGAGAGGCTAATTGTATAGAAAATCTTTTCAAGGCCCGCTGGCCCGATGCTTAGCGGCATCTGAAGCTAACTATATTATGAGAGAGGTTCACGAAGGGATATGCGGAAACCACTCGGGCGCAGATTCCTTAGTCCTGAAGTTGGTAAGGGCAGGATATTATTGGCCCCGCATGGAACAAGATGCCAAAGACTTTGTACTAAAATGTGATAAGTGAAAATGATACGCACCACTGGTGCTTCAACCGGAAGAACCCTTACATTCAGTTCGGTCCCCGTGGCCATTCATGAAATAGGGGATGGACATCGTCCGACCACTGCCACCGGCTCCCGGAAAGGTAAGATTTTGTTTAATGTTGACTGACTATTTTTCTAAGTGGGTGGAAGCAGGTCCTTATGAGAAGATTGGAGAATGCAAAGTGGTGGATTTCTTGTGGGAAAATATAATTTGCCGGTTCAGAATACCAAAAGAGATAGCATGCAACAATGTGCCACAATTTATCGATGCAAAAGTTACAAAGTTCCTCAAAGATATAAAAATAAAGAGGATCACATCTTCACCCTATCATCCAAGCGCAAACGGTCAAGCGGAGTCAATGAACAAAGTGATTATTCATAACCTCAAGAAAAGGTTGAAAGCGGCTAAGGGTAATTGGCCCGAGGAATTACCCGGAGATCTATGGGCATACCGAACAACGGCCAAGTCTAGCACAGGGGAAACTCCTTTTTCCCTCGTGTACGGTGTAGAAGCTTTAATCCCGGTGGAAGTAGGGGAACCCACCTTGAGATATTTCCAATCATACGAAGAATCGAACAAGCAAAAAAGTAAAATGTTATTGAGCTTTCAATAGAGTATTGTGTATGCTTGTCAGAAACTTCATGTCCTTTACAATGATGGTAGAGATCACTATTTATAGTTACATCTAGGGAACAAGGTCTTAGAATCAAGCCCCTCTTAAATGACAATTATGAGGGCCATTGAGGAATGTGTAATGGTAGGTAGTGAATGTCATATTTTCTATAACGGACCATGCACTTAATGCTATAGGATATTCTTCATTGAATGCTACTGGGTGGAAGGCATTTATTTTGCCTTTATGAATATTATTCTCTCCGACAACAAGAGAGATCATTGCCTTCGGGCCCGACTGACTTCTGTCTTCGGCTCCACGTGTTGCTTTCTCATGCGATCATTAAATATGAATATATTTTACCCCATACAGATAGTCCCCCTGCTTTCTGGTGGCATAACTTTGTGTCATTGGGAAGTTGGTAGAGATACCTTTTTTGGCGGGAAATTCTCTGACCTCCTCTGAAAAGTTTCTGACGGTTGATTAGACGCACGTCTCTCCGCATTTAATGCCCCGAACACACGTCATCCCACGATTCAACACCACTTTTACAAGTTATCGAGGTAATTATGGCAATGATTTTAGCCGTTTATTCCTTTACTTATACGCATCAAACTCCTTCATTTACACTTCATAATTGTCCAAACTTTCTCAAACTCTCTTTACTCAGTTCGTATTTATCTTCAACTTTCTCTAACTTTCCTCTTTAGAGAAAACCTCATCCTCCCTTCTGATAAAAATGACTTCTTCTTCCAAAAACCCTAGTTCCTCAAAGAACAAAGGTAAAGCTAATGATGTTGCTCCTCCTACGGTGAGCACCATCATTCCAAGGAGACTTGTCACAACTAAGGACTTCGAAGAGAAGTATCCTTCCACTAAACCCCACACATAGGCTGTTAGCGTGTATCCTTCTTCTATCCGACCTTCCATCATTCCTGATGTAAAGGAAGACTGACATTTCCAGGACTTAAATATCATCGCTCCTAACCTGGCGGAGCAGATAACCTTACCCAAGAAGGGTTTCACGTATTCTTATACGTATCTCTTCACTTTGGGGCTGTTTTCTTTGAGCGGTGAGCTTGACTCTGTTATCGTGGAGTTCTGCCTCCGTTACCAAGTATGCTTGGCACAAGTAAGTCCTTTTGTGTGGAGGACTGTTGCTTGTCTTTGGTGTCTATGCCAGGAGACGGGAGAGGAGCTAACCCTGGCTCGATTGATGAACCTTTATTCCCCCAAGATTTTCTGCGGGGGAATGGTAAATTTTAGCAAACGTGGCCACCATGCTCTGCTAACCAGCATGGATGGTGACAATGACCGTGGGTGGATGGAATGGTTCGTTGCAGTTGTCACCGAGAATATTATTCCGGCTACGGCCCCTATCATTTTCGGAATTATGAAACCGTACTCGTAAGTTCATCGTTTCCCTTTTCTTCTAGTTAAAGATCATCTCATGCTATTACTGATCCTTCTTCTTCTACTTATTTTAGTAACTTGGTGGACACCACCTATGGTTGAAGGCCTGACTAGTGGGTCCAGAAAATTTTGGATGTCACAACGCCAGAGACCCGCACGTGGAAAGAACTGGCCCTTAAATATTGGTGGAAGGCCAAAAATCATAGTAAGTCGAACTCATCTTGTTTTTTCCTTTCGTATAAGAGAGCTGATTAACCTTTTTATTTTGTCGAAATCAGGTCTACCCCAGGGCTCAGTTGTGGTCCCCAAGGAGGATGTTTTGGCTTATCCTACTAATGTAGCGAGAGGCTTTTACCCGAACATGTGTCTCTAGGCCTGCTTCTGGTGCAAGTGCTTCTTCTCGGAGTCCCCGTATGGAGAACAGGAAACAAGAAAGATGACGTTCCTTCGCGGCCGGGGAAAAAAATTAAGAAATCAAAGAATGCAGCACCCGAGCCATTCCCGGGTAATATGGTGATGAGTGTTGCGCCCGAGCCGTTCACAGAAATTGTGGTGATCGACGATGATGGAGGAGCCGGTGATGAGGGATCTTTCTCTACATAGAATACGTTGAACTTCATCAGCTCAACAAAATGCTCAATCTGTTGAGTTAGTTACACCAACCGAGGACGATGCCTCAGCGCTCTGGGGGGAGTATGAGATGGTGGAAAATGCTAATTCCCGCTTCCAAGTCCTAATCATCGTGCCCATTACCATAAGTTTGAGTACCGGGTCCCTTCCATCTTCGGTTGACGAGCAACCAACAATCAGTACTGCATTTGCTGTAGCCGCTTCTCAACCTACAATTCCATCAACTTCATGTCTTTCTTCACCAACTCTACCTTCGCCACCAACAACTGCTACATCATCTCTGCCGGTCATAGTCGTCCGAGAAGATTTCCCCCTTTCTCAGTCCCGCAGTTCATGGGAGTTTGGGGAAAAATTATGCTGCCCCCTCCGAAGATCCCCATTGGAGGACGAGCGTCACCCTTTCGGTCTCTACCGGATGCCATCTGTTATCCAGGACAGTGGAACTTGCTAATTATCTGAAGCCTTTGGCTTCAAAAAAAGATAGGGATAAGATACAAACTCTCTCGGGAGAGTGTTTGTTGAAAAATAACATGTACAACGCAGCGACAGTATAACCTTTGTTTTCTCTGTTGTTTCTTCCATCTTTGTTATGGCAGGGTTTTGAGTGCATTTTTGTTTTGCAGTCTAACTTCCTTGCATCCGAGGGGCTTCAAAGGCTGATTCGTGATAAGAAGGAGCTTACCTCGGAGCGGGATCAACTTTTGGCTGAGCGAGATCAGACTGTTGCTCGAATCTCAGGACTGGAAGCACGAGCTACTAAGGCCATTGAGTTAGAGGCTCGGTTGTAGAAAATCAAGCACGAAGTGGTGACCCTTAGCCAGGAGGTTGCCCCGTTAAGGGCACAATTTGAATAAACTAGGGCCAAATAGGTTGAAGTCCATAATGCCATTCTTGCTGCATCCGATCGCGAGGCCGCCTCCGCTGAAAGGTTGAGAAATTTTGAGGTAGCCTTAAACTCCAAAGCTGAAGAAGTTACTGTTGCCGATGAAAAGTATGCCCGATTGGAGGAGAAGCATAAAAGTACCATAGAGCACAATAGAATTTTCAACTTCACTGTCCACTACCTTGATATCAGCCTCCGGTCCATTAGATTCGCATGGGATAACCTTTCTGCCGAGGTTGGCTAGCTTAAAGAAGAACCTCAGCGCCGAGTGGCTTCCCTCATTGTTGAAAAAACATATTCTATGTACAGTATGAGGAGAAAACCCTTGGAATATACCAAAGCGGGTATCAATGAATTTGATGCCAAAATTGCTAAGGCCTGTGAGCTGGAGTCTACTGTCGAAAGGGGTCTTCCGTCTCGACCTGATGCTACTGACTCTTTTGGTTTCGGTTCTGAGTTCTTGGGAACTGAAGAAGAACTGAAAGGTGATGATGCTGAAGACCAAAATGGTGAAGACCAAGATATTGAACCGGCGGGGGATCCTCCCACTTCCCTTGGGGATGCAAATGCATTTCTTCCTCCGGGTTCCGGAGATGCAGTAGCTTAGTTTTTGTTTCTTTTCTTTCTCATATCTTTGTACTTGTGCTGTTTGGCACGTTTATTTTGAATAAAAGAACTTTTTCGTTCAAGTATCGTGCAAGTTTTTCTCTTCGCGTACTTTTCGTTTAAGTATTTACGCAAGTTTTACTCTTTGTGTCCTTTTTGTTTATGTATTCTCGTAAGTTTTCTGTGCCGAGATATGCGAGGCTTCAGGTGTATCTTTCTTTGGTAGTATTTGGATCCCAGGCATAGGGTCTTCCAAAACCAACCCTTTAACGTGAGGGTTTCATAAGAAAGGGCCCTCTTATGTTTACGGTACTCTTGAAGAGGACGTCTCCTATTCATTACGACACTAGCATTTGAAGTACTTGTTTAACTTTCAAATGATTAAATCAATTCATCGTTCAGACAAGAAACAAGATAGAATAGAAATAAAAGGACTTTACCTTATTCCTTCCATTTTCAAAAGTACATAAGCATTCGTTGTGCTAAAACGAAATTGCCATTTCTTGTGGCTAACATATACAACTTGTTTTTACGGGGTTGGCTGTGCAGTCCCTGATCCCGATGATACAATGTTGTTTTCGGGTTTCGTATTCCAGTCGATGTGGCTGTCATTATTGCCGTATCCTCATATCATTCCCCCCAGTGTTCGAATGCGAAGCATGCGAATTTGAACACTGGAAGTTTTGTGCCTTTGAGGATTCCACTAGTGAATTTCAAGATAATCTTCAGTTCGATAGAAAACTTCACTTCCCCTTAGGAATTTATGCTATCGAGCCAACGATTATCTAACAATCCCCAGTGGCTTGCACTTGTAAATGGTCGGGTAATCTTTGTTTGACAACAAACTTTACTTCCCAGTAGGAACTTTGCTACCGAGCAAAAAACTATCTAATCGCTCTATAGTGGTTCTTTGCTTGTGTGCCTTGTCATTTAAAGGTCTTATTTCTGCTGTTGAAGCTTCCTTCATAGTATGCTTTCCGTTGCTTCCTCATTAAAAACCTTGCCAGAAAAACCCAATTGGGAAAACAACTGGACGAAGGGAAAAAGAGTGCAGCACATACTTTTAATATAGGCGAGGCTCGTCAACAATAGTATCTCTTGAGGTGTGCCACATTCCAGTTGCTAGGCAACTTTTCTTCGTCTAGATTTTCTAACTCGTATGACCCTTTCCTAGTGACAGCTGAAACTCGGTAGGGGCCTTCCCATGTTGGACCTAGCTTCCCTGCATTGAGCACCCGTGTGTTCTGAGTTACTTTCCTTAAAACCAAGCCTCCTACTTTGAAATAACGGAGGTTGGCTCTTTGATTGTAATATATTTCTATTCTCTGCTTTTGGTCCGCCATTCTTATATGCGCCAAGTCCCTGCGTTCATCGAGCAGCTCCAAATTGACCAACATTGCTTTATTGTTTATTTCTTTGTTTGCCCGAAAATATCTCAGGGTAGGCTCTCCTACTTCCACCGAGATCAGGGCTTCTACTCCGTACACAAGAGAGAAAGGAGTCTCCCCCGTGCTTGATTTGGTCGTTGTTCGGTACGCCCATAGTACTCCTGGAAGCACTTCAGGCCATTTACCTCTGCCTCTAATCTCTTCTTGAGATTTTGTATAACCACCTTATTTGTTGATTCTGCTGGGCCGTTTGCGCTCGGATGATAGGGTTATGATGTGATCCTTTTGGTTTTCAAGTCTTCAAGGAACTTTGTGACCTTTATGCCTATAAATTGTGGCCCGTTATGGCAGGCTATCTCTTTTGGTATCCCAAATCTGCAAATTATATTCTCCTACAAGAAATCTACCACTTCACTTTCGCCAATCTTCTAGGACCTGCTTCAACCCATTTAGAAAAATAGTCAGTTAAAATCAAAAGACATCTTACCTTACCGAGAGACGGTGGCAGTGGTCCGACAATATCCATCCCCCACTTCATGAACGACTATGGTGACAAAACTGAGTGCAATGGCTCTGCCAGTTGATGCACCAATGATGCGTAGCGTTGATATTTATCACATTTCTGAACATAAGCCTTGTCTTCTTGTTCCATCCGGGGCCAGTAGTATCCTGCTCTAATTAATTTTAACACAAGGAATTCACGCCTAAGTGATTTTCGTAGATCCCTTCGCGGACTTCTCGCATAACATAGTTGACTTCGGAGGCTTCCAAACACTAGGCCAACGGGCCTTGGAAAGATCTTCTGTATATTTGACCTACCTTGAAGCTGTATCGAGCTGCTTTAGTGCACAACGCCCGAGATGCCTTAGGATCTTCAAGCAATTTTCTGTGCTCGAGATACTCAATGAACTCATTTCTCTAGTCCCAGACCAAATTAGTCTCGTTTACCTCGTAATAGATATCCGCGTCTAATACCGAATGCATAAGATGTACGTCCGTATCGGATTCCGATCCCTTCATTTTTGTGGATGATCCAAGATTGGCTAGTGTATATGTTTCTGCATTCTCTTCCCTCAGTATGTGCGTAATTAACTATTCCTAGAACTGAGCGAGCAGAGCTTGGACTTTCAATACGTATTGTTGCATGCGTTCATTTTTGTCTTCAAAGATTCTGTAGACCTGATTTACTACCAATTGGGAGTCGCATTTGATTTCTATGACCTTGGAGTCTAGTCCCCGAGCCAATTTGAGTCCTGCAAACAAAGCTTCATAATCTGCTTCCTTGTTAGTCAGAGGAACAGTTCTTATGGTCTGCCTTAGGGTTTCTCCCGAGGGCATGGTTAACACTATGCCGAGCCTGGACCCCTTCATATTGGAAGCTCCGTCCATGAACAAGGTCCAAACTCCTGATGTCGATTCCGACACCATTACTGCTTCTTTGGTAGCCAAAAGTAAAAGTCTTGGACTGAAACCGGCCACAAAGTCGGCCAAAACTTGTGACTTAATCGCAGTCCTAGGTTTATATTCTATGTCAAATTTGCTCATTTCGGCAGCCCACTTCGCCAGCCTACCTGAGAGTTCAGGTTTATGAAGAATATTCCGCAGGGAAAAATTGGTAACCACAACTATCGGGTGACATTGGAAATAAGTCCTTCGCTTTCAAGCGGCAACTACAAGGGCTAAGGCCAACTTTTCCAGATGTGGGTAGCGAGTTTTTGCTCCCGTCAAAATTTTACTTACATAATAAATAGGAGATTGCATACCTTCATCCTCGCGGACTAAAACAACACTTACCGCTACCTTCGAGACCGCTAAGTAGATCAGTAGTTGTTCGCCTTCCTCTGGTTTTGACAGTAATGAAGGACTTGACAAATACCTTTTCAAATCCTTCAAATCCTGCTGACATTCCGAGTTCCATTCCAAGTTATTCTTCTCTTTGAGGAGTGGAAATAAATGATGACATTTTTTCGAAGACCGGGAAATGAATTTACTCAAAGCGGTCAGTCTCCTTATTAGCCTTTGAACCTCTTTCACACTTGATAGCTAGTCCAGGATGTCTTCGATGGCTTTAATTTTATCGGGGTTAACCTCGATCCCCTTTTGCGACACAACAAATCCCGGGAACTTATCAGAGCTAACTCCGGATGCACATTCCTCGGGATTAAGCTTCATGTTGTGCTTTCTTAAGATGTCAAAGGTTTTTTGTAGGTGTTTAAGATGATCCCCTGCGTTTAAAGACTTAACCAGCACATCATCTATGTAAACTTCCATAGTTTTCCCCAATTGCTTCTCAAAAGTTTTGTTTACGAGCCGCTGGTAAGTGGCTCCGGCGTTTTTTAGCCAGAAAGGCATCATATTAGGATCATATTATAACAATATGTGCTAAAGTTCATGATGAACGGAGTTTTTTCCTAAACCTCCGGGTTCATCTTAATTTGGTTTTACCCGGAATAAGCATCAAGAAAACTCATTAACTCATGCCCGGCCATCGCATCAATCATTTGATCAATATTTGGCAATGGGAACGATTCTTTTAGGCACGCCTTATTCAAATACCTATAGTGCACGCACATGCAAAATTTATTGTTCTTCTTTGGAAATACTACTACGTTAGCTAGCCAAACAGGATACTTTACCTCTCGGATTGAACTGATATCAAGCAAGCGAGTTACCTCTTCTTTGACATATTTGTTTCTGACCTCGGCAATAGGACATTTTTTCTGTCTTACCGGAGGCATATTGGGATCCAGGCTTAGTTTGTGCACGGCCACTTCTGGTAGGATACATATCATATGCGCATGCGACCATGCAAAATAATCGATATTAAATTTAAGAAATTCGATAAATACAGACATAAGCTCAGGGTGTAGTCCTGTCCCCAAGTGGAACTTCCTCTCTAGGAATATTTCGAACAATGCGACAGGTTCGAGTTCTTCCATTGTGGATTTTGTTGCGTTCGTTTCTTCTGGTACCTAAAAATACCTTGGTACCTGATAGGATTCCAATGACTCATTTCCCTGGTTGACTTCGCTCGGCTCGGGAGCAGGCGCCGATTCCTGTAATTTCTATGTTGCATGCTCCTTCCCTTTGCTATTGGAAATCGAGATTGCATTCATCTCCCTTGCTGCCGGTTGATCGCCTCTTATTTGTTTAATTCCCTCGGGATGCTGTTATCGACCCTCTGCGTTGTTTGATTTGCGGGAGCACCGGGAGAAATTGTACCTTGTCCATTCGCGTTGTTGGAAGTACCCAACAATGCCTGCCTTAATTCCGTCATGACCTGATCATGCCGTGAGAGATGGCCCATAATGGCCTTTTGTTGCTCCCTCAGGATCCTTATTGTTTTAGCGACGTGCTCGTCTTCAGCATCATTAGGAGTTTCCTCTCGAACGTGTCATGGATATTGCACGCCATGAACCGGCGTGGCCTCGTTTCCCTCGTTGCGGGTATCACTAATAGAATCTTTGTGCTGGGGCTGATTTTTCTGGGCCTCAATGTTGTGTGCGATGTTGATATCGTTATCTGCTATTTTTAGTGATTTTTGCTAATAACAAAGAATTAAACAAGTTAGTAATAAATGCATGGATCAATTCAATTACACAATTATCTATGCCCCATGGTGGGCGTCAAACTGTTTACCCCTAAAACGGTACAGTTGAATTTATTCGTGGTTTATAGACAAGTGAATCGATTTGATCCTAAAATGATAAATAAATTAGACAAAAATATAAGACTTAGCGTTAAAATCGAGATACGGCAATTGAGATCTTGAGCCCGGGAACAAAGCTTCCGGAGGCAGTAAGAGCAATGTAAATAAGCAAAAAAGTAAAATGTTATTGAGCTTTCAGTAGAGTATAGTGTATGCTTGTCAGAAAATTCGTGTCTTTTACAATGATGATAGAGATCACTATTTATAGTTACACCTAGTGTACAAGGTCCTAGGATCAAGCCCCTGTTAAATGATAATTATGAGTGCCATTGAAGAATGTGTAACGTTAGGAAGTGAATGACATATCATCTGTAACGGACCATCCACTTAATGCTATAAAATATTCTTCATTAAATTCTATCACCGGGTGGCAGGTATTTATTTTACCTTCATGAATATCATTCTTTCTGATAACAAGCGAGATCATTACCTTGGGGGCCGACCGTCTTCTGTCTTCGTCTTCACGTGTAGCTTTCTCATGCGATCATTAAATATGAACATATTTTACTCCATACACTTATATGATGCAGTAGCAGCATCTTCAAAAGAAGAAGAAGATAATAATTTCCCACTATTATTGTTGCAAATATAGTGTTTTCTTGGACTTAAACTGAGGAGAGGAAGTGCTTCTTTCAAATTAAAGGAGGAGAAGGTGGAGGTAGTGAAGAAGATTGAGTTCATGGAATTCTCGGAAGTGGAACTTTGAGTTGTTGTTAGGGTCAGGCATGGGTCCTTCACCATGGGGTATACCGAGATATTTCTTTTTATAACCGTCCTTTATGTGGTACCTACGTTTCTTACCCGATTAATCCAGATTCATTCCTTATACAGCTCACTAAAGGAAGAAATGCTCTATACCGATGTTTTTTCATTTTCCACTATCAAACAAGGATATCTCATCTATCCCCCATAATCCTTATCTCGAGATTGATTACTGCTCATCTAATGGGAAGTTAAAAGGTAAAAGGCCTAGTGAGAATTCATAATAATGCATGTCGGTTTTGTACATAGAAGAAAATACTTTGTATGAAAATTGTTGTCCTGTGAAATTTGTTTAGCTTAAGAAATCAACTTTTGTCAGTGTTATTTGGAAATAAAAGTTAGTGGCATATGAAAATCATCTAAAGTGAAGGATAGAGAGAGTATGAGGATTCTGTTCCGGTGATGTTACTAGTTTCTAAACACGTGCGGCACGTGTAACCTTATTAATCATTCCAAACTTTTTAAAATTGAAGATAACTAAAATTATCTAAACGATTTGTTAAAAGTTCTATAAAATGGATGTAGCTCTCGGAAGTCAAATGTATTCAAATACTTAATTTTTCTTCCCCCCTCCCCCCGAAACTAATTTCGATATGTAAGAATTATAGTGCCCTACATCCTACCGAATGATAGTTTGTTTATTAGGATTTGAGTTATGTTTTTTCTATATATCTTATATTCTTCTACTTATATATCATTGAAATTTAGATTCAAATGATAACAATTGACTTACGAAACAATTTAATAGTTAACCATGCATTGTAGACACTATTGT
Source organism: Nicotiana tomentosiformis (assembly GCF_000390325.3). Classification (NCBI taxonomy): domain Eukaryota; kingdom Viridiplantae; phylum Streptophyta; class Magnoliopsida; order Solanales; family Solanaceae; genus Nicotiana; species Nicotiana tomentosiformis. The sequence continues at coordinate 85,023,797 of NC_090823.1, forward strand.
TCTTTGATTTAAGTAGTAGACTTCCACGTAACCCATGAATTCTTACTGGTAAAAGTAAATAGAAGAGAAAGTAAAAAAAAAGTGAAGTCTACTAATGGGCGTGATAATTAGCCTCACAAAATGAATCCAAAATTTCTTGTTATTACGGAAAATAACAAATTTAACGCTATTTCTCACTGAATATCAATGAGGATAGTGTAGTAGCCAAACTTTTTCATAACAAAATTCATTTTCATGATAAAAACTATGGATATATTATATAAAAACAGAAATAATTGTAAAATTTGCGCGAGACTCATAAAATTTACAAGAAAAGATTTTTTTTTTACCTCATTTGACACTTATAGATTGGTGTTATGTGCTGTAGACAGTTAACAGATATGCCAAATGAAAAGAACTAATATTTAATAAGAAAAAGAATTTTTTCAATTGACAAATGGTCAGATAGTAAGAAGAGTTGCTTAATTGATTTCATTGTCCAATTTTATAAAGTGAATGAAAGAGGGAGAGAAGGCTGAAATACATGAATCTTTAATAATTGTTGGAAGCTCAATGTCATGACCCAAAATTCACTATAGGTCGTGATGGAGCCTAACACCGCCGTCAGGCAAGTCAATAATGATTCATCAATTTAATTACTCATTTTAGTATTTTGAAATCATAATTTTTCTTAACTGAACAGTATAAAATAGAATTAACAGAGTAAATAAAAATATTTACACGAACCACAATAATGAGTAACCTGAAGGAACCCCCAAAATCCGGTGTCACAAGTGCATGAGCGTTTTCTAAAGAGTGCATTAATAATACAACATCTGTCCCGAATGTAATAAGACATAATAAAATAAATGGTACAATGCAGAGTCGGTGGACTGCGAAGCATAGCATGGAATGCAACTCATGTGAAGTCTCCTCAACAGGTGCGCCTACGCGCCAAGGTGATCATCAATGAACCTGTCAGATCCTGCACATTTAGTGCAGAAATACACCATGGGTACGTAAATCAACACGTACCCAGTAAGTATCTAGCCTAACCCCGGAGAAGTAGTGACGAATGGGTCAATATTGATACTTACTAGAGGTCCAAGCAAATAATATAATAATCTATAACAGGTATGAAGTGCACGACAATAGTGAAGTAAATATGTAAATCTCGAAAGTTTTCAATTATTTTCTTTAAAGTATTAATTTCTCAATCTTGTATTCTATCTTAATATCTCCGAAAGTTTTCAAGTGTCATCATCAAATAAACCCGAAGTACCATATAAAATGCTGAGCATCAGTAGAGAGGTTAACTCGTGAATATTCGGGCTACAAGCGATATAATGCACGATTCTGCCAAGGTCGTTCGGCCCGATCCAGAATAATATGTACACTGCCGAGGGTTGAGCGGCACGAACCATAGATGCACCTATATACTGTTGAGGCGTTCGGCCCGCTCCACAAGAAAAGGAAAGAAGTTACCGAATTACGAGACACGTATTTACAACCCCGTACGTGGGTACAAAATGAATATAATCTTTACCTTTTCTCAAATAACTTGACCACAACTCAAAGCTTGACCTAGTATACATATAATTAGTTCTAAATCAATTTCATTTATAACTTCGATTAATTAATGTCAGCAACATGAGCTCAAATAATTCAAATATTATAGGCTAAGATCCTAGGTCTACCCGGATATAAGCATGTTATAGTTACGTACGGACTCTCGTTACCTCGTGCGTACGTAACTCCCACAACTAGTTGCACATAATAATAAATATCAACTAGGAGGTAGTTTCCCTCTCACAAGGTTAGACAAGAGACTTACCTTGCTCTGAAGTCCCATAACCAGTTCCTAAGCCTATCTAACACCTCAAACCGATGCTCGTCGCTCCAAAACTATTCAAACAAATGTGCAGACCAATCAAAATATACTCTAATACCCATAATTGATCAATTTATATTAATTTTCAACTCCGCTCGAAAAGTCTATAAAATTATCCCTCGGCCCCATGTGCCCGATATTCGAAAAGTTTTAAAGATAAATTTTACCCATAACACCCCAAACTCTAATATATAACTTATCCCAAATTCCATGTCCAATTTCGTGGTTAAAATCCAAAAATACCAAATTCGAGATTTTCTACCAAAATCCCACAATTTTTACTAATTTTCATGCCCTAATCCACATACAAACCATGCATTTAATTTGTAATAGATGGAAATCACTTACCTTATATTGCTTGATGAAAGTCTCCCCTTGAAAAGCTCTCCAAAATCACCCCAACCAAGTGAAAATGGAAGAAAATGGGCCAAATCCTGTTTTTATAAAACACCTTTGCCCAGACAACCTTCCTCTTCTGCGGACATTCCCATCGCAGGTGCGGCTTTCCATAAGCCCAGCAAAGTCCGCTTCTTCGGACAAAAACCCGCTCATGCGGTCACGCTTCTGCGGCTCCCTAACCGCCTCTGCGGTTTCGCTTCTGCGGAGTCTTGATCGCTCCTGAGGTCCAGCGCCAAAGGCCTAGCCCCACTTCTGCGATGCCTTCTGCGCTTTTGCAGATGCGCATTTGCGCCCCCAAAGCCTCATCTGCGGCCCTTCGTCCAGCTGGCCCAAGACCGCTTTTGTGACCCCTTTGGCCGCTTCTACGGCTTCGCACCTGCGGCCAAAACCTCGCAGGTGTGGTTACAACAGATGTGCGGCGATCAACAAATTTCATAAAGACAAATTCAATCCGTTAACTATCTGGAATCCACCCGAGGCCCTCAGGACCTTAACCAAATATACCAACACATCCCAAAATACAATACGAACTTAGTCGAGCCTTCAAATCACATAAAACAATGCTAAAACCGCGAATCGCACCCCAATTCAAGCTTAATGAACTTTAGAACTTCAAACTTCAATATACGATGCCGAAGCATATCAAATCAGGTTCGATTGACCTCAAATTTTGCACACAAAGTCATAATTGATATAACAAAGCTACTCCAAGGCTCGAAACCCTAAACAGACATTGATAACATTAAAATCAGCTTCAAGTCAAACTTAAGAATTTCTTAACTTTCAAAATACGAACCTTCCATATTAAGCGTTGAAATGCTCCCGGGTGATCCAATACTCAACCCGAACATATGCCTAAGTTTAAAATCATCATACGAACATGTTGGAACCTTCAAATCCTGATTCCAAGGTTGTTTACTCAAAAATCATACCTTAGTCAATTCTTCCAACTTAAAGCTCCCGAAATTAAAAATTTTCTTTCCAAATCCATCCCGAACTTCCCGAAATTCAGTTCCGACCATCCGTACAAGTCATAATACCTGAAGTGAAATTGCTCAAGGTCTCAAACTTCCGAACGACACGCTTGAGCTCAAAACGATCAGTCAGGTCGTTACACTCAAAGGAGCAAATATTGAATGGGCATTCTAAAGGTTGAGATAGTATGTACATTTGCAATAAAATATCAGAAGATGAAAGCAATATTTAGGAGTTGAATAGGCTGCATTGAGTAGTACAAAAATATTTATTGGAAGGTAAGTTTACTTTTTAGTACAAGAATATTTGTGAAGTAGTGTTTATATAATTAATGGGTAAAAAGTCCTTTAATTTTTATGGACATTTTGGTAATCCAAATTTGATATTTGGAGCTTCCTACTTTTAATATAACTAGTTCTCGGACACATGTTCTAATTAGTGTAAAATATTTTTAAAATACTATAATTAGAGTTTGCTGAGTTGCACATAAATTCAAAAGGAAAATTACAAGTTCAACCTAATGAATAATGAGCCTATTCAACCGACATTTGTTATCATTCCAAGACACAATCATACGAAAAATTGCTATTAAATAAATTTTAAAATAAATATTTGAGCAATTCAATTATGCAATTCTTATAATATTTCAGGTATTCAACTTGACAATACTTCCTTTTTAATATGTTAACACATAATCTAAAAGTCGGCTATGATTACAGAGGTTTCACGTCTTAAAGTTTTAGGCTTTCTTTTTAAGAAACTATAACCTCCATCTTTACTGTTGAATACATATCAAGAATTTATTATCGAATGAGCGTAGTATTGTCACGACCCAATTCTCCCTCCGTAAGATGTCGTGATGACACCTAGTCTTTACGACTAGGTAAGCCTAACAATTGCGGAATAATCAAAATAGAGACAGAAACAACTACTAATTTCAACAGATAACTATATAACAGAAAAATGCTGCTCGGTATGTACAAGTAACCAACAACTCGAGTATAACAATATTCCCAAAACCGGGTAATCACAAGTCACAAGCTCTAAGAAATTGTCTAACTACTTCTATACATCAGTAACTAGAAGAAATAAAGGAGGAACAAAATGAAAGGGATAGAGGGGGACTCCGAGGTCTGCGGACGCTGGCAGATCTACCTTGAAGTCTCCGGAGCAGCAGCAAGTACGCAACTAATAGCGGGGCTGGTAGGAGGTACCTGGATCTGCACATAAAATATGTACAGAAGAGTAGTATGAGTACACCACAACGATACCCAGTAAGTGCCAAGCCTAACCTTGGTAGTGTAGTGACGAGGTTAGGTCAGGGCCTTACTGGTATATAATAATTTAAGGTAGAAAAATATAGCAATGTAATAAGAGACTGGAAATTTAACGAGGAGAAACTACAAAAAGATAACAGCACAACACATAGGGATAAACAACGGGGGCACTCCCGAGATACCATCTCGTAGTCCCAAAAGTAAATGCTCAACAGGGGATCTCCCGAGGTACCGCCTCGTAGTCCCAAAAGTAAATATGTAGGGGGATCTCCCGAGGTAATGCCTCGTATTTCCAAAAGTAAACACACAGCTCGAAATCGATGGAAACAACAATTACAGTAAGAAATCCTATAGTTTATGACTAAATACAAGTCAAGGAAAAACATGAATCAACTAAGCATGATGTACAAGTTTCATATAAGCAATTAAGACACGTAGATATGCGATATTAGGCTAACAGGATAAATACACACGCTTGTATAACTCAATTAAGATGTAACAGGTTACTACTCAGTAAAAATCGGATTTTCAACAATTAGCCCGTGTACACACTCGTCACCTTGCATACACGGCGCTCACGTATCACAGAAGTATCACAACAGTATCAATCCTAAAGGGATTTCCCCCACACAAGGTTAGGTAAGCCATCAATCAACAATAACACCTTTTCCTAGACTTTCTGACTTCAAATGGCCCAAATCTAGCCAAAAACAATCACATACTATAAATAAAACTATAATAAACTAATCTAATTAATAAAATCAAGACTTTAACAAGAATTTTAAAAATCGCCCCAAAGAGTCGACCAAGGACCACGTCTCGAAATTAGGTAAAAGTCACAAAATATGAACACCCATTCAACCACGAGTCCACCCATACAAAAATTACTCAAATCCGATACCGAAATCTCAATCAAAACCCAAATATTCGGTTGAAGTACTTTCCAACTTTTCCCCAATTTTCTCAACCCAAATCCTTAATTAAAATATGAAATTAACGATAGATTTGTAAAATATAACCATAAATGAGTTAAGAATAATTACCCAATAGCTTCCTCTAAAAATCCCTCAAATTATCGCCTAAGTCCAAGCTCTCAAAGTCCCAAAGTGAAAATGAGATCAAACCCTCCAATTCACAATCCGGACACGCTCCGAAGTCCAAAATCGCCCAACGGAGCTAACGGAACCAAAGAAGCTCCATTTCGGAGCCGTCTTCACACATTTCCAACTACGGTCAAAATCCTAGAACATAAGCTTCCGTTTTAGGGACTAAGTATCCCAAATCACTCAGAAACCAATAACAAAACCTCCCGGCAAGTCAGTTAAGCATAAAACGATGCGGGGAAAACAGTAAATAGTGGATCAGGGCTAATACTCTCAAAATGACTGGCCGGGTCGTTACATCCTCCCCCTCTTAAAATAATTGTTCCTTCTCGAACAAGCATAGAGACATACTTGAAGTGGTGAAGCGATGAGGATAACGGTTGCGCATATCATGCTCGGTCTCCCAAGTCGCCTCCTCGACCGGCTAACCCCTCCACTGAGCCTTCACTGATGCAATATTCTTTGACCTCAACTTTCGAACATGCCTATCCAAAATAGCCACCGGCTCCTCAACATAAGATAAATCCTTGTCCAACTGAACTGCTGAAATCTAGCGCATGAGACGGATTACCGTGATACTCCCAGAGCATAGAAATATGGAATACTGGATGAACTCATGCTAGACTGGGAGGAAAGTCAAGATCATAAGAAACCTCCCCAACTCGCCGTTACACCTCAAATGGGACAATAAACCTTGGGCTTAGCTTACCCTTCTTATCGAACCTCATAACACCCTTTATGGGCGAAACATAGAGCAAGACCCGCTCACCAACCATGAATGAAACATCGCAAACCTTCCGATCCGCATAACTCTTCTGTCTGGACTGGGCTGTGTGAAGTCGATCCTAAATCACCTTAAGTTTCTCCAAAGCATCATGAACCAATTCTGTACCCAATAGCCTAGCCTCGCCTGACTCGAACCAACCCACTGGAGACCGACACCGCCTAATATACAGAACCTTATACGGTGCCATTTGAATGCTCGACTGATAATTGTTGTTGTAGGAAAACTCCGTAAGTGGCAAGAACTAATACCAAGAACCCCCAAACTCCATCACACATACCCGGGGCATATTCTCCAGTATCTGAATAGTGCACTCGGACTACCCATCCATCTGAGGGTGAAATAATGTGCTCAACTCAACCCGAGTACCCAACTCATATTGTACGACTCTCTAGAACCACGATATAAACTGCGTACCCCGGTCAAAGATGATAGATATCGGCACACCGTGAAGCATGATAATCTTGCAGATTTAAACTCGAGCCAGCTACTCGGAAGAATAAGTAGTCATCACCAGAATGAAATGAGCTGACTTGGTCAGCATATCCACAATCACCCAAACTGCATCAAACTTCCTTTGAGCTCGTGGAAGCCCAACAACGAAATCCATAGTGATCCACTCCCATTTTCACTCCAGAATCTCTAGCTTCTGAAGCAAACCACCTGGCCGCTGATGCTCGTACTTCACTTGCTGGCAATTTAGACACCGAGATACATACTCTACTATGTCCTTCTTCATTATCCTCCACCAATAATGCTACCTAAAGTCCTGATACATCTTTGCGGTACTCGGATGAATGGAGTACCGCGAACTACGAGCCTCTTGGAGAATCAATTCACGCAAACCATCTACATTGGGCACACACAACCTGCCCTGCATCCTCAATGCACCATTATCTCCAATAGTGACCTCCTTAGCATCACCGTGATGAACCATGTACTTGAGGACAAACATATGGGGGTCATCATACTGACGCTCCCTGATACGGTTATAAAGAGAAGACTGGGAGACCATATAAGACAAAACTCGACTCGACTCAGAAATATCAAATCTAATAAACTGGATGGCTAAGGACTGAACATACAATGCCAATGGACTCTCTGCTGCTGGTAGATATGCTAAGCTCCCCAAACTCTCCACCTTGCAACTCAAGGCATCGGCCACCGCATTGGCCTTCCCGGGATGGTATAGAATAGTGATTTCATAATCCTTAAGAAGCTCTAACCACCTCCGCTGACGCAAGTTAAGATTCTTTTGTTTGAACGGATGCTGCAAACTCCGGAGGTTAGTGTAGATCTCACAAGGGACACCGTACAAATAGTGCCGCCAAATCTTCAAGGCATAAACAATAGCTGCTAACTCAAGGTCGTGGACAAGATAGTTCTTTTCATGCACCTTCAGCTGTCTAGATGCGTAGGCAATCAACCTACCGTCTTGCATCAACACCGCATCGATACCAACTTGTGATGCATCATAATATATAGTATAAGATCCCGAACCTGTACGCGATGCCAATATTGGGGTTGTAGTCAAAGCTTTCTTGAGCTTTTGAAAGCTCTCCTCACACTCCTCTGTCCACCTGAACGGAGCACCCTTCTAGGTTAGCCTGGTCATAGGTGCTGCAATAGATGAGAAACCCTCTACAAATCGATGGTAGTACCCCGCCAAACCAAGAAAACTGCAGATCTCCATAGCTAAGAAAGGTCTAGGCCAACTCTGCACTGCCTCAACCTTCTTCTGATCTACCTTGATCCCCTCACTCAACAATACATGTCCTAAAAATGCCACTGAATCTAGCCAGAACTCACACTTTGAGAATTTTGCATATAACTTCTTGTCTCTCAAGGTTTGAAGCACAATCCTCAGGTGCTGCTCATGATCCTCACGACTCCGGAAGTACTCCAGAATGTCATCAATAAACATAATGACGAATGAGTCAAGATGGGGCCGAAATACACTCTGCATCAAGTGCATAAGTTGATGGGGTGTTGGTCAGCCCAAATGACATCACAAGGAACTCGTAGTGACCATACCGAGTCCTGAAAAAAGTCTTCGAGATATCTGGCTCCCGAATCCTCAACTGATGATGGCCTGAACGCAAGTCAATATTGGAAACACTCTGGCACCCTGTAACTGATCAAATAGGTCATCAATACAAGGCAATAGATATTTGTTCTTCACTGTAACTTTGTTCAACTGGCGATAAACAATGCACATATGCATAGAACCATCCTCATTCTTTACAATCAAGACTGGGGAACCCCAAGGTGACACACTGGGCCGAATGAAGCCCATATCAAGCAATTCCTCTAACTGTTCCTTCAACTCCTTCATGTTCCTTCAACTCCTTCAACTTAGGAGGAGCCATACAATATGGAGGAATAAAGATGGGCTGAGTGCCCGGTAACAAGTCAATACCAAAGTCGATATCTCTGTCGGGCGGCATGCCCGGAAGATCAGTTGGAAATACATCTGGATAATACCTCACTACTGAGACTGACTCAACTGTAGGAGTATCAATAATGACATCTCTCACATAAGCTAGATACGTGTAACATCCTTTCTTAACCATTCGTTGAGCTTTAAGAAATAAAATTACTTTGATAGGAGTATAATCTAAGGTACCTCTCCACTCTAACCGCGGTAATCTTGGCATAGCCAGCGTCACGGTCTTGGCGTGACAATCAAGAATACCATAATGGGGCGACAACCAGTCCAAGCCCAAAATAATATCAAAGTCTACCATACTGAGAAATAATAAATTGGCTCTGGTCTCAAAAACACTAAGAATAATCAAACACGACCGATACACATGGTCAACAACAATGGAATCACCCACATGTGTAGATATATAAACAAGAGAACTGAAAGAATCACGGGATACGCCTAAATATGAAGTAAAATAAGATGACATATAGGAATAAGTGGAGCCTTGATCAAATAAGAGTGACACATCTCTATGACAGACCTGAACAATACCTGTAATTATAGAGTCGGATGCAACTGCCTCTGTACGAGCAGGAAGGGCATAGTAACTGGCATGGCCTCCCCCTCTAGGGCGACCTCTACCAGCCTGACCTCCACCTCGAGTTGGCTGAGCTGATGGAGTGGTAGCTGGTGCTGTAATCATAGCCTGGGGGCCCGATGCACGTGGTAACTGAGTAGTATGTGGAGGTGCACCCCTCCTAAGTCGGAGGCAATTCCTCATGATATGGCGAGGGTCTCCATACTCAAAATAAGCTCTCGGAGGGTGTGGCTGCTACGACTGGCTCGGGCCAGGTCGGCTGGACTGACCGCTGAAAGCACCCCATGCAGGAGGTACACTAGACACTGGCAGTGCATAATAAAACTCCTGGGGCCTAGGAGTAGCCGGAATACCACTGGTGGCTGAAAGTGCTGAATGAACAGGACGTCTCACATAGCCCCTACCATGACGAACTGCAGCTGGGGCACGAGCACCACTATAATTGCCAGACTCTCGAGACCTCTTGGCCACCCTCTACTCTCTCTCCCGAGCAAGCATACCCTCCAATCTCCTAGCAATCCCCATAACCTGTTAGTATGCAATATCCATCTCCAATTCCCGGGCCATGATAAACCTGATATTAGGGTTGAGCCCCTCGATAAACCGGCGGACCCTCTCTCGAACTATAGCAGCCAAGGCTGGCGCATGCCTAGCCAAATCACTGAAGCAAACTGCATACTCTGACACAGTCATAAAACCCTAGCGCAATTGCTCAAACTCTGCGCGCCATGCATCTCTGAGACTCTGGGGAACCTACTCCTTCAAGAACATATCCGAGAACTGAGTCCATGTGAGTGATGCTGCCTCGGCCGGACTACCCAACTCATAAGCACGCCACCACTGATAGGATGCTCCTCTAAGCTGGAATGTAGTGAAAGAAACCCCATTCGACTCCACTACATCTATAGTATGGAGAATACGGTGACACTCCTCAAGGAAATCCTGGGGATCCTCTGACGCCAATCCACTGAAAGTAGGAGGGTGGTATTTCTTGTACCTCTCATGCTTGAGCTGCTCCGCCTCAGAAACTAGTGCCCTAACCTCGGGCTGAACTAGAAATACCGGCTGCATCGATATGATCTCTGGAACCTGGTCGACCTGAACCCGCTGCTCCCCGGCCTAAGATGTGTCAAGTGCAAGTGGGATCAACCCTACCTGAGCTAGAGTACCGAACATGCTCAAGAACTGTGCTAGGGTCTCCTGAAGAGCTGGTGCACTAACAGGCATCTCAGGTGCCTGTGCTCCAACTAGGGCTGCTGGTGGCTCCTTTGTAGTAGCTTGTACGGGTTCTCTAGCTGCACCATGTTGACGTCCTCGACCTCTACCCCAGACCTGACCCTGGCCTTTCGCGGCTCTAGTGGGGGGCGTGGGTGCCTGGTCATCTGATCCGCCTGTGCGTGTCCTCACCATATGTGAGAGGAAGTATAAAATTTCGAAGTCAACAATTTCGCATGACAATGAATCAAAGAAGTGAAATTTTTCCTAACAGTTCCATAGCCACTCGAAGATAAGTACAAACGTATCTGTACCGCTCCGCGAGACTCTACCTAACCTGCTTGTGACTTATAGCACCTATGAACCTAGAGCTCTGATACCAACTTGTCATGACCCAATTCTCCCTCCATAAGATGTCGTGACGGCACCTAGTCTCTACAACTAGGTAAGCCTAACAATTGTAGAATAATAAAAAATAGAGACAGAAACAACCACTAATTTCAACAGATAACTATATAACGGAAAAATGCCGCTCGGCATGTACAAGTAATGTTACACCCCATGTTTTCGTATATAAGAGTACGTCATAAGTCAATTGATGTAAGCTCAAAAATGAAATCATCTTTGAAAGGTTCACAAAGTTAGTGAATCATGTTAACGTGGAGGTTACAAATATTTAAGATCATTAATATCAAGTACCAAGAGGATTTGAAGGCTTAGAAGCTAAATGAATCGAAGAAAATAAGTTTTGTCGAAAGTCGAAAAGTTGGGAATGTTATAACATGTACTTTTGGGATGAGACTAGGGTGCTTAAAATTATAAGGAGATTATGTTATGAGTTATTTTAGTCTTATGATAGTCGTGTTTTATGTTTTGAAGTCAAGCGAGTTGTGGAACAAAGGTTGGAAAAGGTCATCACAAGTTGCATTCATAAATGTGTTGAAACCTAGGTCAAATGTAGCTGAGCTTTTCTCCCTATATACTTGGAATTAGGGGATGATCTACCTACAAAATTGAATATATACGAGTCTAGTTTATAATGCATTAAACCGTCCATCAATACATCATCGGAGTAGAGAGATATTCACATTTTTACGAGACTGTGCAAGCAACTCTTAATGGGACCCACTTAGGCGGTAGACAACCCTTGAACATTTTAAGGGCTTGGACGGCTTAGTTTTGGTCGATTTCGACCAAGGACAGTTCCCAAACTCTCTCAACACCTATTTAACAGTTCTCAAGGGTTCCAAGTCGAATCCAATGCTGTTTTACCTAAACCTAACTTCAAAAGCTAGCCTAAGTGAGGAAGAGAGTCTCTATGGTGTTGTGATGTGATTAAGGGTGCTTATAAGCTAACGTAAGCTTTGGTTCGAGTTTTTTTAGATTATTTAAGGTTTGTATAACACCCTATTTCTTAGGATTTATCTTATGTATGTGTTGGTTAAGTTATTTGGATGAAGCATTATAAGATATAACTTGAAATTGTATATGAAATTGTTGTCTCTTATTGGTCTATTTTGGAGTTGTATATATGACTTCATATAGCTGGAAATCGAGGGGAATCTCTTGGTTATAATGTTATTTTTGTTGTTATGCTTGTCAATATGTTGAATATGTTGTAAATAGGAGAAGAAGTAGCCACACAATACCTAGAGGTTTTTCATGTCGTTGTTTTATCTTATGGGGCTTTTTGATGTTACTTTTTGATGGTTATAAGATTGGAATGTCATGTCAATATATATGTTTATATTCTGGACCTATTGTGGGTATTTTAAGTACAGGGGAGATGGGAAAAAGAGTTGGGGTTTGGTTCCAATCCAAGCTTGCCGCTCGTCGTGTTAAATAGTTATTTTGTGTGTGATGTTTGTGCATTTGTTGTTGTGTAGATTGATTGTTGTTGTTGGGCTGTTGGTATATGGTATAGGATAAGGCACTTGTTACATGGGAGATGCTACCCAAATTTATATAAACGAGCTACTAACTTAAGTTACGGACTTAGCCTTTACTCAGCACCGATTTTGAATCTCCTTGTGCTATGGTAGACTGAGTTGAGTTATTTGAAGAGTTGCTTGGAAGCTATTAAGGACTCAACGAGGTTAAGGTATGTTAAGGCTAAATCTTTCCTTCATTTTGGCATGATCTCTTAACTACATGTGTTTGATAACGAGACATAAAGAGAAGAGAGCAGAGGGTCATATATATATATATATATATATATATATATATATATATATATACACAGTATTATAGTATTTTCACCACCATCGAGCTATAATTGATGGGTAGGCCCCCATTAAGAAACCTCTAATCAGATGGTAAGTTATATACCGAGCTTACTATGGTCGAGCGCCTATAAGCGAGCCCATAATGGCCGAGATACAGAGCCTAGTATGGTTGAGCGCCTATGAGCGAGCCTACTACGGAAGAGCAGTTACACATACCGAGCCTTATAGGGCCGGACATCTATTTTACTAACTATATTGAGAGACAAATGAGTCAGTATCAGCAAGTAAGCATATCTTCAAATTATATTTGACTCCAAGGTACTTTCAGTTATTATATTATCAGTTCAGTTTCAGCTTTTAGTTATTTCGTTGCCTTACATACTCGGTACATTATTTCGTATAGACGTCCCTTTTGCTAGGGATGCTGCATTTCATGCCTGCAGGTCCTGATAGACAGTTGGATAGACCTTCCCAATAGACAAAGTTAAACACCATCTTGGTTGGTAAGCTCCACTTTCTTGGAGTTACCAGGTCTATAACTTGGAGTCCATTTTGTATATACAGGTTTGATGGGTAGGTCGAGGCCCTATCCCGACCATGATACAATTCAGTTATCCCTAGAGGCTTGTAGACGAGTCATGTACATTTTATATATAAGTATTATGGCTTTACCAGCCCTATGTAGATATTTAGTTTGGTATTGCTAGTTGTAGACATTATTTTCAAATGATTTAGAATATGGCCTCATCGATTTAAGTTGAAGATTACCCCTCCAGAGTTCATAGTTACAGAGTGGTACGCTCGGGCCAAGTATAGCACCGGGTGCCGGCCATGCCTCTTCAGGTTTGGGGTGTGACAAACTTGGTATCAGAGTAGTTCTATCCTAGGGAGTCTACAAGCTGTGTCTAGTAGAGTCTTGTTTGTGGGTGTGTTGTGCACCACACTTATAAGCAGGAGGCTACAGGGCATTTAGGACTGTCACTCTTTATTCTTACTCTAGATCATATGGTATAACTTAGTTGTAAGAATTCAAACTCCTAACTTTTATTTTATTCGTAATACAATGATACCTACATCCAGAAAGACAATTGGTAAGATTGAATGTGGTTGTAGAAGAGTTGAGTCAGAAGAACTCGATTTTGCATCATGCTTACAATGAGTAAATTTGAGGTTTTCAGCAGATCATGTGTGTACTAAGACGTGTATGCTTCTTGATATGGAACCCTAAGGGATGAATATCTATCCACCTATATAGTAAAAAGCAATAAGAGAATCAGAAGGTAGATACAACTTTCAACAAGTAAAAGAATCAAGACGAAGAAGGGTACGTGGTACCCTGTTAGTGAAGATTATCAGTATTTACAATTCAGGTAGAGAAATATAAGCATTCTGAGTTACTTTCCACACTAACAGAGATATATACAATTGGCCACACCCATCTTAGTTATGCCCTATAGGAGCTAACATTTATTATTTAAGAGAAAGATGGGATATCAGGATCCGTCTGGTATTAGAGTAACTCAAAATGGTGGATGGATTTTTATCATTAGCTAACATTTCCGTAGGATATTGCAAACATGGTAATATATCTCCTTGTAAGACACCTAGATGGTGCATTGTAGAATAGAACAATCAGATATGTATACTAGAATGTTCAGAAATTTCAGAAGACATGTAGTGGAATCCTAGAAGGGATAAATATTTACCTTAGTATGGCTTCCGTCCCTAGTCAATAGAGAATGTTAGGCGACCCGAAGGGCCAATAGATGGAGCAAGGGGAGATAAAAGTGAAAGCATGTTTTTTTGAAGTTTCCAGAATAAGGTAATAGACAGAGATATTAGCAGGGGAATAAGAATAAAGTATATGAAGTATTATTAGTAAGATCTGATAAATTGGTGATAACGGTAAATCAAAATATGACAGGATGACAGAGTCTATAATCAAGTGAAGGAAAAGACAGGAGGTGACAGGCCTTGAGACCATAAAGAGTATAAGCCATAAAGTCATACCCTTATTTCGAGAAATGAGTTGGTGACTCCAACATGATTACTAGAAGGGTAACTTAGACCACCGGTATAAAAAAAATTAGTATGGGCAAGTAAACAAGAAAAAAAATCGAACATGATTTAGGGACCAAAGGATTTGATAATAGTTGGCATCATGAGAATTTCGGAGATTGCGTTTCAGAAATGATACAATGGACAACGGAAGAATAACCTTTAAAGGTCATTCAGGATGACGCTTCCTAAAGCAAGCACTGTGAGCAGAGTTAAACTTAAGGGACTAAGTGTGTCAGTTACACTAGGTGTCACTCTCGTGCGTAGAAAATTCATTTATCTTTGGTACAGAAGGGTTACAGCAAGGCAAGTTAGAGTCCGTGAAGATGTGAAGAGGCGCCAAAGATGAAGAGGTAAACCATTTATAGGTAAATCTTCATAGCATTAAATGCTTGTAATCCCCTAAAGGGGGGAAGAAAATGTGATATGGTATTAAGTCGGAGTTATGTAATTCAAGTAACTATGGAATAGTAAATAAAGAATGCGGTAAAAAGGTAAAAGAAATGAGATTGCATTTATTCAGATCCTACTGATATGTTAGGACTCCAGAATATTATGCAAGGACGATGCCGGGGATAGGCAGTAAGGGTTCCGAGCCAAGATGTTATTGATAAATAAGTGTGAATGGACACTTGATACATTAGGAGACAGTGTGAAAGGTAATTTATGATAAAAGACATAACCCAAGAGTGGTTACGCAAAATATAGATATGAGCATGGACTGACGAGTAGTTTGTAGTTGATTCAGGAAGAGCCTAGGTATGGCTAGACAAGAGGTCTCAGATAAATCAGCAGATCATGCAAGATAAACATAGTGAAACCCAGCACAGGAAATTCAGTCTCACATATATGACATCGTAATCCTTGAGAAATATTTAGAGAGGAGTTGGGGTAGTTAAAGGTACCGTATAAGTATTACAGAAATAAAAGAGAGTGCCACAGGGTAGATAGTCAAACATTCAATTCAGAAGTAACCCTTTGAGCACAAGGGCACATAGGTAAGTAACTAAGGATATTTACAGGTGAGTAATTACATTAAAAATTGCGCCAGGTATACGATGTAAAAAGCTCCCAGTTTTACATGAGTCAGAGGGTCATCCATATGTGCTACAACAAAAGACTACCTGAGGAAATAAGGAAGAACGCTTCAACATAAGCATATTGACCTAAAGGAGAAATGATCTTGTAACAACAGTCTCACTACGACATTGTATGCACTCCATAACAAGGTGGCACCTGTCGTGACTAAGGAACGAGAAGTAAAAATCAAAAGTAATATTCGAGATCATATGAGTTACACAAAATTCCAATAGGTGTGGATACTAAGGTAAGCCAAGTATTCATGCAAGAAGTGGCATAACGACCAGGAAAAGTAATTGCTTACTTTTAAAGAAATCTGAGAAGGAACGAAAGGAATTATTCGATCAATGACCTAGAAAGTGTTACCTTATAAACGCACTTAAGATTTGGGACTATTATCCATGCAGCATATATGTTGACATTCCTACAGCTATATGAGACTCCAATATAAGTTAAAAGAAAGAATTGAGTCACAATCGAAGGCTTAAATTGTTAGAAGATTATATTATAGATGTTTTATTGCGCCCACGAAATGCGAAAGCAATAATTAATACCCTGAGCTACAGATCGGAAGATAGCTTAAGCCTACTTAAAGGTTGAGAGAGAAGAGGAAACTAAAGAGTTACATCAGCTAAGTAAATCAAGAGTCTGATTATTAGATCTAGATAATTATAGAAATCATGATTCAGAACATTGCAGAATCACTCTTAATATCCGATATACCAGAGAGATAGTACAACAGCCATATTCTATAACGTCTCTACGATAAAGCCAGCTAGAAACGTACCAACCTCATAAGGAGTAAGTATGAAGCTCCCACCGATTGTGTATCTACTAGAGGTGTAAGAATTATAGTAGGGCTTCAAGTTATGGGTGTGAATTCCACCTATGTGGAAGGGTGGCTATGAAAGAGACAGAAAATACAATGCGAGATTTAAAGGTAAGTAAGGTAAATGTGAAGAAGGTACGAGATACTAAAGTACAAAAGGTTGTGAATAGTCTAGACTTCAGATAGAGAAGCGCTCTAATTCAGTATCCATAAATGACAGTTGTATTGTCAGTGGCATATCTTCTAGCCTATGTTTTCCAGGTAACGAGAGGTCTAGTTAAGAGAGTAAAGAAGAGTTAGAGACGATGTGATGTCTCGCTTGAAGTTCCAGAATAACATAAGGAGATCTATAGTGCTAGCAAGTTAAAATAAGGTTGCGAGTAGTATAAATAGATATGTGTAGGTTGCAAGCTAAAGTATGGTAGAGCGACAAGGTTTTAGGTAGACAAGAGTAAGGATAAGAAAAGGTGAGTGAGAAGGTGATGAGAATAAGTAAGTCCTCGGGATTAAACCCTCAAAACAAGAGAGATAATGGTTTCTGTAAGTGATAAAAAACTCAGTATAGCTTGAATGAACTCAAGGGAGTTTAAGACTAGGGGCATTTAGAAAAGATGGAATGCTTCCCTGGTAGAATGAGAGTGTAATTGTGATAGTTCATAAGAGGATGACAATTAGGCCTTTGATTGAGTAATAATTCAAAGAGAAGTCATTTCATGAATTGCATGGGATTAGAATACCCCCATAAGATGAATCACCTTGGGATGCTATAACATATGGTTATTGAAGTTTAGTATCATTCCTAGGTGGAACAGGTAAATAACTGTAGATGTTCTCGATGAGACATGAGCCCTAGTGAAAATGTATTACATAAGAGGTTTCAAGTTATCAGTGATAGATTATATATCAATAGTAAGGTGAATCAACAAAGGTTACAAAGTATGAGATGAGATTAAGTTGTCATTCTTAAGATGAACAGTAATGAGGAAGCATTAAGGGACTTAGATTTATAAATATAAGATAAGCGGTGAGAGAGTAACGTGGAGTTGGGTAGCATACCTTAGTAATAATAAATCAAAGTAAGTGTTGTGGTATAGTATAAGCTACATAGATATAGTAAAGCTATAAGCATAGCTAACCGAGGCTATGAAACAAGATATAGCAATAGTCGTAAGTTCGACAAGCACCGAGCGAAGAACTTCAGTACACCTATAGATTCCTAGAGTGACAACTTGCCATAGTTCTGTACATGTTCACAAAGTAAGGCTTAGAGATTGGCTAAAAGCTGGAGGAAAAAGGAGAGAAGCATCACATAGGCACACATGTAAGGACAGATTCGTACAGGCTGCATGATATAAGGTAGCAACAGTTACGAGATTGGAAGAATTCCGACCATAAGTAGTGGTGTGAGAAAGAGGCCTAAAGGGGGGAATGCCCCGGCCTATGGATTTATTCACAAAATGGTTGCCTAGATGGAACGGAAAATAGTAAAGTATTTGTAAGAACCATAGATTATGAGACTGATAAGTGCATTAGTCAACATTCGAGGATGAATGTTCCAAAGGGGGGAATGGTGTTACACCTCATGTTTTCATACGTAAGAGTACGTCATAAGTCAATTGATGTAAGCTCAAAAATGAAATCATCTTTGAAAGGTTTACAAATATAGTGAATCATGTTAACGTGGAGGTTACAAATATTTAATATCATGAATACGAAGTACCAAGAGGGTTTGAAGGCTTATAAGCTAAATGAATCGAAGAAAATAAGTTTCGTCGAAAGTCGACAAGTTGGGGATGTTATAACATGCACTTTTGGGGTGAGACTACGGTGATTAACATTATAAGGAGATTATGTTATGAGTTATTTTAGTCGTATGATAGTCGTGTATTATGTTTTGAAGTCAAGCGAGTTATGGAACAAAAGTTGGAAAAGGTCATCACAAGTTGCATTCATAAATGTGTTGAAACTTAGGTCAAATGTTGCTGAGCTTTTATCCCAATATACTTGGAATTAGTGGATGATCTACCTACAAAATTAAAGATATACGAGTCTAGTTTCTAACTCATTAAACCGTTCATCAATACAGCATCAGAGTAGATATATATTCACATTTTTGTGAGAACGCGCAAGCAGCTCTCAATGGGACCCACTTAGGCGGCGGACGACCCTTGAACATTTTAAGGGCTTGGACAGCTTATTTTTGGTCATTTTCGACCAAGGACAGTTCCCAAGCTCTATCAACACCTCTTTAACAGTTCTCAATGGTTCCAAGTCGAATCCAATGTTGTTTTACCTAAACCTAACTTCAAAAGTTATCCTAAGTGAAGAAGAGAGTCTTTATGGTGTTGTGATGTGATTAAGGGTGCTTATAAGCTAACTGAAGCTTTGGTTCGAGTTTTTATAGATTATTTAAATATTTATAATACCCTATTTCTTGGAATTACTCTTATCTATGTGTTGGTTAAGTTATTTGGATGAAGAATTATAAGATAGAACTTGAAATTGTATAAGAAATTGTTGTCTCTTATTGGTCTATTTTTGAGTTGTATATATGACTTAATATGGCTGGAAATCATGGGGAATAGCTTGGTTATAATGTTCTTATTGTTTTTATGCTTTTCAATATGTTGAATAATGTTGATGATGTTGTAAATATGAGAAGAAGCAACAACACAATACCCTGAAGTTCTTCATGTCATTGTTTTATCTTGTGGGGCTGTTTGATGTTACTTTCATGATGGATATATCATTGGAATTTCATGTCAATATATATTTTTTTATGATGGACCTATTGTTGGTATTTTAAGTACAGGGGAGATGGGAAAAAGAGTTGGTTTTTTTTTCCAAACCAAGCTTGCCGCTCGTCGTGTTAAATAGCAGTTTTGTGTGTGACGTTTGTGCACTTGTTGTTATGTAGATTGATTGATGTTGTTGGGATGTTGGTATATGGTATAGGAGAAGGCCCTTGTTACGTGAGAGATGCTGCCCAAATTTACATAAATGAGCTACTAGCTTAAGTTAAGGACTTAGCCTTTGCTCATCACCGATTTTGAGTCTCCTTATGCTATGGTAGACTGAGTTGAGTTGTTTGAAGTGTTGCTTGGAAGCTATTAAGGACTCAATGAGGTTAAGGTATGTTAAGGCCAAACCTTTCCTTTATTTAGGTATGATCTCGTAACTACATGTGTTTGATAACGAGACATAAAGAGAAGAGAGCAGAGGGTCATATATATATATATATATATATATATATATATATATATATATATATATATATATATATATATATATATATATATATATATACATACAGTATTACAGTATTTTCACCACCATCGAGCTATAATCAATGGGTAGGCCCCTATTGGACAACCTTTGATCAGATGGTAAGTTATATACCGAGCCTACTATGGCCGAGTGCCTATGAGCGAGCCCATAATGGCCGAGATATAGAGCCTAGTGTGGTCGAGTGCCTATGAGAGAGCCTACTACGACATATTAGTTACACATACCGAGCCTTATAGGGCCGGACAACTATTTTACTTACTATATTGAGAGACAGATGAGTCAGTATTAGCAAGTAAGCATATCTTCAAATTATATTTGACTCCGAGGTACTTTCAGTTATCAATTATCAGTTTAGTTTCAGCTTTTAGTTATTCTGTTACCTTACATACTTGGTACATTATTTTGTACCGACGTCCCTTTTGTTGGGGATGCTGCATTTCATGCCTGCAGGTCCTGATAGATAGCTGGATAGATCTTCTCAATAGACAAAGTCAAATATCAACTTGGTTGGTAAGCTCCACTTCCTTGGAGTTACCAGGTCTATACCTTGGAATCCATTTTATATATACAGGTTTGATGGGTAGGTCGTGGACCTATCCCGACCATGATACAGTTCAGTTATCCCTAGAGGCATGTAGACGAGTCATGTACATTTTATATATTAGTATTATGGTTTTACCCGCCCTATGTAGACGTTTAGTTTGGTATTGCTGGTTGTAGACATTATTTTCAGATGATTTAGAATATGGTCTCATTGGCCGAAGTTGAGGGCTACCCCTCCAGAGTTCATAGTTACAGAGTGGTACGCTCGGGCCGAGTATGACACCAGGTGTCGGCCACGCCTCTTCAGGTTTGGGGTGTGACAAGTAACCAACAATTCGAGTATAACAATATTCCCAAAACCCGGTAATCAGAAGTCACAAGCTCTAATAATTTGTCTAACTATTTCTATACATCCGTAACTAGAAGAAATAAAGAAGGAACAACATGAAAGGGATAGAGGTGGACTCCGCGGTTTGCGGACGCTGGCGGATATACCTTGAAGTGTCTGGAGCAGTAGCAAGTACGCAACTAATAGCGGGATTGGTAGGAGGTACCTGGATCTGCACACAAAACATATGCAGAAGAGTAGTATGAGTACACCACAACGGTACCCCGTAAGTGTAAGCCTAACCTCGGTAGAGTAGTTACGAGGTCAGGTCAGGGACCTACTGGTATATAATAATTTTAGGTAGAAAAATATAGCAATGTAATAAGACACTGGAAATTTAACGAGGAGAAACTACAGAAAGGTAACAACACAACACATAGGGATAAACAACAGAGGCACTCCCAAGATACCATCTCGTAGTCCAAAAAGTAAATGCTCAACATGGGATCTACCAATGTACCGCCTCGTAGTCCCAAAAGTAAATATGCAGGGGGATCTCCCGAGGTACCGCCTCGTAGTCCCAAAAGTAAACACACAACTCGAAATCGATGGAAACAACAATTACAGCAAGAAATCCTAGAGTTTATGACTAAATACAAGTCAAGGAAAAATAGGAATCAACTAAGCATGTTGTAAAGGTTTCAAATAAGCAATTAAGACATGGAGACATGCGATATTTGGGTAACAGGATAACTACATATGCTGGTATAACTCAATTAAGATGTAACAGGTTACTGCTCAGTAAAAACTAGATTTTTCAATAATTAGCCCATGTACGCACTCGTCACCTCGCGTACACGGCGCTCAAATATCACAGAAGTATCACAACAGTACCAAATCCTAAAGGGGATTTTACCCACACAAGGTTAGGCAAGCCACTTACCTCGAGCCAAGCTCAATCAATCAACAAGAATGCCTTTTCCTCGACTTTCCGACTCTGAATGGCCCAAATCGAGCCAAAACCAATCACATACTATAAATACAACTATATTAAACTAATTTAATCAATAAAATTAAGACTTTAACAAGAATTTCAAAAATCGCCCCAAAATGTCGTCCCGGGCCCATATCTCAGAATTGGGTAAAAGTCATAAAATATGAACACCCATTCAACCACGAGTCCACCCATACCAAAATTACTCAAATCCGATACCAAAATCTCAGTCAAAACCCAAAAATTCGGTTGAAGAACTTTCCAACTTTCCCCCAATTTTGTCAACCCAAATCCTTAATTAAAAGATGCAATAAATGATAGATTAGTGGAATATAATCATAAATGAGTTAAGAATCATTACCCAATAGCTTCCTCTGAAAATCCCTCAAATTATCGCCTAAATCCAAGCTCTCAAATTCCCAAGGTAAAAATGAGATCAAGCTGTCACGCCCAAAATCCAACTAATCGTGGTGGCACCTAATCCAACCCGCTAGGTAAGCCAATTATCAACTATACAATTCCAATAAAATTAATAAGGTAATTAAATAAAATAAAATATATGAAACTAATACATTTCCCCCAAGAACTGGTAGTACAAATCATGAGCTTTTAAGAATAGAGTTTACAAAGCTTGTATGAAGTAAATACATCATCTGTTTGAAAATTACACAAATAGAGTTTTATGAATCTAAGGCTACCGTGAACAAGAGGCAGGTATAACCGGAACGCAGGTACATCTTCAGATCTAGCTTCCAACGAACACAGCAACATCAGTAGCCAACATATGCACGCAAGGTGTAGAAGTGTAGTATGAGAATAACCGACCCCATGTACTCAATAAGTAACAAACCTAACCTTAGGTTGAAAGTAGTGACGAGCTTGTACTAAGGTCATAGTCCAACTCCAATAACCAATAATAATTCATAGCAACATAAATCAAGTAATAAAAGAAGTAACTCAAAGAATAAATGCTCAACTAAATCATGATTTCTGAAAATAGTTCTGCCTTTCAAGTGTATCAATGAAAACTCCAAGTCGTTTACCGAAGTTATCAAAAATATGAGTAAGTTTGAAAACAGTAATTCTCCCAAAAATCCTTTCAACAATAAATAAGGTGTTTCATTTTCTTTCCAGATAACCAGTGAAAAAATGCATCACTATGCCCATATGCCAATATGTGTGAGAAGTCATGAATGACGTGATACTGTACAGCATGAGGAAAATACATCTATATGCATGTATGTCATGTGTGCATGTCAATGCAATATATCTCATAGATGAACTCATGTACTCACACTCTTAGAGTACTCATCTCACTTCCTCACACATTCCACTCATCATGCTCAACCACTCGGTACTGTATATGGACAATCCGGCCTAGGAAAGATCCATCCCGGAATATACACATCAACTGATCATCAGTCACTCAGTACCGAGTAGGGCTAATCCAGCATGTGGAGAAGATCCATCTCCAGGTATATAATGCTTTGGAGAAGATCCATGTCCAGGGAAGATCCATCCCTCAATAATAACAACCGCGCTTACTAGGGGTGTGTGCAGACTCCGAAGGGGCTCCTTCAGCTCAAGCGCTATAATCCACACAGACAACTCACGTGCCATAGTATCAATATCAGAATCAAACAGGCGCTCGGCCTCACTCAGTCATCAATCTCTCTCTCGCGGGCTCACAATCTCATGAAACTAGCCTGAAAATGATGATATGATGTATCTATAAATAACAACACAGACTGAGATATGATATGCATATGAATGCGTATGACTGAGTATGTAATGCAATGAAAGCAGATAACTCAACAGCAGAAATGACCTCGGTGGGTCCTAACAGGATAAGCATGTAGCCTAAACATATTTTATTACATGAATCACATTTTGATAACTCTAGTACGTAGAGATTTCACGATTTCAGACAAGTTCAAGTAACTACACACGACCACAGAAATGATAGAGTCACAGCTCACACGGTGCACGCCCACACGCCCATCACCTAGCATGTGTGTCACCTCAACACCAAACACATAACACGTATATTCAGGGTTCATACCCTCAACTCCAAGATTAGAAGAGTTACTTACCTCGAACAACATGAATCCAATATCGAGCAAGCTAAACAATGCTCCAGAAATTCCATTCTGCATGTAACAACTTTTGAACAGCTCAAATCTAGTCACAATTAATTTGATTCAGTCCACACAATTTATAGGAATTAATTCCATATAAAAATACTAACATTTTCCCACAAAATCCGAAATACACTTCAAAAAATCGCCTGTGGGGACCACGTCTAGAAATCCGATGAAACTTACAAAATCCAACAACCCATCCAATTAAAAGTTCAATCATACTAATATCACTCAAATACGACTCCGAATCAATGTTCAAATCTTGGAAATTCATTTTATGAAATTGTAGAAAACTCCTCCGATTTCTCTTGAAAACTCAATAATCTAACGCCGAAAATGAAGATTAACTCATGAAATATAATCAAAAGGGAGTCAAGAACACTTACCCCAATTTGTGTGAAAAACTTCCTCTCCAAAATCGCCTAAACCGAGCTCCAAAATTCGATAATGGCTAAAAATAGCGAAACCCCGAATTTAAGTTTCTTCCCAGGGACTTCCGCATATGCGGTCGCATAGTCACATCTTTAATTACATTCTCCTCCTCTTAAACAAATGTTCATACTCGAACGGGTTTAGAATAATGCCCGAAGTCTCGAATAAGTGTGAATATTTGCTGTGCATCTCCTGCTCAATCTCCCAAGTAGCTTCTCCGACTGGGTGGCCTTTCCACTGCACCTTCACTGATTCTATGCTCTTTGACCTCAGCTTTCGAACCCACCGGTCTAAAATACCCACCGGCTCCACATCATAAGTCAAATTACCGCCCAGTTGTATTGTATTGAAATCCAGAATATGAGACGGATCCCCGACATACTTTCGGAGCATGGATACATGGAACACTGGATGAACACCTGATAGATTAGGTGGCAAAGTAAGTTCATAAGCCACATCTCCAATCTTCTTAAGTATCTCAAAAGGCCTAATATACCGAGGGCTCAACTTGCCTTTCTTCCCGAACCTCAACACACCCTTCATGGGTGAAATCTTGAGCATAACCTTCTCCCCAACCATGTGAACAACATCACGAACCTTCCTGTCGGCATAACTCTTCTGTCTAGACTGTGCCGTGCGAAACCGTTCCTGAATCATTCTGACCTTCTCTATAGCACCCTGAACCAAGTCATTACCCAATAGCCTAGCCTCACCCGGCTCAAACCAACCCACCAGAGACCGACACATCTCCCATATAAAGCCTCATATGGAGCCATCTGAATACTCGACTGGCAGCTGTTATTGTAAGCAAACTCCGCGAGTGGCAGAAATTGATCCCAAGAGCCCCCAAAATCAATGACACAAGCGCGTAGCTTATCCTCTAAGATATAGATGGTGCGCTCAGACTGTCCGTCTGTCTGAGGGTGAAATATTGTACTCAACTAAACCTGTGTGCCCAATTCTCACTGCACTCCTCTCCAAAACTGTTATGTAAACTGCGTGCCCCGATCTGAAATAATGGACACTGGCACACCATGTAGGCGAATAATTTTGCGAATATAAATCCCAGCCAACCTCTCCGAAGAATAATTAGTACCAACTGGAATAAAATGCGCAGATTTGGTCAACCCAAACAACATCAAATTTTCTCAAGGTCCGTGGGAGCCCAACTACAAAATCCATGGAAATATGCTCCCATTTCCATTCTGGTATCTCAAGTCTCTGAAGCAATCCTCCTGGTCTCTGATGTTCATACTTCACCTGCTGACAATTTAAACACCGAGCTACAAACCCAACTATATCTTTCTTCATTCGCCTCCACAAATAGTGCTGCCTCAAATCCTGGTACATCTTCGCGGTGCCTGGATGAATAGAGTACCGCGAACTGTGAGCATCCTGGAGAATCAGCTCACGCAAACCATCTATATTAGGCACACATAGCCTACCATGCATCCGTAATACACCGTCACCTCCAATAGTGACTCCCTTGGCATCACCGTGTTGAACCGTATCCTTAAGGACATGCAGATGTGGACCATTATACTGGTGCTCTCTGATGCGATCATATAAAGAAGATCGAGAAACCACACAAACCAAAACTCGATTCGGCTCGAAAATATCCAATCTAACAAACTGGTTGGCCAAGGCCTGAACATCCAAGGCTAAAGGCCTCTCTGCTACCGGTAAGTATGCTAAGCTGCCCAAACTCTTCGCCTTACGACTCAAGGCATCGGCCACCACATTGGGCTTTCTGGGATGTAGAGAATGGTGATATCATAATCCTTAAGCAGCTCTAACCACCTTCGCTGCCGCAAATTAAGATCCTTCTATTTAAAAAAATGTTGTAGACTCTGATGATCAGTATATACCTCACACTGGACATCGTACAAGTAATACCGCCAATTTTCAAGGCATGAACAATAGCTGCTAACTCAAGATCATGGACTGGATAATTCTTCTCATGTACCTTTAACTATCTAGACGCATAGGCAATCACCTTACTGTCTTGCATAAGCACTACGCCGAGACCAATACGCGATGCGTCACAATACACAGTATAAGACTCTGAACCTATAGGCAACACCAATACTGGAGTTGTAGTCAAAGCTATCTTGAGCTTCTGAAATCTCTCTTCACATTCATCCGATCACCTGAATGGAGCACTTTTCTGGGTCAATTTAGTCATAGGCGATGCAATAGACGAGAAACCCTCCACGAAGCGACGATAATAACCAGCCAAGCTGAGAAAACTCCGAATCTCAGTAACTGAAGATGGTCTAGGCCAACTCTGAACTGCCTCTATTTTCTTCGGATCAACCTTAATTCCTTCACTGGACACTATATGTCCCAAGAATGCCACCAAACTAAGCCAGAACTCACACTTAGAGAATTTGGCATAAAGTTTCTCCTCTCTCAGCCTCTGTAATACAATACCCAAGTGTTGTGCATGCTCCTCCTGGCTATGTGAGTACATAAGAATATAATCAATATACCACTACAAATAAATCAAGATATGGCTAAAATACACTATTCATCAAATGCATAAATGTTGTTGGGGCATCGGTTAGCCCAAAAGACATCACAAGAACTTCATAGTGGCCATAACGAGTTCTGAATGCAGTGTTTAGAATATCCAAATCCCGAATTTTCAAGTGGTGATACCCAGATCTCAAATCAATTTTGGAGAACACCCCCGCTTCCTGAAGCTGGTCAAATAAGTCATCAATATGCGGAAAAGGATATTTATTCTTGATTGTAACTTTGTTCAACTGCCTATAATCGATACACATCCGCATAGTACCATCTTTATTTTTCACGAACATAATAGGTGCACACTAGGCCTAATAAACCCCTTTTCAAGGAGTTCCTGAAGTTGCTCTTTCAATTCTTTTAACTCAGCTGGTGCCATACGATAAAGAGGAATAGAAATGGACTGGGTGCCCTGTACCAAGTCAATACCGAAATCAATATCCCTGTTAGGTAGCATACCTGGCAGGTCTATAGGAAATACATCCGGAAAGTCTCGCACGACCGGTATTGAATCAATAATAGGAGTAGCTGCATCAACATCTCTCACAAAGGCCAAATATGACAGACATCTCTTTCCAACCATACGTTGGGCCTTCAAATAAGAAATTACCCTGCTAGGAACAAAATTTAGAGAACCTCTCCATTCAACCTTTGGCAACCCCGGCATCGTCAACGTCACGATTTTTGCGTGACAGTCCACAATAGCATGACATTGAGACAACCAATCCATACCTAGGATTACATCGAAATCAACCATACCAAGTAATAAGAAATCAACTATAATCTCCAGTTCCCCAATAGTTACCACACACGACCGATACACACAGTCCACAATTATAATATCGCCCACCGGTGTAGATACACAAACAGGTGAAACTAAGGACTCAAAGGGCATATCCAGATAATAAGAAAAATACGATAATACATTTGAATAAGTGGAACTAGGGTCAAATAATATAGAAGCCTCCCTGTGGCACACCAAAACAATACATGTGATCACTGCATCTGAGGTAACAACATTTGGCCGGGTAGGAAAAGCATAGAATCGGGCCTGACCGTGACCTGACCGGCCTCCCCCTCTTGGGCAACCCCTAGCTGCCTGAGCCCCACCCCGAGCTATCTGGGCGGATGGTGTAATTGCTGGTGCTGGTGCCGTTGGTTGAGAACTTTGCTGTAGAGCCCCACTCAACAGCCTAGGATAATCTCTCTTGAAATGACCCAATTCTCCACACTTAAAACAACCCCTCCTCTAACGGAACTACTGCTCCTGATAACCCGAAGAATTACCTGTAGAAGCCTAAGCGGTCGAGGCATGATGAAAACTCTGTGCTGGTAGTGCACTGAATGAAGATTGGCCTGAGTGAGCACTGTAAGAACCGTGGCTAGATGATGCACCACGATGAGCTGGACAACCTGTCTGAGTGTGTTTGTAATAACGACCCCTACCACGGTAAAACTGACCACCTGAAGGAACACCACTGAAATCACCTAAACCACGAGGCCTCTTAGCCTCCCTCTCAACCCGCTCCTGGCTGCGAACCATCTCAATATGACGAGCAATGTCGACAACCTCATCGAAAGTAGCACCAGATACTCTCTCTCTCTCTAGTCATGAGTAATCGTAGCTGAAAAGTGAGGCCATCTATGAACCTCCTGATCCTTTCTCTGTCTGTGGGAATCAACCAGATAGCATGATGGGCCAATTCAAAAAATCTCATCTCATACTATGTCACAGATATATCATCCTGATGAAGCTGCTCCAATTGCCTACGCAGCTCCTCTCTGCTGGTGCCGGAGCTGGTCCTATCGGCTCAGCTATATCTAGAATCTGCTCCTGAGCAGGAGCAACTGTGGAACTACAGGAGCTGCTCCAACAGCGGCACGAGCTATACCTTGACCTCTACCTCAACCTCGGCCTCTACTACGGCCCCGGTCTCTCGCGGCCCTAACTGGTGGCACTGGTGGCTGACCGTCCAATCCGGTAGTACATGTTCTCACCATCTATGAGAGTAGAATAATAGAAATTTAATTTCCGGAATCACAAATTCGCACGATAGAATACAAGAAAGTGAAGTTTTTTCTAAGGGTTTTGCAGCCTCTCGAAGATAAGTACAGATGTCTCCATACCGATCCGCAAGACTCTACTAAACCTGCTCTCTACTAAACCTGCTCATGACTCGTGAGACCTATGTAACCTAGGGCTCTGGTACCAACTTGTCATAACCCAAAATCCCAACCTGTCGTGATAGCGCTTATATCGATACTAGGCAAGCCGATAATCTCAATAAACTACAATTTCTCTTAAGTTTTAAAATATAGTATTTACATACAATACAAAATCCCACAATATTGATATGAACACTCTCCAAAACCTGGTGTCACTAAGTACATGTGCATATAATATGGATACAAGTCAAAAGAAAATGGTCTATAATAGTCTAAGACCAAATACCGTAAACAAGGAGATAGGGAAGGAGAGACAAGGTCTGCAAAACATGGTAGCTACCTCTGAATCTCCGAAAAATCAACTGTGCGAGAGAATCAAAACCCGCTATGTCCAGAAGTACCTGGATCTGCACACGAAGTGCAGGGTGTAGTATGAGTACAACCAACTCAGTAAGTAACAATAATAAATAGGGAATTGAAGATAGTGACGAGCTACACAGTTATAGTTCATTTTCAATAATTCCAACAGAGAATAGTCATGTGTTCAAATCCAGCAGTTTAAGTCAAATTAATTTATACAGTTCAAGTTTATGTAATCCGGATATAAAATCTTTCAGAGAATTTCACAATAATGACAAATAGCAACTAAGTACAACAACAAATGAAAATCAATTATAGCCTCTCAGGGCAACAATCACTCCTCTCGTCATAACAACTCAACCACTCAGCTCTCAGCCCTCGGCACTCACACTCAATGGGTACCCGCGCTCACTGCGGGTGTACAGACTCCGGAGGGGCTCCTACAGCCCAAGAGCCATAATTCGTACGGACAACTCATGTGCTGCCCGGACAACTCACGTGATATAATATTCTGTATGGACAACTCACGTGCCATAATATCCTTACCTCACCGACAGGCCCTCGGCCTTACTCAGTCCTCAACCTCTCTAGTCTCTCGGGCTCTCGGAAACCACAAAGATCAGCCCAAACAAAGATAATATAGTGTATCAACAAATATCAAGAAAGACTGAGGTATGATACGTAAGTAAAATCATGACTGAGTACAGGACAATAATTGGCAAATAATTCAACAAGTACGCGGCCTATGTGGGTCCCAACAATACCATCACATAGCCTAAGCATGATTTCTAGCATGATTTACAGTCAAATGTCTTTAACACATAGAGAGCATATAGCTAACAATAAGTTATTCAACTTTACAGTTTTCTCGGGACGGACCAAGTCACAATCCCCTCGGTTCATGCCCACACGCCCGTCACCTAGCATGTGCGTCACCTCCAAAATAATCACATGACACAAAACTCTGGGGTTTCATACCCTCAGGGCCAGATTTATAACTGTTACTTACCTCAAAACATGAAATTATTTACTCTGCTATGCCTTTGCCTCGCAAATCGGCTTCCAAACGCCTCGAATCTAGTCACAAATAATTCGATTCAGTCAATAAAATTTATTGGAATTAAATCCATAAGAAAATGCAAGTTTTTCACAAAAATCTGAAATTACACTCCAAATATCGCCTGTGGGTCCTACATCTCGGAACCTGACAAAAGTTACAAAATCTGAAAGCCCATTTCACCACGAGTCTACCCATACTAATTTCACCAATATCCGACCTCAACTCGACCTCCAAATCATCCAATCTTATTTCCAAATTCCTAAGTTCAAATCCCCAATTTACACCTCAAAAATATTTAATCTAGTCGGATTATTCGATGATAATTCAATATTATGGAGTGGAAAGGAACACAAGGGACTTCTCTCAAAATTTCCCGTGATTTCTCGCTCAAAAATTGCCTCACCCGCTTTTGGAAATGTCAAAAATGACAAAATCTCGGACTCCTCTGTTTTTAACATTTTGTCCAGGAGTTTCGCATCTGCGGAAATTTGAACCGCTTCTGCGCAACCGCTCCTGTGTATCTTTCCTCGCTTATGCAAACGATATCGCTTCTGCGATCCCCCACGCACAGGTGCGTGTCCGCACCTGCGAGATGCATTCCGCATCTGTGCTCCACAGTCACCAGCCCAGCCTCCGCTTCTGCGTATCTCAGCTCGCACCTGCAAGCTCGCTTCTGCGAGTTTCCTGTCCGCTTCTGCAAACCATGCACACCTGCGAGGTCCATTGCACTTCTGCATGGTCTCACCTACGATCAAAGTTCTGCAGGTGCGATTGCACCAGAAGGCAGAAACTTCAGGGGTTTTTTTCTTCTAAGTCCGAATTTGATCCGTTAATCATCCGAAATTCACCCGAGCCCCCCGGTACCTTAACCAAATATACCAACAAGTCCTAAAACATCATAAAAACTTAGTCAAACCTTCAAATCACATCCAACAATACTAAAAACATGAATCACACATAGATACAAGCTTAATCAACTTTGAAACTCCCAATTTCTACAGCAACGCCGGAATCTATCAAATCACGTCCGATTGACCTCAAATTTTGCACACAAGTCATAAATGAGATAACTGAGGCATTCTGATTTTCAGAATCAGATTCCGACCCTGATATCAAAAAGTCAACCCCCCGGTCAAACTTTCCAAAAAATCAACTTTCGGCATTTCAAGCCTAATTCCACTACGTACCTCCAAATAATTTTCCGGACACGCTCCTAAGCCCAAAATCACCATACGGAGCTATTGGAATTATCAGAATTCTAATCCAAGGTCGTTTACACATAATTCCACATCCGGTCAACTTTTTTAGCTTAAATTTTCAATTATGAGACGAAGTGTCACATTTCACTCTGAATTTCTTCCGGACCCGAACCAACTAACCCGGTAAGTCATAAAACAACTGTAAAGTATAAATTGAGTAGTAAATAGAGGAACTGGGTTATAATACTCAAAACGACCGGTCGGGTCGTTACATCCATATGCCAAAATGTGTGAGAAGTCAAGAATGACGTGATACCGTACAACATGAGGAAACTACATCTCTATGCATGTATGTCATGTATGCATGTCAATGCAATGTATCTCAGAGATGAACTCATGTACTCACACTCTCAGAGTACTCAATCTCATTTCCTCACACATTCCACTCATCATGCTCAATCACTCGGTACTGTATATGGCCAATCCAGCCCAGGGAAGATCCATCCCAGAATATACACATCAACTGATCATCAGTCACTCAGTACCAAGTAGGGCCAATCTAGCCCGTGGAAAGATCCATCTCAAGATATATAATGCTTCGAACAAGATCCATGTCCAAGGAAGATCCATCCCTCAATAATAACAACATCGCACACTGGGAATGTGTGCAGACTCCGAAGGGGCTCCTTCAGCCCAAGTGCTATAATCTGCACGGAGAACTCACGTGCCATAGTATCAATATCAGAATCAATCAGGTCATCTGCCTCACTCAGTCATCAATCTCTCCAGTCTCTCTCTCACGGGCTCACAATGTCATGAAACTAGCCCGAAAATGATGATATGATGCATCAATAAATTACAATAGAGACTGATATATGATATGTATATGAATGCGTATGACTGAGTATGTAATGCAATGAAAGCAGATAACTCAACAGCAGAAATGACCTCGGTAGGTCCCAACAGGATAAGCATGTAGCCTAAACATATTTTATTACATGAATCACATTTTGATAACTCTAGTACGTAGAGATTTCACGATTTCAGACAAGTTCAAGTAACAACACAGTACTACAGAAATGACAGAGTCACAGCTCATACGGTGCACGCCCACACGCCTATCACCTAGCATGTGCGTCACCTCAACACCAAACACATAACACGTATATTCAGGATTTATTCCCTCAGCTCTAAGATTAGAAGAGTTACTTACCTCGAACAAGACGAAACAAATATCGAGCAAGCTAAATAATGCTCCAGATATTACATTCTGCACGTAACAGCTTCTCAACGGCTCGAATCTAGTCACAATTAATTTGATTTAGTCCATACAATTTATAGGAATTAATTTCATATCAAAATACTAACATTTTCCCACAAAATCCTAAATTACACGTCACAAAAATGGCATGTGGGGCCCACGTCTCGAAATTCGACGAAACTCACAAAATCCGACAACCCATCCAATTACAAGTTCAACCATACTAACTTTACTCAAATCCGATTTAGAGTCGATGTTTAAATCTTGGAAATTCATTTTATGAAATTCTAGAAAATTCCTCTGATTTCTCTTGAAAATTCAATAATCTAACGCCGAAAATGAAGATGAATTCATGGAATATTATCACAAGGGAGTCAAGAACACTTACACCAAGCTGTGTGAAAAAAGTCCTCTCCAAAATCTCCCAAACCGAGCTCCAAAATCCGAAAATGGCTAAAAATAGTGAAACCCCGAATTTAAACTTCTGCCGAGCGACTTCCGCACTTCTGCGGATGAAGGCACGCATTTGTGAGACAGGCCGCTTCCGCGATGGCCATGGTCGCATCTGCGATGCTCGCTTCTGCGCACGTGAACCGCATCTGCAGTTGCGCAGGTGCGTCCAAGCACCCGCATCTGCGATCCTCATGCCCAGCTCCCCTTCACGCTTCTGCGATAACACTGTTGCTTTTGCGGCGCCGCACCTGCGCTCAACACTCCGCAGGTGCGGTCAGACCAGAACCAGAAATCTTCAACAATGCAACATGAATTTAAAAATGACCTCAACCTCATTTGAAACTCACCCGAGCCACTCGGGACCTCGTCCAAATATACTGACAATTCCTATAACATAACACGGGCCTACCCAAGACCTCAAATCACACATAACAACATCAAAACGATGAATCACACCTCCAATCAAAATCTATGAACTTTGAACTTTTAAATTCTATATCGTGTGCCGAAACACATCAAATCAATCCGGAATGACTTTAAATTTTGCATTTAAGTCATAAATGACATAACAAAGCTATTCAAATTTTCATAATCGGATTTCGACCCCGATATCAAAAAGTCAACTCCACGGTCAAACTTTCAAAAATTCAACCTTTGCCATTTCAAGCCTAATTCCACTACATATCTCCAAATAATTTTACGTATACGCTCCTAAGTCCAAAAGTACCATACAGAGCTACTAGAAACATCAGAATTCAAATCCGAGGTCATTTACATATAAATGAATATTCGGTTGATTTTTCCAACTTAAGCTTTCCATTAGGAGACTAAGTATCTCATTTCACTCTGAAATCCTTCCGGACCCGAACCAACTAAATCGGTAAGTCATAATTCAGCTACAAAGCACAAATAGAGCAGTAAATGGGGGAACGGGGTTGTAATACTCAAAAAGACCGTTCAGGTCGTTACACAAGCCCTCGTAATTTCTCCTTTTCTGCCCAGTGATCTCGCACCTGCGGACCTATAGTCGCACCTGCGGAAATTCCATCGCAGGTGCAAACTTGACTTACACACCTGGGTTCACTTCTGTGATCAAATGGCCGCACCTGCGAGTGCGCGCCTGCGAACAAATGCCCGCTTCTGCGGACTCCCCTTCCAACTCACTCTCCGCATCTGCGAAACTTCAAGTGCATCTGCGGGCTCACAGATGCGGCAATTCCCTCGCACCTGCAACCCCTGGCCACTTCCTCAATCTTGCTTCTTCTCTTGGCCTCTCGCACGTATGTGTCCTCACCTGCGGCCAACCCCACCGCAGATGCGATGACACCAGAGGCTGTGATGCTTCAGCAATACTCCCAAATCAAATTCTAGTTTGCTAACCACCCGGAATCCACCTGATCCTCCCGGGAGCTCAACCAAACATACCAACAAGTCCCAAAATATCATACGAACTTAGTCGAGTCCTCAAATCACATCAAACAACAACAAAAATATGAATCACACTCCAATTCAAACTTAATGAACTTTGAAACTTTAAACTTCTACAATTGATGCCGAAACCTATCAAACAACGTCCGATTGACCTCAAATTTTGCACACAAGTCATATTTGACATTACGGACCTACTCTAACTTTCGGAATCAGAATCTGACCCTGATATAATAAAAGTCCACTCCCGGTCAAACTTCCCAAAAATTTAATTTTTGCCATTTCAAGCCTTATTCAGCTACAGACCTTCAATTCATAATCCGGACACGCTTCTAAGTCTAAAATCACCCAACGGAGCTAACGGAACTGACGAAACTCCATTCCGGAGCCGTCTTCACATAGTTCCAAGTACGGTCAAAACCCTAAAACTTAAACTTCCGTTTTAGTGACTAAGTGTCCCAAATCACTCCGAAATCAAAAATAATACCTCCCGGCAAGTCACATAAGCATAAAATGATACGGAAAAAGTAGTAAATAGGGGATCTGGGCTAATACTCTCAAAACGACCGGCCGAGCCGTTACAAGCATCTTGTAAAAGTTGTATAGAAAGTCGATCAATTATGCCTTTCTTAGGATGGCTAGTAGATCATTGTCAATTTCATGGTGTATATTTACACAAAAGTAGTAGTTACTTATGATAAAGATAATAATTGTTGAAATATTTAATTGATGCATATAAACCATAATATACATGCATGTACCTTTTGACTCTTTTGTTTTGTTTGATTCAAACTAATATGTTTTTTCATCTGAATTTGGAATAAAATATTAATTATATAACATAAATTAAATCATGTGTCCGATATTGAAAGTTTGATATTTTAGTACTTCATGAAAAATATAACATTCTATTTTATCATAAAAATAATATTAACTGTACAAACAAAAAAATTATGAGAATTATTACAATTTGTTTATGATGAGTTAGATGAAATTTGAAGGATAAACATACAAGCTCTAATTAAAAAATAAATAATAAAGACATGAAATACCAATAAAATTAAAAGCAGTTAATTGGAGTGCCTAAGACAAAAGAAAATAGAAATTAAAAAGTCACGGTTGAATAAAGACCATAAATATGGCCATGGGAGGATCCAAAACGGTGATACAAAATCTCAGAAGAGTTTAAGGAGAGATCGCAAATCATTATTGAAAAACTAATAAAATTTCATATACAACTTGCAAATGTGAAGTTGAAAAGGAAACAAATTACATATATTTTTCTCCATTCCTTGTCGTCCATCATTGTTTTTACACTATGTCTAAAACCATATTTTTGCACCAACTTTTAAAGTAGTAGTAAAAGGACTTTTATTTTATTTTCTTTAATTGAACTAAAATATGAAGATATTATATTTGTTAGCTGCCTTGTAGAAAACTTTATCCAAAAATTGCGCGTCAAGTTTGTTAATTTGAGTAACATGAAATCAGATTGAAATTTAGGGTACTACTACAAGAAAAAAAATTGATAGTAAATTTTGGACCAATAACAAATTAGTTGAAGCTTGAAAAAATAAAAAAGAATAACAATGAATTCTAGAAGATGTTAAAATTGATAGTAAATTTTGGACCAATAACAAATTAGCTGAAGCTTAACAAAATGAAAAAGAATAACACTGAATTCTAGAAGTTGTTAAGTCACAAAATCAAATAATTCTTGCAAAAATTAACATGTACACATTCAGAACTCAAATAGAATATGATTCGATATCTTAGGTGAAGAAAATGCATTTCATCTGATACACAACAATATAAGAGAAAGAAAGCGAGAAAATAAAAAAGAAAACTTGTGAAGTTGTGATGTTATTTAGGGGAGTAGGCCAAGCAGAAACACAATGAACCTTTGGGACAGAGAAATGTGTTACAGTAATTAAAGAATTTGATGTGTACTTTAATAGAGTGAAACAAAAAATGTAAACAGACTGCAAAGATATTCCTACTACAGTAAAGATGAAAGAAATAAAACTGAAATGTGCTTATGAATAATAATTACTTTAAAAAAAAATTACAGCCTATTATTACTATCATGGAAGATGAGAGAGAAGAAATTGAAATGTGAAAACACGATATTAATGTAAATGTTATTGATAATAATTAGACGAAGGGGAAGAGATTAGAAAGCATGATTATTATTTATTAATATATGATATTTTCTGTTTTGTATATATATATATATATATAGAGCCCGTTTGACCATGAAATATTTTTCATTTTTTTTTTTCGAAAAAAATTTACTTTTTTCGAAATTAGGGTTTGGCCATAAAATTTTTAGTTTTATAAGGACATTTTGGTATTTCAATTTTCATCTAACATGTTCACACTTATAATATAGTATTATGATATGATATGATATGATAAAGGTTGAAATATCAAAGGTTGGTAGCATTAATATGTTCTAAGAGCTCCGATAGCTATAGAAAAAAGAAAACTAACTTCTGCCTATATATATATAAGTGACGGAAATCATTTTTAATCTTTACAACTAAGGAGACAACCTTTCCATGTATAGATAGATGTATGTGTTAAACAATTCAAAAACAAGAGCATATTATTATGTTAACCAACATCTAAGCTAATTTTCAGGAAATGGATATATAGCTTATGATCTCAAACCATGCATGTTATATGTGAACATAATCTCTTTTTAGATAGTAAATATAATAATAAAACGAGTGATATAAGGTGCAAGGTTCGTGGAAACACATTTCAATGTTGACCTTTTTAGAGGGAGCAATATACACATTACTAGTTTACCAAAGTCTTTCAAGCATATATAATATATTTCAATCACCTCCACCTTTTCCTTTCTAAATTCGTCAAGTTTTCAAGACTGCACGACTGTGTTCTGCTTCACAAGAAGGAAAACAGTCCTTTGTAATTTCTATGCTTGTGTCTCTTATAATTACTTTCAATAAATCATTTGTTGGTTGTCCCTGTGGGGGGAGAACGTCGAAGAAGAGGAAAAAACATATTTTTTTTAGTGTGTTTACCCTAAAAACGGATATAATTTGTAAGTGATTTTAAGGATACGCAGATTAATTCAATACAAATGATAAATTACGTTAGATTAAACAGATAGAGTACGTAATAAATTGTCAAATCGCTTGGGGGGGGGGGGAGGAGATTCCGGACTCAACAATAGCCTTAATGAAATATCTGCCATCGATCCCGGACTCACAACAACTAATCACTAATGAACAAAAGTGAGAACTTTAAATAACAGAAAAAATAATAGTATATTGCCTTGATATGCGTGTTACCATTTCGTTAATGAATAATGAGATACCCTTTATATAGTAGGGGAGTTCTACTCTAAATACGATTCCATAAAAGCTAATAATTTTTTAGGTCTATTGTTGGTCGTGCTCGATTGCCTGGTAGTGCTCTCCGAGGCCTTTGGGATTCGAATCGAACCCGGGGTCATGGCCCCGATACTCCCGAGTCCGGACGCTTTGCCCGTATCTCGGCTCGAGGGGATCCTTGCCTCGATTCCGGTCCCTTGTCATCATGCCTTTTGCTCTGTTTACCTTATTGGAAATCGAGGTGTCCCATGGGCCCGGTTTTACCCGTGTACAGATAGTCCCCTCGTTTCTCGGAGGGTAAGTTTACGGAAACGACGAGAAACGACATGAGACCTTCGATTCTTTCTACCTTCAAACCTTCAGGATACCACTGCCTTTCTTCATATCCCAACATTTTTACCTTCGTTTTTCAAGATTTTTCAACAACTTGCAAGCTTTTATTTATCTTCTACCCAAGCCATCGTTCTTGATTTTGCTAGCAAGTTTTTACCCTTCATCTCCCAATCTTCCTTCACACTTCCAAACATTTTTCAAGATATCAATGGCGAAGACTTCCAAAACTGTTTCCCAAAAAGGTGCTTCTTCTTCTTCGCGACCAACCACCGAAGTCAAGGAGACCGCTCCCGACGTAGTTGTTCTCGAGAGACCCACTCCGGATGCGGCTGCCGATGAACCGGTAGCCGAGCCTCCCTTGAAAATGTTCGTCCCCGGGGGGTGTTCGGTCGCGGACGACTTTAAGGTCGAAAATCCCTCCTCGATACAAGGCCGATGCGAGGCGGTATCGAGGTACATTTGCTTCATCACCGAGTCCGTCCTACATGTGGTTCGAAAGGACTGCGGCTGAGCGGGTAAGGACATAGTAATCCCCGATCCCGACCGTGACATTACTACCCATGTGGAGCGGTATTTGAGTGTTTACCCTTACCACTTCACATTGGGCTCGGTGGACCCAGTCATACCGGACTTCTGCAGGAGGTATGACGCATGCCTCGTTCAGATCCATCCGTCACTGTGGAGGATCGTAATACTCTTACATTTTTTTGTGAACAAATTCAACTCCTGTTGGTTCACCATCGATCATCTACTCCGTATGTACAGTCCTCGGATCTTCCGGGAAGGACTGATAAAGCTCGTACGCCGGGATATCAAAGACGCATTTCGAGCATCGACGAGGATCGAGAACGGGGCTGGCGGGGACGCTTTGTCCAGTTGAGGACCGCAGACCTGATCCCTGCCAAATTTAGGCCATTCCCCGAGAAGCGGAATCTATCACGTAAGTATACTTTCCTTTAGATGTCATTTTTTACATTTTGTCTCCCTTTTACTCATCAGTATTCGTGGTGATGCAGCCCTTACTCGAGTCCCAAATGCCATTCCTCAAATAAGTAACACTAGGCTCCCCTTTTCAGCATCATGTTCTCATTCCCTCTCTTTTCTTTTTGCAGGCTTGCCTTTGACCATTGAGCTTAGGCCTTTAGTAGGGGGGTGAAGACCTGTTCGTTGATCCCTCTGCTCCGAGACAGCCCGGGGCTATGGTAAGAGAGAAGAAAGTAAGGAGGGCTTAGAGTTCCCTGAGCTTAGAAAAGAAAAGGCCGAGGAGACGGTTGGTCCGCAAGTCGAAGGAGAGCTCCAACTCCCGAGCGCCCGACTCGGACGAGTCTGAGGAAAGCAATATTTTTGTGGCCCGTGAGCAAACTTTCCCCAAAGAGCAGGCGGCAATCGAGGGGGAAACAACGGAGGATAACCCCCCTCAGGTTCAGGAGGCTGGTGCAGAGGTGGAGGCCGAGACCTCTCGAGACTCTGGTTCTGCTCTGCCTGGTGTCATAGAAATTTTGGGGTTGCCTTTGTTCATATAATATATGTTAGACGAAGCTCGAGCGACGAAGGAGCGATCCAATGAAGGGGCCCATGGTGCGGATGATCCACTTCATTACTTTTTTGAAGGTGTGGACTCTACTGCTCTGGAAGACTTCTCCGGATTGGGTGATTTAGAGGTGCCGAGGAAAGGCTCATCCTCAAAGGTCAGCGGGCCGAACGCGAGCCCA
The DNA here is from genome assembly GCF_000390325.3 of Nicotiana tomentosiformis. Taxonomy (NCBI): domain Eukaryota; kingdom Viridiplantae; phylum Streptophyta; class Magnoliopsida; order Solanales; family Solanaceae; genus Nicotiana; species Nicotiana tomentosiformis. Next base: position 85,064,227 of record NC_090823.1, read on the forward strand.
AAATTAATTAACCAGTTCCCCGCCCCGAGCATGGACCCCGGCCGGAAGCAGTCAGTTATCATCACCATCCCGGAGGATGTCCGGGTTCTTTTCTCCCCCGTCGGAGTAGCAAGCTACCTCCGGTACATGGTAACTGAAGAAGACCGGGCGAAAATGAACGAGGTGGATGCGCCGTGTTTGTTCAACGAAGTGCAGCAGGTGCTGAACCGGGTAAAGTGTCATTACACTTTTCCATCTTTAGAGTTAGTTTTTGATATCTCTCATGCCTCCTCTCTTTTATATTTTTGCAGGCCTCAATACTTCATCATGAGAGTTTTTTCCTGTACCGGGCTGAGGTTAATCAGCTCGAGGTCGAGGTTAAGGAGCTTGCTAATAAGAGGAACATGTATAAGCTTCTCTGCTAGCAACGCGAAGAAGCAGTCAAGAGTCCCCGGGTCGAGTTGGATGCAACTCAAAAAGAACATGCCGACCTGGTGGAACAGATAAAGATAATTGAAGTTAGTGATGACGAGTTAGACGTGGCGACTAACGGCCAAAACTCACAGGTCCAGCAGAAGGTTGACAGGATCGACCAACTCCAAGCCGAAATGAACGAGGTCAAGGCCAAGGCCGAATGGTGGAAAGGAAAAATGGACCGATTGGCCTCGAAGAAGGAGACTGTTCGGGAGCATCTGGCGGCGGTGGAGTTCCAACTCCGAGTGGTGAGAGAAAAGTTTGAAGCATGGGCTCAAAATATTGAAGACCTCCAATCTCAGTTGAGCTCGGCCACTACTGAACGGGATACTCTTGGAAAGTAGCTTGAGATAGCGAGGTCTGTGTCGGAAACAACCAGGGATGATGCTGAGGAGATGGGGGCCCAGTACAGGGCTGATGCCGAGGCAGCCCAGGACCACCTTAAAGTCACTGTTGAGTACGTGAAGTGGCAGTACCAAAGGGAAACTCTCGAAGAGGTCGACGCCCAGGGTTTTGACCTGTCAGCCGAGATTGAAGATGCAAAAAGGCTCGAGGCCGAGGCCAAGAAACTGGATGACCCCGATGATGAGGAGGGCTCTGAGTGCTCCGGTGAACACGAGTATGGAGAAGACCCTGATGGCCCCGATGACGAGGCAGGTTCCGGTGAAGATCGGGCTAAGGCGCCTTAGGGGTTTTTCTTTGTTTTTGTATTTTGTTGAGCCTGTTATCATTGGCCTTTGTAAAGACTTTTATTGGAATGTATATAATGCATTTCTCCCTTTGGAAATTTTCGAATTCGTTTCTTTTGGTTTCCTCTTTATGATTGCAAAGATTTCAAATGTCTTAGCACGGAATAAAATGTAGTACTAAAGTCTTGTTCGGAGGTTCGAACAAGACTTGTGGGGGCTCAATATGACCGGATGCTTTCCCCAAAGTGCTTGTTTAGATATTTTTAGATTATAATTTTGCTAAGGGTAGCCTTTGAACTAGTTTAAACTTTTTGAAGGCCTTATGTTTTTATTACAGTTTCGGACGTCTCCAAGCCGTTTCTAGAGTGGCCGTAGCCTTTTAAGTTCGGGTATTGCCTAATAGGCTTTGTACCTTTAGGCTTCGATAGCCCGAGCCATCCGAACTAGCCTTGGACAACAGTCCTTGAGCGGGGGTGGCCCTAGCCGTTTAAGTTTAGGCACTGCCTAATAGGCTTCTATTCCCCGGGATTTGATAGCCTGAGCCGTCCGAGTTTGCCTTGGATGATAGTCCCCAAGTGGGGGTGATCTCTTGGAGCCGGATAGAAGTGACCCTTGGGCTCAATATCCTTTAAGGAACAAAATGTAATATTTTTAAGGGACAAAATATATATCTGCAAGGTGGAAACTTTCTTTCATTTATTTGCGTAATATACAAGATTATAAATGTGTACAAGCTTCGTGTTATGGCTAAAGTGGTCTATGTGGGCACGGTTCATTTGACCATTTGGCCCTTACAATAAATCCTATCTACCTAGCCCAGACTGTTCAAAAACAAAGTTTTCTTCCTTGCTAAAATCGTTATTTGAGGGTGATGGCCCCCAATATTCGAGGTTGATCATCGAGAAGGCTTAGATACTATTGATGTGACCCTCAATTACGGATCATAACCGGTCTTCAATTCTACATTAGCACGATCTACTGTTGCCTCATTAAAAACCTTGCCAGAAAATTCATTTAGGACAAAATCGGTTCAAGGAAAAAAGAGTGCAACACGTGCTTTCAGGCCTAATAGCTGCATCATTCTTTGGTTGTTACCTGTAAGTGTTAGTCCAATTGGCAGCATATGTAAAGAAAATAATGAATTGGGGTCGTAGTAGTATCGTTTTAAGTGAGTTACATTCCAGTTGTTCAGTAGTCGCTCATCGTTCCCTGCTTCAAGTTTATATGATCCTTTGCCGTAATCTCGATAATTCGATATGAACCTTTCCAATTCGGTCCCAGCTTCCATTTGTTCGGGTTTCGGGTATTTAGTGTCACCTTTATTAACACCAAGTCCCCGCTATTGAAGTGTCATAGGTTGGATCTCCGGTTGTAATACCTTTCGATTCATTATTTTTGGGCGGCCAACCGAATGAGGGCGGCCTCGCGCCTCTCGTCCAATAGTTCCAGGCTTGTGCTCATGGCCATACCATTTGACTCTTCGGTCGCATATTGGAACCTGAAACTCGATTCTCTTACTTCGATCGGTATTAGAGCTTTGGCACCGTAGACCAACGAGAATGGGGTGGCCCCGGTACTAGATTTTGGGATAGTACGATATTCCCACAGGACTTCGGGAAAACTTTCCTTCCATTTACCTTTGGCGTCAGTCAATCTCTTCTTAAGGTTTTGGAGTATGGTCTTGTTTGTAGACTCTTCCTGCCCGTTCCCACTAGGTTAATAGGGTGTTGATATGATCCTTTTGATCTTATGGTCCTCAAAGAGTTTGCTCACCTTACTACCAATAAACTGCTTCCCGTTGTCACATACAATCTCGGCCGGCATTCCAAACCGATATATTATGTGGTCCCAAATAAAATCAATAATTTCTTTTTCCCTGACTTTCTCAAATGCATGGTCTTCAACCCATTTAGAAAAATAGTCAGTCATAAATAATATAAATTGAGCCTTACCGGGTGCCCATGGCAGGGGACCGACGATGTCCATCCCCCATTTCATGAATGGCTAAGGTAACAAGACCGAATGCAGTAGCTCCACAGGCTGGTGGATCATCAGTGCGTGCCTCTGACATCCGTCACATTATCATATGAACTCTTTTGCATCTTTCTCCATGTCAATCCAGTAGTAGCCGGCTCTGATTATCTTACCAACCAGCGATTCAGCACCCAAATTGTTCCCGTAGGTGCCTTCGTGAACTTCCCTCAAGACATATTCGGTATCTCCCAGTCCCAGACATATGGCGAGTGGGACATCAAACATTCTCCTGAATAGGGTGTTATCTTCGGGCAAGCTGAACTTGGCCATCTTCGTGCGCAGAGCTCTCGATTCTTTAGGGTCTGAGGGCAGCTTCCTGGTCTTAAGGTAATATATATACTTATTTCTCTAGTCCCATGTTAAGCTTGTCAAGTTTATCTCGGTGTGGCCTTATTCCACTAATGATTTCATGAGTTTTACGACCGTTCCCAAGCTGAATTCATCATTATCAACTGATAATCTCAAGTTAGCTAAAGCATCGGCTTCGTTGTTTTGATCTCGGGTATATGTTGCAGGGTCCATTCCTTGAATTGATGCAGTGTTACCTATAGTTTATCCAGGTATCTTCACATTTATTCATCTTTTACTTCGAACATCCCATTGGCTTGATTCACCACGAGGGGGGAATCGCACTTAGCTTCGATCACCTCGGCCCCCAGGCTTTTAGCCAGTTCGAGACCTGGAATCATAGCATCAAACTCGGCCTCATTGTTAGTCAATTTTATAGTTTTAATAGATTTCCTAAATACATTACCCGTCCGTAAAGAGGGTCCAGATCCCCGAGGAAGCCCCCGAGTTTAACAATAATTCCCTTTCGACCTCGGATATTAGGGCCGGCGTGTAGTCGGCCACGAAGTCTGCCAAATTTTGGGATTTGATGGAGGTTCGGGGTCGATATTCGATATCGTACACGGTGATTTCCATGGCCCATCTGGCCAATCGTCCCAAGATCTCGGGTTTATACATTATGTTTCTCAATGGGTAAGTAGTCACGACACATAAGGGATGGCATTGAAAATAAAAATTTAAATTCCTAGTGGCTCTTAGCAAAGCGATCGCAAATTTTTCCAGGTGAGGATACCTAATTTCATCCATGCCTAGATTCGTGCTAACCTAATAGATAGGAAATTGCATACCTTCCTCTTCTTGGACCAAGACTCCACTTACCGCTATCTCGGATACCGCTAAGTACAGGTGCAACTACTCGTCTACTTTCGGAGTATAAAGCAAAGGCGGGCTCGAAAGGTACCACTTGAGTTCTTCCAAGGCTTGTTGGCACTCTGGAGTCCATGAGAAGTTATTCTTCTTCTTTAATAACGAGAATAATCGATGGCTCTTGTCGGAGGACCTGGAAATGAATTGACCTAAGGCGGCTATGTGCCCGGTTAGCCTTTGAATGGCGTTGACATTGTATATGATGGTGATGTCCTATATGGCCTTGTTCTTATCAGGGTTGATATCGATTCCCCGATTGGACACCATGAATCCGAGGAATTTCTCGGACCTGACTCCGAATGCACATTTCTCTGGGTTCAACTTCATGTTGTATTTCTTCAATATGTTGAAGGTTTCCTGCAAATGTTTCAAATGGTCCTCTACTCGCAGGGACTTAACTAACATGTCGTCAATGTAAACCTCCATTGATTTTCTTTTTTGCTCTTTGAACAGCCGATTTACTAGGTGTTGGTAAGTGGCACTGGCGTTCTTTAGTCCGAATGGCATTTCGTTATAACAATAGGCTCTGTATTTAGTGATGAAGGAAGTTTTTTCCTTGTCACCCAATTCTATCCCGATTTGGTTGTACCTGGAATAGGCATTGAGAAAGCTGAGGAACTCGTGGCTGGCTGTCGCATCGATCATGTGATCGATGTTAGGCAGAGGAAAAGAGTCCTTGGGGCATGCCTTGTTCAAGTCTTTGTAATCTACACACATTCTTAATTTATTTCTCTTTTTAGGGACTACTACTATGTTTGCTAAACAATCCGGGTACTTAACTTCCCGAATGGAGTCTATTTTAAGGAGTTTAGATACTTTGTCTTTGATGAATGCATGCTTGACTTAGGACTAAGGCCTCTTTTTCTGTTTGACCGAGTGAAACTTAGGATCCAGGCTTAGATTGTGAGTAGTTATTTTCGGTAGGATCCCTGTCATGTCAAGGTGGGACCAGGCGAACAATCCATGTTAGTTATAAGGAATTCAATGAGCTTTGTCCTGAGCTCGGGACTAAACCCGGTGCCCAGGTATACCTTCCGATCGGGTAGGTGCTTGTTTAATATGACTTGCTATAGCTCCTCGACCGTTGACTTAGTGGCATCTGAATCATCAGGGGTTATGAAAGACCTGGGAACTCCGTATTCGTCATCCTTGCATGTCCCCTGCTTTCTGGCTCGGTCAGGGTCGACATCGGTGATTGCTATTTAGTTTCTTCCTTGATGACCGAACTTTGGTTCTTTAATATCGAGAGTGCGGATATTGGGACCATCTCATGGACTGCGAATATCTCTTTTGCGGCCGGTTGCTCTCCGTAAACTATTTTAACCCCTCCTAATGTTGGGAATTTCAACACCTAGTGAAGTGTCGAGGGTACTGCCTCATGTTGTGAATACATGGCCTCCCGAACAAAGCATTATATCTCATATCTAATTTGATCAAGTAGAACTTTGTTTCCTGAACGGTTCCTGTGGTGTTCACCGGTTGGGTTATGTCCCCTTTAGGTCTCACATGCCATGTTGAATCCATTTAGAACTCGGACTGCAGGCACGATTTGGTCTTGTAGACCCAGCTGTTCTACGACCCTCGATCTGATGATATTGGTTGAGCTACCTGGATCAATTAACACTTGCTTAAATCGAGATTTATTTATGAGTACAGATATTACCAGTGCATCATTGTGTGGATGCACGACACCTTCAGCATCCTCATCGTTGAAATATATGATTCCTTCTGGCATGTAATCTCGAGTTCATTTTTCCCTTGTTATGGATACTTTGGTGCTCTTTAACATCGGCCCCTAGGGGAGTCGACCCCACCAATGATCATGTATATGACGTGCTGAGGTTTCTCTTGCTCGATCTTCTTATTGGAGTCCATATTCCTAAAGTGATGTTTTACTAGATCGCTCAGGATCTCTCGGAGGTGTCTGTTGTTGAATAACCCGGCTACTTCCTCTCTCAGTTGTCGGCAGTCTTTAGTTCTGTGGCCGTGAATGCCATGATATTTACACATTAGGTTAGGGTCCCTTTGGACAGGGTCAGATTGTAAAGGTAGAGGCCACTTGGTATCTTTGATGCGTCCAATGACAGATACAATGGCAGCAGCGTTGACGTTGAAGTAGTACTCCGATAACCTCGGCGCTTCCTTAGGCCCGATGGGCCTGTCAAAACTGCTTTTGCTCATGAGTCCCTGGTTACTTTGACCTCGGTCGCATCTTTTTTCACATCTCAGAAGGTTTCGTCCAGACCCATTACCCCTTCGATCTCCACTGTATGGTTGATACTGGTCTCTATTCGATCTTGGTTCACCATCAATATCTCTTTTGGATCTGTCACTAGCTCTAACGGGATAAACGGACCCAGAAGGGCCCCCAGGCTGATCATCTTCGATCCTGATTTTTGATTGGTACCGGTTATGGATGCCGGCCCAAGTTATCATCGGGTATTCTATCAGATTTTGCTTCAACTGATGTGAAGCCAATAAGCTCCGAGTATTGAGTCCTTGGGTGAAGTCCTGAACGGCCCAATCGTCCGCGACCGGAGACAGGTCCATTCATTCTATTTGAAACTGGGACACGAATTCCCCGACCATCTCGTTATCTCTTTGCTTCACTTTGAAAGGATCTGACTTCCTGGTCTCGACCTTGATGGCCCCGACATGTTCTTTCCTAAAGGAGTCTGCAAGCATAGCAAACGAGTCAATAGAATTAGGGGGTAAGTTGTGATACCATATTATAACTCCTTTTGACAAGGTCTCTCCAAACCTTTTCAGTAGGACGGACTAGATCTCATCATCTTCCAAGTCGTTCCCCTTGATGGAGCACGTGTAGGAGGTCATATCTTCATTTGGATCAGTTGTTCCATTGTACTTAGGAATTTTGGGCATGCGGAACTGCTTTTGGATCGGCTTCGAAGCTGCGCTCGGAGGGAAAGGTTTTTGAAGAAACTTCTTGGAATCCAGGCCCTTCAATATCGGTGGTGCTCCTGGGATTTGGTCGACCCTGGAGTTGTAGGTTTCTACTTTTTTGTTATTGGCTTCGATTTTCTTTTCTCCCGATTCCGCCCATTTTGTCAGTTCCTCAAGAATCTTTATGATCTTGGGGTTGTTCCCGGGTTCAGCTTCACTCGGCCTTTCTACGCTTGGTTCATTTCTATGAGTGCTTTCCCAGGATGGTTCGGGCTCGCCTCTACTACGGGCGTGGTTCTTGTTCTGCAATTGAGCTATCATTGCTTGTTGAGCCTGCAACATTTCGAAGATTACTCGCAAGTTGATCCCATCACCTTCGCCATTGTGTGTATTTTACGCCACCGATTGGACTCCCCAATGGATGTTGTTCGTAGAATCGGTAGGCAAGTTTGCATTGATAGACACATGTGAGTTAGCGTCGATCGGGTCCGCGATCGGAACTCCGTTGGGGTCGGTAGGGGGCACCTCGTTACTGGGTACCACATTGTTGTTCTCACCATGCTGGCCAGACTCAGCATCCATGTTCAAAGGGGCAGATTGGGAGTTCAACATTCTAAATTTTGACCTGAAATTAAAAGCTCTAAGAGCAAGTGTAAAATAGGGTGTGTGTTATGGAAATTTGTATTATATTGCCACTATTATACTTAGCCCCACGGTGGACGCCAAACTGTTTACCCTAAATAACGGATAATATTTAAATTTGTTAGTGATTTTAAGTATACGCAGATTAATTTAATACAAACACTAAATTGCGCTAGATTAAACAGATAGAGGACAAAATAAATTGTCAAACCGCTTAAGGGGAAATTACGGACTCAACAATAGCCTTAATGAAATATATGACCTCGATCTCGGACTCACAGCAACTAATCACTAATGAACAAAAGTGAGAACTTTGAAAAATAGAGAAAATAATAGTATATTGTGTTGATATACGTGTTACTATTTTGTTAATGAATAATTAGACCCTCCCTTCATGGATATCACGGCCTATTATTGGTCGTGCTCGATTCCCTGGTAGTGCTCTTCGAGGCCTTTAGGATTTGAATCGAACCCGGGGTCATGGTCCCGATACTCCCGAGTCCGGGCGCTTTGCCCGGATCTCGGCTCGAGTGGATCCTTCTCTCAATTAAGGTCCCTTGTCATCACGCTTCTTGCTCCGTTTACCTTATTGGAAATAGAGGTGTCCCATGGGCCCGGTTTCACCGGTGTACAGAGTGTTAGGTGAGCAATTAACATTCGTCTTCTTTTAATTACCAATCTCTTATATTATCTTTTACCGATCTCTAGCGAAAATGGCCTATAACTAAAAGAACATTTGTAGTAAGCCAGAAAATTAAAATACGGGTACAAGGACATTTGCAGTGGGCAAACATAAAGCAAGGCATACCGCTCGTGAGAAGCAAGAGTGAATGATATTGAATGAATTGGTAAAACACGGTATTGACATCTTAAAATAAAGAAATGGTAGTCCAGATTCTTTTATAATGGTTACAAAATAGAAGTGTAACTGGTTGCCCAATACATACAAAATCTAATTCTCAAGACTAAGGCTACAATTTTGAGGGTGTAATTGTTGCTCTATTTGTTCCAATCGTTAACACAAAGGTGTTACCTACTCCAAGATTATTGTACACGGGTGAAACCGGGACCATGGGACTCCTTGGTTTCCAATAAGGTAAACGGAGCAAGAGGCATGATGACAAAGGACCGAAATCGAGGCAAGGATACCCTTGAGCCGAGATCAAGGCAAAGCGTCCTGATTCCAGAGTATCGGGGCCATGACCCCGGGTTCGATTTGAATCCTAGAGGCCTCGCAGAGCACTACCAGGCAATCGAGCATGACCAACAATAGGTCGTGATATCTATGACCATCCGGATATCACGGCGTGTATCTTGGCACGTATCGCCAGGAATCTGGTGATTGGTTAAACAGAAGAGTTTTACCTTTTATGAAATTGTATTTGGAGTAGAACTCCACTACTATATAAAGAGGGATCTGATTATTTATTAACAAAATGGTAACACGCACATCAAGGCAATATACTATTATTTTCTCTATAGTTCTCACTTTTGTTTATCAGTGCTTAGTTGTTGTGAGTCCGGGATCGAGGGCGGATATTTCATTATGGCTGTTGAGTCTGGAATCTCCCCCTCTCCCTTAAGTGGTTTGACAATTTATTACGTCCTCTATCTGTTTAATCTAACACAATTTATCGTTTGTATTGAATTAATCTGCGTATCCTTAAAACCACTTACAAATTTAATTGTTATTTGTTTTTTAGGGTAAACTATTGTTCTCATTGGATCTGTTTCCTAGTGGTTTTCTCTACCAATATCTTGTTGATGCAACTCCTGAACCACATTCACCTCTTCACCTAATCACCACTATCATATCAATGTTGCTTTACTCGAACCTTGAGGACAAGGTTTTTATTGAGAACAGGGGTATCGTTATGAACGGAAATAACCTCAAAACGGGCACATTGAGAAAATTAGTAAATTACGTGTGGGACCCAGGGATAAAGGCAAGTTAGAAAGGAACTCGGCAAATGAAGAACTAATAAATAGTAGTATAACACACCCTATTTTATACTTGTTCTTTGAGCTTTTAATTTCAGGTCAAATTTTAGAATGTCGAACTCTCAATCTGTCCCTTTGAACGTGGATGCTGAGTTGACCCCAATGGAGGTTCGGTCGCGGACCCGATGGACACTAACTCACATGTGGCCATCAATGCAAACTTGCCTATCGATCCTGAGAATAGCATCCGTAGGGGAGTCCGATCGGTGGCACAAAATACACACGATGGTGAAGGTGATGGGATCAACTTGCGAGTAATCTTCGAAATGTTGCAGGCTCAGCAAGCAGCGATAGCCAAATTGCAGAACCAGAGCCACGCCCCCAATAGAGTCGAGCCCGAACCATCTCGGGAAAGCACTCGTAGAAATGTACCATTCGTAGAAAGGCCGAGTGAAGCTGAACACGGGACCAACCCCAAGATCATAAAGATGCTTGAGGAACTGACAAAATGGGTGGAATTGGGAGAAAAGAAAATCAAAGCCAATGACAAAAAAGTAGAAACCTACAACTCCAAGGTCGACCCACTCCCAGGAGCACCACCGATATTGAAGGTCCTGGATTCCAAGAAGTTTGTTCAACAACTTTTCCCTCCGAGCACAGCTCGGAAGCCGATCCCAAAGAAGTTCCACATGCCCGTAATTCCTATGTACAACGGAACAACTGATCAAATGAACATGTCACCTCCTACACGTGTGCCATCAAGGTGAATGACTTGGAAGATGATGAGATTGAGTCTGTCATGCTAAAATAGTTCGGAGAGACCTTGTCAAAAGGAGCTATGATATGGTATCACAACTTAGCCCCTAATTCTATTGACTCATTTGCTATGCTTGCAGACGCCTTCGTGAAAGCACATGTCAAGGTCATCAAGGTCGAGACCAGGAAGTCAAACCTTTACAAAGTGAAGCAATGAGATAACGATATGCTCAGGGAATTTGTGTCCCGATTTCAAATGGAACAAATGGACCTTCCTCCGATCGCGGACGATTGGACTGTTCAGGCCTTCACCCAAGGACTCAATACTCAAAGCTCATTGGCTTCACAGCAGTTTAAGCAAAATCTTATAGAATACCCGACGGCAACTTGGGCCGACGTCCATAACAGATACCAATCAAAATTCAGGGTCGTAAATGATCAACTCGAGGCCCCTTCCGGGTCCATTTATCCCGTTAGAGCTAGTGACAGATCCAAAAGTGACATTAATCGTGAACCAAGATTGAATAGAGACCAGTATCAACCATATAGTAGAGATCGAAGGGGTAATGGGTCAGGACAAAACCCTATGAGAAGTGAAAGAAGAAGCAATCGAGGTCAAAGTAACCTGGGACTCATGAGCAAAAGCGGTTTTGACAGGCCCATCGGGCCTAAGGAAGCACCGAGGTTATCGGATTACAACTTCAACATTGATGTTGCTGCTATCATATCTGCCATCAGACGCATCAAAGACACCAAGTGGCATCGACCTTTACAATCCAACCCTACCCAAATGGACCCCAATCTAATGTGTAAATATCATGCCACTCACGGACACAGAACTCAAGACTGTCGACAATTGAGAGAGGAAGTAGCCCGGTTTTTCAACAACGGACACCTCCGAGAATTCCTGTGCGATCGAGCCAAAAATCACTTTAGGAATAGGGACTCTAATAAACAGATCGAGCAAGAGGAACCTTAGCACGTCTTTAACATGATCATTGGTGGGGTCAACGTCCCCCAAGGGCTGATGTTAAAGTGCAACAAAGTGTCCATCACAAGGGAAAAATGGACTCAAGATTACTTGCCAGAAGGAACCGTATCTTTCAACGACGAGGAGGATGAAGGCATCGTGAAACCACATAATGATGCACTGGTAATATCTGTACTCATAAATAAATCTCGAGTTAAGCGTGTGTTAATTAATCCAGGTAGCTCGGCCAATATTATTAGATCGAGGGTCGTAGAACAACTCGGTCTATAAGACCAAATTATGCCGGCAGTGCGAGTTCTATACGGATTCAACATGGCATGTGAGACCACTAAAGGGGAGATAACCCTACCAGTGAACACCGTAGGAACCGTTCAGGAAACAAAGTTCTATGTGATCGAAGTAGATATGAGATACAATGCTATGTTCGGGAGGCCATAGATTCACAACATGAGGGTAGTACCCTCGACACTTCACCAAGTGTTCAAATTCCCAACACCAGGAGGAATTAAAATAGTTTACGGAGAGAAACCGGTCGGAAAAAAGATGTTCGCGATCGATGAGGTGGTCCCGATATCTGCACTCTCGACATCAAGGAACTTGAGTTTAGTCACCAAAGAAAAAACCAAAAGCAATCACCGATACCGGAACCGATCAAACCAGAAAAGCAGGGGACGGGCGAGGATGAAGACTATGGAGTTCCCAGGTCTTTCATAACCCCTGATGATTTTGATGCCACCAAGTCAACGGTTGAGGAGCTGGAGCAAGTCATATTGATCGAGCACCTGCCTGATCGGAAGGTATACCTGGGCACGGGGTTAAGTTTCGAGCTCAGGACAAAGCTCATTGAATTCCTTATAACTAACATATATTGTTTCGCCTGGTCCTACCGTGACATGACAGGGAGCTCGTTGAAAATAACTACTCACAAGCTGAACCTGGATCTGAAGTTTCACCCGGCCAAATAGAAAAGGAGGCCTCACTCCAAAGTCAAGCATGCATTCATCAAAGATGAGGTATCTAAACTTCTTAAAATAGGCTCCATTGGGGAAGTTAAGTACCCGGATTGGTTAGAAAACATAGTAGTAGTCCCTAAAAAGGGAAATAAATTAAGAATGTTTGTAGATTACAAAGACTTGAACAAAGCTTGACCTAGGGACTCTTTTCCTCTGCCTAACATCGATCGTATGATCGATGCAACGATCGGGCACGAGATCCTCAACTTTCTCAATGCCTATTCTAGGTATAACCAAATTCGGATGGACCCGAACGACCAGGAAAAAACCTCCTTCATCACTAAATACAATACCTACTGTTATAATGTAATGCCATTAGGACTAAAAAATGTCAGTGCCACTTACCAACGCTTAGTAAATCGGACATTCGCTGAGCAAATAGGAAAATCAATGGAGGTTTACATTGACGACATGTTAGTTTAATCCCTGCGAGCAGAGAACCATTTGAAACATTTGCAGTAAACCTTTAACATATTGAAGAAATACAACATGAAGTTAAACCCGGAGAAATGCACATTCAAACTCGGGTCCGGGAAATTCCTCAGATTCATAGTGTCCAATCGGGGAATCGAGATCAACCTCAAAGGCTAACCAGGCGCATAGCCGCCTTGGGTCGATTCATTTTGAGGTCCTCCGACAAGAGCCATAGGATCTTCTAATTATTGAATAAGAAGAATAACTTCTCATGGACTCCGGAGTGCTATCACACTCAGATAACGATTTTGGCAATGAAGGAAACTTTGTGCTCGAACAGTCTAGGATCGGTGGATAGGATTTATTGTAAGGGCCAAACGGTCAAATAAATCATTCCCACATAGACCACTTAAGCCATAACACGAAGCTTATACACATTTACAATCTTGTATATTGCGCACAAAAATGAAAGAAAGTTTCCACCTTACAGATACATATTTTTAAAACTATTACATTTTGTTCCTTTAAAGATATCGAGCCCAAGGGCCGCCTCTATCCAGATCCAAGAGATCACCCCCACTCGGGGACTGTCATCCAAGGCAAACTCAGACGGCTCGGGCTATCAAAGCTCAGGGGCACAGAAGCCTATTAAGCAGTGCCTAAACTTAAAAGGCTACGACCACCCTCGCTCGGGGACTGCCGTCCAAGGCATGTTTGGACAGCTCAGGCAATCGAAGACCAAATGTACATAGCTTATTAGGCAATACCTGAACTTAAAAGGGTCGTCCACCTTAGAAATGGCTCGTAGACGTCCGAAACCCGTAATCAAAACATAAGGCCTTCAAACATTCCAAACCGGTTCAAAGTTAACCCTTGGCAAAATTATAATCTAAAAACATCTAAACAAGCACTTTGGGGAAAGCTTCTAGTCATACCAAGCCTCCAAGAGTCTTGTTAGAACCCCAAACAAGTCCTTAGTACTACGTTTTATTCCATGTTAAGGAATTTGAAATCTTTGCAATCATAAAGAGGAAACCAAAAGAAATGAATTGCTAAAGGGAAAAGAGGCTTATATACATTCCAATAAAAGTCTTTACAAAGGCCAATGATAATAGCCTCAACAAAATACAAAAACAAAGAAAAATCCCTAAGGCGCCTAAGCCTGCTCTTCTTCGGAACCCGCCTCGTCACCGGGGCCATCAGGGTCTTCTCCATCCTCGGGTTCACAGGAGCCCTCAGAGCCCTCCTCATCATTGGGATCAGCCAGCTTCTTGGCCTCGGCCTCGAGCCTTTTTGCATCTTCAATATCGGTTGACAGGTCGAAACCCCGGGTGTAGACCTCCTCGAGAATTTCCCTTCGGGACTGTCACTTCATGTACAAAACAGTGACTTTCAAGCACTCTTGGGGTACCTCGACATCAGCCCTGGTATTTCCTACATGGACCTCGCTATATCAAGATCCTTGCCAAGAGTATCCCGTTCAGCAGTGGCCGAGCTTAACTGAGATTGGAGGTCTTCGATTGGTTGAGCCCGTGCTTCGGCCATTTCTCTTGCCACTTAGAGTTGGAACTCCACCGCCACCAGCTGCTCCCGAGGAGTCTCCTTATCTAAGGCCAATCAATCCATTTTTCCTTTCCACCCTTCGTCCATCTTACTCATCATCACTAACTTCAAAGATCATTACCTGTTCCACCTGGTCGGCATGTTCATTTTGATCCTTATCCAACTCAGTCTGGAGACTCTTGACAGCTTCTTTGCGTTGCTCATTGAGAAGCTTATACATGTCCCTCTTTTCAACAAGCTCCTTGACATCGGCCTCGAGCTGGTTAACCTCAGCCCGATTTCGGAGAAAACTCTTATAATGATGTACCGAGGCCTGCAAAAATATAAAATAGAAGAGGCATGAGAGATATCAAAAACTAAGTCTAAAGATGGAAAAGTGTAATGATGCCTTACCTGGTTCAGTGCCTGCTATGCTTTATTGAATAAGCGCGGCGCATCCACCTCATTTATTTTCGCCTGGTCTTCTTCGGTTACCAGGCACCGGAGGTAGATAGCTACTCTGATGGGGGTAGAAAGAAACCGGGCATCCTCCGAGACGGTGATGATAATTGACCGCTTCCAGCCAGGCTCCATGCTCGGGGCGGGGAACCAGTTGATTAATTTTGGACTCCTGTTCGGCCCGCCGACCTCCGAGGATGAGCCTTTCTTCGAAACCTCTAAATCACCCAATCCGGAGAAGTCTTCCAGAGCAGTAGACTCCACACTTCTAAGAAGGAACGGAGGGGATCATCCGCACCATGGGCCCCTTCGTTGGATCGCTCCTTCGTCAAACATAGACTTTATGAACGAAGGCGACCCCAAAAATTCTATGACGTCGGGCGGAGCGGAACCGACGTATCGAGAGGTATCGACCTCACCTCTGTACCAGCCTCCTGAACCTGAAGGGGTTAGCCTCTATTGTTTCCCCCTCGGTTGCCGCCTGCTCTTTGTGGAAAGATGGCTCGCGGGCCACAATGATATAGTTTTCCTCGAGCTCATCCCTGAGCTGAAAAGGCGAGTCAGAGTCGGGCGCTCGGGAGCTGGAGCTCTCCTTCCACTTGTGGACCAACCGCCTCCTCGGCCTTTTCTTCTTTGGGCTCGGGGAACTTGGAGCCCTCCTTCTCTTTTTCTCTCCTGTTGTAGCCCCGGGCTATCCCAGAGCATAGGGATTACCGGACAGGTCTTCGCCCCCTACTAAAGGCCTAAGCTCAATGGTCTTAGGCAAGCCTGCAAAAAGAAAAGAGGGGGAATGAGAATATGATGCTGAAAAAGGGAGCCAAGTGTTATTTATTCGGGAAAGAAATCTTACCGTGGGAACGGTCCTCCCAGCGGCCCTTCGAGAGTTTGTGCCACGAGTGCTTAGAGTAAGGCATCTGCAAGCAAATGCCCTCAATCCACTCCTTGAGTTGAGGAATGGCGTTTGGGACTCAAGTCAGGGCTGCATCACCATAAATACCGATGAGGAAAACGGAGACAAAACGTAAAAATGACATCTAAAGGAAAGTATACTTACGTGATAGATTCCACTTCTCGGGGAATGGCCTAAATTCATCAGGGATCAGGTCTGCGGTCCTCACCTGGACAAAGAGTCCCTGCCAGCCCCGATCTCATCCTCGTCGATGCCTGAAAATGGGGCTTTGCTAGACCGGCCTACAAGCTTTATCTACCCCACCCACCCACCCCCCAACCCCCCGGGAAGATTCAGGGACTATACATGCGGAGTAGATGATCGATGGTTAGCAAACAAGAGTCAAATTTGTTCACAAAGAATCGTAGGAGTATTACGATCCTCCACAGTGACGGATGGATCTGACTTAGGCATACGGCATACCTCCTGCAGAAGTCCAGTATGACAGGGTTCAACAGCCCAGTGTGAAGGGGTAAGTGTAAACACTCAAATACCCCTACACATGGGTAGTAATGTCGTCATCGGGCTCGAGGATTACTATGTCCTTACCCGCCCAGCCGCAGTCCTTTCAAACCACAGGAAGGATGAGGGACGAACATTTTTAAGGGAGGCTCGGCTGCCAGTTCATTAGCAGTCAAGCCCAGAGCGGGTCTCTTGAGAACAACGACGTCGGGAGCGGTCTCCTCGACTTCGGTGGTAGGTCGCAAAGAAGAAGAAGGACCTTTTTGGGGAACAATCTTGGAATTTTTCGCCATTGATATCTGGAAAAAGGTTTGAAAGTGTGAAGGAAGATTGGGAGATGAAGGGTAAAAACTTGCTAGGAAAACCAAGCACGATGGATTGGGTAGAAGATAAATAAAAGCTTGGAACTTGTTGAAAAATCTTGAAGAACGAAGGTAAAAATGTTGGGATATGAATAAAGGCAGTGATATCTTGAAGGTTCGAAGGTAGAAGCTTAGTCAAAAGGACAAAATGAACGAATGAGGGAGTATTTATAGAGGCTTTGAGCCGTTTCGCATCCAGGGATGGCATGTCGATGGCTGACACACGTTTGAAGTTATTATGACGTGACTGATTGGATATTTCGGGTTCTTTGTCATTTTTGTCATGGCGTATTGAAGAAGGAATCGAAGGGCTCATGTCATTTCTCGCTGTTTCTGTAAACTTACTCTCCGAGAAATGAGGGGACTATCTGTACACGGGTGAAACCGGTCTCATGGGATGCCTTGATTTCCAATAAGGTAAACAGAGTAATAGGTGTGATGACAAGGGACCGAAATCGAGGCAAGGATCCCAACGAGTCGAGATCCGGACAAAGCGCCCGGACTCGGGAGTATCGGGACCATGACCCTGGGTTCGATTCGAATCCCAAAGGCCTCGGAGAGCACTACCAAGAAATCGAGCACGATTAACAATAGGCTGTGATATCCGTGACCAGCGGGATATCACGGCGTGGATCTCGGCACGTATCGGCAGGAATCCGGTGATTGGTTAAACGAAAGATTTTTACCTTTTATGGAATTGTATTTAGAGTAGGACTCTCCTACTATATAAAGGGGGTCTGATTATTTATTAACAAAATGGTAAAACGCATATCAAGGAAATATACTATTATTTTCTCTTTTATTCAAAGTTCTCACTTTTGTTCATTAGTGCTTAGTTGTTATGAGTTTGGGATCGAGGGCGGATATTTCATTAAGGCTGTTGAGTCTGGAATCTCCACCTCCCCCTTAAGCGGTTTGACAATTTATGACGTAATCTATCTGTTTAATCTAACGCAATTTATCATTTGTATTGAATTAATCCACTTATCCTTAAAACCACTTAGAAATTTAATTGTTATCCATTTTTTAGGGTAAAGAATTATTCTCATAGGATCTGTTTCCTAGCGGTTTTCTCAACCCATATCTTGTTGATCCAACTCCTGAACCACATTCACCTCTTGACATAATCACCACTATTATATCAATATTTCTTTACTCGAACCTTGAGGACAAGGTTCTTATTGAGAACATGAGTATTATTATGAACGGAAATAACCTCATAACGGGCACATTGAGAAAATTAGCAAATTACATGTGGGACCCAGGGATAAGGGCAAATTAGAAAGGAACTGGACAAATGGAGAACTAATAAATAGTAGTAGTCTAGGTAAAATTAGGCATGGTATGTTCTTGATAGAGTTGTCATCTATTTCTCTTCCCCTATTTTGTATCCTCTGCATTCTCATCCCCTTCTTCTAGTTTATTATTCTTCTATCCTTCTATAACATTGCTTCTGTATTTGGGTTATTAATTGAACAATCAGTCTTCTTGTATTATTGTGAGTGCTTAAATTTGGAGGTTGTTACATTGGTTCTTTCATTCATCGGACTCCAATGGAGATACTAGATTGACTTAGCGGCATCAATGACACATTGAGATGGCTTTTTCGGGTCGAGCAGTACTTCACTTGTTATGAATCCAGTTCAAGAATTGGACCTAGAATCTGCTGAAGAAGTGTGTGAGCTTGGAGTGGAGTCATTTGAAGAGAATATTAGGTCTGGAACTAATCTAAGAAGAAGTAATAGAATTAAACAACACAGTAGAAGACTAACTGAATTCATTTGATAGGGTGACTCAGCACAAGAATCATCGGGAAGAGGGTTCAGAGTGGTTACAAATAGCAGAGAACATGAGGGAAATGGGTAGGCAGTTAGTTATTAGTATTTTCTATATTCTCTTCCCCACTTCGTCTCCAAGTTTCCAATATCCTCTTCTTATTTCTAATTCCAGTCAGTTTAGTATTTCAATTCTACAGTTCCCTTATTCAAGACAAAGTTCCTAGTTTGTAATAGTAGCATTTGAATATTCAATCAAGAAGTTGGCTTCCAGTTTATTTATTTGTTACATTAGTGCTTTCATCCAGCGGACTCCATGGGTGATTCAAAACTCAAATATCCTGATAATAGCATTTCTCAACAGGAGTTTGCAGATCTCTCTTCCATAGTTGGGAATATGTGTTCTGCTTTTAATAACCAACAAAAATTGTTGCAAGACTTCATTAACGCAGCCTCGCATATAGAGACAGTAGAACCAGCTTGTATCCGTGTTTGTCTCACGGAGCTCTCCCAGCGGCATCGGTGATGATGAGACACAAACCAGCTGCAGTTGAACTACCCCTTTTAATTGGTCTAAACCCCGAATCCTGGGTGTTTTAAGCAGAGAGGTACTTTGATTTTTACTCTATTTCCTATACTCATCAACTGTCATTGACCTTTTTTTACTTGGACGGAGAGGTACTTGAATGTCACCGATAGCTTATTTGTAATAAGCATCGAGTTGACTGGCCTCACTTTACCGAGAAATTGGGCCAACATTTTCGCAAGCAAACTCTGGAGGGACCTAAGGGTCGTATGTCCTAACTCCGACAACAGTCAACATTAGTTGAATACCAGGATGAGGATATTTTTGACTCCTGATTGTTTCATCTCTTTGTTTCGGGCCTCAGGTTGTACATTTAGACTGCATTTTTAATACATAAGCCCACTACAATGTCAGACGCAGTGAAACTAGCCCATTTACATAACCAACGCATTGAATTAGAAAAGGGGCCTGACCGACCCGCTTTATCCAGGATCCCAACCTCCACTTTTACTTGCTCCAAATACAACCATGTCCGCTCAAACTAATAAGGCCTTAACATCCACTATAACTAAAATACCTCTCAAACGCCTCACATCCTCCGAACTCCAATCCCGACGAGAAAAAGGTCTCTGCTATAATTGTGATGAGAAGTTTGTTCCAGGGAATAAATTTAAGGCTCTTCCTCAATTATTGCTTCTAGAAGACTCACCATCAATTATTGAGCTTTTAGATACCTTCACTTCAGATTATTTTCTCGAAGAGGATCTTCAATGTTTGGAACTCTAGCAACATTCCACTATTTCATACCACGCTTTGGCTAGTGGGCATTCTCCAACATCTCTTCATTTCAAGGGTCATGTTCATGAAATGTAGGTGCAGATTATGGTGGATAATGGGAGAACGCATAAGTTTGTGCAAAGTAAAAAAGTTCCTTAACCTAGTTGTTTCACCGGTTACACCATTTTCTATGGTGGTTGGTAGTAGTCAGCGTTTAAGGTGTGAAGGTGTGGTCCATAATGTCACACTCAATATTCAAGACTATGTTGTCGTAGTGGGCTTATATGTTCTTCCGATGCATGCAGATGTCGTTCTAGGCATTACTTGGTTGCTTACACTTGGTCTAATATTGACTGATTATACAACAAGAGTTGTGGAATTCACATTCCAAGGCACACCAGTCCGACTAGTTGGAGAACCACCGATAGAATCTCAACCGGTGCAATTGCAGTCTCTACGATGATTAACAGAGACAAATGCATTGTCATCATATTTTTGCTTGATGATGGTGGATGACACGCCTCTAATATAAATGGAAGAGTCCCCGGATTTTCTAAGCCTATTGGAAGATTATGCGGATATTTTTCAAAAGCCTCAAGGTTTACCTCATGTCCAATCTCATGACCATGCAATTCATTTGACTCCAGGATCCGGACCTGTTAATGTTCGCCCTTATCACTATCCGTATTTTCAGAAGAAAATTATGGAGCGACTGGTGTCCGAAATGTTAGCTGAAGGGGTCATACAACCTAGTACTAGACCATTTTCATCTCTTGTATTATTGGTTCGAAAGAAAGATGGAAGTTGGCATTTCTGTGTCGATTATAGAGCGCTAAGTGCAATCACAATGCGTGATTGATTTCCCATTCCGACAATAGATGAACTATTTGATGAGTTACATGGATCCCAGTACTTCTCTAAGTTGGACCCGCTATTTCCGGCTATCATCAGATCCGTGTACGGCCAGAAGATGTAACCAAAACTGCTTTTCGCACTCACGAAGGACACTATGATTTTTTGGTCATGCTCTTCGGGTTGTCCAATGCCCCTTCGACTTTTCAGGCTATCATGAATGCTATTTCTAGACCATATCTCTGGCATTTTGTTCTGGTTTTCTTCGACGACATATTGGTATACAGCCAGACTTGGGCGCTTTATTTGGAGCATTTAACATTGGTTCTGCAACTACTGCGTGACCATCAGTTAGTGGCTAAGCGACCCAAATATTACTTTGGCCAGCAGAAAATTGATTACTTGGGCCATGTTATATCTCCATCTGGGCTAGCAGTTGATCCCTCCAAGATTGAAGCTATACAATAATGGCCAATTCCTCACAATGTCAAAATAGTTCGAAGTTTCTTGGGGTTGGCTGGATATTACAGGTGTTTCATCAAACACTTTGCCATAATTACTAGTCATTTGACATATCTACTATGCAGAGAGGCTTTTGTTTGGACTACTCAGGTCCAATAAGCCTTTTAGGCTTTGCAACATCTTCTGAGCAACACTCCAGTCTTAGCATTGCCAATTTTTTCTGAAGAGTTCACTTTTGAAATTGATGCATCTAGGGTAGGAATTGAGGTTGTCTTATCCCAGAATGGCCATCCTCTTGCTTATTATAGCCAAATATTGATTTTGTGCATGCAAAAGGCTCCTACTTATCACTGTGAGATGCTTGCCATTACTCAATCAGTTGGTAAATGGAGACAATACTTACTTGGTCATCATTTCACAATCATTACTAATCAGCAGTCTCTTAAGTGCCTCACTGAGCAGACCATCCAAAATCCAGAGCAACAAAAATGGCTCGGAAAATTAATTGGCTATGAGTTCAAGATTATTTACCGATATGGAAAATAGAACCAAGCAACAGATACTTTATCTAGGCCTCCTAGTGTCGCCCTTAATGCCATCACTGTCCGCACTAGTGATTGAATCGATCAAGTACGCAAGGCTACTAAAAATCATCCGGAATTACTAGAAATTCCGCACGGGCTGCAAGACTATCACGACCCGAAATTCTCACTTTCTGACCGTGATGGCGCCAAACATTTCACTTGCTAGGCAAGCCAACATTAGAATAACATTATCCATTTTTAAAATAATTTTTAAATTTATTAATAACAAGGAAGCAAATGCGGAAGCAATTTTGAAATAACCCATAATAATAACGGTGTCTAAATACCATTCCAGAATTAGTATCACAAGTGCACGAGCTTCTAGAATAAATACAAATAAAGGTCTGAATATAATAAAGCTATCTGAAAATAAACACATACCTAAAGTACAATAGACGGGGACTTCAGAACTACTGACGCCATGCAGTTATACCTCAAGTCTCCTCTGATAGCTGAAATCCGAGCAAGTCTATGGTATGCTGCTGGGACCAACTCCAAAATCTGCACAAGAAGTGCAAAGTGTAGTATCAGTACAACCGACCCCATGTACTGGTAAGTGCTGAGCCTAACTTCGACGAAGTAGTGACGAGGCTAAGGCGGTTCACACATTAACATGTACGCAATATTAGTAACAACAACAATAATAGGAATAAATCAGGTAATTCATTTATAATAATTGAAGGCAACTCAGCAGTCATAACCAATTATCATTTCCATTATTTCTGTTGCAGCATGCAACCCGCTCTCACACTATATCCACATTCAGTTCTGTTGCGGCGTGCAACCCGCTCCTCCAACATATTCATTTTAATCAAGTCTGTTGCGGCGTGCAACTCGATCCTCCAATATTAACTTTTTAACAAGTCTGTTGCGGCGTGCAACCCGATCCTCCAATATTGACTTTTAATAAGTCTGTTGCGGCGTGCAACCCGATCCTCCAATATATTCATTATAATTAATCATGTTGTGGTGTGCAACCCGCTCCTCCAATATTTTCATTTACCAATTCTTATAGAAGAATTTTTTCCAATAAATGTAACAATTAATATAAAATTACAAGATAACAAGCATACAATAATTATGGTTTAATTATGAAGCATACAATGACAAATCGCAAATTATTATGGAAATCAGGGAGCAAATAGGCAGTTTAATATTTATTATGCTAAATGTCAAATAACAATTAAGGCACATAATTCAAATAGCTTGTAACAATTAATGCAGGAATTCAAGAATTTATATTTGCAAAGAATAAGAGAGAAACAATTATTATAATAATTAATTTATGATTAAAAATAATTTGTGATTTTTCAAGTAAGCAGGCAAACAATTAATTTGACGACGTATAGACACTCGCCACCTCACGTATACGTTGTTTACATGCAATTTACATAACAAACAATTTAAGGGTTCTATTCCCTCAAGTCAAGGTTAACCCCGACACTCACCTCACTTTGCAAATTCCAATCAATTATTCAACCACAGCTTTTCCTTTTAAATTTGCCTGCGAAAGCTTCAAATCTATTCACAACAATTCAATATATTCAATACTAATCATAGGAATTAATTCCATATGAATTTACAAATTTTCCGGATACAAATCCGAAATTCATTAAAATATTTGGCAGTGGGACCCACATCTCAAATCCCAAAAAAACTTGCGAAATCCGAACACCCGTTCTGATACGAGTTCAACCATACCAAATTTGTCTACTTCCGATATCAAATGGACATTCAACTCTTAATTTTTTGTTTTTCGGAAAGTTTTACAAAAATTCCAATTTCTTCCATCTAAATCCGAAATAAATGATGAATATAGGCATGGATTTGTGAAATACAATCACTATATGATAAAGAACACTTACCCAGTCCGAAATCGTGAAAAACTCCTTTGAAATCGCCCCTAATTAAGCCGAGTTATAATTGAGGGTTTGTGAAAAATGGAAAAAATCCCGTTTTTGGTTCTGTTTTAAGTCACAGGGGTCAGGCCTTCTTCGCGTTCGCGAAGGGCCTGTCGCGTTCGCGATGAGTAGCAGCCCGTGGCTTTCGTGTTTGCGAGTCCTACTTCGCGTTCGCGAGTCCTACTTCGTGTTCGCGAAGGGTTTTCGCCCTGGCCTTCGCGTTCGCGAGGTATAGCTCGTATTTGCGCTAAAGGAATGATCGACCCTCCCCCAGGTGTGCATAACACTACGCGTTCATGAGGAGATGATCGCATTCGGGAAGGGTAATGCCCCCATCGCTTCGCGTTTGCGACCAAGACTTCGCGTTCACGAAGAAGAAAGATCCAGCTGCCCAGTTTACTCTTCGTGTTAGCGAGAGTACCTTCGGCAACGCGAAGAAGAACATGCGAGAACACCTGCTGTAGCAAAATACCATATTTTCAAAGTCCAAAACATCCCGTAGCCTATCCGAAACTCACCCAAGCCCTCGGGGCTCCAAACCAAACATGCACACAAGTTCTAAAACATCATACGAACTTGCTCGCGCGATCGAATCGCCAAAATAACACCTAGAACTATGAATCGGACACCAAATCAAAGGAAGTTTTCAAAAAAACTTTAAAACTTATATTTTTACAACCGGAGTCCAAATCACGCCAAATCAACTCCGATTCTCGCCAAATTTGGCAGACAAGTCATAAATATTATAGTGGACCTATACCGGGCTCCGGAACCAATATACGGACCCGAGGTCAATAAATCCAACATCAGTAATTTCTTAGAAATCATTAAGCTTTCAAGCTTTTAATTTTTCATCAAAATTCCATAACTCGGGCTAGGGACCTCGGAATTCGATTCCGGGCATACGCCTAAGTCCCAAATCACGATACGGACCTATCAGAATTTTTAAAACACTGATCCGGGTCTGCTTGCTCAAAATGTTGACCAAAGTCAACTTAGTTGAGTTTTAAAGCTCTATTTCCCATTTAATCCATTTTTCATATAAAAACGTTCCGGAAAAATGTACGGACTGCACACACAAGTCGAGGAATGATAAATGGTACTTTTCGAGGTCTTAGAACACATAATTACTTATTAAATTTAAAGATGACATGTTGGGCCATCACATTCTCCACCTCTAAAATAAATGTTCGTCCTCGAACGGAGTTAGAAAAAAGTACTTGAGCTGGAGAAAAGGTGTGGATATTTACTCCGCATGTCCAACTCGGACTCCCACGTAGATGCCTCTACCGGCTGACCTCTCCATTGCACCCGAACTGAAGGATAACTCTTAGACCTCAACTGTCGGACCTGCCGGGCTAGAATAGCCACCGGCTCTTTCTCGTAAGTCAAATCTTTGTCCAATTGGACTGAGCTTAAATCTAACACATGGGACGGATCACCATGATATTTCTGAAGCATAGACACATGGAACACTGGATGAACCGCCGATAAACTAAGTGGTAATGCAAGCCTGTAGGCTACTTCACCCACCCTTTCAAGAATTTCAAAGGGTCCGATATACCTAGGGCTCAACTTGCCCTTCTTTCCGAACCTCATTACACCTTTCATAAGTGAAACCCGGAGCAATATTCGTTCTCCAACCATGAATGCAATATCACGAACTTTACTGTCGGCATAACTCTTTTACCTAGATTGAGCTGTGCGAAGTCAATCCTGAATAATCTTGACCTTAGCCAAGGCATCCTGTACCAAATCGGTATCCAACAATCGACCCTCTCCCGGTTCTAACCAACCAACTGGCGATTGGCATCGCCTTCCGTATAATGCCTCATATGGAGCCATCTGAATGCTCGACTGGTAGCTATTATTATAGGCAAACTCTGCAAGTGGTAAGAAATGATCCCAAGAACCTCCAAAGTCTATAACACAAGCGCGAAGCATATCTTCCAGTATCTGAATAGTGCGCTCTGACTGTCCGTCTGTCTGTGGATGAAGTGTTGTACTCAACTCCACCCGTGTGCCTAACTCAAGTTGTACAGCCCTTCAGAAATGTGAGGTAAACTGCGTACCTCGATCTGAAATAATAGACACGGGCACACCGTGAAGGCGGACAATCTCACGAATGTAAATTTCAGCTAACCTCTCTGAAGAATAGGTAACTGCCACTGGAATGAAATAGGCTGACTTGGTCAACCTTCCCACAATGACCCAAACTGCGTCAAATTTTCTCTGTGTCCGTGGGAGCCCAACAACTAAATCCATAGTGATACACTCCCACTTCCACTCAGGAATTTCTAACTTCTGAAGCAAACCACCAGGTCTTTGATGCTCGTACTTAACTTGCTGACAATTCAGACACCTAGCTACATGTGTAACTATATCCTTTTTCATTCTCCTCCACCAATAATGTTGCCGCAAATCTTGATACATTTTAGCGGTACCTGGATAAATAGAATACCTGGAACTGTGTGCCTCTTTAAGAATTAATTCACGAAGCCCATCCACATTAGGCACACAAATACGGCCCTGCATTCGCAGAACTCCATCTTCCCCCACAGCAACTTGTTTGGTATCACCGTGCCTCATCGTGTCCTCAAAGACAAGTAAATGAGGATCATCATACTACCTCTCTCTGATGCGCTCATATAAAGAAGATCGAGCGACCGTACAAGCTAGAACCCGACTGGGTTCTGAAACATCTAACCTCACGAATTGATTAGCCAAAGTCTGAACATCTGCAGCTAATGGCCTCTCACCAACCAGAATATACACAAGACTGCCCATACTCACTGCCTTTCTACTCAAAGCATCGGCCACCACATTGGCCTTTCCGGGGTGATACAAAATGGTTATATCATAGTCTTTCAACAACTCCAACCATCTTCTCTACCTCAAATTAAGATCCTTTTGTTTGAACAGATACTGGAGGCTACGATGATCAGTAAATACCACACACGAGACACCGTAGAGGTAATGCCTCCAAATCTTCAGTGCATGAACAATGACTGCCAATTCTAAGTCATAAACAGGATAATTCTTCTCGTGAACTTTCAAATGCCGTGACGCATATGCATTTACCTTGCCATCTTGCATTAATACTGCACCAAGCCGAATGTGAGATCCGTCACAATATACCGTATACGATCCTGATCCGGTGGGTAATACAAACACCGGCGCCATAGTCAAAGCGGTCTTGAGCTTCTGAAAGCTCAACTCACACTCGTCTGACCATCTGAATGGGACACCATTCTGGGTCAATCTGGTCAATGGGCTTGCTATAGATGAAAGCCCTTCCACGAACTGATGATAATAACCTGCCAAACCCAGGAAACTCTGGATCTCTATAATCGAAGTAGGTCTAGGCCAATTCTAAACAGCCTCAATCTTCTTAGGATCCACCTTTATGCCTTCTGCCGATACAACATGTCCCAAAAAGGCAACTAAGTCTAACCAAAACTAACATTTTGAAAATTTGGCATATAACTGATTATTCTTCAAGGTGTGAAGTACACTTCGAAGATGTTGCTCATGCTCCTCTCGACTGCTAGAGTAAATCAAGATATCATCAATGAATACAACCACACAAGAATCCAAATAAGGCTTGAACACCCGATTTATCAAATCCATAAATGTTGCTTGAGCATTTGTCAACCCAAATGGCATCACTAGAAACTCGTAATGCCCATACCGAGTCCAAAAAGTTGTCTTAGGGACATCAGATGCCCTAATCTTCAACTGATGGTAACCAAATCTCAAATCAATTTTCGAAAATACCTTGGCACCCTGAAGCTGATCAAATACGTCATAAATTCTTGGCGGCGGATATTTGTTTTTGATAGTGGCCTTGTTCAACTGCCGATAGTCTATACACATCCGCATCGAGCCATCTTTCTTCTTTACAAATAATATTGGTGAACCCAAGGGCGAGACACTGGGTCTAATGAATCCCTGATCAAGCAAGTCTTATAACTGCTCTTTCAATTCTTTCAACTCTGGCGGGTCCATACGGTATGGTGGAATAGAAATGGGTTGAGTGCCCGGAGCCAAATCAATACAGAAGTCAATATCTCTGTCGGGTGGCATCCCCGGCAGATCTGCAGGAAATACTTTTGAAAATTCACGAACAACTGGTACTGAGTCCATAGAAGGGACATCCGCACTGGGATCACGAATATAAGCCAAATAGGCTAGACATCCTTTCTCTACCATACGCCAAGCTTTCATATAAGAAATAACCCTATTGGCAGAATGGCCAGGAGTTCCTTTCCACTCTAATCGAGGTAACCCTAGCATAACTAGGGTCACTGTCTTGGCATGATAATCCAATATAGCATGATAAGGAGACAGCTAATCCATACCCAAGATGACATCAAAATCTACCATATCAAGAAGTAGAAGATCCACACTAGTTTCAAGATTACCAATAGTAACCACACACGAACGGTGGACATGATCTACTACCACAGAGTCTCCCACTAGTGTAGATACACACACAGAAGCACTCAGAGAATCACAAGGCACAACCAAATATGAAGCAAAATAGAAGGATACATAGGAATAAGTAGATCCTGGATCAAATAGAACTGAAGCATCTCTATGGCAAACTGGAATAATACCTGTGTTCACAGCATCAGATGACTCGGCCTCAAGCCTAGCTGGAAAAGCATAAAATCGAGGCTGGGCCCCACCACTCTGAACTGCATCTCTAGGAAGGCCTCTAACTGGCTGGCCTCCACCTCTAACGGTCTGACCTCCACCTCTAATGGCCTGACTTCCACCTCCAATGGCCTGACCTCCACCTCTAACTGCCTGACCCCTACCTCTAGCTGGCTGAGCAGGTGGTGAAGCAACCGATGCCGATATGATGGCACGAGAATATTGCCGAGATCTGTTACTCACCAATCTAGGGCAATACCTCCTGATGTGACCAATATTCCCATACTCACAACACCCATCCCGATGTCGTGGCTGCTGAAGCTGAAGCTGACCCAGATGGGCCAGATAACCACTATAGTAACTCTGGAGTGGTGGTGCACTGATAGGAGCTGAATGTGCACTCAATACTGGCTTCCCAGAGTAAGGCATAATAGGATCGTGACTCCCTGAAGCACTGGGAGATACATGAAGTGCTGAATGAAATGGTCTGGGAGGATGACCCCTACCAAAATTACCCCTGAAACGGTCTGGGAGGATGACCCCTACCAAAATTACCCCGGCCTCCAGACGAGGCACCATTGTAACCACCGTACTGACGAGGCCTCTTATCGGACCTCTGCCCTCTTTCCTGTGCAAGAACAATTTCAATCCTCCTTGCGACATTAGCAGCCGCCTGAAAAGAAATCTCACTTCTGGTCTCCTTGGACATCTGAAGTCTGATAGGGTGAGTGAGTCCCTCAATGAACCTCCTCACTCTCTCTCCTTCCGTAGGTAGTAAAAGGAGAGCATGACGGGCCAAATCCACAAAACAAGACTCATACTGAGTAATAGTCATACTGCCCTGCTGTAGACGCTCGAATTGCTTGCGGAATTCCTCTCTCAGTATGATAGGGAGGAACTTCTCCAGAAATAGCTGAGAGAACTGCTCCCAGGTAAGTGCAGGTGATCCGACTAGTCGGGTCAATGCGTAATCTCTCCACCACCTCTTGGCGGAACCCGTCATCTGGAATACAGCAAAATCAACCCTATTGGTCTCAACTATACCCATGTTTCGCAGCACCTCATGGCAGCGTTTAAGATAATCCTGTGGGTCCTCAGAAGGTGTACCACTAAAGTGAACTAGAAAGAGCTTAGTGAACTTATCCAGTCTCAATAAGGCCTCAAAAGACATGGCGGGCCTATCACCGGTCTGTGCCGCAACAACTGGCTTAACTACCCCAACTAGCGGGGCTGCTGGAGCCTGATTCTGGGGAGCCATTTGCTCTGGAGCGGGAGTAGTGGGAGTTTGTGCTCCTCCCCCATCCTGTGAGACGGCTGGTGCCACTGGAAATGTACCATTCTAGGCCACAACCTCTATAAGACTCACCAATCGGACTAGAGCGTCCTAAAGAACTGGAGTGGCTATGAATCCTTCCAGGACCTGAACTGGTCCAACTGGTACATTCTGAACTGGGACCTCCTCCTGAAGGTCTATCTGAGGTTCTTCAATAGGTGCAGCTGCTCGAGCTATGGACTAAGCTCTACCTCAGCCTCTTCCTCGGCCTCTAGCACGACCTCGACCTCTACCCCTGGCCATAGTTGCCACCGGGGGTTCTGGTCCCTGTCCATCGGTATAGGTATTACGTATTATCACCATCTGCGAGAGAATAAGAGTAGAATGGTTCAATCATCGATGATAGAATAAAATCGCACCACAGAATAAGAAATGAGTGATATTGTTCCTAAACTTCATAGCCTTTGAGAGATAAGTACACACGTCTCCGTACCGATCCTTCAGACTCTACTAAGCTTGCTCGTAACTCATGAGACATATGTAACCTAGTGCTCTGATACCAACTGTCACGACCCGAAATTCCAATCTTCGGACCGTGATGGCGCCTAACATTTCACTTGCAACATTAGAATAACATTATCCATTTTTAAATCAATTTTTAAATTTATTAATAACAAGGAAGCAAATGCGGAAGCAATTTTGAAATAACTCATAATAATAACGGTGTCTAAATACCATCCCAGAATTGGTGTCGCAAGTGCACGAGCTTCTAGAATAAATACAAATAAAGGTCTGAATAAAATAAAGCTATCTGGAAATAAACACATACCTAAAGTACAATAGACGGGGACTTCAGAACTACTGACGCCATGCAGTTATACCTCAAGTCTCCTCTGATAGCTGAAATCCGAGCAAGTCTATGGTACGCCGCTGGGACCAACTCCAAAATCTGCACAAGAAGTGTAGATGTAGTATCAGTATAACCGACCCCATGTACTGGTAAGTGCTGAGCCTAACCTCGACGAAGTAGTGATGAGACTAAGGCGGTTCACTTATATTAACATGTACGCAATATTAGTAACAACAACAATAATAGGAATAAATCAGGTAATTCATTTATAATAATTGAAGGCAACTCAGCAGTCATAACCAATTATCATTTTTATTATTTTTGTTGCAGCGTGCAACCCGCTCTCACAATATATCCACATTCAGTTCTGTTGCGTCATGCAACCCGCTCCTCCAACATATTCATTTTAATCAAGTCTGTTACGGCGTGCAACCCGATCCTTCAATATTAACTTTTTAACAAGTCTGTTGCGGCGTGCAACGCGATCCTCCAATATTGACTTTTCATAAGTTTGTTGTGGCGTGCAACCCGATCCTCCAATATTGACTTTTAATAACTCTGTTGCGGCATGCAACCCGATCCTCCAATATAGACTTTTAATAAGTCTGTTGCGGCGTGCAACCCGATCCTCCAATAAGTCTGTTGCGGCGTGCAACCCAATCCTCCAATATATTCATTATAATTAATCATGTTGCGGCGTGCAACCCGCTCCTCCAACATTTTCATTTACCAATTCTTATACAAGAAATTTTTCCAATAAATATAACAATTAATATAAAATTACAAGACAACAAGCATACAATAATTATGGTTTAATTATGAAGCATGCAATGACAAATAGCAAATTATTATGGAAATCAGGGAGCAAATAGGCAGTTTAATATTTATTATGCTAAATGTCAAATAACAATTAAGGCACATAATTCAAATAGCATGTAACAATTAATGCAAGAATTCAAGAATTTATATTTGCAAAGAATAAGAGAGAAATAATTAATATAATAATTAATTTATGATTTAAAATAATTTGTGATTTTTCAAGTAAGCAGGCAAACAATTAATTTGACGACGATACGTTGTTTACATGCAATTCACATAACAAAAAATTTAAGGGTTCTATTCCCTCAAGTCAAGGTTAACCCCGACACTTATCTCGCTTTGCAAATTCTAATCAATTATTCAACCACGGCTTTTCCTTTTACATTTGCCTCCGAAAGCTTCAAATCTATTCACAACAATTCAATATATTCAATACTAATCATAGGAATTAATTCCATATGAATTTACAAATTTTCCGGATAAAAATCCGAAATTCATTAAAATATTCAGCAGTGTGACCCACATCTCAAATTCTGAAAAAACTCACGAAATCCGAACACCCGTTCCGATACGAGATCAACCATACCAAATTTGTCTAATTCCGATATCAAATGGACCTTCAAATCTTAATTTTTCGTTTTTTAGAAAGTTTTACAAAAATTCCAATTTCTTCCATCTAAATTCCAATTTTTCGTTCGCGAAGGTCCCCCCCCCCCCCCCCCGGCCTTCGCGTTCGCAAGGTATAGCTCGCGTTCGTGAGGTATAGCTCGCATTCGCGCTGAAGGAATGATCGACCCTCCCCCAGGTGTGCCTAACACTACGCGTTCGCGAGGAGATGGTCACGTTCGCGAAGGGTAATGCCCCTATCGCTTCGCGTTCACGACCAAGCCTTCGCGTTCGCGAAGAAGAAAGATCCAGCTGCCCAGTTTACTCTTCGCGTTCGCGAGAATACCTTCACGAACGCGAAGAAGAACATGCCAGAACACCTGCTGCAGCAAAATACCAGATTTTCAAAGTCCAAAACATCCTGTAGCCTATCCGAAACTCACCCGAGCCCTCGGGGCTCCAAACCAAACCTGCACACCAGTTCTAAAACATCATACGAACTTGCTCACATGATCAAATTGCCAAAATAACACCTAGAACTACGAATCGGACACCAAATCAAAGGAAGTTTTTAAGAAAACTTTAAAACTTATATTTTTACAACCGGACGTCCGAATCACGTCAAATCAACTCCGATTCTCGCCAAATTCAGCAGACAAGTCATAAATATTATAGTGGACCTGTACCAGGCTCTGGAACCAAAATACGGACCCGAGGTCAATAAATCCAACATCAGTAATTTCTTAGAAATCATTAAGCTTTCAAGCTTTTAATTTTTTATCAAAATTCCATAACTCGGGCTAGGGACCTCGGAATTCGATTCCGGGCATATGCCCAAGTCCCAAATTACGATACGGACCTATCGGAATTTTTAAAACACTGATCCTGGTCTGTTTACTCAAAATGTTGACCAAAGTCAACTTAGTTAAGTTTTAAAGCTTTATTTCCCATTTTAATCTATTTTTCACATAAAAACTTTCCGGAAAAATATACGGACTGCGCACGTAAGTCGAAGAGTGATAAATGGTGCTTTTTGAGGTCTTAGAACACAGAACTACTTATTAAATTTAAAGATGACATTTTGGGTCATCTCAAAGACGAACCTGAAGCATTTGCTTATTACATTCTCAGGGATGGACTTCTATTTTATAGGGGATGTTTGGTTCTTCCAAACGACTCTCCTATATGCATTAAACTGATGCAGGAATTCTATGATACTCCTCTTGGTGGCCACACTGGATTTGTACGCACCTTTCATCGAGTATCTTCCAATTTGTTTTTGCAAAATATGCGTCAAGATGTCAAGAACTTTATGACCATCGATCAAACCTGCCAACAGATGAAAGACACTCACCATGCTCATGTCGGTATACTCCAACAATTTTTGATTCCAGAAATGGTTTTTGAAGAGATTGCGATGGATTTTATCACTTGCCAGCCAAGCTGGAAAAGGAAGGCTACCATTATGACTATTGTGGACAGATTGTCTAAATATAGGCATTTTATTCCCTTACCAGCTTCGTTTTCTGCCCAATCTGTTGTTGTAGCTTTTATTTCTAATATGATCAAGCTTCATGGGCCTCCACACGTCAAAGTTACTGATCGGGACCTTTGATTCCTCCAATCCTTTTGGCAAGAAATACATAGGTTGCAGGGAACTACTCTTGCTATAAGTACAGCATATCACCCGCAAACGGATGGCCAATACGAAGCCCTGAACAAGTGTATTGAGCAATACTTGCGCTGCTTTATTGCGGATAATCCTCATGACTGGGTTCCATTGATTCCCTGGGAAGCATTTTGGTATAACACTGCCCTCCAAACCTGGGTTAGGTTGACTCCATTTCAAGTTTTATATAGCAGAGAGCCACCAACAATAGCTTGGTATATACTTGGAAGTTCGGTTTATTACTTAGTACATCAAAATATGCTTAAGCGAGATGAAGTCCTGGAGATCCTTAAGTAAAATTTATTGAAGGCTCAAAATCGTATAAAGTCCTTAGCTGATAAAGGAAAGTCTGATGTTCAACTCCAAGAAGGTGATTGGGTGTATGTCAAATTAAAGCCATACATGCAATGCTCAGTGAGACTCTGACGACATCACAAATTGGGTTGTAGTTACTTTGGGCCATTTCAGGTGCTCAAATGGATTGGATCAGTAGCATATAAGTTAGAATTGCCCAGTGCTTTGCGCATCCATCATGTATTTCACATTTCTCTGCTGAAGCGTTGTGAAGGTCGTCCTAATCAGTAGGTGACTCCTATTCTTGATGGTGAGGACCTAGAACTACCATCTTTGAACCTTGAGGACAAGTTTCTCAATTCAGGCGGGGGTAATGTTATGAATCCAGTTCAAGAATTGGGCCTAGAATCTGTTGAAGAAGTGTATAGGCTAGGGGTGGAGTCATTTGAAGAGAATATTGGGCCTGGAACAAATATAAGAAGAAGTAATAGAATTAGACAATCCAGTAGAAGACTAACTGATTTCATTTGGAAGGGTGACTCAACACAAGAATTATCTGGAAGAAGGTTCAGAGTCACTACAAATAATAGAGAACATGGGAGAAATGGGTAGGCCGTTAGTTATTAGTATTGTCTATGTTCTCTTCCCCGCTTCGTCTCCAAGTTTCCCATCTCCCCTTCTTATTTCTAATTCCAGTTAGTTTAGTATTTCAATTCTGCTGTTTCCTTGATCTAGACTAAGTTCCTAGTTTGTAATAGTTGCATTTGACTATTCAATCAAGAAGTTGGCTTCCAGTTTATTTATTTGGTACACCTTGGCTTCGCAGAGAAGGATTAGTTACCTCTCCCTTCCTTTTACCTTCATGGTGAAGCTCTTACTTGGTTCAATTGGTTTTTGCGCAATAAGCAATTCTATGATTGGATGCATTTTAAGGAAAAATTGCTTATGCGATTTCGACAACGAACAGACCTTCACTGATTTGGCAATAATGGAAGTTACTTCACAAGCCTGTGTTGACTACGTGAGTTGCCCTATATTGATTCCACCGTCCCACTTAATTTTAAACGGGATGGGCCCATGTTAAACGGGACACGGGATGGGACGGGATGGCCATTTCGTCCCATTTATGCCATCCCATTTCGTCCCGTTTCGTCCCGTCCCGCCTGTCCCGTCCCGCCCGTCCCTTCTGTCCCGTCCATCCCGTCCCACCTATCCCGTCCCGTCCCGTCCCGCGTCCCTTTTTTTTGAATTATAGCCGTTGGGCAACGGCTATAATTGCAAAAATAGTCGTTCCCAACGGTCAAAAACGGCCATATTTGGCCCTCACCCCCACCAAAACACCCCCTACCCCCAAACTTTTAATATAATCCCTAAGTTTATTAAATTATACTTTGGCCCTATTTTCTACTATAAATACCCCAATCCTTCTTCATTTCTTCCCACAAAAATAAGTTATTCTTTGTCAAATCTCTTACATTCTATCTATATTATTCTCTCAATTTTCTCGCAATTAAGTGATAAGTTTCAAGTATTTGGACAAATTTTTGGAGCAACTTTCAAGCTTCAAATTAATTTATCAAGTATTTGGAGCAATATTTTGGGCAATTTCTTCAAGTTTTAATATTTAATCACGGTGCACTCGTTCCATCTCCTAATTTTAATATATATTTTTTGCGCATTATTTTAGTGCTTAATTTTTGTGTTTACTTTACGTGTTCTATTTTCGTATTTCATTTGTGTTTTAAATTTTTGTGTTAACTTTTTTAATTTAATTTCGTATTTAAATTATGGCACCTAAAAATGTATTTGGCGTATTTAAAAAAACTAGTAAAAAAAAGTAGTAAAAAACTATTTTCCTAAGACTACAGTTAGAATGGTGGAGGGAGCGTGGCAAGGCTTTTCCAACACTTTCCATAATGACCCGAGATATTCTTGCTATTCAAGCATCATTAGTAGCATCGGAGAGTGCTTTTAGCGCGGCAAGATTTCAAATCGGAGATCATAGACATTCATTAGCGGAGGACAGCCTAGAGATTTCCGTATTATTCAGAGATTGGATTAATTCAGAAAGAAGAAATCTTGATTTTGAAAAATTAACTACTAGGGAAGAAGAAGAATACAATGAGATACTTAGCACTGGGAGCGATGAAGGCATGGAACTCATGGAACATCAATCAACATTGCCAATTCCAGAACAATGTCCGAGAGAAATTATAGATAAGTTACAACGAAGTTATATAGGAGCTTACAAATATTAGTGTGATAATTTTTTATTGGCTACTAAGAGGCCTAGTTCAAAGTTCAAACAGAACCCTTCCTAGAAGGTGGCTGCATAGATTAGGTGCTCTTCAAAAGAATTATATTTGTATGTGAGATTTGAAAGTTCTATTAATAAAATAAAAGGCTCTAAGCGTTGAATTTGTTTTATGAATTGTCTTACACTCTTACTTAGCTACTTAATGGATTGAAATTATATTTATAATTGCTAGAATATTTTATTACAAGTCTTTTATTTTAATATTTTATAATTCTTTACTTAGTTTCCTAATTTTTGTTTAATTTTTAAATTTATTGAATAAGTCAAAAAACTAGATGTTGCAAACTTTAAAAACTTAGTCATTGCCAAAAGAATATCCATTGTCAAACTCAATGCTTAAATAATTTTTTTTTAAAATGGCACTTAAGGCCCGCGAACCCGTCCCGTCCCGTCCTGTCCCGTCCCATCCCGTTTGTTAGCGGGACGGGATGGGCCTACCGTCCGTCCCGTCCCGTCTCGTTTGTTAGCGGGACGGGATGGGCCTATCGTTTTGTCCCGTTTGTCCCGTCCCATTTCGTCCCGTCCCGCCACCGTCCTGGCTAAATATCGTCCCGTCGCGTTAATTTTGTCCCGTCCCGTCCCATCCCGTCCCATTGGACAGCCATACTTAGAGCCATGTTCCTAATTTTTTTGAGTCTGCATCTACTCAAATCCCCGAAATTCTTGAAACCAACTATCGTCTAGTTGATGGAGACAAGTACGCGACATTCGTCGATGAGATGTTTGATGAAAATCCCCAAAGTAATGAAACTGATATGCATTCCCAATTTTCAAATAATGATCATTTAGTTCGTTTTGTTGGACAAGATTGTTTCTTGCCTAAAGGGATTGAAGAAGTTGTAAGACATTGAGGAACTTTTAGATACAATGAAAATAAACTCTAATTCAGATGATGAAATATCAGAGGAGGACCAGAGAGGATACACTAAGGTAGAGGAAACTTCAAGCAACTCTGCAAATCAGTTGTTTGAAAATTGGCTCAGAGGCACATACTGATAAGTGTGGATTTTAACCACTTATTAGTACCTTCTTGCTTTAGTTTTAGTCTGAAAGTGTTGATTTTTGTCCCCAAAACTAATAAAATTATGCAAATTGCATGAATGTTGGAGAATTGAACCTCAACAAAGAAATCTAACTCAAAAAGGTGTGTTTCGGCTCATAAGGTAAGAAGGAGTGCAGTAGGCCAAAAGTGCGGTCCGCAGAAGGTGTTTTGCGGCCACGGAAGAAAGTGCGGACCGCAGTATTACCTCTGCGGCCGTAGATCTAGTGCTTTAATCTTAGAGGATGATCGGAAAAGTACGGACCGTACACAATTTGTGCGGCTGCAAAACATGGTTGCACGAACAAGAATTCAAAAAGTTCAGAGAGTGCAAAATGACCAAGTGTGAAGTCTTGCCAAAAGTGTAGTCGCGGAAGGAAAAGTGCAGCCGCGGAAGCTGAAGTACAGCCAAAGACTAAATTGTGTGGCAGCAGAAATCCTCCACCCAGAGAGCCAAGAAATGTTCGGACCGCACATGGAATTGTACGGCCGCAGAACCTCCCGAAGGTCATTTTTGTCAGCGAATTTTGGGCCACTATAAATAGACGGGAAACATTTTTTTAGGACAAGTTTTATAGTTTTTAGTGTTGTAGCCGTTATACTTTACTACTTTGGGTAATTTGTGAAACTTTTGGGTTAAGAAACATTAGTTTTATCAATTTAATTTTATTTTATGGTTTTAATTAGTTCTTCTTCTTTGTTTTCTTCAATATCTATCATGAGTAGCTAGATTGTTTCTAGGGTTATGATCCAACCCTAGTGTGTAAACCTTATGGGTAATTACTCTAATTCTTTTTTATGATTGAGCGTTTACTATTTATAGAATTAATTGTACACATTGATTCATGCCTATTTGACTAGGTTCTTACTTGAGAAAGAGGGACTTAGTCTAGGAAAACTTGGCTAACAAGAAATTGGGCTAGTTAAGGTTTTGGCTAGCCTAATTAAAGGGTTTGAACTAAAGATAGGGAAAAATCCGACTTGAGTTCATATCAATTATTTCAAATGATTACCAAATTGGGCTTGAGAAAGCCAATTTGGGAAAAATCACTCTATAACCGAGAGGTATTGAGTGGGTAATTTAGAGTTGAGAGTTATAATACACCCCGATTACTAAAAGAAGCATTAACGTAATTTACCCATTAGGCTAACACCTAGGTGAAAGTTACATCCCTAGGCCTTTTATCCATTTGATAAAATTAATAAAATCAATTACTAGTCTTCTAGTCTTTTCCCTTTAGTTGATAATTGCTAGTGTTAATTTT
This sequence comes from Nicotiana tomentosiformis, assembly GCF_000390325.3. Classification (NCBI taxonomy): domain Eukaryota; kingdom Viridiplantae; phylum Streptophyta; class Magnoliopsida; order Solanales; family Solanaceae; genus Nicotiana; species Nicotiana tomentosiformis. Next base: position 85,102,721 of record NC_090823.1, read on the forward strand.
TAGAAGTAGAAAATAAAAATCCCTAGTGTGGAAGCGCAATTAAGATCATTTTATCTACTCTCATCAAGTGTACACCCTAACACCCATATTAAACTCTCTGTGGAAATAGACCTCGACTCTTGTTGGGTACTATTCTTCCAATACTATTGAGTGTGGATTGGGTGTGGATCAATTTTTGGCGCCGTTGCCGGGGAGTTTTAACAGTGTTAGCTATATATTTGAGTGTGTTTTGGGAGTATCTTCTTTCCCTTCTGTGTTACTAACTTGTTGAAGAAATCATAGGTACAAGCATGGAGAACAATGAGCTCGAAAATATACCATTGCGGGACTTGGATGGCAAGGAGGAACAACTCGATGAGGTACCTCAAGTGCCAAAATCAAATCGGCGAGGCTGAGTGCCACAAGACAACATGTCTGTACCACCCCTATCTCCACCACCTCAACCACAAGCGATACAACACTGGATATTTCCCAATGAAGGTTATGCTAGTGCAATAGTTCCCCCTCGTATTAGGGTGGCAACTTTCAAATTACCAATGTTATGCTCACTTTTCTTGAGCAACGAGGATTTTTCACCAATGCGCTAAGTCAAAATGCCTATAAACATTTGAAGGGCTTTGTGGATACGTGTTGGGTGAACAAGCAAACTAATATTTCTGAGGATGCTTTGAGGCTAAGGCTTTTTTCCTTCTCTCTACGGGTAAAGATTTAGATTGGTTTGAACGTTTGCCGAATCATTCAATACTTGGGATGAGTTGGCGGTGAAGTTTATTGCTAAGTTTTTCTCTCCCGGGCACATGGCTACTCTTCGGGATGAAATTTTGGTGTTCAAGCAATAGTGCAACGAACCTTTGCATGATATTTGGAAGAGATATTAGACAATGGTGAAAGAGTGCCCAAACAATGATATGACCGACAACATAATTCAACAAAATTTCTACCATGGTATCAATACTACGAACCAATGTGTGGTCAATCAATAAGTCGGTGGCAAGTTTATGACAACATCTTATGCGGAGGCATGTGAAATTCTTGGTCCTGAGTGGAGAATTATGTGCAAGAGTATTGTGGTTTTGATCAAGATGATTCTTATCATGAGCAAGAAGAGGAAGTTCAATATGTGAACAATTTTCAAGGGCAAAGAAACAACTTCCAAGGCTCAAATCAACAACAATGGCGACCACAAAATAACCAAGGCAATTGGAGTTTTAACAATCAAGGAAATTAGCATAATAACAACAATCAAGGAAATTGGAGTGGAAACAACCAAGAAAATTGGGAAGGAAGCAGTCAAGGTGGTTGGGGACACAATCAAGGTAAGCGGGGGTCGGGTTTTCAAAGGCCCCCAATGTATCAACTACCGAGCAACTCACCTCCTTATCCTTCCCATGGTTAAAGCTCTTCAAACAATTAGATGGGTCATATTGAGAATATTTTTAAGCAAATGATGGAAAAGAATGTCAATACGAATGACAAACTTACCTCACACAACACATCAATCCATAATCTAGAAGTTCAAATGGGGAAAATCTCTCAAGCTCTAAATTCTCGTCCTAAGGGTGCACTACCAAGTGATATGGTAGTGAACCCAAAGGGTGGTAACAATACGGGGCATGCTATGGCGGTTATCACAAGAAGTGGAAGAACCGGGAATGCACCCACCTCAAGTGAAAGGTGGCTTGTAGATGATGACCAAGTTGCACAAGAGGAAGAGATCGCAAACTATGAGGTTCAGATTGATATTGATGATACTGTTGAAGAGACTCAAGAGGCGGTGAACTCGTCTAGGGAGCACATCATTTACATACCAGAACTGGTAGTGCAAACCGCTAGGGCACCATTGCCTAAGCCTCCACCTCTCTACCCTCAAAGACTTGCCGAGGAAAATGGTGAGAATCAATTCAAGAAGTTCATTCAAATGATGAAGATTCTTTTGATTAATGTGCCATTGGTGGAAGCTTCGCAACAAACGCCTGATTATGCAAAGTTTATGAAAGACCATATGATCAAGAAGCAGTTAATGAATTTTGAAACTATCAAGGTGACTCATCAAGTGAGTGCAATTTAATATTCCATGGCTCCTAAGTTGGAGGATCCCGGTGCTTTCACGATTCCTTGTACAATTAGGAGTGCTGAGTTTGCTAAAGCTCTTTGTGATCTTGGGGCAAGTATCAATTTGATGCCCTATTCGGTTTTCAAAACATTGGGAATTGGGGAGCCAAGACCCACTTCTATGAGGTTGCAAATGGTCGATCATACCATGAAGAGGTTGTTAGGTGTAAAGATGTTTTGGGTTGGGTTGATAAGTTCATTCTTCTGGCAGATTTTGTTATTCTAGATTGTGAAGTTGATTATGAAGTGCTTATCATTCTTTGGAGACCTTTCCTTGCTATGGGTAAGGCTCTTTGTGATGTGGAAGCCAGAGAACTCAATTTCCGGGTTGGTGATGAACAAGTGGTATTCTATGTGTGTAAGTCTATGCGGAAACCAAATAGCAATGAGGTGTGTTCTTTTGTAGAATTGGTGACCGATGTTATTGTTGATGATACAAGTGCTACAATCAACGTTGGTGATATGTTGTAAGTCGTTTTACTCAATTTTGATGATGACGAGATTCATGGTTTCATGAAATGTGTTAATTCTTTGCAAGGAATGGGGTCGTATAAGTATGCACACCGAAAATTATCTTTGGATCTTGAGAATGGGAAAACTCCTCCTACAAAGCCATCTATTGAAGAGCCACCTACTTTGGAGTTGAAGTCATTGCCTCCACACCTTCGGTATGAATTTCTTGGCCCTTGTTCTACTTTACCGGTTATTCTTTCCTCTTGTTTGACTAACGTGCAGGTTGATTCCACATTGGCGGTGTTACAAAAGAGGAAGAAGACTATTGGGTGGACGTTGGTGAATAATCGGGGTATAAGCCCCGCATTTTGCATGCATAAGATCAAGTTGGAGGATGGTACTAAACTGTCCATTGAACATCAAAGAAGACTCAATGAGGCGATGCAAGAAGTTGTCAAGAACGAGATTATCAAGTGGTTGGATGTCGGGGTTAACTAGCGCATCTCCGATAGTTCATGGACCTCTTCGGTTTAATATGTCCCAAAAAAGGGGGCATAATGGTGGTTACCAATGATAAGAATGAGTTGATTCCTACAAAAACGGTGACCGGTTGGAGGGTTTGTATGGATTATCGTAAGATCAACAAAGTTACAAGGAAGGATCATTTCCCACTTCGTTTCTTGGACCAAATACTAGATAGATTGGCTGGCCGATCTTTCTATTTGTTTCTTGATTGGTACTCATGCTACAACCAAATTCTCATTGCTCTGGAAGATTAAAAGAAAACAACCTTTACATGTCCCTAAGGTACTTTTGCTTTCAAGATGATGCCTTTTGGTTTGTATAATGCACCGATGATATTTCAACGGTGTATGATGGCTATTTTCAGGGATATAGTGGAGGACTACCTTGAAGTTTTCACGGATGACTTCTCGGTGGTTGGGGATTCTTTTGATAATTGTCTTACAAATTTGGACAAAGTATTGTCTAAGATGTGAAGAGACCAACTTGATGCTCAATTGGTAGAAATGTCATTTCATAGTTGAGGAAGGCATTGTCCTTGGCCATAAAATCTCGAGGAATGTAATTAAATAGACAAGGAAAAGATTGAGGTGATTTTTAAGCTTCCACCTCCAACTTCGGTGAAATGTGTACGGAGTTTCCTAGGCCATGCGGGTTTCAACCAGCGCTTTATCAAAGATTTCTCTAATGTGGTGAACCCATTGTGTAAGATCCTTGGGAAGGATGCTAAGTTCTATTTCAATGATGATTGTATGAGTGCTTTTGAACTATTGAAGCTCAAGTTGACAACTACCCCTATCATTACCGCTCCAAATTGGAGTTTGCCTTTTGAACTCATATGTGATACAAGTGACGTAGTGGTTGGGGCTGTTTTGGGGCAACATGTTAACAAAGTTTTTCATCCAGTTTACTATGCTAGTAAGACCATAAATAGTGCCCAAGTCAATTACACCTTTACCGGAGAAAGAGCTCTTTACTATTGTGTTTGCAATTGAGAAGTTCTGCCCGTACTTGATGGGTGCAAAGGTTATTGTCCACATGGATCATGCGGAGCTTCACTATCTTATGAGAAAAAAGGATTCTAAAGCTCTGTTGATGAGATGGCTACTCTTGTTTCAAGAATTTGATATTGATATTCAAGATAGGAAAGGTAGTGAAAACTAAGTGGCGGACCACTTATCTCATTTGGAGGAGGAGGGAAGGCTACATGATGGCCTTAAAATCAATGACATGGCAAATTTTCTTGTGATTGGAATCATTCTGGATGAGTTCTCTTCAAACCAAAGGAAGAAGCTCAAAATAGATTGTCAAGATTATTATTGGGATGAACCATACCTTTTCCGAATGTGTACATATGGGGTGATTAGAAGGAGTGTACCGGAAGAAGAGCAAGGCGATATTCTTGGTGCTTGTCATTCTTCGCCATATGGTGGTCATCATGGTGGAGCAAGAACGGCGGCCAAAGTTCTTAGTTGTGATTTCTATTAGCCTGCTCTTTACAAGGATGCAAGTGACTTAGTGAAAAGATGTGATAAATTTCAACGGGCCACTGGAATTTCAAAGAAAAATGAGATGCCTCTCACAACCATTTTGGAGACTGATATTTTCGATGTTTGGGGCATTGACTTTATGGCCCTTTTGTGAGTTCTTGTGGAAACACTTACATCTTGGTCGTGGTGGATTATATGTCCAAATGGGTTGAGGCTATTTCCTTACCTAACAATGAGGCAAGAAGTGTAGTTGACTTCTTGAAGAAGAATATTTTTACAAGATTTGGTACACCACGTGCAATCATAAGCAATGGGGGTCACACTTTTGCAATAAGGCTTTTGACACTTTACTTAGAAAGTATGGTGTTACTCACAAGGTCATGACTCCCTATCATGTACAAGCTAGTGGTCAAGTGGAAGTCTCCAACCGGGAGATAAAGAGTACCTTGTCTAAAATAGTGAATGCTAATCGGACAGATTGGTCCAAGAAGCTTGATGATGCGTTATGGTCTTATCGGATGGCTTAAAAATACCTATCAGAATGTCTCCATACCGGTTAGCGTTCGGGAAAGCTTGTCATCTTCCGGTGGAACTAGAGCACAAGGCAATGTGGGATTTAAAGAAATTGAATCTTGATTGGGATGTAGCAGCTAACTTGCGGGTTGCACACTCGAATGAATTGGATGAATTCCGGTACCATGCATACGAGAGTTTGTCCTTGTACAAAGAAAAGATGAAATATCTTCATGAAAAATACATTTAGAACAAAGAGTTCAAGGTGGGTGATCTTGTATTGTTTTCTAACTCAAGGTTGAGGATGTTTCCTGGGAAGCTCAAATCCAAGTAGAGTGGTCTAATTAAAATTGTTGGTGTGACACATTTCGGTGCATTAGATTTGAAGAACAAGAACAATGAAAGTTTCCGAGTCAATGGTCACTGAGTGAAGCACTATTTGGGCAAGGTTGGAGTAGCCACGTGGTGGTGGTGATTTACTTCACTTGAAGATGATTTGATATTGTATCATGCGTAAATCAGGCGCTTCTTGGGAGACAACCCAAGTTATTTTCCTTTTTCTTTTGTACTTAGGTGTTATTTGTTGTTTCTAACTTGATTTGAAGTGTGCTACGGTGTTACACCCTATATTTTCGTACGTAAAAATGCATCGTAAGCAAACTAATGTAGGACCAAAAATGAGATAATATTTAAAAGTATATAAAGTAAGTTAATCATGTTACCTCTGAGGTTACAAATATTGAAGATCATGAACAACAAGTACAAAGAGGGTTGGACAGTTCAGAAGCTAAAGCAATTAAATAAAATAATGTTTCGTCGAAAGTCGACAAGTTGGAAATGTTATAACATGTACCTTTGGGGTGAGACTAGGGTGATTAACATGATAAGGAGATTATGTTATGATTTATATTAGTCGTATGACATCCGTGTGTTATGTTTTTAAGTCAAGCGAGTTGTGGAACAAAAGTCGATGAAAGTCATCACAAGTTACATTCATAAGTTTTACTGAAACATTGGGTCAAATGTAACTGCAATTTTCTTCCAATATACTTAGAGTTATGGGGTGTTCCACCCATCAAATTAAAGATCTATGAGTCTATTTTCCAACGCATTAAACCGTTTGTCAATACGACATTGGAGTAGAGAGATATGGGTATTTTTGTAATACTGCACAAGCTGCTAGGTGACAAGTAGGTGTGTCACCTACTTGCTTAAATGAAAGCCCAAAAATGGGCCATTTCGGGTCGTCCAAAGAGGCCTTTTAAGGGCCTATTTTATTCATATATTAGACTTAAAATAGAGCATAATAACCAGACATAAGCTCTGCAAAGAATCCTCCCAAAAATTTCCCACAAACCCTAATTGATTTTCTCTCCCTTTCAAGTTCTAATTGGAGGTAAAACCTAGAGTTTGAAGAACCAAGATAAGAGCTGAGTTATCCAACAAATAAGGTGAGTTTACTGCTCTCTTTCATCCAATTTTTCTTCTGTAAATTCATGTTAAGTAGTTCTATACTTGTAAGAACTCACGGGACGGTGATCGGAAGCCGTGAGTTCGAGTTATTCATTTGTAGCGGACTGTTTTGTGGACTGTTTTGTGTTGCTGTTGGACTGCGTGTTTTACTACTGTTTTGTGGAGTTTTGGAGGAGGAAGGGGGTGTAGAAACACCATATAAATGTAGGGTGGTTGGCTGTTCGTTCCATAACATTTCCGGGTCGTTTGACACTACTACGGTGGTCGTTTTGTGTATGAAGAGATTGGGGTGTGTTGGGCTGTTTTGTAGTATTTGATGGTGTATATAGGGCTGGAAAATGATGTATATATGTTGTTATTGTTCTGTTCTTGTATTGTTGGTGTTATCTTGAATTTGGAGGAAGTAAGGATTATAGGGGAGATGCTGCCCGTTTTAATACAAAATAAGTTTGTCGTTCGTTGTGCGATAGTTGTACCTTTCGTAACTTAACGATAGTATTATTATCATTCTTGTAGATTAAGGTGCAAAGAGGTGAGTTCAACTTGGTGATTGGAAAGATTGTGATAAGGTATGTTAAGGCTAAGCCCTTCCTTCATTTTAGCATGATCTCGTAGCTACATGTGTTAATAATGAGACATAAAGAGAAGTTCGTATTCATGAATTTATTCACATTATTCTAGTCTCATAAGTTACAATATTATTCCTTATCGAGACTTCATATTCAGTTTAGTTTTGTCTTTATTCAGTCAAGAGAGCAGAGGGTCTATATATATATATATATATACAGTATTACACTATTTTCACCACCATCGAGCTATAATCGGTGGGCAGGCCCCTATTGGGCAACCTCTGATCAGATGGTAAGTTATATATACCGAGCCTACTGTGGCCGAGCGCCTATGAGCGAGCCCAGGATGGCCGAGGTACAGAGCCCAGTATGGCCGAGCGCCTATGAGCGAGCCTACTACGGCCGAGCAGTTACACGGACCGAGCCTTATAGGGCCGGACATTTATTTTACTTACTATATTGAAGGAGTTTAGTCACTATCAGCAGGTAAGTATATCTCCAGACCATCTTTGACTCCCAGTTAATTTCAGTTATCATATTATCAGTTCAGGTTTAGATTTTAGTTATTTTATTGCCTTACATACTCGGTACATTATTTCGTACTGATGTCCCTTTTCTGGGGGCGCTGCATTTCATGCGTGCAGGTTCAGACAGACAGACGGATAGACCTCCTCAGTAGGTGTTTCCCGAGTTCAGCCTGATCGGTAAGCTCCACGTCTTTCGGAGTTGCCAGGTCTAGAGTTTTGTGTACATCTTATGTATATCTGTATATATGTTATGGGTAGGTCGGGGCCCTGTTCCGATCACAATATATCTATCAGTAGAGGCTTGTAGACATATCCTGTTGGTTAGTGCAGTATGTTAGGTTTGTAGGCCTGGTATGTATAATTTGGTGGTTTGTCAGCTGTAGTAGCTATGATGGCCTTTTCAGCCTAGCTTTATATTGATGTTTAGTTAGCGCTAGTTTCCATTCAGTTTTATATTTTGCTTCGCAAATTGTCTTGCAAGGTGGCCCCATGGCCAAAGTATGACATTATATGTTCAGAGTCCCTTAGTTGCAATTTGGTACGCCAGGTTAGGTAGGGCACCGGGTGCTTGTCTCGCTCCTAGGTTCGGGGCGTGACAAACTTGGTATCAGAGCAGTTTTGTCCTAGGGAGTCTACAAGCCGTGTCTAGTAGGGTCTTGTTTATAGATGTGTTGTGCACCACATTATATAAGCAGGGAACTACAGGGCATTTAGGAGTTGGTTACCCTTCTTTGAAATCTAAATCGTGCTATAGAACTGAGTTATAGGAAATTTGAATTAAACTTATGTGTTGGTGTTTGCATGCACAGATGACGGTGACTAGGAAGACTATGGCTTGCCAGAGGAGAGATACAACAGTAGGTGAGGGGACCAGCAGGGTACCCCCAATAGATGGGGCCCAGTTTGAGGCTCAAGGCGAGACCCCTACTCAACCATTACCGGCTCCTCCACCAACTGCGGAGATTCCTAGAGAAACCGCACATCCAGTTCCCCCCCCCACTTCCATCAGATCAGGACTTGAGAAGTGCGGTGCACTTGTTGACACAGTTGGTAGCTACCCAGCAACAGGCTAGGGTATCAGCTAGTGCAGGAACTTCTGAGGGGTCTGCGAGTTCAAGGGTCCGAGAGTTTATTGCTTTAAGTCCCCCAGAGTTCACGGGGACAGATCAGAGGGAGGACCCGCAGGATTTCATAGATCAACTTCACAGGATCTTTCGTGTTATGCATGCCACGGAGAAAGAGGCACTTGAGCTAGCAGCTTTTCGACTTCGAGATATAGCCATCCTTTGGTACGAGGGATGGGAGAGTTCCAGGCGACGTGATGCACCTCCAGCTATTTGGGAGAATTTTTCAGATGCCTTCCTTGACCAGTACCTACCGCGGGAGATCCGACAGGCTCGAGTCGATCAGTTTCTAGCCCTCAAGCAAGGTAATATGAGTGTTCGAGAGTATAGTCTCCGTTTTGACTCATTGGCCAGATATGCACCATCCATAGTTGCTACTATGCGGGACAGGATTCACAGGTTTATAGCAGGGTTAGCCCCAGAGTTAACCGAGGCATGTGCCACCGCTGCATTGCAGGATAGTATGGATATCTCCCGGATTCAGGCATTCGCCCAGAATATAGAAAGGGGTAGGCGTCAGCAGCAGGGTACAGAGAGGGCTGAGCAAGGGCAACGTAAGAGGATGAGATTTCCCAGGTCTCAGGAGCAGTCTCAGGGTAGTTATAGGACCCAGTACTTCGGACGGCAACCTAGGCCTACGCCACCTCAATTACAGGGTTACAGGTATAACTGCTATACTCAGTTAGGACCAGGTAAGAGCTCACGGGCGTCGGGTTTGCAGCGACAGCAACGTTCTGCGCAGACATGGTCATTTCCTCCACGGTGTGACATCTGTGGTAGAGGACACTTGGGCCAATGCCGAGCAGGTTCTGATGCTTGTTATACATGTGGGCGTCCGGGGCATATGATGCGAGATTGCCCAAATAGAGATTCTGGGGGAATGGCACAACCAGCGAGTTCAGCAATAGGATCATCTATGTCCGTGCATCCTTCAGGGCGCGAGTATCAGTCTTCGGCTGGTAGAGGTCGAGGCAGAGGTAGAGGTTCCAGTTCAGGTGGTAATCAGAACCGTATCTATGCTTTAGCGGGTCGACAGGACCAGGAGTCTTCACCAGACGTTGTGACAGGTATATTAACCATTTGCTCTCACGATGCTTATGCTTTGATAGACCCAAGATCTACTTTATCGTATATTACCCCATTTGTCGCGAGGAAGTTTGGTATAGTGCCTGAGAATCGATTATTGCTAGACGGGTTTACCGAGGTTGTACGGTGACAATTTGTAGTCGTCAGACCTCAGCTGACCTAGTTGAGCTAGAGATGATGGATTTTGATGCTATCATGGGCATGGACTGGTTGGCAGCTTGCTATGCCACAGTTGATTGCCGAGCAAAGGCAGTCAGATTTCATTTTTCGGGTGAGCCAGTCCTTGAATGGGTAGGTAATACAGCAACACCCAGAGGTAGGTTTATTTCCTATCTGAAGGCGAGGAAAATGATCGCAAAAGGGTGCATTTATCATATTGTGCGAGTTAGAGATGCAGATGCTGAGATACCTACACTTCAGTCTATTCCCGTAGTCAAAGAGTATGCATATGTGTTTCCAGATGAGCTTCCAGGTATTCCTCCAGAGCGAGAGATTGATTTTAGCATCGATTTGCTTCCAGGAACTCAACCAATATCCGTCCCTCCGTATAGAATGGCACCTGGCGAATTGAAGGAGTTGAAGGAGCAGTTAAAAGATTTGCTGAAGAAAGGTTACATCAGGCCCAGTACCTCACCTTGGGGTGCACCGGTACTATTTGTGCAGAAGAAAGACGGCTCGCTGAGGATGTGTATCGATTATAGGCAGCTGAACAAGGTAACTATTAAGAATAAGTATCCACTTCCAAGGATCAATTACTTGTTTGATCAATTGCAGGGGGCTAGATGCTTTTAAAAGATAGATTTGAGGTCGGGGTACCACCAGGTCAAAGTTCGAGAAAAAGATATTTCAAAGACAGCCTTCAGGACCCGATATGGCCACTTCGAGTTCCTTGTCATGTCCTTCGGGTTGACTAATGCACCTGCTGTATTTATGGACTTGATGAATAGCCTATTCCGGCCATTTTTAGATCTGTTCGTGATAGTATTTATTGATGATATTCTGGTTTATTCCCGTTCAGAGGATGAGCATGCAGACCACCTGTGAGCGGTACTCCAAACCCTCCGTGATCGTAAGTTGTATGCTAAGTTTTCTAAATATGAGTTCTGGTTGAAGTCTGCAGCATTCTTGGGGCATATTGTATCAGATGAAGGTATAAAGGTGGACACTCAGAAGATTGAGGCCGTGAAATCTTGGCCTAGACCTACCACTCCGATAGAGGTTCGTAGCTTTCTAGGCTTAGCAGGATACTATCGGAGGTTCGTAGAGGGTTTTTCTTCCCTTTCGGCACCATTGACGAAGTTGACACAGAAAGAAACTAAGTTTCAATGGACAGAGGCTTGCGAGCGGAGTTTCCAAGAGCTTAAGAACAGGTTGACCTCAGCTCCAGTTCTAACACTTCCAGAGGGTCTAGAGGGTTATGCCGTGTATTGTGATGCATCAGGTGTCGGGTTAGGATGTGTCCTGATGCAACATGGGAAGGTAATTGTGTATGCTTCAAGGCAGTTGAGGAAGCACGAGAGGAATTATCCGACCCACGACCTCGAGTTAGCTGCAGTTGTCCATGCACTTAAGATATGGCGGCATTATTTATATGGTGTTCATGTTGATGTATTTACTGATCATAAAAGCCTACAATATATCTTCAAGCAGAAAGAGTTGAATTTGCGACAGAGGCGATGGCTTGAGTTATTGAAAGATTACGATGTTAACATTCTCTACCATCCAGGGAGAGCTAATGTTGTAGCAGATGCCTTAAGTCGCCGATCTATGGGTAGCTTAGCACATGTAGAGCCCGAGAAAAGACAATTAGCTAGAGAGATTCATCAATTGGCTTCGTTGGGGGTTCGGTTAGTAGATTCTGAGGATGGTGGAGTTGTACTCCAAAACACTACAAAATCATCCCTCATAGCTGAAGTCAAGGAAAGGCAGTACGAGGACCCAGAGTTGGTCGAGTTGAGAGAGCGAGTTCCGCAGCAGAAGAAGCCATTGTTAGAGCTCAAGGGAGATGGGGTTCTCAGATACAGGGGTCATTTGTGTGTTCCAGATGTAGCAGGGCTACGAGACAGGATTATGTCAGAGGCACATTATTCATGGTATTCCATCCATCCTGGATCGACGAAGATGTATCATGACATTAAGGATGTGTACTGGTGGAACGATATGAAGAAGAACATTGCTGAGTTTGTCGCCCAATGTACTAGTTGCCAGCAAGTGAAGGTAGAGCACCAGAAGCTCGGAGGGCTAATGCAGACTATAGAGATCCCGACATGGAAATGGGAGGCGATAAACATGGACTTTATCACGGGTTTACCTCGTTCTAATCGTAAGTTCGATTCCATATGGGTGATAGTCGATAGGCTCACGAAATCAGCTCACTTCCTACCGGTCAGATCTACATATACAGCAGAAGATTATGCAAAGTTATATATTAAGGAGATAGTGCGGCTACACGGAGTACCAGTTTCTATTATATCTGACCGTGGGGCTCAGTTTACAGCACATTTTTGGAGGTCATTTCAGAGAGGTCTAGGGACTCAGGTGAATCTCAGCACAGCTTTTCATCCACAGACTGATGGACAAGCCGAGCGCACAATTCAGACGCTCGAGGATATGTTACGAGTATGTGTGTTGGATTTTAAAAGAAGTTGGGATGAACATCTACCTCTTATCGAGTTTGCATATAATAACAGTTACCACTCCAGTATCCAGATGGCTCCGTACGAGGCTTTGTATGGGCGTAAGTGCAGATCTCCTATAGGGTGGTTTGATGTTGGAGAATCTGGGTTACATGGGCCAGACCTGGTTCAGCAGGCCATAGAGAAAGTAAAGCTTATCCGGGAGCGACTGTTGACAGCTCAGAGTCGTCAGAAGTCATATTCTGATGTGCGGCGACGAGACTTAGAGTTCAGGATTAATGACTGGGTATTCTTAAAGGTATCACCTATGAAGGGCATGATGAGGTTTGGCAAGAAAGGCAAGCTTAGCCCACGGTATATTGGGCCTTATAGGATCATTCGGAGAGTGGGCCAAGTAGCTTATGAGTTAGAGTTGCCCTCAGAATTGGAGTCTGTCCATCCGGTTTTTCATGTATCTATGCTACGGAAGTGCATTGGCGATCCTACCCGAGTGGTGCCCACGGATGATGTACAGATTACAGAGGACTTGTCATACGAGGAAATTCCAGTTGCCATCCTAGACCAACAAATCCGCAAGCTACGAAATAAGGAGGTAGCTTCCGTGAAGGTTTTATGGAGGAGCAAGAATGTAGAAGAGATGACGTGGGAATCGGAGGAAGAAATGAAGTCTAAATACCCCCACCTATTTCAAACTGAAGATATGGTTCGAGATGGGACGCTACAACACAGCTCTATGTAGGCTAGCAGGTCATCAGGTAAGCTTTTATTTTTCACTTTCAATATTTATGATTTACGGTCGGGGAGGCAAATTGCTGCTATTTATAAAGATTGGCCATGTGTGGCATGCATAGTAGGTTTTCTAGCTACGTGCAGGTTGGTTTTAACCTAGTGTATGAAGGATACTTTGGCAAAATTTTCCAAAGTCTCTAAGAGTAAACATTCGAGGACGAATGTTCCCAAGGGGGAGTGATGTTACACCCTATATTTTCGTACGTAAAAATGCGTCGTAAGCAAACTAATGTAGGACCAAAAATGAGATAATATTTAAAAGTATATAAATTAAGTTAATCATGTTACCTCTGAGGTTACAAATATTGAAGATCATGAACAACAAGTACAAAGAGGGTTGGACAGTTCAGAAGCTAAAGCAATTAAATAAAACAATGTTTCGTCGAAAGTCGACAAGTTGGAAATGTTATAACATGTACCTTTGGGGTGAGACTAGGGTGATTAACATGATAAGGAGATTATGTTATGATTTATATTAGTCGTATGACATCCGTGTGTTATGTTTTGAAGTCAAGCGAGTTGTGGAACAAAAGTCGATGAAAGTCATCACAAGTTACATTCATAAGTTTTACTGAAACTTTGGGTCAAATGTAACTGCAATTTTCTCCCAATATACTTAGAGTTATGGGGTGTTCCACCCATCAAATTAAAGATCTATGAGTCTATTTTCCAACGCATTAAACCGTTTGTCAATACAACATCGGAGTAGAGAGATATGGGCATTTTTGTGATACTGCACAAGCTGCTAGGTGACAAGTAGGTGTGTCACCTACTTGCTTAAATGAGAGCCCAAAAAATGGGCCATTTTGGGTCGTCCAAAGAGGCCTTTTAAGGGCCTATTTTCTTCATATATTAGACTTAAAATAGAGCATAATAACCAGACATAAGCTCTGCAAAGAATCCTCCCAAAAATTTCCCACAAACCCTAATTGATTTTCTCTCCCTTTCAAGTTCTAATTGGAGGTAAAACCTAGAGTTTGAAGAACCAAGATAAGAGCTGAGTTATCCAACAAATAAGGTGAGTTTACTGCTCTCTTTCATCCAATTTTTCTTCTGTAAATTCATGTTAAGTAGTTCTATACTTGTAAGAACTCACGGGACGGTGATCGGAAGCCGTGAGTTCGAGTTATTCATTTGTAGCGGACTGTTTTGTGGACTGTTTTATGTTGCTGTTGGGCTGCATGTTTTACTACTATTTTGTGGAGTTTTTGAGGAGGAAGGGGGTGTGGAAACACCATATAAATGTAGTGTGGTTGGCTGGTCGTTCGTCATAACATTTCCGGGTCGTTTGGCACTACTACGGTGGTCGTTTTGTGTATGAAGAGATTGGGGTGTGTTGGGCTGTTTTGTAGTATTTGATGGCGTATATAGGGCTGAAAATGGTGTATATATGTTGTTATTGTTCTGTTCTTGTATTGTTGGTGTTATCTTGAATTTGGAGGAAGTAAGGATTATAGGGGAGATGCTGCCCGTTTTAATACAAAATAAGTTTGTCGTTCGTTGTGCGATAGTTGTACCTTTCGTAACTTAACGATAGTATTATTATCATTCTTGTAGATTAAGGTGCAAAGAGGTGAGTTTAACTTGGTGATTGGAAAGATTGTGATAAGGTATGTTAAGGCTAAGCCCTTCCTTCATTTTGGCATGATCTCGTAGCTACATGTGTTAATAATGAGACATAAAGAGAAGTTCGTATTCATGAATTTATTCACATTATTCTAGTCTCATAAGTTACAATATTATTCCTTATCGAGACTTCATATTCAGTTTAGTTTTGTCTTTATTCAGTCAAGAGAGCAGAGGGTCTATATATATATATACAGTATTACACTATTTTCACCACCATCGAGCTATAATCGGTGGGCAGGCCCCTATTGGGCAACCTCTGATCAGATGGTAAGTTATATATACCGAGCCTACTGTGGCCGAGCGCCTATGAGCGAGCCCAGGATGGCCGAGGTACAGAGCCCAGTATGGCCGAGCGCCTATGAGCGAGCCTACTACGGCCGAGCAGTTACACGTACCGAGCCTTATAGGGCCGGACATTTATTTTACTTACTATATTGAAGGAGTTTAGTCACTATCAGCAGGTAAGTATATCTCCAGACCATCTTTGACTCCCAGTTAATTTCAGTTATCATATTATCAGTTCAGTTTTAGATTTTAGTTATTTTATTGCCTTACATACTCGGTACATTATTTCGTACTGACGTCCCTTTTCTGGGGGCGCTGCATTTCATGCGTGCAGGTTCAGACAGACAGACGGGTAGACCTCCTCAGTAGGTGTTTCCCGAGTTCAGCCTGATCGATAAGCTCCACGTCTTTCGGAGTTGCCAGGTCTAGAGTTTTGTGTACATCTTATGTATATCTGTATATATGTTATGGGTAGGTCGGGGCCCTGTTCCGATCATAGTACATCTATCAGTAGAGGCTTGTAGACATATCCTGTTGGTTAGTGCAGTATGTTGGGTTTGTAGGCCTGGTATGTATAATTTGGTGGTTTGTCAGCTGTAGTAGCTATGACGGCCTTTTCAGCCTAGCTTTATATTGATGTTTAGTTAGCGCTAGTTTCCATTCAATTTTATATTTTGCTTCGCAAATTGTCTTGCAAGGTGGCCCCATGGCCAAAGTATGACATTATGTGTTCAGAGTCCCTTAGTCGCAATTTGGTATGCCAGGTTAGGTGAGGCACCGGGTGCTTGTCTCGCTCCTAGGTTCGGGGCATGACATACGGGTTGAGTGTTACATGCAAGAAAGGTGGACAAAAATGGCTAAGTGTTGAAGGAAATGCGGAACGCACATTCTAATTGTGCGGCCGTAGAATTAAGTGTGCCACAACAGAAGAGCTTGTGTGGCCCCACATTTCACATACGGACCGCACATTTCATATGCAAACCGCACATTTCACATGCACATCGCACATTTCACATGTAGACCGCACTTCTGGAAGATCGACAAAGTGATAAATTGTAAAGTCTCTAAAGTTTGAGCCTGTGCGGGGCTACTCTATGGCGGCGAAAGGAATTGTGCGGCCGCACTCAAAATTGTGCGGACCGCACAAGTTACACAGACCACTGCTGCCCAGGTGAAGGAATGAGGACCGCACTTGGAATTATGCAAATGCACTCAGCCCTTTTCTCTTTCAAAAAATCTAGGTATAAATAGAAGTTTTTCCTTCATTTTACACTTTTCACCAACCATAGAATCATTATTGCTCTACAAGCTTTATTGAGAGATTTGCACTATCAACCACACATACCTTTCTGTATTCGCACATCTAGTACACTCACTTCATCTGGTATGCTTTTATTCATGTTAATCTTTTTTGTTAGTTTAATTTTTATAATTTGTTTAGTTTATTTTAGGTCATCTGTTATTAGAGTTAATCCATGTATCCATATGGGGTAAATTTGTGCTGGGTAGTCATTGATGCATGCTAAAATGGGTTTGATTAACTAGATTTGATGTGTATACCATGTTGCCATACTGATTTGTACAAGTAATCGCAAAATCTAAAGTGAATAAATATGATTGTTCGTTAATTTTGAAATCTACGGCCCCACTTGAATTTGAGTGGTTCGCAGTTTGGTTGTTCTAGGAAACTAGTAAAGGCAAGTGCTTCTGTGGCCGCACTTTAATTGTGCGGACCGCAAAACTCTTAGAATGGACACACTTAGGATCGCACTGTCTATCAGAGACTCATCTCTTGAGAAAGCAGATGTGCGGACCGCACTTAAGATTTTGCAGACCGCAGATGAATTCTGCGGCCGCACTTTGCCATCGCACTGTCTTCAGAGAGTAGGCAATAGAGCCTCTGAACTTTCTTGTCAGAAGTGCGGCTGCACATGAAAATATGTGGTCCACACTCCCATTTTGCGGCCCCATATCGGAAAAGTGAGGACCGCAGATCCCATATTCTGCAAGCATGTTAGTCTATTGAAACCCTACTATGTCCATATTGTTCTCCTTTGATTACATAAGTACTAAATGTGTCGAATGATGACGTGAAACTAACAATCCTCTTTGTTTTGATACAGACAATGGCATCACGAGGCCGCAGCGAAACTGTAAAGGGTAGAGGAGACTCTTCTAGGGGTCGAGGTAGAGGTGCCTTTCCCCTCAGCATGCCCAAGACTATTCAGAAGAAGGCCATAACATGTAGAGGGAGGGGTGCAGACCCCTCCAAGTCTAGTTCTTATGCCCCGTCTAGGGAGGCTTCCGAGGGCAACTCATTGTTTATTCCGGAAGAGCAGGCAATGCACAGTCCAGGCTGCAGGGGCAATCTGAGCCCCTAGATGTGGCTTCATTATCTCACATCACTTCCGGGGGTTCAAAAAGTGCTAGCCATGCTTCCGAGCCAGTTGCTCTAGAGTCTGGTGCGAAGGATGTTCCAGATGATGGAAAAGGAGGAGAAGGTCCATCCACTGGGGTTGAGCGGACAAAGAAGAAGGAAGCATGGGAAGACAAATTTATGAGTCTGGCTACTTTCACTGACTTTCGAATATGGTGGCCGGTGAGATCATTAACACATAAGAAGTAGTTTCTATTGAGGGATCTTGATAGATACAACCCTGCAATGTTGGAGCAGTTCATATCGAGAATGGGATGGATGTTGTTTACTGAGAATGTCGTAGATGTCAAGGAGCACCTTGTCCGTGAGTTTTATGCCAACATTTCACACATTCGCAAGGTGACCAAAGTACGCAACTCTAAGGTGAAGTTTGATCAGCATACGCTGAATGCGTACTTCGGTTTTGAGGACATGGAGCCAAAGGAGTACCTAGAGAAGTTGGCCTTGAAAGAAAAAGCCTAGTCATGGATTATTGAGATCTTAGCACCAGGACCACCTCCACCATGGATCACTATTGGGTACCCATTCAGCGGAGTACATTGAGCTTTGAGGCAAGAAGTTGGCATACCTTTGTGGGTAGCAGGCTTGACCCATGCCAGAATGAGAACAACTTGCATGTTCCACATGCAGTTCTAGTGGATTTTATCATGGTCGGGTACCCGATCAATGTGGGTGCCCTGATGTCGGCCAACATCTCATTGGTAACGCAGCAGACTAACACGGCTTGCCCCTACCCCAGCACTATTACAGAGTACCTCGTTGATGCAAAGGTAGAGCCAAAGCCATTTGATATGAAGGTGAAGCCAAAGAAGCCATTTGAGTGGTACTCGTTGTAGGATCCGACCAACCCGAAGAAGAGTGCCTAGCCTTCTACTACTACAGGCCAGTCTAATGAGCCGATAGTGGTAGTTTCTGACACAGCTGATATTCCATCTACATCAGCTGAGCCCTCTACCAGAGCAGAAGTTATGCCTCCGCCACCATCTTCAACTCTGACCACAGCTCCTAGGGCAGTCCCTACTCCGGTTCTGAGGCCGGTGTCCATGCCTACATGCCTACTTTCTGCTTTGCAAGTTTCCCAGACATTGGCGAGTCTCATCAACTGGATGCAGGCAGTTACTTCAAAGCTATCTGAGATATCTAGTATTGTTGCAGGGCAGTCATCCACACAGGCACCGCGGGATTCTACTGAGCTTGATGAGAAGCTGCATAAGATTCTGGACAACCAGAAGCTGATCATGGATACTCTAGTACATCATGGTTCAATTATTGAGGACTTCACCAAAGAAGTAAAGAAGATGAGAAAGTCCCAAGCCAACAAAAAGTCAGTGGATAAGCTTAGGAAAGAGGTGACCCGGCTAGCTACAACTGAGGATTTTTCATTTGATATGTTGCTTGACCCAGACCAGTCCGCCCCAGATCTATCTGCACAGGTTGCACCAGTTGGCTAGTCTGAGGAGACATACCATGTACCAACACTACTGACACAGTGTGTGCTATGCTTGCCACTCCCGCCACTCCCAGATATGATGATGATGATATACAATTGGCTGAGCCAACATGAGTTGATGTTGTTGGGGACACTGAGATGTCCAAGGATGCTTAGGGAGTTTCTTCGTCCTATTTCTTTTCACTCTTATTTTGTTAATCATTAGGGACCGTGCTTACTTTTATTCGCGAGGGTGGAGTTTATTTGATATATTTGACACATTTGGATACATTTGGACTGTAATAATTGGATAATTCTGTTTCTTTTTATTTTATCTATCTTTAGTTAGTTATTGCTTTCATTAGCTTCTTTAATTGTTTACTTTGATTTTTGTTTTGTTAGTAGCTTCTTCTTATGTTAGTAGTTTTCATGTTCTTCATAGAAGTATGGATAATAAGTCTTTGATTTTCTTAATGCCACGGTTCTTTTCAAATTTAGTCTTTTGTGTGAACCGGGTGGGGATGGATGGTGTGACAATTTTCTTAAGGGAATGAGTCTGTTTTTGTGTTTAGGTAATAATAATAATAGTAGTAGTAGTAATGAATAAAAGCCCTAATCAAGTCATTCTCTAAAAAGAATTATTCATGCTTCATTTAGCACCACCACACTTAATTGTGTGCTTATTGTTTGAAACAAGGTTTTTGAAAGAAAAGAAATAGCTCTAGTTAGTGACTTTGAGATTCTTGAGTTGACTTTGATAATCATTGAGTGGTTAATTGGACCATAGTGATCTTTAACTTGATTGTGATTATTGTAGGCTTTAGACTCTATCCTCTTTAACGGTCTAGTTGCATGAGGGGTGAGGTGATTTTTGTTGCTAGTCCAAGTAGTTTTGTGAATGGTCTAGAACTTGCCCTATTTGTGTTTCAAGGCAAAATCCTAAGTTTGCGTGATTTGAAAAATGATTGTAGGCTTTCCTTGTTCCGTTTGAGCTTTCTATTGCCACCCAATGCTTGTTATCCCTAGTCAATCCCCTTTGAGCTTTTAGCCTTTCTTAATTGGTAACCATGCTACTAGCCTTTACCCGTTTTGTTGTAATCCTCTCTTGGCACCCGGACCTTCCTTAACGCCCTTATGAAATAAGTGTCTTAAGGTATAAGTTTTGGGGGATATTTGAGGAATTTGAAAGAGGTATCAAGGTACCAAAAAGAGAAAAGAAATGATCTCTATGAAAAGAGAAGGCAAGAAAAGAAAAGAACAAAAATAAATGCCAAAAAGAGAATAAAAAGGAAGGTTGATGAAATCAAAAGGAGGCAACTATCTCTAGTATGAGCATCAAGGGAGAAAAAGAATAAAATGAACAAGAAAGAGTGATGTCAAGTCTCTCTAGCCCCCAAGAAAAAGAAAATGCCTCTAAGAGTTGGTAAATGTAAACCAAGAAATGAAAATATGAAGTGCTTAAGGAAGGGAGTAACCACTTATCTCATATGGTATTTTACCCAAATCCAAAAGCCTTCGTTAAAACCTGAAAGAAGTCCTACTTGATTTTGAACCGTGTGAGCTTACATTATTGGTGATCTACATGAGGGGCAAGCATATGGTACTTGAAGCCTTACTTGTGACATTTCTTTGTGAGAGAAGAGTGAACCTTTCATTGATCTAAAAATTGAGTGCTAACTCTTGAAGTGAGCTTGGAAAATGGAAGGAAGAGGGGGAAGAGTTTGGAGTCCACCATGATCTACATGATAGAGCAAGAGTCCTTGATGAGTGAAGTTAACTCTTGAAGCTCAAGTGTCAATTCTTGAAGCTCAAGTGTCACATTAGAGCTATATGTGCATAATATGTAATTTGTCACCTTGTTAAAAATGCATGAGTATTATGGGTAATTGTTGGTCCCAACTGAGTATGAGTGGCTTATAATTGACTCTTTAAAATGAACTTTCACTTTGAGAAGGTGGGAACTAATATATTTGCTTGAGGACAAGCAAAGACTTAAGTTTGGAGGAGTTGATAAGTGTAGATTTTCACCACTTATTAGTACCTTCTTGCTTTAGTTTTAGTATGAAAGTGCTGATTTTTGTTCCCAAAACTAATAAAATTATGCAAATTGCAGGAATATTGGAGAATTGAACCTCAACGAAGAAATCTAACTCAAAAAAGAGTGTTCCGGCTCATAAGGCAAGAAGGAGTGCAGTAGGCCAAAAGTGCGGTCCGCAGAAGGAATTATGCGGCTGTAGAAGAAAGTACGGACCGCAAAATTACCTCTGTGACCGCAGATCTGGTGCCTGATTCTCAGAGGATGATTAGAAAAGTGCGGACCGCACACAATTTGTGCGGCCGCAAAACATGGTCGCACTGACAAGAATTCAAAAAGTTCAGAGAATGTGCAAACCAATCAAGTGTGAAGCCTTGCCAAAAGTGCAATCGCAGAAGCTAAAGTGCAGCCGCAAAAATTCTCCACCTATAGAGCCAAGAAAAGTGCGGACCGCACATGGAATTATGCAGCCGCAGAACCTCCCGAAGGGCATTTTTGTCAGCAAATTTTGGGCCACTATAAATAGACGGGGAACACATTTTTAGGGCAAGTTTTATAGTTTTTAGTGTTGTAGCCGTTATACTTTACTAATTTGGGTAATTTGTGACCATTTTGGGTGAAGAAACATTAGTTTTATCAATTTAATTTTTTTTATGGCTTTAACTAGTTCTTCTTATTTGTTTTCTTCAATTTCTATCATGAGTAGCTAGATTGTTTCTAGGGTTGTGACCCAATCCTAGTGTGTAAACCTTATGGGTAATTACTCTAATTCTTGTTTATGATTGAGCGTTTATTATTTAGCATTTTTCATGCATTATTTCTAGAATTAATTGTACACATTGATTCATGCCTATTTGACTAGGTTCTTACTTGAGAAAGAGGGATTTAGTCTAGGAAAACTTGGCTAACAAGAAATTGGGCTAGTTAAGGTTTTGGCTAGCCTAATTAAAGGGTTTGAACTAAAGATAGGGAAAAATCCGACTTGAGTTCATATCAATTATTTCAAATGATTACCAAATTGGGCTTGAGAAAGCCAATTTGGGAAAAATCACTCTATAACCGAGAGGTATTGAGTGGGTAATTTAGAGTTGAGAGTTATAATACACCCCGATTACTAAAAGAAGCATTAACGTAATTTACCCATTAGGCTAACACCTAGGTGAAAGTTACATCCCTAGGCCTTTTATCCATTTGATAAAATTAATAAAATCAATTACTAGTCTTCTAGTCTTTTCCCTTTAGTTGATAATTGCTAGTGTTAATTTTTAGAAGTAGAAAATAAAAATCCCTTGTGTGGAAGCGCAATTAAGATCATTTTATCTACTCTCATCAAATGTACACCCTAACACCCATATTAAACTCTCTGTGGAAATAGACCTCGACTCTTATTGGGTACTATTCTTCCAATACTATTGAGTATGGATTGGGTGTGGATCAATTTTTGACGTTGTTGCCGGGGAGTTTTAACGGTATTAGCTATATATTTGAGTGTGTTTTGGGAGTATCTTCTTTCCCTTCAGTGTTACTAACTTGTTGAAGAAATCATAGGTGCAAGCATGGAGAACAATGAGCTCGAAAATATACCATTGCAGGACTTGGACGGCAAGGAGGAACAACTCGATGAGGTACCTCAAGTGCCAAAATCAAATCGGCAATGCTGAGTGCCACAAGACAACATGTCCGTACCACCCCTATCTCCACCACCTCAACCACAAGCGATACAATACTGGATATTTCCCAATGAAGGTTATGCTAGTGCAATAGTTCCCCCTCGTATTAGGGTGGCAACTTTCAAATTACCAATGTTATGCTCACTTTTCTTGAGCAACGAGAATTTTTCACCAATACGCTAAGTCAAAATGCCTATAAACATTTGAAGGGCTTTGTGGATACGTGTTGGGTGAACAAGCAAACTAATGTTTCTGAGGATGCTTTGAGGCTAAGGCTTTTTTTCTTCTCTCTACGGGTAAAGATTTAGATTGGTTTGAACGTTTGCCGAATCATTCAATACTTGGGATGAGTTGGCGGCGAAGTTTATTGCTAAGTTTTTCTCTCCCGGGCACATGGCTACTCTTCGGGATGAAATTTTGGTGTTCAAGCAATAGTGCAACGAACCTTTGCATGATATTTGGAAGAGATATTAGACAATGGTGAAAGAGTGCCCAAACAATGATATCACCGACAACATAATTCAACAAAATTTCTACCATGGTATCAATACTACGAACCAATGTGTGGTCAATCAATAAGTCGGTGGCAAGTTTATGACAACACCTTATGCGGAGGCATGTGAAATTCTTGGTCCTGATGGAGAATTATGTGCAAGAGTATTGTGGTTTTGATCAAGATGATTCTTATCATGAGCAAGAAGAGGAAGTTCAATATGTGAACAATTTTCAAGGGCAAAGAAACAACTTCCAAGGCTCAAATCAACAACAATGGCGACCACAAAATAACCAAGGCAATTGGAGTTTTAACAATCAAGGAAATTAGCATAATAACAACAATCAAGGAAATTGGAGTGGAAACAACCAAGAAAATTGGGAAGGAAGCAGTCAAGGTGGTTGGGGACATAATCAAGGTAAGCGGGGGTCGGGTTTTCAAAGGCCCCCAATGTATCAACTACCGAGCAACTCACCTCCTTATCCTTCCCATGGTTAAAGCTCTTCAAACAATTAGATGGGTCATATTGAGAATATTTTTAAGCAAATGATGGAAAAGAATGTCAATACGAATGACAAACTTACCTCACACAACACATCAATCCATAATCTAGAAGTTCAAATGGGGGAAATCTCTCAAGCTCTAAATTCTCGTCCTAAGGGTGCACTACCAAGTGATATGGTAGTGAACCCAAAGGGTGGTAACAATACGGGGCATGCTATGGCGGTTATCACAAGATAGGGAAACCTAATTAAAGGGTTTGAACTAAAGATAGGGAAAAATCCGACTTGAGCTCATATTAACTATTTGAAATGATTACCCAATTGGGCTTGAGAAAGCCAATTTGGGAAAAATAACTCTATAATCGAGAGGTGTTGAGTGGGTAATTTAGAGTTGAGAGTTATAATACACCCCGATCACTAAAACAAGCATTAACGTAATTTACCTATTAGGCTAACACCTAGGTGAAAGTTACATCCCTAGGCCTTTTATCCATTTGATAAAATTAATAAAATCAATTACTGGTCTTCTAGTCTTTTCCCTTTAGTTGATAATTTGCTAATGTTAATTTTTAGAAGTAGAAAATAAAAATCCCTTGTGTGGAAACGCAATTAAGATCATTTCATCTACTCCCATCAAGTGTACACCCTAACGCCCATATTAAACTCCATGTGGAAATTGACCCCGACTTTTGTTGGGTACTATTCTTCCAACGACCGTCTCCGCTCACTATCGAGTGTAGATTGGGTCATTCATGGGGCTAATTGATGGGGCTATGGTCTATGCCTATCGAAAATTTCTAAGGCCATTCATGGGGCTAATTCAAAAATTATGTGGCTTCACCAGGAATTTGCCTTCCACATTAGCAGTTGGTTTGATACTGGGCAGCTTATCTTATATATGATATATATGGGTAACAAGGTTAGTGACTCTGCTGACAATGCAATTAAGCTGCTAAAACCTCATGCAAAACAAGATTACAACACCATGATTCTTGATGATGAGATTGAAGCGACACAATTGTTGAGGTTTTATTTTAAGATGTAATATTCTTAAAATGAGGGTGAATGGGAAATGGAGGGAAAATGAAATTTTGAGTAAAATTTTAAGTTTCCCCCTCTTAACAATGAGACATTGTCCCATATTGGAAGTGGAAGACATTTTTGGTGGGTATATATATAATTGCTCTTCTTGTAGCTCTTAAAGAGTTAAGAAGAAAGCAAGCCTCGCGCCGTCGTCGTCGTCGCTCGCTCGGCTCGGCTTCGGCTACGGCTACGGCTTCGGCTTCGGCTTCGGATTCGGATTTGGATTTGGATTTGGTCAAATGATCGATTGATTGATTAATTTTTTGGACCAAATTTATTTGTTAATAGTAAATATTAACGTAAGATTATCCGTATTTGTAAACGGATATTTTCCAATCCGTGTATTGATAATTTGGCAGCCGGATAATGGTCTTCCCACCATGAAGTGCTTGCTCCACAAATATGAAGTGCTTGCTCCACAAATATGTAATGCTTGATCCACCATGAAGGGTGGACGTTTGGTCTTGCACTCCTTCTTGGCTGCTATATATATGAGCAGCAAATGTTGAAGAAAGATACCAAAAACTCAACATACAATTCGCTCAACAAATTGGCTATACATTGCATTCCTTCCTCTCAGAACTTCCATACGTTTTTCTGAGTATATACTCCTTCGTTCTGCATTGTTTTTTAACTTCAAACAAAGCAACTGTAAGTGTGATTTGCTACCGAACTTTGTGTTCGCCGAAACACTGGGGTTTGAAGTACCGCTACACCAGTGTGTTATTCGTTCTATCCTGGGAGGAAATAATCCATTACCTTGGGTACTAGGAGGGGATTAAATTCCTTAAGGAAACACTGTGAATTCAGTGGGCTCGAATTTATTATTATTGTTTCATTACGTTAACTTATATTTTGCAGAATTAATATTTACAAATACAGCAATATTGACCGGGAATAACAATCTTAAGGAATTTAATATTTATTTCTGTACTTGTGTTATTCTTATTATTCTGCAAACTAAAACCTTTGTGGTTTGTGTACTCCCGTTTTGGAGAGTTAAGCCTTCGTGGCGTTTTGTTGGATATTAAAATCTACGTGATTTTTACTCCAGTTTGAAAATGTGTATTAAACGTTTGTTTGTGTCATTCTTTTACAGAAAAGATGATGACTGAAAACGAAAACCAAGCTGTTCCGATGGCGACTGCCAACGCAACGACAAGCCGAACACCGGCGTTGGCACCGGCAGAAAAACCCGGAAAATTTTCCGGGATTGATTTCAAACGCTGGCAGCAGAAGATGTTCTTCTACTTAACTACGTTATGTCTACAGAAGTTCATCAAGGAAGATGTTCCTGATCTGCCGGATAAAACTCCAGATAATGAACGCTTTCTCGTGATTGAAGCGTGGAAGCATTCTGATTTTTTATGCAAGAATTATATTCTTAGCGGACTGGATGATAATCTGTATAATGTATACAGTAGCATGGAGACATCCAAAGAATTGTGGAATGCGCTTGAAAAGAAATATAAGACTGAAGATGCCGGGATGAAGAAATTCGTTGCCGCAAAATTTCTGGACTACAAAATGATAGATAGCAAGTCTGTTATTACTCAAGTCCAGGAATTGCAAGTGATTATTCATGATCTACTTGCTGAAGGTCTTGTAATCAACGAAGCATTCCAAGTAGCAGCAATGATTGAGAAGTTGCCTCCGTTGTGGAAGGACTTCAAAAATTATTTGAAACACAAACGAAAGGAAATGTCCCTTGAAGATCTCATTGTTCGGTTGAGAATCGAAGAGGACAATAAAGCTGCTGAAAGGAGAGGCCGTGGAAATTCAACAATAATGGGAGCAAATATTGTTGAAGCTAACAAAAAGAGGAAGAAGGCTTCTGGTCCGAAATACAACCCAAGCAAGAAGCGGTTCAGTGGAAACTGCTACAACTGTGGGAAAACCGGACACAAATCTACGGAGTGTCGTGCTCCGAAGAAAGACAAGAAAAGGGGTCAAGCAAACATGGTAGTAAACCATGATGATGTTGATAACTTGTGTGCCATGCTCTCTGAATGTAACTTGGTGGGAAATCCTAAACTGTGGTGGTTTGATTCAGGAGCCACTCGCCATGTTTGTGCAGTTAGAGAGGCTTTTGCTACCTATGCTCTTGCTGAACCCGGAGAGACAGTTTATATGGGAAATGCTTCAACAGCAAAAGTTGAAGGATATGGGAAGGTATTTCTAAAAATGACTTCTGGCAAGGTCATGACTTTGAACAATGTCCTTCATGTTCCCGAAATGAGAAAGAATTTAGTCTCTACTGGACTTCTTGTTAAGCACGGTTTTAAGTGCGTTTTTGTATCCAACAAGGTTGTAATTAGTAAGAATGGAATATTTGTGGGAAAAGGTTACCTCACCGAGGGCCTTTTCAATCTAAATGTAATGGTTGTTGAAAATAATAATAATATTTCAGCTTCTTCTTACTTACTTGAGTCAAATGATTTATGGCATGTACGTTTGGGTCATGTCAATTATAAAACCTTGCGGAAAATGATTAACTTGGAAGTACTGCCCAAGTTTGAATGCGAAAAATCAAAATGTCAAATATGTGTGGAATGTAAGTATGTTAAACATCCTTATAAGTCAGTTGAAAGGAATTCAAATCCTTTAGACTTAATTCACACAGATATTTGTGACATGAAGTCAATACCATCTCGCGGTGGAAAGAAGTATTTCATAACTTTTATTGACGATGGTACTCGATATTGCTATGTTTACTTACTGAATAGTAAAGATGAAGCAATAGACGCATTCAGGCAATACAAAAATGAAGTTGAAACGCAACTTAACAAGAAAGTAAAAATGATAAGAAGTGATAGGGGTGGTGAATATGAATCTCCTTTTGAAGAAATATGTTTAGAATATAGAATTATTCATCAAACAACAGCCCCTTACACGCCCCAATCTAATGGGATTGCGGAAAGAAAGAATCGCACATTAAAGGAGATGATGAATGCGTTGTTGATAAGTTCTGGTTTGCCACAGAACTTGTGGGGGAAGCCATTCTTACGGCTAATCGAATATTAAATCGAGTGCCCCATAGCAAAACACAATCCATTCCTTATGAACAATGGAAAGGAAGGAAGCCCAACTTGAATTATTTTAAAGTGTGGGGGTGTTTGGCAAAAGTGCAAGTTCCTAAACCCAAAAGGGTAAAGATAGGACCGAAAACCGTTGATTGTGTTTTCATAGGATATGCGACAAATAGTAAAGCATATCGATTTCTGGTTCATAAATCAGAAAATCCCGACATTCATAATAATACGGTTATAGAATCAGATAATGCTGAGTTTTTTGAAAATATATATCCGTATAAAAAGGAATGTGAGTCATTTGGTGAAGGATCTAAACGACCTCGGGAAGAAACAAAAGAAAGTACATGTAATCAGGAGAATCCAAGACGTAGTAAACGTCAAAGAACGTCTACTTCATTTGGACCAGATTTTGTGACTTTCTTATTGGAGAATGAGCCTCAAACATTTAAAGAAGCTATGACTTCTTCGGAATCATTGTTTTGGAAAGAGGCAGTCAATAGTGAAATAGAATCCATATTGAACAACCATACATGGGAATTGGTTGATCTTCCTCCTGGAAATAAACCTTTGGGTTCTAAATGGATTTTTAAGAGAAAAATCAAAGATGATGGCACTATTGATAAATTCAAGGCAAGGCTCGTAGTCAAAGGGTATAGACAACGAGAAGGTCTAGACTACTTTGATACATACTCTCCAGTTACAAGAATTACGTCCATACGGATGTTAGTAGCATTAGCTGCAGTGTATGGTCTTGAAATTCATCAAATGGATGTTAAGACGGCCTTCTTAAATGGAGAGTTGGAGGAAGAAATTTACATGGAACAACCTGAAGGGTTTGTGGTTCCAGGTAAAGAAAAGAAGGTATGTAGACTTGTTAAGTCTCTTTACGGACTAAAACAAGCACCCAAACAATGGCATGCGAAATTTGACCAAACAATGTTGTCAAATGGTTTTAAGATAAATGAATGTGATAAATGCGTGTACATTAAAAATGTTCCAAATCACATAGTCATTGTTTGCCTATATGTGGATGATATGTTGATAATGAGTAATGACATTGCCAACATAAATGCTACTAAGCGTATGCTCAATAGCAAGTTTGATATGAAAGACTTGGGAGTGGCTGATTTAATTCTGGGAATTAAGATCAATAAGACTCCTCAAGGTCTGGCATTGTCACAATCTCATTATATTAAGACAGTACTTGAAAAATTCAAGCACTTGGGCTTTAAAGTTGCAAAGACTCCAATTGACGTGAATCTTGCATTAGCAAAGAACAAAGGCCAAAGCATATCACAATTGGATTATGCTCGTGTATTGGGATGCTTAATGTATATCATGAATTGTACACGACCAGACATAGCTTGTGCTATAAGTAAACTGAGTCGATATACGAGCAATCCAGGCCAATCTCATTGGATGGCAATGAAACGAGTTTTGGGATATTTAGAACATACCCAGAACTTTGAATTGCACTACAGTAATTTCCCTGCGGTGATTGAGGGATATTGTGATGCAAATTGGATCACCGGTTCAACTGATTCTAAGTCCACAAGTGGATATGTATTCACTATTGGTGGAGGAGCGGTATCTTGGAAGTCGTCCAAACAAACATGTATTGCCCGCTCTACAATGGAGGCTGAATTCATAGCCTTAGATAAAGCCGGTGAAGAAGCTGAATGGCTCCGGAATTTCTTGGAAGACATTCCATTTTGGCCCAAACCGTTGGCACCAATATGCATACATTGTGATAGTCAAGCGGCAATTGGAAGGGCTGGGAGCGTCATGTATAACGGTAAATCTCGTCATATACGACGAAGACATAAAACCGTTAGGCAATTACTCTCTAGAGGAATTATCACAATTGACTATGTAAAGTCAAGTGATAATGTGTCGGATCCACTTACAAAAGGCCTAACTAGAGAGGTAGTTGAGAAATCATCAAGGGGAATGGGGCTATGGCCGAGAACAAGTCATTGTGGCGGTAACTCTACCTAGAAGACTGGAGATCCCAAGATCTAGGTTCAAAGAGATCAAACAAAGTCATTAATGACGGTTCAACATTGTCAAATAAAATTTTAGTCCATTCTCGTGATGAGACAATGTTCAGTACCAAGGATAAAGCATTAAGGCTTTTTAATGATTTCTAAATTTGATACGGGGTATATCAAATAGTGTATCTACAGGATGACACGTTTAGGAATCACCTATTTAAGTGTGAAGTATGAGCCGCTTCAAGGAGAACTTTGTAAGGCCAGTTTTCTACGCACTTATGAAACCAGGCGGTGTTCATGGCTGAAACGAACACAATAATGAGAACCAAAGACGGTTAAGGGTTGATTGTGTGACTTATGGTTGTCTAGGTATACACCAAAGATCGACGGTTCAAAGATATCAAATCTACCGATTGACCGAGTATATCCGACATAAGTTTACTACGGAAAGTTCAAAGGGAAACCTACTTATCCAGATGCAATTAATCCTTGCTTGTAAATCACACAGTTTTTCATGCATACTTCCGTGATATAGCCATTCCCCATTCATGTGGGGGATTGTTGAGGTTTTATTTTAAGATGTAATATTCTTAAAATGAGGGTGAATGGGAAATGGAGGGAAAATAAAATTTTGAGTAAAATTTTAAGTTTTCCCCTCTTAACAATGAGACATTGTCCCATATTGGAAGTGGAAGACATTTTTGGTGGGTATATATATAATTGCTCTTCTTGTAGCTCTTAAAGAGTTAAGAAGAAAGCAAGCCTCGCGCCGTCGTCGTCGTCGCTCGCTCGGCTCGGCTTCGGCTACGGCTACGGCTTCGGCTTCGGCTTCGGCTTCGGCTTCGGCTTCGGATTCGGATTCGGATTTGGATTTGGATTTGGTCAAATGATCGATTGATTGATTAATTTTTTGGACCAAATTTATTTGTTAATAGTAAATATTAACGTAAGATTATCCGTATTTGTAAACGGATATTTTCCAATCCGTGTATTGATAATTTGGCAGCCGGATAATGGTCTTCCCACCATGAAGTGCTTGCTCCACAAATATGAAGTGCTTGCTCCACAAATATGTAATGCTTGATCCACCATGAAGGGTGGACGTTTGGTCTTGCACTCCTTCTTGGCTGCTATATATATGAGCAGCAAATGTTGAAGAAAGATACCAAAAACTCAACATACAATTCGCTCAACAAATTGGCTATACATTGCATTCCTTCCTCTCAGAACTTCCATACGTTTTTCTGAGTATATACTCCTTCGTTCTGCATTGTTTTTTAACTTCAAACAAAGCAACTGTAAGTGTGATTTGCTACCGAACTTTGTGTTCGCCGAAACACTGGGGTTTGAAGTACCGCTACACCAGTGTGTTATTCGTTCTATCCTGGGAGGAAATAATCCATTACCTTGGGTACTAGGAGGGGATTAAATTCCTTAAGGAAACACTGTGAATTCAGTGGGCTCGAATTTATTATTATTGTTTCATTACGTTAACTTATATTTTGCAGAATTAATATTTACAAATACAGCAATATTGACCGGGAATAACAATCTTAAGGAATTTAATATTTATTTCTGTACTTGTGTTATTCTTATTATTCTGCAAACTAAAACCTTTGTGGTTTGTGTACTCCCGTTTTGGAGAGTTAAGCCTTCGTGGCGTTTTGTTGGATATTAAAATATATATATATATATATATATATATATATATATATATATATATATATAACAAATTTATTTGGCTGGACAATTGGAGAGGGATGTTCGACGACATGACTTACAATAAATTGCTCACCGTGTTTGCGCCTTTCATATTATCCCAGTTATAGTGAGATGATTGCTATGGTCATTGAGTTTTCCCAGGCCAGTAGCACTGCGCTGGCACTTCCTCCTGCTAATGTGGATTCATCATTTCAGGCTTATGTTGGTGACTTCCTTTATATGAACCTCGGATACTAGTTTGTCTTTACTTTACCCTTAAGCTCTTATGTTGCTACAACTGGTTGGTCGAGCAGGTATTTACGTGCCTCGCACAATCTACAACACTGATGGACATCAAAGTGACACTACTGTCGTGGGCCCTGAAAACTTGACACTCTCATATTCTTCTATTGGAAGCAGAGGTACTAGAATGAACATCAAAGACATTTTTAGCCAACTTTTTGGCAGGGGCTCAATACAAGAGGAAGAGAAAATAGTAAGAGGTGATGCTGCACTTGTTGATTTGAAGCATCGTGGTCAAGGATTATTTCAGCAAATGATTGAGCATGCTTGCTACCAATGACCCAATGAGAGGCTCGAAAGTAAAGGCTTTCACATTACTGTGGATTTTGAGTAAGGAATGCATGATGGGATGGAAGTGAGTTTGTGTGCGGATGGTGAGCCTACAATAGATGGTGAGCTTGGAGAACTAAAGTTCCATCTCAGTACAACTTTTCATTACTGGTTTACAACAGAAGAAAATGACCTTCATCACACTATTGCTATGAAGAGGGTGCAAGCTCTTGCTGGGTTTGAGAAGACCATTAAACATTTGGATGTTCATCTGGTAAATATGAGTTCAAAGGGAATTATTGAATTGATTCCAGGAACCAAACAATCAAGCAAGCGTGACCTTTTGCAATTTGTTGATAATTGGCACGAAAAGAGCACTTCTACAGTTAACGTAGAGAGAGTCAAATCTTGGATTTTCTCGTGGATCGTTGAGTCAATGATCCAATGGCCAGCAAATCTGCATGCCCAGCAACAAGGAAAGTTTACCATTATCCTAAGAGATCATGCTTACCATGAGTCTTTGAATAGATTATGTCTTGTTTTGGCTGGACGAGTAATGGAACAATGTGTTGTCAGACTAAATGTAGCTAATTTCAATGCAATTCTTCGTGAGTCAGCTTATGGGATCCCAATTGCTGCTCTATTTGTTCCTTTTGTGTTATACTCCAACATTATTCTCATGGGAATCGTTTGCTAGCGGTTTTCTCAACCCATATCTTGTTGATGCAGCTCCTGAACCACATTCACTTCTTGACATAATCACCAATGTCATATCAATGTTGATTTACACAAAACTTGAGGACAGGGTTCTTATTGAGGACGGGGTATCGTTATGAATGAAAATAACCTCATAACGGGCACATTGAGAAAATTAGCAAATTACGTGTGGGACCCAGGGATAAGGACAAGTTAGAAAGTAACTGGGCAAATAAAGAACTAATAAATAGTAGTAGGCAAAGTAAAATTAGGCATGGTATGTTATTGAAAGAGTTGTCTTCTACTTTTCATCCCCTATTCTGTATCCTCTGCATTCTCATCGCCTTCTTCTAGTTTACTATTCTTCTATCCTTCTGTAACATTCCTTCTGTATTTTGGTTATTAATTGAACAATCAGTTTTCTTCTGTTATTGTGAGTGCTTATATTTGGAGGTTGTTACGGTCCATTTCCTTAATGCTGAATCCAACTATTTGTCAGGGCTGGTGCAACCTCGACAGGTGTTGAGCCAACTAGATCTGACTGAGAAAATCTAATCAAAATTTGCATAAGAACTATAATAACAGCCAAGAGAACAGCAAAAATTGCAAAACCTTTCCATGAAGACAATAATGTCGTGGATTGTAATGAACGGGCCTAAACCAGTATTAACAAGGGGCCAATGGAAGAATTGCTTCGGGGTATGATCACTTTAGCCCGTGCCAACAAATTATTTATATTTTGTAGCTGAAAAAGTATAAAATTTGTATATAACATATAGAATGGATATATATATATATATATATATATATATATATATATATATATATATTTGGCTATTATTTTGAGAGCGGTTATACAATGTCATTTTTCCATTTTCAGGAGCCTTAGGCAAAAGCAGCCAGGGGCGGATTTAGGTTATGCCAAGCGGTGTCACATGACACCGCTTCGCCGGTAAATTTTACAGAATATACGTATATGAAAAAATAAAATTTCACCTATATTTTCTTTAAAGTGACACCACATAACGTTAAGTACTTAGTGGCTCACTGGCCAAGCACTGCATTTTTGTTGTAAATGTCAAGGGATCGAACTTAGACATGTATATGTTTATGTGTAAGCTTCTAAATAAAACCTTACTTTTTAATACTCTCAAGAAACCAATTGGTACTAAACATTTTGACGCTTCCAATCGTATTAAGTATATAAATGAAGGTAAAATTGTATTATTGAAAAACTTTTGGTCATCTCTCTCATCATCTACGCCAACTTCTGTGGGTCATCGACCGTTATAAGTTGTCTTGTTATTTTTTCGTTTATATTTTTCGTTGATTTTTTTAATATATTTGTTGTTTAATTTCTTTATGAGTTGAATTCTATAATTTTATGAAAAGACCTTTTAATGTAATGTCATTTTGGTAATTTGTTCATCTATTTAGCTTTTTAATAGTGACACCGCTTGCGAAAAATCTCCATACGCCACCAGCCGACACTGGATTAAGTACCTATGTTTCGACCCAGGGTGATAAATAGTGCATTGTAGGAGCAATTGGCCGGGGTTATGCGAATTGTGGAGTTGATTTCTCAGAACGTATTGAAATGTGTAAGAAAATCACTTTTCTTTGTGTTGTAATAGATCAGTGGAGTACCTTTTTTTTTGTTCTGTAACAGATATGTCACCTGTTTTTGCCATTTCACCTACAAAAGCTACATTATCTTCAATGTGATATTTTCGGTGGCTTTAGGTGTGGCAACTTCTACTTTTGAAGCTAAAGTTTAAAAAATAAAAAGCTGCCCATTATAATTTATAACTGTGTTACTGACCCAACCCATCATTCTTTAATATTACATAACTAGTAAGAATGAACTCAGTGTTGTATATTCTTTTATATTCAGTGTTTATGTTATCTTAGGAGCAAATGAAATGATAGTAAAAAGTTGATATATTATGTCCTTAACGGATTTAAGTTGTTCTCCTCTATAAGTTGTTGCTATATTTCCGACTGAAAGGTAACTAATTTTCTGAGAAACATTTCAACTCATACCTAAGTAAGTTGTTATTTTGTCATAATTTCTTGCATTTGGAATAGGATAAGATTAACACAGATAATTAAGAACAGAATTAGAAAGCATGTGTTCTTCCCTTCAAAAGCCCTTCAACCTAAAGGAAAATGCTATTTGAAAAAAGATGTGGCTGTCTTCAATCTTAATTGGTAGCTTATGTTTGTCTATTGTCATACAGTTCTTTTCTGCTCTTAGTTTGTTTTAATCGCATTAATTATTTTATGCTCATCGTTACCCTTACTAATTTCTAAAGAATCCAAAGATCACCTTTGGATGTTGTCGTGACGTTGTGGTTATGTTTTAAATGCTCATTGTAATGCATTATGCAATTACATTTCAGATTTTTGGCAGTGGAATTTGTAAAAGGTGGCCGGCTTTTGATTTGTGAGCCTTGTTGGCACATTTGGAGCCTTTTATTTAAGGCCTTGTATTTTGAGAGGATGTGGTCAATTGTTGGCCAAGTATTTCTTTCTTCTCTTCCTATATAATGAGGACTTTCTACTCATTTGGAAACACACCAACAAGACTTCTTCCTTTCTTTCTTTATTAAGAGTATTTTGTATGAGAGTTAGTGTTGGGAAGCACTTGTGTGAACCCTTTCTTTTGAGTGATCTTGTGAGGTTATTCTCTTAGGGTATTTGGGATTAATTAGAGTGTTTACTCTAATTTTTTACTCTTATTGTTATAGTAAATTGCTCCTCTCCGCTTGTGGACGTAGGTCACTTTGACCGAACCACGTTAAATTTATGTCTTCTTTATCTACTTTAATTGTCGTTGTTATCAACTTCCATTGTCTTTGTTATTGCGATTATACCGTTGTTTGGCTATATTCTGCAATACCCGGGTTCCCGATCCTAACAAATTAGTATCAGAGCCGGATCTAACCGGGTTAGTTTCAATAGCCAAAATGACTCTAACAAAGACCTATGTTGAGAAATTTGATCGAAGTGCAAACTTCGGAATGTGGCAATTAAAGATGGAAGCTATCCTAATTCAGGATGGCTTAGACTTGGGTTTGCAAGGAAAGTAGAAGAAGCCGGATAAAATGGCGGATGAGGAGTTTGCAGTCATAGACAAAAGGGCAAAAGCAGGTATCATTTTAAATCTCTCAAATGAGGTTTTACGTGAAGTTTCTATAGAAACCACAGCCAAAGGCATGTGGAAAAAATTAAAAACCTTATATATGAAGAGGACGGTGGAAAATAGACTTTACCTGAAGCAGAAACTTTATACAATTCGTATGGGTGAAGGTACCTCTATTCCCTCTCATCTTGATACATTTGATTTCATTCTTATGGATTTGAGTAATATAGATGCTGAAATTAAAGATGAGGATCAAGCCGTGTTAATGCTTTGTTCTCTACCCCCATCTTTTAAGCATATAAGAGATACTATGCTTTATGCAAAGGATAATATCTCTTATAAGGATATTAAATCTATCTTAAAATCAAAAGAATAGATAGATAGTGATATTACTGGGGAAGCTAGTGGAACTCAAGCGGAAGTTGGCTTGTTTGTTAGGGAAAAATCTGACTTCATATCCAGATATAATAATTTACAGTGTCGCTATTGTCATAAGAAAGGTCACAATATCTCTGGCTACTATAAATTGAAAAATAAAGAAAAGCATAAAGAAAGAAAAAATGAGCACAAAAATGTTGACACCGCCGAAGCTAGTATAGCAACTGATGAGATTGAGGGAACTATATTTTTGCAACTGAAACTAGTTTCAGATTATTCAATGAGTGGATTTTAGATTCCGGTTGTTCATATCATATGTATCCTAGCAGGGACTTGTTTTCTACATATGATTCAGTTGCAGGTGGAGTTGTCCAACTGGGTAACAATGTTACTTGTAACGTTATTGGCAAATGTACAATTCAGTTCAGAATGCACGATGATGTGGTGAAAACTCTTACCGATGTTAGATATGCTCCTGAGTTGAAGAAAAATCTCATATCTTTGGGCACTTTAGAACTCCCTTGGGTGCAAATTCACTAGTGAAGGTGAAGTTTTAAAAGTTTTTCAAGATGCTCTTGTGATCATGAAAGCACACAGATCTGGTTCGTTGTATACTTTATTAGGCTCCACTGTTTTAGGCCCTACTGCAGTTTTGGTATCAGACAACTTATCTGATTTTGATGGCATTAAATTTTGACATATGCCCATTGGGACTTTTGCGGAGAAGGTGAAGCAAATATACTATATCAGCCAAAATTAGGCCAGGGTGGAGATTTGTAAAAGGTGGCCTTATTTTTAGGCTTTTTATTTGCGAGCCTTGTTGGCACATTTGGAGCCTTTTATTTAAGGTCTTGTTGGCCAAATAAATGGCCTTTGTATTTTGAGAGGATATGGCCAATTGTTGGCCAAGCATTTCTTTCTTCTCTTCCTATATAATGAGGACTCTCTGCTCATTTGGAAACACACCAACAAGACTTCTTCATTTCTTGTTTCTTCCTTTCTTCTTTTCTTCCTTTCTTCCTTTATTAAGAGTATTTTGTATGAGAGTTAGTGTTGGGAAGCATTTGTGTGAACCCTTTCTTTGGAGTGATCTTGTGAGATTATTCTCTTAGGTTATTTGGGATTAATTAGAGTGTTTACTCTAATTTTGTACTCTCTTTTGTACTCTTATTGTTATAGTAATTTGCTCCTCTCCGCTTGTGGACGTAGGTCACTTTGATCGAACCACGTTAAATTTGTGTCTTCTTTATCTACTTTAATTGTTGTTGTTATCAACTTCCATTGTCTTTGTTATTGTTATTATACTGTTGTTTAGTTATATTACGCAATACCCGGGTTCCCGATCCTAACAGAATTAATAAAGAGGTTGGGAAAAGACAATGCCACAGGATTCAATTATAATTTGATGGTTAAAGGTGGTTACACTACCTAAATGAATGTTTTCAAAACACATGTCGTGGTTGGAAAGCTGACTGATCTCCACCATTACTTTACAAGGAATGCCTAACTTATTATTGAATGCTTTGGTTTCACCTCTAAAGAGAAAATCATTTTCTCAATTGAATATTGGTGTTAGTTAAATATTCAACTTGTGAAAAAAGTTAAGAAGCACAAGTATTAACCAATATTTGGGTAATTTCTTCCCATAGTACAAGTTTTAGTGAACAAAATTATCTGATATACGTGTTGGTTGGAGTTAACAGGTATTCCGAAAAATTATTTAATGTGCACGTAAGCTGATCGGGACACTACAGTATACAAAAAAAAGTATTAACCAAATTTGAAAGTGCGGTGACTACGAAGTGCTGTGCCAACAATGAAATTAGACAGTGAAAGCTTTCCATAGTTGAGTAAAATGTCGAGCTCCTTTCTTAAGTTCAGTATAGTCACAAAAAAAACACTAAAAAATTATCACACCAATCCCTTTACCTTAAAAACGGTACCATCCTCTAGCCAGAAAAATATTGAATTTTGACAAGATTAATGTGAACTAGTGTAAATATTTGAAACCTCCTTTTAGGAAGAAATTGGTAGATGCATTTTTCATGCATTTACATTGCATGTTCACACTTAATATGATGTCATACATGACATTATTAAGGTCATTTCTCTTCTATAAATAGCAAGGGTTTTGTTCATTCGTAAACATCTCTCACTTGCCTTCTTATCTCCTAAGGCATTTGAATATTCTTTCTCTCTTGTAGTATTTCACTTGTATTTTTGGAGTGAAATAAATTTGAGTTGATTGTGTCCGAGGACTAGGCAAAAATTAAATTTTGCCGAACCTCGTTAATTTCTGGTGTTCATTTTATTATTGTCTCATTTACTATTTATTAGCTACCTTTAGATATAGTAGTTGTGATTTAATCACTCTCTATATATTCGGCTTCCGCAACAATTGGTATCAGAGCCAAGGTTCTATCTTAGTATGCTCTGTGGTTGCAGCATAGTCTGAACTTCCACATCAGAAAAGAATTACTTTGGTGTTCTATACTGTCAGCAAATAAATAGTATCTATAGCAAAATGGGAGATAATAAAAATGAAGAGTCCACATCGGGTGTCAGTAATACATCGTTGGCATCTTCGCTTATGACAAGAATTATGTCAAATACGAAATTTGTTGTTGAAATTTTTGACGGGTCAGGACATTTCGGGATGTGGCAAGCTGAGGTTCTTGATTTCCTTTTTCAACAAGGGCTAGATATTGCCATAGAAGAAAATAAACCAGACAATATCGGAGAAAGAGATTGGAAGATTATCAACCGCGTTGTTTGTGGTACCATTCGATCTTACCTCGCAAGAGAACAGAAGTATCCATACACAAAAGAAACTTCTGTAAGTAAATTGTGGAATGCGTTGGAGGATAAATTCTTGAAGAAAAATAGTCAAAATAAACTTTACATGAAAAAAAGACTGTTATGCTTCACATATGTTCCTGGTACTACAATGAATGATCATATCACCAGCTTTAATAAGTTGGCGACAGATTTGCAGAATATGGACATGACTTTTAGTGATGGAGATATGGCCTTAATGTTATTAAGTTCACTTCCCGATGAGTACGAGCACCTCGAAACTACTCTACTTCATGGGAATGATGAAGTGTCTCTCAAAGAAGTTTGTTCTGCCTTGTACAGCTATGAACAAAGAAAAAGAGAAAATTAAAAGAGTGGAGAAGGAGAAGCACTGGTCGTGAGAGGTCGTTCTCAAAATCATATGAGAACGAAGAAAGGAAGATCCAAGTCAAGATCCAGACCCAGCAAAGATGAATGTGCCTTTTGCCGAGAAAAGGAGCATTGGAAGAAAGACTGTCCAAAGTTGAAAAATAAGGCCAAACCTAACAATGGAAAGGCTGTCATGGATTCAAATGTAGCTAATTGTGACG
The DNA here is from genome assembly GCF_000390325.3 of Nicotiana tomentosiformis. Taxonomy (NCBI): domain Eukaryota; kingdom Viridiplantae; phylum Streptophyta; class Magnoliopsida; order Solanales; family Solanaceae; genus Nicotiana; species Nicotiana tomentosiformis. The sequence continues at coordinate 85,142,484 of NC_090823.1, forward strand.
ACTCTAATTTCTCGCTAGTTACAACTGAGCCATTCAAACCATCTGACATATGGCTGATGGATTCAACTTGTAGCTATCATATGTGTCCCAACAAGGACTGGTTCGTTTATTTTCAAGAAGGAGAATGTGGAGTTATTCACACCGCAAATAACAATCCTCTTACCGCATATGGTATTGGTTCAATCTAATTAAGGAACCATGATGGATTGATCAGAACATTAACAGATGTTCGATATGTACCGGAATTGATGAAAAATCTCATTTTTGTAGGAGCCCTAGAGTCAAAGGGGCTCAAAGTCGTTGCAGAAAATGGGGTAATGAGAATATGCTCTGGTGCACTAGTGGTAATGATGGAAATCCGGCGAAATAATAACATGTACCACTATCGCGGTAGTACAGTTATTGGGACAGCAACAGTGACATACAGTGATGACAAGAAGGCAGAAGCAACCAAGCTATGGCACATGCGCTTGGGACATGCTGGAGGAAAATCCTTAAAGATTTTATCAGATCAAGGATTGTTAAAAGGAGTAAAGACTTGCAATTTGGAGTTTTATGAGCATTGTGTCAAGGGAAAACAAACAAGGGTTAAATTTGAAACAACAATCCATAATACTAAAAGTATTTTGGATTATGTTCACTCTGATGTTTGGGGTGCTTCCAAAACACCTTCATTAGGTAGGAAACACTATTTTGTAACTTTTATTGATGATTTTTCCCGGAGAGTGTGGGTGTATATTATGAAAACTAAAGATGAGGTGCTTGAAATTTTTCTCAAATGGAAGGCGATGATAGAGACTCAAACAGGAAGAAAGATAAAGTGTCTTCGCACAGATAACGGTGGAGAATACAAAAATGATCTTTACAATAAGATTTGTGAAGATGATGGCATTTTGAGACATTTCACTGTCAGAAATACACCACAACAGAATGGAGTGGCAAAACGCATGAACCGGACTTTGCTGGAGAAGGTTCTGTGTATGTTGTCCAATGCTGGCTTGGGCAAAGAATTTTGGGCTGAAGCAATAACATATGCATGCCACCTCATTAATCGTCTACCATCTGCCGCTATTGGAGGTAAGACACCATTTGAAAAATGGTATGGAAAACCTGCTGAAGATTATAATTTTTTACATGTGTTTGACTCAATTGCATATTATCATGTGAAAGAGTCAAAATTGGATTCGAGGGCAAAGAAAGTTATATTTATGGGGATTACTTTTAGAGTCAAAGGATACCGATTATGGTGTCCAGAGACAAGAAAAGTTATATTCAGCAGAGATGTTACCTTTGATGAATCTGCCATAATAGATAAGGTGACATTTGAAAATGTCAAACCAACTGATGGTGCTTCAAAGCAGGTGGAGTTTGAGGGAAAATTAATTTTTCCAACACAGGGAGAAAACGAGGAAACAATAGAAGATTTTCCCCTGGAAGAAGAGTCAGTAAAAGGGGAGATTCCAACTCAGGAACCCCAACAACAACTTGAATCAATAGCAACCAGCAAGCCAAAAAGAACAATAAAGAAACCTGTTCGTCTCATAGAGATGGTGGCTTGTGCAACCTCAATTATAGCTGATGGTGTTCCTACCACTTATAAAGACGCAGTCCAAAGTTCAGAAGAAGATAAGTGGAGGATTGCCATGATTGAATAAATGTAGTCCCTTCATCAGAATTGCACATGGAAATTGGCCAATCTCCCGAAGGGCAAGAAAGCAATTGGGTGCAAATGGGTATTTGCAAAGAAAGAAGGATTTCCTAACCAAGAAGATGTTCGCTACAAAGCAAGATTGGTGGCCAAAGGGTACGCTCAAAAGGAGGGAATTGATTACAATGAGGTATTTTCTCCAGTCGTGAAACACTCCTCCATTAGAGTTTTGTTGGCTTTGGTAGCAGAGTTGAATTTGGAATTAGTTCAGTTAGATGTAAAAACTGTATTTTTATATGGAGACTTGGAAGAGAAAATCTATATGACTCAGCCATAAGGATTCAAAGTTGCTGAAAAGGAAAATATAGTGTGCAAACTTGAAAAATTATTGTACAGATTGAAACAATCTTCTAGACAATGGTACAAACGATTTGATAAGTTTATGTTACGGCAGAAGTACAAAAGAAGCAAATATGATCATTGTGTGTATTTGCGCAAGCTTGAAGATGGATCCTTCATATATCTTCTCCTATACGTTAATGATATGTTAATAGCTTTCAAAAGTCAAGAGGAAATTGAGAAGTTGAAGATTCAACTAAGAAAGAAGTTTGAGATGAAGGATTTAGGTAAGGCGAAGAAAATTCTTGGCATGGAGATAAAAAGAGATAGACATTCAAAGAAACTCTATCTATCTCAGAAAGAATACTTGAAGAAAGTAATAGATCGATTTGGCATGAATGAGAACACGAAGTTGGTTAGCACTCCTCTTGCTCCTCACTTTAAGCTTAGTGTTGCTATGTCGCCGAAGAATGAAGCTGAACAAGAGTATATGTCAAGAGTGCCATATGCGAATGCCGTTGGTAGCTTGATGTATGCAATGGTTTGCACAAGACCTGATATTTCACATGCTATCGAAGTTGTAAGCAGGTATATGCATGATCCAGGAAAGGAGCATTGGCAAGCTGTGAAATGGATTCTACGGTATATTTATAATACTGTAGATGTTGGATTGATTTTTGAGCAGGAAGATAGTCAGTATCTGGTTGGATATTGTGACTCGGATTATGCTGGTAATTTGGACAAGCGTAGATCAACTACTGGTTATGTTTTCACTATTGCAAATGCACCAGTTAGTTGGAAGTCTACTTTGCAGTTAACGGTTGCTTTGTCTACTATTGAGGCAGAGTACATGGCAATTACGGAGGCTGTAAAGGAGGCAATTTGGCTTCAAGGGTTGCTTAGAGATCTTGGTATTGGTCAAGAAAATATCACACTATTTTGTGATAGTCAGAGTGCTATCCAATTAGCAAAGAACCAAGTTTATCATGCAAGGACGAAACACATTGATGTTCGATATCACTTTCTACGAGATATTATAGAAGAAGGTGGAGTCATGGCGCAGAAAATTCGGACTACAGACAACCCTGCCGATATGCTAACAAAAGTAGTGACTGCGATCAAGTTTTAACATTGTTTGAACTTGATCAACATTATTGAACTTTGAAGATTGGAGTTAAAGACACAATCAAAATTTATCAGTAAGAGAAAATTGCAAAAGTGGAATCTTGCCAAGGTGGAGATTTGTTAAATTTTGACAAGATTAATGTGAACTAGTGTGAACATTTGAAGCCTCCTTTTAGGAAGAAATTGGTAGATGCATTTTTTATGCATTTACATTGCATGTTCATACTTAATATGATGTAATGCATGACATTATTAAGGCCATTTCTCTTCTATAAATAGCAAGGGTTTTGTTCATTTGTAAACATCTCTCACTTGCCTTCTTATTTCCTAAGGCATTTGAATCTTCTTTCTCTCTTGTAGTATTTCACTTGTATTTTTGGAGTAAAATAAATTTGAGTTGATTATGTCCGAGGACTAGGCAAAAATTAAATTTTGCCGAACCTCGTTAATTTCTGGTGTTCATTTTATTATTGTCTCATTTATTATTTATTAGCTGTCTTTAGATATAATAATTGTGATTTAATCACTCTCTATATATTTGGCTTTCGCAACAAAAAGAACACCAAATTAACCCTTTTGCTCTTCTCTTTTGTCTATTCAAGGTACTAAATACCTAATCGCAAAGGAATGAACTATTTCAAGGTAATAGACGATGTCACTGATCCAACAAGTGTCATGACTAGATAGCTGACTTATTTCCACCATTACTTTACAAGGAATACCAAACTTAATTCTTGAATATCTTTGGCTTCGCCTCTAAAGGAAACCTCAATCATTTTTAAATGTTCAATATCTTTTAGTTAAGAATTCAAAAAAAAAAAATCAGAAGTATTTACGATGACCTAAAGAAGTGCTTTGGCAACTATTATCCTTGCTTAAAGCTATTCCTAGTCGAGTTAAATGTTAAGTTTCTTTCTTAAAAATTCACTTTAGTCCCAAGAGTTGAAAATAAACATTCAAATTCAGTAGCGGATCAATCCCACTAGGGGTTCGTGAGTTTGGCAGAACCAAGTGATTCAAGATCGAAAAATATATCTGTGATTGTTTATATATATATATATAAATAGAGTTAGATATATATTTTAGAGGTCGTATTCTCAATTCAGAACCCCATAACATCTAAATTCTAGATAAATCACTATTCGAGTCACTTTTCATAAAATAAGGCACCATCTCAATTTGATTCTTGACAGAAAACAGCATTGCAACCCCCTTCTCCCTTGCCTTTTTCTTTAGCCCATTCAAGGTACATATATAGCATTAATGTGCTGGAAACATTAGCTTAGAGACATGAACTTTTGTTTTAGTCAAAAGATGTAAAAGTTTTCCAAACAAGACTTCCAGAGTAATATAGACATACAGGCACAGTGGTAGTGCATGAATGGGTAGGGTTGATAAAGGTTAATTAAGGCCACAATTGGGCGAAGCTATGGGGTGCAAAGGAGTTCATATTACAGTAATATATAAAGATTAAAAATTTTTTTTATGTATAAACATCAGATGTTGAATTCCCTTAATTAACTTCTTCGTGTACATATTTCTTTTTATTTTGAATTCCTTTAGTAAAATTTTTGGCTCTGGCCACAAATATAATTAACTAGAATAGTGAATAGAGAGGATGATAGCTAAGTCATTTAAATGGAACTTGCACAAATATGATACCAAAGGAAGTAAATATTTGGACTATTATCAGACTAGGAAACCCCTCTACACCTCTATTCTTTGTTTCTTTTTCTTCTTTTTTTTCAAAAAGAAACCTAGCATCCAACATTTTTTTTTCACTATGATGATAAATTGTTTCAAAAGAATACGTTATGATCAAAATATTAGCGTGTTACTTTAATTTCCACCAGTAGCAGAAAAAAAAAAGGAATAAAAATAAGGAATGTCATTGAGTTCCCGTCAAACTCACATAAACAAACAAAATAAATAAATAAATAATCAAACAAATAAATAAAGATATGATGCTGTTGCTTTATCGCACAATCTTTTTTATGGGAAAGAGACATGTCCGTTGTATTTAATTCAAAGAAAATGGAATTATGTCAATTATAAATCAACATTTGACTTCAGAAACATTGTTGAATATGATGGTTGTTTTCTGCTTCTAGCATTACTTTATTTCGTATTGTGTCATATATAGTGCTTTCTCCATTGACCAATTACATACAAGGATTTCAGTTCCTTAAGCCCCAAGAATTGCCTTAGCTAAAAAAATGATTATTAAAATATAAACAAAGTACTATTTGATGTCACAACTAAATAAGTAAATACATAACTTAAACAAACTAATTTCATGACCACATCATTAATCATTTCAGTCACACTTACCTATGGAACATTTGCCAGAGCAGGTAAAATAAATTACTACTACTACTACTTATAATGGATAAACTAACCTAATTTAATTTTCTTTAATATCTCTGAGATCTCGATCGAAATACCAAAGAAAATAGTTGGGGCTAGAAATTGGAACTTAAATGTTATTTTGGAATCAAAAACAAGAAACGCTATTTTATTTCGAGAAAATGATCCTCTACGGCCCCTCAAAATTTTAATAGCCCATGGTTTTCTCTATTGACACGAAATGTCCGTCCGATCCAAACATATTACATCTAATAACTCGAAATATCTATTTCATATATTTTTTGTATAGTGATAGTCTATTTTGTATATATTTTGTATAGGGACAATCTATTTAGTATATTTTTGCATAGTGACAGTCTATTGTATATAAATTGTACAGTAACAGTGTATTTTATATATTTTTTTGTAGAGTGATACTTTATTTTGTATGTATTTTGTATAGTGACGGTCTATTGTATATTTTTTATATAGTGACAGTCTATTTTGTATATTTTTTATATTGTGACAGTCTATTTTGTATATATTTTGTATAGTGACAGCCTACAACAACAACAACAACAACCCAGTAAAATCCCACTAATGGAGTCTGGGGAGGGTAGTGTGTACGCAGACCTTACCCCTACCCCTCAGGAGTAGAGAGGCTGTTTTCGAAAGACCCTCGGCTCAAAAAAAAAAGACAAAATGACAAAAAGGAGACAATATTAGTATCACAACAACAATCATAGGATGTATAGTGACAGTCTATTGTATATAAATTGTATAGTGATAGTCTATTTTAGTATATCTTTTGTATAGTGATAGTCTATTTAGTATATGCATTGCATAAAATTTGTATATAGAGTGTATCGTACATCTTGCATCTTGCAATGTATCCATAATATATCATTAATGTATCCCGAGTACTTTTGTGTATCCAAAGTGTATAGACTATTCTAAGATGTATAAATTTTGTATATATAAAGTGCATCGTGTATTTTATAATATATCCTTATTGTATCATTAATGTATCTCGAACGCTATTATCCAAAAAATATTCATGACATATTTAAGATTACAAGTTTTGAATATACTTCTTTCTTTATTAGTTAAATAAAACGCAGAGAGCATAAAGTATTTCCCCTTGTTATTCTGGTCTACAATACATGAGGCTTTGAGCCTTAACCATCAACTCGAAAAAGACAGAAACTTCGTAGGTAGCATCAACGAAATCAATTAATTACAAGTACTTTGCGTATATAAAGCCCTCATTCAAAGTGAAGAACACATAATATTTTCAGCTCTTAAACTTGCTTCTTATTTGCTTTGGCCCGGCACAAAAGCAAAAATCAAACATGATGAGGTTAGGATAAAATTTAATCATGGCCAAGTCACATGTTTTCTACTGTGGATGAACGATTTAGGCTTTATAATTGTTTAATGAGAACCAACAGAAAATGTTTGTTCAAAAAGAAAAATAAGAAAGTTAAATGGATGATAAAGTTAATCTGGATTAAACTAGCAGTAACCTAAGGAACATGCGGCAGCTTTAATGAGAATGTGGATGAATGATTTAGGCTTTACAATAATATTTGTCGGTATGTGGAGAAGACCAATTTAGGCTAGCCATTGTAATTTGTTTGGGGCTATAGATTGTATGGCTTAATTCATGGCTAGCAAATGATAATTGTTTCCGCCGGCCGGCTACAAAGGAAATTAGCTCTTTTATTTCAGACCTTAATTTGGCTAAATTATCAAACCTAATTCGGAAACATTTAATGCAAAAAATTAAGGGAATTAACTTAGGACTCTCTATTCATATTTTTATCTATCTATCTCTCTATATATAGAGAGAGAGGAATAGAAAAGATGACTTGGCACATCTCTTTGGCCAAGGATCTTATTATTTTTTTCTCATTTTTTTGAGATTTTATCTCTCATTTAAATACAAAAAAACTCATTTACTACCTAGGAAAGTGAACTAATAAGGAAAATAAATGAGGTTTACGGATGAAATTTTCAGTTATGGAATATAAACAAAATGTAATTACTACTCAATTATGAGAAAATTTCAGTTATGGATTAAGGGCAGTCTAAAACTCCTTATGGTGGTGGAGCTTTCCAGCTTTGCTTTCAATCAGTTCCAGAGTAGTATCCTTTTCAACCTCATTTTTTCTTCCTTTGTTACTTATTCGCTTTTTAATCGCACGTAGATAATGCTTGGAAATAATCTTTTTCACTTTGTCTACATGTTGGTGGTCATGATATTAAGTTTCAAAAAGAGGAGAGCTCGGCAAGTGTATATCTTTATACTACAACAAAAGTTATTAGATATGAGTTGTAAATTTCAGAAATCGTGCCGTAGATTTTGTTAGTTAAATGGTTGGAGGCCTTATCTTTTTATGATATTTGTTTGAGGATTATATTCAGGTATCTGTTTACGCTAAAAATGATTTTGTGTATTGGAATATAAATTGTTTGATTGTATTTATCTCTCAATTATTTCATTGTTTGATCTTCCAAGTTATTATTTATTTATTATATAATTAGAGAGGGTAATAAAAAGTAATACACTATTGTCAACTTCTTTTAACGAATATCCCTGAAAAAACGTAATTATTGTCAATAACTTATTACAATCAGTCGTTTAAAACTTCAGGCTTTCCATCATATAGTGTGAGTAACGTCAGAGGTATATAAAAAAGAAAGAACACCACGGAAAAATAGAATGGCAACGTTTAAGTCTTTGGTTTTTCAAGCAATCTCGACAACCTATACACCTCTTAACTTATTCCAAGCAATCTCAAAGGGGGCATGTCTACTTTAAAAAAGGACTCTTATTTTTTTGTGTTAAACAAATTAATTTCTCTTTTACGTGAAAAATGGTTGGAATTTATCTATGTTTGATCTGAGGATTTTAAGGATGTTATTGGAATGATTATTTTTGAGAGTGTGGTACTAGCAAAGCAATCAAAAATCCATAGGGATCTATTACTCTCGCTTTCTTTTCACAATGTTGTGCTCACAAACTCTGTGTTCGTGTATATATATCTATTTTTTGTTACAACTTACATTTATGTATGCCATTTGAATTTATAGATGTATTATGTAGTTAAATTCTTATTTTCGGTCTACAATTTGATTGGAGGAAGTATATGTTATTGGGTCAATAGGTTCCTCCTGGCGCATCGAGTGCGAGAATATTTTTGTTTATAACTGAAAATGCATATGTACATTTTATTATATCTCCTTCAAAATCTGAAAACATATTATCAGATACAATATATGTCGTTCTTACATGATGTGTTTGACAATTTTATTTTTGTTCTTTTTGTGTAATATTGTTGTTATTTGATGTCTTAAATTTTCCTAAAATTAATAGGCCTAATTATAAATTAAAAATAAAATGGTCTAAAAGTGTTGTGATGACCCAAAATGTCATCTTTAAATTTAATAATTAATTTTATATTTTAAGACCTCAAAAATTACTATTTATCATTCCTCGACTTACGTGCGCAATCCGTAAAATTTTCCGAAAAGTTTTCAGGTGAAAAATAAATTAAAATGTGAATTAGAGCTTTAAAACTCAACTGAGTTGACTTTGGTCAACATTTTGAGCAAACGGACTCAGATTGGTATTTTGATAGTTTTGGTAGGTCCGTATCGTGATTTGAGACTTAGGCATATGCCCGGAATCAAATTTCGAGGTCCCTAGCCCGAGATATGGAATTTTGATAAAAAATTAAAAGTTTAAGTTCAAATAGTGACCGGATATCAAATTATGTGCAAACGACCCTGGAATAGAATTTTGATGATTCCACCAGCTCCGTATGGTAATTTTGGACTTAGGAGCATGATCGAAATTTTATTTGGAAGTCTGTAGTGGAATTAGGCTTGAAATGCCAAAAGTTAAATTTTTGGGAAGTTTGACCGGGGGGTTGACTTTTTGATATCGAGGTCGGAATCCGATTCTGGAAATTAAAATAGGTCTGTTATGTCATTTATGACTTGTGTGCAAAATTTGAAATCATTCTGAATTGATTTGATGTGTTTCGGCACAAGATATAGAATTTGAAAGTTCAAAGTTCATAGATTTTGATTTGAGGTGTGATTCGTCGTTTTGATATTGTTTGATGTGGTTTGAAGCCTCGACTAAGTTCGTATTATATTTTGGGACATGTTGGAATAATTGGTTAAGGTCCCGAGGGTCTCGAGAAGATTTCGGAAGGTAAACGGAATGGATTTCGGACAAAGAGGGTTGCTGGAAATTTGCAAAAATTTCGCCAAAATCGCAACTTTGGAAGCTTATATCTCTCGATTCATAAGGAATCGGAAATTTTTAAAATATGAAAGTTGTAGTCGTTTGATTCTAGTTTCCAGAAAGTTAAACCATTCATTATTTGGACATTTGTACAGAAAGTTATGATGGATTGAATGAAGGCTGGTAGAGCAGTTTTGCCAGAAATTCTTATGCGTGGAGCCAATTTTGGAAGCTTATATCTCGCAATTCATAAGGAATCGGAATATTCCCAAAACATGAAAGTTGTAGTAGTTTGATTCTAGTTTTCCAAAAGTTAAACCATTCATAATTTGGATATTTATACATAAAGTTATGATCGATTGAAGGAAGGCTGGTAGAGAAGTTTCTGGTGGACTTTTAGTGACGGAAAATAGACTTTTAGTGACAGATGGGCAGAAACTTAAGGACCAAAAATGGTCATTTCCTTCATTTCGTTTTGGATTTTTTGGAGCACGGTTCTTGGGCAATTTTCACGGGAAAATATTGGGATAAGTGTTCCTTATCCTATATTATTTATATTTCATGATTCCGTACTCATTTACATCATGAATCCGTGAATTTATGGAAGAAAAATCAAGATTTTTGCAAAATCTTCCAAAAACGAAAATTTAAGATTTGGAGGTCGAGTTGTTATCGAAATTTGATAAAATTGGTATGGGTGGACTCGTAATTGAATGGGTTGTCGGATTTTATAAGTTTTGCTGGATTCCGAGATGTGGGCCCCACGGGCAAATTTTGAGCTAATTTCGAATTTTATTGAAAAATATAATATTTTCTTATGAAATTGATTACTATAATTTTTGTTGACTGTATCGAATTAATTATGACTAGATACGAGTCGATCGGAGTCAGAAAATCGAGGAAAAAGCATAATACTTGGTTAAATTGGAGCAAGTCGAGATAAGTGACTTGTCTAACCTTGTGTGGGGAAAATTTCCCTAGAATTAATAATTATAATGTGTGGAAAGTCGTGTACACGAGGTTTCGAGTGTGTACACGGGCTAAATGTGAAAGTGTCACGACCCGAATTCCCACCTCCGGACCGTGATGGAGCCTAACATTTCACTTGCTAGGCAAGCCAATGTTAGAATAACATTATCCATTTTTAAAATAATTTTAAAATTTATTAATTACAAGGAAGCAAATGCGGAAGCAATTTTGAAGTAATCTATAATAATAACGGTGTCTAAATACCATCCCAGAATTGGTATCACAAGTGCACGAGCTTCTAGAATAAATACAAATAAAGGTCTGAATAAAATAAAGCTGTCTAAAAATAAACACACAGCTAAGGTACAATAGACGGGGTCTTCAGAACTGCGAACGCCATGCAGTTATACCTCAAGTCTCCTCTGATAGCTGAAATCCGAGCAAGTCTATGGTACGCCGCTGGGACCAACTTCAAAATCTGCACAAGAAGTGCAGAGTGTAGTATCAGTACAATCGACCCCATGTACTGGTAAGTGTTGAGCCTAACCTCGACGAAGTAGTGACGAGGCTAAAGCGAGTCACTTACATTACTTGTGCGCAATATTAGATACAACAACAATAATAGAAATAAATCAAGTGACTCATTTATAATAATTGAAGCCAACTCAACAGTCATAACCAATTATCATTTCCCTCAATTCAGTTGCAGCGTACAACCCGCTCTCACAATATATTCACATTCAATTCAGTTGCAGCGTACAACCCGCTCTCACAATATATTCACATTCAATTCTGTTGCAGCGTGCAACCCGCTCTCACAATATATTCACATTCAATTAAGTTTGTTGCGGCGTGCAACCCGATCCTCCAATATGGACTTTTAATAAGTCTGTTGTGGCGTACAACCCGATCCTCCAATATTGACTCTTAATAAGTCTGTTGCGGCGTGCAACACGATCCTCCAATATGGACTTTTAATAAGTCTGTTGTGGCGTACAACCCGATCCTCCAATATTGACTCTTAATAAGTCTGTTGCGGCGTGCAACCCGATCCTCCAATATTGACTCTTAATAAGTCTGTTGCGGCGTGCAACCCGATCCTCCAATATATTCATTATAATCAATCATGTTGCGGCGTACAACCCGCTCCTCCAACATTTTCATTTACCAATTCTTATAGAAAAATTTTTTCCAATAAATGTAACAATTAATATAAAATTACGAGACAACAAGCATACAATAATTATGGTTTAATTATGAAGCAAACAATGACAAATAACAAATTATTATGGGAATCAGGGAGCAAATAGGCAGTTTAATATTTATTATGCTAAATGTCAAATAACAATTAAAGCACATAATTCAAATAGCATGTAACAATTAATGCAGAAATTGAAGAATTTATATTTGCAAAGAATAAGAGAGAAACAATTATTATAATAATTAATTTATGATTAAAAATAATTTAAGATTTTTCAAGTAAGCAAGCAAACAATTAATTTGACGACATATAGACACTCGTCACCTCGCCTATACGTCGTTTACATGCAATTCACATAACAAACAATTTAAGGGTTCTATTCCCTCAAGTCAAGGTTAACCCCGATACTTATCTCGCTTTGCAAATTCCAATCAATTATTCAACCACAACTTTTCCTTTTAAATTTGCCTCCGAAAGCTTCAAATCTATTCACAAATAATTTAATATATTCAATACTAATCATAGGAATTAATTCCATATGAATTTATAAATTTTTCGAAAAAAATTCGAAATTCATTAAAATATTTGACGGTGGGACCCACGTCTCAAATTTCGGAAAACTCACAAAATCCGAACACCCGTTCCGATACGAGTTCAACTATCTAATTTCGATATCAAATGGACCTTCAAATCTTAATTTTTCGTTTTTGGAAAATTTTACAAAAATTTTAATTTCTTCCATCTAAATTCGAAATAAATGATGAATATAGACATGGATTTGTGAAATATAATCACTATATGATAAAGAATACTTACCCAGTCCGAAATCGTGAAAAACTCCTTTAAAATCGCCCCTAAGCCGAGTTATAATTGAGGGTTTGTGAAAAATGGGAAAAATCCCGTTTTTGGTTCTGTTTTAAGTCACAGGGGTCATGCCTTCTTCGCGTTCGCGGTGAGTAGCAGCCCGTGGCTTTTGCGTTCGCGAAGGTCCCCCCCCCCCCCCCCCCCGCGGCCTTCACGTTCGCGAGGCATAACTTGCGCCCGCGCTGAAGGAATGATCGACCCTCCCCCAGGTGTGCCTAACACTACGCGTTCGCGAGGAGATGGTCGCGTTCGCGAAGGGTAATGCCCCCATCGCTTTGCGTTCGCGAAGAAGAAAGATCCAGCTGCCCAGTTTACTCTTCGCATTCGCGAGAGTACCTTCGCGAACGCGAAGAAGAACATGGCAGAACACCTGCTACAGCAAAATACCAGATTTTCAAAGTCCAAAACATCCCGTAGCCTATCCGAAACTCACCCGAGCCCTCGGGACTCCAAACCAAACATGCACACAAGTTCTAAAATATCATACGAACTTGCTCGCGCGATCGAATCGCCAAAATAACACCTAGAATTACGAATCGGACACCAAATCAAAGGAATTTTTTAAGAAAACTTTAAAACTTATATTTTTACAACCGGACGTCTGAATCACGTCAAATCAACTCCGATTCTCGCCAAATTTGGCAGAAAAGTCATAAATATTATAGTGGACCTGAGGTCAATAAATCCAAAATACGGACCCGAGATCAATAAATCCAACATCAGTAATTTCTTAGAAATTATTAAGCTTTCATGCTTTTAATCTTTCATCAAAAATTCCATAACTCGGGCTAGGGACCTCAGAATTCGATTACGGGCATACGCCCAAGTCTCAAATCACGATACGGACCTACCAAAATTTTTAAAATACTGATCCGGGTCCGTTTGCTCAAAATTTTGACCAAAGTCAACTTAGTTGAGTTTTAAAGCTCTATTTCCTATTTTAATCCATTTTTCGCATAAAAACTTTTCGGAAAAATGTACTGACTGCGCACGCAAGTCAATGAATGATAAATGATGCTTTTCGAAATGTTAGAATACAGAATTACTTATTAAATTTAAAGATGACATTTTGGATCATCACAGAAAGATTATGTTTTAAATTGTGTAGATCACTATTGCGCATTAATTAAATTATTTTATTTTGTTATATACTTCATTATTGATTTAATGTTTATATTTTTAAATTTGCTTGACCTTTTTCTGCTAATTATTTTATTTGTTTAGTTGGAACTTGGTTTCTTTTATTCTGTGTATTATTTGAAGGTTGATTTTCTTTAAATTAAATATTATTAATATGAAGTATTTGACATTATTAAACTTGATATTGAAGCAACGTATTAAAGATTTTGAAAGATTATTTTCCTGAATTATTTACTCCTGAATATTTTTGTAAGATTTTCGTACTCATTGTGATGGAGCAGTGAACTCTTTATTGTGAAAAATTATATTATTGTTGAATTATTTTGACATGAGCCGTGAGCTCTTTATTGTGGAAAAATATTATTGATGATTTATTTTGGCATGAGCCGTGAGCTCTTTATTATGGAAAAAATATTGTTGTTGAATTATTTTGGCAAGTTAAATTATTGGAGCACTTGAGGTGCAAATTGTGATATATTGTGATATTGATACGTATGCGGTGGTATAAGGTCTGGGTATTGAAGCGCATGCGGTGAGATAAGGGTGGCTTGATACGCATGGCTAGTAGGGGGAACTACTAGAAGTCATGCGGTGTGATAAGGATGGCTAAAATACGGGATGGTATTTCGAAAAAAATATTTTCTTTCAAATAAATTGTGAAGGCTCCCGCGGTGAGATAAGGAAATGAGATATTGTGAATTTATTTATGATTTAGGACTACGAGGTGGTACCTCGGGAGTGCCCTTATTGATATTGATTTATGGCCGCAGTTGCCTTTGATTATTGTGTGATTTTCTTAAAGTTGAAAAGAATTCTGTTTTGTTTCCACGAGGTATTTATTTGCCATTATTTGATGTAATTAAATGTGACATACTACTTGATTCATTTTCATTGTCATTTTATCTTATAATATTATTTAAACATTTTACCATGCCATTATTTATTCTCCAGTAGGGCCTGACGTGACCTCGTCACTATTCTACCGAGGTTAGGCTTGGCACTTACTGGGTACCGTTGTGGTGTACTCATACTACACTTCTTCACATCTTTTTGTGCAGATCCAGGTACATCTTATCAGACCACGCATCACTAAACTAGCTATACGAGGAGACTTCGAGGTATATCTGCTAACGCCCGTAGACTCCGGAGTTCCCTTCTATTCTTGTTATGTTTCTTCCTTATTTTCTTTAGACTTTGTTATATAGAGACATCGAGGATAAATTCTTAGAAGCTTGTGACTTATTTTTATCGGGTTTTGGGAGTTAAAATTGTTTGAATTGTAGTTTAATTATTTCAGATATTTATTATTATTCTGCATTGATAGTCTTACCTAGTCTTAGAGAGTAGGTGCCATCACGACATCCTACGAAGGGAATTTGGGGTCGTGACAAGTTGGTATCAGAGCTTTAGGTTCATGGGTGTTATGAGTCACAAGCAGGTTTAGTATAGTCTTGTGGATCAGTAAGGATATGTCTGTACTTATCTTCGGGAGGCTATGGAACTATTAGGAAAATATTCACTTCTTTGATTCCTTATCGTGCGGCATTGATTTAGCTTGAAACATATATCTCATATTCCTTTGTATCCACTTGTGTATGACATTGCGCACTCGGTATCAGTTGTGCGTCGATAGTTCGTGATGCCGCAGATGGACTACGAGGGAGCCAGAGATGCTCAAACATTGCCTTAACTTGTGGTTCCGACTGAAGATGCTGGCATATTTAGAGATCACCTAGTGAATCATGTGCGGGGTGCAACGGACATTGGCGTCTAGTTGATTTATACGAGCTGTGAAGGTTATTATTGTGGATCATCGGACGTTGTGACCTATGACTTCACGTCGTCCACTATCAATGGGTGGATTGCGGGGTCATGTATTATATCAGTTTTGGCCTGAAATATATATATGTGGTACTGAAAGGTTCCCTAAAATTTACACATGTTTAAGGCCTGAGATTTTGTAGAGGATAAGGTTGGGACTTGCGGTATGTCCACCTCCTTAATAATCCTATACTTCAGTACCAAAAGAGTTATAGAAACAACTCTAAATTTATAGAAGGTCTACTCAGCGTGGACATCACGATTGCGGATTTTGGGGTGCTTTGGAGGAAGTACAGTTGTTAACGAGATTCTGGACTATGTGGTTCGTGCCAAGATTTGTCTGTATGGAGCTCTACTTTTGTGATCGTTATGTATAAATACGGGTAAGGGTTACCCCAAGGAAGAATCGAAGAGTATGTTAAGAAATGGGTCAGCTCAACAGTGTTGAGTCAGTATAACAAAAGAAGAAAATTGCCTTGGGAGAGATAATTCTCCACCGGTGTTCGTGGCAAGCCTTTGAAGAGGGCAGACCAGCCAATGCAACACCGCCCACTTGGCTCAGTTCTCAGAAACGCTTTTGAAAGAGTTTTTTTCCCGGACTCTCCATAATGCGTGGCGCATAGGGTTTGAACGGTTGCGTTAGGTCACCATTGATGGTGTCAGAATATGCCATCAAGTTCAATAAGTTAGCCCGTCATACTCCTACTTTGCTTCCTACAGCTAGAGGGCGAGTCCACAGACTCATTAAAGGACTCAATTATGATTGTAAAATTTTGTACGACTCGGGAGCTACAAGCTGATACTTCATTTCTGTTAGTTGTACAAATTGCCAAGATATTAGAATGTGTTCGGGGCGAGGAAAAAAGGAAACTAAGGAGATCAAGACGTCTCAAGATTCTGGGGGATTCAGTGGATTCTACTCTGCAAGTATAAATCATTATGGAGGGGGCTCGGGCAGTCAGCCAGCCCAGTCCGCACATCGGATTACTCGGGGTGCTCCAGTAAGTTATTTTAATGCACCACCGACATGAGTTCCTACAATGGTTATTCCGGTTATCTGGCACAGACTCAATATGAGCAGCCTAACCCACAAAGGGGTTGTTATGAATACGGTGATACTAGGCACATCATGAGAAAATTGTCCCAAACTTGGGAGAGACTTATTTCATCAAAGCACTCAGGCTACGTGCCCCATTGCAGTTACTACACCACCCACACGATCAGTTAAGGGTGGAGGACAGACGGGTAGAAGGTATCCTAGAGGTGGAGACCCAACTGTTGATATATTTATTTTACGGTATGGCGGAGGTCGCTATATCAGATGGTGTCGTTACATCATATTGTGCTCCACTTATGAGTGAGCTTCATAATTCTATAATCTACTTATGTGTTTACCCCTGTTGGGAGATTTTATGGAGATAACTACGCCTATCATTTCGTGTTGGTCACTAATAAGAGCTGCGAGGCTAAATGTGACTTTCTGTTACTCATTTCAGTAAATTTTGATGTAAATTTCAAATAATTAATTACAAATTATGAATTATATGCCCTACCGGTGTGGGGTTCATTATGTGTTGTGATTTGGTTTAATCGAAATTATTTAAAAGGAGAAAATGGAAATTTTCAATTGGCACGATGTGCATATTACTTGTGATTCAGAACTGAGGACGAGATCCTCATATTTTTATATAAATTGATATGTTTAAACCGGGCTACGAGCTGCGGTAGAAGTTATATAAGGACGAGATTCTTGTGAGGAAAATTCTTGTGTTTAAGTTCTCCCTTGTGAAATTAAATTTGTACTATAGTACTAATAGGGAGTCATGCCTATTAGGATTATTTGAAAATTCTTATATGAAATTCTCTGTGCATAGTTATCAAATTCGTGTTGTAATTATTAATTTTTAACCTACGAGGTAGGTGCCCGCCTAGGTAGCATTAAATGTGACTCGTTAATTGAGGTAAATAATTATGAGGTCTTCATGCCTCGCATCTAGTTATCAGTATTGTGAAGGTTTGCAACGAGATTTTTGTTAACATGAGGTTAAATGACGATTCTGTAATTGATTATGAACAACTATTAAGACCAAATTGATCCAAGAGGGTGCCCCATTTACAGGGTCAGACGAGTGTGAGTTAAGCTTTCAGAAGCTCAAGATCACTTTGACTCTGACACAAGCGTTGGTATTACTTACATGTTCAAGGTCTTATACTGTGTATTGTGACGCGTTGCGTATTGGTCTCGGTGTGATGTTGATGCAAGACAGTAGGGTGATTGCATACACGTCCAGACAGTTAAAGGTACATGAGAAAAAAAATTTGGTCCACGACCTTGAGTTAGCAGCTATTGTTCGTGCCTTGAAGAATTTGGCGGCATTATTTGTACGGTGTCCATTGTGAGGTCTACACCGATCACCGAAGTCTACAACATCTATTTAAACAGAAGGATCTTAATTTGCGGTAGCGGAGATAGTTGGAGTTGCATAAGGATTATGATATCACCATTCTCTATCATCCTAGGAAGGACAATGTAGTGTCTGATGCCTTGAGTCGTAAGGCGGAGAGTTTGGGCAGCTTAGCATATTTACCGGTAGCAGAGAGGCCTTTGGCCTTGGATATTCAGGCCTTGGCCAACCAGTTTGTCAGATTGGATGTTTCCGAGCCGAGTCGAGTTTTGGCTTGTGTGATTTCTCAGTCTTCTCTTTATGATTGTATCAGGGAGCGTCAGTATGATGACCCCCCATTTGCTTGTCCTTAAGGATACAGTTCAGCACGGTGGTGCCAAAGAAGTCGCAATTGGAGATGACGGTGTATTACGGATGCAGGGCAGGCTTTGTGTGCCTAATGTAGATGGTTTTCATGAATTGATTCTCTAGGAGGCTCACAGTTCGCGGTACTCCATACATCCGGGTGCTGCAAAGATGTAGCAGGACTTGAGGCAACATTATTGGTGGAGGAAGATGAAGAAAGACATAGTGGAGTATGTAGCTCGGTGTCTAAATTGTCAACAAGTGAAATATGAGCATCAACGACCGAGTGGATTGCTTCAGAAGTTAGAGATTCCAGAATGGAAATGGGAGAGGATCATTATGGATTTTGTTGTTGGGCTCCCACGGACTCAGAGGAAGTTCAATGCAGCCTGGGTGATTGTGGATAGATTGACCAAGTCAGCTCATTGCAATCCTATGATGACTACCTACTCTTCCGAGCAGTTGGCTCGAATCTATATTTACGAGATTGTCAGATTTCATGGCGTACCGGTATCTATCATCTCTGACCGGGGTACGCAGTTTACATCACGGTTCTCGAGGGCAGTACAACATGAGTTGGGTACTCTGGTAGAGTTAAGTATAACATTTCACCCTCAGACGGACGGGCGGTCCGAACGCACTATTCAAATACTGGAGGATATGCTTCGTGCGTGTGTGATAGATTTTAGGGGTGCTTGGGATCAGTTCTTACCACTTGCGTAGTTTGCTTACAACAACAGTTGCCAGTCAAGCATTCAGATGGCTCCGTATGAGGCCTTGTATGGTAGGCGGTGCCGGTCCCCAATGGGTTGGTTCGAACCGGGCGAGGCTAGGCTATTGGGTACAGACTTGGTTCAGGATGCCTTGGAAAAGGTTAAGTTGATTCAGGATTGACTTCGTACAGCCCAATCTAGACAGAAGAGTTATGCGAATCGGAAGGTTCGTGATATTGCATTCATGGTTGGTGAGCGGGTATTGCACCGGGTTTCGCCTATGAAGGGTGTGATGAGGTTCGGGAAGAAGGGCAATTTGAGCCCTAGGTATATTGGGCTTTTTGAGATTCTTGAGAGAGTTGGAGAGGTGGCTTACAAACTTGCACTACCACCTAGTCTCTCTTCGGTTCTTCCAGTATTCCATATTTCCATGCTTTGAAAATATTACGGCGATCCGTCTCATGTGTTAGACTTCAGTTCGGTTCAGTTGGACAAGGATCTATCTTATGTTGAGGAACCAATGGCTATTTTGGATAGGCATGTTCGAAAGCTGAGGTCAAAGAACATTGCTTTCGTGAAGGTTCAGTGGAGGGGTCATCCGGTTGAGGAGGTGGCTTGGGAGACCGAGCATGATATGCGCAGCTGTTATCCACACTTATTCACCAGCTTAGGTACTTTTTCTAACTCCGTTCGAGGATGAACGTTTATTTTAGAGGTGGAGAATGTGATGACCCAAAATGTCATCTTTAAATTTAATAATTAATTTTGTATTCTAAGACCTCGAAAAGCACTATTTATCATTCCTCGCTTTGCGTGCGCAGTCCGTAAAATTTTTCGGAAAGTTTTAAAGTGAAAAATGAATTAAAATGTGAATTAGAGCTTTAAAACTTAACTTAGTTGACTTTGGTCAACATTTTGAGCAA